>NC_137555.1:1733233-2933233 GCF_963082525.1 Nesoenas mayeri | reverse complement strand
GATGCTGGAGCCTCTGGTGAACTCACAGCCATGCTATGGATTTACTGCTGGGTGGGGAACGTGGGGCTGGAATGTCGAGGAAGAATGAAACAGGGGAGCAAAAGAGGCTGGAAGTCTTGGAATCCCTCCCATTGTTAGTAAGTGCTCTGCAGTGGGACTTGTCCTAAATCAGGCCCGTCCAGATGTGCTGGTGTTACCCAACAGCTGGAACGGGGCACTCGGAAAAAGGAAATCTGGGATTTGTGTAGTTTCTGCATCTGCCGGGGTGCTGTGTGTCCATCGGCTTTTACTGCGATGGGAATACTGGTGTGTATGGGGTGAAATAATGAAAAGCTGCAGAGCGGAGGCCCCTTCACAAATTGTTGACCTGCATCTGTTTCTTTCTATTTGGGTGTGAGAAACTAAAGCGATAACTATTTAGGGAACCAAATTATAGACGTTTGACTGGTCCTGGTGAGCATTTACACATGTGAGTAGCCTCATTGACTTCAGTAGTTAAATGAGCTGCATCGTTAAGCTTTTAATGCCCATCTCCATCTCTGCCGACATCCGTGCGGGGCACGGCCGGGCATGGCAGCCCAGTCTGGCCACAGCGGCACCTGTTGTTGAAAAGCTAATAGAAATTGATGTGATTAAATAAGCTTTGAGGCTTTTATCTGAGCCTGTCACTCAGTAGGGAATGCTATAATTATTTTGTACTGTAGGGTGAGAGAATATATATCCGTCTATTTTTTTTTCTGAGTCACGTATTTTTTATGGCAACTGCAGGAAAAGAAACCAGATAATGTACAGAAAGGGGAAGCTGGAAATGAAGCAGCTTTGAGCTGTATCAGCTGAAGATGTACATTTAAAGTAGGGAAGAAAAAGAATAAAGGGAGTTTATTCTTCCTTATAGAATAGCCCTTTTATATTACTTATATTGTTACGGTTTGTAAAAGGGCCATCATGTGGATAGAGCATTAATTTAAGAGAGTCTTAATTTCAGGGGGTTTTGGAACTGAGTTATATACTTATCTATCTTTAATACTTTCTGTAAGCTTGACTTCTCAATCTAACTTTTCCTTAAAGATTGAATATAGTTGGAAGCCTTGTTCTATTCATGTACAATAAATCAACTGGCGAGTGCCTCTCACAGCGGTGTCAGTAGTATTGCAGTAATCCAGATGGATTTGCACGTCGAATGCCTTTTGTAGAGCACAGGAAAGGACTTTGGGGTCTGGGGCTTCAGACACTCCGTGCAGGGACCTCAGTGCCCACGACCCACTTGTAAAATGGATTTGGTATTGAACATGCTCCAGTATTCAGATCGCTTGCCTGATGGAGTTTCTAAAAGTACCTGAGTATCCCGATTGTCTAATGTCAGAATGGACGGCTGGGGTGATCCACATACCAAATGAGGGGTAAAGAGCCTGTTGTGTTTGGATCCACTGTCCACATAGTGTGTTCGGTCAAAATCCTGGAACATCCCGTGTTCCCGTCTGCTGCACAGCGGAGGGGAAATGTTGAATGTTCCGTTCAGCTGCCGCTGACGTTTGTGCAGAAGGGATGCGATTGTTGATGGTAAATTTGCCCCTTTTAATGAGGACACGCTCTTAATGAGCCAGTGTTTTGGAGAAGAGTTCATTAGTCATTTCCTATTCTTGTCCCAGCTCAGAGTTGAGCTGGAATGGCTGGTTTGGCATAAATCCTGTTGTGCCTCAGCGTCGGAATGTCTCGAGATGCAGCAGAACATGGGGCAGACGGGCAGATTGGGGATTACTGCTCAGCAAATGACTATTATGGGAATGCAGGTAGGCATACGTGCACTCATCTTCCATCTAGTACTTATGCATTGCAGTTTTAAGAGAGGATTCTGATGAGCTGGACTTTGGTCTGGATTAGAAGAGCTTGCTTGGGACCTCAGAGTATGTTCCCCAGTTACCGACTTCAGAGCAAAGGGGAAAAAATCTGTTTACAGGAGTCATATATGCATTCAAACTGGGTTTTAATGTAGTTAGCATGGAGGACAGTAGTACTGAATTCCAAGCTGCAGGATTTGGAGTGTAAACCAGTCATCTGAGCATCTACCCACAGAATTCTTGTGCTCCCATATTTTGCAGTTGTGTTGTGAGGATAAGTACAGCAAAGACTGTGACATGTTCGGTTACCATGGTAATGGAGACTATATAAGTAAATTGGAAAGGTTCATCAGATGTTGAAACCATGGGAGAAATAGGCGGTTGCTGATGGAAAACACTTTGTACAGCAACTCAGTGGTCAGTTATTCGTTATTATGACAATGTTGGCACTCAAGGGGATTATCTGATCATAAGCACTGTGATGGAAGCTGTGCGGACAGAGATCAAAGAGATGGCCCAAGAACTATCTCCGATCTATGTGGAAATGAATCTTGGAGGATTTTCTCATAGCTTTTCCAGCAGGTCCCACAAGGGAGTGGGAGGAAGAACCCAGCACATTGGGACACAGGTAGTGCAGAAGGTCATTCCGGTGACACGGGACACACTGAACGATGACAAACTTAACAGATTTTGACCCAAATAGAGAATGACAGACTTAGGAGAACCATTCAATTCCTCTGATGATCCATTAACACATTGTTTAGATGATTTAAGGTGCCCCGCTGAGTAATGAGCGAAGCCCCCCCGGTTCCTCTGGGGGGACAAACACAACACATCTTGTATAGTTCCCACTAAAGGGGATAAATTGTTGTGCACGGATCTTCTTTATATCCATAGGAACCTGCCTGTGACTTCACCGGCACTTTCTAGGTTTTGAAAATAACGTCGTCATTCATTTATTTTGGGCACTGACAGGGCAGAGAGTGCGAAAAACTGGCCTTTTGTTTCACTAAATGCTATTAAACTCCAAACCCAATACCCTTGAGATTTTAATCCGTTGACATAATGTGGTGTTATACATCAGCCAACTCCCACCAAAAAGGAAAGAAACATGGACTATTTTCAGAAAGCCTGAACATTTTATATGCATCCCGCAGTGTTCATCACAACTTCCGATTTTCACATCCCTTTGTTAATTTGCCTCTTTTAAACTGCAGATTCCAGTTTTGTTGTTGCTTTAAACGATACCTTGATACCTAATAATGAAAATACTCTTTCATTTTGGAAGTGTTTTAATGAAAAAACCCTATGACTTAGTGTTTTGCTGAAAGCAATACTGTGTTCACTGATGTTGCAACCGAATAGCAACCTCCACAGCCATGAAATAGGTTTCTATTAAGATATCTGCATTGTATAGGTTGGGGAAATGAGAAAGCTCCACTAGCAAAGAGCTGATTTGAGATGCAAAATTAGAAGCTATTTTCTGGTTCACAGTCCGTGATCGTATCACTCGCGCTAATGTTGTCCCACCTGGGACAGCATAAAGATTACCATGGGAATGGGCTTGTGCCCGTGTTCAGCAACATAGCAGGAACAATGTTTGCTGTACCTCTAATATAAAGGTAATTTTGTAGAGATCCATTTTCCTCTTCACTTCTTTTCGTTTGTCTCATAGGCACCAAAATTGTCCTGGAAGGGAAAAAACCAGCAGCGATTTGGAGTTGAGAATGTCTTACTTTGTAGGTTCTGGTTGAAAACTGTGGAGTTGGCAAGCTGAGGTGAATTATCCACTGGAAATCCGCTTTTTTCACAAATAGATGACCTCTGAATGTTTAATTAATAGGTTATATGTTGTTTCTATTGCTTTGGGATGTCTGTTTGATTCAGCTGGCTAAAGCAAACATCTGTGAACTGCAATAACAATACTGACATAGTGGGAATGAGGACTTGGATGCTGTTATCAAACAGTATCTATTATTATATTGCAGCACTTCAAAGAGTCTTTGTTGTTGTGGACTCTCCAAGGGTGTAGTAAATGGTGTTGCACGTAGCAAGAAGCTCACACACTTCACTAATGAAAAGCAGCTTCCAATGGATGAGCAGCAAGGAGAGCGAGAGGTGGATTTTCCCAATTGCAAAGACAATTAGTGATAAGCAGAACTTTGACATCTCATCTGGGGACCTGTGGACTGGGCACACGCCTCCGAAATGCAAAGTATTTAACCAAAGCTGCTGCTTGGGCAACCAGACCTTGTTATACCAGCTAACCAGATCTTGTTTTACCAGGTAACCAGATCTTGTTATACCAGCTAACCAGACCTTGTTATTCTAGCTAACCAGATCTTGTTATACCAGCTAACCAGACCTTGTTATACCAGCTAACCAGATCTTGTTATACCAGGTAACCAGATCTTGTTATACCAGCTACCTAGATCTTGTTATACCAGCCACCCAGATCTTGTTAAACCAGCTAAACAGATGTTGTTATACCAGCTAACCAGACCTTGTTATACCAGGTAATCAGATCTTGTTATACCAGCCACCCAAATCTTGTTATACCAGGTAACCAGATCTTGTTGTACCACCTACCCAGATCTTGTTATACCAGCTAACCAGATCTTGTTATACCAGCTAACCAGATCTTATTGTATCTCCGTTAAACCCAAACACCTGGAACTGCTGTTGCTTTGGAAATGGCCAAAGAATTCAACACAACAGCGCACGCTGTAAATAAGGCGGATGATGCAGAAAACCAATTGCATTTGTGGCGGCTTCACAAAATGTTGTAGAGGTGACAGATCACGCAGTAATGGCCAGTAATCTCTCTCCTGTGTTAGGTCGTTGAGGGAAATCTTAAGTTGACTCTTTGTTGTAGGCAGATATTGGGATGTAGGTGGCATCCCCAGCCATCTGGTGCGCTGTAAATCCAGCCAGTGCCCTGCTTCTCCATCACAGAACTCTAATTCTTATCCAAACCTCTATGCTGAGGCCTAAACAAACAGCTTCAAGCACGGACAAATCTCAAGGGAAGGTTGGGCACGGTATCCAAAGAATCCTTGGAAAGATAAACAGAACAAAGGGATTTTACCCAGCAATCATTTAATCTTTCTTGATTGCTGATTGATTCGATGGATGTCACTAAAAATATGACACGTTCACAGCACCGTAGTCTCTCATCAGTCATTTTAATTTGCACCCTCATATATTTCAAATATGTTCTCAAGGTGACTCTGTGTAATTCTTTTTTCCTTTTCACAAATTAGAGCCAGAGGAATGATGAGAGGACTGAAATTCAGAAAGTGCTAAACAGATCGGTTTTTTAAGCCATAGTAATGTTGTTAGTGCCAGAATGAAAAGCTTTAAGTTGGCGGTTTGTGCCAACAGAGAGGAGAAAGCTTTTGGGGGGGATGAAGAGTCTTTGCAAGGTATTAGTGTCATATAATCAGCTTCCCTAAGGTGACATGAATATACTCATAGGACCTTTCTCCATGGGAGTTCAAAGCGCTCCTGCCTCCTCCTGGAGTCCATTTGGGTCAGGAATGCAGTTGAACACTTGAGCTACAAGAGGTGTCCTCACCACAATACAGAGCTGCGAGGGAAACACTTGCATTAAAAGGAATAAAAATGCTCATTTAGGGAGCAAAATGAAATCTGTGTCTTCAAATAAACAATTGCTTAATCAACAGTGCTTGACCAGGTGCGGGTACAGGTTTGTGTTTTAGTCAAACTGGAGATAAAGCCCATGGACTTAGTCCAGGTTGCAGCTGATGTGCTGGGAGCCAGTCTGACCTAAGCTGGGTAGGAAGGACAAATAGTATCTGATCTCACATAAAGCCCGTGAGACTCGCGTGCTGAAAACATCAGGTGTTTTGTAATCGAATTGTGCTTACAAGACTGAGTTCGTACCAATGGTCACTGTGCATCACGTGCCCGCCGTGGGTTTTGTCCCACGCTGGGATTTGGGGCTGCAGTGTCAGCCCTTGGTGTTTCTCCACCAAAGCACAGTTTATCTCCTGGATCTGATTTCAACCAGCGGGGAGGGAGATGTTTGAGACACAGAAGGTTTAGAATTGTAGGCGCAACTTCCCAAAATATGCGTTTCATTTGCTGCTTATGTGTTGTTTGTATGGAAGGAACATCCTGCGATTTTAGGTCAAACAAATACCTATTTTATCAGGACTTAAAAAAAGCCCAAGCTTGAGGGAAATGTAGTGGATGGTACAAGAAGAGTGGGGTGTTTGTACCCAGTTCTACTGCTGCTCTGTCTTATATGCCTGGAAAAAAACCTTCACAAATGTGTTCATCTGATTCCTTTCAGATTCCAAACTCTCTGGAGAAAAAATGCTCTGTTATTAAAAATTTGCACAGTAGCTCTCATGCTACATGAGCTTTTGCTCTTTAGATATTAGTATTATTTATCAATAATAAAAGAAAATTACATTTTCTCCAGTTTGCATTTGTTTCAATGAATGTTCCTTTTCCTCCTTGTGTTACAAGAACAAGTAAATAGTAATATCTGCTTTATGTGGCTTCTGTGTAATGATACATCTCTCCAGCAGCCGTATGCAGAGCCTTGATTTCCTAGCGCTGTAAATGACTAATGCCATTCTTTATTAATTATTCCTTAAAATGCAGATGATTTTCAAGATGCCTCATTGACATTGAAGTTTTAACTGTGTTGATCATTCTGGGGATACCCGTGAAACTGGGAAGCAGAAAAACAGGCGAGTTGTGTTAACGGAGCTTTGAAATCCAGCACAAGAGTGTTGTAAAGAAAGAGAAGAGTGCGGCTTGATGGGGGCAGGATTGCTTTTATTTTTGACTTGGTCACTGGCTCTTTGTGTGACCTTGAATAAATAATCCGGTATGTTCACGTCCCAGTGGCTGCATCTTTAAATGAAGTGTAAATACAAGTCGGAAGGGGAGTGACAGTTTAATTACTGCCAGTAAAATCCCTGGTAGCGTTGCAGGGAAAGGCGCTGAAGAAACGCAACATAAAAAGCACTCGTCGTGTCACCATTCCGGAGCTGAACCCGTTGAGAACTGGTGCAACTGGTGCGACTGGTTCACAAAGCAAACCACAAAAGCTCAGTCTTGAGAATCCTCCTGAACTCAGATTGCACCGAACCCTCCAGTTTTTGACCCAAATCCCCACATGGGCTCGATGCCAAAATCAGGTAATTCCGAGCAAAGTCTAAAAGCGGGGACAGTCAGCAGAGAAGTGGTGTTCTGAGTAATAGTAACGTATTAAATCCAGTTATTTCTGGAAGAAAACCCCTGTGTTTTAGTCTTACAACACACAAAACTCTTTCCCTCCCTTGAGTTGCACTGATACATCTCTTTTTTACCCCACCATTTTCACCCGGTGAATGCTCCAGTGCATCAGGACCTTTAGTGGTTTAGTGTTCTAATAATATATGGAAAAAAAGCGAAGCAAGACAATAACCATGATGCAAAGGCAGTAAGAAACCTGAGCAGTGAAAAACGAGGCCAGTATTTAACACAGAATTTAAATGTCTGCTTCAAAATTCCACGTTATTTGAAACTTGGTGAGCTGTTGGTTTTATATTGGCGGCGTTCCTGTGTCACTGGTGGTGTAAAAGCATCTCTGCCCTTGGTTGATTTTTGTGTTTAGAATTTGCCCTTGTTTTGAATGCTGTCAGGGCCGCGTGTATATGAAATCTCCTGCTTTCCTAAGTTTGCCCTTGACGGTTTACAAACTCCGTCCAAGGCGTTTTAGCGCTGCGAGTAGCTTAGTGGTAAACGTAGTGGTAAACTACTTAGCCTGAGGACACAGGGAGGAGAATTGGAAGGAAGGGAACAAGAATTAAATCACATTCTGGCGTCATTTCTGGGCTGCTGGCACGACGGACACCGGTGCTTGAGCTTTGTACTAATTCATAACCAGTAGGTGGAGCATTTAGTAGCAGAGTTTCTGTCTCTTTCTCAATGATGAAGACTTCTTGAAGTACATTTTAAATAGACAAGAGCAGCTGAAGTATGTACAGCTATAGAAAAGAGAATATTACACGTGTGACAATCATCTTCTGTTGTTTAAATGGAGTCCGTCTTATTTTGAGAAGCAACTCAGGAACTTGCATGCAGATGTGTTGGTAGAAACACTCCAAAGCACATGCAGTGATTTCTAGGTAGCAAATGCACACATGGAGTTCAAAGAGCCGTTCAAAGGACCACGAGCTGCTCAGCCAGAGATTGGAACAACCGTCAGATTTTCAGAGTGTTGGGATGCTTTGAACATTTGCCTTGTAAGTAAGCAAGCGGAATTGAAAACCAGCTTTAAACCCAATGGCCTCACCGTGTAAGTCCCGGCCGCCTTTTCTCATGCTTTGATCTGTTCTCCATCCTCTTGAAGCCGTGAAGGTGCTTCCCCATCGCTCTGTATATAGATTTGGTTGAATGAACAGCACAAATTCTGCTGTTAAAGCTTTATAGGTAGGAATTACGCGATCCAATGCGTATCATTTTTCTGGATTAAATTGTATCGGCTCATTTTCTCAGATGCGATTTGGCAAACGTGGCTCCTGTGATTTGCTAAATACCGGAGTAATGAGTAAATCTGGGAAACGCCATCTCCTTTTTTACGAACACAAAAGGCCGGGTACGCTCTGGTGTAGGGAACTGAAAGAGTCAGGGGAGAATAGTAGGAAATAGATGCAATTTTGTGGAATCTTGAAAGGGAGAAAGACCTGGGTGCTATAGAACCCAACAGCAGAAAGGGAAGAGAGTTTTTAGTCATTATGCGCCAGATTTTCCAAAGGGAAAAGCATCTTCTGGGTGGAGGCGGCTGAAAGCAAAGGGGACTTGAGTTGCTGAATCGCGTAACTCCACGTGGGCTTTTCAACAGAGTTCGCTTGGGGGATCTGATCAGAAAATGAAAGGAGGTGGGGAGAAGGAAATAATTTTACTCTGCTGAAAATCTGGATGAAAATGAAAGGCATTTTGCTTTCAGATTGGATTGGATTTTCTTCAGGAATCCGTGTTAATAATGTGAGAGCCAAGCTTTAAAACGCCATTAACACACTCTTTAATTGCTGTGTCGTCTCCCAGCAGCCTGTGACACAGGATGGGCAGCTCTGGTGTAGAATTTCCATAGGCCGTACAATTTATAGATCCGCAGAGATTTATAGTCCCATTGGCTCCCTTTGGGGAACGTTTTTGAGAGCTGGGTAATTACGTGAGTTCTGAAAGCAACGTGCCGTCAACTACATCCTCATGTCCTCCTTCTCCTTATTCTTTGTACTGTAGCTGTCTCTGGTTTGAAAGCTGGTTTCTTTTGTATATTTTGTGGGCCTGCAGTGTTTGTCTGGTGAACAAATTCCCAATGCCGGCAAAGAGCGTTGCAAACAGGAGTTCAGTTGCGTGATTCAACAACAGAACCATCCCGCAACCATATGATCATGTAATTACTGCTGTAACATATATAACAAAATATGGGTGTGAAACCCCGAGTGTTCATTTCTGGGTGGAATTTCATGATCCACGGGAGCAGCTCTGGTGCCTGCTGATCAATGGACTTGTGGCTTGCAGATCCAATTATTAAAAACATCTATTAGCAAACTGATAAATAAGATATATGATGCACACTTTCTACCAATATGTCTTTTGCTGTCTATATGTAATGGTCTTTATGTTGTACCTGGAGTGTCCAAGAGCGAGTGAGGAGGCACATTTTATAGTCCTTTCCATCCTTTTCTGCTCTTGCAGTGTGGAGGCAGATTAGAAAGATCATGAGATTCTTTTATTGAAGTCCCCCCAGTGGAGACCTACCATGTATATTTTATATTCATAGAGAAATTTCAGCAAGCGACAATTCTCAGAATCAAATTCGGAGTATAAATTCAATTTTCCAAAAGGATTTATATGCAGAGGACCCAGATTGACCGGTTTTTATGCTTTTAACTTGCAAATGAAAGATGAGAACATCATCTTGTTATCCTCTGTATGTGCAAGAATTCCCCAGATGGGGAATGTCACCCATTTCTAGTCTTTCTGAGCCATCTGGTCATCTTGGGTGTACAAGTCTGGCCCTTCGCTCTTTGTTCTTGTCTTTATTTTCACTATTAGGCAAGCAAATAGAAATCAAACTCGTCCTTTTTGCCCTCTGTTTAGCGTCGCGCCTCGAGCACGAGAGTCATTGAGGATAATGTTCATCCAGTAAATACAAGTGAAAAGGATACTATTCATTTGCAGCTCTATTAGTGGAAGCTACGGTTAACAATTCAAATCTAGGGAGAAAGATAATTGCAGGAGCTGATTGCCAACCATCCTCCTATGTTGACTCACAGGGCAAAGCGAGTGAGAGTGAGAAAGAGAAGCTAAAATTATAGTACAACTCTCCGAGGAATATTAATGTAATAGTTTTAACACGATCCCGCTCACATTTTATCAAGGAATGTTAATAAAAAGGATGGTTCCGCTAATTCTTGCAATCTTACATTTTCCTTGGAATAATTGTAACTTGACACTCACTTTGCAGCCTAATGAAACTTTCACATTTCGGCATGTTTTTGTTATTTAGGTGGAGGTGATACCTTTGGGCTGAGAAGCGCAGGCTGGAATTTTAATCTTGTTTGCTAAAATATTTATGTGCAATCCTCTAAAGAAACTGCACAGCCAAGGACCTTTCTTTGTGGGAACATGTTATGAAATCTCTGGGATTGCTTTGCGAAACCCCTTAGCTGTGCAAAGTAGGTTCATTTTGGGTTAAGGCAAATATGACATTTTCATTCTGGCCACAGCCCCAGCGTTCCTGGCGTCACCCTGGCCTTGTCACCAACATCCGAGCCCTTTCTGGAGCAGGAACCGTCTGCTCACCCGCTAAAATTGCTGCGAGCAGATGAAACACATGAGGAGGTAACAACACAACCAGCCGAGCTTGGCTAAAGAGCAGAATGAACAGTTCAGCGCCTGCGTGGCCGCTTGGACGGTTTGTAGATGCTGAACCGAAGGTGGGTTTCAGCTCGCTGTTCCACACAACCCGCGTGCCCCGCGCACTGGGAATGTCCAACCCGTGCTGTGATAGCAACGGAGCAAAGATGCAGAGATTTAGGGACCGGAGCCGCTTTCTCGCTCGCCTTAGAGGCCACGTAATAACAGTGAGAGCCTACGAGAGTCCTCAACACCAAGAACCATCTGAGAACAAGCAACTGAAGGACAGAGGACTCGGCTCTGCTCGCCGCGGCCTCTCCGGTTCCTCTGCTGTGCCATCTCCTGTTCGTGTGCTTTACTTCTATGTCTGGAGGCCCTGCCCGTAGGTGTGATGTTGTTATGCTAAACAAGTCCAACAAGCGCCTGATAATGAGCTGGTTTTATCTCCACTGACTTCCCTACAAACTGTGACTGAGACATTAACTCCTTCCTGGAGTGGGACAGAATAGGCTTTTTTATGCTGTCATTGCTAACTCGGACAATACTCTTCTCCATTCCAAATACTTTTCTAGGTAATCTCATTTTTAACTCTCCTACTTTGCCCCTCATCTTAAACCCAGCTTATTATTTGCTACTATTTGCTAATGCTTTCCCCCTACACAGTCAACGTGTTTTGTATGATACACGAAAGAGAACTAAGATTTTCTATTAGGTTTACTTTTCCCTCCAATGCCAGAGGTTTAATGAAGCCAGTCCAGCATAAAAAATATGAGCATCTGCTGTATGGAGCAGCGCAGAAAGCTAATGCAATGCATTCAGGTAGGTCTTCTGTATTCTGTCAAGAAAAGTACCTCCTGGGTGTTCATTCCTGCAAATGAGATATAAAATAGTTTCCCGTTTCCCTGGGGTATCGGCACCGTTCGCTCCATCAGGCTGCACTGGACAGAGATCCATTAAAAGTTGTAAAAGGAGTTGTCTGCTGCGTTATGATATCCTCACTCTCCTTGTGAGGGTCGTCAGCTTTCCGTCACTTGCAAGGGATGGTATTTTTGCATCTATTAACAATCTAATTCTTCCAGCTTTGCTTCCTACCCCCACCTTCTGAGCACGAGTTACATTCGGGTTTGTACCATGTCCAGCGCCCAGCAGAACAAGGTCAAGAAAGCATCTTTATTTCTTTTCCAACATACCTCTTCAATACAGGCGGGTTGATTTGTTTCCGTTCTCCGGTGTAGCTGCAGCGGTTGTAGCTGATGTGGTTGGACGTTCTGTGTTGTAAATTATACGCAGCTCATTAGACCCCCCTAAAGAGATGTGAATTCTTTTCACAGGCTGCTGAATGCTTTCCAACTCTCATTGAAGTAAATGGGAATTCTATCCCATAGGATCCGCGTTCCCGGGATTTACTGAGGCTGTTGCTGACCCTTGTGCAATGGTCCTGGATGACAGAAAGAGGCCAAGTAGGGGAGACTCAGGTGATAACTGAAGAAAGGATCATAAAATAACCATGAAAAGTATTTCAAAGATCAGAAGGTTTTGGAGCACAACTTTTTAGCCGTATGATCTAGAACGTTGTGGTTTGTTTTTTGTTCGGTTTGTTTGTTTGTTTTAATATAAAGGCTTAAATTGTTCTTTACTCGCATGACCCTCAATTTAGAGCTGTGTTTTCCCATTCTCATTTCTGCTGTTATTTGGCTGACTTTGAAAGCTGACTGATAAACAGCTGATATTTACAGTGCAGGAGCAGGTAGGTGCCCTTTGATACCGTTAAGTTAGTCTGGTTTTGCTTTTTACCATCTCTAAGACATTATTTTCTCTTCTCATGAACTCTGTATATCTGTCCATATATTGTGTACTAAAGACTGCACAGAACACCAGTGCAAATACCATCCCTATGAATCTGCACCTCCCAGGGAGACCTTTTCTTAAGAAATGAGATTCTCATTTAAAACAAAGGGAAAAGTTGCCTTCATACAGCATGTGTTTCAGACGTCGCTTTCTTAACACAAGATAGGAATATCTGTAGTGATTTACACCTGTATTTCATCCATTCTATTCTAACCGAGCGTTTTTCAGTATTTAGAGGTAGAGGGATCTAAACTGAATTTGGAATTGTTTGTTGCAATGCACAAAGGGACAGGAAAGCACAATGTATTGTTAAAATGATTAACACTGCGCACTCAATTAATACATTCAGGGCCACAAGGGACCATTAGAACATCCCATCCTGCTCTCTGAATATGCAGGCGGTGCATTTCACCTGGCGTTACTCAACTTTGATTAACGCGCATTGCCCAGACAGTCGTTCAGTCTCGGTGTGAACACTCCAAAGGACAGAGATGCCTCCGCTTCCCTTGGCACTTTGTTCCGGTGATTAACCACCCTCACCGTATAAATAACTGAATAAATCTGGACTTCTCATTTGTATGAGTCTGCCAGTTCACATCTGGCTGCTGGTTCTTTTGATACCGTTCTACATTAGATTTTAAATCTCTTTTGTGCTTCGTTTGCCTTTACAAAAGGGATGTATACACGATAAGCTGATCACTCTTCTTTTTCAATGGGATAAATAGATTGAGCTCCTAAGGTCTGTTGCTGTAGGATATTTTCTCAATCTCACCAGTCATTTTTGGCTGTGTTGCTGTACTTTTCGTGTTTTCCAATATCCTCTACAAATTGCAGTACTGAGCTGGCCACCACTGCCATAGAATTCTCCTCAATTCCATAAATGCTTTTTCTACATATCCTCCTGATATGTATGGGTTAAACACAACGAATAAGGGCGAGGATGCGCAGCTCGGTGACCCATTCCCCGATTCTGCTCATGCCGTTTCGCATCCTATCTGCTTTGTCAGAAACCTGACGTGTGCATTACCGATGAAATAACCTACTCGTCACCTTTTCCCCATCGCTTTGACTGGCGTTTGCAAAGGGAGTTGCCTCTGCAGGACCTTATGGAGTCTCAGGGATCTGCGTGACTTATGGAATAAATTTATCCCTTTTAGTTGAGAAAGAACCCTCAATGAGCCCAAAGCGCTGGATATTTGCAGCAGTGAGGCAAGACATTGATTTCAAATATGCTCTCAACATCCAAGAATGTTTATTTTTGTAAGAGGATGAGTCAATAGAATCATCTGATGTGCCGTAGTATTAAGAAGGGAAAAAGAATATAAAAAAGAGTAGGCCAAATGTCTGAATGGATAATGGACTTTCTGCTGGAGCCGTAATGATTTTAAACCAGCCCTGACCCAAGCGGCTACAATTTATTCCCAGCAGCACCCAGTGAAAAGGTTTGTAAGGGAGCTAAACAACATTAATTCCAAGCTGTAGCAGTTGTGTGTCAGCGCCGCGCCAGTCTGGTTTGGGGCTCTAATCTAAACGTTTCCCACAAGACCTCAAAACCTGCCAAATCCTCTTAGCCTCCCCTGCTCTTTTTTTACTCTCTCAGTCGTCCATCTGAAGCTTTATAGACTTAATTTGTTCGGAACAGAGAGTAAGAGTCCATGGTCACTGTGTAAGTTACTCAGCGTGCACAAATAGCGCCCAAAGGGCTTGCTCGGAGTACGGTATGTGCTTAAATACCTCCCCCAATGAGGCAGCAGGTCAACAGGTGATGGAAACAGGTGGGCTCAGAGGTTTGGAACCTGCTTTTCAGCTCAAACTACATTTGTCTTAACATGTGGGTGGAACGGGTGCTTGGGGCTGTTAGTAATGAGTTGGCACTTTGCATTGAGAACACTGAACTTGCACCAAAGTTTGAAAGCCGCAGAATTTCAGGGAAGTGGTAACTTGGCAGAGAATGTCAATAATGATGATAATTTCGTTCAAGGGATCTTGTCTGAAGCTCCAAGAGCAGGTGTGCAATGGCTGAGCATCTTCTTTTGATGTGCTTCCAACTCAGAGGGTTTTCTGGCCGGGAAAAGAAACCTAAGCAAGAACAGCACCTACCTCTGCTTAGAAAGGCTGAGAGTAAAGGGGAAAAAGGGTCTAATGGGAGCAAAGTTTGCAGAGGATACTTTGAAAATAACTGATGTAGCTGCAAGAAAAACTAAAGGGTGTGGGGAATCAAGCTGCTCTGTGCATTCAGAGGCCAGAAAGAGTCTTCATGCTCAAGAGCTTTGGCTAAAAAGAGCTTCATCAAAGTCAATGGACAATTAGCATGTTGGAACAAATGATGATAAAATACTGGAGCTTGAAATTGGTCCAGGGGAAGACAGAGACGCCTAATGTTTCCCATAATTGATTCCAAGGCTCAGATGGGGGATACTGTGTGTTATAGAAACATCAACTGTTGCGCTTTCTTAATAATTTAGACTGGTCGTTTCTTTGATAATGATGTTCTCGGCAGCTGGGAAAACAACACGCTGGGTAAACACGGGGTGAAGGCGAATGGAAGTACTTGACATCAGAAGCAGGAAAGGTTGCGCTTTTTGCAGCAGCGTTAGGAACAAACAAAAGAAAACAGAAGCATTTGGAGTCCCTTATTTAGTTATTTGTATGCAGACGGTTTCTCAATTACTTTGTGACCGCCTGGGCCGGCAGGAGACACGCTGAGGGGTTTCGTGTTCCAGTTGGATATCGCCAGTAATACCCAACGTTTTCTCATGGATCTCGAGGCATTTTACGGAGTTATCCTCATTTTACAAAGGGAGAAATTGAGGTGCAGAGGCATATATTGATTCCTTGGCTGAATGTAGAACCTCATCCTCATCCTTGCTGTTTCAAAACAGTGTCATAGTAATAGTTATACCTAAAGTTCTGAATGGTGATGAAATCAGGCGTCTCATTTCTGGAGGAGCTGGAAGCTTTAGCACCCATTACGAAATCACAGATTTTCACAGAAGTTCGGAATTTGAAGTTTGCTGTGCGACAATTCGGGCTTTTGTTGGTTTGGTTTGGGTTTAGATTAAAAAAACCCAGCGCTTTTTATTAGACAACATTGCAGAATATGAGAGCCATCCATATTGAATAAACACATGGACAGCAGTCCAATTGCCCCAGATCTTCCAATAAATTCTTTCGGAAGTTAACACAAAAATCTTTTCTATATTACACTATGCAACGCGGCTCAATATCGGGTTCCTTGTTGCCATAGCTGCAGCTCAGCAAAATGCATTTTTCTCCAGGATTTATCAACAGGGATTGCAATGTTTTAGCTGTGTGCAGCAACACGCTATAGCCAGTGTCCCCGAGTTGCATATAAATTCAAACACGGGGGAGTCATTCACATCACATTTGATTCTCCGCGTACATGTAGCACCAGAACAGTGTCATCTGCGTGTCCATTAATGCGTCTTGTAGCGGCCACTCAGAAGATCCATTTCACCAAGGAACAGAGGAAACACTTTTATCATTTGAAACCCTTGGGATTGTCGCACTAAGCTGACTTCATTTTTAATTCTTTCTTTTCCTGCTCTGCAATTCTCAGTTTCAGTCCCAGATCCACTCGTGAAGATCCCTGTTAGCAGCACTAACATGCTTCGAGGGTCCAGGGTAACACAGTTTCAGAAGACAAAGCACATATCTCAATATTTCAACAACAGGACATGGCAGGCTGGGAGGACTCAGATGTCCAGATGCAGCTCCTGGGCAGCTGTTCCTTTGGTCCGGAGAATGATGGGGTTTTGGGCCATATCCTCAGAGTTTGATAACGACTTTCCAAAAGCACATTTGAACACAATAATAGCGTGCTTTCCAACGGATTAATATAACGCCAGACCTTGTCATTTCTCCTCCTTTGCCCGTTAAGTGAAAGCTGCTTGTGTTATCTGCTGGATACTCAATGGTTACAGAGAGGAAGGGTAAAGCATCGATCTTTAACATGAATTTTGATGTCTCAACATTAACTATAAACCTGCATTAACCACCGAAATTACATAGAACGGAGCTGCTTTCATTAGTCTATCATATTTTCAACTACCAAGTGTTGCTGATTCATAAGCATAATTATATTGTTCTTTCAGTCTGCTGTATGTAAAGAAAAGAAAATGAAAAGCAAACAGATGTGCTCTTAGGAAATGCCTGAAATAACCTCCACGTCTTCTTTTCCAAGACCACTCAGCACCAACAAAGGGTCAACGAGAGTCTTTAGGAAGTGATCAAGTTGTTAAGGAAGCAGATTCATCCCTGAATTTTCTGGGAACGGTGTGATCCTTGGATAGAACATGTTGCGGATGACAGAGACGGTTCTTTCACAGCTCGTTGCCTTCTCTTCTACTGTATATTCTCTATTAAGACGAGTAGTAGTTTAAAGGATAGTCACAGCAATATCCAAGATGCTTTAAATTGAATTGTCAATGTATTTTAATGATATGCTAAGGAATAGTCATATCAAATTATGTGTTTTAGATAATGCAGATGATAACTTTTCTGTCAAAACATATTGACACACCTTAATTTGGACTTATTAGCATCATGTCGAAACTCCTGATTGACTTTTTAAATCCCAGGCTTTGAACCTCCTTGAAAACAACCTGTAAGACAGAATAAGTCTTGTTGAGGCTTGGAGCTCATTTGGCAATGTTTGCATACAGTCACCAATGATGTTGTTAGTGGGCAGACAGACAGAAAGACGGTTGTTCCCGTTCATGTGGGACCTATCGCCCTGTTAGAACAATGGAAAGAAAGAAAATAACGGTCCGTATTTCTTGTGTGTGTTTGTATTTGCGTGCTGCTCGCAGACAGATTGCGCTTTCTAGGCAAAAAGGTGTTGTGCAAAGCCATCTACCCTCTGGCTTTGTTAAATAATTCTCCGTGTTTACTATTTTCAGAGCCATTTGAAGTCCGAGCCGTACAGAGCGGAGCGTGGAGGCCGTTTAGAGTTGATACTGACAACTGCTTGAGCGCAAGTTGATTTTGGAATCCAATGGTGATAGCTCCTAAGTGCAGCTGCAAATTCAAGTCCTTTGCCTTTGAATAGCTCCCTTAAAACACTTGAGCCACTTTTAAACCACTCGGTTTTCATCCCGGCGCAAACGAGTCCATAAAGGAGGATTGCCAAGCACACAAAGGCACTCGGGTTCCTGGGAAAGACCTTTGAAGCGGTAAAGGTTGAGGGCTGCCTTGGTTCCAGTGACCATGAGATGGTGGAGTTCAGGATCTCATGTGGCAGGAGCAGGTTAGCAAGCAGAATTGCAACCCTGGATTTCAGCAGGGCAAACTTTGACCTTTCCAGGCAATTGCTGGGGGAAATGCCATGGACAAGGCTGCTTGAAGGTAAAGGGGCCCAAGAGAGTTGGTTAGTGGGGCTGTCCTGGGGACCATATCTGGCCATATCTAAATTCTGGCAGTATTTGTTAATGGTGGTCAAATGGTTCTTGCTCTGACAAAGCCTTCCATTCAGAATGATCCTTTATATGACTGTGTTGTATTCTCTCTGCCTTTATTTTTTATAATACTTTCAGAAAAGCTCCAAGTCTTATTCAGTAGCAACACCCAAGCAGAAATATCCATGAGACCTCGTGTTATCCTCATTGACATCTGCGTGATACACAACAAAACCCTGGGCTGGTATGACTTGTAGGTTAGAGGAAAGTATCCAAAACACCGCGCAACATCTGCTAGAACATCAAGTAGACATTATGACTAATGAGGCTCTCCCAAATTCCTGTTTTCCGAGGGGCTGTGGAAACGAATAATGCTTCAAAATGTGAAGCGCTGAAGGGCAGCACTTGTGGCTTGTCACTCTTTTAGCCCCCGTTTACCAGACGTGCTCAACAGCTTAACAAAATGTGCCATGATCTGCACTAAAAGCTGAAATTTTGCCTTCTGCTTACTCTGGGCCAAATTGCCAGCTCTGTATGCTACAGAACTCTATTAATTTCAAGAGGATTGCATGGGATGGAAGTGCAGGCAGCCCGTGATTTTCAGGCTCCAGCGCACTAAATGTGAAGTGTAGCTGAGCTGCGGAATGGAGCTGGTTGGCATGCCGTGCCTTCATTAGCAGTAAACGCCTGTGCCAGAGTCCGGGCCGTGAGGCATTTGTTTCAAACGCTGGGTCTTAACAGTAGCAATCACATAAATAATTCAAGTGTTGTGATGTCTGAACCGAAGTTGAATGTTGGAACCTACAATTCGGCCTGGTGATTGAGTACCTCTTTAACGTGTTGGCCATCGCTTTTCCAGTGTTCCTCTTGAACGCAGAGATATTTCCCAAAACTAGAGTCCCAGCCTGTTTGGACACCCATTGCACAGGCAATAGTGGATTCCAAAGCCCTGAAGAGCTACACAGATCAGCTGTGCGTGTCAGATTTGCTTCTCCCCCTCCCACCTTTGCCTGGTGGGTGAAGGACGTGGGGATATTAATCACTCTGTACTAAGCAAAGCTCAAAGGTTTGTGCTGTAGGTCCGTGTGGTTGTAAAGCTGGGGCAGCCGGAGCTGCAGATGTGGGGCGAGTATCTCGCAGATACTCCTGCGCTGGGGTTTCCTTTCTGTTACCTTGGCTGTTGGAGTGGCCATTCTGCACATTGAAGGTGGGTTTATTCCCTGGTACTTACACCTCTGGGGTAAAGGAGATAAAATGACAGTGCTTTACCCCAATGGTTCATATTCTTTTGCATCTTTCAGCTTCAACTCCTACTGTTTTTTCAGTGAAGACCCAAACCAGTGGACACAGCCAGTGGAAAATGTCATTTCCTCTCGTATCCATTCCTAATTCTAATCCCTAATTCATCATCCCTGATGCATTTTTCATCGTTCTGTATGCGAGTAGCTCAGAATCCGTTGTACTCACGAGTTACGAGTGGTTTAGAGAATAATCTCTAGGGTTCATATGCACCTCTCGCTCTCCTAAAGCCCTTTCCTGAGAGGCCGACTGTGTGTTCCTAAGACTTCGCTCTTCAGAACCTGTTTGTACAAATCAATGTAATACTCCTAACATTGTACAAAAGCAAATTAGATTTATATGAAAGAGTTCAATGAACAGCATTTTGAATGGGATCCATAATGAGCTTTTTAATTAAATGAATATAGTCATTTCATAGAGGCCGTTCTCATTAGCGTGGCAATATTGAGATGACCATTTCCTTCTAATTGCATTGTGTATTTATGTAAGAGGCTCTGGTTTAGGTTTGATTTGAATAGATTGATATGCGATTGTGTCTTGACACCTAGTGCACATACAAAAGGTAAAATAGCTCTGTTTTCTAAATGAAGCTGTTAAATATTCAGTTGAACAAATGACACTTGCTCACTGTACCATGTCTTAGTTGTTCATGGACACATGGCAGCGTTTATCTGTTGCACTGTGTAGAACTTCTTTTGCCCAGTAGGGTGAATTTTATTAAACTCTTTACCCAAATTAACACCATATTTTTGCGTGATTTAATCTTGTTCCAGAAGGAGGGGTCCTGTACTGGTCACTGAATTACCTCAGTAGCCGGTTCTTTAAGCGCTGATGTGTGTTCAGGAATTTAACATCTGGATTCCACATGTTTTTCTGTTATTAAAGTCTAAACCCACCCTCAGCCTCCAGTTGGTAAGTGGTTCAAACAGTTCAAACCGTGAAGCTTCTCTGCTCCAGTGACGCAGCGGCACGAGCGCTTTCATAGGACCAGCTAAAAATGGCAAAGCGCAATTTAAAAGCGTTAATTAAGTTTCAATCTTTGTGGACAACATTGTTAATCACAGTAACTGAGTAAAACAGCAACCCTTGGTGTTCGCTGTGTCACATCATATCGAAGAACCATTCGTTCTCCCTCCTGTCACTTCAGCTTCCTCTAGTCCGTCTTGCCATGGGAAAACAAGTCACTTAATATTGGTTCTTTGGTCAGAAACTGTTGTCAAACATCCAATATTAGCTCATCAATTTGATCTTAATTTTTCTTCTTTTTTTTTCCGGGCTTTAATGATCGCTGTTGTTTTGGTATGTCCTGAAGGCTGTGTGCTTTTCAGGCATGAGGGTTCAATGTTTTACATGATAAAGCAGTGTGGAGGAGGTGTCCCACTCCAGAAGAGATGTGGCAGTGGCTGCTACATGGACATCATGTTGGGAAGAGTAGCAAAGGCTGTTCCGTTTGGGATGCGGGTCGGTACTGACGTACTGATCCTCGCTTTGGGAACGCTGGCTTTGTCATGTCTGGGTGTTCAAAAGCAGGAGAGCGGAGACAATGAGGAGAAGGCGAGAGGAGTGTTATTGACTTTTTACCTTTTATTCCCATCTTCCTAATCCCGTTCCTGCCCCCCCAGTGCCACTTCATGTATCTCAGCATCTCTTCACTTGGGATCTTGGTCCCCTAGCTGCTTTCAGCATCACTCATACGTCGGGTATGTCCGGCCTGGATAACGATGCTCAGTGTCGCCCAGACCTTTA
Source organism: Nesoenas mayeri (assembly GCF_963082525.1). Lineage (NCBI taxonomy): Eukaryota > Metazoa > Chordata > Aves > Columbiformes > Columbidae > Nesoenas > Nesoenas mayeri. The sequence goes on along the minus strand of NC_137555.1, from coordinate 2,912,196 downwards.
TGCTATGCCAATGATTCTTAAATTCCTTCGAATATATTTCCCTTTGCTCATTATATCACCTCTGAGCTTTTTGACATATACAGGAGCTTACTGCTGCATCCGCTGGGTTTTACTTACAGCACTGTTGCCTTCTGATGTTTTCCCCCTTTAATTATTTCCATTACTCTGAGCCGACATACATTATTTCTCTCAGCTGTCAAGCCCTTGCAGAGGGTTTTATCCCGCTAACCGTAATAACATTTCTTCTTTTCTTCTTTTCTTTTTATTGAAGTTGTAGCTTAAATCATACTTGCTTTGTTCTCACCCAATAAAGGAGGATGCTAACAAGGCTTCCAGCGTGCGCATACGTATCCTAAATGCATTTTGCACGTCTACTTTTAAACTGGCTAAATGAGAAGTGGAAACCATTTGGGGGAAAACAAACAAAACCCAATACAACCCCCACACCCTGAATTGTCCTTTAGTTTATATCAGGTATATTTATTTGGATATAGGAAGGTGAGTGTGCGGCGTGGCGTTCACATGAGGAATTCCCAGCCCTCGGCAGGGCAGGAATTGCCCTTGCACGGCAGCGGCTGCGTCTCCGCAGCGCTGTGCGCTTCTTTCTGAAGTCGGTGCGCGGGGGATTTGGACGTGGGGAGGCGACGGGAGCCGAACCGCAGCGCACGCCGGCGCCCACGCCTCCGCTTTGCTGCCCGGGGCCATCAGAACCTGCATTGGCAGGAGCGGAGGAGGAGGAGGAGGAACATCCCGTCCCCCTGCTTTAGGAATGGCACCGGCTTTCTGCAGATTCAGCGGTTGGTCTGAGCTCTGCTTTATCTTGCTTTTTTCTAAATATTTTTTTGGACGTATTGAAGTGTTTAAATTGGATACATCCAATAGAGCCACTTCAGATCAATGTATGACTTTAAAACTTTGCTTTTGCTATCAGTGCCTCCATATAACCTTTACTTGACATGCGTGTAACAGCCTCGATGCTTCGAGGGAAACACAAATGCGAAGGAGCAGTTGCCAATCCTGTGGTTGCTCGTTGCTCGGGATTATTTCAGTATTGGGTGCTGCAGGGTAAGTTCCATTGAAAATGGGTCTGTTCTTTCAGAATTTTACCTTTGGGGATTTATTCATTGTTTGCATTTTCTATAGATCTTTACAAAGTGTTTATCTGTGGTGGTGTAAGAATCTAATAGTCAATTATGTTTTGGAAAAGCTGGTACAGGTAAAGAACTTTCCAGTAGTTCACTGATAAAATGAGGTCGAAAAATGAGGTTTTGCAACTTTTTGTTTGTTGTCCTCTTCTGAGGACAAATTGTTGAAAGCTATCTGAATAGAAGGCCTTTAATTAACTAACTTTTGTCTTTCACAACTGGGACCTCCGAGTTGGATCAGCTTTAATTAAGTGTTCTCAACACCTCCATAAGATGGCCAGGCATGATAGTGAACATATTGAAGAGGGGATTTCCAAAATCCCACTTTGCTCTCGCTCTCCTCTGCCTGAAGTTGACAATCACTCTTCTCAGCGACTTGAATTAGAGCAGCTGCAAGTGAAAACCAAATGGGTTTTGTTTGCAAATCTTGCTCTAAATGAAATATCGTGCTCATGAGATGGTCAGGAGTGGAAATCAAAGCCCAGGATCTGCTCTTGGACCAGGGATCGGGGCACCAGAGAACTGATTTCAAGGGCACCGACCTCTTGCAAAGTGTGCGGGGGAAGGATGGCGATTGTTTTACAAAACCAGCACTTTTAGTATTTCCTTCTGGTTTTCTCGGTGGGGAGGTTTTCAACTCCCATCAGTTTCTCAGTCATCTGAAGTATTGGCACGTACAGAGGGATTTCTGTTTGGTTTTCCCAGCCCTGAATTGCTCGTTCTGGTGTATAATGATGCTGTAAAGTGATAAGTGGCAATAATACTTTCTTACAAGATCCTGTGAGCCTGGCTCTATTCACAGTGCATCCATCGTGGGTAATATTGGTGTTTTCCAGCTCTGTCTGCAATAGAGAAGAATCTGCTGTGCAGTGGCCCCAAGTTATGGGTATCATTACAGACAAAATACAAACATCGCTCTTATTTTGTACTCTTTACAACACAGAGCTTCCTAAATTGTGATTTGTAGGTCAGCGATGGTTCGTGGCGAGACGGCTGTTCTGTAAGATCAGCTCCTCCTCCTTATTTGGAGCAACAATACTCCAGACATAGAATTGTGTTTATCTCGGATACCTTCTTAACATCTCTCCACAAGCAAGTGCTGTATATGTAGCACTGTCATCTGATCATCCCCAAGAGGAGCGGCTGCAGGATTGTGAAAGAAGAAAAGGAGCAGAATGGTTCCTAATGCTGTCACAGCTGAGAGAAGGGGAAGATACTAAAGGAGAAGATACTAAAAGCCTCACTCTAATCCTGGTCAAAGATCAATCTCTTAATCTTTCTGACAGTGCAAACTGAGTCACCATCTGAAAACCACTGAACCACTGGTAAGAGAAAGAAGTGGGAATAGTGTCTTTGGTTTGGTTGCTCCAAATGTTTGGATGCTCTGTGCTGATATTCTCAGTAAATCACGGTCCTGTTCAGTACTGGCTGTAGGGAGAAACAAAACTGGAATTCAGGCCCACTCTGAAACTTTTCTGAACTCAGAATCATTTTCCTGAAGATTTATGAGAGTTGTGGTTTCAGAAGGAGAACGTGCTGCAGATTTTGGAAGGTTTGTAGCAGATCTCTGTGGAGTGAGGGCTCTCTTGACCTTGGCAATAGGAAAAGGCTGCGAACAACTTAACCACTTTGCTTTCGTAGACGGGGTGATGCTTTTCCTTCAAACCTGCATTCATATCACTGTGAGCCTGGCTGTAGTTGCAGAAATCAAATTTGAAAAATATCTTAAGTCTGTAAATGTTCAACCTCTGCTTAGCCCCAAGATCTCAATAATTGAGCCGCGTAGGGGAAAGGGAGCTGGGGGTCCTGGGGACAGCAGGGTGACCATGAGCCAGCACTGGGCCCTTGTGGCCAGGAAGCCAATGGTACCTGGGGTGGGTTAGAAGGGGGTGGTCAGTAGGTCAGAGAGGTTCTCCTGCCCCTCTGCTCTGCCCTGGGGAGACCACACCTGGAATCTTGTGTCCAGTTGTGGCCCCTCATCTGGGTGTTCCTGCTCCATGGGGGGATTGCACTGGATGAGCTTTCCAGGTCCCTTCCAACCCCTGACATTCTGGGATTCTGTGATTCTGTAATTTACCCCTCGTAGCCTTACGAAGCACGTAAAAGCATGTCTGCTTCTGCAAGGATGTGCAGAGCAGAGAATTTATGTTCTTCTAGAGGCTGAAATCCTATTTTGCAATAGGCAGATGAGTCTGCTGAGATAGGGATAACAGAGCATGGAATTAGCAGGAACACAGGTGAGCAGAGATGCTCTGAACTCTCATGCAATTACTTGTTTCTTTAGAGCAGAAAGATGATGACTACGATTACTGAGGGAGATGGTATCACTTCATAGTTAATTTAATGCTTCTGATAGCTCGTGTACAAGTATCACAGTGTCTGTTGTAATTGAGAATAGATGGTGCGAGCTGGAATGGATTTAGATAGTGCTTTCTCCAGGATGTGGTGTAGGAATGATATTATTTTATCTTATTCCAGACTGACTTAATGCATCTCAGTTTAAACTAACTTCAGTTTTTCAAAGAGCCACATCCCCCGTGGTTTATACCTTTTTTGACCGCTAGGAATCAGAAATATATTAACAGAACATGGTATCTATTGGTATCTATTACAACAGGCATTTTGTGTTTCAAATATCCCAGCGAGCTTCAGGCGTCGAGTTCGGCCGCGTCAACCAGTAAAAGCACAAAGAAGTTCCAATACCTGCTTCACCAATGCCAGAAAAGAGACGGAGCGATACAATTGTAGATGGCAGAGAGGACGTTTTCCACTTCTTGCTACTGCTTCTCATCCTTTATACCCGCACGGTTTCTGGAAAGAGCAGATGGAAGATCTTGAATGGGAATAGTTGGTGTTCACAAAGCATCAGTGGTGCACATGGCCGGGCTCACAAGTCGTCATTTTCTGTTGGTTTTCCTCATTTTCATTCAAACAAGTAGAATGACAGAATTGCAGCTTATTCCTCGCTGTCCATCTCCAAAATGGATTGATCTCAAAAGGCGTTTGGTGAAGGTGGATCTCTCTAGTTCTGTTGTAGGGCAGAGAAGAGATTTCATAGTATATATGGTAACGCTTCATCATAGGAAGCAGCGGAAACAGGCTTCAAAAAATTCAGATAGGCACCTAATGATGCTTTTAAAACCAAAAAAATATCTCCAATAACTGCAGATCTGCCATTGCAAGCACACGGGAGCTGGACAGTTTGAATTGCGCAGTGTCCTTGTGAACGGCATAAAGATGTGTGATTACAGACACTGAACCATCCTTGTAAACTTGACCGTAGGTCTCTTAAACTTTATTACTGATGTGGTTTAATTTTCCATTATTCTTTTCTTGCCAAAGTAAATGGCTTCCCAGGTTTCTGGCAGGAGATTAGAAAACAGCTCAAGTTGAGCGTTTCTAAGGCGTCTTAGTGAATTTACTACATCTTTCCTTAGATACCTGGAACCTTTTTCATTTCTCCACTGCCGAGGCCCTTTTTACAGTTCTGTCAATGTTCCCAGTTGAACTGAATAATTTACCCTTTTAAACTGACAGCAGCTGTCATTATGAAAATTGCAGGGCCGACTTTGACAGGATTCACACAATGGGGGAACTGAAACTTTTAGCAGCTTCGAGAAAGCCCAGACTTCTCCGCACGCCTTGTCAGTCGCTACATGAGCTCATCTCCGCCTTGGGAAACGTGTGGCAGATTAGAAGATTATATGTGACAGATCTGAAACGGCACTGATGGCATCCTCACCAATCATATCTCCAGAAGGGGTGGATAATGAAGAAATTGTTAAAAATTGGGTGAGCTCTTTACAAATGGAAGGGCGCTCGGTGTTTGTGGCCATCTGTTTAGAATTCAGTCCTTTTCTATGGGCTAAATGTCCGCAGTTGTTAATTATCCGGAGATTTGCTGCTCTCTTTCTGCAAATGGTTCTTGGGTTTGAAAGCTTCTTGTAGTTGCAAACGTTGTGTCCTTTCATATTCATTGGTGATATTAGGGGTTAGTGGTGGCGTTTTTGAGGTGTCTGGTGCTATAAACAGGTTGTGCTTCAGGTTTTTCCACCCTGGCTGAGGGTATTGCCAAAAATACTGAGAATATTCAAAACATACTGGGTTTCCTGAAGGTTCTGGAGTTGGTTGGTTGTGTCCGACACGAGTGCAGGATAAAAAGGAAGCCCCCAAATTATAGCAGGTTTCAACTCTTGTGTTTTCTGGTCTAAGATACAAAACGCGGTCTGAACTGAATGCAGTGCAATGGGAAGCAAAAGGCACAAATTGCTTTAGCCTTCTTGTCAGCATCTTTAAAGTTGATCCTTCAGTGTGTCATCCTGCTCCTTTGAGTCTATCTTTAGGCTTCCCTCCCTGTCTGAGCCAGCAGAAGCGCTTTTGTTATCGCTTCTTACTGTTTAAGAGCACATCAGGAAAGAAAATAACCCTCTTCTGACTGTGTTCATGCAGGGGAATGGAGAGACGGCCTTTTGGAACCATTGCGCTTGTGCCTCGTCTCGCAATATACCCCTAGTAATTCTCTTTGTAACAAATCCAGCGCTGCTTACTGCAGCAACACCCTTCTCAAACCCAACGTTGATACCGCAAATCGTTAAGGGATATTCATGGCATGTTGTGTTTTTATGGAGCAAACCTTCAAAAGAAAAATCCCACCTAATAAGACCAATGTTCTCATGTAATATAAATACTGAAATGAATGGGTTATGAGCGCTAAAACCAAATCGTTTCATCTCAACAAACCCAAATGTCTGGATATTCTCCCGATGAAATGGGAAGCCTCGAACCAAACATTTTCGCTTATGCAATCGCTCTGCCAGTACAGACGTGTTTCCTTGAAGTGTTTTCAGTTTTAATGACATTGTACATCCTGACAAGAAGCTGTTCCTGAGCCACGTGTGCTCATCCTCTGAAGAGCCAGGATGGGGATACTTGGAATAGTTTTCTTTCAAGTGCACGCTATGAAACCCAAACTGTTCAGTTTAGCACTTTGAGATCAAAGCAACGTCCTTTCAATAATTAAGAAAGAAGATTCCTGAGGCTGCCCGGGGTCTGCAGCTCCGTATCAGGCGCTAATGAAACCTGTTATGCTCATGGTTTTGCTGACGATCTCCATAGTTACCTTTCCCCAGGAGACACAATCAGACCATGGCTGCTTCCCATAACCATCCACTTCAACACAGGAGCAAGATTTCTCATCCTCCAAAAAGTTACCCATTTCCCAATTGTTTTTCTCAACTTTCTTCTGAAAAAAGCATCCTTCTTCAGTGCAGAATGGCTGTAAAGTGTCAAACCTGTTGTAAAGGTGCAAAGGGATTAAGGAACAGCCCAGCGAGCTGAATAGCTGGAGTTTGGCTGGGGACGGGCTGAGCGAGGGTGTTTGCACTAAATCAATTAGCGCGGGCAGAACGAGGAGCAGGTAGCGCTTCCCTATTACCGGCATCGCACATCGGCAGCTCTGCGCAACGGTTCCTGTTGGCATCACAGAGCAATGAGCGCGTTGCGGGAGGTGTTCATTATCCAACTGCACCCGACTCCGAGCGATTAACATCACGTTATGGTTTTTAGAAGTATTGTAGCAATTCGAGTGGCTCTGCCTTGAGTAATTGTGTTTGTTTCTTTATGTTAAATTTACGAGCGCTTTATGCCTTCTCCCCATGGGCTTGCAGATTTTCTGTGGTAATTTGCAAAATAACCCTGATTGCTCTTTCAAAACTCCCTTCAACATGCTGGCTGGAAAAAGTCTGAAATGGTATTTACTTGATGCTGACGATTCATCATGTGGCTACTGATGCTTCCCCACCATACTTGTGGTTTCCATCGTCCTCAGCGCAACCATTTGGATGAGCGGGGAGTGAGGTGACTGTGAACTGGCTGAAGGGAAGAAGCCAGAGAGTCGTGGTCAATGGGCAGAGTCCAGTTGGGGCCTGTATCCAGTGCAGTGCCTCAGGGGCAGTGCTGGGGCTGTATTATTCTATATATTCATCAATGATTTGGACGAGGGAATAGAGTGACTGTCAGCAAGTTTGCTGATGACACCAAGCTGGGAGGAGTGGCTGACACGCCAGAGGCTGTGCTGCCATCAGAGACCTGGACAGGCTGGAGAGCTGGGCAGGGAAACATTTAATGAAATAAAACAAGGGCAAGTGTAGAGTCTTGAATCTGGGCAGGAACAAGCCCAGGTTCCAGTGTAAGTTGGGGAATGACCTATTAGAGAGCAGCGTAGGGGAAAGGGACCTGGGGGTCCTGGGGACAGCAGGGTGACCATGAGCCAGCACTGGGCCCTTGTGGCCAGGAAGCCAATGGGACCTGGGGTGGGTTAGAAGGGGGTGGTCAGTAGGTCAGAGAGGTTCTCCTGCCCCTCTGCTCTGCCCTGGGGAGACCACACCTGGAATCTTGTGTCCAGTTGTGGCCCCTCAGTTCCAGCAGGACAGGGAACTGCTGCAGAGAGTCCAGAGCAGGGCAACAAAGATGCTGAAGGGAGTGGAGCATCTCCCGGGTGAGGAAAGGCTGAGGGAGCTGGGGCTCTGGAGCTGGACAAGAGGACACTGAGGGGGGACTCATTCATGGTTCCAGATATCTAAAGGGGGAGTGTCAGGAGGATGGAGCCAGACTCTTCTTGGTGACAACCAGTGATAGGACAAGGGGTGATGGATTCAAACTGGAACACAGGAGATTCCGCTTAAGTTTGAGAAGAAACTTCTCAGTGAGGGTGGCAGCGCCTGGCCCAGGCTGCCCAGGGAGGATGGGGTGAAAAACCAGGAGCTTGGGGATCTCTATTTGGAATATGATCTGTTTTGCCTTCGGCTGTGTTATGAATTGGATGTCAGTTGTCGACCAGTATAAGCTCTTAGTAGTTAAACGTTGCCTTTGTCTGTGTGGACAAAACTGAACTCCTTAAATCAAGAGGGTAATTAATTCTCTTGACAAGCTTTGAAAATGCTCAATTGAGATTTTAGCCCTGGTAGATATGAGTTGACAATTTGCGTTTTCTTCTCCCACCCCCTCGTGAAAACCAACATCTTGCTGGCTTGGATTGTTCAGATGGACAAATCCCTGTCACGCCAAGAAATGAGGTTGTGGTTTAATATGTCATAAAAACTTTGGAAACGACTCCTTCCAGTGCTTCCAGAGCTTGGAAATTCATCTCTATTTTTCTGCTTTAGGCATCAACTTTCAGAATTCTCACTGGTCCTTTGTTCTAAAACGTGTCATGAGGTTTTGTTCCGAGTTCTGCCATTGCCTGTCTGTGGTAACTTCGAGGAAATTGTTTCCCTTTTGGGTACAAAATAGACCCATTTAGGTCCCATATCTGGGGTCGCCCTCTGGCTCAGTTTACCTGTTACTCGGCGAAAGGTTTGGGGTTTTTTAGCCAGATTTAGTGGTTGAATAGAAATACTGATTTCCATTCTTGCAACCAGAAAACTCTTCTCAGGAGAGTCCTCCATTATATGGACTGAATGCCATAAAGATGGTCCCTTTTTCTATAATTGGGCTCAGAATGGTTGGGAGCCAAGTCACATTGGGTATATTGTAAAACAGCCTAATAAAAATGACTTATTTAATGACAGTAGGGAGTAATTAGGGTGTTTAATTTAGGGAGGGAAATCTCACTACAAAATGAATTGTTATTTTTATGTTTCATTATTCATTAAAAATATGACAACATATTTTCACGAAGATTAAAAGAAGCGTGGCAGGATACGCTGTGCAGAAGTACAAGGAAACAGCGATCGGGGTGTGACAAGGAAAGAACTTCAGCAAAGAAGAAACTTAGTGCATCCTATAGAAAACATCAGGGGAAGAGAAGTGGTTTGTGTAGGAATCCGATCCCAGTGCTGCCTTCACACAACGCTCGCAGTAACTCTGGCGTGGATTTGAGGTAACGTTGGAGTCCTGAATGCAATCAGACAAATATATTGATAAGATATATGACACAGACATGAGGACTGTACCGTCCGAATGGCAGGCACTGATTTCCTTTTGTGTTGGGAGAAGGACTAAGATTTACTCTAAGTGGCTTCAGGCAGGTGCAGTGCTGTTCATTAGCCTGGATGGATATCTGTAGCGGCTCTTGCTGTACTTATAACCCGTATAAAACCACAAGAGTCAATATCCTGTCACCTGTGCCAACCACCAATGTTCACATCTCGCTATTTATAGGAACTGCATCACCGCACACGTGGGGCTGTGTCAGGACAAGGCTCCTTTGATGTGGGACTGGAACTGTGAAACAGCATCAGGGCTTTGATCGTCGACTCGCTGTGTAATTGTGGCACTTATCTCCCTTGTGCTAAAGGTGCCCACTTTGGAAATCCCAGAATTGCTGTTCACAATTGCCAGGCAGAATTGTGAGTCTAAAGAGAACTAAAAGTCACTAGAAAATAACTGCCGCCTTCTTCTGCGCGTTCAAAATGCAGTCGAGGGCTATAATGTGATTTATCTGTAGTCACAAATAAAGAGCTCATATCCAAAGAGCACTTAGCGTTGCAGCCGTTGGAATTCTAAACCCAAGCTGGCTTGTGCAGCAAGCCTTAAGCCCGGCTTAGCACACTCTGCCTGAGCCTGTACAGCACGCCAGATGTGTAGCTAACTGGTTAACTGGTTAACTTCTGTTCTTACGGGGGGGATTTGATAGGTTGGCATGAGGCAAATGAAGTTGAAATTAATTATCATCAGGTGTTATTGTTGTTCTTACATTTTGTGACCCGTGCACTCCTGCACAAAGGGCGCTTGAGGGTCCTGCTTGCAATGGCTTTGTGCAATTAGCCAGGTGAGTTTTAATGGCCTTTTCAGTGTGGTAAATGCCAGTAACATAGATCAAAACCATGATTATAGTGAACTAAATATGGAAGGCAAGTGTCTGACTTCCCCCCTTCAGTTCCATTAGCTGATACCTCAGAATTATCTGTGCCTTTATTGTCAGTTTTTGTCACCTTCCTTCCTCCCTCCCCTTATTACTATATAAGTAATACTGTAGTCATCATAATAAAGTGACTTGGCTTAATTACATATTAATATTACCGTTTTACTACCTGAGACACTACATATGTAGCCTGCATACCTTCCTTTTATTTATTCCTCTTTTATCCATGTCCATTGGAAGCCAGTGGCAGTTTAATATCTCAGATTTTAAGGAGATAAATCTCATGTGACAGTCCCTGTGTTCTGCATTTGGGCTACAATTGCAGTGAGGGACTCTGAATGTTAAGCTAACTGATAAAATAAGATGATTTTAAAAGAATAGTTGAGTCTTGGTGCTGCCAGTGTATATTGCTAATAATGTGTGTGGAGTGGGCAGGATGAGTCAGGATCTCTGCTAAAAGATACGGTATATTTAGGGGTCATGCGCTTCCTTAGTAATGTGTGAGTAGTCACAGTCAAGCTGATTTGGATCATACGTATCTAATTAAAGGAAATTTAGCACCCATGTGACTATCAGAAAGTGATGGTTTGATAAGATGCTGAGCACTGTGACTGTTGAGGAGGTCCTGGGAACAGCAGGGTGACCATGAGCCAGCACTGGGCCCTTGTGGCCAGGAAGCCAATGGGACCTGGGGTGGGTTAGAAGGGGGTGGTCAGTAGGTCAGAGAGGTTCTCCTGCCCCTCTGCTCTGCCCTGGGGAGACCACACCTGGAATCTTGTGTCCAGTTGTGGCCCCTCAGTTCCAGCAGGACAGGGAACTGCTGCAGAGAGTCCAGCGCAGGGCAACAAAGATGCTGCAGGGAGTGGAGCATCTCCCGGGTGAGGAAAGGCTGAGGGAGCTGGGGCTCTGGAGCTGGACAAGAGGACACTGAGGGGGGACTCATTCATGTTTCCAGATATCTAAAGGGGCAGTGTCAGGAGGATGGAGCCAGGCTCTTGTCGGTGACAACCAGTGATAGGACAAGGGGTAATGGGTTCAAACTGGAACATAAGAGGTTCCACTTAAATTGAGAAGAAACTTGTTCCTGGTGAGGGTGGCAGAGCCTGGCCCAGGCTGCCCAGGGGGTTGTGGAGTCTCCTTCTGTGCAGACATTCCAACCCGCCTGGACACCTTCCTGTGTAACCTCATCTGGGTGTTCCTGCTCCATGGGGGGATTGTACTGGATGAGCTTTCCAGGTCCCTTCCAACCCCTGACATTCTGGGATTCTGTGGATCTTTTTTTGGCAGAATGCAGCAGGTGTTTTCTTCTTCCTCTGTTAGAGGAAAATTAAATTTGCAACCAGCAGAATTTCCCTGGGAGGAAAATTCAGTCTTCTGGGAGCAGCTCTAATACAGGTTGGTTTGTGTTTTCCTTTATTCTCTGGTTTGTTTTTTATCTCCTGATTCATGTCTTGTGGCTGGTCTGTCGAGGAATCAGCATTCTGACCCGTCCATACAATATCTATAGATCCTGATGTGCAAATGGAGGCTGAGATCCTGATTGAATGTAAATGCTAAATAAGCAGTGCTGAGATAGATTCACACTAAATGACCGATGTAAACAAATGTAACCAGCTTCTAACTGAAGAAAGACTTTTGATTATTGAAAATGATCCGTTACACAGTAAGGCAAAACATGAACATTGTTCATAAGATAAGTATCTAGAATGTAGACGTAAACCTGTAGATATAACCCAGCTCAGTTCCTCATACGAGGCAGAGTTGAAATTCTTTACAGTGCAAACGGGTTGAGTTGGATGGGTCAGTTCTCAGGATTTGGTGTCGTTCCTACATGAGCAGTTATTTTATCCCTTGGATTTTCTGTGTACTCGTGATTTTCATGGGTAATGTAGGGAAAGTGGGGACGGTCAAGCTGAGAAAAGAGGCAACACGACAAAAGTACTGAAAGAATTAGGTGGGAAATAAGAGGCAGAGGATGATGCGAAGTTAAAGAGTGTCAGCTCCGTTCAGTTGTGAGCGATGCTCCGTTCTGTTGGTTCTGTCACCTCGTGCTGTTGTGACGAGGGAGCCGAAGGAAAACACAGGAGGGCGACTGAAGCTTTCGCCCTGTCCTATTTCATCCCCCGTCCTGTCCCACATAAGCCATCCCTGCTTTGCTGGGATCCCTACAACCAGCAGACTTTAGGGAGGACACCGTTGTCCCTTCCATGCCCCTTTAAAAGCAATCTCAGCGTTTCTGCGTGCGCAGCCGTCCCTCGGTGCTGCCGTGCACGTCTTTCCTAACCGCTTTCCTCAAGTGTGCGTTTAGCGAATCAAGGCATGGATGAGCCTGCTGTTCTCGCAGCTTCTATTCCCCAGCCGCCCCTAATGTTTTCCTTGCCATACAATAGCAGCAGTACCATCTTTCCTATCGATATCTCCATTTCTTCTTGATAAGTGTCTTCCAAAAATATTCCCACCTCTGTGGATTGTTAACTATTCCCCGGTGGCAGACTCCCCCTGCACAGCTTTTAATGTAAAGAATCAGATGATTAAATATTTGACAAGCGCATTCAGCACTGAAATACTAATAAATTGCATTAGATCTTGGGGCGGAGGGTTATTTTTTTGTCATTTTACCAGCAGAAAAGAGCGCTAATGCTTTTGGAGACGTGTGGGCAGAAAAGGTTACAGTTTTGCTGCATGTAAATGCAAGCAAGTCCTCTTTTCTTTTCAATAAGACTCTAATATGATTTGCAACCATTGTTAACTTGTCATACCCTCCCTTAACCCCCTCGGAAAAAGAACCCCAATAGCTGAAGAATTCAATGTGTGCGTATTAGCTTCACGCTTTTAAAATTCAGATTTTTATCATTGAGCAAACTTGAATACCAGCTTCACTATGGCAAGAAAAAGGAATCGTTGTATTGATGTTAAAGGAATCTTTGGGCCTGCTCTCTAGTTGCTGATATAAATTACCCACTGTCCTGGTTTTGTTAAACAACAAGTTTCTCTTGTAGTGAATTTGCCTGTCAGCTAAAGCTTCATATCAGAATTGCTTTCTAATCTCCAGCCTCAATTTCCCCTGGCAGAGTTGAAGCCCATGGCCCCTTGTCCTATTGCTGATGCCTGGGAGAAGAGCCCAATCCCCACCTGGCTAGAACTGCCCTTCAGGTAGTTCTAGAGAGTGCTGAGCTCAGCTCTGAGCCTCCTCTTCTCCAGATTGAACAAGCCCAGCTCCCTCAGCCTCTCCCCATAGGGCTTGTGTTCCAGTCCCTTCTCCAGTCTCGTTGCTCTTCTCTGGACCCGCTCCGGCACTTCAGTCTCTTTCCTGTTGGGTTCTTTGTGTTTGAGATGAGCCCCTTAATCCTTCTTTTCTTGAGCAAGACGAAGAATAAGTGGCCTGATCTGTAGATCCCGCAGGTAAAATGATTCTCACTTTAAGCGAAATACAGACTATATTATTTACAAAGAAAAGAGCTACTCGTTGCTCACCGAACATTTTAAACGAGGGAACATCAGCTCCTCGCTTTTTTATGACCCTTGTACATCAGATTTGAATGATCTTAAAATATCATTTTATGTCTACGGATAAGCTTTTCTGTTTGTCCTCATCAAGATTATATTACGGTTCATTTGTTTGGATTAGAGAGGGAGTAAACCAAGAAGTGTTTTGATGGTGACTGGAGAGTTAATATGACAATTTGAAATTCGAGGTGAAATTTCTCCTGCATCTTGAGATGATTTAGGAACTTGGTGCCTCTGCAAGTCCCTCTGCCCTGTGTATTTCACGTTATCTAATCCGTTTGGTATGGGGCGGTAAGACTTAAACTAGCAGAAAATCATTAGATGATTTACAGAACGGTGCAAGCGCGCAGTGAGACCGCGAGGCTTCTTTTGGTGGTGCGACATGATTTAATTATTCGTCGCCGTTCAAAACATTTGTCTTGGTAAAAATTAAAATGATGGTGTCAGGCAGAAAATTGTGTTCCATGTTAATATTTGCAGTAAATGAACAAATGGCAGCGTGGCAGTTGATTCCTCTGCAAGGCCGGGAAAATGAAATACATTCCGTGGGCTTTTTAATACACAGTAGTTTTTCAAAGCTAATAAGGAAATTCTACAAGCCTGCTTGTGCTTTATATTTTAATTTAAGGAAATCCGTCTGGTTGTCTAGTGGAATTATTCTCTCTCTCTGTTCTCAGTGCTGGAATTCCTGCTTCTGAGTGTTCTTATGTGCGTCAGATCCGTGTTGCCGAGTGTCTCATCTCCCCGGACAGATGACACTTCATGCTGCTGCTGTTTTCCGTGGGTACCGAGGGGTTTGAGTGGCTTTTCCCACGTGTTATCCCGGGGTTCTCGTGTCCATCGCTCCTGTGCAGCGGGGATAGGAAACGCACGTTCCTTCTCTGCTTCGCCAGCTTTTTGTACCCATTCCACGTAGCAAGAACACGACTCCAGCTTCCTAAGAACTTGTAATACCAGATGGATATGCATAGAGGATTTTATTTTTCATAAGAAATAGCTAAAATACAGTAGAAGCTGATCACACCGATCCCCAGACTGGATGCACAACCTGCAGGACTGAATTTTGGTGCCCTGCAGATGTCCGTGGGGTAGAGAGCCAGCGGGACGTATGTACACGTACAGGACGGAGTTTGGCAGTGCAAAAACCAAACAATTAGAAACCTTGCACATAGTTGTATCTCCATTTCCTTTCCTTTTGTAAGCTGGTGTTTTGAACTTGTTTCTCCAGTAACCTGGGGTTCAGGCTTAGGATCCTGAGCCAGATAATCAGCTGCCTTTCACAGATTTCTCTATGTATTTCTTTGAAAGCCAGAAGGAACCTTTAGATAATCCAGTTTAGTCTCCTCTCTAGCTGAACTATCTCCCTTGTTAACCCTAGATGGAGCCCGGGGGTCTTTTTTGAGCCAATTCTGACGTCTTGCACCCGGGGATCCGGTTGTTTCGTGTCGCTTCAAAAGGAGAGAAGCCCCCGGGGTCAAGTTTAGACACTCCAAATGAGGCCCCCCTGAAAGCCTGGGGATGTCTAGGAGTATTTCTGGAGTATTTCTGGAGTATGTGCAGTGCATCAAGGGGGAGAGGTGGGGAGATGTTTCCAGCTGCCTGCGCTGCTCTAATCTCACCATTTGGGATAATCCACGGGAACATTAAAGCGAGCGAGACGGTTCCATCCTGACGTGTCCAAGCACGGCAAATCCAGCGCATCCCCTGGGCAGATGGGAGGGAGCGAGGAGGGCAAACTAGATTAATGGTTGTGTTGGCCCATATGGCTTTCAGACCTTTGTTTAGAATCCCCTTAAGGTGATCAAACTACTCCGGCATAAAAGGGATGAAGATTAAAATGGTTTCTGCTCGTTATGACCTTGGTAGTTTCTAGAATGTTAGAAATAAAAGTATGTGCTGCGGTACAGTCTGATAAACTCTGGTTTTCAGGCTAAATGTGATTATGCTTGAAGGAAAAGATGGATACAAACCCTTCCCGTGGGAAGGGGAGGGAAATTCTTACCTATTTGTATTACATGCAACCCTCGATAGATAAATATTCTTGTGGGGAAATCACGGCCCGTTTATGGACTGGGATACTGGGAATAATGTCTCTTCAGAGCCTGAGTACAGACTTACAATGTCTGTTATTGTCAGCGATAGTGATCTTTGTTTCAAACCTTTAGTTACAATAACTTTTTTAATCAGGAAAGAGCATTTGCTTAATTACAGATCTGATATACTACGCAGCCAGGAATAATGACATTAATTAAATTTAACTGACAAAGCAATGTAACTAGCGTGCCACACCTGGTCTTCACTGTTCATTTACTTGTATACTGTACAGGCAAGTGTCTGCTCTTACTCATTCCCTCATTTTTTAAGATCCCTCTTTGCTGGGATAGCCTCACATTTATTTCCATATGGTACCCTGCTTGTATGAGGAGGAAGAATTGGGGGATTTTGGCTTTCAACTTTACGTTTCCTCCCCAATTATGCTATTGTATCATATCAAGCACTTGCTGACATTTGAAATGCTTTTATATAACCACATAGCATGTCCTATAGAGAGTCTTTTTAGCCTTTAATGCTATGGTGAACAATTAGTTACGAGGAAAATGGAGAGGCCTCTTGTACCCAGGTTCTCATGATACATATTTGCTTGTCATCCTTTCAGTTGAGATTTTCATCTTAATGTACATACACAGGTATAATGGGTCATATATATGTATGTATATAAAACAGAGAAGTACTGAGGACCATGTTATGTACATTTTAAGCCACGAGTTTCACAGTAAATGAGAGGATGCTTAATTATGTTCAGGCCTCAGAAATCAGTGAGGTCAACCCTCTTTCCAAGCATTAAGCCTCAGTCACAAACCCGGAGATTCCTGGCGATGGCGTCATCTAAATCCATCCCTGTTATGCACAGACAATATCCCCTCCGCAGATTTGTTTAAAACTGGTAATACATTAAAAGCTTTTATATAATGAGAAGGAGCTGAGCACAGAGCTTTTCTGTGTGTTCTTTATGAAGTGTTTTATTTGTCACACAAGTTCTATACACGGCACTGTGTCTGCGGTGGACGTTCTGCGAGTCTCTTCCATAGGCAGCACCATAAAGTTACAGCGACTGTTCTCTGATAGAGCTCGTTTAGGAACCATTGATCAATATAAAGAATTAGTGGTTGCTAGGATAAAAGGTGTTTCCTGTAGTAGAGATTTTAGTATAATATATGAAGATTAAAAATAGTGTGTTGACAGATTAGTAGTGTTTTTGTCCCTCCTTTCCTAGGGCTAATTTGTTGATAGTTTCCTCACCACAGAACCACCTCTGGCTGCAACCCGCTTTGGGCAATGGGAGACGAAATGAGGCAACAGTAACGAGCAACCGCTGCGATGCTGTTATTCCACACCCAGGTAGCTAGATAAACAGATAAAGATGTATGTAAAAGTCAGCTGCCGGGGTTGATTTCCTTTACTCTTTAAATGGGGAAACATAGCTGTCCTGGGGCTTAAGTACAGAACACACGGGCATTTATTCTGTGAAGTGTGGGACCAGACGCCTTCTGTGGTTCAGCCACCATTCACTTGTCCCTGAGAGCCTCACTGGAACTAGAGATGCCGTTGAGTATCATCTCCATTATAATGGGAAAAGAGTTCCCAACTTATTCCTTTTTAATTTCTATCCTAATCGTAGCAACATCTGTTTGCCAGTAGTTCTCAGAATTACGCTATTAACATTCCCTTCTTTGAGAATATCTGGTTATTTACAAATTTGAAAAGCTTTAAAACTAGAGATACATCTTTTTCTGAAGCGGTGCTGACAGTTGTAATTAATTCTCTGTCCAGGCTTGTTTGCGCTGCCAGCAGGTTGTTCTCAGTGTTTAGAATTTTTAATTATATTCTTATAAACTAATTGGAATGAATAGGTGTTTAATTTAATTTTTGCATAGATCGGGAATGTGTTTTCCCCTTTCTCACCCTATTGATTTTTAGCACAGTAGTAAATATGTTCTTTGTTAGTGCCACAAAGTTTGAATCTAGAGAGATACTTTTTCTATATGATTCCCAATACGTTCAGCCCAAGGTGTTTGTTTTCACAGCTCGGAGTATTAAACCCATAACAGCAGAGTTTGTAATGGAACAATTCAGTGTTAGCTATAGCAACACTGCTTATGCACATGACAAATCTTTAATGTTTGCCACTCATCTGATTAATTCCACAAACACAGTTCGGGGAGTTTTCTGTGAGACTTTTTCAGGGAAGCATATGGATTCTGCTCCGAGTCCCATCTGTCTGCGTATCCTGCGTCTTCAAGGCAGAGCACAATAGTGAGATCATGAATTTGGGTTGGCCTGTTTGCTCGGTGTTTCTTCAGACTATAAACATGGTAGCACCAAAACAGGCTCCTTGCTGGTGCCAAATCTACAGGTGTATTCACGTGCTTCTATAAAATCCATCAAAGTCGGGGATCTGAGGAGCTCTTGTGTTAAAAGTCCAATTGCATTAGCAGCGGCCTACCCTCTGCGTTTGTAAATAACTGCTGTGCACTGCCCCGAATTGTTTGTTTTCCTGTACCAGAAATTCTCCATTTCCTAGAGTAACACGTGGAATTGTTTAATCCAGAAACTTCTGTGGCAGGTCTGAGTTTTCTGGAGGGACGTGACAGGGTTTGGTGTGTGCAAGGGGCCTGGGGCCTGTGAACAGGCCTGTGACTCCATGTCACGGCTGAGGGAAGGGATTCTCTCTCTATGTGTGTTTGTCTATTACCAGACAAAAAATATTAGTTGTTGAACTTAGGACATGTCTAAGTTGTAGCCTTTACAGTGCCGTGGAGGTCAGGCCAGCACTTGGAGCTGACGCACTCTTGTATGAGCTTGAAAATCAGGCAGGTGAACTCAACCAGGTTTGGGACTGAAGGTGGAAGTGTCTCCACGCTGCAGAATTAACACCAGCGTGTTCGGCTCTGGAGGTGCCATTCCCAGACTAGTTTCCCTACTTAGTATTTATATTGCATGTTTTTGACACATCACAGATCGCTAAACCTGGCTACTATTTACCTGTGTACTCAAATTGTACCAATTCCAGCCACCTTGCCCTGCAGCTCGGCTTTAGGAACTCTGTTGTTCAAACCAGATGTGTGTGTGCAAGCATCCAAAAACTTGGGAAAATGAAAAATCCAAGTCAGAACTGAGCGGCTGTGCCGTCCCCAGCTCCCAATAACACACATACAGCTGTTGTGTGTCGCCCATTTGACCTTTCCATTGCTTACGCTCCGAGCTCTGGAGTGGGGAGCCATTAAATGTGTATGTATTCAGTGTGTATATGTCCTTTTCAAAGTTACTGGGTTGTTGATTTTGTTTCCTTGTCAGAACGATCACAGATAGTGCATCTGTTTGAGTTATAACAGTGAGGGTCAGGACTGATAACAGACTATTTTAAGCTACTCTTAACAACAGGCTGTGAAACCGCAAGGTTGTGTGAAAGATAGCAATCGAGGTTTATGGAACTGTGGAGTGAATTATTAACTTGACGCTTCTAGCCCAACATGACAAATAAAATTCTATTGCAAAAAGATACTCGGTTGTGTCAGGCATCGATTTTTGAAGATGTCTAACAAATGGCTTCTGGGTAAGCACACTATCGTTCTTAATTTGTCTGTCTGGTCAGTGAAGTTGAATGGAGAGTCACCAAATAAAATTACCATTTTCTTTCCGTCATTATCTGTGCTTTCTTAATAAAAAACTTGCAAGCCCCGCTGATTTCAGTGTATAGTATAGACCTACACACATTTCAGATGTGTTTATTTCAGTTTCCTGCTAAAATCACCGAAGGACCATGAATCAACTCCAGATGTGGCAAAACATAAGGGTATAACCCACTTTTCTGTCGTGTGTATTGCACATGATGATGGAGCCGCCGTCTGTGAGGGCTGGAGGAGCGCTTTTAGCAGCCACACAGATTTATTTCAGAAAGGAAATCATTAGAAGCTTGAAACTTGGAGGCATCTTATCCTACAGAGGTACAAGGAGTTTTTCATAATAGTTTGGTAGATGAGAGACTGAGGAGCGAGATGATTAATTACTTTCCAGATAGCATTGTACTTGCGGTTTGCGGTGCTACAAGTGAGGGAGGGGATGCAGAAATGCTGGCTTGAAATAGAGACGTAAAGGCTGGTTTTCCATCACAGTCACATCTCATTGTTCGTTCTCATTGCCGTGCGCGGAGTATGAGAGAGACTGTAATTCACTGCTCTGAAGCATCTGTATTGTTTGTAACTAGCGGCATGAATTAAAAATGGAAGCGCGTCTTTGGCTTTTCATGTTCAAAGAGGGTATTGTCACAACTTTCTTCATCATGGTGACTTGAAATCTAGTTTAAACTTTATTCTCTTCCATGTGTGAGGCTCAGGATCTAATTCCACCCCGGTGTTAGACGCTGGGTTAGCATCGGCATTTACATTGTTGGCTTTTTATAGTCAGTATTCTGCATTTCTGAGTTGATCTAATGGACAGAAAGGGATTTGGGAGGGATAAAAGGTAATATTTTCAGTTGTGACTTAGGGCCAAATTTGAAAACGCTCGAGTATCCAGTGCTAAACAAAATAGATATCAAATTCATTTCTCATTCACGTGGACTGCTTTCGGACTTGCTTGTGGTTGTCTAGCAATCTGTATTATTCAATACAGCAAATATGACTCAGTGTTCATAGGAGCCATTGACTGACAAGCCAGGGGCTCCAAGTGCCTAAATATTTTAGTTTGGTTTGGTTTTTTACCCTGATTTTGAGGAGCTAAAGCAGCTTCGTCTGCTCTAAGGAGATTGTGCGCTAAGGCCGGCATTCCAGAAACTGCTTCTGTTCTAAGGAGCATGTATCTGTATTTTGCTTAATCTTCTGCATTGCTGTTCCCATCTTCTGTTTTCTACCTTGCCCCGTGGCCTGTATTGGAGATCTTTTGTTGCAGAAAACTGTTACCGCATTGAGAATAGCGGTACAAGCTCCGCACGCTCAGAAATATCATTATGGAAGCTCCAGAGGAGTTCATGTACTCAGGATTGAGAGAGGAAAAAAAGCGTTGTGAACAATTTTCATTGCAAGTTTCATTATCATGCGTGGTAGGAAGGCGTTCGTGTGCCCCGTTCGCATGATCTGCTATTAGTGCTAATCATTCCTCTCCCTGAAATCCAACCGTTTGTCAGATGCGCTTATTCACTGCTTGGTTTTTGAAGGTTTTGAGGGTGGTGGAATGGTTTGTCAGTCGTGCTATTCTCTTTTTGTAAGCTTTTCCTACAGAAAAGTTGCCAAATGTTGTAATAGATGAGCGGAAATACAGCAATTTCAGAACGTTAAAATGTACCTTTTCAGTCTTGCAGAATGCCGAGGTGAAATCGTGAACTCCCCAGCGCTGTGGAGCCCAATCACCCAACATTTCTGCCCCTTTCACTTCCATTTTATTCACAACCTCCTCATCATGTCCAGCAGAAGATGGCAATTAAACCTCTGGGATCTGCAGCCAAAAGAGAACTGGCAGCCCTGGGTACCTGGCAGTAATAGGAGCAGGGTTGGTTCTCCTGCCTGTAAACTCACCATGAAGGCCGGATTGTGATACAACTGCCCACGTTGTCCCCGCACCAGCCCCTCTTGAAACCCTGAATAGATGAGTTCAGGCTGTTGTGAATCTTACACAATGGGTAAACACTGCTAAAGACATCTCACCGTTGTTCCTTCCCCAAGATTACATCTTGTCTTGAACGTTAACAGCCGATATAGTCCTTGGTATTTATATTCACTTCTATTCTCGGTTGATTTTACATAATCTCGTGAAGCCTTTTTACTTTTATGTAAAAGGAGATTACTATGGTTAGCGACAACTGACGCCAGCACAGATAAAATGGCTTAAAATAGTTGGTAGAAAGGCCGAGAAAGACGGTAACTTGTCTGGAGCAATAGAGCATGTAGAAAGTTGCTCGGCATTTACATTTTATTTGTAACACGGGTAATCTGAGTTCCTCCCACTCCCCCCAAGTGTTTTGGCTTAAGATCTTGTGATTTGGGATTTTATTTATTATTTTCCTGAGTTTTCCATTGTTTTCAAACACGAAGCAAGAGCCTTTACGCCTTCAAATGTCTTATAGTTGAAAAATAGTTGGCGTATGATACAGTCCCTTCCAATTTCACATGGAGATAGAAATAAGAAGAGGAGTTTTGAATTGTTCATTGAACAGACTCATTTTGCTGTTCCTCCCCACCCTTGTGAAGCAGCTGGAAGACACTGATTAAGCTCTACGGTCACCGCTAAGACCAGAGATGTAAATTGTACGTTCATCCTGAAGAAGCCCTTGGTGATAGCAGCATATTGGCCTCAGAACTGTACATATTCTCCTCTCACGCGCGCTGGTCAGGTTAAATTAGCGCAGCAAAATACGGTCACGCTATGTTTGTATTCCATACATTTGCATGCCTGAGACTCCCTGTTTAAATGATGTGTTATTGGTGATATTTGGGATCAGCAGCTGAATGGCCACGTGGTATTGCAGGATTGACATGAGGAACGAGCAGTGTTACAGACACATATGTACATATTATATATTCTCCGGTATGGGCTTTAGCTTCACGGAAACAAATGGAATTCTCCGTTATTCCATTAGCATCGCTGGGAGAATTGCCACGACCGTTTGATGGGGTTAGAGCGTGTCTCCGTCAAACGGAGATGAATCCGGCTCTTCTGAGATCCCCAGCTGAACGTGCTGCCCACAACAGCACATGAAATGTGTCTCGAGTCGTGGATTTTCAGGGCTGTTTCACAGGTGACTTCTTGGCTACAAGAGGAAAGAAGGGAAGTGCCTCTAGGTTTATATTTCATAATACTCTTCACAATTTTGATATGAAAACTCCCCGCTGTTGCATCCGTACGAGGGCCAGAGTAAAGCGGATTTGGTGATGATTCTCATGTTTGCATGTTGTTTTTTTTTTGTTGCCATGGGGCTGACTTGATAAATTGGAGTCAGGCCAGAAGGTGCTTGTGTCATGACAGGGTTTGTAGCGCTGAGGGATGTATTTATGTCGTGCAATGTAAAGCATTTGTCATTTTGCAGTTCTCCCTCGCGGTGCGTGCCAACCTGCCTGCTGCAGCGCGTGGAATTAATGTGTGCCCCACTTAAATGCTTTACAGTCTAGTAATTGTCACTGGTAACACAATGTTGTTTTTAAGTTATTATTATGCAGGCAGAAGCCCATATGTCATACAAAAATTGATACGCTGCATTATGTATACTACTGCCAAATTAACTCGGTGTAGTATTTGTCTTGTTAAGAACCAGCTATTGTGTTGTGTCATAAACAAATGCGTCTCCTCAATTTTCCTTATTCAAGAGAGAAAAATCCCCACCACCCTCCTGCAGGAGCTGAGGTCGGATTGAATTGCAAACAAATAGCTGGACTTTAATTATTAGCGTTCATCCAGAACATCGTAGAGTAGGTCCTAATAATTAGAAGAGCATGAATTAAAAATTAATAAAAGGAAATACGCAAGGACATGTTAGGCTTTTTTTTTTCCATGCAATTAATAAATCTACTTTGAATAATTGGGAAGTGGAGAGTAATTAGCTGAGCCAGGTAGCTGGCTTTGGAGGCAGTTTGCACACAGGCTGCGCCTGGTTCCTTTGAGGCTTGTTCTCCGTGTGTAAACAGGTTCAAGAGGGCGATTTATTGTTGAGTCATGTACTGTTTCATTCTATTCTTCCTTTTGTGTCTGTTGGCTGTTCTCTTTGAATGAGTATTCAGTTCTGAGAAAGCAGAGATCTCGCTGACGACGCTGGGTAATGGCTGTTTTGGTGTAGGAGCCGGATCCAAAGCTCAGTGAATGTCCAACAGACCAGGACAAACGGAGAATCGGGCCTTGAACATTTGAATTCCAGGCCAATTCCTCCTCTCGGTGCCTTTTCTGTTCTTCCCGGAACTAAGGTGCTTTCTTCATCCTCACCATTCCCAATCACCTGAGTTAGACACAGATAATTTACGGGTCCGGTTCCATTGCAGCACTTTTTCTCGCAGTGAGGTGGAGAGCAGGAGCAATAGGTTGTAGTGAGACCTGAACCAGGGAGACACTTTACAGGCCTCACGTGGCTCTTTTTCATTAACTTCGCTCATTTACAGTGAGGCTTTTATGTGTTTCTTCTTGGTGATAATACTGAAAACGGTGGAGTAAAAGAGTCCAGTGTTTAATCAGGAGAGCAGCTCATTCTAACCCACTGAAAGATTTAAGGCTGAAGGCAAATTCCTGCTTTTGCTCACTTAAAGAACGCGACAACAGCACCGATCTAAAGAAGGCTGAACACGTCAGGCTTGGACTAACAAATGTCTGCTCTGAAACAGGTTTTACCCCACCAGATGGGGGTGGGACGGCACCAGATGAGCAGTCGGTCGCAGAACAGAATATACTTTCCACGTGGAAACATGGAGTGCAGTTATGAATCACCTGCAAACCCCCAGTTACCAAATTTCCTTCCCGTCTAGTGACTTTTCTTCATTTATCCATTTATCTAGAAAATATGTAACCGCAATACATAACCAAATACATAACCAGTGACCATGATACGCACGGCAGCGGTGATTTCCAGAGGTTCATAGTGCTCCGTGCCCAAAATTCCAGATTGCAGGTGTAATTAGATATAATTACACTGTTTCAAGAGAGGGATGTTAAAGAGTTCTTCAGCTGATCAAAGATGATGACTTTTAAGATTAAACTCTGACTTTTTACATTATATCTGTGAGACATTTTAATAACATATTCATTTTCTCTTTTATGTTTCCATATAATTTTACACACCTGCAATGGCGTGTGTATTCTAGCCATAGTGCAGCCTCTCTGATATTAACAGCACCTGACGGCTCTTGTGACGGTGAACAGAACCAGTTACTCAAAGCAACAGCCACCTGTGGATTAACAAAGCGAATGGGGCAGTTGATGTTGCTTTGCAGCCAAATTAACCTCACCTGGCGCGTGTGGTTTAGCGGTTAGAGCAGAGGAACCTCTGTTTTCGTTGCAGGCTCTGCCGAGCAGCGCTGAGATTTTACACAAAGGCTTGGAACTCTCTGCTCCAGCTCTCCTGCGGCCGGCAATGGTGAGTGGGCATCTCAACAATTCAGCCTTATTACTAATGAATGTGCAAAGTGTTTCTTACTTCGGGTACAGAACGGAGTTCTTTTGCAGCTTTGTTGTCTTGGAAGAGTTTTGGAGCTTACGGCTTCGTTTGGTACCTCTAAGGAGATTTTCCTTCCTTAGCTGAAATGTTACATCATCCCGATGGGTTATTGTGGAATTGATGCAAATAATGGGATGGGCTTCAGTTTGAACAAAGATGATGCTTTCAGAACATAGTTTGGACACAGTGTATATTTGATGAAAGTTTTGATTGCTAAAGAATCGGTGATGTTGTTCAGTGAAAGATGCGATTTTAAATGCGGTTTTCTTTACGCTGAGCCAATTAAACTATAGCTGTTGTATTCCTTCATTTACAACAGATATTCAGCAATGGAGTATACAAACCAAAACTGTAGCAGTAATTAAATGATGTTTGCTTTGTCTTTAAAACATACACTCGAATGGAAAGCAGTTTGAGATCTGTTGTGTGCACCTTGCAAAATGGGAAACGGTCTTTCTGTACCCATCGTGTACGGTACAGAACTGAAGCAGATCCCTTCCTTGGACTGAGATACTCAATTAAGGCCTTTGTAAACATGCTGATGAGTACGCTAATTGGTTTGTAAGATGTGGACGAGGGCCAACTGTTGTGTCGTGTCCCCAGGACAAGATGGTTTGGGCTTCTGAGACTCTTCCCTTTGCATCTCGTAGGGGCCCGGAAAGCAAATCACCTTCGGAAAGAATTGGGAGTGTCGGCAACTCTGAAGTTTTTGTATAGGATCTACTCTTTCAATCTACATAGTTAGACGTGGAAAAACATTTCCTACTGAATGTTCAGAGGCTTTTTTCCTTCTGATTCAGAAGAGCGTGGCCCTAGAGATGTAGCTTTTGATTACAAATGAGTTTTGCTCAGCACGGTGGCACTCGGTGTTCAGAAGGCTCGTTGTTATTGCCTTTGGCCTTCTTGGGGAGTTGCTGGTTGTTTTGGTGTGAAGGGTTCTGGCAATTTGTTTGTATCTCCAGTTGCTGGGTTTTTTTAAATGAAACAAAAATGGAATCTTTGCCACATCACACCTTTTGGCTGTGGAACTGTAGTGAGACGAGCGGTGTTGTTCATAATTAATGTATTGAGAAGCGCAACATGAAGTGGCTTGTCTGTGATTGTTCATTAAGTCGCTGGCAAAAGCTTGGAATAAAATCAGGAGATCTTGAGTTTGCATCCCTTGCCTTTCCAACAGCTCGCTCTTTTTCTTTCTTTCTTTATTCGTAAAGGTTTCCCTTCCCAGCATCTCTGAAAATCGCTTCACTTGCCATTTAGTAGTATTGACATTGCGGCTGTTGCTGGCACCTGAGTAACTCAGGTAGCACACGTGTGAGCAAATGTTTGCACACTCGAGGAGTTAAATCTGCATAAGCTCCCGGTGGGGATCATAGATGGGCTGTTTCTTGTGTTGATGAGGTTCTCCCCTTCATTTCAAATGACAGGCAAGTGCGGTCTTAAACCATTTCATTTCCAGTTCAGGGAAATGCTTTTGTTCTAGCAATGAACAAATTGGAAACTCTTTTGGCAGCTCACATATCTTCATGTGCCAAGAATTGTTTCCCTAGAATATACTTTTAACGCTCACTGGATTGATTTGGAGATACAAGTGGAATAGTGTGGGACAGAAAGTGTCTCCCCTGCATTTGGGAGCAGTTTAAAAAGTGCCTTGAGATGTACTGAGCTGTATTAGAGTTCAGGTATTCTTGTCACTTTTCTTGGCTTATCAAGTAGCTAAAAGACTGATGTTAATAGCTTTAATTGCACTGCAAACCGTAAATCTCCCAACAAGTGAAGCGCTTTGAATGCCGCAGTTGTCTCACTTTGAACTGCCTTGGCTTCCCCGCCATGCTTTTAAAAACAAAATGACTCTTTCTCAGTACTTGCTCCTGAATGTGTTTGTATATCTATACACACAGTCTACACGCATTTGTAAATCCTATATTTCCATTGGCTGTAATGTGGCAAAAAGGAAACTTGGCGTCACTAGAAGTCGCAGATCAATAGATTCGATCAATAGCGATAATTATTGAAATCATAAGAATGGCGAATAACTCTGGGCTGTAAACACTTTGGAAGTGAGATCTTGGGAGCTTTTCCTGTATTGAAAAAGCCAGAAACCTGAGTCGAATTATCATCATTATTATGAAGTTTAGACTCTGTAACATAGATAATTTTCTTCACCTGTGCTAATGGTGGCTTTGTACATGGGTTATAGCGATTTAATCTATTTTCTGTGCGTAAAGATAGGGTAGATACAAACATCTGAAAGGGCTTAGGGTGCACATCCAATGGTTCCCTGCTCTGTGTGACGGAGACATTGAAACTACAGCTGCACTGGAGCAGTGTCGCACCCCTGGGAGAGAAAACCTTCCTTCTGTGAGATACGCAGCCCAGGCTCTGCCATCTGACAGCGTTTGAGCGGTAAAATCGGACCATCTTTTTGTTGTTTCTTACGCAGGTGTTGTGCTTTGAGATCAGAAACTAAATAGTGCCAAATTTTAATGTTGTATGGTGCCCAATGTGGGGCTCAACAATGTTAAAACTGGTGCTGGGGGCAGACACGTTCCGTTCAGGTCAGTGCCGTGCCTGGAAAGAGCTTGCAGCTCCGCATTATTAGTGGTATTCTGCTGGCTTGCTAATTCATCTTTGGGTTTATGTTTAGCTGCAGCATTTCTTTTCATAGTCAGATTGTGAAGTTCTGAGCAGCGCGGCTTTGAAAAGGAGGCGGAAGGAAGAAAAAGCAGGGCAAAAATAGCAATTTCCCTCTGTCCTTTTCCAGCTGACTGCTTGCAAGTGGTCCCAAGGCATCAATTAATTCTGGAACAACGTTCTCCACATGGCCAATGATCCACCACATGGATTCGGTTCCTCGGGTGCCAACGGCAGAGTTGGGAGCATTAGGATGATGGATTTGTCTCCATCTTGAAGGGCTTCCATTTGAAAGTCACAGCTTGTTGTGAAGGAACTCTTAACCCTCTTAGCTCCTGGAATAAGCACCAAAAAGGTGCTAAACCTGCAGAAATCTGCACCTAGGTGCAAATAAAAAATGGCAAGTTTGATTTGGTAGGAGTTCTAGAAAGGAAGAAGACAACAAAGGAGAATTTGCATGAGCCACCTTAGTGTTTGTGTTTGTTTCCACTTTGGCCCCGTTTAGAACTGACACAGAGAACTAGTTAATGGCAGAGGATTAAAATAAAAACCATACAGTCGTATTCTGTGGTATAAAATAATTTGGATAATGTTCACCTCCATCCCTGGGAAACTGATGGAACGACTTCTGATGGCACCAAGGAGGTGCCATCTCAAGGTATATCAGGGATAAGAGGGTCATTAGGGGCAGTCGACATGGCTTCACCAAGGGGAAGTCGTGCTTGACCAACCTCATTGACTTTTTTCTCCCTCTCTACTCTGCCCTGGGGAGACCACACCTGGAATCTTGTGTCCAGTTGTGGCCCCTCAGTTCCAGCAGGACAGGGAACTGCTGCAGAGAGTCCAGCGCAGGGCAACAAAGATGCTGCAGGGAGTGGAGCATCTCCCGGGTGAGGAAAGGCTGAGGGAGCTGGGGCTCTGGAGCTGGACAAGAGGACACTGAGGGGGGACTCATTCATGTTTCCAGATATCTAAAGGGGCAGTGTCAGGAGGATGGAGCCAGGCTCTTCTCGGTGACAACCAGTGATAGGACAAGGGGCAATGGGTTCAAACTGGAACACAAGAGGTTCCACTTAAATTGAGAAGAAACTTGTTCCCAGTGAGGGTGTCAGAGCCTGGCCCAGGCTGCCCAGGGAGGTTGTGGAGTCTCCTTCTGTGCAGACATTCCAACCCGCCTGGACACCTTCCTGTGTAACCTCATCTGGGTGTTCCTGCTCCATGGGGGGATTGCACTGGGTGAGCTTTCCAGGGCCCTTCCAACCCCTGACATTCTGGGATGGTATAACAGCCCAAGCTTTAAATTCCGTATCACATTAAGGCAGTGCTGCCTATGTGAATGCCTGGTGTTCTGTTGGAAATAAATATGTTTAGTGGTTTCTTATTTTTCTCTCCTTCACTTATGCTTTCAGTGGTGCATGTGCGCAGAGTTGACAATTGCAGTGGTTAAATATGAAACACGTGCTGCTTTTCCCCTGCAGATCATGGTCTTGCGTGCACTGTATCGGTTTATTGAGTGTCCTAGAATATTTTACGGATTCCAGCTGATTGTTCTCATTATCCATTGTGTGCCATTGAAGAAGAAAGCAGTTTTATTAATTTAAAAGTCTAACACATTGAAAAGCACAAACAAAAAGTGATGCGTGATTTTACTGTCCCTCCAGTTGTGCAGCAAAACCCTTTGCAGCTCCGTTTATTTCTTAAAAATCAAAATGAATGATGTGTTTGAATACCAGATGGGGATATAAAGTATACTATTCATTAGAGATGTCAGTATTAATTGAATAGTATGAATGATTAATAATCGTCCAGCTTTGAAAATTAGAATTCCAGTTTCAGGTCATTGATTTTGGTTTGGGTTTTTTTTTAAATACCTACGTTGAATCAGTTAAAATTAACATTGTCATTATCAGCTTCTGGCTATTAGAGCTGATGGTAATGCTTGTTTTTTATATTCCTCCACAATACTTGAGGCATAGTTGCTGTCTAGACACGATCATTTTCTATTCAATCCCAAATTGTTCGCAGTGTGGTTTCTGGTGGTAGAAACACCATGAAATGAAACAGCGATCCGTGCAATCTCAGGCAGAGGAGAATCCACTTAGAACAGCAAACACGGTTCAGCTTTTCCTCTAAATTAAATTTGGTGCATTAGTTATTTATGACCAGATAGCAACAAGATGTCCAACATCGTCAGGATACAAGGCATTCGCCTTCTTTCCCTTTTTATGGGGCAAAAGACAATACAAAGAAAAGATCTCAGCAACGTGTTGTGACTGCGTCCCGTGCTGATGGATACAACCTTGGTCTGCCTGAGCTCAGCTTTAGTTTGGTTTCTTGATTCTCTGCAGATGTTCGTGTCTCTTTTCTCCTTCAGGCCTCATCCCAGCCAGTGGAAAAGGGAGTGGAAAAGCAGACTTGGAGGAGTTTAAGACACTTGGCTTCAACATAGAGCTCAGTGCGATAATGTTCACCCCATGGTCTTTATCAAGGGTACAGTCCAGACGTTGAGACGGCATTGAGACTTTGGAAAGGACAAGCAGGAGTAAGCGTCTGCTGGCTTTTGGAACAGAAATTAGTCTTAAAACCTATTAAAAAGACAGAAATAAATTGATCAGATTTATGTAAATAGCGAATAGATCGGAATTTGGGCATCTCTATGAAGGTAGAAGCAGGAAAACAAGCAGAGCTCCATTTCAGGTAGATTGAACGTGCCTGTGGACAAGTGAATTTTGAATAGCGAAACTTCCCCCGACAGCTCATGGGAAATATGAATCTATTAGGCAGGATTCAAGCGTTGAATTTTTAATGCACTTTTAGTGATTAAAGTGCTCTTTTTCTCCACTGCATGAAAGAGATCACGGTGGCTTTAAAGACCAGTTTAAAGTCATAACAACAATGGAGAATTCGTAATTGCAGTGGATTTCTCTCTGGGAGTGAAGGGCTGTGTCTCTTTGCATCCAAGCGTCGTGTTTAGTGCATTAGAGACAAAAGAAAATGGCTCATTTTGAGAGGACCCAATGAGCCAGATCCGCTTGAAAAAGGATCTTAGGACTTTGTTGTTTCTCATAACAAGTTATTGGGCACCGTTCTCTTCCTCTGGTGAAGGGAAGAGTCTTGAAGAACCTTGGGACCTTCAGAGTCCAACTTGAACAAACATTGCAAATTATCTTAAAGATGGTTTTGGTTGTTTTTCCAATGAATTTCAGCTATTAAAGCAACTAAAAGAATGGTGCATATGGATGAGTAGATGTGATATGTGTATGTGCTTGCTGCCGATCTCTGAGATTCTCACAGCGGGTTATATTGGAAGATGATTTCAGTTAATTGTTAACGTAGCTCAGCTTCTAGAGATGGTTTTCCAAAACAAAGCAACAGGAAAGGTGAAAACTGGTGTTTGAAAGTGGCTTTGGCACATAACATCTGCTCTCACTGAGGTTTATCCTCTGGACTGGCAACTGGGAAGCGTCTCAAAATGAAACTTCAGCTCTTTGTTTGGAAATGTTAGAACGGGTAGCGGTTTCATTCACTTTCTTCGTTACCGAGGGATTTCCTTTCAGAAAATCGACCAAGTCAATCTTGGCTCTTTGATCCCATTTTTCTCTTCTTTGTGCCTCCTGTCTCATATTTCCCCAGCTGGCATTTTTGGAGTATCTCTTGCTGCCCTCTCCTCTCCATCCCCGCACCGTCTGATCCCCTATGTCGCTGATCCTTTTCCATCACCCAGCTGTGGGTAATTTGCGGCGATCAGCAGCTGCACAGCAGTCAGCTGTTGGGCTGCTTTGCTGGAGAAGTCCCCGGGTTAATAGACAATTGCTACTCAAGTATTTAGTAGAGCACAGAAAAACATCCTTCTCCCAGCGATGCCAATCTCAAGGCTGTAATAATTAGGAGTTATTATTGGATTGACTGAAAAACAGTGAGTTGAAAAAAGATATTCTACGGGTGTATTTTGTTTCTGTTTCTCACAGTTGCAAAGCACTGTGTTAATAAAATACGACTCCAGGATGAGCTTAATGATACGTGTTGAAGGAAACTCTGGATTCTTACTCCACGAAAGGCTTAAAATTAGGAGTATAGTTGCTTTATTGCTTAGATTTTCAGTGAATAGATGAAATCTGCTTTCCGGTTATGCCTTAGGACTAAGTTAACCTCCTAAACTAGAGATGTAAGTGAAATAAATGCGAGTCCTACCCCTGTCAGTGTCACCTGCTCCTCTTGGCTCTGTGATTCTGACCTGACCAGTCCCTGTCCAAAGCTGTATTGTTCCTTTTGGCCTGAGGCTGAGTAGTAACATGCTGCCAATACACACATTTTATTGTGTGGATGCTCCAGAGCGAGGGAGCCGGTATTCAGAATGACACTTGGAAGCATTTATCTGTAAGGAGCCGAGCGAGCTAATTGTTTTGCTGAAGAAAGTAAAGCTTGAATTCTCTGCAGTTCATTCCTTCGGCCTTTCCAAGGCGACAGATGAGGGAAACCGGACAGGCACGGAAATAATTGGCGTTGAGTTTTGCCTGATCACCCAATGGAAGCAAAGCAAAGCTCTTTCTGTCTGTAAATAACGTGTTGAAGGTTCTGGTGGAAGGATAAGGTATTTTTAATATGTGTAGGATCAGTGAATTATAAAAATACGTGAATCTACAGAAAATAAAGAGGCTTTAATGTTTGATATTGCCCTGTCAGAGCAGTGGCTGTTGAGATGTTCCCAGTATGTATGCATAGAATCGTAGAATGTCCGGGGTTGGAAGGGACCTGGAAAGCTCATCCAGTGCAATCCCCCCATGGAGCAGGAACACCCAGATGAGGTTACACAGGAAGGTGTCCAGGCGGGTTGGAATGTCTGCAGAGAAGGAGACTCCACAACCCCCTGGGCAGCCTGGGCCAGGCTCTGACACCCTCACCGGGAACAAGTTTCTTCTCCAATTTAAGTGGAACCTCCTGTGTTCCAGTTTGAACCCATTGCCCCTTGTCCTATCACTGGTTGTCACCGAGAAGAGCCTGGCTCCATCCTCCTGACACTCCCCCTTTAGATATCTGTAACCATGAATGAGTCCCCCCTCAGTGTCCTCTTGTCCAGCTCCAGAGCCCCAGCTCCCTCAACCTTTTCTCACCCGGGAGATGCTCCACTCCCTTCAGCATCTTTGTTGCCCTGCGCTGGACTCTCTGCAGCAGTTCCCTGTCCTGCTGGAACTGAGGGGCCACAACTGGACACAAGATTCCAGGTGTGGTCTCCCCAGGGCAGAGCAGAGGGGCAGGAGAACCTCTCTGACCTACTGACCACCCCCTTCTAACCCACCCCAGGTCCCATTGGCTTCCTGGCCACAAGGGCCCAGTGCTGGCTCATGGTCACCCTGCTGTCCACCAGGATCCTGACAGCTCCCTGTTTTTCTGAAGGCACCGACAGTCTGCAGGCATCTAGTTTTTAAATCTTTATCTCTGGGATAGGTATTTGGAGTGTCCCGTCATACATAGATGAGAGAATTTTCTGTGTATTTAATACCGTTATAGTCTAGCAGAAAATCTTTCTTACGGTGCACGAGATGCCGTGTTGTATCTCCGCTAAAGCAGCTGTTCTTCACTCCAACAGCGGCAGAACCTTCATTGCTCTCAGTCAACTGCTCTTCAGTATTATTTAGTATTATATTACGGTTGGAGTTGATGATCTGAAGGGTCTCTCCCAACCACAATGACTCTGTGATTCTCCGATGACGCCGTCTCGCTCTGTAGTGTTACAACGGCACAGGAAAAGGTTGGGAGCGAGGACTATGAAGTGGTTTTCTACTCCTTGTTGTTTCTGTTTGTAGTAGTCCCCTCCATTAATCCCCACTGGAGAGAAAACACACTTGTCATAATGATCTTGAAGAGCAGCGCAATCTCCTCCACTCTCTTTTTTTTTCAGTTTTATAGACTTAGTTTAGAGCAACTCCACATTACTTGAGCTCATAATGGATTTGAATGATAAAGTAGCTCCGATAGCTCCATTAAAACAGAAGAAGCTGAGAACTGTATTATTTGCTGCTAGACTACAATTTGTACAAGAAGCCCTAGATAACCTATTCACCTTCCCCCACAGAGCTGTAATCCACGGCTTTGACCATATGGAGCTGGTTTGCACACAGAGTCAATGTAAATAAAGCTTTTCAGTGCCTTTCATATCCGAGCTATTTACGCCTCTCTCTCAGCAAGCCCTTCCATTCTCTCCCAGACATAGTTAGCATAAAAGAGCAACCTACTGGTTAGAACGCATTGAGAGTCAAAGGGAAAACAACCAAGGCAAAACCAAACCCCCCAACTTTGATTTCTTGTTCCCTGACTTCAGAAGATCACCGTAACCTTTCATCCTACCGTTATCATTCCTTATTATTTAGGAAACAGTAGAAGGATGCAGGCAGGCAAAGCCCGCAGTCCAGCACTGGCGTGGACTTCCAAAATTGCATTAGTGAATATTTGCGAAAGCTGATTTTAAGCATTTAGACATACACACACGCATCCGCAAACGTGTGTGTTCTAAAATTGGATGAGGTTAATCCTACCCTTGAAATCAATTGCTAACAGTCTGAGCCTTGCACACTGCTTTGAAATGAGAAATTCAAGTGTTCTTGCATGTGAAGGAATGTTTGTTTGAACAAATTAGCCTTATTTTTAACTGAAAAAATCCCTACCGTCCCCATTTAATGGAATTTGCTGCTCAGCTGGGTTGTTATAAGACAGGGTTCTAAAACCTTGAATAATTCCTACAGCATGTTGAGAATCCTTTGCAATTTCTTCCCTATTATGAAGTTGCCATGTGTATTAAATAGTACTATATATATATACAAGTATATTCATTAAAGATTTGTTTTGCTGAAAAGAAATTATCAATCCCCATTCTGTCAAAGCATATGAACATTTACATAAAAATACAATAAGGAAAATACCCGAGTGTAGCAACACAAAACACTGATGTGCTGTAAAAAGAGGCCGTTTGGAAACTGCTTTTTTCCCCGTGCAGAAATGAATTCTTCAGTCTGACCAGTGTAGGAATTTCCTTGGGTGGTGGGTACAGTAAAAGTGCTATAGGCAAATGGACAAAATAACGCCCAGGGATTTGCTGAACACGTGCAGTTTAGCACAACTCTGAAATTTCATCCAGCACTTTGTTTCATGGGCGGAAAAAAGCGGCGTGAGTTCGCGATGAGAAGCGATGTCACATTTAATCCTGCAAGAGGTAGTAAATACCTAAACCCAAACGAGCCCATATTCACGTGGCAGCTTTAAAATCCAACAGCCGCTCCTGATTTTCATTGGACTTGTACTTCTGGCAGTTTGAAGTTTCTGGAGGAGCATCAAAGTTAAACACAGAAACCTACAGCTTGATTAAGCACATGAAAACCTGCTCGTAAATGAGGATTCGAGTTTTCCTTGTGAGTCCTTTTCTTTCATTTCTTTTTGTTGCACTTCGACAGGAAACTCTTTTACCCAGTAACTGTAACCTGTGGATGATCATAAGAAAAGCAACGAGCTACTTCAAACCTCTCTGTCAGAGGGTGAACTTATGTGTCTGTTGAGGACAAATATCACCCTAGACATCTTTGTCAAGCAAAATTAGTTAAGATCCTCAAACCAGGATAATCTCCACAGGTGTAATGAGGTCTCAGGGAGCTGGATCTCTTCTACGCTTTGGATGTGATGACAGGTACAGAGAATAAAAGACACCTTAGTGAACTAAAGGGTTTCCCATGGATGTATCTGAGCTATACAGTTACAATTAAATTGCCTGCCCCTAATGACCCTCTTATCCCTGATATGCCTTGAGATGGCACCAAGGAGAGGTCATTCCATCAGTTTCCCAGGGATGGAGGTGCGGCTGACCGGTCTAGAGTTACCCGGGTCCTCCTTCTTGCTCTTTGTGAAGACCAGGGTGACATTTGCTTTCCTCCAGTCCTCAGGCACCTCTCCATTGGAAAAGATCAAGAAACTTCAAAGGGAGTCCAGATACAGAGGGTCAGATTCACCAGCAGAGGTTCGAGTGAGTCTCTAAGCTCTCAGAGCAGCAGATTCACTGCTGGGCTTGTGTCTATCAACATGTAGAATTAAGCATATTATTAATGATATTAGAGGAATGCTGAGGTGTCCTGATGTTAAGGCAGAGCTGCTTAATGAGAATGCAGTTGCTGCTCCGAACAGACGAGTCAGAGAGGAGAACGGTACAGACGGCTGAAGGGATAGATCTCACACGAAATAAGTGGCAAGGCCAGGCTTAACATTTTAATTAGCTGCCCAGTCCCTTGTCTCCATTCCTGCAGCAAGCTCCTGTGTGTCGTGTGCGCTGGAGCGTGGCTGGAAGGGCACGGACTGAACTCCTGCTCAAAGTCAGAGCCCAGACGCGAGGAGCTCCCGCCACACACCTGCAAACGTGCTCCCCGGCTTTCAGGACCATTTGTGGCCTTTGGTGTGAAGTTGCTGTCCCTTTGCTGTCACCCGCCCCCCGTCCAGCACCCGTGCTGGCTCCTTTGTCTATATTTGTGGTGTTGCAGGACCGTCCCTCGGTTGCGGTGAATCCATTCCGCTCTCTTTTCATCGCGGTGAAGGTCAGCGACGTGCACAAGAAGAACGTTCCTGGATGTATTTGTGTGCTGGTTTGACTGAAAACGGGTTCATTTTCTCCGTGCAGTTAGAAACCTTTATTTCCATAGCTAGCACAGCCATTATTTGGACTTAGTTTGAGACCAAGCAGATAACACCCCAGCACAGAGTTAATGTTTTTAATCGCACTGTTCAGAGAGCCAAGGACACTGATGAATTGCCTTGAGCATCTTTTATTTCTATTTTATATCTATATTTACTAGTAGTGTAATAGTGTTCTGTTATTTTATTAAACTGTGTCGATCAATCCAAGTTTCTCCCTTCCCTTTTGATTCTCTCCCGCGTTGGGCTGAGCGAGCGCCCGTGTGGTTGTATCACAGCTCGGGTTAAACCACGACAACTTGTTAACGCTTGGCCAGAGTTTCCAAGAGCTGCGATTGTGAGCGGGATATGGTGGTTTTAATCAAAAGCACTCAGCACCAAGCATGAAACCCCAGAATACTTTTGTGGGAGCTGCGGGGTCTGAAAAGCCCCAGTAGGTGTCTAAAGGAGACAGCGAGCGGGCGCGGAGCTCGTCTCAAATCTGGGCCGTAATGAGCGTGATTCACACGCACCATCGGCTACAAAAGCAGCTGGTCCCTTCATTTCTGCTAAGCAGAAAGGAAGATATTCCTCTTGATGGCTCCTTCCATAGCGACGCGTGTTGCTATTATTTCTAGAGCTGTCTAAGTGGGAGGTTTTAGGAGAGCGGAGAGGGAGGGCAGTGCTACAAGCAATAGCTTTTATCTTTGCTAATAGTAATCTAATGGACAGAAGAGTGGGCCTGTAATTGGATTTTGCTTCAGACGGTGATTAGGAAGATTGCTCTGCGAACTGGATGGAAACTGCCAGTGAGAGTTACACGCAGCTTTCTGCGATACCGAACAAAATAAAGCTCTGATTATCGCATGGATCTGAATTTCAGTAGCGAAGGGTAAAGGGAAACACTTCAACTCTTCCCAAGTTGAAGCACAGAGGAGCAGATGGAGGCCTTACAGTAAGATATGTGTGTAAGCAGCGAGTTGTAGCTCAGTTTATCCTCCAGTACATGCTCTGTAGTGACCGTTTTGCACAGAACAGCAGTGTTTACTGGAGAAAAGGTGCAAACACCATACGATTTTCATTAAAACCCATGTGTAGGTAGCACCAGGCTCTCCTGTCTTTTAGAAACATCTCATTGAGTGCGCTTGGGGACCTCTGGAGAGCATCTCTGTTTCAGTTTATGCCCTTTGCCTCTTGTTCGTTCAGACCGTGACTTTGTCTTCACCAAACCCCCTCTGTCCAGCAGCCCATCGGATGAACCCACACGCCGATGGGGTCTCCGAGCAGGGCAGTCCCAGCTCATCGTCCTCTCATACAGCAGGTTTTCCAGTCCCTTCATCATTTTAGTCTCACCTCTGCCAAACAGAAGGAAAACGCTTTGTGGAACGCAGCCCCGAATGCTGTTGGGTCTGGCTTTAATCACCTCCCTGCAAAACGTCTCAGACAGCGGAGTCTCACAAGGTCACCTGCAATAAATCAGTCATGATTCGCAGCAGATCTGATTAATTATCGCTCAAGGTCACACAGATAAATTCCGCTGCGTGTCTTGGTTGTTTCTGAAGGTAACGCGTGACTGTTTAAAAGCAACCCTGTGTGTAAACTGCTTTTTTTGTTTGTTTGTGCGTGTTGCATAATTAATAGATCCCAACAGGAAGACTGGAAGTTGATAAACTAGGGAATGAGCAGCAACTGCAGGGCACTCGTTTCCAGAACCTAAAGAAAGGTGTGAGATAATTTGTGATGTAATTTGTGTGTTCCGGTGTGGGGATTAGTTCAGCAATTCAACTATTTGGTTCTGAATTAAAATAAATAATAATAATTAAAAAAAAAGGCAAGAACCCCTGAATTAAGGACTTATAAATCTATAATAGTTTGGTATAAAAGGTATTTGAATCCTTTTCATGTTAACGGCAGCGGCGCAGGATCAATTAATAGAAAATAAGGGCTTTGATTATAACGCTCTGATTCCTTCACACCTAGAATTGTTAATAATACAGACTTTATTTTTAAACCTGTGATTTTCAAAGGAGCCTTAGAGTTGTCAGTCTCAGCTCGATTAAAATTATCCTAACACCTCCTGATTTCTAGCATGCACATCCTTCATTATCTTGATGAATTTAGGACTCACTAACGTGAATTTTAAAGAAGATGAAAGTAATTTCCGGGCTCAGGTGTTTGAAGGATTATAGTTATGTAAGTCTCTGTGCTTTTATAACGGAATAACGTGGAAATACCTGCGAACATAAGGGCCGATGGGAGCTAAATCCAAGTTTTGGACAGACTGAAACCAACCTAAATCTCCTGCGTCTTAGGTGGGTGAAGGAGCGACGGAGCCGCTTGGCTCATCCAAATGCCATTTCAACGCCATTTACACGCGTTTGAAATTGCCAGCATAAATTTATGCCTTTAAAATGGCAAAGAAAAAAAATGAGCGCATGTAGGTATGTGCAGAAACCGATGTTAACATTAGAAATAGGGAAATCTATTAATAGAGCCAGTCAGCGGTGCTAAACACGGCAATAAACGTGTCGTGAATTCGAGCCGGTGCTTTTAACTGGAAAAAGTTGAGTGGGGAAAATAAATCCAAGACTTCTACTCGGATTAGCCTTAATCTTCCAAAAGGAGGAGGGAGCGGGGGAAGGAAACGCATTTTGACTGTTCAAATAACTGCATCATTTTGGCAGGGCTGCACAAGCCTGTGCCCAGCAATGGGTGCTGTTGGAAAGGGGAAAACTCCCCTGCAATATCTCTCTATATATCTCTAAACATATATATATATAAGATGGGCACGTTTCCTTCCTGAACACGGCATTGCTGTGCAGAAGAGCTCATCCAGACCGCACACACGTTGATTAACCGGGCTGCATAATTTATGCTCCTCCTCATTTAATCGCTCTGGAGTTCTGATATTGGCTGGCAGTTGCTAGATTGCTTTATTAAATTTAGGCTGCGTTGAAGGAAATTTATTTTGGTGTATTCCTCCTTCATAATTTTTGGTTTTTTCTTTTCATAAATGTTGTCACATAAATTACCGCATTATCGATGAATCTGCATGCAGAGCCTTGCTGTTCAGTTCTTATGCCAGAATCCTCTAAATCACGGATGGCGTATGTATTATATCTTACTTCAGGCTATCCTTCTCTATGATGGATTTACTCCCTTTGCTTTTTTCCCTTTCATAGCAGACAAAGGCATTCAAACTTGAAAGCAATGGAGAAGAAAGATATATTAGATTGTGTCTCTTCACTGATAAAAGTATAAGACCTTGACATGCATAAACCAGTGTTAAAAACCCATTAGAGCCACATTAGAACAGTGAAAAGTGCCCTATGTTTGATTTTTAAGGCCAGATACCTCTTTGCAAAATTAAGCACTTGTTAGAAAATAACCTTTTTCTTCTTTAAATTAGAATAGAGGTATATTGGAATGGAAACAGAGTTTTCGCCAAAGTTCTTCTATGAAGCGGAACTCATGTATTTATCCATATATCCTGATGTGTATGTGCTGCGGGTTTGCATTTTATTTTGTACGTGGTATTTGTCTCAACGTACTTGATTTATGAACATATGCGTATACGTAGATATCATTTGGATGGTTGAAAACTACCCCATGGAGCTGTTTTTAATGGAAACTTGGTTTTCTGGTTATTCATCTCATTGCTAATATCCGCTTCCAGTGGTAAAATTAAGTTTCCACCGATAATTTTTCTCAGGCAGCTATCAACATCATCCTGATCCTGCATTTTGCTGCCAAATTCACATTATTCCTTAGCAAAATAAATCTCACATGAGCTACAGGAATTCTTTTGTTATCTCTAAAGTGATCCCTTGGATATACACGAGTGCATAGCTGTATCACTGTAAATCCTACAGAAGGGGGGGAAAAAGAGACGTATGAAATTATAGCTTCTTAATGAGAAAATTAACTTGACAGTGGTTACTTTGGGCTTTGAAGGATTCTCAAGCACAAAGATTGCATTTAAGGTTTTTCTATCTGTATGATTAACCATCTGAAGTGGGACGGGCATAATCTCCCTAGATTAAAGTTCCACAAATTTGAGGGCTCTAGTACATGCAAATTTTCTCTTGTAGTCTATTCAGATACTTTAATTCTCAGCGAAGTGGGCATTGTAATCTGGAAAACTGATGTCTAATACCTTATTGATCACATATTTGGAATAGTTACAGCATGCTTGTATCAATGCCTTTCAAGAAACGAAAAGAACCCGAATCCTGGTTGTTATTTTCCAACGTAACTTTGCGACTGGAGTTCCAGACCAAAGCTGACTATGAGCTGTTCAAACCGTTGGCCTTGAGCTTTCTTTGCAGGTAATCGATGCTTTGCATAGAAAAAGCGATGCCAAGGGGCAGCGATATCCAATTTAATGGATGAATAATCAGAAGGGATGTGGGGCCTTGGGTGCACCCGGGGTCGGGCCTGGCGCGGTGGGCGAGAGGAGCGCGGTGCTGCAGGCCGCCCTCGTGGAATTTGAACTCCTTGTGGAGGTTTTCCACCGTTCCCGGAAAAAAAGGGGCTCTACAAGTGTAGTTGTGATTGCACATTGTTATTGAGAGAAGGAATCCAAGCGCAAGGCGCTCAGCGTCTCCTGCTCTGCTGTTTGAGCGGAGCCTCCTCAGTGCCCCTTCACCAGGCCCGAGTTGAGCGGGTGGCAGGGTTAGAGCTTCCTCTGAAGAGAAAACGGGCATCTCTGTAATTTTGGTGTTGCTTTAGTGAATATGAAAACAGAATCCTTGTAATTTTGGTATTGCTTTAGTGAATATGAAAGCAATTTCAGGCTGTGTGTGTTTTTCTGCTAGAACTGCCAACAGCTCGAGTTGCTGAGGGTCTTAACATCCCTTGTCCACATCCTGCCCTCTGTACCAACTTCTTATAGAAACCTTGAAACCCGACTCTTCTATATACACACCTGACAACATGTTCTCCCAAATTACAGCAGCAGCGTCATGGAAAATTTCATTTCTGAATTGCACTAGTTCGGAGAGAAAAGAAATGTCTTTGTCCTTAAGAGTTTGCGATCTGAAGTCACTATACAGTTACTAGTAAAAGAAAGTTATTTTCTTGTAGCAGCTCAAGATGGAGTGATTAACATCTTTTTTTTGCATAGGAACTGTGCTGCCTTAACTGTGAACAGAATCCAGATCTCTGGAATGAATTAATATTAATTCATTATTTACGTAATATAAATCATGTCATTACCATGTGCAATTTCCGTTTCAGAGTTGCTTAATTTATCATTTTATGTCCTTGTAGACTATTGTTGAGTACAGCGTCTCAGTTTTATCTTAATGTAGCTTTTGTTAATTAATTTTTCCCTAACATAACCTTGGACTTTTCTAACTGACGTATGTGTAGTCGTGCTTTTAGCTGTAGTCTGTAGTACCAAAATGTGACATCAGGGATGGGTCTGTATCTGTTAGTCAGTGCAGGTTTAGGGATGTCAGGGTGTCAGGAGTTGGAAGGGCCCTGGAAAGCTCATCCAGTGCAATCCCCCCATGGAGCAGGAACACCCAGATGAGGTTACACAGGAAGGTGTCCAGGCGGGTTGGAATGTCTGCACAGAAGGAGACTCCACAACCCCCCTGGGCAGCCTGGGCCAGGCTCTGACACCCTCACCAGGAACAAGTTTCTTCTCATATTTAAGCAGAACCTCCTGTGTTCCAGTTTGAACCCGTTGCCCCTTGTCCTATCACTGGTTGTCACCGAGAAGAGCCTGGCTCCATCCTCCTGACACTCCCCCTTTAGATATCTGTAAACATTAACCTGAAGCCTGTACACAAGTGCAGTACCTGGGAATAATTTGGGTCACTTTACCATGGTCTTTTTTTTTTTTTAATAATGTAAAACTATTAATTAATGAGAGACTACCATTCACACAGTGACCCTGGCTGTCAGTAACTAAGGAATGTGGGAATAACCGCATTGTCCTTACAAACGGCTCTCCCATGCCTGCTACAGATAGCGTGAGTTTCTCTTTTGTGTTGTGTGCGGTCAGAGCCTGTAAATGCCGCTGTTACTCCCAACGAGCTCACCCGGGAGAGCATCACTCGGCCATTTGGCCTTTGGACTTTGTTCAAGCGCAGCAGCATTTGAACATACGATAAGTTCCCTATCGCAGCGTTATCTCCTTGGAAAAAAAAAGACATCTGAGGAGTATAACGTCTTTTTCATCTCTGAGCATGATCATGTTCTCTATCTGTCTTTCCTTCAACCCCCTTGGTACCAAAGAGGATTAAAAATTGCCCCTTGATTTCGTCAGTGAGCTCTGGATCAAGCCTGCGCTTTCTGGAGTGTTTTGGATGTGAGGAGAGAAAAGTGAACGGAATATTAACAGATAACCTGAGAGTTGCAGCAGTTCCCAAGGTATTTCTTATCTGGGTTTTGGGATCACAGGCTCTATTAAGAGGTCATCTATTAATAGATATGAAAGATTAGGGAGTGATCATTAGATGTTAGTGCTGTTTTTGTGGTAGTGTTTGATCTATACACAGAGATGCTTTCTTAACACACTCTCAAAAACTACATGTCCCTTAAGTTTTTGATAAGCACATCCTAACAATGTTTAGATTCTTTACAGATACCTCCTCTAATGCCTCCTGGGCATTTTAATGTGTTTTAGTAATCTCTTAAGGAGATACTTTTAACATCACCTGCACCTGATTTTATTTGATTTACATGTCAGTTCATCCTTTCATCTTCCTAGTTCGGCATCCCCTATGGACCGACTTCTGGAAGTTTACTTGAGATTCGACATTCTGAATGTTATATATTGCATTATCTAGTAGGCTGCTTCTCTGACTCCATGCGACCTTTTGAAATGGTTTCAGAACTGAGCCTACAGTTCTCAGAATGACTCTGAACGTGGCTCCATCTCAACGCAAATATTTTTGCTTAGACAATAACAGTATTCTCTATTCAAAAAATAAGTGGTAGGGGGCATCAACCATTCATTTCTAGCCTG
Source organism: Nesoenas mayeri (assembly GCF_963082525.1). NCBI lineage: Eukaryota > Metazoa > Chordata > Aves > Columbiformes > Columbidae > Nesoenas > Nesoenas mayeri. Next base: position 2,869,237 of record NC_137555.1, on the reverse strand, counting down.
CTTCGTGTTGTATTGCAATGTAAATGCATCGAGGAAGGTATGAAATTGCTTGGGCTACAGTATAATAAGTCGCATGTGCAGACATGGATTCTTTTTTCTATATCATTTTGCAGAGCCCAAGCCATCCCAGAGTGCTTTACCGAGTCAGATTACTTATTTATGGACTTGTGCAAAACAAGTCTGATGCACGGTCCTGCCTGCGTAGCTTTCATCACTGTAATTGTCTTAGTGTGTCTGCTAAATAGTTACAAATACGATACCTCATTACTTTCAGCTTGGTCGGCATTTCTGGGATTTAATTTACTCGAATTGCTGCCGTATGATCTTTCTGTGAGTATTTCACCCACGGTGCTTCGGTCCCGACCGCGGTGCCTCGTGTGCTCCGACAAAGCTGAAAGGACAGGGACCCAGCCAAGGTGACCTACAGGCTTTTGTGGAGAAGAGCAAAACCTTCTTTTCCTCCTGTATTTGCTTTATTTCCGCTCCTGTGTTTTCTCCATTGACTTCTGTGAGGTTGAAAATAAGACTTCGAGCTCAGCCGCAGTCCCCAGGTGGTTGGGGAATGGCAGAGAGCTGGTGCTGTGTGTCAGTATGGATTAAATCAGGGTGTTATCTTGCCTTCCCAATCAAATTTGATGCACTGGATTACCAGTAAAGCTTACTGGGATGAAGCCGGCGTTCTCCCAGTCTCTCTGGACTGTTCCAGCGTGCAAATGGACTGGACTCCCAGTTTACAAACTGTGGTTGTACGTATAGATAAATGCACAACATTTGTACACTGAGAACCTGGGCTTGAATGGTCCCCAAAGAACTGTGACCCCAGAGCCCGTGTCCCTGCGGGTTTGCCTTTGGGAACCAAAATCCCAACATGGACAAGGTCTAGAAGCAATTACTGTCTCGGCATGCTACCAGAGTTGATCTTTGAAGGTGAAAATCAAGTTTAGTGTGCTAGTCTAGACTGCCTTAAAGGAGCTGGTTTGCTCCTAAATAATGTCACAGATACTTTATTAAAACCAGCAAAACCGGTGCCCCAGTGTTCTTCATCTCCAGAGCTGGTGTTACCGCGGTTTTATTATTCAACCCATCAGGCAGCAACGATCTCGTAAATGAACATGATTCCATGCCGGGCTGGTGGCATTACCGAATAAACTGGATTTTCATCCAGCCATGACCGTTTGGATTATAACATTTAGAATCCATCGCTTCGGTAACTTCTCTTAAGCAAAGATCATAGCACAACTTGAGCTTTTAAAAGCACAGGAGGGGCAGAGGAAATGTTTTAAAGGGCTCCAAGTTGCATGTACAGATGAAGGGAAATCCAAGTGGGAGAGGTTAATAGAATAATGACTGTGAGCACAGGAAAACAATCGTTGTGTTTCTTAGATCCAGCATTTATCCCAAAGCTCCCGATACCAGATTTCTTGTCGGTGCTATTAACAGCTGAACCCAAAGAGGTTCAGAATTCAGCACAATGCACAAATGCTTCACGTCAAAACAAAACTCAAGGTTTGAACGTAGGTTGTTCAAAGGATCGGTGTCTTTGTGTGGGATGTTAGTGCTTTGGACTAAACCAGAACCTCTTCTGATCAAACACTGACATCCACAGTCCTGCCCTTATCAATTAATGATTCCAGAGTGGTTAAAGGAACCTATCAGATTTTCGTGAAAATCCTTTTTTTCCCTTCTTTTTGCTCAGGCAGGAATAGCTCCTTTTAACTGGTTGCTGTAGCTGGGATTTGTCTTTTCTTGTGTCTCATCTTTGTTTCAATTATATTTGATTTGAGTCTGAACGGAGGGTGTTTCGTTGCAATACTTGGCTGGTTCTCTGGCAGAAACCTGGATAATTTGGGGGCAATTTGCTGAACCTTTTTGTGCATCAGTTCTCTATTTTTAAGCAAAGATAATGAGCGTTCTGTTCTACCTGTCTATTTGTGATGTCTCCTAATACACGTTCCTTACCTTGCTCCTATTTATATAACTTTTAGTTTGCAGTATAGACAATTATGTTGATACTATATTTATGTTTACCCATCAGGCTTATGGGGATATTTTATTCGTAATACTCTTACTTGTGTTTGTTCCAGTAGAAATTACGTATGGTGAGAGTTTTGTTCTTCTGTTTTCCCTTATTGGACTGAAAGAAAAGACGAGACAGACTGAAGCACCAGCTACAGCTGCCTCTCACCTTGATACCTTCGGTGAAACCCATACATTTTACATATTGCCTTGAAGATTTTGAAGATTCTCGCTAGAAATGCTACCGATGGAGCGGCACCGTTGGGATTTACACCATACTTTGCTTTAATTATTCTTAGAGAAGCGTATTGCCCTGTCAAGGCGTTTTGTCCTTTGCTGTCAAGACTGCGAGCACCAATTGCACTTTTTCATAGTAGTCTGAAAATAAGTAACTATGGAAAACTGTGAGTGTAATTATTCTAATTGTTGGTGTCGTTGTGTAGAACACAGACCCTCAAGTTCCACCCACGTACCCCTGGGTAATTCTTCACTTCCAGCCTTTAAACTTTTATGTCGGGTTCCTGTGTTTGTCACAGAGGCAGCGACATTGCAGTGAAATGTAGAGAACCACTGACACTTGTAGGAGCCTTCAGAGTGAATAGAACTTGGATATACGTTTGGTCTGAGATTTTCCAAACTGCTTAGGGAATTAGGAGGCTCAGCTCCCATTGATTTTTATGAGAATTTAGCATCTAAATGCCCTGGGTAGCTTTGAAAAATCTTCTCTTTTAGTAGGAGGCATAAAAGTAACCATTTGGAATTAATTGAATTGTGTATGGGGCTCGTTAGGGGTAGATACTTCACAATAACGTGATAAAAACTCCTGTTGCAGACAGTTGTACAATGGCACGCTCTGGAGGTGACGTTTTCTTCCTGACTCTGAGCACTTTGTTGTTGGCTTAAAGCTCAGAAGTTTATGCTCCTTTTTAACTCCTTAGCCCACTTACCATAACTCAGGAAGTTCTTAGGAACTGTAAAACTCTCTAATGGCATTTTAAGGTTCTGCTACTTCATCAATATTGGTATTTATGAAGTAGGACAAAACTCCTAATTGCTCACTCTGCGCTGACAGGTGAACTACAGCTCTCATTAGCACCAGCTTTACTGATACTGGAACTTGCTCAACAGCAGAATGAATTTTCTCTAAGCTGGCACTAATGGATGTTTATGACTCTTAGTAATAACTATTCTTTGACTGATATTTTTTGAGGATTATCAGGCATCAGACTTTCAAGAGACGTCAGTGGTCATGGTATATTCAGGGTTTTCTGTTCAGAGTCAGGGAGATTTACAAAACCTCAACTTTACTCTCTGCAAAAATCACTTTTAAGACATGGTGACGTTTTGGAAATGTACTGGAATACTCTACATCCAATGTATTCTCATAGCTTTTCTGTAGATCGCTCTCCACTTTCATGGTGCTTAATTGCATCAGGGCTTGTAATTGTGTTTGAAAAAGTATCTTGATCCCCCTGTCTTTGGCAGGGAGGTTTTCCCCACTTACGGTTTCCAGTTCCTTCCAGTCACTTCTCATTGCTCTTCATCATACCCACTATAAATAATTGTTCTCCAGCGTCTTATTTTATATCCTTTGGGTACCTCTGAGCAGTTCGGTTCTGTCTCCACGATCGCTTTACCAAGGATGGGCTAATGGAAGACAACAGCTAGTAAGAAACCTTGTAGTATCTATGGAGTACACCTGCCTTCCTAATTACTACATGCCAGGTTTAATTGCATGACTGCAAATATCGGATCAGACAACTTCCCGTGACATGTTGTGACTAAACCAGCCCACGTTTATTCCGAAGGTACATGTTGCCCGATATTGAAATATTTGTCTTACTTGACACAAATTATAATTATCCAAAAGAACCTGAAGGTTCTTCCTCCTCCCCTCCCCCTTTTTTGTCTTCCTAATTATCGCTGTAGCTCTCAATAAAAACGGTTGGTATTGCTGCTCATTAGCCAAATAATTTCTTTAGCAATTATCAGAAATTTAGGCAGCCGATTCAGAAAAAAAAAAAATGTAGTTCAAAGCAGAGCATTTGCCTTTAGAAAATGCCCAGAGGCAGATGATGTTCTCTGTTGGTGTAAATGCAAGAATCACAGAATCCCAGAATGTCAGGGGTCGGAAGGGCCCTGGAAAGCTCATCCAGTGCAATCCCCCATGGAGCAGGAACACCCAGATGAGGTTACACAGGAAGGTGTCCAGGCGGGTTGGAATGTCTGCAGAGAAGGAGACTCCACAACCCCCTGGGCAGCCTGGGCCAGGCTCTGACACCCTCACTGAGAAGAAGTTCCTTCTCAAATTTAAGTAGAACCTCCTGTGTTCCAGTTTGCACCTATTGACCCTTGTCCTATCACTGGTTGTCACCGAGAAGAGCCTGGCTCCATCCTCCTGACACCCCCCCTTTAGATATCTGTAACCATGAATGAGTCCCCCCTCAGTGTCCTCTTGTCCAGCTCCAGAGCCCCAGCTCCCTCAGCCTTTCCTCACCCGGGAGATGCTCCACTCCCTTCAGCATCTTTGTTGCCCTGCGCTGGACTCTCTGCAGCAGTTCCCTGTCCTGCTGGAACTGAGGGGCCACAACTGGACACAAGATTCCAGGTGTGGTCTCCCCAGGGCAGAGCAGAGGGGCAGGAGAACCTCTCTGACCTACTGACCACCCCCTTCTAACCCACCTCAGGTCCCATTGGCTTCCTGGCCACAAGGGCCCAGTGCTGGCTCATGGTCACCCTGCTGTCCCCAGGACCCCCAGGTCCCTTTCCCCTACGCTGCTCTCTAATAGGTCATTCCCCAACTTACACTGGAACCTGGGGTTGTTCCTGCCCAGATTCAAGACTCTACACTTGCCCTTGTTCTATTTCATTAAATGTTTCCCCGCCCAACTCTCCAGCCTGTCCAGGTCTCTGATGGCAGCACAGCTTCCAGTGCCATCACTCCTCCCAGCTTGGTGTCGTCAGCAAGAGACCAAGTCTCTCAGTTTTACCACTTCGCTCTCAGCAGCTTCCCTGTTGCATTTTTAGCTGAAGGGTCAGGGCTCACAGGCGTTTCTTGAACTTCACAACATTACTATATGTGTTGTTCTGTCCTACGTGTATAGGGAGCACTCTATAGCTATATAAATACAGATATAATCACACAAAAGCCCGCCGTATTCCTTTATTCACACCGCAATCCTGACAGATGTGTTTGCAGCAAGATTCCACCAGATTCCACAGTTGAGAGGAGACCGTATTCTATTGAAACAAAAGAAGATTAATTAGGCTGTCACGGTGTGAGATTGGGTTTGTGGATGGCAGGCACACTCAGTAGCCTGCGTGCGGGTTGTCCATTTTCTTTTAATTATCGAAACAGAAAGAGATCGGTCCATTAAGACCTCAAATTCCTTGTGTGAAAGGGGCCAGGGGTGTTGCTCTGTCCTGGGGCCTCCTCTGCGGGCAGCTCCTTTGGTTCCAGTTTTACACTAAACAGCTTCTTTTTTTCCAGCCTGAGCTCAGGCTTGTTTATCCGAGGGCTGAATTGTGCTTGCAGGCAAATGAATTTGTGGTATCAATTCATTAAAATGAGACAGTGTCTAGGTAGCAGACTGGAATGCAGCTCCCCTGTTTCAACAACAACAACAGCCACCTGCAGGAAGGGAAATAACTGCCCGCCTGCAGTTTGAGACCTGTTGTATCCTTCTGAAGATCCAGGAGATGAACATTGTCTTCAAATTATTTCTAATTTAGTTCTGCTCCATTATATGCATCTCCGAAATGAGCACCTGCTTTATTCTTTCAAGAGAAAGCGGGGGGGAATCTGCTTTTGGGCGTGTTCCAGGTAATAATATTGCAGCTTCTTCTCTGCTTGCAGTTTCAATTGGAAAATAAAATCTGATTGTTTGCCTTCAATTGCTAGAGGAAGAGTTAAAGTGTCTCCTGATGGAGACGAGGGCTTCGTGGTTGGACAAATCTGTATGTAGGTGGCTTCCAGACTAACAGAACCAACCCTAAATGAGTGACGGTATTTTGGGTGCTTTTTCGTGCCCTCTCGGGTGTTCGGTGCCAGGTTTTGTCACTTATGGCTGCGCGGGGATCATCCCAAGGGGCCGAGCACCGAAATCCCAGAGGGTTCGCAGCCTCCAGCACAGCCCCTGAGAACCCCAGAACCCACATGCTGAAAAGCATCATGCGAGTTGCCAGGATCGCGCAGCTTTTGTTGGACCAAAGAGAGTTTGGGCGATTTTGCTGAGCCGGGTCCCAGGGCGGGTTTGGTGTGGCTGGAAGGTGCCGTGCAGCTGTTGGCTTCCAACTTTGAGCTCTTTGTGCTCGCATAAAAAACCACAGAACAATGCTACAATTACCTAAATGAGCACTCTGCTAAAACGCAGGAAATAATTCTTTGTTTACTGTTAATTAACATTTGCAAAGAGTGATTAGCATGATAGTTAGCAATGTGTATGATGTGACCTTTCTTAAAAGCTTGACGAGGCAAACAACAGGGGGAGTCAAAGATGTTGCTTCTGCTGCTTGCTGGTTGAACAGCAGTTTTACCAAAGGTACATGAACGTGCTGTCCCACCCCACGAGCTGCAATTTCGTACCTGTCCTCTCGTCTCTTAAACCTGGCGGGTGCTCCTTTCATCCGCAGGAGTTACAGCTCAGAAAATACCTTTACTCGTCATGTGGAAGCAATATATTCTTTATTATCCCTGTGAAGAGATTCTCATGAATACTTCAAGAGACATTCATAAATAGAGCCTTAATTATTTAAAACCGCTTTCCCCCAGACTTAAGGATGTTGCCTTTTATCCACCTAAGCTGAATTTATTGCAATGAATAATAGTTTTAATTTCAATTAAGGTTTGTATGTACACATCTCTGACTCTTGTATCCATCTGTTTGCCATCTGCTGATTGGTTTGCTTATTTGTATAAAGCTTCAGGTTTTTAATCGTCGATGGGCATGTACTCGTTACCAGTTTCATCATTCAACTCATCTTGGAGACAACACATAACTGTATTAGTCTCTATGTAAATTAGATTGCCAAGGCAGATGAAATCATCAGATGGTTTTAATTTGGCTACTTTTCTGAGCGTGCACTCTGAAGACGTCTGTACTACTCTTTAAAAAGGGGCTGATTTTAGTGGACTAGAGGCAGCACATTAGTTGGGAATTTGCTCTTGATCAGCCGTAATTATGATTGCTCTGGTTTTGTGAGTCACCGTACATATGCATTCAACTATGTTGTGTAACTTGCCAGGTACAGGAGACACCTGGTAGCTCCTAACAGGAGGACGCAGCTTATTTAGGTGCAAAATATGCTGCTCCTCTTCTTTTTGCAGGGAAAGGATGTGTCTCCATTTGGTAGGGACACGTGAATCCAGTCCTCTGTACCATGCATTATTCCCATTTAGTGATCCGGCTGTTTGTATAAGCGTGGATACGCTCATCCCATTTCTCTGTTGAAGGCTTTGCAGGTGGGCTAAGGGACTTAAATCTTTGGATAAACTCGGGCTTAGGTGAGGTTGGGTGGGAGTTGAAGAGGGAGAAGCGCTTTTCAGAAACCCCGAAACAAAACCGAGCGCTACAGGCACACTCCGTATGTATTAAATCCGATTCTATCTTCTCCATAGTAACCAGCCTGAGCGTACGGTTTCTCTTTTCATTGTCGGTTGCTCAGACACGGTCCCGCTTGGGAACGTTTCTTGTAGCTGAGACGGAGGTTTCGGAGCTGACCTCGCAAACATCCTGAGCACCAAATGCTCAGGGCATCCCCACTCTCCTGCTCCACTGAGCAAACAGTTAAAAAACGAAATAAAGACAAAACCCACACCAAATTCAACAGCTGTTCTGGAGCCGGGAAGAACTAATTAGCTTGTAGCAGGTGCTGCTCCAGGTTTCCGTCTGATTGCAGTCTGGCAATCTGCTGCAAACCTCCCGACACCCAGTCGGGGAAGGCCGGGGGGGAACAAAGCGTTTCCTTGAAGCATCGGGAGCCGGGAGTAGTGGAAGGATTATTTTTGGAGCTGCTACCGTGACTCAGTGTTTTCGATGGCTGTGAATAACTTTTCTTTCGCTTCCTACGCCCAAAATGTCATTGAGCCGGAGGCAACTGTCACATTGATGGGTAGAGGATGGGACTTGGAGAAAGTGGGTCTGAGGAAACTCTTTGTTGGGCCTTATTGGGCCCTGTCGGGCTTTACCGAGCTCTGTCAGGCTCTGTCAAACTTTGTCAGGCCCTGTGAGGCTTTGTTGAGCCATGTTGGGCTCTCTCGGGCTTTGTTGGGCCCTGTCGGGCTCTGTCAGGCTCTGTGAAACTTTGCCAGGCCCTGTGAGGCTTTGTTGAGCCCTATTGGGCTCTCTCGGGCTTTTTTGGGCCCTGTCAGGCTCTGTCAAACTTTGTTGAGCCCTGTGAGGCCCTGTTGGGCTTTGTTGGACCCTGTTGGGCTCTCTCTGGCTTTGTTGGACCCTGTTGGGCTCTCTCTGGCTTTGTTGGGCCCTATTGGGCTCTCTCAGGCTTTGTCAGGCCCTGTCGGGCTTTGTTGGGCCCTGTCGGGCTCTGTCAAGCTTTGTTGGGCCCCGACAGGCTTTGTCGAGCCCAGTCGGTCTTTGTCAGGCCCTGTTGGGCCCTGTCGGGTTCTACCATGAGTATTCTTCCCTGCCTGTTTCAGAAAAGTCAGAGCCTTTTGGGAGCTTTTAGAAATTCTCTCCTAATGTAAGTTTCAAAGTGTTCAGGATTATAAACGTTCCTTTCCAGAAAAACCAAAACCACTCTGAACTCCCAAACCCTAAAAGTCTCAGCTGCTTTCATGCTCCAAGGCACTCAAAATTTAAACTGGAGTGTGAGTGCTTAAGTCAGGTCTGACAACCGGATTCGAGCTTTTAAGCCACAGAGTCGGTTTTCAAAACGTTATCCCAATTTTGACTCCCAGTAAATAAGTTGTTTTAAAGATGAAATCTTACAATCGCTAGCGCTTTTTGTGGTTGCCTCTGATTTTTTCCTCCCTAGGCATAAAGCCAAATTACAGCGGGTCTATCCCATGTAATTCCCTTCGGGCCCTATCTTATCTCCAGCTCTTAGCTGATGTGATTGAAAAACTCTGCCATTCCGCGACATAAATCCAAATAGCCCATCGCTGTTCTCCCAGGAGCAAGTCCAGTCTCTTCAAAATGGTGTGTGTGCTTCTATATAAATACATATTGTTTTTAAAAGGGAAAAAATCAGGTTGCGCTGTTTAATGCCACACTGGAGCGGCAGGACGGGCGATGGGCTGAGGAGGAAAGATGTGTTGGTTACGACTGGATACACTTGGATTCGGGCCTGTTGTATTTTGCAGCTACCTAAAATCCACCATTATTCTGTTCATTTATTGCTGTTTTCGGGTTTTACTTTATCCTTATAGTCCAAGGCAGCTGCGAGTCTTCTGTGCACCTGGCAGCAGATGTTGAGGATGGAGAGGCCGAGTGGAACGAATCTGTAGAGAGACATACCAGGTATCAAAGTGATTATGATTTATTTAATGCACTTAGGATTATAACTCTCTGAAACCATGTTTTTAAAACTGCTTTCTCTTGTACAATGACCTGGGAGAGTTCAAGTGATACATCCCGAGTCGCTCACACAGATCCTCTCGCTCCGATGCTGACGTTGCTCGTTGGAAGCTGCTCAGGCCATCAGCTGAAATTCCCCTCTTTAGAACACCTTAAACTCTGCATCCAGACCCAGGCTTAAGAATTCAGACAGATATAACCATCACAAATCCTCCCCAATGTATTTAATAAGAATATTTCTGAGACAACAATTACTTGAGCTGAGTTAGATATAATTTTTGCTGGCATGCCACGGGCAGGATTTAGTGCTTCATCTCTTTGTATTCACCTCACTCAATAAGGCAGGAAATTTATTTACTATCCAGAGGCGGTTAACTGTCTTTCTAGCGCATTGTTTCAGCAGTCAAAAAAGGCAATACATCTATATATCTATTTTTAAATGAGTGACTTTCAGTACCCAAGGAGAAGGGTAAGACAGATACTATTGACAGAGAAATGAATTTCTCCGCCAAGTTCCATCTCAGACATAGATTTGATTAGTTTTCTTAAGGAAGTTTTTTGTTGCGATTGTAAAGTTTCCACTGTTGATCCTAGAAGAAGCAATTTAAAAGATGTATATATTCTGTATCCCTTTCTCGTGAATGGCACGGGGCCAGTCTTGGTGTCATTAGCAGCCCAAATGTGACTGTCACTTAAGGGGAAAGATTGTTCCCATGTGCAAGATCTGAGACTCCTAAAAAGAAATTAGAGTTTTTGACTCAGTATATCAAGAAAGCCAATGCAAGTATCTTTTTCTTCGTATCTACAACAAAACCATATAATTGAAATAAAATTCTGAACTTTACCGATTAAGAAATCAATCAGGACTAGCATGTTCCTATGAAAGGCTTGGATTTTTGTAGAAATGGTGGGTTTCAATGGAAAATTGCCCTCTCAAAATATTGAAGTTCTCCCTCTTTTATATATTTTGCCCGGTGTTTCTTTTCCCGGGGGCAGAAATGGTCCGCATGGAAAACTCAGGGCTACACAACAGCCTTTCTGAATGACTTGTGGAATCACGCAGGTAGAAGAGGTTACAGATGTGGCTGAGCTGATGTGAATATGTCACGACGGAGCATCAGGGTTGATAGCAGCTAACTCGGAAAGGTCTGAAAAGCGCCGGTTTGGAATAGAGCTTGTGTCTTCAGTGAGTATTTGCTTTGATGGTCCACTCCCTATAGCTAGTAAGGCTAAATAATCATGTTCCATAAAAACATAATTAGTGTTACGTTTTATTTTATGGAGCATCTTTTCAAATCATTATCCTCAGAAGTGAATGCAGTTAATTTTGTCTGGTTTATTCCATTTGACTGTACTTTTTATGTGATATATCAGTACCCAGCTGGGTGATTTTCCAGTTCTGTTCTCCCAGCTTCAGTATAACTTTAACCACCTTGTTTTGGGCTAAAACTGCAGAGTTTTAACTCTTTTGAACAATCAAGACGGCGATGTGTGAAGCAAGGTCACCCCATGATGGAACTGTGTGCATTTCAACCGTCTGAGGACGTCTTGGTCTTTTAAATTTTGGTTAGTTAGCACTTAGGAACATCACATATCAGTCCGTATCGATTTGCAGATGCGATGCCAGACGAGTTTAATTCCTGATGGCGCTAATTACCCCGTGCTGCTGCGTTTCATCCTGCACCGTGGCGAATGCAGCCGCGTCGCTTCAGGGATTAGTAGAGCCATAAAGGCATTACTGGCTTGATGAGTTTTTTACTGATGCGAAAGATTAAGCACTTCACACTTTCTAGCACTCAGGTACTTCACCTATATGCAATCATGGATCCATCATTCTCTGTTAGTAAGATATAGCTTGTAAAAAACATATAGCAACTACTGTTTCTGCTCCGCTGAAGCCCTGATTGCCCGTGAAGTTTGAGAGACTTTTTCCTTTGCTTAAAAAAAATAAAGGCAAAATTAATTGGAAATGACAAGAGGAAAATGATCCAGCTGAATGCTTTGATAAGCAATCACGGCTTAATAGATTAGAAAATATAATTAATTACTTAATTATACTCAAAGTGGTTGTTGTTGGGAGATTGTTCGTCGAGAAGCCATTGTTGGATGGAGGGATGTGCCTGTTGCATGAATATCAGTCTCCAGGCAGCCAGCACTGCTGACTGTGTATGTATGTCTATATAGATATCTATATATCTATATATCTATATGTATGTATATATGTGTATCATCTCACCTGGATATCTCAAAGCACTCAGTGAAAAATTGTGCTGTTTTGAAAATCTCCAAATTGAAAAAGAGGGGAAAGAACCGACCTGTCCAAAGCTGCTCAGCAATATGGACACACACGGCAGGTCTCCTGAGACCCCATCACCATTTCCAGGTAGTGCTGCCATGAGAAACTGTTCGTTCAAAGCAGGAAAGCAGAAATTAAACAGAAACCTTCAAATGTAGAATCACAGAATGTCCTGAATTGGAAAGGACCCACAAGGATCATTGAGTCCAACTCAGTGCACTTACTATTTCAAGAATTCCGTATTTGAAAAGGTTGTACTTTTTCATAAGAGATTCTAGGATCAGGTTTTAAACTTTCAAGGTGGTTTTAATTCTGGAAATCATTTCCTTTTGTGGTCTATGCAACACTGCTTAGGAAATCCATCCAGCGCTGCATAGCCGCTGCTTTTTCTTATACAAAGTTCTTGAGTTTTTATCGGTGACTTGTGAATCGGGGCCTTGAGGCACCAGCTGCACGACAGAAGCACGACTGAGAGAAATTAATATCCTTTTTCTGAAAAACAGACCTGTTTTTCAAGTTAGGCCCTCACAGCCAGTAGTTCCTATAGAGGAGATTGGTCTTTAATGATTTCATTTTATGTATCTTTTTCTAAGCTCGCGAAGGCCCTCAGAGGTGAAATCTAGGGAGCAGATGAACGTAAGAGGCTTCACTTAATTAAACAAGAGCTGTGCGTCGGTTCTCCAAGTGCTGTTCAGTGAGATGCGCTGATGGACCGACACAGATGGAGCCCAGCTCCGCTGGGAACCATCCTGTCACTTCCACGTGCTCCAGCATCACCCGGAGAAGCCGATCGCGCCGCGTCGGCGAAGCAGCAGCTTCCAACAGCCAGAGAAGCTGCGTCCCCATGGTCTCCATTCGCCCCCATCAGCTCCTGCCGTGCCAGGGAGCAGAATGGGGCCGTCTCTGGCGGGGCTGCAGTCGCCTGCGCTCGGCGTCGTTTTGCCTTCGCAGGAGCGGAACGGAATTAATTCGCTAACAGATTGGCCCATGCTCGTTTCACTTAGCGACGTTTGCCATAAGTGAAGGTCTCACGCTGGTTTCTTTAATTGCGCTTGGGTTTTCTTCTTGCGTCTTTCTAGGCGTGTTATTTGCTCCGGTTGGCACAAACCTCAATGTAGAGCCACTTTCCTCAGGAGTGGGGCTGGACAGGAGCAGGGTGTTTTACATTTGCAGCCTTTGTAACGTGACCCATTGATGGTCATTCAACAGGCAGCAAAAGTCTGACAGCTCCATAGTAGAAATGTAGTACTCCGACTCATCTACTGAAGAAAATCAAAGATGCAGAAGAGTTGAAGGTAGCGGTTTTCATCTTGGTCTGTTTATACAGTACAGAATATTCTTACAAAGTCTTCACATAACCCCTTTTTCAGGAATACAGTCACTAAACCCAGTGAGAGACTTGCTTGAGAGAGGAGTTAGAAACTGTGAGTGAGACCAGCCTGAGCTGGAGACCCGAGCTTATCGTCCTTGGTAACGTACCCTAGAGAACAAGTGCTTGGTGATAGGAGGATGCTGTGGTTTATCTCTGGTTTTGGATTCGGTGATGTGGTCCTGACACCTGTAAGACAGTTGTAGCGATCTCTTCTGTCCCTGCTGCTTAGAACGGCTCATTGTGCTGCCCCAGGACAGCCATCGAGTCTAAGATCAAGTCTAAGACAATGCCAGGTTTAGGCAGGAATTACTAAGCGCTTTAACAGTTTTGAGCACAAACTGTGATACAAAACACCTTTCCGTTTTAAAAAAAATCATTCTGAAATTCCAAAAATAATTTTGCTGCAAAGTTTTCTGTGCTGGTCAAAGTTACAGTGAAGAGTTACTAATGGCATCAGTTTGCAATGAGTGAACAGTTTGGTTTTATTTCCTCAAAACCAGAAATGTATTTCCCATCTATATGTTAAAATGAGCTAAATGTAGATATAAGGAACTGCCTTGCTGTGCTGGGGCTGCTGCTGGATTGAGAAGCGCAATATCCATGAATATTGAATTTTGGAAAGCCTTTAAATGACGTGTGGTCCACTCGCATTAAATTCTGCCCATCTCAAACCTCAGAGCTCCTCCCAGGGCTGGTTAGGGGATTGGGGCTGGAGTTACTTTGCTCATTCTTGAACTTGGATTAAGGCCTGGGGACACAGACGTGGGAAGGGGACACAGGGCGGCTGTGGGGACATAGATGTTAAAAATGCTAAAGGACAGGTGGGTGTCTTGGGTGTAGTGGGTTTGACGACATCAAAAGAACACAAATGAATGGGAATCAAATTATTATAGGAGACAAAGGGTAGAGATGAGCTAAATTCTGACACAGTAGTTGTGTGATAAAGGACTGGGGTTTAGAATGACCAGCCTTCTGACATAAAGGACTGTTGGTTTATTTTTAGAGTGAACAACCTTTCAACATGTTTTTGCATTTAAAAAAGCAATGTTAAAAATCAGCTCTGTGAAAGCAATATCATGTTACCATGGCAAAGAACAAAGCAACGCAATGAGCCTGGTTGTAGTGAGTGGAAAGAGATTTCATAGCAGTGCCTCTTTTTTCACCGGTTACACCGTTTCTGACCATCAGTACTGGATTTCTCGAGACATGGAATTTTCCTGATGGAAACCTAACGCTGCTTGCAGTTTTCCCTGTACAAATCAAAATAGGAATAACGGTCCTCTTGGTACTTATAGAAAGAAGGAGTAAATCTACTGCCATCACCAGCAGTAACATCACTAAAAGGAGTATAAACCCCATGTCCTTCCTTCTACCTGTGTGCAGAGGGTAGTATAGGTGCATTTTACATATTTATATGGAGATACGATTTGTTTCTAGTTTCATAGATTTAGTAAAGGTGCAGGATTTAAAACTGCTTTTGCTGTTTCAAATACAATTAAGTTTGATGACTAATGAGGAAAAAACAACCAAAACAAAAAGAAATTCACCTTTGCCTCCCCCCCCAAAAAAATAAAGCCAGTATTACTTTTAGGGTCAAATTTAAAATAGTGGATTTTCATTAAGGGGAACAAATAACTATTACTAGTAGTTTGAGATCAAATGGTACAAAGTTGGTTTAAGAACAGGGGCATCTCCTGCCTTCTTTCAGCACACTGTGCCAAAAAGTTGCAGTTAAATGGGTTGGATTACATAAATCGTTGTTTCAGTGCCACGAAAGATTGGGCTGTCAGAGCTTGTTTGGTTTTAATTAGTAAACACATGTTTAATATTACGTGTGGAAATAGGTCTGCGTGCTGCGGGAAGTGTTATCTCAATTTACTTTAGTGACGCTACTTTCCTTTATTTAAAGATAAACGGATTACCCGACTCGAGGTGGGATGAAATATGTCGAAAGGAATTGCCGGATCCAGTCCAAGCTGCAGATCAGTAGTGATGTTCGATGGAAACGCCTGTTCCTTAGATCAGTTGCTGAATAACAGAAGTAGCCAATATATTTTTATTATTATATTTTTATATATTATATATAAATAATATATATATAAATAATATATATATGATATTATTATATTTTTATATAATATAATAGATAGAATTCAGAATGGAATGGACAACACCCCACAGCTCAGAAGAGAGATGGCCAAGGGGCACATGGGATGGAATCTCTTAACATTATAAAATGCACTTGCAAAGTAGCCAGGGAAGGGTTACCCAGCGTTTCTCACTGTGGGTGAGCTCACGTTGTCCAGCTCCATGAAAAAGTCCATGCAAAACCAGATTTCAACAGCAGGATGCTTTCTGTAGGGTTTGAGAAGACGGAGGCTCCATCATCTTGCTATGGACTCCACACGCTGCTTGAATTGGGATTTGTGGAGTCAAAATAATCCAGCACAGGCTAAAATCGACGGGGAGTGTTTGCTAGACAACAGAGCTCTGATTCCACAACTGTACTAATTATATCAGCGTAAACAGAGACACAAAGCAAGTCAGGGACAGGAGATATTTGCAGTAGTTTGTTTCCCTAGTGAACACTGGATGGGACATGGTTTCCCTGGATGCGTTTTTGGACTGCTGTTTTTATACAAAATATATTGACAATTAATCCTGGCTTCCGAGAGCATATAAATGGGCAGGGGGAAGAGAAGTTTCTGTCTTATCCCATCGTTAAGGTTGCTCATCAAATGAATATTCCGGTTCTGGGAAGCGTGAAGGTCGTGCTGTTGCAGAATAAGGATCTTGCCTCCCATCTGGGTTGGGTAAAGCACAGCTTGTCAGAACAGGGGAGACTGTAGCTTGATAATTACATTTACCTCTCCTTGAAGGGTCTGATTTCCGTCAAATGAAAGGGAAAAGTAATTTGTTCTTGTTTCTTGCCTGAGAGGGCATCCCGTCGCCCGGCACATCGATCGCACAGGTTCTATTAGTCTTCAACAGGACCAGAATTAATTGGTTTGTATTACCCAGAGGTCTCAAGCTTGGATCAGAGCTCTGACGTGGTGGCCTCGGTGTTCAGAGCACCCAATCTGGGCTTTGCTGAGCCTGACCTAAACAGCGTAACCACGGTTCCAACAAACCAGGCAATTCCATGGATATACGTGAGTTAATGGTCAACCGTCCCTCCCCTCCCTTGGTGCACAGCCAGAAATGTAACAAATGTGCTTTTCCATGTATTTGTCTGTTGTCGTTTCTACCTAATGCACTTGTCTATTTGTGCAGTATTTAGCCTGCAGTAATAGGGTCTGTCTGATAAGGTGTTTTATACATGTTGGTCCTTCTGTTCTGTCCCAAATCGGTGTCAAATCCTAATGTTTATTGTTTTGTTGTGTTGTAAACTTCTCTTCCTCAAAATCATAAAGTTGTAGCAACTGTATATAAGAGAAAGTGAAGGTTATATTTTAAGTAGGCTCAGGCTGCAGTTCAGTTTGAGAGGTTGTTTTTCCAGATATCTTGGGTGGAACTTGTTGGAAAAAGGAATATCGGAGCATTAATAAATGGAGAGCGGGCCAAGCGGAGTGTGCTGCAGCAAAAGGTGTAGAAATGACCTGGAAACCAAGGGGTTTTGGAATGAAACACCCATTGGCTTGATAATGAAGGAAAAGGATGAGGAGCAGTCCCTCGAAGGGAAGAATGAAGGGTGACAGGAAAAAAGAGGTAGTTTCTTGATTTGCCAAACCAAACCATATGGTCAAGGCTACAACTGAGCTGCGGTTGATCTCACTCGCCTCTAATCTGCAGCCGTTTTCTTTCTGATGGATAAATATGTGTTTAAATAATGCGTCCTACCTACCTCTGTCCATTTCTTTTTAATGCTTCCTTTGACAACCGAATGCTTCCATTATGCCCAATAAACATCGTGGAGACTGACCCGTTCCCGCTTTAAATGCCCATTAAGGCTGCGTTTCCTTCGTTTCACCTTCCAAAGGAAACGCTGCAGCTGTTCATTATTTGCAGCACTTACTACAAGAGACTCATTTTCAGGAGCTAATTTCTTTTTTTCCCCTCCCCTTAGAACTTCATAAAACCGGTTTCGTTCCTGCCCACGAAGCCGCAGTGAATAGCGATTGCAGAGGAGTGCTGGGAGCTTTGATGGCTGAGCTGTTCTGCTTTCAAAGGCCACAGCGCTCTCTCAATGGCACTTTCTTTTCTTCCGTGGCGATAGGAAGAGGCTGCGCCGCATTGTGCTACGTCGTACTGAGATTTTGAAGGTGGACTTACTATATACCTGTAGGATAAAATAAAAAGGGCAACCACGTCAACGCTTGTCCAGCCGGCAACCACTACTATGGTCCTCGTACCCCGTCTTACCTCCGTTAATTGTTTATAACAAGATGAAGGTTCTGATGCTCCTCCTCGGAGCAGCGAGTATTGTGTCAAGGCAGTGAGTAGCTGGTTATAATCACCATCTATGTTGGTGTTTCTCATTGTTTTGTGTTTTGATGCAAGTGCTTTATTCCAGGGTAAAGAATAGAGAAGGGAACAATATAATTCCTAGGGAACTAATGGATAATTAAGCAACCTTCCCATGTTTTTGTTGATATGAGCAGGAGAACACACAGGCCAAAGAAAAAGCCTGTGTTTGGTATTTGAACTGAGGTGGCACCCAGAGGATTCAGTTTTCCCCAAGAACCCCATGGTTTGTGTCCCTTCTGTTAAGTGTTGTGATTATTGGGGGATTATAGGAGGTGCCGTGAGCTTTGCTGTGATCGCAGCGTGTGGAGCTGCGGTTAAGGAAGAGTCAGTCACCAGAACACGTAGAGCACCTCATCGGAAAGTCCTGTCGGTTTGAGAAAGGATAGAACCGGCTGAACGTGATGGAGATGAAATAAAAGGGCTGCAGAAGTCATATCATAGCTTCACTTTGCTGAATTGGAAGATCATCTCTAGTTGATTTAATGGCCCTTGATCTTCAGCATTGGAGCCAGGCAAGATGCAGCAGAGCAGAAAAGGCCGCAAGGAATATTCTGGCAGAAGTGAGACCCCGGGGAAACAGTGCCAAAAACCAGTGAGAAACAGCAACCAGAAACTCCATCTGAATGGTTAATTAGCGTTGAAAACTCACCACTTGCTTTGTTTGAAGAATATAGCGATAAGCAAGCACGGAGGTGCGTTAAGCTGCAATAAATTATGATGGTTGTTTCTAGATAGAACTGATACTAGTTGTTAAAGTGGGAGGCAACTCTCAGGTGGAGTTACCTTAGAGACCAAAGATCCAGAGCCAGTTATCTGATGGGGGACTAACAGCTTCAGCTCATCTCTGTTTCCTTTTCTTTTTGGTAGGAATAGTCTCTTTTAAACCCTTTGGTGTTGGTACCTAACGGTTTGCGGTTTCACAGAGACCTGGTGGGACTGCAGGGCCCTTGCTGTGGATCACGGCTTATTAGGATTATTATCCACATTTCACTCTGTGGAAGATACGTACGCATTAGATGTCGTATCGTCCAAATCTGAATTACTTCTGGTTGCCAGACCTGAACTATTTCACCATTGTGAAGAGGATGGGGCATCATATGGCTCCTGAAATACCCAGTAATCTCATGAACCCATTCTGTTAGTGATTGAAAAACACTGTTATGTATAACGTTAAAGGATATGGAGAAATGGCCAGTGCTTTAAGCTCTTTTTTACAGAGCTCAGATCATTGAGATAAATTGCCTTTCTTGCATTCCACATTCATCTTCATACACCTATTGCTATCCCTCATTTGCTCCATCCTTGTTTCGGGGCAGACGGAGGATAAAGAGTGTACCTTAAACAGTCTGCTCCGTATTTCAGGAAGCTTCTCTGGTCCCTGGAGAGAATTAAAACCTTCTCAGAGATATTATGATTCACTTTGCTTTCCAGAGACCCTGTGGACAGCATTATTTGATCCGATGCCTTCTGCTCCTCGAGGTTCTGAGGGTGGCGCACGCCCCCGGTGCAGCGCGTGTCCTGCAGAGCAGGCTCTGTGCTCTTGAGAAGCCCCAGTGCAATAGAAATCCAGCCTCTTTTCCACAATCTTTTCTCTCTTTCGTGCCGCAATGACTGCGGGATCATTTATTTCAGCCTTCCTCTTCTGTCTCTCCAGCGGAGAAGTGGCCTGGAGTCACAATGTCTCCTTTGTTCTCTTTCGAGTTTGGAGTGAAGGGACAGGAAAGGAGCAGAGGGCTCTGAGCAGCCCCCGGTTCCCCGCCAGAGGTGCGTGCGGGGTTCTGCTCCGCATGGGTTATCTTCATCTTTTTGGGCCGCAAATCCAATTTGAGGGGATTCTGCAAAGAGCTGTTGTCCTGGCGTTGCGGGATGCAGCGAGACGGCTGTGCGCTGCCTCTCGAAGAAACCCAGTGTGCGAGCATCCGGCTCTGCAAGCGCTCAGCTCTGCCGAGGCTTTGTTGATCTCGGATTAACTGCGCCAAAGGAGAGAGGGCTCTTAAAAATAGCAGTAGGCAAAGCCTTTATGTGGAGGTCTGCAGCATCAGCTTAAATTGTGGATGTCAAAGGAAAAAACCACCCTTAAACTGGAAGGGTTGAGTTCTGTTGTGCTGTCTTGGGATATTAGAGAGCTGAATCACTTCTCTGGTCCCTAAAGGGTGTATTTATTAATAATTTATTAATACATTGGTGGTTTAGTTCAGATCAGGATTATACTTTTGACACGAGTCTCAAGATTGTCCCCCCTTAACGTGCTTCAGCGCAGCCACAGAGAACAGAGACCGAATCCTTTTGCGCTGAAGCTGAACTGGATCCGCTCTGAGGGTTTATGGGACCAGCCTGGTGGTAGTTTGCTGTAAATCCTCTGCAATGTGTATGTTGTGGACGCTGTGTACTCAACACCAACCCCTGCGCTCTGCAGATTTGCTCATACTGAGCTGTATTGCTTACAAATACACACAGTCACAGCGGCCGCATGACGAGGGGAGTCATTTGGGGATAAAAGATCTGTATTCATGTATTTAGCTCGTGGAAAAATCTGTCCCTCAGTCTGCGCATCACTTGAGAGACCTCGGTTGCTATTTTCCTTTCTCCCACCCTTCATCTGTCACGCCTGTCTGGAGTACAAGCTCTTCAGGGCAAGGACTTACTAAACACATGAGCATTGGTTACCACGGTGCGCTCGCATTTTTGGTCGAGGCCTCTAGGCACTGCAAATAAACAACAGATTTTGCATGTTGAGAGGCTCCTTTATCTCTTCGTATTTCTTCTCCCAATCCGTTTCACCCTTGCGTGGTTGGGGATCTGGTGCTGATATCACCTGGGTCTCACAGATGAAGATGTTGAGTGTTTATTCTGTGTGGTCGTATAGACCCGTCAAAGGGAAAGATCCCACGCACCAAAGTAACACCACCCTCAGAAAAAGCTGAATCCCGTCCCTCTTTGCTGATCCTCTCGGACACACCGGTGTTACCTTTGCCAAACAGGACAAGTTTACATAAAACTCCGAGTAGCCGAAAGCCTTTTGGCTGGTTGAGTGATTGTTCGGGCCTCTTGTCGACATGAGCCGCGGGTATTTCTAACAGCAGCTCCTTTGGTTTCCAAAATCTCGCTCACAGGGCGGATTTTCTTCTCCAGCAGGATTCTTTGAACCCGATTCTTTTCATTTACACTCCGTTGCTACCGCTGTGCTCGAGTACAACAGTGGTGCAAGGTGGCAACGACTATTTTTGCTTGTTAATGTTGGTTGCGTCAGAATAAGTACGAAACCACTTCGTTTGGCTTTCCTGAAATGCCAGAGCCTGTACAGAGCAAATATTAAACAGCTCCAGGAAGCAGAGTCCATGTACTCGACAGCCCTCTCCTGGCCGCATTCAACAGTGCTCCCCCAAAGCGCTTTATTTCTGTTCGAATGTGTCTGGACGCTTTTTGTGTTTCAGAGCCGGTCTCAGATTTACACGTCACGAGCTCTTTGCCGGTAATTCCAGCTGTGGCTCTTGGCAGCTGTTTGGAAGGGGAGGATGGTGATGTTGGCATAGAGACCTCCCAAAGCTGCTCCTGCCCAACCCTCCGTCGCACCGGCTCCCTGGCACTTAAAATGGGACACAATTAACACAACTCGCTCATTTGCAACTCCCCAGAGAACAACCAGCTTGGAGTATCTGTCATCTGCTTCTTCATCGTCTTGACCATGTGGTTTGTGCCAGTTCTCAGTGGGTTGACCACTCAACCTTAGTTTCTGGCTGGTTATTCTGTGGAGTTGCTGCTCTCTCATGTTACACGGCGGCTGTTTTGAGGATTCAGCATGTGGTATGTTTGGATTTTTGGTGTTTTGAATGTCATCCAGACATTCCTTTCTGCTTTACAAGTGTCACTAAACTACTGTTGCTCAATAATTCTTTCCATTCTTTTTGCTTTCACGGAGTAATTGAATAGATCCACGTGGTTTTGTGGCAGCAAGGGTTGCTAAGCCAAGGATATTTTCTAACCCAACTTTCTCCCGGTTTTCTCAGAGATTCTGAGTATGTCTTTCCTGATGATTTCCCTGCATATTACAAAACTTGCCCAGAGGAATGAAAAAGTCATTTGTTCCCTGTAGACTATTAAAAAATAATACTCTCATTGTGAAATGCCCTTGCCTGCAATGCTGGCCAGTCTTGCATTCATTTTCTGCTTGCTTAATCTCTGATGTACAAAGATTCTCTAGAACATGACTGAAGCATGAACCCATGTTTGTTATTAATTTCCTAATGCTGTGCCAGTCCCTCCCCTGCCTTCTCCATCCCCCCTGTTCGCCGGTTCTATTCCAAAAAGCAGGAATGCTGCTGCTGGTCCTCCCTGCTTTGCACGTCACACACTCAAAGGTGAACACGGGCAGAATGCGTTTAGCAATGCGGTGAGTTAGAGCAATTCAAGGGTCTCAAGGCATTTTATGAGCTTTAATTAAAGTCCTCTCATTATTCTGTAGCGTCTTGTTTGGACGCAGTTTGGTGGGAGGTGAACGACACAGCTGAACCTACTAGTAATATATTTATAGCTGGGCACCCTCCTGCCAATTCCTCATCCCCAAATTCTTCTATTGCCTCAACCTAAATGAACCGTTTCCTTCCAGCTCTGCCCTGCACTGCCCTGTGATGTGCAGAGATTGTTCCCGAGCCTTTCTGGGAAGATGGGGATTATAAATCCTCGCCCCGATATGAATCCCATATCGCTACCTGTTCCCATCGGTGCCCGTGGAGGTGACAAAGTCACATCGGGAGGAGAAACCCGTCCCTTCCGCAACCGGATTAATGATCTCGCCAGCACGTTTGCAGCACTGTCCACACCGATTTCTCTGCTGGGAGACAGCGGAGGCAATTAAAATCTTGTAATTTCTCATGAATAGAATCCTGCTGAGACATTCGCTATAATAGGAGCTCCCTCCCGTGTCCGAGAAGGTCTGTAGTGCCAGCGGTTTCTTTCTTCTCTCTTACTGGAGTGAATTTATCTCACTATTCTCTCAGGAGAAATGAATAAATCCTTGAACTCGTGCTCAGTTTACAGTCACCATGCTTTGCTCGCTCCTCTCCGTGTCGTTTAAGACAATCCCGTCGAACAGCTCTGGATGTTGATGGTCTGATGGGGACCATCTGATCCGCTGAAACCACAGTACCACGAGCATCTCTTTTCTTTCTTCTTTTCTGCCAGTTATTCTTTGCACCCATTTTCTGCCAAGGACACCTTCAAATTGTCTTGAGATGTCTGAAAAATAAAACAAATGATCTCCTCTCATAGGCGAACGCCATAAAGTTGAGCACTGGATTTTAAATGATGGCAGAAGAGGACTCTCTTGTTGTAGCTTGTTGGCAATGCAGGGCTGGATGTCGTCTGTGTATTTAATATCGCCATATTAAATGGAATTAGTCACAATTATAAATGTGGCTCTAAGCATTTTTTGGGGTAAAAATGAGTTAGTCTGTCATCTGATTCCACACAAAACCATTTGGGTACAGTATAACTAGGTGACATAGAAGGAAAACCTTCTATTTCTGTTATCAGTCTGATAAGACGCCCGGTATCCCCTGTCTTCTGGCACTGCTGTGGTTTTTAATCATGAGCCGTCATGTTGCCTTGGTTATACATCCTCATGTCTTGAGAACAAAATATTGTGCAAAAATTGAGCTTTAGGAAGTACATTTCTGGTATCTTGATGTACAGAACCCATGTACAGCTTCGAACAGCATTTAAAAATCTTCAGAGAAGCCATTAATTTCTGGGTAGCTCTTTTACACCCTATAAATTCTAAGCAGATCTAATGAAAAGCCGTATTTTAATATGAGACAAAGACTTATTTCACTCATTCTCAGGCACCTTCATTTGTCACAGTGGCAGCAACATTATCAGATGTTCATATCAAATACTGTATGTATTTATTGTGAGTAATGGATGGAGCGCGTTACCATCTAAAAAACTCCACATTTCCCTTAGCGTCAGGATTTCTTTTCGACAGACGCAACGTGTTTCATGTCCCTAATATCGCTCTGGACCCGGGGTGCATGAGGATGCTCTGAAATACACAGGAATGTTCCAATCTGTGGTATTTCAGGCCCAAAATGCTGGGAATTTAGCGCGTTGGAGGTCAGGAGGATGCTCTGCCGACGTTATTACCCCATCATTGACCTGTGCTCTGCTCTTTCTTCTCCATCCCTTGGAGACTCGGCCAACGGACCTTTGACTCGTCCTGACAGATGAAGTACAAACGATCTCCGCTTTGCAGCTCTTAACGCGATGCGGAGGGAGCAGAAGCTCCCGGGGAGAATGTAGCTTGTTAAAGTATTAAATAACTACTGAGTTGCCTTTAAAAATACAGCATTTTGGAAAATATATGTATTTAGGCACCTAAAGATGGGGAGAGGCGCCCAAAGGGTTTCCTTGCATCTAGATAGGTATTACTACAACATTCCGCATCGCTTTTGAAAACTCATCTTCTGTCCCCAAGCAACGTAAAAGCTTTTTTTGACCCACCAGGCATCCATTCCTGTTGAATTCTATAGGAAATTATCCTAATAGCGCTGAAAGCAATA
Organism: Nesoenas mayeri; assembly: GCF_963082525.1. NCBI lineage: Eukaryota > Metazoa > Chordata > Aves > Columbiformes > Columbidae > Nesoenas > Nesoenas mayeri. The sequence goes on along the minus strand of NC_137555.1, from coordinate 2,844,994 downwards.
TTAATGGCTTTCCAATGAGAATATCTGGATAGCTTGTTTATTTTATCGGATCTCCAGAGCGGAAAATCGAAGGCGACTGTGAATCTCGCTTGAAGATTTTCATCAGTGGACCTTTTTGTCAGGAGCCAGATACTCCATAAAACCAGAGAAAGCAATTGAAAAGAAACATTTTGCCCAAGGAACAATAACAAGGCTTGGAAGACTTTTCTGGGAGTTTCCTTCAGGGAGAGCTTTTCATTTGCTGATTGAAAGATCAAATCGGCCCATAGAGGGAGCAGTGGGGTGCGCGTGATTCCTTCTCTTGATCTCTAGAAAAACACGCTTAGTTAAACCCTCCATGGAGAGGTTTGGGTTTAAAGGGAAAGGAATATGTGTGGTAGGAGAGAGAAGGATTAGAAAGTTCTCTGTAGCTTAAAATCCAGTTCACAGTGTCAGCAGAACTGATGGGTGATGGGGTTTAAAGCGAGACCCAATAAATCATAAAATTTTGGCTTTACGGTATACCCTGTATAGCTCAGAGATGGTCTAAGAAGTTGGTGAATATGCCACATAAGAAATTAATAGATATACTTTAACTTTGTTTCGTATTAATCAATTTTGTAGAGTATTATATAGTCCCATAAGCTTCTTATGAACACAGCATATAATTTATAAGGTTAATATGCTTATAATCGTATCTAATACAGTGATGTTTGTTTAATTCCTGTAGTTATTAATTATCAGTTAACTTTTTATGAGCTATAAATGGACCTTCAATAGGACGTGAAACCATAACCTGTCCCGCGCCTCCAGTTTAGCGGTGGACTTGGCAGTCCTGGCTTAACAGTTGGACACAATGACCTTAAATGTCTTTCCCAGCCAAAATGGTTCTATAACTCTGATTTTTCTTAGTAAGACAGTCCGTGTCCATTTGGGGATCTCATTTTCCCAGCCAGAAAGACAAGAATTGAGTAAGATGAATGACCCACCTGTCAGTGATTTGTGGTATTTAGGCTCCAAATTTCTGCTGATACCAGCTTCTTTTTTTACTAGGAAATGGTCTGAAACCTGCCAGCCACAACTTTTTATTTCCAGCTTAATTTTTGGCAAAGAAAAAGCTCCTGTGTATTGAAGGAGTCATCCTGCGTCCTCCTCCAACCCCTCCATCCTTCAGGAGATGTCAGCCCTGGTTCTAAAGACCTTGATTTAATCCTCAGCTCTGGTAGGCCCAGCTTTGTTGGGGCCACTCATTCCATGTTTTGCTGAGGAACCTGCGGTCTGGTCCAAATCTGGTCTGATTTGGTCCAAATCGTGTTTGCCAGCATAGTTCAATGACTCTGCATTAGCCACAAACCTGCTGGACCAATAGATCCAGCTCTAAATGGATGTATGATGCTCCTAAGACCAGTTTGTGGGACTATCACGTAACACAAGGCAAGGGAAAAGATTGCAGAGGTAGGATCAAAGCAGATATTGGGCTTTATTGAGAAGAAAAACATAGATGGTACAGCACTTTGACTTAAGAAATAGGCGATTTTCTATGTGTGTGTGCAAGAGATGGAGTCACATCCCTGTGGAACATCAGCCCCCTGTGTATGTTTAGCAGCATGTCCTCGATTTCGTGGGGAGAACCGGTAGATGTGGATTTGGGGTTCTCATTGCGCCGCTGCTGATTTTCAGCTCACACCACATGGAGTGGGACCTTTAGCTACAGCCTGAAGCTCCATCTTGTCTCTCTGGTCTCCGTGTGGGAGCTGCATAGACCGTTAATCTGATTTGGTGGGAAATAGAGGAGGCAAAAAGTGGTTTGTCTGGAGCGGGGAGGAAATTGAACCTGAAATTGCAGGAAATTGGTTGTGGGACCAGAAGAGTCTTGCTCGATGCTTCATGCGTAACATCAGCGCCCCAAGCCCAGGTGGGATCTGTGCTGCTTAGAAATCCTGCGCTAATTAAAGGGGTTTTTGAAGACGTTCACATGAAAATCAAGTCGAGGGGTTTCCTGATCAGCTCAGATGTCGCACAGACAACCTCAGCAAAAATGGAGCTTGTCAAAACCTCGGACCACCCCGTGACACAGCACTCAGGCTCCTGAGTTCTCCATTGCTTAACAAATGAGGTTTGGTTTTTCTTTCTGTCAAGATGAGAATTACCTCAGGAACCACTCATGTCAGAACAAGAGGCTTATTTTAAAACACAGCCGGGCGCTTTTGTGTTCGCTCCAGTTGGAAACAGAAGACGACACGTATCCATTCGTATTGCAGAGCTGACTTTGGTGTCTGCGTTTGTTCCTTTTAATGGGTTTAATCGGAAGTGTATGGTTGTGAATTTTCCTGAATAGGAACGTTCTTCCGAGCCGGCTCCAAAAGGATGTTCCAGCGTTGTTAACTGTGAGTTTGCAGCAGTGTGGAATCCGCTGAAATTGTTTATACCGGCTATATCTGCCTGATGAATCTATCGCTATGATAGTATATCTTGCTTATTTTTACTCTAAATTATGCTAGGGTTTAAAATGAACTCGGAATTTGATTTATCAACAGCTATGATGCTAATTCAACGATGGAGTCGTGGTGTTATGAGACTAAATATTAGCACTAATGAGAAAACATAGCTTCTGTATTTTGTAACTCCGAGTTTCCACTCCTTACGGACGACGTCTAAAGTTGCGTGTAATTTAATCATGTCATCATTAACTAGGCAAGTATTTACACATAAATCACTTTACCTGGATCATAGACTACCAGCAAATGTGAAACCAGATAAGGTTCATGCTTTAGTTTTGCTTTGCAGAATATTATATTATTGTCCACTGGCTGATAATTCTGGTCCCATGAGTCGCTTAGACATCCACAGCCATTCACGTTGCCGAAGGAAGAACTGCCTTCTCCATGGGTTAATGGGTGGTACGAGATCTTTCTTCAAAACCGAGTAGAAAGAAAGAAACTCATAATATTTCCGCCATGAACTAGATCTGTTCTGCAAACCTGCCTTTCCAAAATCTGATTTAACGGTTCACCAGGAAATTATTTCAACCTGGGACTGCTAGCAATGAGATTTTGCTGTACTGCAAGTGATTCTGAGCGAAACAGGGAGTTAATCGCTGTCTGATCCGCATCGAATCTCCCCTGCAATGAGTCTGTTGCTGCGAGTACAGGAGGAAACACTGAAGCAGGAGTTGAGGTCAACACAAAGAACTTGGTTTTCTATTAATTCTCTTGCCGTTACTTGGTAGACAAGTGTCAAACCTTAGCCTGAATTTCAGGTTGTCTGAACAAGTGAGAGAGTCTATAGAACTACTGTGAAAGAGTTGAAAAAGCAGAGTGTTTACCCACCATTTAGGGTTGTTGTTGAGATCCTGATCCTTTTGACTCCCGTTTGGAGAAGGGGAGAGAACAAGCAAACCCAGGTGGGTAATGGACTGTGTTTTATTGCGGAAAAGCCGGGACCTCAATCTCTCAGCTCTCCACAAACAGCCCTTGGCTTTTATAGAACCATCAAGAGCCGCCTTAAAGGCTGAGGACAAATTCCAGCCCTGATATGAATTGGCGCGGATATCGCTGTATCCAAGGGGAGTTATAGTTTCTTGCGCAAAGGCTGAATTTGATCCACAAGCGAGCACAGTTGTCCCATCAAATTCTCCCGAGCAGCTTGTCTTCGGCGTTCTTGCCATTCAGCTGTCACGTCAAATGACATTTTCAGCTGAATTCTCGCTGGTGGAAGAGGTTTGGAATCTCTCCAGCCTTCTGCAGAGAAGCAGGGGAGGAATCGAATGCAAGAGGAACCCTAACCCTGCAAAATTTAACAATTATCCTAATGCCTTTGCTTTTTAATACCTTTTTGAATGAAGTGTGCCCTGCAAGGGAAATCTATGATAAATTAGCTCTGTAGCCTTCACTTGAAGTTCAATGTGGAAAATAAAGGGGCGTTCGTTACAAGATTGAATTATGTGTAGGCCATCTCCAGCTGTAATGAGCTCAGGTTTTCTAGCGGCGGTAGAATAAACTCTTGCCTCTATCTCCTGCAGCGTGTGGTTTGTCTCCCTAAGAGCCTATTTCTTTCGACTCCATCAGCTCATCTCTTACAGATGATAAAATTATCTGCAAAGATTTGTATCTGATGTTGCACCATAAATCATATTTAGTTGCAGGATTAACATTTGCAAGCATAGAACATTTATGGAAAGGGAAAAAAAAAAAAAGATGATGGGGGGGTTGGCAGCTCCTGGGTATTTATGTAAAGAATCACAGAATCATGTTGATTCGGGGTAGATCTCGCAGACTCTTCAAGTACATGAGCATTTTCCAGGGTGCGGATCTGCTCAGCCCCAGCGAGCATCACTCAGGCAGCTCCTATAGCGTTTTGGTGAGTTGGGAAGGTGAAGAACCCAGGAAATGGTACCTTGGGCAAGGTTTAGATTGGATATTAGGAACAATTTCTTCCCCAAAGGGCTGTGGGGCATTGGAACAGGCTGCCCAGGGCAGTGCTGGAGTCACCATCCCTGGAGGGGTTTAAAAGGCGTTTAGACGAGGTTCTTAGTGACATGGGTTAGTGCTAGAGTTGGGTTATGGTTGGACTCCATCCTGAGGGTCTCTTCCGACTGAAATTATTCTTTTCTATGATTTTTAAAAGCTTTGCGCTACCAGCAGCTTGCAGGTCACCCCCCATAGCCAGATTGTCAGAACTCAGCATGCGAGTCCCTTTTGAAAACCCACCCTCAAATATCAGTGTTGAAATGGAGAGTAGCCCCCTCTGATCCAGATCCAGCGCGGGTCTGTGATCCCGTAGCCTCGGGGCAGGTGGAACCTCCATCCCCACATGGGGACCGATACACAATCCTGTTCCCGAGGGGTCAGTGTGTGCTGCGGACGGCCCCGAATCCTCACTGGTTTATCTTGCTGCAAAAACTGTGCGATGAGCACAGATAATGTGTGGGAAACTGCAGCAGGTCTGTGGAATCCTTGGCAGAAAATATGAAAGTAGAGATCAGCCTTGAGATATTAAGATTTACTCTTGAGAAGGATGGGAGTAAAGGAGTATCTGGAGAGAGGAGAGATGTACCCGTGAGAGAGAAGGGGATAGAAGAATAACATGGATGATAGAAAAATTAACCGATGAGATGTTAGTGCTGTAACTTGTAACCGATAGTGAAAAGACACATGAACTGGTAGAATTGTATAAAAATGCACTTTTAGCAATAAATGGCATCTATTACTTTCATCTTGAAATAACCTGGTCCATGTCGTTTGTCCTTCTCAACCGCAACAATAATGCTGTACAAACGCACGCCTAACCCCATTATTAACGTATTTTTCCCTCTTTTGCTCTCCGGCGCAGGTTCCTCACCACATGAAGACTTTACCCTATTACAGCTACGACCAGCCGGTGATCGGGTACTGCCAGGCCCACAAGCCCCTCCATGTCAACAAGGGGTACGAGGCCGTGGGCCGGGACCAGGCTGAGACCACCAACCTGGACCTGAGTCGAGACCACAGCTTCATCGCCACCATCGCGCGGTCGGCCGCCCCGGCCATCTACATCGAGAGAATACCAAACTAACGCCGGGACGACTTCTCCAGGCGGCGGAGCGGAGGTTCTTGCGAGGGACCTTTCATCTCAGAAGAGACCAAGGCAAGAAACTCAATCAATCTACCATTCCAGTTGCAAATGTTCCAACACGGACCAAGGCAAGGGGGCTGAACTCCGCGCACTGTGGAAGTGCTGTCTGGCAGTACACGCTGAGAACTTCAGGATTTTCTTTGCTTTAAACTTTCCAACAAATTCCTCAATGTAAATATTAAAGAGAGATTGTCAAGTTCTTATTAAAAAAACAAAACAAAACAAAAATAGATTTCACTCTAGCTACATAAAGGGATGGATTAAGAGTTTTGTTTGTATATTTGATTTTTCTACATTGCACGGTTCCAGGGACAGAGAACCACAGGTAAAAAGTGAAGGGGATGGGGAGGGCGACGTTTGGGGGGTGGGTCAGCCATGTTTCCTTCTTAAGTGTTTATTATCCTTCACAGATTTGCTTAATATTTTTTGTTCTTTTTAACCAAACAAAAGATAGAGATCTATTTTCTTTTTTTTTTTTTGGGGGGGATGTTTTTCTGTTGGTTTGATTTATTTTTTTTCCCTCTTTTTATTTTAATGGTCAAGCGCTACTATTTCAAACTTCAGCCATGGGCATTAAAGCTTATGTTGAACCAAAAGGACATTGGCGATTGATGCAGCAGAAACAAAGAAACTGGGGTGCATGTACATTTAAGACACAGGCTGTACACTATGGAGGGTGCTTCTGATTTTTACTATCTTCATTGTGCTTCATCGTTGACACTATAATTACTTTTTGGGCTCTAAAAAAGGGGAGAACATGCAGCGCAGTAACGACTCTCAGATTTGACCATCCAGCGGTGCTGTAAGCAAATTTAATGGACGTTTGGGAACCAAAATGGAAGCGATGTGCTTGAAACGGAGCAGAAGGAAAATCTTACAAAGCAAGAGCATTCGGTGAAACTCACTGGCTGACACAATTTCTAAACCACAGGAGAATGTGTAACATTGGTTTTTGCTTTGTTTTATTATTATTTTTTTTTTTAATTAATTATGATGATCAGTTAGTTTTTGTGTAGTTTTTATCAATAAAATGACAACAACAACAACAAAGTGGTGGAAACAAAAGAAATAAAGCTATTATTTTGTGGTTGGGACACCACAGCCGAGCTGCCGTTTGAATGATTTCTCTCGCTGTGCGACAGGGCGGCTCGAGGACGGACGGACCGACGCTCGGTCCCGTTTCACCCCTCACAAAGGAGCTCAAGGATTGTTCTGAGGTTTAACAAATCCCCTGAGCCAGAAGCAGCTCAATCTCTTTGACTTCGTCTCAGAAAAGGTTAAGAGGTGATTTTATCAGAACCTGGAGGGGGGATAAGGGAGAAATAACTTATTTATTTTCCTAAAGGTGTTTTTTGTTTCTTCTTTCAGAAGGCTTTTCAGATACAGACCTGAGCTGAAGCTAAACCAATTCAGACTAGAACATAAGGTATAAGTTTTTAACTGGAGGGTGAATAATATAACAGCGGGGTTTAGGACGTAATGAATTTAACGCTTGTTTCAAGCGCTTATATTGGATGTTTTTATGAGAAATACACTTGGCCACAAGTTAAGGGCTTAGTGAATTCCTGGAGGTGTTGAGCCTTGTATCACATGTATGGTGTTATATTGTCTGATGTGTTTCTCGCCTGAAAAACTGATCTATTTTTCTTTGAAAGGAAAGGAGGAGTGTGTATGGATGGCCGCGTTGTGTGCGCTAGGCAGCTTGCAGGGAAACACGGCCCTACAAAGTCAACTCGATGCATCAAAGGTAATGCACTTAGAATTCAGCGGTGGGTAGGAAATGAAAAGAAAATGGAGTGAGAGGCCAGGTGATGAGTTTACACCGGCTCCGATAGACAGCTTGATGTCCGTCAGCTTCAGCACCGCTGCTCAAAACGCTGCTTTCCTTAAATCGAGTTTAAAACATTGACCCACAGCCCATCGAGCTGAAAATGGAAGAACTCCCGGTGATTCCTGTGGGCTCGGGATCAGCGCCGAGATCCGTTTCAATGAGCTTCAGAAGTGTAACGGCATCCCCGTGCTCCTGAGAGACGAGGAAGGTAATGTTATTATTATAAGGTTCATTAAAGACTGTTGGGTAATTCTGGTTCCATTTTGAAGAGAGCAGTTATGTATCTGCTACCCTATAGTAGCAAAACCAGAGAGGGAAATGTCAAGCAGGAGTACTTATTGTACTTATTGTACCTATTGTACTTATTCTACTTATTCTACTTATCATCCTTTTATATATAAATATCTTTAGATATAGATATAGATATTATAAACCCCAAGCTTGCTGGGGTTATGTGTCTATTGGAGAGGAGCTGTTTAGTTTTTAATGCGATTTATAATCATCTTCATTGTAACTTCCCCGCATTGTTCCGGGAAGAGCAACTTTGTGACTACTGAAAGGGAAGGTCAAATTGAATAGACTCCCTTGTTTTCATTTCCTGATCTAAAATCATATTAGCAGTGATTTGGGGGGTTTTCCTGGCGATTATTGGGAATCGTGCTGCCCAAGGAGAACAGAACATGCGGCTGTGTGCATGGTCTCTTGAACTAATTCGTATAGTTGGTCGTGGTGATCAAACTAAAAGGGCTCCATACAAACCTATCCGGGACTCTAGATAGAATAGAAATTGTAACTTAAACTACCCTGGCTGCAATTAAAGACAAAGAAATGTGATGAAAAACTTGCCCTTTGGCCATAATGCCAAAAAATCAGAACTGTGATACTTTCATCTCCGGTCTTGTGGTGTGAGTTTCGTATTGTTTTTTGGTTTAAAGTGTCAGTTCCTGGAATCGTGTGATTATATTACAACTTCAGCTTAACAGTGTGTCTAAACTCTTCTTAGGGAAGGTCTTTCTCCTGCTCTTGGTACAGTTCTTGTGATGGAAGGGACTGTGCTCTGGAAGGGAGGACGCAGCAACTCACTGGCTACCCAGGTAAGACCCCAAAAATACCATTGTTCTACCGTCTCCCTAATGATTCCTCTCCTAGTAAACAGGGCCTTGCTAAAGAGAAATGAATATTTGCTTGTGGTGGCATCTTTCTGGTCATCACGCAGTGTCCGAGCGCCCCAGAGCGCCGCAGTATCCGGAAAAGCAAGAAAAATAAAGAACCACATTGACCTTCAGCCCAGAGCTGTTGAACTTTGTGCTGTGCAAAAGGCAACAAGCGATGCGACCAAATAACAGGTTCTAGAAGTTAATAATTGTCTGGCGAATGTCAGTAGGGCGCTGATACTGTTCTGTCCTGATAATGCTGTGAGTGGGAGCTGCGAGTGAGGAAAAAGAGCCTGCGAAAACGAACGGAATCATTTCCAGAGCTGGCAATATTTTGCTGTGACATTTCAGAGTATTTTGGAACGAGCTGCCCCTTTCCGGAATGAATTACAAGCGTCCTGAAGGTTGATCAACACAATTTGATCACCTCTCCCCACTGGAAAGAGTCCCTGAAGGAATTTGGCACTTTGTACGTGGGGAATCTAGAGTTTTTATAGATTCGAGAGTCTAATGTACTACCTATAAGTTTTTAGGTGGCTCTCACATTCGGGCTCCTTTAAATGTCACTAGTTGCTTTTCTAAACCTCTGCAAAGGGGAGTTGATGAGGCTGAGAGCCCATCAAGCTGGAACATCACCTTAAATTAAGAAAAATAAATTACCTGTCGGCTATTATTGGTCACAGACAAACATTCTTCATAACATTAAGAGCAATGCAGAGAGCTCTGACAGATTGGTTTGAGTTTGGGCTTGGTAGAGGGCAAGAAATCTCTCATTTTTTCCCCAGAAAACAGAGGGAAAGATTTGGGGGGCACACAACATGCGCTTCTTAGTGCCCGGCGAGAGCAGGAAATGTTCTTCCTCCTCACCACGGAGTCCTATTTGTCACCAGAAAGATGAGATTTGATTAGCATTACATTAACAAATGTAATTATCAGTGGCAAATAAGACTAAACCAGCTTTTTCCTCAAAAACCCAACCAACCTGACTGCACTGGTAAGAGAGTTAAACAGAAAGACTTAAGCAGGCAGGTCAAATGCAGAATAAGGAAACTTAAAAACACAGTGTTGGGTACCAAAAAACCCTGCATTCATTTCTCATGCAGTTATTTCACTAGTACTTAGCGCCCTTTATTTGCTTCGAAACCCCGGTGGTTGGCATTTGAATAACACGTGGGCACGTTAAAGTAAATTAGTCTACAGAAGAGAATTATATCCGTCATGACTGGAGTCAAGGGGTACGTTACACGTTGGTCGTTACTGTGCTAAGATGTATTTTAGTGTGGCAAAAATAAACCCACATTTGAAGCAGGAAGGCAATGGAGTCGCTGGTTCAGCACTTGCGAGGTTTTTGGTGGCCTGCGGAGATGAATGGGAACATTATCCGCTTGTTTTGAAGACATGATGAGCTTCAGCATCCTCTAGGTACATCACCTTAGACAATTATTTAGGTGACTTTAAAAATTAAGCGAGCAATATATATATAATTTCTTATTTATTTTTGGTTGTGTGATCGAACTACAGAGAAGACAAGTGTTCTGAATAGCTACAAATAAGCTGCTAAACATATTCATGCTGCTCTTAGTGATTTTATTGTATTTATTTCCTCTAGGAAGTATTCAAAATTGGAGGAGAGTGCGTCCAGACTCAGAAGCAGCTGCAACATCGTGTATCTGCAGGGCAGCCTTGAGTAACTGAGGAGTTTCTGCCTATCATGAGGGCACCATGAAGATGATGAGCCAGGTATAATAATAGATCTTATTCCTGTTGCGTTCTGTGTCCGTTCCTCTGCACACTACAGAGAAAAGCCTTGTTGTAGGTGCGCTTAAACAGCAATTATCAAGTCCAAAAAGCGCTCTGTGTCTGCCCGCTTCCCTGCCGCCCCCCGGCGCTATTGGTTATATTCAAAAGTCAAGCAGAATCAAGTTGATAAGGCAAAAAACCTACGGTAGGTCGTGACTTTCAATCAGCGCTCGGGACTCCCCGGTGATCTGAAGAACTCTCGTTTGCCAAGTGTGTTCTCAGAACAGCGGGAGCGAGGGGATCGTGATGGGCTGATGAAGGAGGGAAGAGAAAGCACTTTCCTCCAAAGTCATCTGGGGATTTAGAGATGGAAAAAGCGAGAGGGCTCACGTATGCAACACTATTAGTGTTTTGCTGGGAAAAATAAAAAATGCACGTCCCAACAATTTAGAACAAAATACATTTTGCAGCTTGCTTGTTTATTCAGGCTGAATTTTTAGGATGAGATTGAACTTAACTCCATGTGGACATTTAATTCATTAAAAGCAAGAGAGCTGGCCAAATTCAATGGTAGGATATCCAACCTGGGTTGGAAAGGTCCTCTTGAGGTCATGGAGATTGGGGTTGCTCACAGCCTGTTTTTTCTGGCTGCCCAGCGTGTTTCTGGGGAAATTGCTGTGGTTTTGGTGTCCCCGGGGTCCCAGGTTGGCAGAAGCTCAGACCAGCTGAGATACCAATGGCAGCATCTGCAGCATCTTCTCACCGTAACCCCTGGGATCTGTGCTTTCCTCTGGATACATCTGTCCCTATAGGATGTTGTTGAGGTTGTGGCAGACATGAAGAAAATTTGGCTCATTTAGGCACATTTCTCATGTATTCTCTGAAGCTTGACAAACCGGAATACTGGGAATTTAAGAGACGTAGTAAGAAAATGATCTGGTGTTAATAGCTGCGTTCAGCGCACACATGAGCCCGTCCTGGATTTGGGACCTGGCTGCTGTAAATAATGTAAGAAAAAGGTAATTTTGCCTGGAGAACTTTTAATCTGAGGGTCATTCGAGGCAAAACAGGTGGACGCAGACGTGTAAAAGAGCACATGAGCAGAATATCGGCTGTAAAAGGGTTGGAAATAGGCTTGTACTTCTTACTGCTGAACCTCAAGACTCCTGTTTAAATTCCTTGTATTGAGCAAAGAAACAAATGTTTCTATAAGCTGTATTTGATGGTGCACAGGTTATAATTTATAAGCAGCACACTCAAACATTGCAGTGTATTTATATCACATTATGTAAGATAAATTGTCGGCAAACACTCATAAAGTATTTATTGGACATGCCACTGTTTGCTCGATGGTTTATATATCAGTGCTGTGAAGTGTAAAGCGGTGACAGACTTTCGGGTAAAGTATTTGGGCAAGATTTGCGGTGCATCGATAACTCCGATATTAATTAGTTTCCAGTTTATGTGCAGGTGCTTTGGGAACGATTTACAGCTCACGTTCTCAATGGGCTCCCAGTGTGGCTCAGGTGATGCGCTGGACCTCCCGCTGCTTCACGGGTCGGTCTGGAACCGAATCTGTCCCTGTTCTAATGACTCTGAAGATTTGGAAGGAATTAGGGTGAAAGCCTCAAAGTTAAAATAACAGGGGTGCTAAGCCTTCTGAAGAACAAAGTGTTTTATAAGCTTGTCCGACGCGTTCTAGAGCGGGTAAGAGGCCTTAGAAAAACGCTTTGTAGAAACAACAGACTGAGGAATAATGTTTGAAAGAACATCTACAGTTACTTGGTGCTTTAGCAACGAGTTTTCACCTTGATTTAAAAAGAACAAAGTAATTTGCAGCAGCTGGAAGGTGAGACGCAGCTGAGGGAAGGGTTAGGTCGGGCTTAGGGTTGAATTCCTTCACCTGAAGGGGTTTTGGGCACCTCATTCTGATTCAGTTGCTTTGAGGGGCTTTGTAGGAGCAGATCTCAGCAGTGAACTTCCTTCTGTGCACTCCAAGTAAGTACTTAAAGCATATAACTCTTAAAATACACCAAAATAAGGAGGCCTGAGTCTTTGAAGAGCTGCAATTGCACCTGTTGAGATGCAAATGCGCACTAGCTTGTATTTATCTATGCAAATAAGTTTTGAAGTAGTGCTTGAAATTCATTCTGGTCCAGTAGATCAGCATGGAGTCGTCTTTTTGCTTAAACTCGTTGTGTTTGAAAATGTAGTTGGTTTTAGAACTGTAGGAATAAAAATAACTTGTACTAATAGAGTGTGTATCCCTGTCTACTTATGTGCTTATTTATATAGATAAAACAGCCTTCTTAATGGACAAGAAGTTATTCTTAAATGAGTGTAGAATCGGCTTTTTTGATGGTGGTGGAAACATCTAAGTATGTGTTAATGCCATAGTGAAGACAGATAAAACGTATTAACTGCTATCAACAAGAGGAGTACAGAGCTACCAATCCAGGTACTCCAGCATCTTTTGGTTGACGGTGGTTAATTGATATGTTTTATTCCCATTCAATAAGGTTTTGGTGAATAATTACAGTACACTGAAATAGCTGAGTAAAGGGATCCTAATTGCAATTTTTTTGGGCAATTTCAGGTAGGATTTGTGTTGCTCTGTGTTGTTCTTTCAGTTTGCAAACAGGCTTGTAAAACTGCGCTGGTAAAACTGTATCTGAGCTAGATGGGACTGTTTGATTACAGCTTATTGTGCTTATTAGTATGATACATTTGGAAGGGAATTTGTCTTGTCCGGTCCCTTTGGCAGATGTTCTGTGCACACCTGGCTCTCCTCTCATGTCACTTATTGTCCCTTTTCGGTGATAAGCTCATCCAGGCAAGACCCGGCTGCTTTAGCGTGTTTTTCATGGAGCGCTTTTACGCTATTTGATAAATAATGGAAACGACAGAGGGTTCAGCCAGGTTGATAGAGATGTAGATGAACTAGTGGGTGTCGTGACGTCTGCAAGTGCAGAGGTAAATGAGCTGCTGTAGAGGGTAGAAAGGGATGCTGGTGAAAGCTGCGCTTGTGTGAGCTTCTTAAGGCTTCGGTTGTGCATTTCTACCGTGCACAGTGAATTTGTATCTTTATTCACGCTTGGTAGCTTAATAAGTACATAAAAATACACACACACAGGCCTCAAGTTCCACCAGAGCGTGGAGGGGAAAGCTGAGAGCAGAGCAAGAGGAAACTCTGAGCAGCTCCACCTCGAGAGGACCCTCACACGGGTTGTGATGGGGGTCAAACCAGAGGAGGGATCTGAGACTTCAGTGCAGCGGGAACCTCACGTGGAGCTTCTGTGTCTGTTGTACGTACAGGGTGGATTTTGGGCAGCAGAGTTTGCAGTGCTGGGCAGACATGGGGCTGCGCAGAGTGTGTGCTTGAATGCAGAGTCAGACTGTCAGCGGTTGTTCCTGCCAGGTGGGTGTAATCCAGCAGGTGTTTGTGCTCAGCGCTCCCCAGGTGTGGGTGATCACACAGGTACCCACGCAGCGAGTGCAAACTGAAACCCACCCGTCTCTACCACTGCTAAAATACGCTTTGTTGTTAACAACTGCGATGGATCCTGTAACGTGGAGAGGTGGGAAGCAACTGTGTTCTGTGCTGTTGGGTGAGCTGTTTCATCTTCTCCTCCTTCTATAGTCTAAATCCATAGAGTTTATAAGATCATTGTGAGCGTATCAATGTATTGAGCTGCATTTTCCCCGAGCTCTGCCTCTTCAACGCTCTGTGCCTCAGTTTCCCTTTTGTAAGTGCCTGCCCGAGTTAAACCGCTGTGGAAATAACACGTAGCAAACATTAAAAGCTTTTACCTCTTGTTTGCATTAGCAGAGCATGCAGGATTTTAGTGTATTTGCAAAGTGTGTGCAGAAAAGCCTTTAAGAAATGCTAATTGGTAACAGCAGTGGGTGGAGATTGTCCTTAGATTCAAATACTTGCTCTTGGTTGTATCTCTTGTGCATCTCAGTTGTAGAATGATGCAGCGTAGGGGAGACTGGCACGCTGGCTATGAGTATTTATCCTGCAATATTCATTGCTTGTTTTAGTGTGAATTACAACAGCGCGGTTGAATTCTCCCCAGTAAAAGCCACCTATACTCCTATTAAGGTATGTAAATATTATCAAAGCCTTTTAGGGTAAGCTGACTATTGTCTGTGGAGATTATTTGATACTTGTTCATATGGAATTTTCTTCTCTGAAGTAATTGATTCCGTGGCCATAGCAGGAGTGATGGTGCTAATTGAAAAGGTTGCTGGCCTAACGTGGAAATGTTTGAGCTTGCAAGAAGTAGGAAGATTTGGCAAAGATAACAAGTCCTTTTTGAACAGGGAAAAGGAGAGAAAGGGAGAAGCGGAGCACAAACATGTGCTTTGAAAAACTATAAAGAGCAGCCCGTCAATTAAGAAAAACACTTAGTTTTTGCTTTTGTGTGGGTTAAGCTACAGTACTTCAGGCTTCATATGTGGAATTGAGGTTTTCAGTAGAGGTTTCAACCTTCTGAAAGGCATCAATATTTCAAAAGCACAAGCGGGCTGGTTTACAAACTGCTCAGTTATATTAAATAATGTATATATATACTTGTGAAGAAAACAAAAAATCAATAGCTATTGCAAGTTTTGCTCTGCAAGGATCCTAAAGAAACGTCAACAATTCTTTTCGGTGCTGTTTCTATGGTGCCCATGAAGGGGTTGGAGCTCCCTTTTGAAATGATTTGTCACTGTTGGCTTTGTGGTTGGTTTTATACTGAACATTCCTGAAGGAGCCACAGTTCATGGATTTTATCCTCAGTAATGAATTTGCAGAGACCTTTCGTCATTTCTGATACCATTTTACGATGCTTACAGATGCTTTTGCAGCTAAAGAATAGCCCTTCTTTCTGAAATAATCTCTATCATTGAGTATATCATTCAATAATTATAATATTGCTAAAGATCCTCTGACCTTTAGGGTTTTGAGAACACCTGTAACATTTCACACTGATCCATAATAGTTGCCTTTTGTAAAATGGGTTTATAAACGATCAAGGGCTGCAACCTGTAACTATAGAATCTATATTAAAGTTCTATATGCTTAAAAGTTCATTGTGGAAGCGATGGAATTGTGGATTGCAGCGCAGATACCGGCACTGAACAGCACGAGGGCTCTCGGTGGGATTAGTTGGAACATATATAAAAAGTCAAGCAGTACTTATGGTGAGCAAGGACGTCCTGATCTTACTCCAGGAGGGAATAGATACGCTGTCCCTAAAAGTCACATCCTCACGGGCTTTTCTGCAGCATCCTTAGTACTTTAAATCACTTTTAAATCACGTCACACAATGATTAATACAGACGCGCATCTTAACCTGGCGTAACTGGAACCAGAGTTAACTCTTCAGCCACAGCATCAAGAACCACCTTGCGAATTTGAACAAGGAACGACGGGGAGTTTCACCCGTTAATGCCTAATTTCACTATTTATTGACAGGAACTGGGAGTTTCCAAATGATTTGTAAGTATCCAGCCTAATGACTTGAGTTGGAGCTTTGCAAAGATTTGCAGGTAGGGTTGTGGAATTAGCTTGCGGAACAATGTAATTTTCCATTGCCTTATCAATGTAAACATTAATTTAAACCTGATGCTAACGCATTGACAATGTGGTCAATAATTTGCATGATGTGGTCACAGGTATCCCAATCAGTTTGCGGCTTAAGATTGTCTGGTGAGTTTTCCTAAACCCCATGATCCTGGGAATAACCCAGCAATATGCTGCTGGGAAGCAATGGGATCAAGGCACTATAATATATATATGATAGTGCTTTAATCTATGTATGCACTGTTTCTGTGAAGAGTTTACAATCCAACCGCATAGGAAAGGCAAGAAGCTCTTCTGGTTTGCACATATAGCGCCGTCCATAATTCACAGCATCGCGCGGAGTCCGTAGGCATTTCTGTCCTACAAATAGCATTAACCACTTTATTTCAATGCTTTATTTTGCTTGCAGAGCTCTCTTCTCTCGGAAACACTAAACCAGCTTTCTGCTGAAAAAAAGAAGGAGGCTTGACACATTATTCCAAATATTTCTTTGCTTGTGTAGCGCGTGCTTTGAGAACAGCAAGAAATCTTTCACAAAGCAAATCTTTTTGTCGCTTTCTGTTTTTCTCTATTATTGTTTAGCAGATCACAATCTTATACATAATGTATGTGTGACTGAAATATTCAAGGTAGTTAACATTTAGCATTGTTGCCGAGGGAAGTGATTCTTTTCCAGAGATACAACTTTAATATAGAAGAGTAATAGCTGATATTGCAGCGTTCAGATGCAGAAACTGATAGTGGAGCCCTGTTGATATTTAATATCAGCTGGATTCAATGAGCCTTGCGCAGCAATACTTTGGGAGGTTGGATTTGTGGCTCTGTGATGAATAGCTGGAATAATTACATCCATATAAAATATAGTGCCCGAGAACTGTCTGTCGTGAAAATACACCCCTGATAAACTGCTTTTCAATTTTAATAAAATTGAAGAAATTTGATATTGCTGGAATAGGACTTAAATTTAACTTAACCTGGCAGAAAAGTTCAGTTTATCCAGAAGTTATTAATGCAGAAGAACAGCAGAGGGGTTTTTTGGATAGCGGCTTAAATCAACATTCCTTCTTTGTATCTCCGTTAATATTCTCCCGGAGAAGAGAAAAAATTACTCCCTTTAAATTATGTTATCGCTTGGATACCGCAGCCCCAAGTCTTTGTGATTGGGCCTAACGGGGAGAGACGTGAATTATCTCACGTCTTACCCTGTGCCATAGACACCACCGCACCATTTCTCTCCTTATTCCTCGCTCCGTTCCCCTGGAGGTAACTGGTGTTACACCAAATCCCAGCCCTCGTTCAATTATATTCAGTGTGAGCCATCGCAATGTGCTGCGGTTCTTGCTGCGGAGTGGACTTTGGCGTCCGAGTGAGGTGAAGCCTCAAAAAGACCAGAGAAGGGAGGCACACAACCTTCTTTTTCAAGGCTTTTGCAGTCCATGTGGCAGCGGGGGGGTTTAGTGTTCCCAAATGAGAGCACAAACTGCCCTTCTGCCCATGACAGACGGGAGAGCCGGGGGAGCAAAACCTGTCTCAGGGGAGCAGCTGCTGCACCGAGGCACTTGGAGTTCAACATCTGTGCGCTTTAGAAACCAAGGTGGGAAGAGGGAGAGGAGCTGGCGGGGAATCAAGATCGAGGCGCCGCTCTGGGGTGAACAGCTGCTCCTTTTTGCGCCCGTTTCTTCGTACAGGCGAGCGAAGCAGCAGGGCCAGCGGTGGCCAAGGGGTGTGAGCAAACCGAGCGCCGGGTGGTGGAACCGGCTGGTGAAATACGTTAGCGAGAGCACCACGATGGCAATAGATGGCTTGCGGGCTGCCAGCCGGCGTCTTGTCGACGGCTCAAGTTATTGCCACGGGCTTTGCAGCAGGTTTCTGCAAACATTCTGGAAGTGTGCTCTGCAACATGCTTTTCCGCTTGTCTAAATCTATTTCTGTGCATAACTTTGTCTTTTTCCCCCCTTCAAACCAGCCAAGGATGTTTCCCCTTTGCTGGTTCATCAACTGGAAGAGGTAATTTGTCCCCATCTTCAGATGTGAGACTGTTCTGTGATCTTCAAATCTTTTCCCTCGAGTTGATGCTCCTAAAGGTGAACAAGGGAGGTTTCTCGGTGTGATTTTGGGGGCAGAGCAGTGGGTTCTCACTGGTGCTGTTCAAACAGCAAGTCCCCAGGTATTTCCCTAAAGTATTGGGACAACAAATGGTTGAGTCTTTGTAGTTTTAACAGCACCTTTTGTCTGGGGACACTGAACTTGGAGCTTTGAGGTGCCACCCTCCAGCTCCATATTTAACCATTGGGATGAAACCGAGAAGGGCCCAGCACCCTCTAAACCAGACCTGCAGGTACCACATCCCCTAGTGCAGAGTTCTCGCTGTAAACTCAGTGCTGAGTCTTGACCGCTGAGCTTGTTTCCATCCAGGATATATTAAATATATATAAATGAATTAAATATGCCAGCATTCTTTGGAAGCTGAGCTGGATGGGTTGGTCGTTGACGTGTCGGGAAGGTCTGTTTGAAAGGCTGTAAGTGCTCTTTCCCACCCAGTTCCTCCTCTGCTCCATGCTGGCACACACAGATCTCATCAGAAAGCAATTAACACATCCAAGTGCTTGCTTATTCTGGCGTATTGTTCACCAGACTCTTGCATGGGATGACCCATGTTTGTTTTGTTTTCCTATCAGGTTTGGTTTTTACATGGAAGAGCTGGTTCCATCCTTTATTTCCTGTGTTTGACACAGAGACAAGAGGGAGAACCTGTTTGTCCCTCTCCTATTCTCACACTTCTCCAGATGAGATGTCCATTGTGTCGGAGTCTCGATGGAATAGACGCTGCAGCAAAACCATTGCGGAGCTGGATGCTCTTTCTGGAGCTCATCACAAATCACCGCGATGGCAATTTGATTCCTCCTGGGTTGCCGCAGTCGCTTTTTCTTCATTTGCTCTTGCCGGATGAGTCGATCAGAAATGGAAAAGCCTGAATTGTTGTAGAGCATCCGTGGTCTGCTCTGACTTGCTGCATCAGCTGCTCCATGTTTAGTTGAGTGGCTTCTTTTCCCTTCTCTGAATTTTGAGTTCACACGCTGTAAATTCACGTGCTGAGAAGCAGGGCACAGGGCTCTCACAGCAAAGGCCGCCACGCTTCTTGTGACAATATTATCCCAACGAAAAGCCTAAATCGCGTTTCAAAAATCATCACAGCACTCGGGAGCTTCACCTGGTTGCTACAGATACTGAAACTCCTGCTCTATTTTGCAAATTGAAAGCGGCTTCTAAGCCACGTAGGTGGGCTTGGGAAGTATCGTTCTTCGCTATTTCTTTCTTTTTGTTGTTATTAAAGTGTGTAACTGTGTCTGCAGGTGCAGATGGTCGTTTACCAGGAGGCGAAGGGTCAAGTGCTGGGTCCAGCTGGTCCTCCCTGCGTGCTGCAGTTGCGAGGGGTAGTAGCAGGTACACAAACACGTACTCTGCCCGGTCGGGAGGGGTTCAGCGAGTCATCCCTCTGTGATAAGAGGAGAGGACGAGCCCCTATCTCACCATAACATCCATTTTCCACTTGGGAAAAGCAGCCGCTGTTTCTGCCTTTGCTTCGGCACGTTTGCCTGAGCTTTGGCCGAGTCCCCGCGCAGCACCCGGGGTGGTGTCAGATCCTTTAATCGCAGGGGGGCTGCTGCTTTCTTCTGTCTCATGTGGTTTTGAAGATCCTTCAGCGCTTCTTAAGAGAGAAAACCTTGAAGTTTTCTCCCATTGCTAATTGCACGGGCAAGAGGGGAATAAGAAATTAGCTGTTTCAGATTTGTCAATTTTGAAATGCTATTAAGCCGCTCCCGGTTTAATTTTGGTTAAGAGCCGTTTCATTCTGAATGCAGGGCGGGAGTCATCTCTAATGACCCTTGGGACATGCCAGAGTGCTTTAAGATCAGTTTGGGTAGTCAGAGACGTGTGAGTAATAAAACGTCTGCTCTGGAAGGGCCTTTGCCCACCCTTGGCAAGGGACGCTGGCGAGATGCTCTTTGCCGTGTCGCTTGCCGATCGCTCCCAAGCTTAAAGAGCCCCCTCCATCTTCTTCCTTTTCATCTTTCCTATTACTTCTTCGATTCTTTTCTTTCTTTTCCCAGCACAGAAAGCTCAGAAGTTAAGGCACCGCAAGATGCAATATGACATAATCAATACAGGAACTTTTCGAGCTTGCCAAGACTTTGATTTTCCTGGTTTTTTTAAGTGTCTTGCTATCTGTCAGCATGTGCTAATTGAGCCTACATACCCATATGGCATCTGCTCTCTGGAGGAGAGTGTTTCAATAGTCCTGTGGAGTACAGCAAATAGTGGATGATGTGTAGGGAAGCATTTGCTCGTGAATATCCTTGTAAAACAAGCTTGGATTAGTATCCACAAAGCATATACCTGAGCTTGAGTTGGAGCCTTCGGGGTCGTTGCCGTGTTAGAGAAGAGTCTTAGGGCACTGGGATTGAGTGAAGTATCGCACAAACTTAGAAATATTGAAAATTATATATATATATATCTACCTGAGGAGAGCGAGAGAGATGACAGCGGGTCCTGCGCCGGCCATCTGCAGAGGAGTGAGTTTCACCAGTACAATTAATTAAGCATCTGGCACCGTGGGGAAGGTGGATGCTCCCTCACGTTCGCAGCTGGATAAGCAGAAGGAGAATGGGGTTGCCTGAAGCCGCACACTGACGGGAAGCATTAAAAAATACAATAGTCTTTTGCTTTCCTAAGGAAACAAGACGCAGGCAATGGCGCTCTGTGCGTTTGAACCCAGTGACCAGTTCCAGTCGGATCTGACAATAGTCCTGAAAAGTATGAAATGCCTACAAATGAGTGGAAATGGGTGCTGGGGAGCAGAAAGGTGCCCCACGGGCAGGTACCCAAAGGTTCAGAAGGGGCTGTTCTGCACATCCCAAAGCTGTGAATTGTAGAATTGCAGAATTGTTTTGGTTGGAAGAGACCCTTAAGATTGAGTCCAACCATAACCTAAATCCAGCACTAACCCTTGTCCCTGAGAACCTCATGTCCGTCTGTCCAACCCTCCAGGGATGGTGACTCCAGCACTGCCCTGGGCAGCCTGTTCCAACGCCCCACAGCCCTTTGGGGAAGAAATGATCCCAAATTTCCAACCTCAACCTCCCCTGGTGCAACTTGAGGCCATTAAACACTTTGACAAGCATTTGCTCAGCACCCAGAAACGCAAACGCAGCATGTGAAGAGAGTAAACTGGGCTTTGATCGTAGCCCTGTTTCTGTTAAGCAAATAACTGGAAATTGGGATTGAATTGCCATGCCACTTGCAATCTGTGATGTTGCATAAATCATACCATAGTTCCTGGGCTTTTGCTGTAGCTCTCTTGCTCTTCAACCCTAATTGACTTACTTGAAATCAATAAGGCTCGTTCTACAGGGTGAGCGTGGGCAGATTGGGGTGCAGGAGAACAACCAACCATCTTTCCTTGGAGAGGAGTCACCCAAGACCCACTGCTGATTGGAAATGATGCTTCCAGCCAGAGGGGACCGGGAAAATCCCCCCAGGTGAAGCAGACACTGCTTTTCACACGGCGACTCGCTGCTGCTTGAAACTGAGCCCAGTTTCATCTCTGCGGTTTAGTGTTTTTAAGCATTACAGCGTTTTTACCCAGTTCTCGCACCGGCGTTGCGCTTTTCAGCTGCTGCTGGCTTGAACGGGGGTAAATCTCCAAGGGAGGAGCGCAGCTCTGATGTATCGAGGTGAGAAGGGGATTATAGACTAAGTAAAGAGCCGGACTGAGAATGTAGCTACCAGCATTTCCTTTGTGTTTGGAGATAGGAAAAGCTCTGATCCTGTAAAGGCTCCGCTGCCGGTGGAGTCGAAGCGGTGATTCATTGGAGCTGACGTTTGCTGCCTTGGGCTGCTTGTGTGTATCCTTCAGTGCAAAACAGAGGGGCCCGAACGCTGCTTATCTCTTCTGTAGCATTTGTTACACCTGACAGGGCATATCCAGATGTGGAACAGCCACGCTTAATGGGATATAAGCAGCTGAAGTGTAGAGATGATAGGCAAAAAAAATAGAAAAGCCCTAGAAACTTTGCTTTGTGCTCTGAAGTTTATTTAGGAAGGAAAATGGTTGCGACCAGATGCATGTGGGTGCAGGGAGGAGATGCTGTAGGTTTGCAGAACTGATGGCGAATAGCGAGTGGGCCTAATGAGATTAGAGTAACCTGGATGCCTCTGCAAAAGTGGTTGGTTGATGTAGATAAAGCTCGGCGGTGCCGCTTTGGGGCAATACGCTGGGATTTGGGACGGGAGCACCCCAAGTGTCTGGGATGTGCTGCGGGAAGCTCGGCGGGGTCTGCTCAGAGCCGGAGATGCTTCAACTGAGCACGTCTTCGTTGTACAACAGGTTGAGTGCTGCTCGAATAGAAGCGTCAAGGTTTTCCTGGTGCGTGGGTACAAGGTGGTAGACAGCGATCCTCAGGTGGGGACGGGAAACCAGAGCCTGGGGGAGAGTGAATGTGTTAAACTCGGGTACTAATGTGGAACCGCGGCCTCAGCCCGGCTATAAATTACCACCTTGCAAAGCAATTTGAGATTTTACTATGTTCTCACTTGTGATATATTTGCCACAAGCTGTAGGTGTTTTGCCTGTGCTTCCCTGTGCTGGTTTTTGAGTCTTTTCCAGGGTATTTGTCTGTCTTGTGCGCACATGGACGCCGCACGTCTCAGACTTGGAGACCCGAGGGAGGCAGTTTTCTTAGGAAAATGTGCTGCTTGCGGAGTATTTGTCTTTCAAAAACAAAGCTTTTCGGTGAAGCGTGTTGTTTATGACTTTTCTTGCCCAAATTTCCAAGCTGAGGTGGGCGGATGGAGCACAAAGCAGCGGGCGGGTGGTGGAGAATCCCACTGGACGGGCTGAGCTGGGTACCCGGTTCCCGCTCCCCATGTCCCAGAGGAGCATTTTACATCCCAAACTGTCAGGTCAGACACCACATTGTTCTGAGCTGCTTCTGCATTGGGTATGGACCGGTTTACAACGGCGGGTCTTTAGGAACAGGACATTCCCCTGCGATAGCGGTGATTCAGCTTCACCACCTCGCACCATTACCGGAGAGAAGACAATTTGAACTTCAATCCCTTATCACTTCAGGTGCCTTCTCTGCGTTGGCTTGCTCGCTTTTCTCTTTCAAACCCTGTCATAAGGTCTCGTTTTGTTTTGCCGTGCTATGGAAACAAGTTGCAAACCATGACTCCTTTTTTGCCTGAAATATAACTTGTTTTATTGTGTTTTTGCCAACCAACCCACAGGGAAGACTCTCAACACCCCGAAGAGCGGAGCTGCCGTCCTGGCTGCCAGGAAAGCAGGTTCGCAGTTGAAATGACAGCTTTGTTTTTGCGTCTCAGCGTCTCTCCAAGGATGACTGACTATCCTGGGGAGAAAGCGGCTCCTGATTTGAAACCTCCTCGTGTGCGGATGCAGGGAGGGAAAAGATGAGATCTGAGTGCGCCAGGAAGACAAACCCTTTGCAGGGAAAATATTTGTTGTAGTCTATAATGGAACGCGCTCTTTCCCTTTTCCAGGTTACTTCAAGTGTCTTAAATAGCGGGGTGCTTTATCTTTTAAGTGTCTATTTATTTCATTTTGACACACTCTGCTGTGTTAGGGAGTGATGGTGTTTGTCATTGGGCTGGAAGATCTTGGCATGGGGAGCGAAACAATAAATGGTTGTGGGGAGGGCAGGAGAAATGGCTGTTTGTCGAGGGGTTTGATTGTGGGGTGACAATAGAACCGTGGCAGATGTATTGTTAACCCCCTCTCCCCCCGTTCCCTCTATGGACAGGCAGTTGGGAGGGAAAGAAGAGGAGGGAGTTGGAAAAATTAGAGATGTTTTACTAATGCTACTACTAAGAATAGAGAAAATAATACAAAATATACAAAACCAATCTTGAAAGTCTCAGCAACTGCAGAGCCGGCACCCGAAGTCCTGGACTGGACTCTGCAGCCAACCGGAGCTGGATTCAGTCTCTCTAGGCCTCAGTTCATGGGGACGACTAACAAGGTCCTCTCCTAATGTCGGCCATAGGGAAAAGGGACGAGATCCTCGTCATCTCCCACTTTTATATGAAGTATGACGTGAATGGGATGGAATGCTTCAGTTGGTCAGTTTTTTGGTCGCCTGTTTCGTGTTGCCCCTCTCGCGAGCTGTGCATCCATTCTCTTCCATCCTTAGCAATGACCTCGCGTTCCATTGCTATGTCTGCCAAAACATTTATCTTCAGGAAAATGCAGCTGATATGAAGCTTTTAGCTGACAGGCAAATTCACTACAAGATAAACTTGTTTTTAACAAAACCAGGACACCATTTCACGCGGCTTTTCTAATGCAGTTGTTACTGGGATGGCACATCTGTCTCATCTGGTCCTGCCACTCGCATCCCATCACCAACAGCCCTGAAAAGCTTCAGAGCTGAATAACAACAACACAAAACACAGCTGGAATTCTTGTGATTGAATTGACACACGTGTCCCTTGGCTCGTCTGGATCTGCCACATCCCAGTGTGTCGGGACAACAGTCCCACGTCCCCTGGCTGACTTGAATATGCTGAGCCAAAAAAGGGTTGTTTAGGAATTCAGGCGGAGATGAGATGATGCTCCTCAGAGCTAAAGACTTTAATCCAGCGCCACATGGCGAGGGCAGGGATGCAGCTTCAAGCTACTCCATTGAAAGTTGATTTTGGACTCAGCTGGAGTGTATTTTCTGCCTCTTGATGCTGCATCTTGGCCATTTGGTGAAACTGAAGGAGTAAAGTCAGGCTCAGTTCTTTGGTGCTTTGCCTGTTATCTCGGGGGTGACATCGGTGCCGTGTGGGTGGGACCAGAAGGGATGAGCTGATGCAGCAATAACAATAAAACAAAAATCGACTTTCATTCAAGGCATCTGATCCGGTTGCCACTGAACCCCATGAATTTTCTTGCTGAGTTTTATAGAGGTGGGATCCAAGTGTGCAGGTTCTGCTTTGGTATCTGTAATTTACAGGTAGGACAGGTGGATCTGGGGAACCAAAGGTTTCAAAGCGTATCAGTACATAAATGCGAGCGGTAATAAATTCAAACCGTAGAACGTTTTCTTTTTTCCTAAAGGTCACTGGGTTTGAAGGAAAAACTTGAGAAATAAGACAATCTTTGTTTGGTAACATGCTGTTAGCTCGAATCCCCAGGGCAACGCCAACGGCTGCGTTCGCTAAACCTTGTACCAGTCAAGAATTGTAATCGTTTTGTTTGAAATAACTAGAAAAATTTAAGAAGAGCTCATAATTTTGTGTGTCACGTTCAGCTGAAGGTGAGGATGCCCCATTCTGGAGTGTTCTCTGGAAAAAAGGGGTAAATCTAGTGATTCGACTCACCAAGCTGCTGGAGCTCGGAGTGGCTGTTGCCAGCAGGAACAGATGGTTTTATGCTTAACTGTGGCTCAAACTAAGCACTTGTGTCCATGATTCAGGCCAAGATTAGGCTGGGGTTCAGGGCTTGGCTCTCCGAAATCCGAGAGGAACGGGGCGCAGGCGTTTTCCCTTGGGTTCACATCACCGTCTCCGTCTCCTCGTGCGCTCTCCGGCTGCCGTGACAGGTTGGTTTGACAGAAAGGATCCTTCAAATCCCAAAGCGCAGAAAAGCAACTCGGAGGCAGCAGCAGCTGCGTGGACGTGCGGAGCATCTGCCGCAGTTGGGCAGAGCGCGTGCGATGTGGGCGCTCCCAGGATTAGCTCGAGCATATGAACAACTCCAACAGCTTTTCTTTAGTGCTTAGTTCACATTTGTCCAGATAAATGTGATGATTCTCCGTGCTGAAACAGAAGCTTTTTGGTTTGGTTGTTTTATTTCTTTTTTTCCACTAAGCTAACAGGTCTCGATGTAAGAGATTTTCAGCGCTTGTTTGAGACCGAGATGTTCATAAATCCAGCGATTGGTGCCCAGTTCTCCCTTGAGCTTCCTCATAGCTTGTGTGGAACCTCTGCTGAAGCTGCAAATATTTCCTCGATACATTTTGAGGGGAAACTTGAGAAACGTGTATTTATTTTTCTGCGTTGGTCAATAGGAAAGTATTTGCCTGTCTGTGCATGTAGCGTTGGAGAGTTCTCTGTGTAATCCAAGCGATGTAGATGAAAACCTATGAAATGGAGTCTGTGTGCAAGTCGATTAGATGGGTCTTCAAAAGCCCCTCTGAAGTCAGTGAGATATTAAACAGCAGAACCATGTGGGTGAGGAGATAAACACACGCTTTGTTTTGCCAGCGGCTTCAGTTGCTTTGATTCAAAGTTTATTTTCGCACAGATCAAGGTACTTTTAGTTTTCTTAAGACTCTTTTTTTTACATTACAACAAAAAGTATTTTAATAATTAAAATTGCAATTTTGCATTATCAAATTAAGATATTGCACGGTTCTGTTTCTTTGAACCTCCCAACTCGTTTCAGAGATCAAATTCCTGACATGGGTGTCACTTCACCACTGCAATGTGTGTTTCTGTCCCCGTTTGGCTCTGCTTTTCCTTCTACATCCAAAAGGATCGAAGATAGATTTCGCTGAAGTCCTTCAACATGGATAAGATACCATGATCCTTTCAATTGTGTTGTATTGTTTTTAAGGGACAAATACCCTTCTCTTCCAGAAGTGCAGTAGGAGACCTACACACCATCCCCATCTAATTGAGGTTGTCGCTTCAGTTCGACTCTCCTCCTGCTAATGGGCACATTTCTTAGTGAAAAGGAACGGATGGATCACAGGGAACTGCCCTGGGGGTGCCTGCGGAATAGGCACATTGGGAGAAGTCGCTCCATCACCTCCGTATCAATTCTATGGATGCTGAGGGTTGATTTCTTGCATGTCAGTCTTGCTGGAGCAGCAGCGCCAGGTTCGCTAATGCGGGAAGGCAGCGCGCGCCGAAAACCAACGCTCTGGAATGGCACCAGCTAAAAGTCAAGTTTAGTTTTCCAGTGGAACCGACAAATACGGTCCTTGGCTTCCCAGAAACGCACAGAGCGCTCGTCAGGAACCTGCTCGGCTGTTTCGCTGCTTCCTCGCCTTGACTTGAAAGAAAAAGGTTGGAAATACTTCTCTTTTGTTCTATTTCTGTAGAAAGTACGCAGAGAGGAGAGGGGTGCGCAGGAAGATCAATAGCGTGCGTCACACAAGCCTTTGCATTGATGCTTTCTAGAACTATCCTGAGAAATCGCAGGGTGTGGGGTCTGAGCTCCTGTGATGTTTCTGCAGTCGTGGGGTGGCACTGGAAGTCATTTCAAACTTGTCTGTGTTATTCCCATGTTCCACGCTGCTGTTTCTATAGCAAACTCATCCCACGTTAGATTTGTTGCCGACAACATACGGGCGCAATATTTCCACTTTAGAGCTGGGTTTTGAAATGTCCTCCTGAGCTCAAACTGCCACGTTAGATCCCACACCTTCTAAGACCAGAGGTCGGGTTTTGTGTTTGGATCTAACGGATTTGTTTCACGTGGCTTCACGAATACGCTGCACATCTGTACACCCGATACTGATAACGCTTTTGTGATGGATTAATTTTACCCTGACAAATGCGCTTCTGCTCAAGCATTGTCGGTGATGGCAACGCAATCCTTGTGTCACTTAAACCCTTGGGACGTCGCTTTTTTCTTGCAAACTTCTGTTGTTTTGCAGGAAAGCAGTTGCTGCTCCAGCCTCACGCTCTTGGCTGCTTCCTCGTGCCCAAACAATATCGGTGACATTGTCGGGTTCAGTTCCATCATCTGGCCGCCCCCACCTCCGGCAACGCTGCAGCAACCAGATCTATTAATACGGTGTGGAAAATCGGTGCCTGTTAACACGTCATGTAAATTTAACTTGCAGAGAGCCATGTTCATCTTTGGGATGGAAGCTGGTTGACGTCAGCAGTCTCCTATAAATTAGGAGTCGGTTGTTCTGGTTTATGCGAATGCAGGGGAGTTTTGAGTATCTATGTGTGTAATGGATGAAGTGAAATAATGGGTA
This sequence comes from Nesoenas mayeri, assembly GCF_963082525.1. Taxonomy (NCBI): domain Eukaryota; kingdom Metazoa; phylum Chordata; class Aves; order Columbiformes; family Columbidae; genus Nesoenas; species Nesoenas mayeri. The sequence goes on along the minus strand of NC_137555.1, from coordinate 2,817,103 downwards.
ATATGCTCTTTTGTTGGCCAGGGTGTTGTCTGCTCCTGTGAATGGTGGAGGGACCTGAGGTCAAAATGGAGATGGGGAGTGTCCGGTTTGTGCTGAGACATCTACTGAGACCATTCCTATTTGGACACTGTAGTTATTGACTAAAGCCGAGCGTCTGCACGTCTTCCATTTGAGAATGAATATCTGCTGAATTTCTTTCTTCTGTTTCAAATTGAAATTCTATTGCCAGCCGTTCTGATTCTTACAGAGCTGCATATTTCAACAGAATGACATTTTCCAGCAGCAGGAATTGTTCCCTGCCCGTTGTTGACTGGCTCCTCGTGTTGCGTGTCTTCTGTGTCCATGAAAATGTCAAGACCGCGGAGCTGTGTCAAGCCAGCAGATACAAGATGTTGATCAAATGTTGATTTCCATATGGCCCATTATCTTTACGTTTCCCGCAGGATTAAAACATGCAAAGCAGGTCCAGGTTATGTTCGTCTTCTATATGTATCTACATTACCAGCAGTTGTAAATGGCTCCAGTTACTGGGATACGTGCGTTCCGAACTGGGGGTCAATAGAATTTTAAAGCCGGGTTCTCCTTTTGGGCTTGATTTGCCAAATAGCTCAGCGTGTTGCTTGCGCTTTATATTTGGTCTGTGAACAATGTTGTCAGAAGCATTTGGTGTCAACGTGCTGAGCTCTGCTGAAAATCTGGACTTTTATCTGCTCTTACACTGGCTGTGGTTACACATCTTTGGAAATAACTATTAGAGAAAATATGTTCCCCATATCCCAGCAGCCTTAAAGCTGCTGTTATCTTAGAGGCTGGACGCATTTTTCACTTCCAAGGAGCCTGGTGAAGCTGTTCTGGTTTTGGTTTAGACATCCCAGTAAAGGATTCTGTGGTACCACTGCTTGTTTTCTCTCTAAAAAGGTCATTTTTAGCCTTTTCTTTCCCACACTTGCACATTATTACAGGACCAACAGGATGCTGCTGATAGTAGTTTATTTCTTCTGATTCAAAGCATACGTTAAAGGTGATGGGAGATGTAGCAGCCTTTGAAACTTCATTCCATTTGAGAGCAGCCACTGAATTTGGAAGTTACTGAGCAACTTCAGCTAAAATTAACAAACATTGTAATAATTTATCCATTACCTTCCCTCTGGCTGAGCATCTATTCATTTCGATATTGTTTAACGATAATGCGGAGCTAAGGACCATAAAAAGGAGTAGATTTGAGTGTATTTGAGGGTTTTCTATATATTAATAGCTTGAGATTCTGAGGTTGCCCGTTGTGTTTAAGGCTGGACTTAGCCGTGGGGATCCGAGGGGCTGAGCCGAGCCTAGAGAACCGGCTGGCGTAAGCGTGACACAAATGCCCAGTGTGCGCCGTGCCCCTCTCCGAGCGCCGAGAAGAAAGGACCAGAATAGAGAGCGGGAATGCGATGGATGCAGGGCTGCCCTGCCTGCAGGGAGGTGGGAATACAATCACTCAGGGGCATCCTGCTCTCTGCCGTGCTCTACGTCTTCTCCCCGTTTCCTTTCTTTCCTCCAGCCCGTCTGTGCTGCGATATTCCTGCTTTGCCCCCATGCACCTGGCACAGGAGCAGCAAGACAAATCAGGCTCTCCACAGGCTCCCAATTGGCTTTGCCCTCGTCTCACCCTGGGGATGAAAAGCTTTAACGTGCAGGACTTGGATGACCTTTCTCAGTCGGTTCTGATGGCAAACAGAATCTACCTATTTAAGCGCTTTCTCTAATAGTTAATTTTTCTGCAAGTGTGTTTAAAAACAAACAACCCCCCCAAAAAAACAAACTACTCGTCGATTGCTGCACGGTTTTAATGTAGGTGCCTTTAAAACCAACTCAAAGCTCAGCTTTGTTAATTGTGTCGTACGTGGGATTTGTAGATTGGGGTTTTAACTTTAGGTTGGTTTTATTTTACGACTGTAGTTCTTAGGAAAGACCCTTTGAAAAGTGGAATCTTTCCCTATCCTCACACTTTATAAATAGGCAGCGTAACATATTGTAGATGGAGGGTAAGACTTTCAAAACCATCTTGTCGCTTCCAGAGCAGGAGCTCTTGATCCTTCTCGTTCCGAGTCTCGCCGGAGCGTCTGTGAGCATTAACATTCAACAGAGGTACTGAAAAGAAGAAAATGAGCTCTTGCCTTCTGCAGAACCCTGAAAGGGGATTCATTCAGGGGCAGTAAAACCAGTCCCAACACGAAAAAGCTCTGGCTTGTCGGAGGAAATGGTTTCATCTTGATGTCTGAGCCCTTTAACAGGGGTCGTCTCGCCGTGGAACCTGCTCTGAATTTTCAGTCTGTCCAAGTTTGACGCTCCCGCGACCCAATTTCCAGAAGCGCTGCTGGTTGGCGATGCAGCCGGAGTGTAACGCAAGTTTGGGACAGTCTGTGCCTCCAAGGCCGTGTTCAGGCGATGGAAATTCTGCCCGATCTCTTCCGAGTGACAAGGGCTCAGGCTTTGGGAGAGCCTTGAGAAATCCCTCGGTGCTTAACGAAACCACCGAGCAGAGACCTGCTGGCCACGAAGTAACAGGAGATCAGTTTCTACTCTTGGTTTTCAGTGCTTTTTTAGGTGCCCAAATTAATAGGGTGTGAGTATAAAGAGAGATGGGGAAGGTGACAGAATAAGTTCGTTTTAGAGATGGGGCAGTGCTCATTCAGTTACTGCTGCAGACTCCAAATCTCATTAGGCGCTCCGGACAATTAACGTGCTTTATGCTGTGTCCCAACATGCAGTATTTTTGGATTTGTTTACCAGACTTTTTATTTTATTTTATTTTGCGCAAAGCTTTGTTACTGGAGCTCATAAATACGAGTTGCGCTGACTTTTAGCCCTAATTTTCACTACTCATATGGCAAAGTTTTGCCTTTTCTTCTGGTCATGGAGTGTTAATTCAATTGCAGGTAGTTTCAATGGGCCTTGTACTAAAAGAAGTCACTGCCGCCCCTGGAGTGTGTGTAGCCGGTTTTATCCTATAATATTTCTTTCCCCCGTGCATCTTTGTGAGCACTAATTTCTATCTTGGGGAGATAAGCTTTATATTTCGTGCCTGTATTTCCTTCACCTCCTGACCTGCCTCTCAAAACTGGGTGCTGTGCAGCTGTGAAAGCCACAATAAATGAAACAGAGCCGAGGTCCAGAACAACGGAGCCTTTCCTTCCGCTGCAACAGCCCGTTGAAAGCTACCCAAGCAAGCAGATGTGACTGTCTGACTTGGATGAAAAGGCTTGGCGAGGGGCCTTGAAGAGGCCACTACAGAGAGAACCTAAAAGTCGCCGCGATGAAAGGTACTCGCGGCTCAGAAGTTGATGCTTCAGAGAGCGAGTGCACAACACACCCTTCGGTAGATGTTCTGCGGCTTTGTGCTCATCCTCAGGCTTATCTAGATCAACCGTGGAAAGCCACAAGAAGGAGAAGCCGGCTGACCTCGGGAGCTCTGGAGGGCAGAAGATGCAATAATGAGATTTACCCTATTGTCAGATCCTCCTCGTCAACAGCAGGTGCGTGCACTCTCGGGGCTGCCGACTAAAGATGGGGTAGGAACAGGGCAAAGGTTGGTGAGACTGGTGTAACTTGAACTCCCTTTTTTCTTCATCCGAAGTTGCGCAGCGAGCTCAAAGCTTTTTGAGACGGTTAGAGGCTGAATGTTGGATCTGATGCGTCTGCCGAGTTCGTTGAAACACTTGGACAACTCGTCTTTAATCCAGTGAAATGCCGGTTTTACTTACACTTGCATCAGGATGGAATTTCAGATCAAAAATGAGACCGGCAGTATCCTCCAGTCGATTAATGTAAGTTACTAAGTTATAGGGTGATCATGTTAATATAAGGCTTAATTATTTTGTAGGTATTGCCTGCTACTGTTGACTGCAACACTCCAGAAAGAGGTCATCTCAATGCCTTAACGAGAGAGAAAAGGAGCGAGAAATGAGATGTTTATCTCGTAGGACGGGTTCACCTTGACTTGGTTTTGCTTTGCAGGTTTAGGTGAAAACACAGCTGTTGAGCATTAATTTGATATTTAGTGTTTGTGCAGCCGGTTGCGACGTAGCGGAGGTTTTACTTCTTGCTGACGCGTTCTTCGGAGCTCAAGCCTGACCTTTAGAATCTTTATGAGGTTGTAATATCGCAGCACTAAAGCAACAAATGGAGGAGGGACGGTAATGCTGAGATCAGTCCCAAGCGCTTGACCAAGGCTCTGACAGAGCCCGGTGTCAGCAGAAGGTAATATTTTATGAAAATACTTCTTATGACCTCTGTAACCACCATTATATTTTGCGGTGGAATTGCCACTAAGAAGACTTTTTAAGTCTGAGAGCCAGCATGCCCTCTAAGTGAAGTCTTTTGCGTATAAATAGACTCTGAACTAAATGCACAAGGCTGATGATCCCCACAGGTGCTTCTCCCGGTTGGAAGGTGCTCGGGGGCGTAGCTTCACCCTTGGTTCCTCTTGATTTACAAGAGCGTTCTCAGTTCTAGCTTCATTTTTATCTTCAGTCGGTTGATATTGTGCCCTTTGCAAGATTGCAAAACTGTATCTCAAAACCTCTGGTGGGAATTAATAATCTCACCACCTCTGGCCTGAAAACTTGATTCATGGCAACCAGGTATGTAAGGGAGTTTGGTTTATTTCTTGAATGTCATCTAGAAATAACAGGGTAGGTGCCAGCAAGGTACAAGGCAGCGAGAAACAGTTGGACAGTGTTCAGTTTCATGAAAATTGCTCTTTATTTTCAAAGGCACAAGAGCCTGGTCTGCTGGTCACTGTCTTGATAAAGCCCGACAGGGCTCAGTAAAGCCCGACAGGGCTCAGTAAAGCCCGACAGGGCTCAGTAAAGCCTGACAGGGCCTTGTAGGCCCCAACAGGGCCTGACAGGTCCTGGAAGGACTCAATAAAGCCCAATGGGGCTCAGTAAAGCCCAGCAGAGCATGACAGGGCCCAACAGGGCCTGGTAGACCCCGACAGAGCACAACAGTCCATAATTCATAAGGAAATATGGACAAGGCTGATGACGTTTTCCCTCGTTTATTGCTGTAATTTTCTTTCTCTAAGCGTTTGCAAGGTGCCTGTTTTTTGGTGGTGGATTAAATCGTATATAACTGCAGATATATCATCTGGTGCGTACAACAGTAGGTGCACTTGGTTGATTGTTGTGTAAAACATGGAGGAGGTTTTGGATGGAAAAAAACCCCAGTGGGTTGCTAGGAAAATTCTGCTTTTAGTAAAAGTAGTTGGTAAAATTGGTTAAATTGATAGTGTAAGAAAGTAAATGAAATTGCTCCAGATTTATGTTGATGTAACTGCAAATTGGTCCATTATCGGCTCTTCCTTATGGACGTGGTACTCAAGTCAAAATGACGTGGGGCAGGGTGGTGATAGCGGCTCCAAATCAGCCTACAGGTAGGAATGATGATTTACCACTTATTTTTCTTTCATATTTAAAAGCATTTCCAGGGTCTTTAAAAACTCATCAGCAGGTTTGGGTTGGTTTTTTTATGAAAAAGGAGGTTTTGGGTTAGTTTTTTCCCCTGTGGCATGTTATCCAATGGTGGAACTCACGGCCACAGGGTGTTTTGGAGGAAAAGCTTCAAATAAATAGAGGGAGAAAATAAGATATACAGAGAAAAGAACAGCCTCCGGGGACCAATAAACAAAGATGATAATGTAAGTTCTTCTGGCTTCAAAAATTTACACGTTGCTCTATGTGTGGAAATTGGAAGGGTACATGAAAATAAGGGATGAATAGTTGCATTGCCCACACACCTTTACAAATCATCCACCGGGATCTCGTGTGCATGGAAGGCAACGCTGAAACGCTGTCGTGTCTTGGCGGTGCAACGTGCTCGTTTGGACAATGGAGGTGACTGATCTTTACTCTTTTCCTTCAAAGCTTTCCGTCAGAACCTGTGTGTGCGTATTTTGAGCTCCCAGTGAGCTGCAAGGGGATGAAAAGGTGTGGGGGCTCTTTTGTTCTTTGCCTTTTTTTTCTCTTTTTTTCTCCTTTTTTCCCTCTTATTTCTTAAGCAAGCACAGTGACTGATACCTTTCCAACTGATACCTTTCCAACTCACAGCCCTCCCTCAATCTCGATATCATAGCTCCTTTAATCTTGATACGGTAGCGTGATCAGATGAGCGTTCCTGTAACACACCTTCATAAAAACACGAGCCGAAATGGAGATTTGATTGGTCCTGCGACTATCGCAGGAATAAATCAATCTCTCAAGACCCAAAGTTCCCAACGTTATTCGCTCGTACAGCCATCAGCTTTTCCCTGTTGCTGGGCAAGCTGATTTATTTTGATACTTAATGATGTTGATGATAACAGACGATCCATGTCCTCGGAAGATAAGGAACAAACAGCAGAATTTTGATATGTAGCTTTTCCTCTTCACCCACGCGATCAAGTATTGAGTGGCAAGTAGGTTCTGGAAGGATTAAGTTATTCCTTTCCTAATAACTTTAATGCGTCCTAATTAGAAATGGAAGAGATACAGCTGTTTTAAAGTGACTTTTCTGCAAAAGGTTTGCATTAAAAATTAAGGTATTTCTTTTGTCCTGGTTTTGTTAAAACAGTTTCTTGCTCTTTCTGTCCCTGACTAATATACCCTGAATGATGAGATTAAAGCATTGGGATCATCAGAATTGTCTCCATTTATTCCGCTTCTAGGAGGGCTGATTTAACTTAATAACTCTCATGTAGCCAACTCGGATAACACGATAAATATCTGCTTTACTGTACTAGCGTTATTTCAGACCATTTATTTTCATTAAGCCATCACTCACTTTTATGTTTCACCTCCTACCAGCGTTGCCCTGGAAATGAATTCCCATTCCGAGATTCTACCAGAATTGACAGGTTTCCTGAAACAATTCCATGAAATTACTCTATTAAAAGTATTTTGGTAGAGATTACTCCTCCTTGGAGCTCAAGTGCTCTTTCGATGTTAAGCTATTAGTTCTTTTGTGAGCTGGGGCAATGGAAGGAGGAATTAGTTGGGAATTTCTTTGTGTATTTTATGGTCCTCATTAAGAAATCGTATCCCTGGCTGGTACAAATACGTTGTGGCTTTATCCATTTCAGCAGAGCCAACTCCGTGTTCTTACACATGAGCTGTAGTCGACTCGCTCCTTTTCCTGTTCATTGTCATAGTTGAACGCAAAATTCAGTCTAAATTGGGGGATTACTGTCTGTTTTCAGCAGGTAAAGATGGGTGGGAAGCAATTCCCCACCAATAGGCTCAACTGAGTCGGGTGGATGAAGCATCTGTTGCATGGGATGGAACCAGCTTGAGAGGCTGGGGTTGACCTGTCAAGAATTCGACTGGATGGAAAACACACAAATTGTGAAGATGCTTTTGGGGGTGTCAGCTTGACCTCAGTTTAATGGTAACTGGAGGGTCTTCTGCAGCGTTATGGTTTATTTTAAACCACGACGGAACAGAAGGCTTGAGCTTGGCTTTAAAGAAGGACAGAATTGTTTGCGCTGGCTGTGGCATTTCACAGCAACGGGAATAACCATTGGGAACTGTGTTGTTATTCTTGAAAGGATCTTTTTTTCCTCTCATTAGCTGTAGATAGAGTAGATTAACCCGGTTAAGCTGGAGCCAGTGTCTGAATAGCCCTTGTAATAGTGAAGGGGATGGTGTGGAAGTTAAATGAGTTTATTAGGAGAAGGTGGGAGCACTTAAAAGCAGTTAAATGTGCAATCTGCATTTGCTGGACAGATATTCCTGCTGGTGGTGGCGAGGAACAAAAAAGACCCCCAAAAATATAAGTAAAATACCTTTTTTCTTCCATATGCATGCATTTGCTTTCCTACTGTTGCCAAAATTAACACGTTTTGTTGTCAAGTCAATGCACGTTTTGCATCTGTTGGCTCTCAGTAAAATAGCGTCAGGCTGGAAATAAAAAATATAAAGGGGGGGGGGGGGGGGAAGTTTGATTAGTATCACATGGATGCAACTTGTACTTTGCAATTCCACTGCTATATAATAGAAACCTTTGTGCAAGATAGTCTGAAGTCTCTTCTGACTTATTGATGGAAAAACTCTATGAAGAGTAAATCAAGTATTTTGGAAGACTTTGAAATTTTGGTTGTGTTTTTTTGGAGCGTTTATCTTTTCCGCCTCTTTCTGTGTTGCGTTTTCCCTCTGTAACAGCTTTATTAGTGAATTTTGCAGCCAGATCTGGAATTCGCAACATGACCTGAGCCCAGCTGGTTTGAAGCTGTTGGGTACTTTGAGCTTCTTGTATTAATATAAGAGTTTAGACGTGAAGAAGCACTTGGGAAAGGTGGGAATTGCGTTGAAACCTGGTTTAAGAGCTTTTCTTCAGTGTGGTGACTAATTAAATCCCCTGAAGATGATTTGAAGTGGCGTGTGAGCCAGTACAGGTCAAATCAAGTGAGTAATGAATAAACAGGCTGATAAATTCTTCGAGAGGTACAACGCTCTTCATAGGATCCAACTTGTTGCCCTGAAGGCAATGGAACAAATGGAAAATAAATGGAAAATAGAGAAATTGATACTGGCAAGTTTAGGCTTCCGTTTTAATCTAGGGAACAAGATCTGTGGAAATTTCATCATTGAAAGTCTGCATGATATTGAAGGTTTATGGGATGGTTTATCCCATTTGCTGGAGGAAATGCTGGATGCTCCTGCTTGTGTGATGTGGTTACTTTATAATTCTTCACAGACTGAAAAAAACAATAAATTGTAAATTGTTTAGGCTCAAATATCCTTAAAATAACAAAAGATTGTGCATAAGCAAAGATTTAATGGATTATTACCCGAAATATTTTTATGCCTCACTCCCCAAGAACTGAAACGCTACCGTATGATTCAGCTTGCGGTACAGAAATCCAATATATTAGATACAACAGGCCTTTTGGTACGTTGGTTTACAACCCCTTAAAAAGGATACTGAAATAGCATATTTTTTGAAAACTGAGTATAATTAAAGTATTTCAGCTGGGCTGCCCAAGCACGGAGCCCCCTCAAGTCTTATGTTTCTGGGATCATCCAAAAAGTTCGCCTGAAACTTAAATGAGCTTGTAGGTAAACGCTTAATTAATGGGCTGTTTCTGTTCCATTTTTGGGTGTTGATCATTAACCTCTGTGGAGTCTGGACCCACATTGCTCAGAGTCCTGGAGCATCGATTCTCTTGCAACAAACCTCCTTTGAGGTGCGTGGGCTGGGATTGAGCATCTTTTCCAGTCCTGAGGCGGAGATGAGTCTTCCCTTGCATATTTTACACCATTTGTTGCTCGTCGGGATTCTTGGGGGAGTTTGGCTCTTGCACCGAAGTGTTGCCGGTTAGTTTGAATTGTGACTTTTCAACTTTATTCCACTTCAGGGACGGAAAAAAAGCAGATTCGCCGTATTTGTTTCTTCGGGAGGTGCTGCTTTCTTCCATGGCAGGTCAGGTATTGTATTTTCAAAAGCATTTTTGTTGGCGAACGCGCTTGGCGATCAAAATTGGGATGAGTTATTTTCTTTTCGGAGACCTGACCCCGCTGTCGCTTGCAATGGAAACGAAACCCCGGTGACTTGGCGGTGCAGCGGCATTTTAACAAAGCCATTTTGTGCCTTGCAGGTTGCACAAAAATGTCGGGGGGGCGTTAGGACTTTGCTTTTCCCTGTTTTGAAGCGGAGGGGTGAGGTGCAGGGGGTCTCGGTGCAGCCTTTAGCAGAATCCCATGTCAAAAATGGCTGAAAATCACAGGTTTGGATTAGACGTGATGGATGAAAAAGTTGGGGTTAACCTGCCACCTCCAACAGAGATAACGTGTGATAAACTGACTTTTTGAGCCTTTTTCAAGCCTTTGCAAAAGCTGTTGGGCTGGTGCCGCCTGATTTCCAGGAATACCGGGACCGCCCGCCGTGCTGAGGTCTCTTTGGGATCTGATGTTATTATTCATCACCTTTTGTTCTGCCGAGATGAATGAAGCTTCTCCAGCTCCCCCGCGTTTCGAGCCGCGTCTCCTTTCTCTCCCTTTCTTTCCTTGCCCTGTTTTCCCCCGTTTCTGACACTTTTCGGAGCTGCGGCTCCTCTGCACCTTTATTACAACAATTCCAATGCTGGCGATTTGCATGAAACTCTTTATTTTCCATCACATTAGAGAAATATCTTCTTTCGCCAGCCACTGTAAAAATAGTAGCGAGGGAATCCCGCTGATTCCACCTAAACCTTTGTTATTCATTTGTAGGATGCTGATGTGACGCCGTTCCTAATAACGGCTGAACCCAGAGGAATATATACCATTTAATCCTTGTTAAAAGCAGCAAAATTCTCAGTAGCTTTTGTTATTCTACGCACTAAGTCTGCTCCTACCCTTAGGAACTTCATATTTTTGGGTAAATATACAAACGCTATGTACTAAAAGCAGAAAATCAAGTAGCGACAGACAAAATTGGTCACACATCAAGCAATAACCCGGTGCTTTTTCTCCTGGAGAGAGAAGAACATAGAGGAGCGAGGAGGTGGCATCAAGGTTTCCTCTTTTGGGTATTTATCAAAGGACATTGGAAATTTGGATTTCGGTCAGCGCTGTTTTCTGTCCAGACACCTACTAAACGGATCCTTGCGTTCTATCAGGAAAACACATTGTTGTCGTTGCCGAAATGATTCTCAGCGATCAATATTATCTTTTCTGGGGGGAATAATAATAACGTTTCGTGACTGTCTGGAGTTCAAGTGATTTTCAGCGCTTATCTACACTTTGTTTTCTCTCATCCTGAAGTAAATTCATTCACTCTTTACTAGTGTACCAAATTGATCCATAAACATTTCATTACCAGTAAACATGTTGCTATTTCCATCTAGTATTTTATTTCTGTGATGTTAATTGCATCCACAGCCGAACGCAGGGACGGCAGATAATGAAACCAAAGCTGCTATTAACAGGCAAAGATTAGAAACCGTATTTTCTTCCTACTTTTTCTTAAATTCAAGTAGTTTTTCTGCATAGCGCAGCAATCTGCTGCATCACCAGCAAATGTAGCGTCATTTTGTTCCGCTGAGCAGCACAGCTCGGCCGTAGGAGGGAGAACTTCCATCCAGAGCAATGGGGTTTATTGGGTTTCCCTGTGGCAGACAAGAAGGAGCTTTGATCTCCCACCTCGGGCATGTGCCCGCACTACAAAGGTTTGTAGGAAGAGGCGCCATCGCTGCTATTTCTGCTGGATCTTCAAAGGGAAATCCTGTCCAGTTGAGCGTGTCCCTATGGGCGTCTGGTGGCTTTGCTGGAGGAGCAACCAGGAGGAGAAATTCTGCCTCTTTCAACTTGCTTCAGCTCCAACATCCCTCTCAGACCTGCAGCTCGGGAAGCTGGAAACTCATCCCAACAGCTCCGTGGAGGAGCTAAGACGGGTTTAGTAACCCATCCTGGGTCTATGTGTGCGCAAGGGAGGAGCCATGTTAATGTAGGCGGTTGGATAAAGCTCAACCCAGTCTTGAGCTCAGCTCAATTGAGACGCAGCATTCAGAATTAACCTCTGAGGATGCTGGGGGGTTGGGCAAGGCCTACGCAGGAAAAGGTGTTGGATAAGGAGAGGACTTGCTTGTCAGTGGGGTCCCAGAAGGACCTGATGTAGCAGAGGACAGGGAACAAGCTCGGTCGTGGTGTTGGGGGCTGGAGTTTTAAGTGCAGCCACCAGAGACGTGATACATGAGGAACTGGCTTTGCTGATGGCTTTGTAGATTGGAACCAGGGCTCTAACCAAAGGAGGACAACTTGGGAGCCATAGACGTACTGAGGCCTCGAGACATGAATGAATAACTCCCTTTAGAAAGCGCAATGGGGAGGGTGTTGAGTTCAGCTCGAGTAAAGTGTGATAAATCACCCTGGAAGTAACTACTGTATTAGGCATGACATTATTATTAAGCATATGTTTGGATCAGCAAATTCAAGAGGTAAAGGACAACGTGCATCCTTTTCAGCTGCATTTTCTATATGCTCACCATTAATGCTCCCTTTCTTTGTAGGTACTTGGCATTGTCCACATAAGAAATAGCAATTTGCATTATAGAACAGCAATGTCTGTTTTGATTAAGAGCAACACTTTCCCCTGCTATCCTGTTTCCATGAATATTTAAATTAATTAAGCCCAGCAAAGATTTTATTTCAGCTTAATGACTTATAAATGTGACTTCTTATGTCTGTGGAAATGAGTGAAATGCGACAGCCACAGCTCTTAATACACCTAATTACGGAATTGATGCGTTCCGAGAAGCTGGGGCAGCACTTTTCTCCTTAGAAGACATCACATTGCACGCGTGTCTTTCCTCTCTGCAATTGGATTTGCTCGGGCTTTTTGTTGGACAAATAATTAAACATATAGACCAACTTTCAAAACGGGATGAGAGCGAGAGCCTGGCTTGGGAAATCGTTGGATATGCTTGGAAAACCAGGCTCTTAAGGCTTCTCTGTTGTGATATTTGATTGAACAAAAGAACATAGACATAGTCATTGACTGCTTTGGAAGATCATACTTTCTTAGGCATATCTGAAACTCAGACACCCGTAACTTAGAAAAGCTGGTATTAATAGCTGGTAATGAGGATTAAATAGAGTCTATATTTAAACTAGTGGTCACATTGCATCAAAAGAACCGTATCTAAAATGAACTCAGTGATCCCATGGGGCAGGGGAGTGAAGCTGTCATACTCAGAACTGTTGAATGTTCCCAGGTCGTAGTAATATTCCACTTGTGTATTTTTCATTCTAATCCTGTTGAGTGTCAATAGGACAGATGCAGATTCTGTCTTAAGCAGATTGGTTTAAACTCCATTTAAATCCTGCTAAGAGTGCTAAATCGACACCTGAGTAGGTGAGTCAAGTGCTAACAGCCTCTTTCAGAACAAGCCGGAGATGTGTTGGGATTCTAATTTATTTCTTTATAACTCTTCTAATGGGATAAAATGTACAAGAGGAATATAAGTACGTGGATGACTAACAGAAAGGTGCCGGGGTATGGTTTTAAGTGAAGGCTGGATCCCCAAAGGTAAATGACCATTGAAATTAAGGATGTTCTCACCTGGTGGAACCCAGAGCGATGCTCAGCCGCTGAGCTTGTCTCAGGTTTGGATTCTCCCCCTATTTCTCTTACCAGTTGAGACAGACAGACAGACAATCCAGGGCAAGAAGCAAAAACACAACTTTGTATTATCTCCCACTTGCTTTCTGAAAATTAATATTCCATAATGAAGTGAACAATTTGAAACCAAAGAATTTGCCTTGACACGAGGCAGAAGAACTTGGGCTCGGTACGAGCGCTGGCGTTTGCTGGGATGAACTGGGATAAACTGGTGCGTATTAAATAATGGGACACCTCAGTGTCATTTGTAGAGACAATGACAAAATATGGATAACCCCCCAAAATTGTTCTTGGAGTAAAATAGATTTGCATTTCTTTGCGAATGGATGGATTAGGAAATAAGTCTTCACAAGCGTTTACAGTATAAAAATTAGAACTTGATATTTTGCCCATAAAATCTTTTCAAGAGGCTGAGTCTTTGGTTCTTACAAATTCTTTATGGTCTCTGTAGGTCGTATGTGCAGAATCCTGTCAGGTGTGTCAGTGAAGAGCTGAAATACTTCCTTTTCCTTCTTTTTTTAATAAGGTATCTCTCTCTTTTTTGGCTTAAAGGTACGAGGAAGATGAAAAAGTGAAATATTAGAAGCCTTTGTATGGAGAACTGTCTAATGAGGCAGCTTTATCTGCACCACTGAGCAGATTGGGCTATGAATCTAGGTTGAAAAAGCCTAAAATATGTCATTATTGCTAATCTAGTGTATTTGATCTAGCCAAGAATCTTAATCTTCAGGTATCTTACAAGGACTGAGACGGATTGATACAGCGATTTGTCGAGTCTGAACTCTCTCTGTTGTGCTGCTATGGTGATGATCTCTGAGCTGGCAAGTTCAATTAGCTTACTGAAGTTGTCTTCTAGAAATGCAGCAGAAAATGCCTTGAAGCTCCTATAGATTTTGTGCTAATCTTAAAGGAGTGCCTTAGATTATAATGAAACAAATGAAGGCTCTAAGAATATTTTTCATATTTTAAATTAATTTTATTGCCAGCAGGGAACGCCGCGCCTGAGACTTTGTAGATTTAAGATTATCTTGACATGTTTTTAATTGCATTTTGTGAGATGTTTCCTGTAAGAGCGGGTGGAGGAAAGGTGAGCAAATGGGATTTTTAGCTGCTATCGGGGAGATTTATGTAGAGGGGGTGATTTTTGGAGCCCTGTTGTTGGTTTAAAGAATAAAGGGGAAAATAAGAGGTACATGGGAGCTGGGCTGGAGGGGACAGGAACATCTTTTCCTAAACACGTTCCAACTCAGTGTCCCATTTAAGCATCCTTAGGGTACCATCATCGCACCTTAAGGTATCTGGGCTGTGTTACGAGGGAGGGGATTCTCTACCAATGTCAATAGTAGATTTATTTGGTTTTCCCTGTTCTCTGGAGGACCTAAAAACAATGCAGAAAATACATTGTTTGAGGTCAAAAAATACAGTGTTTGAGGTTGAAATAATTATTTTTTTTTATTTGGGGGTATTTCTCTAGTTCTGTTGACAGCCTGGATTGCGCGTTTGGCTGCCCGAGCTCTATTGCTAAACTGAGGGAGTGCGGTCTGGATGAGCGGGGAGTGAGGTGACTGTGAACTGGCTGAAGGGAAGAAGCCAGAGAGTCGTGGTCAATGGGCAGAGTCCAGTTGGGGCCTGGATCCAGTGCAGTGCCTCAGGGGCAGTGCTGGGGCCGGGATTATTCTATATATTAATCAATGATTTGGACGAGGGAATAGAGTGTACCAGGAAGCCAATGGTACCTGGGGTGGGTTAGAAGGGGGTGGTCAGTAGGTCAGAGAGGTTCTCCTGCCCCTCTGCTCTGCCCTGGGGAGACCACACCTGGAATCTTGTGTCCAGTTGTGGCCCCTCAGTTCCAGCAGGACAGGGAACTGCTGCAGAGAGTCCAGCGCAGGGCAACAAAGATGCTGAAGGGAGTGGAGCATCTCCCGGGTGAGGAAAGGCTGAGGGAGCTGGGGCTCTGGAGCTGGACAAGAGGACACTGAGGGGGGACTCATTCATGTTTCCAGATATCTAAAGGGGGAGTGTCAGGAGGATGGAGCCAGGCTCTTCTCGGTGACAGCCAGTGATAGGACAAGGGGTAATGGGTTCAAACTGGAACACAGGAGGTTCCACTTAAATTTGCGAAGAAACTTGTTCCTGGTGAGGGTGGCAGAGCCTGGCCCAGGCTGCCCAGGGGGGTTGTGGAGTCTCCTTCTGTGCAGACATTCCAACCCGCCTGGACACCTTCCTGTGTAACCTCATCTGGGTGTTCCTGCTCCATGGGGGGATTGCACTGGGTGAGCTTTCCAGGGCCCTTTAACCCCTGACATTCTGGGATTCTGTGATTTTAATCTCTTTTAAAGGAGTTATATCTTAGTTCCTCTCTTTGCTCCCCAAGTATCAGATATTTGCTCCGTACCAGAGAAAACGCGTATTCCCCAGAGCAAGGTGCTGTGCAAACTCATCAGCTTGGCCATTTACATTATTGCCTTCGTACACGAGTTCTTTCCAAGCAGCTTGTGTATTATCCGAAGCTCTTGTTCTGTTCATTAGCCCTGTCAAAGGAGAGTGGATGGGCACAATTACCGGGGAGTTCTGGACTGGTGAAGTGGATAATGAAAAGTGCTACTGACACAGCCTTTGCATGCCATTAAAAAAAATTAAGATAATGACTCAAAAGCCGGAGTTTCACCTGTACTGTGGGCAGCAGCTCTTTGTTCTGTGCTTTCCTGAGCACCCACGTCACAGGCTGTTCCAATATCCTCTTTTTTACAGCAAAAAATACCCTGTTTGCAGTCATAAAATTAAGTACCCTCGAGGGAAACTTTCCTCCCGGCATCAATTAATTAGAGGCTGTTTCTTGAAGTAAGACGGGGGAGTTTATGATTTCAAAAATGAGGTTGTTTGGGGCTGGAGTTTTATATGCATCAATTCTGGGTAGTTTTTTAGCCCTATTTGTGACCTTGGCTCAACTCTCCTCTTGAAATGATAACCTCAAGCAGTGATATTTGCTGTGGTTTAGTGTCGTATGCAAGTGCCTGGGGTATTTTAAAGCAAATCACATTTATCCGAAGGTACAGGCGATTTCTCAGCCACTTCATAAAGTTCTTAACAGCCTGGACCCGCCGCACTCAGCAGGGAAGGTTTGAAACACTCCATACCTGCTTTCAATTTTACCCGTTAAATGAAAGAAAATGAAAGGGTTTATTTCCCAAGCAAACTACTCAGTGCTTTATGTAGGGAAACCATTTATTTTTTAATGATGCTAAAAATTTGCAGCTTATGTAGTAGCCCGGTGGATGAATTCCACTCTTGGAGCATTAAAAATGGAACGAGCGTTGGGAAGTGATTTGGTCCCGGGTTAATGGCACCTTTGCTGTTGACTTGTGCGGAAATGGATGCAATCGTGTAGGTAATAAAGTAAAAATCACAAAGTCCGCTAGGAAACCAAAGGTTGCCTCCAAATTGATAGAACATATCTAATGTATTTAATTTACACCGAGAATTTGATTGTAGACCAAGACTTTTTTCCCCCTCCACCTTTAAAAACTCAACAGAGTTCTTCATTAAACCCTACGAGGAGGTTTGAAACACTTAAAAATGCGTGATTAATTTCTTGGCTGTTCTGTAGGGCTTTTAGTGAATTGTTCATCCTTGACAAGGGTGTCCTGGGAGACTTGGGCCAGAATTGCTCAGAAAATGCCATATTCTGGGCTGTTCTATGCTGTGTATCCCCTCGCTATGAAACGCTGCTCTGAGAACGATGAGGGGGGAATATTGCACAGGAGGTGTTGCACCACAAACATCTTTTCACTGCTAATGTGATTAAGCTCATTTTGTAATAACCGATGAAGATCCATCGCAAACTACCGAATCCTGAAAATCAGCAAGTCTATGGATTCATCTGACCAAAAAACTTACTGCAAAACGTAAGTATCTACACTGTGAACAAATGAAGGCAAAACACATTTCGCTTCTTCCCACTCGCTCAATAAGATTGTTGCCCATTTCTCCCGACCTGCAGCCGTGTTCTTCCTGAAAATCAGATTTATAATGTCTCCTAGGAGGTCCGTAGGGCTTGTTCTGTCCCTACCAGCGCTCTCCTCATTTTCAGTCCAAGGCAGAAAGGAAAGAAGCAGTATTTTCAGTAGGGCTGGGTTCTTACAGCTCACTTGCTCTATGTGTGTGTGTGTATATATATACACATATATATACATATATATATATACATATATATATATATCCCAACTTCTTTGTCTCAGTCAGTCAAACACACCACTACGCACCTGCTTGAAGCGAGTCCACTTTATAAACTCATATAGCAGTGATATGAAAGAACGTATTGGGGATGCAGTAACGGACCTGATATTTAATAAAATAGCTTATTTTATTTTCGACGCTTTGCAGAGACCTCCCACGTGGTTCCTCCGCAGCGTGTGCCTTGCGTACACAAGGCTTTATGCAATGTTATCTTAGTTTCTGCAAAGGAAACGCCGGCTTGGATCGGAACACTCGAGCCGAAGAGATGGCGACTGGTTTATAAGCATTTTTAACTCAGTATGAACGCTCGTGTCTCTCCTCATCTCATGGATCATTCAGAAGAGCTGAAGATCTTTCTGTGGAGTCATCAGGGGCTGCAGGTCCTCAAACCTGCAAATTCAGGTGCCAAATTTGCTGGGGGGGTCTTTTTGCACATACCGCCCTTTGTTCGTAGCTCCTTGGTTCTATCCCAGAGATCACACCCGGCTTCTAATAAACGGTATTTATTCTGCTTTGCTCCGGTGGATGCTTGTGAAGTGTCTTCTCCAAGTGCCGTAGCTCAGAGGGATGTCACTTGAACAGCTCTTAAAATTAGGTCTGTCTGGGAGAGAATCATTTAAATTCCACAGTTAAAGCTCCTGGTGATTGAGAACAAATGAAACTGCTTGAAGGCTTCAGAAACGTGTTAATGGCTGGAAACAAGAGGGTCAGGGACTTGCTGGGGATAGTTTAAAACCCACCTGTCCCCATTACTCACTCTTTAAGTGATAACTTAGTTGCGCTGGGGTAGTTAAACATACATTGTTAATACCTGATGAAATTTAACAAGGGAAAGTGTAGAGTCCTGCATCTGGGCAGGAACAAGCCCAGGTTCCAGTATAGGTTGGGAAATTACATATTAGAGAGCAGTGTAGGGGAAAGGGACCTGAGGGTCCTGGGGACAGCAGGGTGACCATGAGCCAGCACTGGGCCCTTGTGGCCAGGAAGCCAATGGGACCTGGGGTGGGTTAGAAGGGGGTGGTCAGTAGGTCAGAGAGGTTCTCCTGCCCCTCTGCTCTGCCCTGGGGAGACCACACCTGGAATCTTGTGTCCAGTTGTGGCCCCTCAGTTCCAGCAGGACAGGGAACTGCTGCAGAGAGTCCAGCGCAGGGCAACAAAGATGCTGAAGGGAGTGGAGCATCTCCCGGGTGAGGAAAGGCTGAGGGAGCTGGGGCTCTGGAGCTGGACAAGAGGACACTGAGGGGGGACTCATTCATGTTTCCAGATATCTAAAGGGGGAGTGTCAGGAGGATGGAGCCAGGCTCTTCTGGTGACAGCCAGTGATAGGACAAGGGGTAATGGGTTCAAACTGGAACACAAGAGGTTCCACTTGAGTTTGAGAAGAAACTTGTTCCCGGTGAGGGTGTCAGAGCCTGGCCCAGGCTGCCCAGGGGGTTGTGGAGTCTCCTTCTGTGCAGACATTCCAACCCGCCTGGACACCTTCCTGTGTAACCTCATCCGGGTGTTCCTGCTCCATGGGGGGATTGCACTGGATGAGCTTTCCAGGTCCCTTCCAATCCCAAACATACTGTGATGTATGTATATATATGTTGGGAATTGGCATCTTAAGCAGTATTTTTATCTTCATTTATACATTTTATTGTTTTTATATTTTGCATGGTAAGTCATATACATATTTGTAAAGAGGGCTATAAATTTATTCAGAATGACATTAGAGTTTGAATCCCCAGCTGATTTCTCACTTCCTCCCCAAATTCCCAGAGCTATTAGTTTATTTACAAGGCTGATGAATGCCCTATTTTTTTCCTTATCCTTTGTGAATAGTAGCATGTTACTATTTTTTTTAATTAGCACTTTACCTCCAAGTCTGTTAATAGTATATTTAATAGCATCTAACTAGTAACTAATTAGAAGAATAACTCGGAGCTGTTAGTGTAGGAATAATAATTAATATCATTATTTCATTGCCGTGGTGTTTGTCCATTGCCCACCTTGAGCAGCACTAACATGAAGGGAACCCAGGGAGTAGGAGCATTTCTACAGAGCTTTCAGCAGGTGATTTGTGGTTATTTGAGGTTATTTGAGGCTGTTATTTGTGCGCGGTCGCTCACCTCTAATGCCACAACATGCAGAGCAGATACTGGGGTTCGCGAAGGTTTGTCAAACTGGAAAGAAATGTCTTTCCCCTGAGAATGGTTTGAGGGATTGTGAGATGTGCATATATAGAATAATATACTCATCAGAAAATAATCGTAACGCGATAGATTTGACATTCAAAGTCTAAGAGAATAAAAAGGGATTTCGATTAATGTGACGTAGCACTTTTAGTGCCTGGAAGCTAGCAGGAGCAATAAAGAACTTCAGGGATTTTAATCTTGTTTGTCAAGTAATTTATCACAGTTGTTTTCCTGAATCTCAGAGATAATCAGCAAATGGAGACTGGATTAAATATGAGCCTGCTCTGTTGAACTGTGTCTCGTAGCACAGCATGTCAGGTTTAAACTGGGCACGACGCGATGTGAACGGTGTGTTTGGAAGTGCGGTGCCTTCTAATAATTCTGTTAACGAGCATGTTTGCATGTGTTTCAGCTCTCCCCTGGGCTATGGGGTGGATAGATGGAGAAACAAGCCCTTGCTTTGACATCTGGATGCCCGTGTGGGCTTCTGCAAAGCTTGAGGTTTCTGGATGCAGGTGCTGCTAATTCAGGTGGTCATTACAGAGCAATCACTGCCTTTCTGCAACAGGCACTGGAACTGGTTTCTGTTATTAAGCTTTGCTTGAGAAACTAATGATTTTGCTTGCAAGGTTCTTTTACCCTTTTCATTAATTGGAAGAAGATTTGTGGGACTGCACGTTGCATTTCAGGTTCTTCGGAGCAAAACCTCTACGTGACTTGTTAATACCATGCGCAGTTCTGAAGACACTTATCTCGCTGCTATAATCAATCGTCACCTTATAAAGGCTCATTGTTCTGGTAATGGGGAACCTGAACCCCAAGGTGACCGTGGTTCTGTGTGCGGGTCGGGCCGCGAGGAAACGGCTTCAGGTTGTAACAGGGGAGGTTGAAGTTGGAAATTTGGGATAATTTCATCCCCAAAGGGCTGTGGGGCATTGGAATAGGCTGTCCAGGGCAGTGCTGGAGTCACCACCCATCCATGGGTTGGACAGAGATGAGGTTCTCAGAGGTGTTTTTAGCGGTGGACTTGGCAGTGCTGGGTTAACAGTTGGATTTGTTGATTTGCAAGGTCTTTTCCAACTCTAACTGTGTGTAGGGATGTGGCCGAACACCCGGACTAAGTACAGACACTTGTGCTTGAGTTAAAACCGGTAGGGATGAATTTTAAATCAGTACTTGAAGTACTTGCTTCCTTGAATCGGGACCAGATATTGGATTTGGTGGAGAGCGCTCATGCTCGGCCAAAGCACCGAGATCTGTCTCCATTAGCGTGTTCTCTGCTTTTCAGTTCAGGGTGCCTTTGGCTTCTGTGTCAGCTGTATTTTATCACCTTAAAATGCTGTGTAATGCTGCATCAATAAATTCTGTATTAGTGAAATCTGCAAAGAAGCAACAGCCTTATCTTAATTAAGCAAAATATATGACTCCTGCCACAGACTGTACCAGGAGCCAGTCAGCCTTGTCACAGTCACTTTTTTCCTTGATACTCCTTTAGGTTTAAGGATTTTTGCTGTAGAAATTGGTTTTAGGGAAGAAAAGTGTGCATCATAGAAGAAAGACAAGTGGCAGGGACAGAAGGGAAGCCAGCTATATTAGTTGATAAAGTGATACCTCGCATGCTCTCTCCTCTTCAAGCCCCTTCTGTACCTTTGAAATACAGACTGATGCTCAAGATGTAACCCTGTTGTCTTCCATCCACCTCCTGGCCACATCTGGTATCTAAAAAGAGATCTGCTACTGGCTTGGACTGTTAATTTTCCAAAGAACTTCAAGTGGCTTAGATCCTATGGATCCATTTTCCTACAGGTTGGTTTTGTTTGAGCTCTGGGTTTGTTCTCTTGGCCCAAAACACGCAGTCTGGTGCTGTATGAAGCTGAGGTGGGTACCTTGAAAACAAGGGCTGTAAAACCACATTCCGCTCTGCCCCTCGCTGTGTCGCTGGAGCTCTGATCGCGCTGCCTTAGCTCCATGTTTGCCAAGCTGATGTTACTCCGCATCTCCAAAACTCAAAGAAATGCATTTTAAGAGAATTTCTGCTTTGTTTTGGCTTTTCAGAAGCACTTGGCTTGCTTTGCTAAGAGCCGCTGCCACGTTCCGCTGCATCCGTGGCTGGTTTGATTTGGAGATGACCGACCTTTATTTGTATATAATCAGGAAAGCACTTCTCTGGTTATACCGAACGAAAGGCAGCGTATAAACACTCTGTACCCACCTGGGATCATAACTCTGCAGAGAGGGACTGCACGGGCGGCGTTTTGTGTGGCTTCCTTCCCTCCATCGCTTGATTTACAGTCGCTGCTTTGCCTGCGCCTATCGCTCTTTAACCTCTTGATTTACACAGGGAGGTTAAACCACTCTGGCTTTAGGTAGGTAAGCGAACACGCTTCTAAATCAGCTGCAGCGCCCCATTTCAGCCCTGACCATTTAAAGTCCAGTTAGCATCTTTGATTGCTTCCTTGCCTAAAGGCAAAGGTGGCAGCTGCTTTTCTGGTTCCGCTCGCTGAGTTTAACTCTTTGAGGTGAATTCCTGGCTGTTTCTCCATCCCCTAAACACACTAAGATCCATCGATAGGTGACGTAAAGCCAACCAGACTCGCTCGTTCGGTCACCAGTTGCAATTCAGCACATCTGTGAAGCGGGAGCAGCTCTTCCCCGCTGCAAGAGGTTTGTTGAAGACAATCTGCTCCCAGCTTTTCTTTCTGCTCCAAAGCGCGGCTTTGCAGAGCACGCAGGTGTTTAATTCCGCGCTCTCCCAAAGGAACGGGCCGCGTCGCCACCGAGCTTTTCCTGTTGCTTTTCTGCACCGTTTCTGCTCCGTGGGAATTGATGCTGCTTAGTGCCAGAAGGAGAAAGGCAACAGGGAGTAGGGATGGTTTATTAGCTCATCGAGAAAGAATTCTGGGGCTGGTTATCACCGATGATAAGGTTCTCAAACAAAAAGCTGGTATTAATGCACGTGGTGAATGCAGAAGAGGAGCTGGGAAGCCTTAGAGCTGGTGGGAGGAAATGGAATAAGTACAAGGAATGTTTAATTCTAAGGTTTAATCAAGGTTTTTGGAAATATATCACTAGCAGAACTACACTGAGGATTTTATATAATGTGTGCAAGAATGTATTTTAGAGGATCTGCAAGACCTGAGTCGGCAATGAGACAGTAGGAGAAAAGAATCCCGCTTTCTTAATGAAAATTTAGATCAACTCTTCCCCATATCAGGCTCTTGGGCATCCACAGCAGCCTAATTCCCAGCAGAGCTTACACTGGGAGTCAGTTTAATACTGGTTTGTAAATAGGGGGAAAATGAGGCTCCTTGATCTTTATAAAACAAGGAGTTTAGTGGTGGAACAGTGTTCATTCCTCCTCCTCCCAACTCCTACGGACAATCAAATGCTATTACTCACGGCTGCTTTCTGAGATCAGAGAGGTACAGATGGTATCGTATTGTTTGGAGATACCACAAATAAGCGGTGATGAAAGTGCTTTGTTACCAGTGATTTCTAGCTCACTTCTGCTTTTAAATATGTTTATTCAGTGAAGGAGAAAGAAACCATGGGGCTTTTTCATTTTAATTTAGAAACTTCAGTGGCTCTCTGCTGTTGCCGTTTAGAACTTAGTTAAGGTCAGAAAAACGATGCTATGGAAAAATAAATGACCTGGAGAGCGCCATAAATTTTGCTCTCTCCAAGACTCCGGGATCACGTTTTCTCTGCTCACAGATCCAAAAGATGTCTGTGCAGATTGCCCGGGAGATGGGAAATGGTGTTGGGAATGGTTCTTCCAGCCTTTCTTTGGGTCCGTGCCGATTTTCTGCGCTGGGGACCGGCCGAATTGCTATGGCAGTCAGACCCGAACATTGATGGACCATCGCCTTGCATCCTATATCTAACAGCAACGAGCATCTGATGCTGTTGAAAAGGGTGTGGGAAGCTTCTCAAAAAGGAACAGTGTGGTACCTTTTGATGGGTTCTTGTAGAGCTCCAAGTGTCTTTTTGCTCTGCAATGAGCCTGGTTTTCCATCTGCATTTGGCTTCATAAGGAGCTGCCCATGCTGTTGATTTTACAAGCAAAAAAGGTGCCACTTGCCTCTGATCCTCTCACAGAGGTTTTGTGTTCCTGAGACCAGAAACCAGTTTAGCAGAACAGTTCCCATCGCTCCCCACAAGTCCTGTTGGTTTTGAAACGAATGGAGCGCTGGAGTGGAACAGGCGCTGGGAATTCAACACGTATCACGATGACAGCGGAAAGCGTTGCCGTAATCCCGATAAATGGAATTTGCGACGTCCATTCCTCGCACCAGCTCCGCGGGAACCGTGTCTCTCTCATTCTTTTTCCAATTGCTACTGTAGTTTGACACCGACATTGACTTTTGAGCTGGAAACCCCGCGAGCGCTCCCCCCTTGACCTTACAACACAACGGGAAAGTCGCCACCGGCTTCTGCGCCCGGTGCTGTTCTTTAACCATTTAACCACATTATAAAGGGACAGGTTGGTCCTTTTTGTGGGGATTTTTCCCTTTTTTCCATACTCAGATTTCACTTTATTGCTGCCAGAAATAATAGAATTAAAGCGGAGAAACAGGTTTGATGAAGGAGATTTGATGGAAGGTTGAAAGGATGGTGTAGCTGTGAGTGTATATTGGGATGTTAGTCCAAATAAATAGTCCAGATATTGAATTGTGCCCAGCTAAGGGGGATATGGGGAAACCCTGCTAACGGGGTATCTGTGCTTTTACTGACTCAGAAGAAATCTGCCAATTTGGGTGGGTTTTATACACCAAACCTCACACCTGATGCATCTTGTGCCTCATTCCCATCAGACTACAAACATCTTTCCATTTAGGGTGAATTTCCCGGTTATGCTTCACACCGAACAGAAACTCATCATGGTTTTCATCATGAATATCAAGAAGAACCTCCATCTCTACCTCGTTGTACAAGGAGAATATAATCTGCCAAAGCAACGTGAGAAACCAGGTTGTTTTGCCAGGAGCTCAGCTGGAGGCAACCGCAATGGCTTTGCTTTCTTATGTTCCATTTGTAATTGCGTTGTGCATGGTGGCTGCCTGGATGACGCAGGTTTGGCTCTCGATCCTCCCCCTTTACGCACTAAAAAGGTTGGAACATGTTAAAAGTTTAGGAGAAGTTTCTTGGTTCCTTTCCCGAGGCTGTCGCTTTGGATTATACAGCAGAGCATGGAAATCCGCGTTGTAGCCAGGCGTTAAGAATGGATCACTCTATTTTGTTACCAAATAACAGAGGAAAGTGAAGCAGCTGTGACAACTTAAGCATTGAAAAATCATAAATCATCTTCACTTTCCCCTGTCCCCTGGAAATCATGAAAAATAAATGTGGAGCCCTCTAGGACAGATTTTGCTGCTTTTCATTCCTTGTGGCTGGGAGGCTGAAAAATGTGGCGCTTTTGACATCGTCATGTGACTTTAGAATTGGGAATTTTAATAAATAATAAGTGCAATTAAAATGGCAGCAGATAACACTAAAGAAGCTTTAAAAATAAAAGAGTCTCCCCGTCCTTTTGCTCCATAGATAGACGTGAATGTTCGTAAGTGTGGTCTCAATTTGTGCTGAAAGCAGCAATAATATATTGGCTTTAGCTGATAATCAGCATTGTGCTTATTTAACAGTGGGGTGGGTAAATGTACCTTTATTTGGTTGAGTTTATTCTGTTCTTTAGTTGTGGGTGTTCTGGGTTAATTAGTATTGGAGCCACATGACTCGCAAGCTCCTATCTCCCAATTTTCTCTTGCAGCAGATAAATCATATCTTTGTAATTCGGGCCTGTTTTCTTTCATCCTATGACCCAAACTACAACCAGAAAGGATATTAGCAGCTGCAGAGGTTTTCTTAATATTGATTTCTCTGCTTGCAGATGTGAAGGCGTCTCCTGGGGTGCTCAGGAACAAACGTTAGTGCTTTTCTTTTGACCTCTCCATGGAATATTGGGACTCTTAACGCACGAGCTTTTCATTAATAAAACCTCCTTCACTAAACCTTCCAGGTTCTCTATCTAATCATTGCCCTATCACTGCAGAATGGAAGAAAAATACTCAGTGTACTTTGGTTTGAGGAGATTTTTAACCTTTTTCCTTAAGGTTAATTGAGCCCATTAGCAGAAGTTAATTAATGAGGTTACGTAGCTTATTCTCTATAGTCTTTGCTAAAACTGGGAATTTAAGGTCCACAGTAAATATCCAGAGACGAATGAGAGTGTTCTGCTGTTATTTATTCCCTGATATCCCAGTGATCAGTGCCCCATCACTTCTCCAAATGATTCTTTCTCACGTGGCTTTATCATAAACATCATAAATAGCCACAGACCGTTCTGTGCTCACTTACTTAACGCATTAAACTTGTATCCTTTTCATCACACCTCGTCATTGAGAACCGGTGCCCTGGTCGGTGAAAATAGAAGGGTTTCTTTTCCCCCCGAGGGAATCACATTGCGCTTGGTCCAAGGAAGCTGTTGAAATATCTTCCCTGCTGTTGCTTCTGTTTAGTTTACAGCTTGTCTTGAGCTATTCCGACGTCTCCTTTTGGAGCTGTTATGGTTTGACTACAGCTGTTTTCTCATCTCTTTGGCTTCTGCCGTCACCGGGCAGCCAGGCTGGGTCCACGTCAGCCCACATCTCGTCTCAGATAAGGCAGCGGATGCTGGAACAAGCAGATATTTCTTTTAGGCTTTTTCTAGAGATCTGCCTTCCCACCTGCCGTTTCTACATCCACATAGCAGGGGCACAGCAAACATGCCCAGATATTCCCTTTAAAGGCTTATTTCCTTAGTCAGACCTTGAAGCTTCTCCCATCTCAACGCTTGTTGTGACATCCAGACCTTCCATTCAGCTGCTGGTCTTCAACATCTGGCCAGTGCCCATAGTCTAGGTTCCTTTGGCTTGGGGAGGGTAGCAGCAGATCACTGAAAAACCCCCTTTTCACACATCACAGCTAAAGTGCACCTCAATTCCCCCCTGAATATATATATTTGGGCAGATTTTTTTCCTGTTGTTTCCATAGTCTGCCTGCATATAACTGATAAAGCACTGGAGCGTTCTGTAATTTGTCTGTATTTTGCTTTACTGGAGGCAGGGTCAATGCTAAACGCTGAAGTTGGACCATTCAGATGATCAGTCTTGCATTCCCTAAGAAACTCTACCTCTTTTAGCATCTAAGCGCGTCATTTCTTGCCCCAAAAACGTGTCGCTTTGAGATGAAAGGTAATTTTTAAAATGCAAATGTTTTGAAGATGCGAGAAACACCTCTGGTTAAATCAGCGGAGAAATTCATGGCGTGGGAGGCTGCGGTTACTCAAAGTGAGCTGGAAAAAGATGCCAAGTGGCAGCTGATAACACTTGCTGATGCTCCTGCATCCCCAAATATGCCCTTAACTAGTTCCTAGGGTGTCACGTTGCTGCTCCCCACCCACAGCAGCAGGCGGCTGCAACCTGGTAATTGAAATTTGCATTGCAGCCCGTAGGAAAAGCGAGTCTGTTCCTTCTAAATAGAAACCCCAGACAAAGCGCTGGCTGGAAACGGGCTGCGAGTCCATTTGGGAGATGAGTTGAGACGCAGACAAGCCGCAGAAACCTTTTCAAGGCTTAAAGCTGGGAGGTTGCCATCCAATTTTCAACCTGTCCTCAATTAGCTTTACCCCTTATCAGTCTGGAAGTCTCGGGTTTGAATAGTAGTTGGACATAAGCCTCCCGGTGATTGCGTATTCCGGACCAGCGTCTTCCACCTTTTCCCTGCTTGGGTGAGAAATAATCACTTTTGCATGCTGTAAAAAGGCTGATGATAAATCTGTGCACGTATAGGAAGAAGCTCTCGAATTGTTTGACCTTGAAATATGGAAAGAGTTGGATAGAGAAAGCTCAACCTGATAAAAGATGTAGAGCCGAGGTCGCCCCGTTAGCGGCTTCTGCAACCGTAACAGCAATCCGTGCAATTTCCCCCCAAACTACAGAAATGTTCACTGCAAGTACTAGGAGTCAATCCAGAATGAATAATAATGGAGTCAAGGATAAAGGGACAAAGTTAGTAAATGGCAATCATTATTCAGGGATGTTATTTCTTACTGTCCAAAGAGAATATTAAACTACCGCCTAAGTAAAAAAAAAGCGCTAAGCAGAAAAAAGTTATTAAGAAAAGATAATGGAGGGAAGGGAATATTATGCTGATTCTCCAAACGGTTATGAATGAATATAGATACACTGTCTGTGATAAAATAAACATATCTCCCCAAAGAGAATTGGAAAGAAACAGTCGTTGCTAAACACTGATCTGTCTTTCAAATACCGAGGAGCAAAATAAGCCACTTTTTCAAGTTTTCTGTTGATAACTCCTAATGAGAATCTTTGAGTCGCGAAAACATTGAGCGATTTCAATCTTGTTGTATAAGAGCAATAAATCAAAAAGATGGGGCAGACAGGCACTTCATGAGGAGTCCCTGAATCAGTCATTTAGCACTTAAAAAAAACACGCAGAAGAAAAACCTGGCTTGCGTATAGCATTTATAATAGATCAAATGTTTCTGGTTTATAACAGTAATCAACAGAATTGCGGCAGCAAAAAGCTCTGGAATTAGGAAATCAAATGGTCTCTTAACGCTGTGGTCTGTTTGCAGTACGTCTATTGACTGCATTACCAGAATGAATTGAAAAAGAAACTCAAAGAACCCTGCAAAAAAAGGAGTTACCCTGGCACGTTCAAATCCATCCCCTGGATTTTGCATCTGGTTGATTAACATGTTTGCGATGGGCGTGAGAGCCGAGCTACAGGCCCTTTACCCAAATAACCATCCCACCTCGGTTCTTGTCCCCTTCCTTTTCAGATTTGCTCGGAAACTAAAGGCTTTTTTGGGGTTTAGTGTCTATTCCTAGTGGATTAATGTCAGTTTAGATGAGGCGCATGGAGCTCTTGAGAAGTCAGTGTTGGTGCCTTAAAAATGCGGCTGGTGAATTGAGTGTGTATGAACGGACTAGTCCCCTATAAAACCAGGTGGAAACGCGTATCCTCACTTGTGCAGCAAGATACTCGTGCAAATACAATACATTATTATAGTAAATGTGTGAGTATTAATAAATGTGCAGCTCCAGAGGCGTTAGGCTCCGGGAGGAATCTTGTGTGCATAGCTACTATATAAAATTCCTCTAAAATAGCCTTTTATTTTATATGATATCTGCTCTCCTGTCAATCTGACGTCTTGCTGAGATCAACCACTTCTTAATTTCAGTTTAGGATTAAATCTAGACCATCTCTTATGCCGGTGAGCGGCAGTAATAAATCATTCTTTCGCTCTAGGGCAGCGCTATAATGACTTAAACTTGTGGAATAACAGCAGGTGCTCATCTGTTCTGCCCTCGGGGATTCAGTGTCACTAGGAAAAAGGCAAAATGTGCCTATAATCTCTTTTCCTGACCCCTCTGGACCAACTGGGTCACTAATTAGATGGTTACAGGTTACGGCCCTCAGCAGGGTGTAGTAAATGATACGAAGCTTTCTCCATTCCCCTATATTCTCTGTATAGCTCGGAGTTATCGCCCTCTTTTCTCTTATTCTATATAGGATGTTTAAAAACTAGTTCTGTCCCATGGATAGAAGTCTTATATAAAAGAAGAATGGGCATGCAGAAAAGATAATAAAGCAATGCCAGAGTTGCATGGTTTGTACGGTCTGTAGTAATCCATGTTTTGCGTGACCCAAAGGCCAAAAATGTTGCACTAGCTCTTATATTTGTGTCAGAGCATTATCTGATTCACTGGTCTCTTCATAGGTTGATTAGCTGTTGGGTTAGACGTTTAATTAGCGTTAACCATCCCGGACGTGTGCAGGCAGAAAGACACCTTGAAGCTCTGTTGATTTGCACATGTTTAGGTTAATAATGGCCTTTTTCAATACGCTCCACCTAAAGAAATCTTAAAAGGTACTAAAGCAGATGCTCAGCTGTATAAATGGGATGTAACTTAGCGTTAGTGGAGCATCTGGCGCGTTTCCTTCTTGCAACCTGTTGAGGAGCAAACTTGAGGGAGGAATTTCTGCTCATCCCTCGTGCCGTTTGCCGCGGGCTTTTCCAGCCGGTCTGTTGGCAAACAAAGCGCACAAAGCGGCCAGATGAATTGGTCTGACAGCGAGAGGTGGAGCGGGGTCTTGGCTTCATCACCCGGGCTCGACGTGATGGGGGGTGACACTGATGCGTGTTGGAAAGCGAGTGTTGGACCGTGACATTCTTGGACCAGCGCACAGCAGAATTATTTCGGTTCACGTGCCGTTCTTGTGTCAGCTCAATCATGAGATGACTGTT
This sequence comes from Nesoenas mayeri, assembly GCF_963082525.1. Lineage (NCBI taxonomy): Eukaryota > Metazoa > Chordata > Aves > Columbiformes > Columbidae > Nesoenas > Nesoenas mayeri. Next base: position 2,787,265 of record NC_137555.1, on the reverse strand, counting down.
GGGGACCTCAGGTTTCACCCAACTCGCTTTCGGGGCATCGTTTGCGATGCTCGTCTCCATTTTTGGGTGAAAAAGCTCGGAACGGTGGCATTGCAACCCAATCCAAGTGATACGTCTCGATACCAAACGTATAAACAGGGATTTCATTCTCCTGGTTATCTCTGACACAGAGGGTTGTTATTATTGCTTTCAGGAATTAAGTAATCCTAAAGGTTAAGCCTGCGGGGTGTTCTCAACCCTGCAAGAATTAATATGGTGACATTTAACTGCTATTAAAAAAAGAAAGTTTCCTTTATTTTTTCCTATCCCACCCGTTGCTTTTGACTTGAAAACCCACGTGCGTGGTTTTCTTTGCGTGCTGGTGGTTATTTAAAATAAATCGCCCAACTGCCGCTGTCATTTCTCAGGCCAACGCAGAGACGGATTCTGGTTGTCGCGGCTACCGCAGCGTGGCAATGGTTGGCACACAATGACTTTTGAATGGCCACAATGTCAACTCTTGTCCTTTCCCCTCAAATCCGAAGGGCTGGGACCCTCAGGAGATGGTGAATGATGTCCCGGTTCCCTAAGGAACGATGTGTTTTGAAGGCCACACGCTGGAGCTGTCGTTAGAATTTATCCGGCGTTCCCCGAGCTCCCCAAGTCCTAAACCAGCTCTTTCCCAAACCATTTGCAACCAAAGTGCTCCCTGCAGCACGAATTCAATGACATAAATTGTTACAAGTGCTATAATATAATTTGTAAATGATGCTGATTTACTCATTCCAAAGCCTTTTGAAGTAAATAGATTGTGTTAATTTTCTCCAACTAGCTGTACATTCAGAATAACCATTGAGCCACTCCATTTAAATATATATTCAATTAAACTAATGATGTTTTAGCAAATCCCAAATAACAACACATCGCAAGGACAGCTGTCCCTATCCTTTCTTTAGATTTACATTCCGCACGGCTACACATTTTGCCGGTTTGTTTTTCTCACCAATATTAGTGTAAATTATCGACTTTTCCGCATCTCAAACAGCAGCAGCTGAAGACAGGGAATGAAAAGCATGGAAACAAAGGCCATAGTTAAAATGTGTAAATGAAAAGCTGTTCAGGTGTAACACTTTGGTGTAAAGCTTTGTGCTAGCAAGATGATGTATAGAGACTCCAGAGTAAAGGAGAATTGGACCCTGGAACATCCAATGTAATTATGCAAATGGCTATTACAAAAAGGGCTTTTAATTGGGAACGTTAAACAACATTTTAATGCTTCCCAGTCATTAATCTGTGCAGGAGTCAGTTCTATGGGAAGACTTATTATGGGCAAAGAAAAAGAAACATGCCAAGGCCTTCGCTGAAAAGCGTTTCCAGGTGTTCACCTTGTTTTATATCAAGTATTTCCCAGGGAGGGATTTTCCCACCACAGTCACCTGAGTCTTCATTTTCTGCACTGACATCAGTTTCTAATGAGTTTCATCTTCTCACTAAATAAATCTCCAAGTTAAACCAACTTCCAAGTCAGTGAGTCCTATTCCGAACATGCCGTGAACTCACACAAACTCCCAACATCATTGTCACCTTTTAATTTTAACAATTAGCGCTTGTGTTTGTCACTAAACCTTCTCAAGTTCTTCGGTTCAGTGTAGAAATCCACTAATGTTCGACTTGTTAGGATATGAGACCCCTCATTAACTCAGAGTATTAAATGAAACAGTTGAGTTAGTAACCAAATCGAGAAAGAAACAGCTGAGTCTCTCTATGATTAGGGACTTTGTCATCTTGTTCATGGATTAATTATATGGTCCATTATACTGAAATGTGGTTTTGATATCGAGACTAGTTTTGTTCTTGAATTTTTGTTCTTGCCAGCTGCTTTAATGTTCTTTATCTTCCTCTGAACCGGCTCCAAATTATAGATTTGTTAACTCGAAGGACAAATTTAGCACATAGTTTGGAGTGTATGTTATTTAAATTAAGTTCAAGGATAAATGTACATAGAACAATCTTCAGAAGGGTAAATCTGCTGTAGCTCCTCTGTGCTGTGAAACGGCCGAGGAAGCAAATAAACAAGAACACCTATGGAAATTGGGTTTGGTTCCTTCCTGGGAACAGATGTTTTCCTGGGAGGAAAAGCCACGGAGAGCACGTCATGATTAACTCCCATGTAACAGGTCCCAGCTATTTGTATTCATACCCTGGAAACTAATTAGATTGTAATTTTGAGCTCTTATTTCAAACAAATATCTCAATATGTTGGTGTTGTAGAAATTTGGTGAGAACCAACCTTTGGCACAGGAACCACCTCAGCAACATAGAGGAAAGCTAAGGAAAAAACCACCGAAATGTCACGCGTGTTTGGCAAAGGGGGCAGAGCCGGAGTGGGGAATTAAATATCTTGGCGATGAAATTAGGAGTTATTGGCAGCTCGTGGTTTTAAACCAACAGCGCTCAAGGGAAGTGGAGCCAAAGAGGTGGTTTTCATTCCAAAACGAGCTGTAAATGTGAACAGCAAGAGCGGAATCAGGGGTGATGGTACTGGAGAAAAATTAAAGGAAAAAATAAGGAAAGTAAATATTTTGACACAAAAAGGAAGATAGCAGGAAATTAGTGGTTTCAAAGGCTACTTTCTTGCTAATAATTGATTTTGACTCCGGGAAATGGGCAACCCTGTGCAGGATGGAGTTTGCTCGGAAGGAGGAAACCGTTTGGAGTCTCTTTGTTTTCATCTCGTTAATGGTCTTTGTGCCTGTTAAGGTGTGAGCAGCACTTTCTAGAGAGGGGGGAAGAGTCAGCAGAGGGGAAACAAAAGAAAAGTAACATTCAATAGACTCTGAAAGCCTGCGGGAAAAGAAATTAATTGTGTAGCAGCAAGAGGGATGTTTGAAGGCTTTTCTTGTAGCAGCCAGCAGAGTTCTGGGCTGAAAGCCTCGTCCGGCTTTTAATCCAAGAAATCAATGGCAAAACTCTTTGGCTTTTGATGAGAGAATGGAGTTCTGCGAGGGGAGATGCTTGAGATGGATTGCGAAATCAAACCAGCTGAGCAAACGGTGCAAAAAGGTCTTTCCTTCAAGATTCTTCTGGGTTATAAACCCAGGGGTTGGGCTTGGATGGTCCTTGCGGGTCCCTTCCCATTTGGGACATATCAATAAACGAAAGACCCAAATCCAACAAGTGCTTTGTGCTCTTCCAGAGTTCACTAAAATGTGACATTCGTGGTTTACTCTCTGGTCTTCCTCATGATTTAAAACAGCAAATGATGGTCTCCCAGATGCTTCTATATAGAACGCAGCACTAGTATCCCTCTACCCTACCCAACCCTTACCCAACCCTTACCCAACCCTTACCCAACCCTTACCCAACCCTTACCCAACCCTTACCCAACCCTTACCCTACCCTTACCCTACCCTTACCCTACCCTTACCCTACCCAGCAGCTTTTGTGTCCACCCTGATTTCTGTTTGAAAAAGAATGATCGTTACTCATAACTTCATCTTTTCCTGTTGTTCTGCTCTTGGTCTGAGTTGGGCTTAAAGGCCATGTTGGCAAAAAAGTTGTCGTAGTCGGACATCAGCGCTATATTTCCTACAAGGCTTTAGAAAACTAGTAGGAGCGACCCTTTATTTTAAAAAGGGGATTTTCAGGCTAACGATCTCCCAGGTTATAACGTACTAACGTAAGGCTAATGATAGGAGTTGTGCGAGTACCGCGATAAACTCGACTCAATTTGGGCAGCAGCTGAAAATTCAGTTTTTGATGAGGGTTGTGACACTTTAAAGCAGCGATAAGGAACAAGCACTCGCACATGAGGTATGTGTTTATCTGCTGCCTAACTAGGGGAATGGGAAAATTAAATTTGTCCCATAATTATCTTTAGTACAAACAGGCAGTGTCCCTCCAGCCAGGCAGCTTCGAAAAACCCTGTAATTATTGCATATAATAACTAGCAACATTAATCTTAGCTGTTGCTTGTACAAAAATTATAAATTACTGCACCAAATCCTATTACTGCAAATATTAGAAGTTACTAGACGTTTATTCAAACCTTGATTTTTTTTTTCCTTGTAATTTTGTGTTAATTTTCTCCATATTTCAAAACTCCAGCAGACACTATAACAGTGGTTGGATAGTTTAAAAAATTCATTACTCTGAGGTTGGAAGGAGATGGTTACGCACATAGTTATTATTTTGTCTTACATATATGGATGTAATTTTCAAGGCTTCTATTCCAATGCTGCTGGATCAAGGCTTAAATCACAGAATCACAGAATCGACTGGGTTGGAAAAGACCTCAGAGACCATCAAGTCCAACCCTTGGTCCAACTCCAGTCCATTGACTAGATCATGGCACTAAGTGCCATGGCCAATCTCAGTTTAAAAACCTCCAGAGCCGGCGAGTCCAGCACCTCCCTGGGCAGCCATTCCAATGCCTGACCACTCTCTCTGCACAGAATTGCTTTCTAATCTCCAGCCTAAATTTCCCCTGGCAGAGTTGAAGCCCATGGCCCCTTGTCCTATTGCTGATGCCTGGGAGAAGAGCCCAATCCCCACCTGGCTAGAACTGCCCTTCAGGTAGTTCTAGAGAGTGCTGAGCTCAGCTCTAAGGCTCCTCTTCTCCAGACTGAACAAGCCCAGCTCCCTCAGCCTCTCCCCATAGGGCTTGTGTTCCAGTCCCTTCCCCAGTCTCGTTGCTCTTCTCTGGACCCGCTCCAGCACTTCAATCTCTTTCCTGACCTGAGGGGCCCAGAACTGAACACAGTACTCCAGGTGTGGCCTCACCAGTGCAGAGCACAGGGGAAGGATCACTGCCCTTGTCCTGCTGACCACGCCAGTTTGCATACAGGACAGGACACCATTGGCCTTCTTGGCCACCTGGGCACACCGCTGGCTCATGTTGAGCTTCCTGTCCATTAGTCCCCCCAGGTCCCTTTCTGCCTGGCTGCTCTCCAGCCACTCTGTGCCCAGCCTGGAGCTGCAGGGGGTTGTTGTGGCCAAAGTGCAGGACCCGGCACTTGGCCTTGTCGAACTTCATCCCATTGGGACCACCCATTTTTCCAGTCTATCCAGATCCCTCTGCAGAGCCCTCCAGCAAGGTTACACTCCCTCCCAACTTGGTGTCATGAGCATTTATCACTCATATGGTTCGCAGATCCCGGGGTGCTTGTGAACACTTTAACTTTTTGAGCTTCTCAAGTGCAAGAGGACTTAGTTATTTCTGATTTTTGTTGAGGACCTTGCAAGAGCATCTTTCACACGCTCTCAAAGAAACAGGCAAGACAGCAGCTGAACCAAAACAATTAGACATTGCACTTTGTTTTCAGCTCTTTGCTCAGAAACCAAGATCCCTTTTGTTTTTGTCCTTTTGCTGTTGTGCTGAAAACCAGGAGAAAAGGTTGGGTATCCAGTCACTTAAGTCATTAAGAATTGAAAGTGTAGGACAATGTTCTTTTTTTAGTCTGTGCTGGTACAGAAAAAGCTATTTTGGGAATGTTTCTCTAAGGTATTTATAGTATTCTCTCTGTTCTCCCTAATTTTTCTGCTAGTACGGTTTTTCCTCTCTAGTTCTCAATTTTTGAAGGCCTCTTTGGGTGGGTTTTTGACAGTTATATATAATATTTTAAGGTCAGATTTTACCTATTCGGATGTCACTAATTTGTCACTCTCAATAGAATGAGCCAAACTGTCTCTTGCACTCACAGTGGGACGTGGGCTTCAAAATGCTGGGGACACAACCATGGAGCCCCAGCTCTTCTGGGACAGGGATTTTGGATCCCACAACGCGCTTGATCTTCTATGATCTTCCTCCTGATTTAAAACAGCAATGATGTTCTCCCAGATGCTTCTATACAGAACGCAGCACTAGCATCTTTCTACTCTATGCAGCAGCTTTTGTGTCCACCCTGATTTTCATTTTAAACAGAAATGATGGTTGAATTTAAAGATCTTTTTCCCCGGATTGTCAATCGTTAATTTATCACTGTATCAGCGCATAAGGAATTTCTGTCCGAACTGAATCCTGGTGACCGCGTCACATCTTCTGAGCTGTTATGAATAACTCTTTTCTTAAAATGGAATCATTCAGACTGCTCCAAAGGCACTGTGGGTCTTCCTATATTTAATAATAATCATCTCCTTAAGGCAGACATTTTTTGCCACTCTGGTTTTAAATAAATACCCTGTGTTCCAGCTAACACCAGATTGTGTTCTTGCACAGCTGTACAGCTGATGGAAATGCTTATTTCAGGGTACTTAGCCCAGATGATCTGAAATAACAGCTATCTGGCCAGTTATTTCTGTCACCCACAGCCACAGGATTCCACACCTGGTTCTGTAGGTTGAGGAGACTATGGAAATTGTTAATAAAATAGTTGCCGAACGGGTTAATAACTGTGGAAGGAGAGTCATTTTGACAGGACAAGGGGATATTTAATGTCGTCGAAAAGCAGATGCCCAGAGAAAGATGATCTGTACTTAATTTTCTACATACTCCATCTCGTTGCATCTGTGCTCTTAATTCAACCCGCAGCCAAATTCATTGCTCTTTATTCACATTCTTTACTTTAAAAGGATGAGGATGCTCCAGAGTATCTAAGAACTATGGCAGAGCTGCATCTTTTGCTTCCCTGGAGTAATATTCATCCATTAGAACAAAAAGCCACCGTGCTGACTTGGTAGCATTTAGCACTCTTTGTGCTTCAACATGAATTACTCTATAAAGTGCAGCAAAGAATGAGGGTCATAAGTTTAGACTTGATTCAGAGCTGTAACTCTTTTCCTATATAACTTTACTGGTTAAGATTCATGCCTGGTTCGGATAGGGGAGCTGTGTGCGTCCCCACGCTTCTCATTTGGGTTTGCAGCCACTCACCATAAAATAAAGAGAATATCTTTAACACACCCCCCCATCCAGAATATCCAGTCTGGGATGAATTCCTGCCATCTCAAAGATGCATTTTTGAGCGACATTTGGAGACAGGGAGCTCTTGACTTTAGTGCCTTCAGCGCAGCAAAAACTGGGGTTGACTGGGATCATATTTGTGTCTGACGGACTTGGTTTCTCTGAAGTTCAATGATTCACTGTGGGGGGGTTGGAAAAACCCAACAATTATTTGCCGTCAGATGAATATTTGCACCTGTTGCTAAGGAAACGTGTCTAATATTGATCAGGATTTACTCCTGGGTAGTGGGTTTTTCTGTAGTTCCCCGTCTCCTGGTGTCCAGCGGGGTGGATGGGAAGCCGGGAGTAGTTCTGCCATCCAAACTTAATCCTCTTGGAGTCAGAAATAACTGTATTGACTTCAATATGGTTGTGGGTTTGGTTTTTTTCCTGCCTCACACCCAGCATGGTCATTTAAACCCGTGCAGACTTAGTGCTAAATGAATGTAAAATGCTGCCAAATGACAGTAATAGCTTTTCATCCACTTAGATGTTACTTTGCACAAGCCTTACTATGCGCCGCTGTAACTACTGGAAAATTGGGCCCATTAGGGTTAGTGGGATATATTTCAAACTCTGGAAAGTTGAAGAAAATGTCGGTCTTAAGGAATTTGGTGAGGCTGAGGGCACAGTCCATATCCAGTTGTATATCGAGATACTTTGGACTGGTGCGCAGCCCCTACAATTCCATCCCCAGGTGCGATTCCCAGTCTGATCCCACTTACCCGCTCACCTTGCTCCTGTTCATTTCAGGTGTCATTGAGTGGCCACTGATTTTAAAATAATAAGCATAATAATCTGTATTTAAGGCTTCTCCTCGATATTACTAATATTCATGGACTTTTTTTGTCTTAATCCCAGCTTTCTCGTCCTGATTTGTTTTCAAGCTGACTGGCTGCAGTTCATCATAAACAGTCTTTCTGCTCCATAAACTCAATTGCTTGTCTAAATTATCTTCCTGGAACCCCAGTATCTAAAGACATTAATGTCTTTTAGAAGGCAATCCAGTGGTTCCATATGGAATCCACAAAGCAGTTGTTACCATCTGACTGACTCCACTGCATCTGTCCTGCATTGATCCGCGATGTCTATTTGCTGTCGGGGTTATTATTTATCGTTGCTGTCCTCCTGGCCGCTGGAGCATGCGAGTACATTAGGAAATGTGATTAACCTTTGTTATCCGTGGCCTTTTCCTCCTTCTCTCTCCCCAAAGACTCTCTACAGTCCGTCAGAGTTGTGCGCGTTGTTTAATTAAGTTATATAGGGACGGCTGATGCAGCAGTTTCTACCTTTGGTTGCCTAATAAAACCATCTGGTGAACGTTTTCTCAATTAGTTAAAGTAAGGTCAGAATAAATCTCTCCCTTTAATGTTATTTCAATGCTAACATTAGTACTATTGAGGTGCAGAGGCATCTTTTTAGTGGCTTCTAAAGCAGCATTTGGTTCAGCCTTTTAATTATCTGATGAAATTCCAGTGTCATCTCCAAGGCCAAATATCACATCGTAAAGGTTCCTATGTAATATATCTAAATGCCTTCTTCAAAGAGACTGAACCTGTTCTCATCTTGACTTCATTGACTTTGGTGTAATTGTGCTTTTACTCCTGGTTTATGTGGCTGTGAACGAGGTCCTTGTTCCCCTCTGTCGCGTTGGTAATGAGCGATGTTGGCGGTACCCGCAGCCTGGCAAAGCGCAGTTCTAACTCCTTTAATAGCATGCTCGATATCTTACATCTTTTTGCCCTGTGCTGTCAACCGAGGGGCTTTAATGGACCTTCTGTTGTTGCAGCGTAGTCCCAAAGGTGCTCTCTTGCCTTTTATCCGTTTTATTGAGGCAAAGGGTTTTTCTGAGCTGGATCTGGCAAAACTGTGACACCTGGAAGGAAAAAGGAGTGATGCACGTGGCACGTTTCCAGGAAAGGGGACAGGGCTATTAAAGGTTTATACCCTTTGGGGGATTAGCTCCTCATTTTATTTAATATCGGCTTGTTCTACACTGCACAATGGCACACAAATTAATAGTTATAACAGGTATGTAGATACAGTTAATATCCTCTTCGTTTGTTAATCCACTTAATACTTGAAGTAAATAAGAAAGTGGCTTGGAGTATACGATGCTTTTAAGACAGAACCGGGCCCCAGGGTGTTTGTTATTACAAAGGAAGGGAGGAATATCCAAAATATGGGGAATTTTTATCTATTCCTTTTGCAGGAGCAGCTATAGGGAGCTCTGGAGTGTTTGAAAACAAACACCTATTCCAGGGTTGAATCACAGGAGTGAGATCGTGGCCAACACTGGGTAGTAAAATTACGTGGTTGCAATACCGACTTACGAAGCCTGGATTGAATTCTCTGTTCCACCACATATCTCCTGTGTGAGTAGTGGTACGAAAACTTCCAGAGGTGCCCCACGTCTCATTTGGGGCAGTAAAATTGCCTTATGGTGCATGTGTGGCCAGGGGAGAGACAAAAGCAGTTCCTGGGGCTGTCAGTGCGCAGGAGCTGGAGGCTCGTCTGGGGATCCCTGTCTGGTTCCTCTCAACAGGTTTTCCAGACGGAATCCTTTATCTTCCTGCAGGTGCTTGGAAGAAATCTATTATGATTATTAACTTTGCGGTACAGTTTCTCATTTACTTGTTTAAAAGAAAACAAGTAAACAGAGAACTCATTAAATAGCTGGAACGTTAAAAATTTGCAGCCAAAACTGACATTTAACAAGTACATTATCAGTTTTATAGAAGACTTCATCTTTCATATACCACCTTGTTTTGAGGGATGATGGTAGATTAAAGGCTGCATTCCATTTTTTTCTCCTGGAATGTGCTGTTCCATTTTCTCTAATAAAGGTGTTTTCCCCAGCTTTTCACATAGGCAGAAATGGTTTCCCCATCCCAAGGGAAAGAATGTAATTAAGCATTTTACTTGTGTTCGGCTCCATATCAGGGCTGCGCTTTTGCAGGAAAATAATAAACAGATTAGTAGCATTGCCAAGAAGAGATTTAGAGTATCATCTCTGATTAAGCTTTTCAAAACCGGCCAGGCAAGAATGGAGAGAGGTTAAAGCCGTAGAAAAGCACAGTGCAAAAAAATGGCACATTTAGTTAGTTTGGTTCAGCTTATTCTCTCACAAAGCGATTGTTAAGAAGAGGCTGAGGACTGGGGTAGGGCCTTCTGGGGTATATTTCTTGCTTTGTTACTGGGCTGTGGAAACACTCTGGTTAATTTATCTCCCTCTTTTCCCCACTTATCTGGAAGTTTGGGGAGCGCAGATAATCTTTTTTGGTCGTTCTGTTTCTACCATCTCCTGTAAGCATCTCGGATGTCCTCTCTAGGCGATGCTGTACTATTAATACATGCAGTAGAGCTTATCGAATCCTATAAAGCAGCCTCCAGACGCTCACTCCTTCCTGCTGATTCTGCTGCCGTTGCGCTCGGGGCCGCTCAGCAATCGCATTAGGTCCAGTTCATCCCAGAGCAGAGACTGAGCGCTCAGTGTTCCTTTCCATAGAACTACTGTTGCAGGGAGGTTTGTTTCATAGAATGGTTTGTGGTGTTTAATTCCATGAGCAGGGACATCTTCACCCAGACCAGGTTGCTCAGAGCCAACCTGAACTTGAACCCTTCCAGAGATGGGGCATCCGCAGCTGGATGATGTGGTCCAGCCTTGTTTCCTCTTGTGCAAAAAACACTGTAAAACAAAGCAAAGCAGATTCTTTCCCGTGGATTTGTGTTTTTTCTGCTTCAGCTGGTCTTCCTGTGTTTGTTTTTTCCCTATGGTGCAGACTGTGTTACCTCCAGGCAGTGTGCTCTCTTTGAAGAGGACTTGGATGCATTGTGTGGTTCCACACGTGTTTTCCTGCCCATCTCCGAGTTTCCCCCTTTTTGTTTGACTATGGTGTGTCCTTCGTTTCACTAGGAAAGACTATTTGGTACCCAGATACCATTTTTGTTGAGATGCCCTTCCATTCCAGTAACAGAAGACACTCTAACCAATATTAACCTGACAACTGCCTGTCTCTTTGCCAAACAGCAGCAGAGTTCTCCCCTTGTGTCATCTATACAAACACAGGACTTACAGAACTTGGGCCCATATATGGATGTTTTAGGTCTGTACAGAAATCTTATACAGCTTGTCATCAGGTTTTACTGGACTCTTGTATCAGATAAACCTCATTAACTGCAGAATTCTTCCATTCCTACTTCGGGAGATGCACTTATCTGTCTTTGACTAGTAGCAAATTTCAGTCCAGTTCCCAGCATTTAAGCAAATCTAACAATGGTTTCTTTGATACTAATATTACTGGAGGAAAAAGAAAGCCCTTAAAGAAATACTCTGGCCTCTTTCTCCCTTAGTTCCCTGCCCTCTCATCTCAAAAGGAATGTCTTGATTGTTCTTTCCAACACAGTTATAAACTTAGCTTAAAGGGAAGAGGAAAAGAGCTTTCTTTTAGCCTTTTTTTTTCGTCTGCTCCCCTGAGTGCTTCTGTTTTCAGTGCTCAGCCTGGTCTCTGTTCAGCAGGGCATCTCGGATGCTGACCACAAAGAACAGAAAGAAACACTTTGAGTTGAAGTTACTCACCAACTTTTTCTCTCCATCGCCTCAGAAAATTGCCTAATGGCGAGGGAACATCAGGAGCTCGAGGTTGCGTACGTGCGGCTTTGAATGCTTCTCAGGGCTTTGAAATAGTGTTTGAAATCACACAGACCTACTAGTAATTCTAAACCATTTACTTGCAAAGGTGACTCCTCTCAAGGAAGGCAGCAGCCGCAAGCGTGTGCTTGAAACAAACGTTTAAGTCTCTTTTTTTTGCTAATTTAACATACGAAACAGCATTAGAGGTCATCAGGCTGTATTGTTCTCCACAGCAAAACCTATTTGTTACTACAGCATGTTTGTGGATGTGGTAATCATAGGTTAAACCTGTTCCTTCACCAGGTGTTCTTTGATTTGGGCCTGGTGTGGTGATTTGGGCCTGGTGTGTGATTTGGGCCTGGTGTGGCAGGGAAGAATCAAGTTAATCATGGAAGAATCAAGTTAATCATGGAAGAATCAAGCTAATAGTATTGATTTCTCAGAAGAACACCATTGCTGTCTTCTGTTTTTTTCCCCATCTCCATTTATTTTTCCCGTTCTTCCGGAATACTTTCACCTTGCCTTCCTCAGGGACGATGCAGCCAGGATCAAAATGTCAGATACAGCACTTTGACTGGGTTTAAAATCAAACAAAGAGACATCTCTGACATCTCAATCCTCTCAAAAGATACAGATTAGGTGTCAGCACCTTAAGGAGTATAAATTAATAAACCTGCGTGGATTTACATCGGTTTACTCCAGCTGAGACTCCAACCCTGAGTTTGTGTATTCCCAGCCTTCAGGATTCATGACGGATTTAAGGTTTGATATTCTGGGTGAATTACAGGCAGAACTGAACGCCGGATCGGGGAGATGCTCTGACCTTTTGTGTGTGTGTGTGTGATCTGTGCTTTAATGGAAAGAAGCAGCGTGTGCATCTGTGAATAACAAACCAGCTTTGGGACATTTGAGATCACCTCAGCAGAGAACAACTTGTAGGAAGACTATATATGAGATAATATACCAAATATATAACGCTGCTCCTATGCCTCTGTAATTGAGGATACACAGGCCATTTTTATGCGTGAACATTTCATTTTCTATACAACTTTAGAAGCCAGACAGTAAGTAAATGCTGGACTTGGCTCCATATTTCCCAGCAGCCTGGCCCTACAAAGAAGATTATCCTCAAATCTGGCCAGGTATCTGAGACATGGACTTTTTCCTCTGGCTTCTGGACAGGTGCTGAGGTAAGGAGTGAGAAATTTGCAGCGACTTAATGCTGCGTTGTGACCATTGTAATGTCTTTAGAGTTTTAAGACAGGAGCTTGTAGAAGGTTAGGCCTTTGCAAGTCAATTAATCCAGCTTTATCCTCAAACCAGAGCTCATCTTAAAGCTGAGTTAGCTTGGCAAAGGCCTCTTCTGCTGTTCTTAAAATCCTCCTTGAAGGAGGCAGATGCAGTAACTGCGATGCAGAACCTGTTCTAGAACTTAGGAACTCCAAATGATAAAGAAATCTTTATGATTCAGAACACGTTACCTCCATGCCCTGCGCGGGGTTGTATGTGTATACCCAGTTTCACAAGATCCTGCCCTGAGCAACAGTAATAAAATCCGTGGTTTTGCCATTTGCTTTGGGTTTGCGCTGCTGTCGCGGAGATGGCAATCTGTCCTGACTATTCCGGAGGAGCAGATGATTGAAAACATTCTTTTCGTTCCTCTCTCTTCTTTATTTGCTTGCTAACATTGCCATTTGGCTTCTGTCTTGCTCAGGGATATTCTGATACAAACCCCCTGTTTCTTTTGCTGGATTGGGGTCAGAAGGTGATCTGGAGGAATGATGAACTGCAAAGGTGCAGCAGCAGATAACCCCTCATAAAAAACACTTGTAAGAATGAAGTCAAGAATATATATTTAGAAATCCATTTAGGTCTCACCATCTTGCTTAAAATGGAATTGGATCATAATACCTGCCTGGGCAATACAGTTAATGAAAAGCACCAAATGTGAAAGTTACCCAATGTAAAAGTTGAATTTTTTATGTGAGCTTTGCTTTTCCAGTAAGCTTTTAAAACCCTATTCTCATTTTAAGCAATCTACTGATACATTTAACAAATGTCAAGATGAAATGCTTCAGCAGAGATCAAAAAGACCAAGGATTTTATTGTACTACTCTTACAGCACTGATAGCCTGTATTGAACTTTCATGCTAAGGATCAATAGCTTTACTTGATCAAATATGGTGAACTATCAAAGACATCAGGCTCTACCTAAAGGACACTTGAGATTGAGTTGTCTCCCTTGAGAGCACGAGGACTCTTGAATTTGTGCTTTGATACTTGCTTGTGTCTCTGCTTGCTTTGAAATTATTTTTTTAATTTGTATTTTTTAGAAAAACACACTTGCGTCGTTGTATATTCGTGAGTAATCTCCATAGCCTCGCGTGGCACGTGGAAATCAAAGCCGCTGCTTGTGATCACGAGGCCAGGGCTGCTCCTGGCAAAGCATTTGGGTTTATCTCAGCAGCGTATTTTGAGCTAATCTCTCCAAACCAGAACTCTGTGGTGTTAGAAGACTCAAAATTGCAAGGAAATCTCAAGAAGGGATGCGGCAAGGCTGGGAAATTCCATCCCAAATTCCACTGGGGATGAGGAGGACGGGAGTGCGGGCTGAGCTGTTTGTGCCCGTGGCTGTGGGGGAGGAAAATGATGCTTCTGATGCTGTGAGCTGAACAGTTTGCCCTGCAAATGCCTGGGTCTTCCCCTCCCTCCCACCTCCACAATAAATGGTTAAGAGCTCTCAGCTGGCAAACTCAGAATAACCATTTGGTTTTGTCAGCAGAGCTGCCGAAAGAGGAAAGAGGTGGGAGAGCAGTGGAGGTGGCTGGGGAGAGGAGGAGAACCAGGACTGGAAGAAGAACTTAAAAAATACCAGAATTAAGCTTTCAACCGTATTTTAGACCAACTTGGCAAAAGCAGTGTGTTAATCTGAATAAAAGGAATGTCAAAAGCTGGAGGAAGCTGAGATGCAGAGGGGAGGGCTGTGGTGGGAGGTGCTGGTAGGTGGAGGGGGTTAATAAAGCCCTCGAGTCATCTGTTATCCCCTGAATCAAGTACCTTAAGCCCCGCCTTAGTGGCCAAAAAGTTGTTTAGCTCCCCTGCTAAGCCAGCTGGCGGGTGGGTTTTGTGGAACACGCATGTGCCCGTGTGTAGATGCACATGGAATGAAAAAGAGGGGAAATCTTTTCTCTAGACATGGATGGGTCAGAGTAAACAGGCACATCCTTGTGATGAGAACCTGTAATGTTAATAAAGTGCCTACTTAGCATGTGAAAATGGAGTTTTGCTCTTAGAGGGGAATTACAGCTCAGAGAGGAGTGTAACATCCGAAGAGCGATGTTCCAAGGAGGAACGTGGCTATTTCTCCTGGTCCTTCTTTGCTGCTTTCTCAGCTGGTGGATTTATCTCAGCAAGAGGTTGTGAGCACCCCAGGCTGGACAGGAGGACTCTCTCCATTTTAGAGTCTTGGGGGTCCAAGAGGCTGAATATTTGGGGAGATATTTCATCACTGCATCAAGTCACTCTGCGGCGAACCCGGTTTTATTTCACTTGTTGCAGCAGAGCTTTTTCATTTTTGTACCAAACAGAAACAGGCAACCCAATGAGTGTCCTGCTAGCTGGACCTCAGCTGATATGAAGATGTCTTGAATCTGAAATAGATGCAATATAATGCAAGAAATGCAGCCGTTCTTGGATTAATTGTGGGGCAGGGATTTTAATCAGCATCCCCCTTACACTGTGTCTCTGCAGAATTGTGTTTGTGAATGCTGGTGGTCCCAGTTACGATTGCTGGCTTGCCGTTTTTGTGCTGAAATACAGAATAGGGGAGAACGTTTCTTAATTTGGATAAGGATCAACCGGCGGATCTGCGAATGTCTTCTCAGTGGCCCTGTTAGCAATAGGCTGTTTAAATTAAAGCTTAACTTAACCCTCCCATTTTTACAACACAGCCAAGTGTGAACATTGGGTGGTCGGTCTGTAAGGCTGTTGTGACCATTCAAGGTTGGCAAATGCTGGCTAAAGCCTCTTCGCTTTCTTCCCGTATCGATAAAATCTCATTTTATTGTGCACGGCGCTCGTCACGTTGCATGAAGTGCAGTAATAGGACTGAGAACCTGCTGGAACCAGTAAGACAAGGTCATCTCCTTCAGGGTGACAAGGGGGCAGCTCTGAGGATGCTGGGTGATGTTTGTGGCCGTATCACACCCCTGAGCCTACCAGTGGGAAGGGAAAAAGTCTCTAAATAACTGAATTCCCGGTTAGTGTGGAGAGTGTCAGAAATGGATAGAAAAGTGCTGCCTGGTTATAGCTCAATGAAGCACTAGATTGCAAAAGTGAGTCTCGTACACACATCTGAATAAACTCCATATTTATGAACAGATATGGAAAATTGTAGAAAGCCCCGCGAAGGGAGATGAAAAAGAAGCTGTTTATTACTGGAACTCAGAGCTGCTGCTCTGTCTCCTGCCAGGTCTTTGCAATTGGGATGTGTGTGAACAGCGAACTTAAACTACAGAAAGTGAGTTTCATGCAGATAATTCTTCCCTGCTGACACTCTGTAAAGCTCCGTTCAGTGCAATAGAAATCCAAGTTTTACTAATTGTGAGGGGTTATTAATGTGATTAATGGCTGCTTCCTTTTTCCAGCCTTTTTATATCTCTAGTTGGTACCAACGGATGAGTTTTAGTGCTTTCCTTCGCTTTTAGAAGTGGTGTAATCCATATACCTGCGTTTTCAGGTTGGTTTTATCTGATTATATGCACCGGGAAGGCAAACAATTCAGTAGCTTATGGTCTAAATATGCACTAAATTAGGAAATGTTTAAGAGCATTGTTGTTTTGTATTGAGGGACAATCGGAAACATGGTAACACTGAATGGAAAATAGCATAATGGAGATGAAATTCACTGCCTTAACTGTCATCATGTGGCCTGAGTACTGTTTAATGCCTCAAAACGGGATCTAAGTTGCTCATAGTCATTATAGGGATAAATTTCATCTTAGAGCAATGCCCGTCCTGATTGAAATAAATTGCTTTGGGGAGCTGGTGTGCCTGGAAGCAAACACACTTGTTGGGGGATAACTAATATTACACGGGATTCCTCTCCTGGTGTATGTAGTTTGATTCATACGCTCACAATTATCACAGCAAAAATGTGCCTGCTTTGCGTATTTAAGCACAGAAGTGCTGAGCGGTCAGAGCCGAGCTTGGGAGTGATGGAAAACCCCCATCCAAACGTGTGTTACTCTGTGTGTCAGATTTGAGGGTGCTGGAAATTAAACACCTGAAGTTAGTGGTCTCCCCTGACCATAAAGGCCCCTTTTTCTCTTCGTTTGCCGTTTGTCATCTGGACATTATGTCTTTTATCTCTTAGAGATGCTGCGAAGAATAAATTGTTTCTGAAAATCTCAAAAATAGAGTGCTGAGAGCAATAAAAAGCCCAGTGAGGAGCTTAATTGTATCTTCAGGGAAGGTTTAGAGTAATATGCTGTAAATAAGATATAGGACCTCTCAGTGAACAATAAAGGACATGACAAAGTATTGAATAGCTGTTGGTTAAGCGAGGAGAACCTGATTTTGTACATCATGGACCCTCCGTCTGGGGAGAGAAAGGCTGAGATGAAAGAAGAATATGATCGTGAAAGATGGAACCAATCTGCGTCAGAGCAATGCAGCTATACCTCAGAACGGGCAAGAGCAAAGCTGATATTTCCCAGCTTTTTCAGTTCTTTGCCTCCAAAATTGACTTTTTGGGAGCGTTTTCTGTAGCCTACATAGTCAACACAAAGGACTGTGCCTTGGGCCAGGATCTCCATGAGTTTTTTGCTATGAAAGTTCTGAATCCTGCCCGTTCCAAACCATTAGGGGTAAAGAGAATCCACTCGTTGGCAGCAGTAGCAGGTCAGAATGTGGTCAGTTTAGGAGGTCAGAATGTGGTCAGTTTAGGAGGTCAGAATGTGGTCGGTTTAGGAGGTCAGAATGTGGTCGGTTTAGCAGGTCAGAATGTGGTCAGTTTAGCAGGTCAGAATGTGGTCGGTTTAGCAGGTCAGAATGTGGTCAGTTTAGCAGGTCAGAATGTGGTCGGTTTAGCTGGTCATCATCCAGTAAGTGAAACAGGCACTATGGGGAGATACAGGTCTCCTAAGGCTTGAACTTCAAAGTGTGAGGTCGACGTGGGCTGGGAGAACCTACCACGCTACTGCTGGACGTGAAGCAGTAGTACAGTAAGGGTGTAATTATCAAAAAGTAAGAAATAAATACATAAATTACCCCATGTGGATAACTGGTTGTTGTGTGTTGCAAATGGAAGATGATGGTGTTTCTTGAGAAGCACCAGGAAGAGAAGAACAAATGCTGGAAGGTCTAAATGTTGCGTCTGGAGGTGCTCAGTGTTGTGTTTAGAGCCCCATACATCTTCAGGTCAAGAAACCCTGTAAAGATCTCAGTGCTGCCTGTTTAATTCATAAAGTTTGCTCTGACTTAACGTATTTAAAGGGACATTTCATGTTGTCTATGTAGCTTGTGAATGGGAACATCATTTTCATGTCCAGTGCTTGATAAGACCTGTTGAAGTCACCATGTTCAGCTGCTTGGGCAGGGTCAGGTGGAGCAGTTTGTCTGTGAACGTGTCTGGTCAATGTGTCCACAAATGGAGATTCCACAACTGCTCTGGGCCACCTATTCCAACGTTCAACCACCCGCATGGTAAAAAACAAGTGTTTTCTTATGTTCAGATGGATTTAAGCATCATGGTTTGAAAGGGCTGTGTAGAGGTGAGACCACGAATAGCTTAAATGTGGCCTTGCTGTAGCAAGAAAGCGTAAATCACAGCAGTGCTGTTTGGATCGAGGACACCAAAATGTCATTTCCAAAATATCATCTCACTCCTACTTAGGAAGAATTTAATATCCTAAAGCTTGCTTGCTTGTTCTTGTCCCTGAAACGGTGGTAGATCTAATGGTAACATTTTTCCACCACTCAGCGGGGCAGGAGAGCTGATTTCAGGACGTTTAATAATAAGAAAATGGCATTTTGGTGTCTGCTAATATAACACTGCATAGAGTTTTCACTTGTCTGTTAACTGAAAACAATCCGGTCTAAACCACACAGAGTATAGAACCTGCAAATGGAAAATTCTTCTTGCTTCAACCTCCTTCCTTTTGTTGCATCAGCAAGAGAAGTATTTATAGAGAAGATACAGTTCTCGTGGTGAGTGACAGATTGCCATCTTTGCCCATGCATGTGACGCTTAATATATCTTCAGATATATTCTATTGAGTATGTGGGTGTCAAAATAAAGCAAAATAATACGGAGTTCTTCCAAACACTCGACTTCCAGAAAGCTTATTGGCGCTGTCAGTTGTTACACGACGAGATGCGCAAACCGCATTGTGCGTATCCGCTCTTCTTGGAACTGAAAGGGAACTGATATTAAGTATTCACCGTGAGTTACAGTCATGATTGTCACATCAAAGTAACATCTGTCAGTTCTAATGCGCTGCTGTTTTCCTGGAAGTTTTAAAGGGCTGAATCCTTGAGCGTTCTCACTCAGGTGTCAGGCTCGCACCGTGATGAATTCAACCCATTACCTTTTGACATCCTGATAAATGGAACCCAAAAATATGAATTATTAAATGTTATGGAACATACCTAATATATACCAGTAAAACTGGCAAATTGAAATGATTATAACTTCTGAAGCTACTGAGCTGAGTTGTCTTTGTTTGGCTTCGTTTTTGCGCTTCTGTCAGAATACAAGATAAATAAAGAGCCAAACTTCAGGTTGACAGTCTCAGTTATTTTAATTAGGTTTAAATTCTGCATTTTTGAAGCAAACAGTTGAAAATTATCCTCATGCCTGTGACAGACCATCATACATGTGATTCCTGGAAGATAATCTCCCCAAATACAGCCTAGGCTGTTGGTTGCCATGAATTAGGAGGTCTCTAATGAAGTAAATTGAGGTGATTGACCCTTTTGGAGTGTTGCTACATGTGAGGATCTTTTTGCATGTGTTGGTCAAAGCAAGTTGGAAGCTGATGTGCCGGTTACCCCATAACTGAGCTGTGAGCAAAAGTTCCAAAAAGATGAAGAGCGTATTAGCTAAGAAACTAGAACAGCATTAATTTTGCCATTCTTGCATGTATTTAATATTGAAAAATGAAATGCAAATAGGTTAAAGTTTTGAAAGGGAGTTCAGAACATCAGCACGGTGCTACAGTGATAGAACGGTTTGGGTTTCCTCGTCTCCGCTGTCGAGTCCTTATCCGTCTTTCCCGAAAAGTAACTTTTGCAATTCCCTTTCTAATGGTCAGTATTTACTAATGCGTATATTTATCTGCTTACGTTCCCTCCTATTTATGCCCTTGCAAGCTGCAAATCTACAGAACAAACGTTTCAAATAGAATACTAAGAGCTGAAAAGAATAACAACATGCGCTCGCCGATGCCGGTAAAGTCTTTATAGCTGTAACTTATTCATAAACATGAGCAGATAAGTGTTCAAGGGGAAGAAAGGACTAATTTTTAAGTGATTGAGGCAAAATTTCTTCACATAAAATATGTTATACAGCGCTCTTAGGCAAATCTAGTGATAAATGTAAAGTGGTGTTTGAGAGAGAAGGAGTTGACACAAATGTAATGGAAATGGAGAGATCCCAACACTTGTTTTATTTAAACAGAAAGGCGTTTAAGCCGAGTCGTACATCATTTCCAGGGGTTAATACCGGTAAATCTCCACAGCTCACAACCTCCTACCCAACTCCATTTGGGTAATACGGTGCTCCCACCCGGGAATCTTTGCTATTCCTACAGATGCTTTTTCTATTTGTTTGGTTTCCTTTTTCATTTAAAGCTTTTTCTGAACGTAAAGCTTTTACTGAACAGCCTAATGAAAAGTAAAGTAAAGACCTTGCTCATCTTTAACTGCAGAAGCAACGTCACAGGAAAAAACTGTATTTGCTGTAGTATTTCTGTTTGGATTCTCAAATGGATGCTGGATGAGCAGGAACCCAAATTTGTGATCCCTATGGAAAACCTCAGGGAGCTCAACAGCTTTTTCTCTGCTGCTCGAGTCGTTCAAGGGAAAGAGATGGTGTAAAAGGTGAATAATCAGTGAAGCTTCCAGAGACAAATATTAGCAACACCACTGTTCTCAATTAGTTATTATTTCTTTGGGTGAAAATACACCCAGCATTAGATAATGCGCTTTCAATAACTGCCTATTGCAGAGGTGGTTTAAGTTAATGAATAACTAGTTTGGGGTTAGTTTTCAGAAGGGTTTGGTTTTCTTTCTCTACTCGCATCTGAGTGCTGCCCATTAAGTGCATCTCCGGAGCACTTAATGACAAGAAAATTGTTTGATGGAGCCATCCTGGTAATGAGATATTTAAGCAATTTATGCCGTACAATATGTTAGAAGCAAAAATGAGAACTTTGGGCAGGCTCACCGGCAGGTGTGAAAACCTGTGGAGTCTCCCTGTAGACAAAACCTATTTACCATGGAAAATTCTTCTCAAGGATGTGTTTTTGTGACTGCATGAAGTGAAAGCTAAATGATGCACATTCAGAAAAGGTCATTTGAGTATAAGTTAATAGACAAGATAAATTAAGATTTACTTGTACCCTGCTTGTCAGGAGCTAAAAACTGGAATTTGAGGTCTAGTAGGTTATTTTAATTCAGACAAAAAATCAGTTTTGAGGTCAGATATCCTTTGGATTCTGTCCTTGTTACAGTATATACTTGAACTTCTGTTTGCCTTGGTACAGAAGGAATCAAGCAGCAGGGGACTGTTTCTTTGTTCACTTGTGTGGCTTTTCTTTAGCCAGTGATTAACCCCAGAACAGCCTCTCCTCTCCTCCCCAGAGGCTTTTTGGAGACGATGGGTTTTATTTCTGGTAGCCTTAAACAAATTCCATTGCTCACATATTCCTAATACATTAATTCTGCTTGGGATTGTGTTCCCTGTTGTTTTAACTGCTTAAAACAAAAGATGCGGCTTGGTCCCATCTAGGTGGAATGGAAAACTCAGATGCTTAACTTATTATTTGCCTTTTCAGTCCTTGTAGTTTTTTCCTCTCAGGTCATCTTTCTCACCTGCTAAACCATGAAAAGCAGAGACTAAAAATCAAGCCTCAGTTTTATTCCATATTTCCACGTATCCATCAGCTGGAGAATAAAGGCAGCGAATCCTGGGGGAGTTGGCGGCGCTGATTGCGGCCGCACTGAGTGCGGTTGGGTCGCGGTGCTGGGAGGACAAGGTGAAGCAAACACAGGACATTGCCGGGAATTAATAACTACACTGGATTGTCTTGAAATATGTGTAGCCAGTATCCTTGAGAGAAGCTGTTAAAGGACGATCTGGTGGTACCTTGTTAACCTGACATGATGCAGAGCCTATTTTATATATAAATATATAGCAAGGGTGCCTATTTTGTGGAAAAGGTGGACTGAGAGACCATCGGAGGCGTGCGGTTTTGAAGGACATGATGCTTTAAGATTTCTCGTTAGACAAGAGAGTGTAATTAGACTTGAGACAGGCTCCTGTCCTAAAGAAATGAAGGGGGAGTTTCTTTCTATCTCAGGTTAGCGCCAGTGTCTCCTGGAGCTATAAACCTACTCGAGTGTTGCCAAGACCTGGTTGGCACATGAACTTGCCGCGAGCTTTATGTACCCCCAGCTAGAGACCCATCGCTTGAATGCTGCATCCACTTGCCGTTATTATTCCGTTGTCCTGTGGGTTTTTTTTGCCTCATTATCCCTGCATCCATGTTTTGAAATAAGCGCTTCCCTCCCACGGATCGGTCGCTTTGCTGCGCGCCTTGTGGCGATGGCTCCCGCCGCACATCAATGGGATTTAGGGCGAAACAAGAGAAGTGCTGGGATTGTTTTGTAAGCCAATCCCATCATCTGTCTTTTGTGAGTTTGGGAAGCTGTCAGTCAGCGCACAGAAAACATTGGCAAAAATCTCATTCCCTTGCTGCTCAACAGGATTCTGGAAGAGCAGCCGGAGTCGTGCGGCGAATCCTTAACTAAGCCAATAAAGGCAAACGCGGAGGAAAACGGTGCAGTGAAGGGGAGGTTCCGCCTGGAATTTGTGGGACCAGCTTCGTTTTGTGGGCTCCTGGTTTTGGGAGCATCCAGCTGCGAAGGACAAAGCAGCAGAGGATGTCAGAACTCAATTCCTAGGAATCCAGGCAGCATTTTCACCTGGTTACTCCCCTCAGCTTTCCCTTAAGACAGTGCGGAGATACATGAGGAGACCATCTTACAATCTCTACCGGTTAAAAAACCTGAATAAATAAATTTTGGTGCGGAAGTATTAATTTTCAGGTCAGCTGTCCCAGCCAAGGTCTCCTGTGAGAGAAATAGAGGTATTGCTATCAGAAGTTGGGCAGCGATCGCTTCTGGATCCGACCAGTTGAAGGTTTAGAGCTTCTGTTGAGGTCACCGGTGTGGTTTCTGTGTCTAGGGTGTGAAAAATAGACCCATAACCAGCATTTTTGAGTGAGAAAAACTGTCGAATGGTTCTGTTATAAGGCACTGTGTCTAAATAGTGAGACAGCAGTTACACTGGTAACGCTCCCTGGGATCAGCAAGAGAAAGAAAAATGGTGTTTCTGTTACGTGCGATGATAACAAAGTGTTTCAGTGGTTTTCATTTGGAAATCTCTGCTATTGATTCCTGCTCTGCAAAGTATCTGTTGTGAGAGAAACCAAGCAAATCCCACTCTCATACTATCCCTCATTTTATTATTATAACAGTTTTCTTCCACTAACATGTTTGGCATGGAAAAATATGAACTTTTCAATTCCACAGCTCCAGGATTTCAGAGAAATTTGAATTCTAGCCTTGTTTCCTTTCTCATTTACCCTGGATCAGACAGATGATTGATGAATCACAAACGCTGGATGGCTTTATATTCTCTGGGACTCATTAAAACTTGGGACCGAGGTCTTGGTTTTATTTACATCATCTCCAAAATAAAACCTTATGACAGGATTGCCAGCAACACTGGGCATCCCATCATCCCAAATGAATCGGAATTGCAACTGGTTTGTTATTTGCCATCTAACAAAAATCAGGTCCATGTCCTAAATGAAAATTCGTACTTGATGTACCTTTTTCTGCCCTCCCTCTCTGAAATTGTGCCTGTCGCATGTTAAATTTGCCAAGAAACACCGAGTAGTTCCAGCAGTTTGCAACCAGTCCACATCTTTCAACTCTTCCCAGGCTTGGAGCTCATCGGTATTCACGTGGGTGCGACCGCACCTGCAAAATTTGAATTACTGTGTTGATAAGTCTGTGACGGGAATGAACTGTGACTGAATCTGGTACGAAATTGATAAGCCCTTGTGGGGAAGAATTGGATAAAAAGGGAGACACCTGCTAACACACACTCGTTTTCAACCGGGCAGATGGATAACGTGTCTCCTTGACATCCCGTTGCTGAGGCATCGCTCGGAGAACATTGACATCAAGAAATGGAGCCTCTGGACGGCTGGGTATGGACTGAATTGTTGAGCCCACCACCCTGACGAGGTTTGGCCTCTGCCAATAGATTTTTGTTTAAATTTTGGAATTATTTATGGCCCTCTGAGTGCAGGCAAAGACATCCTGGGTTATACTGAAGGCAGCATGGGTTTCCCCTTATGAAACACTGCTGGATTTACCTGTTTAAACCTCCTGCTTTAAATCAATGAAGAGTCTCAGCAATCCTAAACAACGAGCAGCCTCACCGATAAACTCAGTGTGGGGTTTATTTTGTGAGTTCATTAAAACACGTGGAATTACAGAGCCTTTCTGTCACTTCACACACATACTGCTAAGTCTTACCGTTAGAACCACATCAATTAAAAAGCCCTTCTGACCTGGAGTTGTTTAAGGACAAAATATACATGTAGCTCAGACCTAAACTGATTATTTTTTCATCCTTGTGAATGTTAAAAGGAAAGAAGGTCAGTACCAGTTACAAAATAGCTTGTAATTTTTAATGCACTGGTGTCTTCCAGCTCACAATGATGGGTCCAAACTGTTTTCCTCTTGCGTCTCAAATATAAGGAACTCGGTACAAAGAACCCCCAGGTACAGTTATTATTGCTAATTATATGCTTTGTGTTTAATGAAAGGGTCCTGTCTCCTGTCAGAGGGTTTAATGAAATGTTAATTTTTGCTGCTAATCAACTTGAAACATAATAGCAGCAGCTCACTAACAAATGGGTGAACTTTGTGTTTGCCCTGCGCGGTGCTGGAATATTTCCAGGTTCCTCCTCGTGCAATTCATGTCTTGCAGACTATAGCAAAGGAGCAGCTCAGCAGAACACATACAAATCCATCCCATTTGGAACAGCGTGCAATCAATTAAATACTTTCCGTCGTTTTATTTGAGCCTTAGAAATGCTTTTTATCATTGCAGGTTTTCTTCTGCAAAGGTTATTATGTACTCTTGAATTCTCTCCCGATGGATAAAGATGATAAAGCGCTCTATCAGATGTAATAATTCACCCACCATCTTTCTGAAAACCACTTAATACTTGGAGTTCTTGTGGACCCCAAAATCTTCTTAGATTTTTGAAGCTATTAATGGCAAGGCTGTGTATTTCAAGGAAGCTGCAATAGCTCTGAATAAAACACCCTTATGATGCAGCGAACAAAACAATGTTCGCTTAAAAGACCAGTGGCAGAGCTCATGCATTTCAGTCTAATTCAGACACGTTACTTTCAAGTTAATCCCTGGTTTCAGGATCCATTGAAACCACTGAAATATTAAATCAAGGTGATTTGGGGAGGGAAGGTTGGAGAAAGGAAGAGAATATTTAGATAGTTTTGGTTTCTTTCCTCCCTAATGCAGGTGTTACATTGCTTTGGTTTGCTGACATAGCTTAGGCCTGGTTTTTTGACTAACTATTTTGTACGAATTGAGGGTTTTCTGTGTGCTTGTGGATCAAACTTGAAGCATCAGCCACTCGATTCCATGTTACTAGGCAAAAATTGGAGCATCACGATGTACATCACATGAAGTGATTGTTGGTGATGGGAGAAAGATAAATGTTGGAAGTTTAGATACACCAAAAGGCTCCAAGTATTAATGACGTATGGGTTAATTATCTCGGGTATTGCTAAATAGCAGTCTCTTGCCATCGGTGTTATCAGCCAGTTATTGTTCAAACAGCGTTTTCCATTTAACTTGGTTTTCATTGCTTACTGCTTGTGGAAACCTGAGGGGCTCCATGGAGTTTTCACCAGGCAAACGCGGGTCGTTCTTGGTCGACCGAAATTTCCCCCAATCTCTGGTGAAAGACCGAAATAAAAAGGCCCACACAGCCCTTTGAAACGTAGCGAACTCACAGGTTGGTGCGATTTTTCAAAGCTAATCTTTCTGAAAAACGTGCACGTGTCTGTAACGCGGATTTTCAGCACTTTGCAGTTTGACTCAGTCCCTTTATTTCTGGAATCCGAATCTCACCCGCCGCTGTTGGGAGTTTTTCTGGAGCGAATGCTGCGATTTGTGTCCATCTGGCAGCTGGGAAAAGCCTCAAAATCCAGCGCCCGTGTCCCGAGGGCTCGGCGTGATTGCACTTAGGGACGTTTTCATCGGCTTTCATCGGTGAATACGTTTTCCAGAGGCTTTGAAAAATGTGTCCGTGTGCTCTCGAGGAGTCTTTCTTTGAAGTACTTTGAAGCTCGTAGGCGAGAGCTGAGTTTGACCAAGTCCTACATTTGAAGCCTGATGGAATTTGAGGCTTTATTTCAAGCATATTCTTCCTTTCCTCACACTACAAGCGTTTGAATCAAGCATTTCTGTTTGTTTGGAAAGCAATTATTACTTTTAGTCTCTCTTTTTTGTTTCTGGACCTTTAATAAGTCGTTGGAAGCAGAATGCCCAGAGGTACAGGTGGGATTTATTATATCCAGTCTTGTGTGCGCGTTATCTCTGCCAACCAGAGATAAAATAACATCAAAAAGGGGACAAGTGAAGATACCGAGTAGTTGACGCAGGTGAATTTAAGGCGAGGAGTAAAAAACGGGGACGGAAAACTGGGTTTTAAATGGCAATTGGAAAGAAAAATTGAAGCCCTAGAGATAATGATTGATTGACCTGACATTATTTAACAAAGAGTACCAAAACCTAAAAGAATTTGAGAAATTGAATTGATGACCTGGGAAATAAGCTCCGATTAAGAAATACCATGACGATGAGGTTGCTGTAAGCCTGGAGATGAGTGAAGACGAGGTGATTTCTTGGGTTTTCTGCAAGTACATTTGGAAAGATGCTCGAGTGGGCTAATTCTGAATGTGTCAAACTCCTCCTGTCTATGTAGCAAGACACGGGTGACAAAGGAGCATGGCCAGGAGGTTGCTGGTGGCATGTATGATGAGAAACAAAAGTGGCTTTGTTTTGCTTTTTTGCGTCCTAATTAGCATGTAAATACGAGTCTGCCGTCCGCGGGGGAAATCTGATTGTGGTCTCGAAAGTGGGCCTGTCCTTCAGTGCTAGGAAATGGTATTTATTCAGGCAAAGCTGAAAAATATCTGCCAGACATCTGCTCCACAATGTATTCCTTGGCCGTTTGTTGGGAGGCTGGTGTCGTCGCTGGAATCGTATTTGGCCCAATCTCCAGCTACTGTTCTAACACTTGTTTGGAAAGAGCAAAGGCGGTTTTGAGGCATCGTTGTGCTTCCCTTAGTTCAAGGCCATGGAATTTTGTAATGAACTGGGGTTGGTGCTGGCCTCAGAAAACAATGGGCGCACACTCCATCCTTTGAAATGAATTTGTCAACGTGTCCTTGGTTTGCTCCTCACTTCACCTTGAAAGTGGGAACAGGACCAAGAGGCTGGTCCTTACATGAGCTGCAAAAAAATAAATCATTGGAGCCTATTTTCTGTCATTTTCAGGCTTAAAGTGTTCCAGGGAGGTCTTGGTGTAGATGAAAAACAGGCTCATTATCTGTTATCATTCTCATCCTTTTCATACTATGTTCCCATCTCATTTTCCCCGAGTTCAAATAATTGGACAAACAAGAATTTGCCCTCTCGGTGTGAGCTCTGGGCTTTTGTCTTGTCCCCACTTTGCTCTCTCTGGCTGCTTCAGTCTTTTCATTGTCAAGTTTGGAGTGTTTGCAGGGGACTCTTCGATTCTTCATCATTTCTCCTGGATCTCATTGATTCACCGAATGGCTTTGGGCACATTGGAGTCTCTTTTCGGTGATGCTTCTGTGGCCGTAAACTAGACCAGTGATTCTAGCCTAGAAAGCAATTCAAGATTTAATTAATACTTAAGGGCTGCGCTGCTTCGGTGAAGTTAACTGTAAGGTCTGTTAATTTTGGTAGGAAAGTGTCCTACATTTGCTACCGTTTAAAACACCAATTTTATATTAAAAAATAAAAATACACAAAGCAGATTTAAACTGATGACTAAACAGCCTTCCATATTCCTCAGACCCCTTTTATAGTTGGCATTAAATGCAAGTTGATGGAGAGTCAGAAATAGGTAATGATAAATCGGATAGATTTTCTTCCCTCTCAGCTAAAAATACGTGCGTGTGTGGGGAAGAGTTTTCAGTGGAATGATTGAATGTGTTCATCGAGGTAATAATAGTTAAGGAAAGACGGGGAACACAGCGCTGGAATGAAATGGGTGGCTGGGTATTTGTGTGAAAGCAGGATTTATTACCCATTTTTTCCCCTTTAAAGTCTCTTTGATTTTTAGTACTCATTGAAAAATCAAAACGGGATGTTTTCTCCTGATGTCCTGCTTTTGTTCTGAAGTTCTTTCCCTGCCGGGTGGATTTCATAGTGCCTTGTTGGTTCCTATGGAAGGTTTTTAGCTCTTAGGAAATGGGACCCTCTCCCACCTCCAAGGGAGGATGGATGGCAAATGCTCATCTCATAGTGACCAACAGTGCGTCTTAAAAGGTTTTGGTGACAACCTAGTAATGGATTTTCTAAAATCAATCCTCAAAAATCCCCTCTGTGGTATCTGCAGCCACATTTTCAGATTGCTGGACTTGGGGTTGGTTGCGTTTCATATCTTAGTAGTTTTTTTTAATTTGGTCTTTTTAATGCCCAGCTGGGAATTGGCGTCTTTAATTATACATTGCTCAAAATGTACAAGACGGGCTATTTCTGATTGTCTCGTTCCTCCTGAATAACCTGCTTATCTATTCTGACCCAGTTCTGTTGTTGCTCTATGAAGCATCAGAAGCAACGTTGCCACCTTTTCCCTTTTGTGCACAGCCATAAATCAGGGGGTGAACTCCCTATAAAGTTTACTTTAAAAACAATCTGAAATATGACATATTTATGGGATCATGACCATATTACTCCCATATGAGAAGGAGCTTGTTTCCTTCATTTTTTTCCCTCGGTAAATGAGAGTGGGCTCTCCTTTCAATAAAGTCTACTTCGTGATGTATGGAATAAAGCAGGCCAGTAATTTAGTTAAGATGATTTATACCAGCCATACATATAACCATTTTTCCCCTTTGTCTTATGGTGCAGTGCCAGGAAGGCTGTAAACAAATAATTGACCTTTCAATGGGTGTGTAACCATTGACCTGGGGGCTCCTCTGATGGATTGATATCAGATTCCCCGGCAGGATGAAGGATGCTGAGGATGATGCTCATATCATCACTGTGTCTGGGGGGCCGCTTTGCATTTTTGCCCTATTCCAAGCGTTTTAATAAGGGCAAGTCAGCTTCTAATTCAGAGAGAAAAGGTTTATTGCCTAAAAGAGATGGTTACCGGCTCATTAATAATACTTTTCATTACATATGTGGCCTTGAAGTGCTTTGCAAAGTAATATGAATATTGTAATTGCCGGATTACATGAAGTGACTTGTCTTTGGTGACCCGGCGTATCAAATCGTGGGGCAAACCCGGTGTTTTGCCTACAAAATCAGGGACGTGGGCGTTCTCTGGTAGCGGATCATCCGCATCCATCAGTGCAGAGAGTCGCCTGGACCAGGATGGAAAAGCAGAATGAAAGTCTGTTTGAAGAGTGACCCTAAAATGGAAAGGTGGGGTGGCAGTAAATACTGAGCTTGTGTTTTCGGAGGGACTCAAAGCTCAGCCTAAACTTGGTGGGAATTTCATGTGCATGGGAAGTGCATTTGAGCACAGTATTGGAAAAGAATATTGGGAGGGGGTGCTTTTCTCCCTCTTCCTTCACACTTAGCAGCTTTCCAGGTCCCTTCCAACCCCTGACATTCTGGGATTCTGGGATTCTGTGGTACTGATTCATGGTTTTTTTAATAATTTGGTTTTTTTTAAAGAATGTGGGACTTACATGTGTACAGTCTGAGAACGTGTCTTACCGTGGTTCTCCAAACCTTTCTTGCAACATCCTCTGGATCACAAAAATGAAATTGCCCACATTTTCCGAGTTATTTGTGATTCTGTGTCTTGCCTTTTGCACCGTAATGATTCCGAAGGCTAAATGCGTGAAAAATCTCTCCTTCAAACTGCAAGCTAACTTTTTATTTCACTTTTAATTATGGTGCTTCCTGGTTGTTGTTGTTGTCGTGGGGTTTATTTTTTCCCTAGGAGACTGCTTTTATTATCTGTCTTGCATTAAAAAGAGCAATAAGGGCAAACGCCGTGTTGAAACCAGAAAGGCCAAGGTACCGAAGAAGTTTCTGCATTGAAATCAGCAGAAGTAAATGTAGTCCTGTCAAGATAATTAGTATGATGAGTAAAAGTGACCTTTTATAGCAGGGAACATAATTGCGTTGTCATGGCCCATTATTTGACCTTCTATAAACCATCCTTCAATAGCGCTAATGAGTAGTTCTGTGAATGCGTCTTGACAGCCGGGACATTGTTGGGAAATAAGCGGCACCTAGAAACCAGGCAAAATATTAAGTACACAGTATGCTTATTATTTATAAAAGATTCCTATTAATATAGTGGATCTGTGGTAACTGGGGAGAGCTCTACAGCGCTCGTTCTTTTAGGATGTTCTTTGGAACATCCTAAATCTGGTTATTTTAGTATATGCCGCCCAGATCTTAATAAAAAATATAAAGAAAAGCCCTTAGCCGACATGTTTTTGAAACTAAAAGGAATTTGGCTGCATTGTGCTCCTCCGAGGGTTGGCATTGTGATCTGATTTTTTCAACCTGCGACTCAATGGTTTGTTCATGAACTTTGAGTCGTGTTGTGATTTACCTCAAAATGTGGATTTTCAGGCTGTCTTTCTCCAATTCCTCTAAGAAGCTTCTTTTCTGGATTTTATTCTTCTGTGGCTTCTTATTCAGAGCTCTTCCTTTATCCTAGAAGGGGTCGATTTGATAATCGGCTTCTGCGTCCCCTGAAACAGGGGCTGGAAAAACCTTCCCCTTTAAATGTCTTTTTAGCATTCCGAGTCAATGGCAGTCATTTGTTTGTTTGGGGTTTTAATTATTATTGGGGGAGGGGGTGTTTTGGTTTTCTTTGTTTTCATTTAATTATTATTTGTATCAGGGGATTATTACTTTACAATGCAAAGAATGAGAACAGGAAAGTCATTGTACTTGCGACCCAGGTGAGAACACAACCCTGTGCAATCTGAGCGGTTCACTGAATCAGCTCAAGGAAAGAAAATGTTAAACCTAAGAAGGGAAAACTCAGATTTGAATGGTGCGATTTCTAACCATTCCAGTTCTCTTTGCAGTCGCAGCGAGCGACCTCGGAATTAGCAGCTCTGGGATTAGCTGCAGTCTATGGATCAAAAAGGAGGTCATTAAAATCCCATTATTCAATTACAGGATGACACCAATTTGAGGAGCCGCACGTTTGCTGACCAAAACAAGCACAAAAGCAACACAGATCCCTGGCAAACCTTGAGATCTGTAAGGAAAATTCCCCTGCTGATAAAACTGGTTGTTGGTTTATTTTTCCTGGAGCATCTCAGGTTTGACTTTCTTGTATTTTTTCTCATTCTGCTGGCACTGGTGGGTTTTGTGCGTCTCTCTCCAGGTAAAATGTGCAGCACAAATAGTAACAGGTTTTTCTTTGTCATCATCCTCCCGTGATTGAAAGCAAACCGGGTTTTTATTCTTCAGGGATATCACCATTTCTGTGGGTCGGGTTGAGAGAAAAGAGGTGGAAATACCCCTTGCAACAAAAGTATTAAGGAGTTCAGTTTATAAGTTAATCAAAATACTGCTAAAGGAAGGTACATCACAGTCTGTCCCTCCGGGGAGGTGTTATGTGATTAAAAAGGGCTTCTTATGCTGAGAGATAATGAATTAACAATTTTGGATAGTTAGGAAGAAAAAAAAACCCATCTTATGCTAGAAATCAGGTGCAAACTCTTACAAAGTGAGGAACTATTTGGAGAAATTGCTACGGTTGTGGTTTATCCATCCCTTGAAAGATGCACCAAAATCCCGTAGCCGATTTGCTTCATTTTTGGCAACGAACTCAATGTAAAGAGCAGAAGGAACCGAGATCCACGAGTTGTTGCTGTCTCTGAGCTGTGAGTCGCTTCACACCCCTGCCTCAGTTTCCCCATTTGAAAACATCAGGAGAGGCCCCTGCTGCTGTTTGTGACATTGTTGTCATTGTCACATCTGTGATCATTGACTCCTCTGCTTGTTTCCAAGCTGGTTTGGACAGTTTGGCAGTGAAGTTCTGCTCCCGTATTTTATCAAGGATGGCTCGTTAACATGGATCTCAAACTCTCGCTCGCTGAGTTTTGCCACCGTGACCCACTTTCCTTTCTTAGATAAAAGCCGCCCACAAAGCAGCATCGTTTCCATTCTCCTCTCCACCCCCACGTATCCACTTTATTCCTCTCCGTGGATTCTTGCATCTGATTGTTGCCCTAAGTTGCTGATCTGCTTAAAAACAAAAATGAAAACGCCTTCGATAGAGATTTTGGAAGAATGAAGTTGTAACGAGTAAAAAAGACCCATAAAGCAAAAGTTAATGGATGCAGACACACAACCTCGGGTCTCTCTGCAGGTTCTGGAACGTTAATGCAGAGAGAAAGAGTCGCTGCCGCTGTTTTCTTGTTTAAAGCTGCTGTTCTATTTAGTTTCACTTGGGGACCGGCCATGAGCACCAACCCAGACCGCCAGTTAAATGGGACTTTTTTAATCCGGGAGCTCTACGTGGCTGCAGAACTTGCTGGAACTTCATTGCCTGTCCCCTTCTTAGCAAATTAATTTTGTAAATACTCTGATGAGGGTGGAAATGCTGTCCCCACCTTCTCCTCCCTTCCAGCAGGGCACAGAGCATGTTTACCCGGCCTGACACAAACCAGCATTACCCATCTCAGCAATATCAGCTCCAGTCCCAGAAGCGGCATCGTTACGGTACTTTGCCTGGGATAATTATGTTCTTAACATGGGTAATTAGGCCGGTTGCCACACAATGCTGACTCAGCTAGGCCGGGCTTGCCTGCGGATGGTGCTCAGCTCAGCGCTAACGTGGGCACCGGTGCTGCAGAGATGTTGCGGCGTAAAGCTCAGCTCAGCACAGGAATTTGAGGCCTGGACCAGGCACCATCAGGAAATTTTGTGACACCCGTCACGATGGCAGCTTGTACAAGAAACTTGTCCTGCTTAGGTTGGCCCTAAAATTGGGATAATCTGGGCTGACCTTCTGGCTACTGAATTATTTTCATGGCTACAATTGCACGTGGCTAGTTTGTGGTTAAGATGACTGATTCTGAACATCTGGGTCCATTCCTGGTGGATTTTGCCTTGACAAATATATCAGAATCCTCTTTATCTTAGTCTTTGTTGCACTGATTTTGGAGAGAAACCGCTCTTCCTTCACTGTGTTTTTATTAATATGCTGTTGGAGGCTGGGATTTCCCTGGTATCGATTCATTTTATTTCTTTGAGAACGGTCCAGAGTCTGCACAACTTTGCAGTTCGGGTTTCACTTGGCGTCGCGTCAAAAACCATCCGCCGGTTTTACGTGCAAAAGACTCTAGTTAGGCAGGAGGTGATAAAGCAAATTGGAGTCTGGCAAGGATTCTGGGGCCGTTAAACGCCATCAGATCTCTTAATGATCCCAAGCGCTCAGACGGCTGGTGTTGCGCCCCATCCAAAACGAGATGGCAGGAGGGGCCGCGTGTGCAGATTGGAGGACATCTGGAACAAATTATCGGGATAGATTGTTGTCAAGAGTCAATGAAAATCTTCCTGCTGCCTAAATGCACAAACATCCCCATCGAGCCCCGACCCTTCTGCACATCTGGGCATCTCCAGCTCTTCAGTTTGCGGATTGCAGCCCATGTCCAGTTGAGTGTTTAGCTGGGACTTCTGTATCTGTTATCCCATTCAAAAGCCCCTTTTCTTTGCGGTTTAGAACTTGTTTGCAGTAAGAAATGCAGGCGTGACCCCGTTCTACAGCTGCCATTAATAAGAACGCCAAGTTACCGGCTCTTGGCTGCGCACGTTGGACAATGACAAGGAGTTAATGGCAGGCAGAGGAATCAGGCAGCTGGTACAATCGGGACATTTTCTGAACGGTTCATTTAGATTTTTGCGTGGCACGCTTTAATAAACCTGCTGTTGGAAAGTCACCTCTTTGATAGCTAAATTAGTCAATGGGTTTCTTCACTGGGGACTCTCAGGTAAACGTGAATTTAAGTTGACCTCGTTTAACGTGACTCAAGTTAAATTATATTGAACTTCTGCCTAGACCCCCTAATTCAGGATTAAGTAGTCTTAATTTGCTGCTGGAATTATTTTGACTTTCAAATGGTTTGATACTGGTTGTAGTTCTAGTACTTTCAGCGCTTTTAGGCTTCAAGTCCGGCTCAATCGGAGGTGAGAAGGCAGGGGTGGCCTGAACTGAGATTTACAGGCTCGGTAACTGCCCCTATGGACATGTGCTTAGGTCTCAGTTTTGCTTAGGCACAATCAGCGCTACAAGAAAGCGGGATCTTATTTTTACGAAGCAAATACCTGCACTTAATTGAGTTTAAGCATTTTTTTCCCCTCTTCTCCCTGCCTGAATCTTGAGAATGGGAGGAAACTGGGGTAGGGAGGCTCCTCCTACATAACATTCCTGCTGTTGATGCTGGAATAATATTCATACAAACCTCCAGCTTCATTCTCCACCACTTGCACAAGGTTGTGCGCTCGTTTTCACAAGGACGTGAAATCTCTGAGGTGCAAATTGGGGGGAAATCACAGCACCCTTCAATCTTCGCCATTCCTTAATCTTCAAACCTAATTTGTTGCTGCTTTAATGATGATCATGTGAGAAAGACTGAAAAAAACCCTCAGTTGTGAGTGCAATGCTTTTCTAGTTGTTCTGCTTTGGCAAACTCAATAGAAAAGCAAAGGGCTAAGAAGATTAATGTAGGAGAGAGTTTCCAACAGCGAGATAAATAGGTCTCACTTTTCCTATTCTCTGCCACAAATCAGAAACAACTCCCCTGGAGCTAATGTAGTAACAATATACTAGTAAGAAAGGAGGAATTTTGTGCTTTTTTGGGGCCATTTTTCCATTCATGCAAATGTTTTAGGCTCTGGCAGGTTTTAACCCTCCCAGTTCAATGGTATTTGAGGCACGTCTTGGCACACACAAGAACTTTCTGGGCTCGCAGAGCTTCCTATTAAATACTAAGGAAAAACCTGACTTTATCCTAATACTTTATTAAGAGATGTACAGGAATGTTAATCTTGTGTTCTCTGGGGTTTATTTCATTGTGCTTTTCTTCTGTGAGTAGCTATTTTCCTCCTTTGTAAGATAACCAGTAGTGATCTTTTCATTAACTGTATCACTGGTATTAAAAAAAAACACAACTTAAAATCATCCTCTAAAATGTAACAGAAAATGTCGACTGTGCTATATATTAATAGTTCTGCTGGAGAGTTTCTAAAACCCTATAGAAAGGTTATCATTTTCTATAACAAATACTGACTTTTAATGCACTTTCTGCAAAATCCCGTTGGGCTTCATTCCTGTTCAATTCTGTAGGACTGAAGATGCCCCTAAGGATTATTCTGATAACAGCAAGAGACCATTTTGCTGGGTAATGTATCTTTGGCTGGGCTAGTTTCAAGCTTGCTTTTTCGCAATTATCCAGCAAAACTTTATCCCCCTTCTTTAATTTTCAGCTGTCTTTCCCATTCTGAAAAACGATGAGATCTCTCTCTCTGAATTTTCAGATTATAAGGCTGTCAGAAGGGTAAATATTTTATAGGTGATGATTTGGCTTTCCAATAAATTAGCACTTCTTGAAGTCCCCTAGAACCTTTTGGGCCAGGTTGATAAAACGTTGTCATTTACTGTACCAGCACGATGGTTCTATGTTCACATCTGCCTTTCTGGTGCGGAAACAGGCGCAGCATCCAATGGAAATTTGCTTTATGTTGTGTTTCAGAGTGGTGGCCTGAATTATCCCTTGAATGAGGTGTTTCCATAGGTGGTGAAGGAAGTTCTGTGGTGACATTTGCTATTTCTCCTTGCTGTGGTGCAAATTCTGGTCGGTCGCTTTTCTTTTGGTAGCAAAGGGCTTGATGTAACCTTCTCAAGCTTCGAAGTGCCCCAAGCTGTGGAAATGGGATCAAGATCCATGTAGACTGCTTTAGATCTATCTTAAATCATAGAATCAGAGAATCGTTTGGGTTGGAAAAGACCTTTAAGGTTGTATCCAACCATAACGCACCCCTGGGACTGCCCCATGTCCTGAGAACCTCATGTCCGTCTGTCCAACCCTCAAGCCATGGTGACTCCAGCACTGCCCTGGGCAGCCTGTTCCAATGCCCCACAGCCCTTTGGGGAAGAAATTGTTCCCCATATCCAACCTCAACCTCCCCTGGTGCAACTTGAGGCCGTTTCCTCTGATCCCATTCCAGGTCCCTCATCTGCTCCCATCACACTTGTTCTCCAGCCCTTTCCCCAGCTCTGTTCCCTGACTCATTCCTTCAGCAGCATCACCTGGGGCTCTTTGCCCAAATCCCCCAGGTTTCACGTACATTAGATGCCTGAGGTATCCGCGATGTGAAAGCCTCCTCCAGCAATCACACCTTGAAGGCGGCGGGTTCTGTCCGGGCTCACACCACACGGCATCATCTCCAACGAAGCAAACATCAGGAGATGAGGGGCTGGCTGGGCGCCCTCCCTGTGCCATATGTTGAGCGCAGCTGGGATGTGGCACCATCACTGGAGCAGGTAATTTACTGTGGGAAGAAGCAGCAGACTGTGCCTGCCAATTTATCAAGGTTAAAAACAGTGGCAATGAAGACACCATGGAAAGGGATGGTGGAGAACGATCTGGACAACTTATTTATCCAAGAGGGAATAACTCTGTAATATTCCCATCATTCTGGCTTATTCCCTGAGGAGGAAGGTGAGGACAAGCCTGTAGGATTCCAGTCCATTTACTGGAGATAGGAACTCCATCTGATGCTCCCGATCTTGGCATTATCGACAGGTTTTTTTTTTTTGCATAGAAGAGATGGTTTATATCTGTATGTGTGAACTTGAAAGGGAGAAGAGAGATTGGGATCAGAGTCTTACCTTGGGATACAAAGGTGTGACGCACTGATAAGACACAGCGCTGTAAGACCGGGAAGACTTGTGTTCTTTCTATAATTCATTGTCTGTATGTTTCCTATTTACCCAGTTGATTTAGCTTGGAGGCTGATTCAAGTGGGGACTGTTTCTTCCCATGGGGTGTGTTTGGCATCGGGGGGCCCCAGTCTTCCCCGCAATGTCTACGCTCCATTGAAGACCAGATTAATTACAACTGCACAAAATAATGGATTTCATCAAACATCCAGTTTTGTGAGGGTGTTTATTATCATTTCCACAGCAGCAAGTCCTTTTTGTATCCTCATTTGAAGTAGAAAATGAGCAGTTGACCTGATGTAAGACGCAGCAATATGTCCCTTTCAAAAGGGAAGCGTGTCTAGCACATGCTTCTCTTTTATTTCTTGGGTAGGTTGAAAATATGTCTGAACACCTCACGTTGTTATTAAGGCACCAGCAGTAATGTTGAGCAACATGACATAATTAAAACAAATTTGCATGGAGTGTGTTAGGAGACAAGAATCATCATTTCTCAGAAATATCATTTAAAAAATCATATTTCTTGGAATATTCTCATCCAAAGTACCACGCTGGCTCATTTTGGCACACTGGAAATGTGCCTAACAACAACAGCCTAATGCACTATATGTCAGGATCTTTCATAAAGCCAGATTTGATCTTGCATGATAATTCTACTTCTTCATTAGGAGCTATATGGCTATTTTGGGCTGATGCCCAAAGGACGGACATTCACCACTAAGAAGAACAAACCTGCGTGGTCTGAATCAGCAAATTGATTAGTTAGTCCTTTTATTGGCTTATCCACGTTGGAGCAACAGGTTGTTTTCCAGGCAGGAGTCCCTTTTCCCCACCTCCCTTTAAGTCTAAAGCACAGAGCCCATGAGCTAATATCCCGAATTGATGAAAAGATTGATTCCATAACCTGTAGGAAAAGAAATAAAATCACTTTCACAAGGATGCGATGAAGCAACTTAACAAAAGCAGGTAGACAATACCACACCTTCCCTCCCCAAATACAGCTCCTGCGGGTTCGATTTAACATGATTATCTAGGAGGATGTGTGTCGTTTGACAACTAAGATCCAAGGCCCTGTAGTGGCTTTTGTAATCTAAAAACAAAGCCGGAGCTCAAAGTTCAGGCCTCTGGCAGAGATTAGCTTGCAAAGGCATCAGGACAGAGCCCACGGCGAGTTATTTAATCCCCCCCAGACTCATCACCTTTATCAAATGGTTCGAGCTTACTTCCAAAACAGCCCTTCTGTTCCTTCCTTCAAGACAGTTTGGGTTCTTTTATTCCCCTTTTCTCCCCCACTAACTAAATCATATTGGACATTTCACGCTGAACACACTGGTAGTCTCTAAAATATCAAATGCTTTATCCCTAGGAGCCCCCTAGGAGTTGCTTTTTTTAATGGATTAACTATGACAGGGACTGCACTCCCACAGTTTTTAAAATATTCAATAAGTATATTACATACTTTTAAAGCTATAAATAAGATTTATACACAACCCATGGGGATTTTCCATTAAAGCTTCATAAATCACATTGTACATTATCCTTTTTAATCCTCAGCCTTGCAGTGTTAGTCACCAGAAAATATATTTTAACCCTGTATAAAATTCATGATAAGCACGTATAAAGAATGTTAACGAGTGCTTTTATGTGCTCTATGTTTTCTTGCCCTAATGCATTATTTTTCCCTGGCAATTATTTGTGATAGTAGCAGTTATCTCTTGGCCCTGCTTTATTAATTGAAAACTCAGGTGCTCTGCCTAGAATAGGCCTGGGATAAGCAGAAGCAGCTTTTCCTGCGTTACCCTCTATTTAGCCAGAGGGATCCTTATTATTTGGTGCCAGATTTCATGTCTCGTGAGCAAAATGATTCTGTGATTCCATGAACCAAAATGATTCTACGATTCACGGTCGCCACGCGGATTAAGCTCGTCCTTTCTAGCGGATGGCGTAAGAAAGGAGCCCCGGTTTAACCGTATCATTGAGCTGCCTTCAGCTCTTTGTCCTGCTTAATATAGAATCCCAGAATGTGCAAGAACCCAGTCATACTTGGGATTTTTAGTTTATATAGGTGATTGTCTGTTTAAAGCTTTAAAGGGCTCAGTTAGATGAGGATTCATTAAGATGCAGCTGTTTGTGTGTTTTTTTCAAAGCTCTCGCATGTGAGTTTTCCTCTGTTGACTAGAAGCTGAAGGAGGTGTATTTATTCCCATCATATATACACATCATTTCAAATTCACAGCAGTCTCACTAAGATAAAACTGGAATTACCTGCGCCCTGGTGTCGCTTTCATCAGGCAAACTGAAAGCAATGGATCCTAATGAGGTGCTCCATGAGATCTGTTGTTATCTCTGCAATTGTGAAGACATTAAGTGAACCTGGTTTTTGTCTTTTCAACAGCTGGGCAGGCGTGTTTTGCCATTACTGACGTAAACCAGAGCAGAATGATCAGGCTTCCGCTCCGGGCTGTGGATACCCCGTGATGGGAACTACTTGTCCTTATTTTAAAAGGTCTTTGCGACTTGGTCCTGCTTGTTCTGTCATCTCTTATGCTGCGTCCAGTCATCCATCCATGCCCATGCCAGCAGAAAGAGAAATAAATACTTTAGTCCTGTCTGCAAAGACGCCTAAAACTCCGCTCCACCTTCCACTCGCTCTCAACAGCTCTTGGGATGGTGCATGGCTCATTGTTCTCAGATTTATAATCCCCAGGTGGGTGAGAAAGACTTTGGCCCAACTTTTCGCACCTCTCTGGTTTCCAGCAACTCGGGGAGTTGTTGCCGGAGCTCTTGGGTTGTAATCTGAGCTCTTGCGTTGTAATCGGAGCTCTCAGGTTGTTGTGGGAGCTCTTGGGTTGTAATCTGAGCTCTTGGGTCGTTGCCAGAGCTCTTGGGTTGTAATCTGAGCTCTTGGGTTGTTATCGGAGCTCTCAGGTTGTTGTTGGAGCTCTTGGGTTGTAATCTGAGCTCTTGGGTCATTGCCAGAGCTCTCAGGTTGTGATTGGAGCTCTCGGGTTGTTATTGGAGCTCTCGGGTTGTTATTGGAGCTCTTGGGTTGTAATTGGAGCTCTCGGGTTGTTGTTGGAGCTCTTGGGTTGTAATCTGAGCTCTTGGGTCGTTGCCAGAGCTCTTGGGTTGTAATCTGAGCTCTTGGGTTGTAATTGGAGCTCTCGGGTTGTTGTTGGAGCTCTTGGGTTGTAATCTGAGCTCTTGGGTCGTTGCCAGAGCTCTCAGGTTGTGATCGGAGCTCTTGGGTTGTAATCGGAGCTCTTGGGTTGTAATCAGAGCTCTTGGGTTGTAATCGGAGCTCTTAGGTCATTATCAGAGCTCTCAGGTCGTTATCGAAGCTCTCAGCTCCCCGTTCCCACCACTTTGACCAGGTCAGGGTGAGTTGCCAGTGTTCTCTAGATGCACAGTTACTGCATTTGCTCAGCCAGAGGACGAGGAGCAAATTTAGACCCTTTTGGGCTTTGCTGCTTAGAACCGACGTGGTTTTGCAATCCCCGACTCCCCCCACAAAACCCTATAGCCTGGCCAGACTTGTGAAATGTTTTTCTTCAACTGTTTTCCACGATGACGTTGGCAACGATTCTTCTACAGCTGGAACTGGTGGCTTCAGGGGCTTTTTATTTTTTGGGTTGACCTTTTCGTGCATCAGTAAAAGGGGATGAAGCTGTAGTGTGAGAATGTGAGTGTGAGTAATGACGGAGCAGCCGGCTGCGTCTGCTCGAAACACTGAAAATAATCGCCTGTTGTTACCTTGTGCTTCTCGCTGTTGATGTTACCTCCTCTTTTCGCGCATTTAGGCTGTAAGGTCTTCAAAACCACTGGGAGGAGCGGGAGGGAAGGATGCGTGCAAAGCAGAGGCGATGCGCAGTCTTCTTCCACTGAAACCTCATCACCTGCAACGTGATATACGAGCAAACGCGTTGCTTCGCTGTATTTAATGGTGTTCAGAGGATGTCGTACGGAAAATAATGACTATGTTCTCGAGCACCGGGATGCTTTTAAAAACCCTGGGACATGCGGTGCAGCTGCCTCCCCACCAGGAGCCACTGGCAATCGGACTTAATTAGCAGATCCCTTCACGTTTTGCAGCAGGGATGTTGTTTTGTAGAAAAGCATCACGCGTAGTGCTGGAGGAGCGGTGCCTCAGCACCGCGGAGACAAGGAGCAATCTGGATTTTGCTTTTTAGAGGCTTTTAGAAACAAGCAGCTCTGATTAGCTTATTGCCAGCCCAGCCAAAATAATAATTCCTAGGGTTTGGAAAGCTCTGTTAAAGAGGAAGGCAGGAGGAACTTCTTGTTTTACAGGTGCTGGAGGACAGGCAGTGATTCTCTAAGTGTGATGCCGTGGGGATGGATCCTGCCCTGATTTAGATGGCAGAGATGGACTTGGGTGATTATCCTCAGCCGTTTTGACTGGTTCTATCAGGAGAGCATCCCTCTATCTGATCATGTAAATGGGGTTTTTCTCACCAAACGCAAACGAGATCGGGATTGTAACAGCAAAGTTCATTAAGAACTAACGAGCAGAACCATGCTAATAGGGACTGTGCCAGTACTTGTCCGAGACAACCTAAAGATGCGATGCAGTCTGGAGATGAAAGAAGTTGTGGAGCGATGGGTGTTTTTATTTGAAAGAGAGAAACTGAGGTAAGTAGAGAAGCTGTTTGCGCCTATGTTTAGGTAGGAATTCTTATGTACTGACCTACGGTCCTTGCTTAATCAATGTGGTACCCAAAATTACAGCATGAGAAGCTCCTATGGGTGGGCTTGTTGAGTGTCTGTTTGACAGGCGAGGGATGGGATTCCAGTGCAATGTGGGAGACAGCAGAGAAAATGGGAACGTTGCACTGGGAGGTGCTGGTCTACAACACCTATTAACTCAGAAAACACCGATTCTTATTGAAGAAAAAGTGACATATTTTCCACATCTTCAGGGTTGTCAGGTCTCTGGATGGCAGCACAGCCTCTGGCGTGTCAGCCACTTAAAGAGTGTAAGTGTAGGACAAAAATACTTTAATTTTAATTTTATACACTGACATTCCAAAAATCAGAAAAATCAGGAGTCAGTGTAATATTTAAATGTGCTGGTCAGATATTTGTGACTTGCAGTACAACAGTAATATTTTCCCTTAGGGATCTGAGGCAGGAAACTAATATGGCTAATGAAGGACTTAGAGGGCTAATAAGCCCTAAATCAGGCTTCCCATCCTTTTAATTATGCCTCATAATTATTGGAGATTTGCCATCATCTTTTTAATCTGGTTGATTAATAGGTAGCTTAGCCAATCCGCATAGCAACCTATTTACACTTCGCTGGTGACTGTCAATCAGTTGAAAGATTAGAGGCATTGGCTAAGCAGAAAAAAAATACCAGTGGCTTGTTTGCATGGAGCACATTTATCACAGGTGTCAAACCTCAGCAGAGTTGAAGTTCGGCTTCTGGCTCTTAAGAGGTCGGGAGGTGGTCGGTCTCTCAGCCCACATCATGTGCACGACTTAAAAATGAACATACGATGATTTGTTACTCTTTCCAATGCCTAGTTTTTCCTATTTTTTTACATAAATGGCGATGCAGGTTGGAAGAATTCAGAGCAGGTGGTGAATAAAGTTGTTTTTTTATCATTGTGAGTGGTACAATGTCGCGGTTGAGATGGACAGACGACATGGACCAAATTCTTTCAAGATGAAAGTAATAGGTGCCATTTATTGCTACAAGTGCATTTTATACAATTCTACCAGTTCATGTGTCTTTTCACTATTGGTTACAAGTTACAGCACTAACATCTCATCGGTTAATTTTTCTATCATCCATGTTATTCTTCTATCCCCTTCTCTCTCACGGGTACATCTCTCCTCTCTCCGGATGCTCCTTTACTCCCATCCTTCTCAAGGGTAAATCTTAATATCTCAAGGCTGATCTCTACTCTCATATTTTCTGCCAAGGATTCCACAGACCCGCTGCAGTTTCCCACAGTACAAGGAGGGAATGCCTTTGTTTTCATAGCAGAGTTCAAATGTGTTATTAAATGCAAAGCCCATTTAAAACCTGTGTCTTGCCAGCACTAGAACTCATTTCTACTTGTGCCTGATGCTTGGCTAATATTGATACTTGTGCTGAATTCGTTTGAGCTGCGCCGCTCTGAGCAGATCTGACCCATCTCTTTAACGATACCACCTGATTTCTTATTTGTACATATATTGAATTCTGCTTTGAAATCACACGTGTTTTCACTTGTTCCGCGTGCTGTTCAGGGATTGCGAGAGCCTCGCGCATCGTGATCAAAGAGCTGAGGGGTTTAATGCCTCCTCCGCCCGCATCCCTCTCTGAACAAAGCGTGCCAAGGTAATTACATCTTGGAAAATACTTTTGTGCTGAATAATTCAGTTGAAGTGGCACAAATTCTCTGTGCAGTTTGCTGAGCTCGGATCTTGGTGGGGCTGCAGTGATGCTTTGGATGTTGAGTACGGATGAAATTCAGCCTCACTACTACTAGGAGCAGCTCCATTCCACGAGCACTGTTTGATTTTTCTCCAGTGGATTAGGTACATCCCTCTTATTTTTTGATTCTGTGACACAAGTTCAGTCATTCATTTTGCTCTAAACCTGGAAAACCACTCAGCATCATTTTTGACTACGCACCGTGCGAGCTGTTCTGGAGCAAGAACTCGAGCGTGAAGATGTTTGAAAACATTCCCACTGTGCCTATTCACACACACCGTTGTAAAATTCCCCTCCCCACGACATTTTTGGCGGTGAAAAGCCAATCACTGCAATGTCTGTAGGAAGCAAACATAAGATGTGGGCGCGCAGGGAGGACCAAGACGTATCTGTTAACCATGGCGATGAGAACGTGTTCTATGAAGAGTTCCTTTGGCGTTTCCTCTGTTGGGTTGGCCACCTCCAGCCTCTCCCATTTCCCTT
The DNA here is from genome assembly GCF_963082525.1 of Nesoenas mayeri. Classification (NCBI taxonomy): domain Eukaryota; kingdom Metazoa; phylum Chordata; class Aves; order Columbiformes; family Columbidae; genus Nesoenas; species Nesoenas mayeri. The sequence goes on along the minus strand of NC_137555.1, from coordinate 2,743,265 downwards.
TGTATTGTTATTTCCAGTTGCCCAGAGAGGTGATGGATGTTCCATCCTTGGTCACATCCCAGGATGGGGCTCTGAGCAACCTGATGAGCTTCGAAGGTCCCATCCAACCCAAAACATTCTGTGGTTTCATGTTCTCACCTATGGCTGAACTCTCTATTTTTCACGAATGGTTTAGATTTGTGGTTCTGTTTCCTGGCTCAGTCCTTGTTTTAACAGCTCTTTGGGTACCAGGTAAGACTCAAGATTCTACTCAAATGCAACCAAAATTCCAAATATATCTAATTGTCCTCCATAATGAAAATGCCTATCAAATGTCAGCCAGAAATGATTATATTTTTTTAAAATGTCTATATTATAAACCATGGGTATAAGAGGTTGTAGCAGAACTGCTGACAGTCTCCTCGCTGTCGTGGCGCAAGAACAACAGTATAATACAGTGTGACAGAGAAATAGATTTTTCCATGTACAGGATGTGTATGTTGGTAGAATAGTTTGGACCAAAACGACCACACAAAATTGATTAGATCATGGTGAATGAGAATCATCATTTTAGCGGTGACTTTTTGACACAATCTTGACAACATAATTAACCTGGGAGATGTTGAGGCAGTGAAAATAGAAAAGAGACCTGCCTAGTTATTGGCAATAAAATATTACAAATGTTACAGAATAATGAAAATCTATTGCCTTCCTCGCATATTGTCCTAATTGCAGCTTTTAGTGTTGCCCCGAATCCCGTTGCTGTCCTAAATTTGAAACCTGTTTTTGAAGAATCGTATTCTGTAGATTGCTTTGCATGTTCGGAATTGCAGGCAGGCTAATCAGTGGGTTTTACCATGCCTGGGTAAATTACACAACTGTTTGGAGGATGAAGTCATGTATATTATTAAGGAAAAGGTGAAATTAGGTAAGCAATGCTCAGCAAAGAGGAAATTACATTACTCATAACTGATGGCCTTAATGGAAATTTGTCTGTAAAGCTGCTGTATGACTTGAATTACCACTTTTGGCAGCTGAAATATGTAGCTTTTAATTACCCCGATTTAAGTCAGATGATGGATTCACGTATATTATATTTTCATTATTGTTATTTATCTCTGTCCAATGCTGTAATTTTATAGAGTATCTTCATAAACCTGCCTTCTGGCTGAAGAAACACCTATTAATGCTCTCTAAACATAGCGTATGTCATGCATTTATACAGAAAGTTGAGCAAATAGCTGTTGTAAATGTCTGTTGTCACCGTCCTTCCCTCCATGTGTGTGTTTTCTCTCTGGGACGGTTTTTAGTGTTCCCTGACATCTCTATAGTCATTGACACCCATATTTTGGAATCAGTAACCTGTGTTCTGCACAGCTCTGTTAGAAGAGAATGGAGAAGACACAGATGGTTGTATGGTCCATAGAAACTTCTGGATTTGCATCCAGAGAGGTTCAGTATCAGGTTTTTTAAAAACTGCCCCAAACTCCACGACTTCTTCAGCCTTTTCAGCTCTCACGTATGGAGGAAACTCTAAGGCTGACGGCACTGAGAGCTATGAATACCACACCTTAGCCATGAATAAGCCCCATCTCTTTAGCCTATAGAAAAGACGAACCAAATTTTAATCCTACAAATTCCTTACGGGACAGACCACGTCATGCCATGCCGGCTCATCTTTAAAATCACTTAAAATCTGCTATTTAGGAACTTAACTGTGCTTTCCTGTGACAGCTCTGGAGTGAGGACAACGAAACCTCCTCCTTAGCTTAGATCCAAGTTTCTAACAGCTGGGAAGAGCTTGAAAAATAGGTTTGTGGTGGATTTATTTCTGGTCTGTTCCCATATATGACATAGATTAAAGAGAGACCAGGGATAAAACCTCAGGAGTGTTTTCACTAATGAACTATTGGTCAATTTGTGGCAATCGGGCAGGAGATGCAAGGGCAAGTGCAAAGGGAGGTGGGAAAACTTGTAATAAGTGCTAATGACTGACTAAAGTAGCACGTATATCTACTTTATGCATTGTTTTTAACTATGTCGTTGCTTCCCGTGCCCCATTACTTGCAAACGGTTATTTAGATGGAGACCGTTGGGTGGAAAAGAGCTTTTCAGAGCATTTCGCACAATAGGACCCAACTTCTTACAGCCTTTGGGCTTATTTAATAAAAATCAGCAGGTGATGAGGCATTGTGCGATGCCATTAGCAGATGATGCGCTTTGTGTATGAAAGACCGGGAATCGCTGGCTTTTAAAGACGTGAAATTGGGCAAAGAAAATGAAGCTGTTGTGAAACGTGTTCGTCTCGGAGTCGTTCCGACCTTTCTCCTCCTCTTCCAGTGCTCGTGGGATGAGTTGGGAAGGACAAACAGGTCTTTTCCTTTCAGTTTCAAGGAAAGCGATGCCCCCATGGTTCCATTATATCTCTAATCTCTTTTTAGCCCAGTGGGAAGACAGAGGTGGGAACAGAGGACACCGGCAGCAATCCCACCCCATCAGCGAAGGGATGGGATGAAGGATCCGGTCCCTTTATCCTTCATTTGATCAGTTTTGCGATCTGCAACTCCAGTTTCTCGTGCTGGGATCCTTTGACAGCGGCAGCGGGAGAAAGAGGCACCTGGGGAGCTGGAAATTGAGCTAAAAGCTGAATGTTACACTTGTTAGTGGCAGCGATAAGGTTTGGGGGTGGAAGGAAGACATCACAGAGCCTCTTGTTATATATTGACATGCTACCTGATCTTGCCATCAAAAATGTGGTTAGGGAGAGAAGGTTTTAATATAAATACATAAGATATATCTACATATATGCATGTATGAATACATGCGTATCTTTGGGGTGGGTGAGTTGCATATATTATTATCAGAGGGAGCGATCTATAAGTACATTTTGAAGTCTATCTGCATGCATTTTGCAATCCGCAGATCAGCTTTTCAGTCACGTGCAATAGAGCTGAATATTCGAGATAAACACAACTTTCCAGCGATGATTTCTAAAGCAAAACGCAGCGTTTAAAATTTGCTGGCAGCTTTTATAAATCAGTGACCCAAGATGTAAAACCCCAAGCACCGGGATGCATGTATTTTTAATTTCACCTTGTAAATCACAGCGGTAGGAACAGAGCGAGAGGGAGAAGGATTGTGGTTCTGAAATGTTTATTTGCAGAGGTGCCCCATGCAGAGAAACACAAGGAGAAAAGCTGCCTTGTTCCTTCAGCTGAGCTTGAATTTCACTAGGAAAAGCTTTGCAACAAAGCAAAGGTCTTAAGACCAAAAAATAGTCAGGACTGGAGTTGATCTCGTCCCAAACTTCATTTATCCCACCAGTGTAAGTAAAAGCAGGATTAGGTGCTTTTCAAACACACTTCAGCTTCTCCGAGCAATATTGTGAATGAAACAGATGAGGAAACGCAAGACAAATCATCACTATTAGGTGATGGAGCAAATAGACGCCATGAGCAGCATTGGGAAAACTGGGCCAAAATCTTTCTTGTGTAACCAATATTTAGTCACAGAATGTGGCAACTCAAGCTGAAGTTGAATCATAGCAAGGCTGTGTTGTAAAATAGTTACTATATATTTCTGAATAGCAGCCTAACTAGATGTATACTGAGATTGGCAGCTGCCGCCTTTTGCATATGCTGGGGAGGATTCCAAAGGTTTGGAGGTTCATTTCAGATATTCGAGTTTGTCCTTGGCTTGCTCCAAGTGTGAGAATTTTTGAGGTGTATAAAACCGAGCTGTAAATTTAACAGAAGACAGATTCTTGCTGTTTTCTACCCCTTCCCCCGTTTAGAACTAATGGGCACAAAGAAATGACCAAAGGTGAAAAGGAGAAACTTGACACAGGCACAAAGACACGGTTCAAAGTCCATTTTGGTTTGGGTTTGACTCCTGAGCCTGTGGCTGGATTGGTTTCGCTTGGCCTGAATACTGAGCAACTCCACAGCACGTCACATTAGGGGACCTAATAATTCCTTTTTAGCTTAAATTGTATTAATTTAGCGCGAGCCAGAGTCCAGCTGACTTTGGGCAGGGGATTTTGTCTTACAATATGTTGGGCTCCGTTCCTCTCAAATACGAATAACTGAGATGGGACATTACCCGCCTGTTACCCACCTTGGCCTCTAACTTCATGTTATATCTTTATTTCAGCGCATCTGTTTCCATAGAGAAGCATCTACTAGGCTTTCTCAGTTCAGGTTGCCTCCTGGAAATAGGCAGATTTGCAGAATGTTTGCAGAATAGTGAAAACAAAAGCTCTTTTTGCATGGGAGTCTTTAGGAAAGCTGCAGAGCGGGTGCTTATTCATATCTAATCAGATAGGACGCAACATTTGAAAGCCGCGGTGCCAGTGGCTGGGAGAGGGTACATGGAGAAGCTTTGCTTCATCTGCTCTTTATTGTATTTCCCAAACCGACGTGGTAATGTGGGGCTGGATGGACCTTTTGACCTGATATAGCCATTGAACAGCTGGCCAAAGCACTAAAACTAAACACGACCGGGTAAGAATATTGCCATTTCAACGCTGTCTATCCTGATTTTGAGCAAATCCACCCTGCGCTGTGGGATATCCAGATGGTGTCTTTTACACCTCCTCTTCACCAGCTTGGCTGTATCTTGGCACATTCTCCCTGGCTTTGACAAGACTCAAGCCCTGGTTTGTTTTCTTGGTTTTATTATTGATTGTGTTGAGGTCTTGCCAGTGCAGATGGGCGAGATGCGCTTCGAAAGGCCAAAAGATGGGCTATTATTTAAATAGTGCTATTTAAAATTAATAACCACAGTGATTAAGCGGAGCAAAGGAGGCAACAGGAGAGGGGAAAATAACGGCTTCATAAATAATCAGGTTGGGTTTTAACCATCTCTGATTAAAATATTTCGGTTTAAGTGTTGTCGAGGTGGAAAATGAGCAGACTTATTAATTGTGGTTGTGGCAGCTGGCAGGTCACATACATTAGTGGTTACTAAAGGATACTTGAAAATTGAGAAAGGGAATTTCTTGCTGGTTACAGGTCCTGGCGAGAAGATCGATGAACTTGAGGTGATGAGAACCTAATGGTGGAGTTTCCTGGTTTCTTCTTCATTAGCAACAGAGCTGGGATGTTCTCAGGCCCTGAGCAAGAACAAGCGTTGACCAAACCCTGTGTTGGAGGCAAAACTGATGGACAGTGATGGAAAACTACTTGTGAGAATATAGTGTGTAAAAAGATTGTGTGATTCCTTTCAAGCCATGAGAAGGTATCTGTGGAAGAAATGGAGGTTCAGTTTCCGATTCCTAAGCTTGTTTTGAGTTCTTCCTTTTACCCAAGACCATTTTGTCATCTTCAGCTCTCCTGCTTGGACCGCTCTGGCCTCCCATGTTTCAGAGTAAATTCAAGTGAGACACAATTAGAGAAGGAAGAACTGGAAACCTCGGTCAACTTGAGCTCCTGGAGAGGAATAAATTCAACAAGTATTGCCCTCTCTGACCAATATTCTGTAACAAGAGCTGCTACCTGGCTCTGCAGAGCACAAAATGATGCGTTTTGTAATATATATGCTAGAGGAGGAGATGTATATAAAAAGTTTTTGCAACTACCTGATGTTTGTGAGGCCAGAGCGATGTCCTGCAGACAGAGCACGAGAATGGGGTGGATTAAATGGACAGGAGGCAGAGCCAGAGGTTTTAAATTCTGTCTGAACTCCTTTCACATCAGTGCCAAGTGCTGCAGACTTGAGGAAAACAAAATGCGAACAATTCCCAAATGCGAAGCTCCCGTGTCCCCATGTCCCCAGGGCTCTGCAGGTGCTACACGGCACAGCAAAGACGCTCAGAAAAATCCGGAAGGTTCTACTGGGCTGATAACTTGTCTATGGCCAGTTGTTTTTAAAACCTAGTACGAATATGTCAAGAAAATCTAGTAGTGTTGTGTACCCTACGCTGAAAAGCATCCAAGAGCATTGTCAATGAAGAGTAGTCACCAATTTGCAGTCGGGTGTGCTAAAAGAGAAAGGAGCAGGGAGGGAGAAATGATTTTTGACACTTAAGGTGCACTTAAAATTACATTTTCAGCCTATTTCTCCACAGACTTAGCAGCCAGTGTTTATCTAAAAAGAAAAAGAGGGGGTGGGATCCTCAACAATACTTCGTTAGGCACCAAACGTGGCTGTATTGAATCGACAAGGCAGCTACTGAATGTGAGGAACCCTCAGGAGGCAATCAGGAATAGCTTGGTGGCCTTTGCCCCCAGATAGTTCACTGTGCCTTCAAAAGCATCTGCAGCCGGGGCTGAGACTGTACAGCAGCTCAGAAAGCTCCTCTCAGGGGTCCGTTTCTGATCCCTTTGCTTGTCCTTTGCCCTTTTCTAAAACTGCACCATTGAAGTTTCCTCTCTTGAACAGAGAAATATGATCATAGGAAGAAAGATTTGCAAAAGCCGTTAAGCAAAGCGAGGGTCAACTGCAAGGGTCACGGCCCAGGAGCTCTGCTGAGGCCGATATCCATGTGCTCAGCGGTGCTGTGACACCGGCATTGCCCAGAAAGGGTTTGTGGAGTCTGAGCCTGATTGTGCCACACTGGAGGTTGAGGTTGGATGTGGGGAACAATTTCTTCCCCAAAGGGCTGTGGGACATTGGAACAGGCTGCCCAGGGCAGTGCTGGAGTCACCATCCCTGGGGGGTTGGACAGACGGACATGAGGTTCTCAGGACATGGGGTAGTGCTGGGGGTGGGTTATGGTTGGACTTGATGATCTTGAGGGGCTTTTCTAACCAAAATGATTCTGTGGTTGTATGAGCCCCTGGCTTCATCTGGCCTTGCTTTGGGTAGGGGGTTGGACTAGATGATCTCCAGTGGAGCCCTTCCAACCTCAACCATTCTCTGTGATTCTGTGAAGTTGTCCACCCTGTCACCGTTGAGTTCCATGTCGTTACCTAATTAAAGATGCCTCAGAACTATATTTTGCGTTATATTTAGTGGATTAGATTATCCAAGTCAAGTCGCCCTGCAATGCTAAAAGAGTACAGGCATCACGGGGCAAGGAAATAATTCTTATCAGGTTAATTTGTGTAATGAATTTCCTCTGATTTTTCTTTTTCTTGCCGCTTAAGGTGGGGGCTCAGTTTGAAATAGAGGTTGACTTTGAACTGTAAGTAATGCTTGTCTTCTGTGGATTTTGTTCTTTATACAGATCACAAGGAAGAGAGAAAGAAATGCGTCTGGGCTTAGATCCAATTGGATTACTGTCAACCTCGTCCAGAGGAGAAGGGAGAAGACAGATGCATTGATGGTGACCGAAATGAGATGGAACAAAAGGTAACAACCTGAGCAGGGAAGAAAAGGTACTTTTTACAAATGGTTGTGTTTTGATTCTGGTCTTTCAGAACTTTCCACATACCTCTGGATGCCAAGGAGTCCTTCTTTTGTTTTTTCTTAATTCTTGCCTCAAGGACTTTCATTATTATCATTGTTTTTTAATCAAAATTCCACTGTACTCCTTTCTTCTCAGCTGTCCTGCAGCACAAGCGAAAGGGCACATTTTTAGACCTTTGTAACCTGTGAAAACCTGCTGCTTTTCCCTGTTTGTACAGTCTGGAAGGCGGAAAGCCTTGGAATCCAGGTGTTTTTTGGTTGCGTTGAAGAAAAGGCCTCTCGGTTACCTCCATTTGTCTGTTGCGTCACGTTTTCTGCACGTGCTTTGCTTTGGGTGGTTTTTTCTGCCGTTGTACAATCTGAGCTCACATAGTAGAGTGAAAACATAGTTTTTTGTCCCCACCGTGTGCTCAATGAATCACAACCACCCCAAATTCTGTGGATATTTTAATTTTAGCCATAGTCAGATATCGCTTTGATTTGAGTGGATCGTGAGCGCACATCACAGTACTTTGGTCAATAAGGGTCTACACAGAAATTTGCCTGCTGTGATTTTAACTGTTGGCTGCTCATTAGTCTTTGCCTTGATTTACCTAATTTTGTGTGATGGAGAAACTGATGCTGCCTTTTCTGATTAAGATTCGGTGTTTTATTTATGGAAGTTTCTCTACTGAAAGGTGCTGTACCAAAGTGTAAAGTATGATTATTATTTCTCTAAAGTAAGTTGTCCATAACTCACAGCAAATATAGATTATGAAACATGTTAGCTATGCAGTTTTCATTTTTCATCCTTATTTATTAATGCCTTTTCCGAGCAGTTTAGATAAGTATTTGGAAACCTAGTTATGGGAAAGTCATATTTTGCACATTTCGCTTTAACTGGGAAGAACATTGTTTTCTGATTTTAATCATAAAAATGAAATGCTCCTAATAGAGCAGAGAAACCCAATTTCCTCAAGAAGCATTTGCAGACTGATCTGGCTCAGATATTCCTGCGATCGCAGGAGAATAATACCTTGGGCATGAGAAAATGTTCTGCACTCTCTCCGAAACAAATAGAGCTGTACCGGACAATTATGCGTTCAGCATCGTTGACTTCCAACGAGATGGCTGAGCTCCTCTTTACTGGCCGTTGTCAATTATTACCCTTCACAGCTACGGTGCTTTTTAATTCTGAGCTTTTGGACTCCGAGCGAGAGAAGGCAGCTGAAAAACATCCCGTCTGGAGCCCTGTAGCACCTACGAGGTTTCACGGCCATTTTGCTGCCTCGATTCCGTCTTTGCACCTTGCCTCCTCCTAATTCTTACCTGTAGTTTAGTCACTCAGAGCTGACAAACTGGAGAATTTAGGACAAGTTTAAGATTCAGCCGGACAGGGTGCTGGGCCGTCTTGTCTAGACTGGGCTTTTGCCAAGAAAGGTTGGACCAGATGGTCCTCGTGGCCCATCCAACCTGGTATTTTATGAAACCATGTAAATGCTTTTGAGCCTGACCTTAGTGTTAGACTTAGGCCGTAGCGCTGTGACCAGACTGGTTTTCCACCTGTGGTTTATTTCTAGTCAGAAATACAAGTTTGCAGGCAGCGAGATGCCTCTTGAATTTGTCTCAGCTTGACTGAGTTTTTCCATTTTGGTTGGTTTGAGGTGGCTGTTTTATCTGGATAACTATTTAATTTCTTGGGGACACTTTCCATTATGTCCTCTTCAATTGCTTAGAGTCCTTCTTTTTTTGTGCTTTCTCATCTTGGGGACGTCCAGTTCCTCCGTATGCATTCCGAGCACTTCTGTACTGAGGTTTATTACTGATAAATTTGCGGTGGGTTTGGATGCCTCAGTGACCATGTCCTACCATTTCACTCCTTTGCTAGGACCACTCCAAACCACAAAATAAACACAGCTGGGTGCAGTCTGGATTTACAAGAACTCTGCTGAGACCAGAGTTTATTCTCCATGGCGCTGAAAGGATCAGCTGGTGCAGGCAATACTGATTTCTCATTTTCTCCTGGATTGAATTCTTTTGTCCTCCTTAGCGTTTGTCGTTCCTGGCCTCATATTAGGATGTTCGTGCCAGACCGTCGGTTGGCATCGCCAGCGTTGCTAATGCTGATTTACACCAGCAATCTGGGCCCTTTGTATAGAAAAAGATCCCGTGAGTAGAAGGGATTAAACAACAAGGGTCATGTGCAAAAGCATCGGGTTTTGTGGTTTTCTTCCCGTTCAGATTAAAATTCAATTATGCCATTCGTTGTGTTTCTTCGACCTGTTCTCTGACCGTTTTGTTTATTCCTGTAATAAACTCGCCACTGCATTAGCTCCAAGTTCCCCTCACTTTACAAGATATTGCCATGTGAACCATCACTAGGCACGAGGTGTGAAGAAAGAACAAGAGCCCCCGCAGTGTTAAGCAGCAGGTTATTCAGTTTATGAATTGTAGGCGACTGAGATATTTTCCCCACCCACTTCTTCACAAATCCGACCAAACATCGCTTGATTTTTCAATATATATGCAAACAAATGGCAGCGAGCGATTTCATGGTCAGCCGCCCGAGTTCATTTGGAGAACAAGGGGGATCAAGAGTAAAATTACATTGGCAACTTGTAGCCGTGATTGCGGAAGGATTAGGAAGCTCACGGGAGGTCTGGGATTGCGTTATGGGATCGGAAGCCAACACAAAGCATTGGGGCAACGCTTCCAAAAATGCAGACGGAACTTTAGGCTTTTTTAGGCCTTTCAGGCTTTGACTTTCCATTAGAGCTGTGGAAGGTCCACCTGTGATTGTTTTCTAGCAAGGAACAGAAGTTTGCAGGCACCGGGAGACCTCTTGGGTTCATCTCGGCTCGACTGAATTTTTCTGTTTTGGTGGTTTTGGTTGATATTTTTCTGCGTAACTATCTAATTTCTCAGAAATATGTTCCACTAAAGTCCTTTCCAATTTCCTAGAGTCTTTTTTCCTATTTTCTTTTCTCATCTCGCGAAGGTCCGGTCCCTCCATGTGCATTCCGAGAACTTCTTTGTCGAGGTTTATTACTGATAAATTTGCTGTGGTTTTGGACGCCTTGATGTTCTGTTGATGAACTTTATGATATCAAGGAGAGCAAGTCGTATCCATTTCCATATCCATTTTCAAGTTGCCGGTGTTGTGGGGGGTTTGATTCCTTTCTGGAATTCTCACTGCAGGGCCCATCTGGCTCCAGTTTGGTGGGGTCTTTTTCCTATTTTGGATCCATCACTGACATACTTAGGTCCTAAACTTTTTAGGATGGGAATTTCCTGCCGCTACCGGTTGGTTTGCAGCCTACCGTGAGGATTTCTTATTGATCAGTCTTTACACATCCTTCCAACAAAATTATTCTGGCCAATTATGCTGATTAGATCTGTATGCGCCTGGATATCTTTCACATATAATTGGATTATTTCAATCTATCATGAAGAAGTTTGAGATTAGCATAAGACAGTGATTTGTCACCACAGGGCATTAGTATTTTCATATATATTGGCATCCATCTCTTGCAATATTTGCAGAGATTGCATTCAGTCTCACTCCCATGCAAGTGCTAATGAAGCAAATGTATGTTCAAATATGAGATGGGACCTGGAGTGCTACACGGAGAACAAGAAAATGTGGCTAAAAGTAGCACACAGCATAGTCATTGTGTGTGCATTTAGCACAATATATATTTATCTGGTTTTAAAGGAGCAAAGGTCCAAAGAAAAGGAAGATGCACATCACTAGTCTGTGCTGGAGCGTGATTTTTGATGCTTGGTTTGGTTCCGTCGTGTCCTTTTCCCTCCTGCCCTCACTTTACTTGTGAAACAGACACTTTGTGTGCCTTTAGTTATTGAATTCCATGTTGATGCTCCTTTTCCATACCATTTTTTCCCCTCAAACCTTCCCAATCAGACTTTGGTAGCAGTTTGTGTTTGCATCGTACCCGACTTCCAGTTATACGCCTTCTATTGGTTTTCATTTTTCTGTCTGAAATTATATAAGAAGCAACAGTTCGTTCTTAAAATGCTTGAAGAGTGTTTGTTTTGTTGGGTATGACTAAAAGGAAGCGGCATAATTGACTTGGTGAAGTAAACACTTGAATTTGCTAATGCCGAATTCATAGGGAGTGGGTACAGAGTCCTGGATGCTCTGGAAATATGAGGGCACAGACCAAAAGCGGCTTAATTTGGAAGCTCTGCCTAAATAAGCATCTTTTACTGCCATCAGAGGCAGAACCAATCGCTGCCACTGGACCGGGGGTGTTGTGTCAAGTTTTATCTCTGGGATATGTCTCAATATAGATAATTTGTTTCATCTCTATAAATGTATTTTTAAAAAACGCACACGTGAAAATGTTGTGGGAAAAACTGTCGTAGGAGCAAATAACGACTTGAGCAGAAGTGTGTTGTTATAGTTGGGAGGGGGCGATTTGATCTTAAAGTGAAAATAACAAACCCATATCTCCCCAAAAGAGCCATGAAGGTATATGATACGACAGCTCCGTAAAATCATTAAAATGATGCCTTTCAGCTTGTAAAAATGACGCAAAAGGCTGAGTCACCCTTCTCTTGCAGCTTCTTTTTCCCCACCAAACACATCCCCATAAACCAGGATGGTGGTTCTTCCATCCCCGGCGCTGAGTGATGCACATTCTTGAGCCGAACGTCCCTCAGCGCTAACGCTTTTCAGATGGAGGATGCTAATTTGATAGAATCACAACCTTTTTCTTAAGATCTCGGGTTGGATTTTGGTTTGGTCTTTGCCAGTGTTCAGAGAATAACAAAACGGACTAAGTTCGAGGTTTTTTACGGAAAGAATTATTTACTGCACCGCGGTGACGTGTGTTAAATGTTAACAGACAATATCTTGCGAGATTTACTGTAGGAATCTCGCCGCTTCTCCGCGTGGAGCTGTTGAGTAGGAATGAGAATTATGGCGAGGTGTGATGAACAGCAACAGTGTCTGGTGATAAGTTGGGCCATAACTCAGCATTTACTGCAGGTCACCACTGCAATGATAATGCGAAGGGAATTAATCTCTGGCCCCGGTGAAATGAATGCAAGCGCGCAAAGCCCAGCACAAAGGCACCGAGCACTCACTTGAGGCTCAGCCTTTAATAAAAGTATTTTTAAATAGATTCTACAGTCAATAAATATTGTGCATGTCGTCTTTAGCTCAGATATGAGCAGGAGGTGCAAAACTTCTGCCTAAGCCCCTGAAGTCTAATTAAAAAGATGATGGAGAGGATAGCAAATAGAAATTCTAGAGGGTCTAGGGGAGCATTTGGCTGGTTTAGGCTTTGAAGGTGAAGCGGTGTGAGCAGTCTGTTATATATCTGAATTTATCAGATATGGTTCTGAGTCCAGTTCTTGTGAATAACCGCCTGATAACTTCAGACCATCCTCCTCTCCCTGTGCATTCCCTTTGGGCAGAATCAAGGAGGTTGATAGAACATGACCAAGGCTTTTCTAACGCTTGTGAGCTGAGTTTGCTGCTCTGCTTTGGAAACTTGCTGCAACACCCTGGCCCCATTTGAAGTGTTTGCAGCACAGCCCCCTGAGATAAAGTCACTATCGTTCTGTGTTCCACCTCAGGATGCAAAATTAATCTTCATATCTTCATCTCCACATTCTCTGTCCTTTTCTTATTTTTTTTGCTTCATTCTTCTGCATTTGTAACATTTCTAAATGAGCAGAAAAGTCAACCAGGGCCTGTCTTCTGCAAACCAACAAACCAGGATGCTGAGGTTGGCGTATGATCAGTTATTGCCTATGGGGTTTTTAACAGCAAAGTGTTGGTGAGATGGTTCCTTAGGTGGAAATGTACTCGTTCAACTGAGACGGATTTTACGGGCCGTGAAGAATCTAAGTCAGATTTTTCAAGAGGGGGTGAAGATGAGACAGCATAGAAAGGCAGTGGAAAGGGCTGTCCTGATCCCGCTTGGATTGAGCACATTTGGTGACGGAGAAGGATTAAGGGTCATTTTGAAGCACGGCTTTTTTTAGAAGGCAGAGGATGTATTTTAATATGTCAGAGAATCACCGTCACAATCCCCCCCTCTCCTGTAAATATCATAAATGGATGTAGTTAATCAAGATATCTGAAGAATTATCAAGTTTTCCTATTCCCAATATTCTCTCTTCAGCCTTAAAGTCTTTGATAAATTTAGCAAGGAAGAACTGTGCATAAAAAGATGTTCCTCTCTCTTTCCTTTGCATCAAGACCCAGAAATATAGCTGTAGCTCCTTATAGACGATCAAATATAATATTATAATAATTAGCGTTTAAGTGTTAATTTCCTTTTTTAGACTGTCATTATGTCAGTCTGTTCCTGAAAGTGGGGAAAGAAGCGTGGGAGGGAGCACGGCTGATGGAGGTCTAAGTAGCCTGATTGATTTTGCAGGAGTTGCACAAGTTTACACTGAAATTTGCCCCACTGAAGTGCTTGTATTTTCAGCAATAGCTGCTAGACGTGAGCACCCATCAGAGGGGCGAGGGCTGGATTTTGGCGAGCGTCATTTTGGGGATGCTCCCAGCAGAGGAGCGATGCCCGGCACTTAAGAAATACTTGGAAACTTTTCTGGTTCAGCCTGGAAATAATTGAAGTCTCAGTTCATCCATGTAGCATATTTTCCTTTGAAGTTTGTAGTCCATATTGGTTGCTTCAAGCAGACGATCCAGCCTGCAGGGCCGTGTTCAGAACACGATTGTGTGTCTGGTTCTTCCCTACACCAACTTTTGGAGGTGTTTGGTGCTCAGCCCCCCTTTCCATTTGGATTGAAACACAGTGATCTCGCTTGTTTGAGCTTTCTCTTCCTCACGTCATTCCATTTTTTTGCGTTACCTGTTTGGCTTGGACCCCTTGATGGGGTTTTCCATGACTTGGTTGATGGAGACACGTTGGGGTCTGAGCTCAGCCCTTGGATCTGTCACACGACTCATTGCGACTGCGCCTGAGCCTCTCCATCCCGCGTTGAGTCCCCTCAAGTGAGCAGAATCCTTCCTCACGCTATTTAGCTGCCTTATTTAGTTAATTTTTTGGAATAGGGACCATCCCTGAGTTTGTGCGCTATCCCAGCTGAGATTTCGAACTCCAGCAACACCCTGGCTGGCAGGAAAAGCAGCCTGGAGCACTGGAAATGAAGCTATAAAACCAGAAGATCTTTTTCCACGTCCCACAGAAAGCAGTGAGTGACCCCGACCGTTGTTGTAACACAATTTCTCAGCGCTCAAACAATCGAGGTGAGCGACGTGTTATAGGAGCACAACGGTGACAGCTCATCGGACCGAGAGTGAGCAGGGTCACCCCAAAGCAAAGCCCGAGGGGGCTGATATTCTCACTTCACAGCCAGCAAAGCTTTCCTTGCAAAGGGCAAGCTGAGGCCAGCACAGTTAGACTGAGCTTGGAACAAATTGCCAGCCAGTAAAAGACTCTGAGATGGAAAGATTTCAGGCGTGTTAGTACAGACAGACACTCGAGTTCTCTTTAATGGGCTTCTCTAGACTACCCATCTCATAAAGATCACCTGCGAAACGTCTTCTTTAGCTTATTACTTTATTTTTTCTGCCAGTGGTAGTCATTTTTCCTGGCACCAAGTCTTTCCTGAGAGTTATTATCTGAATTACTGTATATTGCAGCTATAAACCAGTCTGGATGCTTTTACAGGAAAAGGGACCTGATCCTGCGAACGGGCCCTCTGCTGCTCCGTGGCAGGAGGGTTCACAGCTGCCTAATTAGCTGAGAACAGAGACAGCTGAGTGCATAAAGGGGGAAAACAGGAGTCAGGGTGGTTTTGTGGCTGCTCATGCAGGAGATGTGGGGAGCAGGGAGCTCCTGTTGAGAGCTCAACGGAGTCCAAGCTCATCAAAACGAGTCCTGCTACTCAAGGAGGACGAACACGGTTCTTAGTGGTTGCAAAGGTGTCCCTCGGCACTCCCAAAGTGACACGAAGCAAAGGTGTGCCCAGGACTGTCCTAAATGCGAGACGCTGCTTCAGGCTTTCCCGCAGATTCCTTCTGTGATGTTGGGTAAGTCATTTAGTTCTTTTCTTGCAAGAGGGATGAAAATATTCCCCTTTTCACAGGAGGATTTGCATCCTGTGCTTGTGATAACAACAGAAGTATCTGAAATTATTATTTTTGTATTGGGAGTAACCAAGGACAGATGTAAGTGATGCAGGTTTGTTCCTGGCAGCTGTAATGATACCATGTTGTTCCATTCCCATCTCAGTTTGAGGGACTGTATGTCCTGAATGCACAAGAAAACGAGAGGTAGTGTTGCACCTAAAACCTGAGGAACTTAATATACTTGAAACAAAATGGGTGGCCTCGAGTAGCAGATATGTAAAGGCTGCCTGAGAAATGCTCTCCATGATTGTATGAATACTTGAAGAGCTCTTCAGAGCATCAGCGGTGCGACGGCACATTTTGGAGAGGTTTTCTTCAGAGGCATTTGTCCTGAACCTGGGAATAGCACATGATGCACTTGTAGAACAAAGGGACTTAATCTCTAGAGTTTCAAAGGGGAGATTTTTCCGGTCGCAGCCACTTGTGGGACAGTCTATAGGCAGGTGCCAGCGTTGGAGCAAATGGCTGATTGACTGTTTTGTTCAGGACCCTGTGGAGAGTAGAAGAATTGTGTCTATGTCTATGCTGAGACTCCAACAAGACCAAGATGAGTTAAGTCCCCCCTTTCCTTTTCAGTGCACAGTCTCCCGGTTTACAAAACTCTTTGCTTTTACTGTCTCGTCCTTAAATGAAAATTTCAGCAGCCCTGGGCAAGGTGGAGGAGCAGGGTATAAATATTACAAAGGGATCCTTTGAGCTCTTGTACGTATTGTCATGCCCTGATGAAACAAGACTTGAGGATTAGTCCAGGCCACTCTTAAACATGCAGATTCAGATTTTTTTTTGTAATTAATTCTATACAGTATAGGTTAACGCATGCTTAGGCAGACATTGCAGGCAGTGTTACAGCAGCAACAGACATAAATGGGGACCAATAACACCTGTGTAGCATTTTAAAAGGAAATGGAGAGACTTGTGTTTAAATTTTTAAAGGCTCATGTCCCGTGTTTATAGTCGGCTTGTGCCCAGATGCCGATGGGTCCTGGTGGTTCTTACAAGCCTGGAAACCCATTTCCCACTGATTTCAGTCACGCAGGTGAACGTGTCCTGAGCATCAACGGCTCCCAGCTGGAGACCTGGGCTGTTTGGCTCTTCATCTCAGCGCAGAGTTTGTCTGTCCTCAAGCTGTGTAGGACAACCAGAATCCAGCAGAAACAGCAGGACAGAAAGGCAGCGTGCACTCTCGAGTTTCTTTTAATTTGTTTTCTTTTACTAAGGGAAGATATTGAACCGATTCATCTTGCAGATTTTTTTTAAATCATGTTTGTTTTCCGTGTTCAAAGATGGCTACCAAAGGCGCTTTATTTCTCTTCTGGACTAGCAATAACCTCAGCTATTATCACCCTGACTTTTCCCATTTGGCAGCAATACAAACCATGCAATTATCCCTTTTCCTATCCATTCTGTTTGTGTCTATACTGTTAAAGATTTTTATTTTCTCCATGCTGATGGCTTTGGAGAGTTCAGCCTTACTATATGTGCTCAAGCAGAGCCCGAGCACTGGAGAAAAATGGCCTCAGTAAAAGCCATCCATCCAGGGACAAAAAGCAGCGAATCTGGGAGCCCATCTAGTCTCCTCTGTAGCATTTTCCTTCGAGCACGGAGGGAATTTTAATTTGCTTGACGCCATTATCTTGGTGCTATCTGACGTGTTAACCGGAATAAGGGACAAAATGATCCTGAAATTTGGGGGGAGAGGAGGTATTTCCAGAGGAGTCTGTCGCCAAGGGGAATCGGAGGCAAAGCTTCCTCAGAGAGGGGAGAAAGTTGATCAATTAAGAGGGAATGGTGCTCGAGTTCCCTCACCCTCCATCAGCATCCTGCTCTCCATACTCTAAGGTATTTGTGATCTATGGCTTGTACTGGACCTGTGATAGAAATCATAAGGTCACAAAATAATTTGGGTTGAAGGGACCTTCCAAGCTCATCTGGGCCATGAGCAGGGACATCTTCAGCAGCTCAGGTTGCTCAGAGCCCCGTCCAGCCTGGCCTGGGGTGTCTCCAGGGATGGTTCATCCACCACCTCTCTGGGTGACATGGGCCAGGCTCTCACCACCCTCAAAAATCCCCGTCTCCTTTTTCCAAGAGCCTTGTCCATGTCCGCATCAAACTTCACAGCGTGCGCTGAAGCAAATGACGGCCCTCGATAGCCCAGGGAATGCTATTTATTAACATCACACTATGTCTGCGATCCATGTATAGCATACCCGCTGCATGTAATTAAAAGTCTTAGGGCTGTAGCGCTCCATGATTAATGCTTTAGGTAGGCACTTGAGCTCCTAATACTAATAGGAAGTGACTTGCTCTAAACCACGAGTACCTCAGGAGTAATAAAGGTTGCTCTAGGCATATTGCATGATTCCTTGACTCATTAATTATAGCTGCCCAAAGTGGAAAGTTTATAATTAAACATATAGTTTATTCTTCTACTTTTGGACGAAGTAAATTAAGGTAATTAGATTTCTTTTCGATTAAGCATATGGAGCCATTTACAAAGTGCACAGGTGCGTGGAACGAGGCAGTTACTGTGCAAGGGGTTTTGTCTGGAGCTCATCTGAGATCCAGTGTGGAATGATGTCATGTTTATAATCAAGCTCATTCAGTTTAATTACCTTCAGAGGCAGTTTTTGACTCTTGAAAAGGAGAGGTATAGAGCGAGCAGGCAGCTTCACTTGTTTGGCAGGAACTTCTGTTGGGATGAAGCCAACTGCGTTTCCTTCACTGATGAATTGAGTTGCAGGTAAGAGTTTTTGAACTGAAAGTATTAGAACATGCGATTTAGAACAAAGAAATAAATTCAGGTGTTCCCAGGCATGTGCAGTCAAAAGAACAATGGTTATTAGTAGCGTATGTTAAACATAGGGTATATTACCCATTCACAGCCACTACGCGGCACATGAATGTTCACAGTGTCTGTGTACATAGGGAAGAATTAGCTCAGCTTTACAGGGAAACTGAGGCACACAGGCCAAAGTTCCTATTAGCTCCCACAGGGGATTTTAGCAAAGACTTGATCCCCAATCCCAGACTTGGGGCAACTCTTTTTACCTGCTGAGGTGGGTGAGCATTTGTTGAAGAAAACAAGAATAGAGGGACTAACTGGCAATCCGGGAATTGCAGCCCCTCCTTGGCACTGTAGGTTTTTGGTTGCTTTGTAAGAGTGAACCTGTAGCAAACAAGACGGCGTGGGTGGGTGTGTTTTGGAATTGCTGTTACAGAATGAACAAGCTCTTTGTGTTATTTTCCATTCCCTCTTTCTTTCACGTGCATATAATACAGCACAGGCTTACAGAGAGATATATAAATTTTGTGTGTGTTTCTATACATTCACACGTGCATATCTGAGTATAAAAAAGTGGGATTGTGTTGTTCATCCTCCTGTGAATCATTCTGAGCTGCAGAACAAAAGCACAGAGCTATTTTCATGGGGTCACACAGCTGGTTGGCGACAGACAGAAATAAATGATGGGGCCATGGGTAGCTCGTATCTCGTGGGTCTGGTCCTCTCTCCCGTTGCCAAGAGCTTTTATTTGAGCGTTGTCTGCAACTTCTGTAGCTCCAGCGTTTCTGATCCGGGTGCAAGGGAGTCAATAGAAGTCAGACTCATTAATCCTGGCCTGCGGCGAGTCCTCGTGGCGGAGAACAGTACAACATGTCTCGTAATGACTCAAGTAGGAATAGTATGGAAATAAAGGAGCCTGAGTACTCAGACTTCGTGAACGTGTGCGGTGGTTTGTTCAGCGCTGTCCCCCGCATCAGTTCGTGTTCTGTGTCCTAGGCAGATACGAGGTGTGTATTGATTACTCGGAGGGAGCACTAGTGGCATTTTGTTTCTTTGCAGAATTAAACTTGACATATCCATAATAATGGCTTAGCCAGGCTTTGCCTTTAATGAGCTTTTTCCAAGCCCTGGTTGCAACTCCACGAGACTCTTTTATGCGCCTTATTTTTTATGAAAACAAAAAAGATGAAGCACGTTGAGCAAGATTATTCAAGTGGTGCTGTAGTGCCTGCATTGCTCCACACCCGTCTCTGGAAGACACACCAGCAAGGGACACTGGTGGAGTTACAAACAGTTGCTTCTCCAGTGCAGTCCAGTTCACCGAGGTGCCTCCGTTGGTGGCTGCATCTCCACCGCTGGAAGGGCGACACCCCAAAGGGGTTTAAAAGATGTATAGATGTGTTCTTAGGGACATAGTTTAGCGCTAGAGTTGGATTATGGTTGGACACAATGATCTTAAGGGTCTCTTCCAAACAAAATGATTCTCTTATGTGATTCTGTGGTTCCTCCCCTCTGCCAGACCTTCGCTACCCCAACATTCCCCAGGTTTGGCCAACACCACTACTCATCATCTTCTGTGCGAGAGCACAAAACAAGGACAGAGCCCGTTTTGCTCTTTCTCCCCAGCATCCTGGTGATTGCTTTGTCTGCTACAGGCCACCAGAGCCGAAAACACCGCATTTAGAGGATGCATTTGTCCTCGGGATGGTGCCAGCAAAGCCTCCCCGGTGCTGCAGAAAGGAGCAGGCGCTGGCACGGCCTGGAGCATCCCATCCATCAAAGCCTTTGTTCCAATACCTGTCCTCGCGGAGTGGAAATCAAAGGTGCTCCCTTTATCTGAAGGTCTCTAAAAGGGATCTGAAAACATCGATTTCTGTTGTCAAGTGAAGCGAGAGTGTCACTTTGGCTTTGTGCACAAACCTTATCTCAGTTTCCTTATTGAGCAGGAAAAAAAAAAAAACAGCTCCCCTATATTTTATTTCATTTCCTTGCGGTGGGGCAGGAGAGCAGGTTTGTTGCAGTTGGCTTGTCTGGGGGCTTTGGAGCCGGACAAGGAATCCCTTATTCCATATCTGGGCACACACACTCGCTGTCAGTGTGGTCCTGCTGTCCCCATCGCCTGCTGCTTCTCCAGCACCCACAGGCATTTCTCATTTATAGGGGATTCTCTTGACCCAAGGGCTGCCATCGGTGTTTAACACCATTACCTAGGCTGGAAATTGTGAATGTTGATCTACTCTTAACTTTCTTACCTTTAGAGCAGGTTATCTCACTGAAAACATTCAGCAACTGGCTACAGATGCTAAAATAAGACCTGGTTCAACAAACACTGTGTCTGCAAAAGGAGCCCCATTGATGTCAATGAGGTTTCTTTGCATGGAACAGTCAACATTGATTCTCCGTGAGTTTCTGGTTTGTTTCCTGATGCGATTTGAGATGCTCTCTTTAATCTGTGAAGTGCTGACAGACATGTAAGTTTATTTCCATTCCTCTGCTTAATCCCAGCTCCAGTAAATCTCAGCATTATGTCTGTTGGAATCGGCTTTCAATCTGAGAGGCGTAATTAGCTTGACCGGTGTCGGTTCGTGTTGAAAGGTGAAATGTGAATATTTTCATAGTGGTATATTAGCACAGGAAAGGTGAGGACAAATACCTTGTGAACTTGGTAAAGATGTAAATGTGTCGCACGCAGGAGAAGTGAAAGGAGCAGCACAGCCCTTCAAACTCAGTGCTCGTGGGGAAAACCAACCAGATTTTCAGATCATGTGCAGGACAGAAATGGCAAAACCCCCTGGGCACTGCCCAGCGCTCCCAACAGCTGATGTTCGAACCTTTGCTGCTGCAAACTGGGCTCCCGGTTTGCCGTGAAACCCCAGCAAACGCGTGGCCGTCAGATGCGATCGCTCTTCACCCTGCTACAGCAGAGAGATTATCACATTTCCTTTATTAAGCCTGGCTTTAAGAGCAGCGTCTGCTGTGTCAGGCTCTCGCTGAGCTGTGGCTTTCGAAGGCGTCCGCACAAGGGCCACCATCCACCCTGCAAAAAACCAAAGGCTTTTAGCTTCTCATAACTACAGCCTGTGCAGGAAATGATGCTCAAAAACTCAGTTATTGTGTAGGTCTGTAACGCTTTTGATTTTATTCCGTGCGGCCTTTATAAGTTGTGCAGAACAAGGTGATGTCTGTATGTCAGTGGCACAATATATTACAAAATGTAGGTATCAAATAACAGCAGCGCTACTTATTTAGCAGCTCTAGTTGGCGATTTGCCTCAGTACTTCCTATCAGACTGTGTCTGCTCAAGCACCGAGTGGCTTCTTTATTTAAAGGACATCTGGAAGTGAAACTGAAGTAGAGCAGGATGAAAAATGTCCCGAATATGAATGGAAGGTCGTCACACGAAAAGCTAAATGTCACATTTGTTGCTCCACTTAGTCGTATTACAGCTGGAGAAATGTAGCCCTTCGGTTCTGCCACCGAAAAGAAGCTGAAGTCAAACAGAAGTCCTTGAGTGCAAACATGCAGATCAGAATTAGATTTCCTCCTAACTCCTGGGTAATAGAGTTCTGTCAGAGCCAGGAGTCAATTAAGTGGATAAATAGGCACATAGTTCACTAACACTTAGCATTTCAGCGGTGTTTTGCTGAAGTAAGCACTTAATGTGATTATTGTGTTGCAGCCTGATTTAAGATGACAAGTTTTGCATTTCCTAAATATTAATTAGCCCCGAATTTCTATTTATTTAAACTCTGAGGCAGCAAGTGGGTAGTTGTGTGATTTAACTCTACCTCCTGGCACTTAGCTCATCTGGGACATTTGAAATGCAATTCGAAACAATTAGCCCTCCTGCCCGTCGGCATCAAGAACGAAGAATAGAGCTTGTTTTGTTCATTTGGGGGAATGATCATCCTGCAAACAAGTGCAGGGATCTGCTCGTTTGGATGAGGCTTTTTGATACCTAATGAGGGAAAAGCAATACATTTTTAAATGGATTTTTCATCAATTTGGTTCCCCTACCCTCATTTTCCATATCAAACCCCTTCAGAGCACCTTGGGGTTGCCCGAATTCCTCAGACATCTGCGAAATCTTCACCCTTTGGTAGCTAAGAACTCACAGACTGACCATGAAAATGTGTCATTCAGCTCACTGGTGATACAGAGGAAAAAATGGGTATTTAAAACTTCAGATGGGCTGAGATTCAAAGGCTCTGGGTACCCAAAGCTCCTTTGGAGTCTAATGGGAATTTGTGTACTCAGCAGCAAAACCAGAGGTATTTTCATAGAGCGGCGCGGAGCATCGCGAATCTCCTGCTCCATTTCTCCAATGACGGCTCTCGTTGCACTCTCTTTGCTATTACTCTATATGTAACGAGGTGATGGTTGAAGTATTTCAGCTGCCGTGGGCAAATGGCCACAAATTTGCCTTGCAACACGCCTTTCCGTTTTCAATACTTGCTCTCTTTTAGACATCGAGATGCCGAAATGCTTGTATATCCATGGAAGGAGTTGTTTGCAATCACAGCAAAAGCATGTCACCAAGCGGTCATCCGTCTTGCCGCCGCGTACGAAAAGCTTGGGATCATCTCGTGTTTTGGAGACTTGTATTTTTAGATCGGTACTGTTTGAATGTGTCGTTGGCCACCAGTCAGCGAACAGCGGGGTTAATATCGCGCCTGGCGGAGCTCGCCCATCTGTTCCCATTTCCATCCAACCGTGGGGTGATGCGAGAGCTCTCGAGGAGGGTTCGGAGTGATCCAGTTTGTCGTCTTCTCTAATACAGTCCGCTCGGTAGCACTTGAAAAAGCTCCCCGTGCCAAACAGAAGGGCGTAAAATTCGCAAAGAGACAAAAGGAGCTTGGAAATCTGAGATGCTTTTTTCACATTTTCAGGAATTATGGTTATTTCAATTCATATTGAAATTAGAGACTGGAACAGATGGAGTGATTGTACAGTAAGATGAGATTAGCCAAGGCTTTGACACTCTATCTAATGAGGAATTAGAAGGCAGACGCTACTGATTGGGTTTTTCTTTGGGGTCTAGTTATGTTTTATTATATTTGCCCTGTTATTTATGTCAACAGTAACACATCTACAAAATCTGACCCAGTCCTATGGACAAGATAGACCATCAAGACTTGTTAAATTGTATATGCGCCGTCTCCTGAAATTCACAGTCAAAATGCACCGTCTACACAAAAATGACGGGATACCACAAGGTTTTTGGCTGAGGTTTTCTTTAGTCTGCAAGCTCAATTATCTGAACCGGTCCATGCATCAGGATACTCCTTTCTTTGGGGTTGTGATCCTAACGAGGGGCTTGATCCAGCAGCCTTGTATCTGATATCACTGTTTGTGCTGATTAGATACGGCCACAGTTTTTGCACGTGGATGCAAAAAAATACAGTAATCGAGATCATTCCCTGTTAATACATCTGGGCAGCCGTTTGGAAATGGAGATGTTATTACAGAAAGTGAATTAAATCATTGTTCCCACTTCCCTCCCCCCAAGCCGTGAAATAACCATGAAGTGCGGTGACTTTTCTCCAGGCAGCCACCATGAAATCAGCACAAATTTTCCATCAAAAGTGGACAACTGGGAAGATTAAACCAAAGAGCACTGGAGGCATTAGATTTGTGCTACCTAATTAAGGGCATTTTTCTCGTGGAGTGGGAGGGCTTTTTTTCCCCTCTTTACATGAATACTCCTATTGAAATGACTGAGAACTGTGTGCTCCAAGTTAAGGGCAGTGCTGCTGCAGATTATTTTTTCATAATAATTTCCTCAAATATTCACCAAATTGTCTTTCTTAGAGTGCGATGCTGTAGGGCACCCCTGAAAAGGAATAACATTTGGTCCTTTTTCCTATTTTCTTCCTGTATTATTTGCTTTAGATGTTTTCATCACTCTGGGTGGTTTTTTGGTGCAGTCATAGAAAATTGTCAGCGTCTATTAATCCATTTTGCATGGCTGCCCCCAGGCCAGCAAATGTACAGGAACAAGGTTCTGGTCCCTCCCAGGTTCACATGTTTAAATGTGCAAGGAGGAGCGAATCCTCCAAGGGACGGTGCAGCAGCAACATGAGGACCTTGGGTGCAACAAATGGCCTCGGGCTGTTTACTGGAGCAAACCTATTTGTACAAGCACATTCTGGCGCTTGGTTCTCTGCGGACACCGCGGCAGCGAAAGAAGAAGTTTATGAGTCCTCAAATATTCCCTGCGCAAGCACCTGTTTTCGTTTTGGAAGACAAAGATGCACGACAGGTCGTTGAGCAGTCGCATCTAAATGTTAATAATAATAATACTGCCGATGTCTTTCGGCCAAGGATATGCAAATATTGATTGCTTGAGAAATTCCCTGCACTCAACTTGATTTCTTTCTTTAGATAATGTAATAACTTTGGAATCTCATCAGGACAAAAATTGAGGGGGATGTTCTACCCATCAATAAGCTCAGCCTTACCGGTTTGATACTGGAAATCCCCAAATGAGAGGACAGAAGAGGGAAGGGAATGGAGCACCTTGAGTAGCAGAGGTGAAGGAATAACCAGAGAGCAGCTCTTGTCGTGAGGAAGGTGAAGGAATGAACAAATGAGGATTTGTTGAGAACTGTGCTGCCAAAAGCACCGCAAGCAGGGGAGCCAATGGGGAAAAAAGGGATGATTTCATGGAAAGTCAATGGCAGCGTTGGGAACAGAACCAACGCTTTTTTTAACTAGGACCCCTATATTTTAAGCGCAATTTAGGGCCAGTCTCACAGCTGCGGTGAGCTGGCATCGCACATGAAGCAATGTCAATTGATGCTAGCTGCAGATCTAGCCTTGGATATCTTGATTGGAATCTATGGCGGTAATTACTCATGCTCACCATTTGTATTTTGAGACTAATTAACTATTCTAGGTTCCTATAAAGAATATTGTCAACTATTTAATGGCTCATTGAGTTCAGCAGGATTTCTAGCTTCTCTTTTACAATTTCAACAGAAGAGTTATTGTGATTTGTGACTTGGAGTAACCGCTAGTGAGCTGCAAGCAGACCATGCGTATTATGATGTCAGCTCTGCCCTTTTACAAATAGGTTTTAATTGGCTTTACATGGATTCTGCTTGATGATACGAGCCATCCAAAGATAGGCCATATGATAGTAGTTTTTCGCAAAACATATAAAAGCGGCGCCTTCGTGCAAACGTGTGTTCTACAGATGCTTTTCAACTGTAGACAATGAGGATGAATATTTAACCCTCATCCCTGTGTGCGTCAGTCTATTGGTCTCGCATCTGCCTTCATGAAGACGTTGGAGCCAAGGTCTCCAGCTTAATTTCACGCCAACAAAAGAACGTTAGATTTCTCGCTATGTCGCTGCGGCGGCTGTCGAATACTTCTGCAAATGGCTGTTTGCAGTGAAAAGTGTGTCCTTTGGGAATACATAATCCTAATTTTTTTAAAAGCATGGCCTGGAGTACTGAAATTATTAATTGTTCAAGTCTTTGGAGCTCACTTGTCTGCATTTTTCATCAGGAAATGCGTTCGTTGCGATCTCAAAACTGGGTTTCTCCCACACTGTAGCATCCCTTCTGAAACTCCTCTATTTGAAGGTCTGAGATGGCGCGTCGAAGGATACGGTTCCCATTTGCTTTTTGCGTGGACGTTGTTGTCGTGTCTTTTATCTGCCCGAAGAATGAATTGAGAGGGTCACAAGTGTTTGTAAAATGCTGGAGTTAAAACCAACTGAACCTTCAGTTCAGCAGCTGAAAGGAATTTGTGCTCATTTCCTAATACGTGGTTCCTGTAATGTTTTCAAGTGCCCATCTCATCACCATATATTGTGTATAAAGAAACTACACCCAACTGAAGTAAACATTTCCTTTTGCTCTACAACATTTCATTTACGATAGGTGTGTAGCATTAAATAATTCAGCGCCATCAGTGTCTGTGATGTGTGTTAACAGCATTCAAATGAGACTTTATGGAAGGCAGACTGGATAAAAAAACAAACCACCAATTTCCCAGAGTAGCTTTTTGGCACCAGACCCGCTAAATCTTTAACCACCTTCCCTCCTATTGAGTAGTGAAGCCAATTTGCAGATTCCTATGTGAAGGATTGTGTGTGCATTGTAGGGTACGACCCGGCCGTAGGTGGTCACTTGTCACCTATGAGATAATAAAGAAATCTTGGAAACACCAGAGGACTTAAAATAATATAACAAGCACGCAAGCTTAAAACCAGGAGATAGCATTATTCTGCCGATAAAGGGTTAAGGTTTATCTTGTGTATTTACCAAAAAGAAGGCCCAAATCCTCAAGGGAAAACGTGTCTCATACAATCTGCGTTGCACATCTCTTATCCAGGCTGCAGATTTACTGGGCGTTGTAAACGGGTGCTACTACACACAAGGACCTCCTGGGTGTAGGAACAACCTCTCCCTCTCTCTGCTTTCAGTCCCTGCCACGAATAGGCAGGTTTTGGTTGTAGCATTATGTATTTTTTTTCCTTTTTTTATTCTTTATTTGGCTTTTTTCTCTCTTAATTTCACCTCCCTTCTCTGCTGTGAAAATACCAAGGCAGATGCTCAGCAGATACACATCGCTGCAGAGGTTTGATAGGAGCTGCGGTGCCAGTAGAGGATGTCGAAACATAGTGAAAACCAGTTTCCGCAGAATACGTATTCTAATAGCCTCTTCAAACCAAAGCCATAGAGCCCAGTCTCAAACTGGCTCACCCCAAATAATCAATAATTTGCGTTGGGTGACAGTTTATATATAAACTAAGCTTTTTAGTTTTGGCGTCGTCAATACGTCTTGGTGCATGTTTGCACGAAAAGTTCCCCCAAATATTAACCACCGTTATTAGATAATCACTAATCTCATACATGGAGGTTGCGTTCGCTTCTTCCCCTTGCCCCAGGTGTGCAGTTTGACTTTAATAATGTAGGAATCATGAGTTTTTAAAGCACAGTGATATTTTTTTCTGGTTGAATTGGATGGACATGAGAGAGCTGAGGGAAGAAAATACAATCCATCTTCTGTGAAATGAATTCAGTCATCCTTCAGTTTATTGAGTGAGAGGGAACACAAAACAAATCCACAAATGTCAAAAGCAGTCTACAAGGGATCATTCCATTTCTTTTCCTATTTATTTCCTTGATTAAAATGATTTTTAACTGATTCCTCTCCTAATTTAATACGACAAAATATAATTCACTTGAATATCCTCCCGAACCCCCCTGCCAAAGTTTGTGCTTGGCCAAATTGGCTGGAAATAGGGTGGCGGTGGGGAGGGACTTTGCACTTCAATGGTCTCTTTGCTAAAACCATGGAGATGTGGAGATGGAGAAATTCCAGCCCCGTTAAATTCAGGAATTCCTGATTATTTGAATGGAGTGACAAAGCACCTCGGTAGTGATCGACTGATTTCTTCTGGGATGAAAAGAGTAGTTTTTAGTAATGTGAGCGATGTTTTTGTGCTCTGGACCTTATTCTGCTGGCTGCAAAGAGGCTTTTTGGTAATTTCTGTGGTGAAATGTAATCGTGTGGATTGTTCCCAGTAGGCCTCAGGCTGCAATCCTGCACGGCGAGGGATTCGCACATCCCAACAGGCCCGTTCTGCATTCCTGCCTGCCCTCTGTCCTTCTGAAACCCATACCCTGTTCTCACCACGTAAATAAGGTTGATTGAACTGTTTTCATGATGAATTTAGGCACAAGTCAGCCCATAAAAACGTAAAAACAAGGGCGGCAATCCCTTCGGCTCATCGCGCCGACTCCAGCAGTAACGCTGTAGGAACGGGGACGTTGATCCATTTCCCAATTCTCAAACCTTTTCTCTTAGATCATATGGCGTCCTCTTTGTTTCCTGATTGCACAGATAGTTTTGTGTAAGAGGCAGAACCATTTCCGACATTCCACAAGGATTGCAGATGGATCCTCTTTGAAGCCATTAAATGGCTCATCCAGGGAAACAAGGGCAGCAACAGGATTACAATCCAGATTACCCAACCCAATTTTGTTCCTTATCCACAGCAAGGTCTTAATTCCCTAAAAGCTTCTAAACGAGAGATCGTTCTGTATTTCTGAGTAGCTGTGGCTATTCATTGAACTCTAATGCATAATGGAAACGAGTAATGGAATTGAGCGTACAATGAAAATGAATATCATGAAGAGCTATCATTCTGCAGCCCTACAAGATTATTTAGCACAAAGGTTTTTTTCCTTTAATAAGTCCATTGTTGTTATATCAAATCTAATAACCTGAAATGAAAAGAAAGTCTTAAAAAGTTGAAATAGAGGAGTAATGAATTAAGAGCCACCAGACACTGTTAGTTTAATATTACATTTTAAAGAGCTGAATTTAAGTGAGAGGTAATTTAACGAAGACACTATTAGTACTTGGGTTTTTTTCTGCATTCATTTTAAAGCCAGATCTGAAACAGAAGTTAAATTTGTGCATCTGCAGAGATTCATGCCGATGGAATATGCGTTTGGATATGGAGCCAGATTAAGGCCTTGGAGACTCCGTTCTCCTTCCGCCCAAACATCCAGCCCTGGGGATGGAAGGTCCCGTTTCCCTCTGCCCACGGAATCCATCGCAATTCCACGCAATCCCCAAAGCCAGCATAGGGAAGAGTAAATTAACGCTTAATTAAAAGCTGACATAGGACAGGAAATTAAATTAATGCCCTAATTAATGCTTCAGGTTTAGTCCAGATAGGAAACATAATGATTCTGCTTTCCCTTGGTACGGCACTATGCTTACCTCTAAGCAGTGATGAATTTCAGCTTGTTTGGCCCCAATCCTGGAAAACAACCTCATTAAAAAAATGTATTGAAGCCCATGCTTAATTCTATTCCTGCCACACTTAATTACTGGCCTGGAGAGGCGTGGAGTTAAGTATTTGATTAAATAAGGTGGAGCTATTGGGAAAATTTTGCATAACGGTCCCCAATTTACTGAGCTGATTTGACTCTTAAAAACTCCACTTAACATCCTCTATTAGAACAAGAAGCCTTGGTTGGTATCACACTTTGGTTTATTACAGTTTTAGTGGAGCTGGTATCTTTGTAAACGTCACTTTTTTACGGTCGAGAAGAATCAAAAGTCTACTAGAGCAGCAAGTTTTCTGCAAAGGAAATGAGAACAGGAGAAATATTTGAAGGATTGAGACAGCACATTCACCCTATCAAGGTTCATTTCCTTTAACAAATCTTGGTTTATTTGTGACAGAGGCTTCCGTTTGACAGCATGTGAAGCACAACCGAGTGTCAGAACTAAAGATGCGGAGATGTTTAGTTCGCTCCGCTGGCTGGAAAATGAGCTTTGCGGAGTGGCTTACGGATCCACCCAATAACTTGGAAGCAAACGCCGTCCCCCAGCTGTCTGCACAAATTCTGTGGTATTTTGGGAAGGGGATGGCAAGAGGGTGAGATTCTGCACAGAATCCCACAATGTCAGGGGTTGGAAGGGACCTGGAAAGCTCATCCAGTGCAATCCCCCCATGGAGCAGGAACACCCAGATGAGGTTACACACGAAGGTGTCCAGGCGGGTTGGAATGTCTGCACAGAAGGAGACTCCACAACCCCCCTGGGCAGCCTGGGCCAGGCTCTGCCACCCTCACCGGGAACAAGTTTCTTCTCCAATTTAAGTGGAACCTCTTGTGTTCCAGTTTGAACCCATTACCCCTTGTCCTATCACTGGTTGTCACCGAGAAGAGCCGGGCTCCATCCTCCTGACATCCTCCCGTGAATTGGTGGATTCAGCACAAGGGGCGTTAGCATCAGCATTGTAATATATAATTTATCATTCACACAATTCAGTCCTGCGGAAAAACGAGCAAAATTGCTTCCCTGCCTTCCTACTCTTCTTTATTTTTCCCTTCTTTCCCAGATCAGGTTGAACTGGTCGTAGCCTCTTCAGAACTTTTGTGCATCACTTAAACCCTGCCTATTAAGCGCGTTGTGCTCTCAGATAAAAAGTCACCATTAGTAGGCAGGTCTTAAAGTCTTAAACCTCCACAGCACTATTGGGAGGTCAAAGCGGAGACTAAGTTGCTATAACTGTAATAGAGAAACGTTTGAACGGCTGCAAAGCACCAATCCTTACCTTGTACTTACATTTGTGTGGCTCTCCAGTGAGCTTCGCTAGCTGAAAAATTATCAAGACAAAAGGAAGTTATGAATTACACATCAAACTGTGGTCTCCATCTCCTACAATGTACCAAACCAGTTTACTTCTGGGTTTTTTGATGATTTGGGGTGCCACATGAGTCAAATTATTTGTTTCTGCTTGCAACAGAGAGAAGCAATTCTGCATTCCCCGTCACCGCACCTACATGTTTAATCTCTTTTAATTCATATTGTGTGCGTCAGGGCGGGATTGGAGGTTGAGCAGAAGAGCTTATGAGGTCATGGGAAGAAAAAAAAGAGGTGTGTATACATTTTTTTTTTAGGAATTATAGCTGTTTCTTACATAGTTTGCTTTCCAGGTTGAGCCCTATGCAGTCTTATTGCGAGTCCTCTGAGGTTTTTCTCACCTGATCTCATGGTTCCTTTTAAAAAAAAGAATGAAAGATGTTTTAATAATTATTAAGAAAAAATGCCCTGAGTCTAAGAAATCATCACAATAGGTGGCACCGAGTCTCTTTGAATAAAGATTCCTATTGAAATCAATGAGAGTTTAGCGAGTGGCGCTTCTCGGGCATTATTGATTAGCGACTGATAGATGAGTCTTGTGTTTTTCGGCAGCGGTATCTCCCTTTTGGGTAGGAAATTTTCTTTCTCTAACCCGTTTCTCATCCTTTTGGCTTTAAAAGAAAATTGGTTCTGGAGGTTTAAGAGGTTGGATTCACTCTGGAGGAATCAGTTTGGTATGAGATCTGTGTGGTTCTTGTTCACATCCCAGTTGGAATGTTTAGGGGGAATAAAATCAGTGTGGTCGTGTCCTTTTATGAGCAAGGAAGAATTTCCCCCTCCAAAAACCCTCAACATTCGCACACACAAAGTTCATTCCTATAAACCTGAGATAAATCCAGCTCCCCAGAAAAATGAGACTATCAGGAGCACATTGAGCATTGGGGCAGGGGGGAAGAAACCATCTGCTTCTGAACCCAGCTCACGATGCCTGGATGTCTGCAGCGGAGGAGCATTTCTCATCCAGAGACTCTGCATCTAAATGTTAAATGTTTTTTTTATTAGCAGCTCTTGTATTGTCTGCACCGAAAGATGAGTCACTGCCCTTCAGAGCAAAACTGGGAATCGATAGACCTCTGCGAATTAGATAATGCGCTAAAATATGGACATCTCCGCAGGCATGGGAATTGTGATGGTGACTAATGGTTCGGTGGAAATATACAGTGAAAAGAGCCCAAGCAGGCAGTAATCTTTCCGGAACCTTCTCTGAGATCCAATCCCCTTGTGATGGTTCAGCATGTTGTGCGCCGTGATCCCGCGGCAGATGAGAAGGTGCGAGATTGAGCTCCTGACGGGCAGAAAATGAATCTTCTGCAGGACTTTTAATGACAGAAACTGCCTGGGGATTGTTTGCTGGGGAAATGAGCTGCAGACGCTGCACCCTGAAGCATGATTGCAGAGGTAGAGGTGGCTGAATGATTATTCCTGTTATCTCAGCGCCGGTGAGACTCATTCGGAGTCTTGTGTTCAGTCCTGGGCTTCCCAGTACAACAGAGACGTGGCCATAGTGGGGCAAACAAAGATGATTAAAGGGTTGGAGCGGTTGACGTTGCTTTGAGCCGGTGGGTTGGATGGAGACGATCTCCACAGGGTCCCATCCAACCTCAGCCCTTTGTTATGATTCGGTGACGATCCAGTCCCATCCCAGCTCCATAACTCCCACAGTAAAATCCGAAAAGAACAGAATAAATTCAAGCTTTTTGTTAGCTGTCCAGAAACTGTCGGAGGTGTTCTTTCCCCTCTCCAAATGTTGCATGAGCAGCCTCCAAGTCTTTATTACCGCTGTCCGTTTTAGCTAATGAACCTTGCTAGCTTCTGAAAATAATTAGTCAACGAGCTCCCTAAAACCGCGTTAGTCGCAAGTCATACGCGCTCCCAGAACTCGCTCGTATATACTAGTTAAGTTTGCATGGGGGATTTTTCTTGTTGTTGCTCTAAATAAAGAGGATCGCCTCGGGCAGCTCTGCAAATTGCATCTCTAGCCAGTTGGGGGATGTGAAAGTCAGAAACAATCGTCAACAAAATACATTCTTCCTCTTGGCACACGGTGCTCTGGACTTGTCAGCTCCAGGTGCAAAGCCCCGCTGCCCCCCAGCCTCCCGCTCCAAACTGGGACGCGGAACAAGAGTCGTAAAATACAACCAGGCGTGTTTTCACGACCAAAAAGCCAAATGGAATCCCTCGCGTAACTCCACGGCAAAGCTGGAATGCAAAGAGTCACGGCTGGCCGTTGGACGCTGGTATAATCCGGCCGATTGTGTTCAAAGCACTGAGCAGAGCCAAAAACTATCTGAGAAAGGTATTTGTGTTGCCATTATCCGACTCATCTTTTACTCCAGTGTGCTTTTCCTCCAACAAAATAACTATCTGACACAGGCAGAAGTTTTTATACCCATGCTAGACATGACGGAGGCTCCGCTGAGGGCAAACGATGGGTTTATATTTGTGTTGTTTGAAGCCTTTCCCAGATTGACAGAGGAAATTCTTGGCATGGCAGCAACCAAATTTGGACTCTTTCACAACCCTGGCTCATATATTAATCATTAGGATGTAGTTCTGAGACGTTTCACGGGTAATATTGGTGTAAATATGTAAAACCACCAGATCTAACCTATAGAAAAGACACTGAGTTACAGCCACACAGCAGCATAGAGGGGAGATCTCAGAGACCAAGGCATTGCTTCTAACATCCTCCCCGTTGACAGGCCTTCAAAACTCTGTGCATTTCCAAGCTGATGAAGTTAATTCAGCATCTCCTTCACCAGCGAGGAAAACACGTTGGATGGGAGAGCAGGAGGTGAGTGACAGCTCAGGATGTGCTATAGATCTGTGACAGGCCGCGGTGTCTCTTGCGGTTGATCGCGTCCGCCGGAGCCGTTCCCCGTTCTGTGCGAATAAACCCAACCATGCAAAGAAAACAAAGCGATTTTGCTTTCTTCATGAAGTAGGGATGCCGAGCACAAATAAATGTCTTGGCTCCCTTTGTTAGCAAAGGCCAGAAAAATACAATAATTAATGATATTTTACTTGTCCACTCGTTTCCTTGGGGGAATAAGTGGTAATTATCACGCGGGCTGTGATATATGGGTGTATATATCTAGCTGACAGGTATACTTAATGCTCGAGGTCTTTGACCTAAAGCCAGCTGATATTGATTTAGATTTTCTGTAGATCAGATCCTCTTCCTGGAAGAACCTACAGATTAAATAGTGACTTAAACAAATGACTCCAGGTTGATACAAGTGTAAATGTGAGAGTTCAGCCCCCAGAGACCTGTCTTGGAGAGAAGAAAACCTACGATTTCTCCATCTTGTGCTGAAAATGAGTTAGAAACCCTGCTGTATTTTTATTCTTTAATTCCCGATTTCTTGCTGAAACCAGGAGCATCTCACAGAGATGCTTCCCCACCTTGTTTGCTGAGCAGAAATGTCATGGGAAACGGCTGTTTTCACATAAACTCTTAGTAGGGGTTTGTGTTCTTGAGCCCGTGCAGCTGCTGGGGCCACTTCCTCACTACTATGCAAAGGGCAAGAGCAACCACGCGGAGAGACCATCTCTTTGTCCCAGGAAGGTTAAATTCCTCCCTTCATCATCAGGGATCAGGGCAGGTAAATCCAGATAAATCCAGAGCAACCGCACTGCAGTCTCTGGAGGTTTCCAGTGGCTGATGTGGGAGGAGGATTTGCTCCAGAAGAGTTATTTTTGCTTAGACAAAACCAGTCTCTGCCGGAGAGTGAGCTCCGTAGAAATGTCAGCTGGCTTCTCTAACAGAAACTTCATTTTATTGGGAAAAAATGTAAAAAAAAGGGGTATGCAAATGCTGCTTTTAGACACCACGGTGTAAACTGGGAGTAACTCATTGACTTTCAAATCCTCGCTCATTTAGAAACATTCGTAACCTTATTTCGGCGCGTTAACCGCGAGCTATTCTTTCCTCAGATGAAATGCAAATCCAGAGCAAGACTGAGCAAGTTAGGAGCCCAAATCCCATTGACACCCAGCGGAATTTAGGCATGTAAACTTTCTTTACTTCTCTGAAAGTCCCAATCTATGATTTTGGCAGTTCCTTTGACTTACTGAACATCTTTGAGAGAGTGTTCCATATGATTGAGTGCTGAAGAGCTGTCATAAACCTTTTCATTTAGCAGCATCCCCAGATAGATAGCAAGAGGAGATTGCACTAACGGAGGGGAATGAGAAACGGAAGATTTGCTATTCTGCCTCCAAACGTTTCTCCCCAAATCCCATCCCCTTCTCTCAGAGATGGAAAGTGGCTTCATTATTCGGGGAGGAAAAGGATGCCCTCCCATAACTGGGGATAATTGTGCTGTGCCTACGGTACCTTTAATAACTTCACTCCTTTTAGAGTTACTTGGGAAATGTAAAAGGATCCACTGTTTGGAAAAAGGAGAAATTTGGACTTTTCCTGGCCATGGCATTGTCTTGCGAATCTCAGGTCATCTCAGAAAACAACAACCAGCCTTTTGCCTAAAACACCCCAAGCGTTACACTGAGATTTCTGCAAACGGGCTATAAACATTATTTACGCTCTGACGCATTAAAAATACCCCAATGAAATGAACACAATACTTGGGTGTGACCATAAGGGCCTGATCCTGCCGGGTGTCAAATGCTCTTCTCTGGCCCAGCAGCGGGCAGGGTGAATCTGCCAAAGCTCAGCAGCAAGCGGCGGGTGAGAAGTCGCACCATGAGAAGGATCTTTCCAGCACTGAAAACTGTCGTTTGGATTCTTTTCCCTGCTCCGGCGCTTAGTTCGCACCTGTCAGAGGAGATTAGAAGAGGGAAGATGACATGGAATTAAGAAAAAGATTGCTGGTGGCCAGAGATGACGATAAAGCCCACTGTGCCACTGCTTTCTGCATCACAGAACTGCCTTGTTAGTAAAGTTTACATTTTAAATATATATATATATATATAATGTTTTTTAAATCATAAAATTGCAAAGGTTCTGCTGCTTGATACTGCAGGTATTTTCTTCTGCAAAGAAAATGAGTGTATTTCAACTAAATTGATACCAAAAGCGATGCCGTTTCTTAGCTACCTAATTTAAGGTGCTTTAAGACAATCTCATTGCCTCCTCATCACCAGCCCCTTGCGCAGCATCTCACATTCAGGAGCCCCAAGTTCTACTTCACTATTTCTATTGCCGGGTGATGTGATTTATCATTGCTTAATGTTTGTCATCATGAGAAGATCATTCCATCCCTGGCTTTGAATGATCTGGGAGGCACAGGCTGTGTTTTGAAGTGCCGTATAAGAAGTCCAGATCTCCTTTTAGAATTACTTATTCTTTAAGTTTTCATAGTTTTTATGCCATTGAAACCACACACTTCAAATTCTTATCCAAGGTTTTGAGTTGATTTTCATGGCAGATACAGGCAGAGACGCCCGCACTGATCTCAGACATGCTTTATTTTTATTCTTATATATCAGCAGCTATTTGTCATGCTACCTTGCAATGTGGGACTCACATTTATATGGTTTGGGGAGATGTAACTCATTTTCTGTTTAATCCACTGTCTGTCAAAGGGAGAGATTTAAGATAGAATACTGTGGGCTTTCTGACATGGTTCACCATTTCTTTTAGATGCGTGTTTATTTATTCTCCGCGCACACTCTGCCATTTGTTAGGCTGAGCGCAAAAGAAAGTTGGGTTTTCAATAGGTGTAATTTGAGAAAACTCTCAATGCGGGATGGACTGTAGATGTGATTCTGCCGGGATTTTGCAATATTAAAAGTGTTGTAGTGAATAGATTGCTCCGGTTCTGCTATGAGGAAAGTCGTAGAAAGTTACTCCTCGCTTCTTTGTTCTCTGCATTCTGTTAGATGCAAAGTTGAGCACCACTCAGCAAGACTGAAAAAGAGCCAACAATGGCTAGAAATAAATTAAGATGATTGCTGAAAGTCTGGAGGATAGAAGGGATGTCCTTTGAGCAGCCAAACTATTCCATTTCTATGTAGCTTAAAGTCTAAACCTATTGCTGTTTCAGGAAGCCTGGAAGTTCTTAGCCATGTGGAAGTTCTTGTCCATATGGAAGTTCATATCCATGTACAAGTTCATATCCATGTACAAGTTCTTGTCCATGTGGGAGTTCTTGTCCATGTGGAAGTTCTTATCCATGTACAAGTTCTTGTCCATGTGGAAGTTCTTATCCATGTACAAGTTCTTATGCACATGCTTTGCTGGTGAACTCTGTTCTGCTGCCTCCCCCTTCAGATGGGAACACCTGAATTTAGGCATTTTGATTCCTTTCAATACTTAAAGGGGCTGATAAGAAAGATGGGGACAGACCTTTCAGCAGGGCCTGTTGTGACAGGACGAGGTGTGATGGATTAAAACTAAAGGAGGGGAGATTTAGGCTGGATGTGAGGAAGGAATTGTTGCCCCTGAGGGTGGTGAGAGCCTGGCCCAGGTTGGCCAGAGAGGTGGTGGATGAACCATCCCTGGAGACATTCCAGGCCAGGCTGGACGGGGCTCTGAGTAACCTGAGCTGGTGAAGATGTCCCTGCCCATGGCCTAGATGAGCTTGGAAGGTCCCTTCCAACACAATCTCTTCTATTCCATCAATCTTCTGTCACACGGAAAGCTCCTGTTCTACCAGCACGTAGCACCCAGCGTCTTCACCTCATCACGTCTCGCACCCACCGAGAGGGAGATGTTCCCGTCCTGAAAAGCTCAGGCTCCGCTTGGCAGGCAGACGAGAGGCAGGAGGAGGAGGAAGGAGCACGGTTGGCATCGGTGCTCAGAGGTGGAGCTGCCAACACGGCCCGGCTGGCGCCATCGCCCGCCCGAGCTGTCACCATCCCGGGGGAGGCACGTCAGGCGCGCTCGGGTGACTCACACCCATCCGACGTGACAAAAAGTTGGGGAGGCATCCCGCCTGGAAAAAAACCTCAAAAATATACTCTAGATCTTTCTCAACAGAGCGAGCGTAGGTGGAATTTTTCATCAGAAGTCTTCAAATGGTGGTGGGGTGTCAGCCGGAGAAGGACTCACCTCTGCGGCCCAAACCGTGTTACTGCGTTGCTATGACTGAGAACATCCTCGTGGTTATTTTAGGCAGTTTCCTCCTGTCTGATGTGTCTCTACATAGAACTTTTGTCTTTATGGAGTAAAAGATTGAAAAAATTGTTCTGACAATAGGCTTGTGGCTTCCTAGAAGAGAGTTTGACTTGGGAAACAATCCTTCCAAAGGGCTACTTGGTGTAATAAGGAGGGAAGACATACTGTCTGGTGGAATCACTGGATTAGGCAAATCAACACAGTTCTTGGTCCCTAAGTGTTAAAATGGGACAAAACTGAGTCAGATGTAAAACTTGTAGTATCACTTAGGTCTGGTGTCAAGGGCACCGGTGGGGTCTGGAGCATCTTTCCTGGTCAGTTGATGCTGCTAAGGTGTCATAAATTAATCATGAACCTGAGCCCTTGAAGCTGCAGTGGATACTATGTGAGGTTAGCGCAGGAAAATAAATATCTAGGAATGAATGTTATGTTATTGCTTTTCCTTGAGATTCGGGTTCCATATCATCTGATGGCAGCCTATAAATTTGAAGGCTCCAAACACCACAAAATGCAACTTTCAGTCGAGAAAGCATCCAGAGCGCTGACGAGATGGCAGTAAACAAAGGAATTAGATTGTTTTACCAGAAAGATCTCAAAGAAACGAGGTCTGAAATAGTCTCCCGTGGGATTTGGACCAGACAATGATATAAAGAATGCTCTTGAGAGTGTTCTCTCATTGTCAGATGGATGGACTATAGAAAGCCGGCTCCGAGAGATCTTCTCCATCATTTGGATGAGTCGGTACCATTCGGTGCTGTCAAAAGTACGTCAGAGGAGCATTTCTTCTGGATTAGATGCTTGTTATCAGTCCTGGAGTAGCGGGCAATTGATGGTGTGAATTCATCGATGCGCCGGACAAGGTACACGAAGGCTGAGAACATTTGTCAGTCTTGGATGAGCCTCTTCCCAGACAAAGCTCCGACACCCTTGTCACTTTAAGGGAGTTTATTACTTCTTAGTGAAAAGCAAGGGAAGAAATATAACGGATGAAGGGAGACTTGAGCAGCATTGCAAACCCAGCTGCACAAACCAGGTAAAAATGGAAGACAAGGACGTAAAACACTGCGGCTTGGGGCCATTTCTGCTTCAAACTCATAGGCTTCTTAAATCGCTCTGTGCCTTTACTGACCTCTCTTGGGTTTTTGAAACTCCAGCGTGGCTGATTTGATACTCTATCCTAATTATTCAGTATTATTTATTGACTTTTTGACACTAATCGCACACGAGTCCCTGGCAAAAGTGATTCAGAAAATCATCAGCTTGCAGAGGTGGGCACAGCAATGGAGTCGGGCAGCAGAACTGGCTTCAGATCCAACTTGCCCTTTGCTTTACAAGTGCGGATTTTAATCAGAAAGTCTCTTTATGTCATAAACCTATGGTCGGATCTAGTAAAACTCAGACCTGCCTTTGAGCAGTGAGTTAGGGATTAAAATTGTATATACTGCTTGCATCACGTGAACTCTATAATATCCTAGTCCTGGCTTGGTTTTTTTCTTCAGAGGAGTTTCACCGTACCCCATTTCTTAGTGTAGAAGTTGGTGGCTATTTGGGGAGGCTGTGGGACTCGGGAGTTCAATACTAAATTGGGCAGGTGGGAAACAAAACGTGCCTCTAAAATTGTAAAGGTACGAACCAGGTGTGAACAGCAGCGAATGGCTCTGGATGGGGCCCAGAGAAGGAAAATAACTGGCTGTTTTAATCGTTTTGTTCAGAGGCATCAAGAGTAACAGAAACTACTTAACAGTGACACAACTGGCATCCTAAGGGTTATAAAACTACATAATTTAGCTAAAATTTTACCTAAACTTAGAACTAGGAGGCTCTGGCCCATTTGTTTTATTTGACTGAACTTCCTGCTCTTCACTTAGAAAGAAGATCTGGGCTCCTCATTGTAATTGCATTAAAATTGCCCATTTCTAGAGTCAGGAGGGAGTCGGAGGAGACTGTGACGAGGTTTTGGTGTCACTCTGAGGACATTTCATATGGTTGACTTGGATTTTTGGGGGGTTTCTTTTAACAAGGAATATTTCTTAGGATAAATTGAGGCTATTTAATAGGAATACCAGCAATGCTTGAAATTGTGATAGACCTGCAGGCAGCTCCAGGTGCATCATCCTCCTTTTTGCATTTGGAAGAGGGTCAGAAATCTCTTAATCTGTTTGAACTCCATGTACTTTAAATACCAAACACCACATTTATTGTTGCTTGGGACCGCAGTTTCGCTCGCAAAACAGAAACCTCGATTTGTGGAGATAAAAATTAACGTGCTACATCATCTGCTAAAGTGGTAGGATCATTTCGATATGCAAAAATATCAGGCTCATTATGAGCGCCGTTAATTAACCGTAAAAACCTGAAATTGTGCAACCCAAAAGACATCTGCCTTGCATCTAGATCTATCTTTTTATGTTCCGTAGACAATACACGGGTATCATAGACCTCCAGTGCATGCCGTTACACTCGTATAAATATACGACGCAACATCTATCTTCAGGTTTAGCTTTGACAAGATTGCAGTAATGGTCAAAGGCAAAAGCATTAATACGATAAATAACATTTCACGTTTCAGTGCAGCAGCTCAAAGCTTTTAATTCACATCAGATCCTCATGGAAGAGAACACAATGGGGGGAATGAGGCATTCAGAGGAAAAGCCAATTGCCCAAGATCTTTAGCGCAGCCCTGAACTCCTGCCCTGCTCTTCATCCCCAGCAGACATTTGCTTTCCTTGTGGATAGTCTGTAGAAATATAAAATATTAACATTCTCTGTCGCCTTTGAGTGTCTTGTGGATGAATTCTTGACAACAAGGATTATCTTTTAGCGTGTTTTTAAGCAACACAAAGTCACGCAGAAGTGATGCTGACTTGGAAAGGCGGACCTGATAAACATTTGTGGCATTCTCAGACACTTCAGTAATACAAGTCCTCTGCTTGGAGGAAATTTGTACCTTTTTAAAGCAAGCACAAAGCAACTTCGCAGATGTTTCTGTGCTTCTCTCAGTGGTTTCAGGGCCCCCTCTATATAGGGTGAAGCTGGATGGGATTCACCGAGCACGACACGCGAATCTGTGCCCATGTCAGGTGTAAACGCATCTTTCCTCCTACTGCTACGGCGAGTTGTGCTGCAGAATTTAAGACCTCTACTTGAGATTATCCCTGAGAGCCTTGACGTAATATTTGGCTAAAGCAATCTTTCCTTAGTATTTTGGCATGCCCAACATGAGCCCAGTGCCCTAAGCTTGGCTTAGCGGGAGGTAGGACATCGTGGACCGGTGCTCAGTCTTTGTTTCTATCCCTAATTTATCTTCAGTGGGCACAGAATCGCAGAATGGTTGGGGTTGGAAGGGACCTCTGGAGATCAAACCTCTGCACCTCTTTGTGTCTTCGTTTCCCCACCTGTGAAGTGATGCCCGAATCCATTGTCAAGCTTTATATAAAAAGCCGAGTGTTTTGATCACGAAATCCAGAACTAAGGACAAATTTGAGCAGCTCCTGGCAGCGATGGTTTTAGTTAGGTCCATTATTTCAAGATTTGTGTCTTCCCCTACACGGCACTTCCCAATTTGCAGCTCATCAATGGTGTGTGTCAAAACCCGGGCTATCTCCGGATGTATTGTATCTTTTTCAGTCCTTGCTCTGAAGAGCTCTGATCCAAATGGGTGAGAATTCATCTTCAGCCTCGCAAACTGAGACACAGCGTAATTATGATATTTGCCAGATGTCCTGCGGAGTGTGAGCGACAGAACCACGGACTGCCCCGCATCCCTCCTGCCCTCGCACCTCAGCCGCAAGATGCTTCTTCTGCTCATTTATCCGCAGAGACATTTAGATAATGTGAGTACTGAAGTGTGTCCTTTACGCAGCCTCTGCTTCCATCCGCAGCAACTGCATTTAGTCCTGTCTTAAATCAAGCCCAAAAGCCTTGAGAATCGGTGCTAGCACGTCATCTGTCAGAGGTCTTTCTACTTGAATAAATCTGCGTACACCCAGAGCACAGCAAGGGAAGGATCAAATTAATTGGCTTCTCCTTCTAACAAAACATTCTTGAATGCAGCATCAAAATGATCATCCGACACAAATCATCTGTTTCTTTTCCCTTTTCCTGCCTCCCCACTTTCTTTATGGAAGGAAAAGCAAAGGCATCCTTGAGGACGGTGTTTACAGGACTGTTGTCTCCAGTGCAATCCTGACATTTCATCACAGAGCAAACACCTCCTGCCTTTCCAATTACATTAAATTTTCAAGATGGCTCAGAGTCAGCCCAGAGCAAACTAGATCAGATGGATGCCTGGCTGCAAATATTTCCAGGCCCCCTTGAAGAACTGTGAAAGATTTAGGTGTTTCTGGTCCAAGCGCAGGTAAACAATACATTTATTCCAGTCTCTTTGTGCAGTGAAGTCCCGGGGACCAGACTGGAAGGGAGGAGATGGAAGTGATGTGGTGATAAAACACAGCGCTGGATGAAAACACTAAGCATTTAATTACATTTCCCCCAAAACCAGGTTTGTACAAGTCAGGATTGAGGATTTCTTAGGTTTTTCTTCCCCCAATATGATACAATATGGATAAGGTCACCTCAGCAGCGTAGGAATTTGAACTTCAAACCCGAGCTTAAACCTTCTTCCCAAACTCTTCTTGGCCGTGTCGTATTTAATGACTTTTATTAACAATACAAGACTGGTAATGAGATCACTAAGCATGTTTAGGGACAAATTCATTTAGAAAGACAAACCTGCTTGAGGACTTGGGGCTCTCCCGGGCTCGACGCACCCAGCTCTAATTATTATTACATAAACAGCAAGTGAGTTTGGATCCATTTCATTCTAATATTGAGCAATAGCTTTTCTTTTAATCTCTTAATGTTTTCCCCAGGCGTTTTGGAGGTGGTAGGGAAGATCCTGAGTAATAAAGCGTGAATCTAATGTGCTAGCAGGAATGGGAGGTTATCTACGCCACGTCAACATTGCTTTGTCTCAGATGTTTAACAATAATGAAACATATAAAAGCTTTCTTTTGACTAATGGGCTGCTGCTGCTCATTGAACTGAGAGAACAGATGATCCGTTCCGGACTTGTATCGCATTCTTGTGCTGCCTGTGTGGTTCCCACCCCCCACAACCACCCCCCAAGACAGAATTCCACATGGAATATGTTATTATTTCATTTGTTTCTTTTTCTTTCTGATGGAAAAACTGGCGGCTTTTAATGTGCAGTTAATGGGGGAAAACACTTTAAACTGACCCACGGAAGCAGCCGGTTTGGTGTCTGTAATAATGTAGGGACAGGCTCAGGAGTTATATCATGAAATCACAGAATAATTTGGATTGAAGGGACCTTCCAAGCTCATCCAGGCCATGAGCAGGGACACCTTTACCAGCTCAGGTTGCTCAGAGCCCCATCCAGCCTGGCCTGGGATGTCTCCAGGGATGGGGCATCCACCACCTCTCTGGGCCAGTATTTTCTATGTATTATTTTATATTTACTTATATTCCAGTAGACATCGTGCCAGCTCGGGCTGCTGTCAGCTCGCCAGAGCTGTTTGCAGGTAGATGTTTTGCTGGGAGCTGTGGACACGGGTGATTCAGAGCAAGGCGGGGAGAGGACGTGCTGGGAATTGCATCTGCCTGACGGGTGAATGGGTTTGTGTTTGCAGAGGCAAAGCAAATGAGCAACTGTCCTTCCAGCTGCTCGGCTGTGGCCAAGGGTAACCCACGGCAGGGCGGACGATCCAGTGCAGGCATCCAAAATATTAATCCAGGGCTTAGCAAACCAGCATCTGGGATTAGGATTTGTAAAACCGCTGGTCTCCAGTGGTGGTGGGGCTGGAGCTATGAGGGCTGCGCTGAAGTCTGGTCCTTGGCACTTGTTGGCAGAAGGAACTGTTGGAGTTGGTGGCGTTTTAGGATTAGAGAAACCAGCCTCAAGTTGCGCTGGAGGAGGTTGAGGTTGGAAATTTGGGATCATTTCTTCCCCAAAGGGCTGTGGGGCATTGGAACAGGCTGCCCAGGGCAGTGCTGGAGTCACCATCCCTGGAGGGTTGGACAGGCAGACATGAGGTTCTCAGGACATGGGGCAGTGCTGGGGTGCGTTATGATTGGACTCCGTGATCTTGAGGGGCTTTTCTAACCAAAATGATTCTATAGTCTGTGATTCTGTTGCTCAGGGTGGGCTCCTCTGAGCACTGCTGGACACCGATAAAGTCCCGCAGAGCTTGTTCTGTTCAGTTTTGAGTTACGACTTTCCACACCGCTGGCACTCGCTGCAGCGGAGGTGATTTCCAGGGCCCTGATCTTCCGTGGATGAGATGAGCAGCTCTCCTGTGTTCCCATGAATAAGTCCCGCGTTGAACCAGGGCAGTGGCAGAAAGCAGAGGTACGATAGTATTAACTGAGGGAACCCCAGTACATTTTATTGCAGAGATTTTCTTTGAGCTGATTAAACATCCCTTAATAAATCCCCCTGGGGA
Organism: Nesoenas mayeri; assembly: GCF_963082525.1. Classification (NCBI taxonomy): domain Eukaryota; kingdom Metazoa; phylum Chordata; class Aves; order Columbiformes; family Columbidae; genus Nesoenas; species Nesoenas mayeri. The sequence goes on along the minus strand of NC_137555.1, from coordinate 2,699,310 downwards.
AGGTGTAGGTGGTACAGGATTTTTAAATGGGGTGTCATCACTAGTGTCTGTTCTTGAGTGACATACATCCATAAAGAACACAAGAAACAACGAGCAAAAGGACTATGATGCGAATAAAAACTTCACAGATGGTGACTGAGAAGGAAAATCTCTACTTTCCAAGAGTTGGCAAGGGGTTATGTTGCTTAAAACCTGAGGGGAAATGTGTGTTTTATTGACATTGCGTGTTTTTCTCAAGAGAAATTTTTGCTTACCTATTTCTTCCTATTTCCACAAACAAATTTCAAGCAGAAACTGCTCTACAAAGGGCAGAGCTGTGGGAGTCTCTCGTATCCTCCGAGGACTTTATTGTCGTTGATTTGATGCAGAAAGCATTCAAAATTATAGCAATGAGACAGCGTAAAATCCCAAGATAAACATTAATTGTTCCTGTGCAGGGAAGTGATAGCAACCAGGTTTGGAGTTATCGATCCTTACGGAGTTTGACACAGTCAGAGGCGATTCCGGGTGGACATTTGGGAAATGGATTAAATATCACTTTCTTCTAATAGGAATTTATAGGTCGTTTAAGGCTTAATGATCCCTATGCAGAGCTGTTGGCTTCGGAACTCTTAGGATGAAAATACACACAGGGAAACAGCCCGGATGGGTGGCTGGGGAGAAATGTAAGAACCCCAAGGATTTGTGCTTAGGAGGCAAACTGTGGTTTGGGAAATAGGATCCCGCAAAGCCAAAGATGAACGAGCGCTAGAGGACGAGGATGCGACAGGAATTCATCTCTGTTGGGTCCCAGTGGGGAGAAAAGCGATAAAGGCCACTGAGGTTCAGTAGCGATGTAAGAGCAAAGAATATGTGTTAATTTTGGAGTAGATATCTTCAAAACATAAGCAGCTTTGTGGGGCGGGGAGCTGGGAGGCAGCTGGGTATGGCAGCACCAGCGAGGCGAGGAGGGAATGCCAAGTGTAAAGTCATCCCAAAATAATGGCTTTTTCCATCTCTGGGAAGAAAGGAAAGAGAAATGAGAAAGGAGGGAGGAAAAACGGCCGAGGTAGGTTGGTTTCTGTGCTTTCGCCCGGAGAAAATGGAAGTGGAACGATTCCAAAAGCAAAACTCGGATGAGTCGATGCTGCCAGGGGACACCTTAAGCACGTACAGGCAGGACGTCGTGGCATATTAAAAGTTCTTAAAACATGAAGGGAAAATAGATATATTTGCAATATATTTTTCATGAGAATGTCGCAGAGGTTAAGCTGCAATGGGATAAACGCGAGCGTGTGTTTTTGAAGAAGAGCATCTCTAAAAAGAGCGTCAGGAATGGGAAAATGATCAGAGGTTGATCAGCGTTTTTAGATAAAAACTGAACTATCAATGTTTCTTTGAGACACTCTATTGCTTTTTCTGCTTTGGTGCTAGTCTGCCAAACCTAATGAAAATATTCAAGACTTAAGGGTCAGAAATCCCAAGCTAACATCCAATGTTTTGTTTTCCGTTGCCGGGTTGATTTGACCTTTCTATTACTATTCCTATTATCGCAGCTTGACGTGTGAGTTATATTTTTAATAATTACTTTGCTGGAACAGAGAAGCAAGGCTGGATATCAGAAAGCAACAGTTAATTGAGCTCTTAATAGCTGTACTACTGCCTTTGACCATCTCCTTCCTAAATAGGAATGAGAAGCCTAAAATGTCTTTCTCCAAAATACTCGCCTAGCGCTATTATGAATATCTTAATTAAAAGAGATGATGGAGCGCTACAGATGACTAACGGGGGGAACTGGAATAAAAGTAACCACAACTTTCCCGTGCAACTTTTCAAGCTGTTAATTGGGTGTCTTTTAATAATAATCAGGACTTTTTCAGGAAAAAATATACCTTAAGAGATGTAATTGGCACAGGAGCAGTCTGGTGGATATTGGTATGGGAAGGCTGTAAAGTTGTTTTCTTTGAGAGAAAGGTTCAATATTGTACATAGATGACAAAAAGTGACCCCTTTTCTTCTCCCCCCTCTTAGATTTATCGTTTTTCCAGAGTCTGCCGTTAATAGTGAATTATTCTGCCATTCCCAGGGCGCCGTGTTTATCAGGAGTGGCAGAGGAGTTAATTACATAGCTGGGGAGCGATGCATTAAACAACGCCCGGAGATTTGTTTGGAGGGTTGTTTATTGCTCCCACTGATCAAACACGTTCCCTTCGTGCCGCTTCGGCTTCTCCGCTTACTAAAACCAGCGGATAACAGAGCGGTGAACAATAGCATCGAGAGATTCTTTCTGCCTTTTTCCCCAAGAGCTTGTTCCTATAAAGAAATATTGTTTCTTAATTAATCATTTATCCACTTCATTAGGTATTGTCAGCAACGGAATAAGAAGCAGCGCTGCTGAGATGATACATATTTGTATTTATTTTGTTTTCTGGGGAGCTGGCGATGGGTTAAACAAGCAGATGGGTGGGAAGCACCAAAAGCAGAGTTTTGTGATGGGCTGGATGTGGGCTGAGGGTCTGGGTAGACCTGATGTATTTCTGTTTTCCCTTATTTTTTCCATCTGTTGCCGTGTCCCCAGCTCTGGGGAGGCTCCAACCTCCAACCTGGCCCTGCGCTACCTCTGCAAAGAACATTTCTCTCCCTTTTCCCACTTGCTGCTCCTTTGGGCATCACTTGCTGCCCCTGTAGACAGAGCCCGGCAGAACGCGGCTTCGGGATTTTTAGGGGTCTGTAGGTTTTACTGCCCCACAAATCGCAGTAAGGATAAAATGGATGTCAAAGCTGGGGCTCTTGAGCTTGGAGAAGAGGAGACTGAAGGGTGACCTCATTCATGGTTCCAGATATCTAAAGGGGGAGTGTCAGGAGGATGGAGCCAGGCTCTTCTCGGTGACAACCAGTGATAGGACAAGGGGTAATGGGTTCAAACTGGAACACAAGAAGTTCCACTTAAATTTGAGAAGAAGCTTCTTCATGTGAGGGTGGCAGAGCCTGGCCCAGGCTGCCCAGGGGGGTTGTGGAGTCTCCTTCTGTGCAGACATTCCAACCCGCCTGGACACCTTCCTGTGTAACCTCATCTGGGTGTTCCTGCTCCATGGGGGGATTGCACTGGATGAGCTTTCCAGGTCCCTTCCAGCCCCTGACATTCTGGGATTCTGTGATTCTTTTCATTAGCAATTACTTAATATGTGACTAAGAAGTGTTAGGAGCACACTGCACTGAATAATCTGGAAAAAACAGTCATACGTATCCCCTTGATTTACTAGAAAAGGTGGATTTGCCGTGTATTAACTCTATAATCTTTACATTCTCCAAACTTTAATCTCACATTTCCTTTAGAATGGGCTAAACCCAAGAGATCATTGCCCCAGGCAGCATCAGTCAGGACCTGAATTATTTGTGTAGTCACCTCTCACCTTGTCTCTGTTAAATGAATAAACACCTCTTCTTATTATTAATTCATCCTTTTTTTCTGCCGTCACTCCGTTTGGTGGCAGAGACTGACACGAAACGCCTTTTGCTGAATAGAAATGCAAAGCTAAGGACAAGCTCTGGGAAAATGGGGAGAAATAAAGGAAAATGAGCCTCTAATGCAGAGAGTCCATTCGGTGATTTTCATATTTCTTTAATGATTGTCTAGTTTCATAATGTTTCATGCAAATAAAAAGGACACGGTGCAAATGAAACACGGGCTACCTTTTTATGCATTCATCAGCGGCAATTACTCTTTGCTACATATATTCCAGACTTATATCTAATGACAATAGCCGAACACACTGAATTTATTATAATCAATTAGGAACCCTTTTTACCTAAATAGAGAATTCTTATTCATGGTGGCTTTTTATAATCTCAAAAGTCCTTATTTAAAATTCAAAACCGAGAAACTTTGACCCAGAGGGATGTTTTCATAGGCAGAAAATCCGGGTTTTAAACTGTCCGCCCTTTGCTATTTACCGCTATATAAAATGGTGTTTTACAGAATGGTGGTTGTGCAAACTCTGGCTTCAAAAGCAACGTTTCTCTGTTAATTACGTTGTTGTGTAAATGAGGTTCTCAGGACATGGGGCAGTGCCAGGGCTGGGTTATGGTTGGACTCGATGGTCTTGAGGGTCTTTTCCAACCAAAATGATTCTATAATATTCTGTAATTGGTCATTTTACTCCATGCACATGAATCAGGGCTTTGCCTTATTCTTAAAGAGGATCAAGAAGAAAGATGCAGGAGTCTGATGTCTGAAATGAGATTTAATTAAGCTTTCTGCTTCTTTATGGCAGCCTGGAGTTTGTTTAGCCTACCCTGGTATCGGAAAGAATCGTTATTAGACCAATAATTTCTGATGAACATGTTCTAGGAAATGGTGTCAATTATAACTGTGTAGGACTTTGTTATTTCAGTCTATTACCTGTAAATGAGTTATTCAGGAACAGGAAGTTCAATTGATAAGAGGCAAAAAATCAATAGGTAAGATTGTTGAGATTAATTCCGAGTCCATAATGGATTTTCCCCCCATTGAGGTTTCCAAAAGCTTTTGTAGACTATCTGTCTTAGACCTAAATTGAAGCTTCTTGGAGCCGAATTCGTGAGCGAACTCAATGAAACTTTAGTAAATCCTTATTTTGGCATTACGTTTGTTAATAGTTTCAAAATTACAGCCATTGGGGATAAATGATGAGAGCTATAAAAACACACGGGACCTTCTTCAGCAGAAATTGCGGGAAGTTTTCTGGATGCGTCGTGTTAATGAAGGGGTAATTTAGTTTAATATTTATGTTAGTTGTGTGTTGAAGATCAGGACGCTATTGTGCAGGCTGCCGAACCGGCTCAAGGAGAGTCATTCAATCATCTAAATAACGAAGAAAAAGGGAATATTATTCGTAGTTTCTAACTGTGCCTGAGGAACTGGAATGTTTTGCCAAGGGGATGTTGCGCCAGGCTGAAAATTGGAGCCTCCAGCATCCCAGCCAAGTGCCCGAGAGCTGTCGGAGCAGGATTATCACCTTAGACCAGGTCTAACCTTGTACCTTTAGGCACCACTGCCTTAAATTGGGCAAAACAAGTGTGACTGTACTGGGTCGTTGTGATCTGGCGTGGAGAAGACCAGAAAACCATGGTGCTGGAGGAGATGGTGGAAGATGGCAGGACGTTAATTCCTGTGTGCAGAGACTGAGATTTTGGCTCATTCGGGAGTTGGGGCGGTTGTAAGTGCAGAATTTCTTTCAAAATCCGTTTTCTGCTCACATGCATGAAGTTAAGACAAGCAGAGAAGCCTTTTCAGGTGTAGCTTTGGCCGTAAACTCATCCCTCCCCTCCAACACATCTTGCACCTTCCTCCCCTCGCCCTCTCTTGTCCTTGCCGAACACGCCATAAATTCTGGTAACATGAAGTGTTGAGCATCCTCAAAGAGTCTTTGTTCAGTCTTTTCATGTGACCACCAAGTCCCTCAGGACGTTTGGAAGAAGCGCTGCTGACTCTGGTCTCCTGCAGCCATTTGACACCCATGACACCCCGGTTTCTCATTTTCTTTCACTTTTTTTTGCTGAACCAGCGTTTCCTGGCTCTCCATTCAGTGTCACCGGTCGGAAGCTTAGAGCCATCATCTGCATCTCCAGGCCCATCAATTAGTTTCTGTTTTAATCAAGGGATCATATCTTTCTCTCCAGGCCCATCCATCATCTCTGGCTCTCTCCGAAGCCGCAGTCATCCATCCTTCACCTGCCTCATTATTCCGAGGAAGGTTGTGCTGGGAGATTGCAGCCTGCGGAGCGTTCCTCTCCAGCGGGCAGGACCTCTGTCTTTCTTTCTTTCTTCTTCTCTTTCTTCAGAGGACTCAGACCACTTGGGATGAGCCGCTTTCTTATGCAGCCGTAGCTCATTCCTGCTCGAGCATCACCACGTATCATCTGTCACATCTCAACTGGTATGGCTCTAATTAATTAAGCCTATAGCAGACCTATAAAAAAGGTAAAGGCTGAGAGAGCTGGGGGTGTTGAGCCTGGAAAAGGCTCTGGGGAGGCCTTATTGTGACCTTACTGTACTTAAAAGGGGATGATGAGAAAGATGAGGATGAACTTCTCAGCAGGGCCTGGTGCGATAGGACAAGGGGTGATGGTTTTAAACTAAAAGGGGGGAGATTCAGGCCAGATATGAGAATTTTTTGCCCCTGAGGGTGGTGAGAGCCTGGCCCAGGCTGCCCAGAGAGGTGATGGATGAACCATCCCTGGAGACATCCCAGGCCAGGCTGGAAGGGGCTCTGAGCACCCTGAGCTGGTGAAGATGTCCCTGCTCTTGGCCTGGATGAGCTTGGAAGGTCCCTTCAACCCAAACTATTCCATTCTATGGCCTAATTAAATGTGAAACAAAGCCCAAAGTTAATGCCATCATTTCTGTTGCTCGTTAGTGTCCTGCTGCTGGTGGCAGGGGAGAAATGAAGTGTTACCGTAGAGTTTACACGCATGTAAATCCTTTTCCAGGGTTAAGGAGAGGTTCTTAGGGGACACGGTTTAGTGCTGGACTTGCCAGTGCTGGGCCAGTGGTTGGATTTAATGATCTTAAAGCTCTTTTCCGACTGTTCTATGCTGTTAAATGTCTTGCTCTCCTGGCTGGCAGCCCCAACATCATGGTGTTCCATAGGATTTAGGAAGAAAACACTTCTTGGTTCAGAACGACGTCCCTATGCCCCGAGTCCTACGTGATCCTCTTGTTCCGGTCACACTGCATTTGGAGCTTTGTCTGCATCACCAACACAATCAGCATCACGATGCTGCTGGAGGAGAGGAGGGTTAACAAACATCCCCCACCTCGCACGCACACCCACGAGCTGAGCGAAGATGCGAGTAAGACAAGTGTAGCGAGGCGTATTTCTCATTAAATACAGCAACTGGCAACACAGCTACTGGAAAAGGGGACCTCATTTATCATATCTCGTGGATGACATGGTGTTTTATTACCTCTGGGGCTGTAGGTAAACTTATGTCTCACTGGGTAACGCAAGGAATCAGTGTTGGAGTTGCCGGCGTTTTGGCTCCTGTTGTAATATTTCCCACCTGCTCCATTGCAGATCTTGTTAATGGTTTGGTGTAATTTTGGGCAACATCATCCAAGCCTGTTAGGATGAAACCCCCTGTTCCCAGGTGCAGAGACCTCCGTTGCCTACACACACATAACATTTGGATCTTGAAACTGTGCCCCTTGGAATTGCTGCTCTCCCCACCTTGCTCATCCCTACAGAAAGTGACTTTTCAGTGCTAATACCAGACCTTGGCCAGCATGTGCAACACAGTGACAGTAGCCGCTGTCTCATGTATTTATTTCTTTTATAGGCAGCAGCAGCTACAAATTTAGGCCCTTCCAGTAAAGTTCCTGACAGTAATTGTCCTGTTAAATTTGTGTGCAAATTTGATATCGAGAAGTTATGATTTGATGATAAACTGCTGCTAAAACCTCTCAGCTTTTGGTTTAATTTTTGCTGCTGTTCCCAGCACCAAGCATCCTTCAGCTGGGGGGAGCTCTCGCAGCTCAACCAGGAGCGTTTGTCACGTTGCAGAGGTTGAGGTTGGAAATTTGGGATAATTTCTTCCCCAAAGGGCTGTGGGTCATTGGAACAGGCTGCCCAGGGCAGTGCTGGAGTCACTATCCCTGGAGGGTTGGACAGACAGGACATGGGGCAGTGCCAGGGGTGGGTTATGGTTGGACTCCATGATCTTGAGGGGCTTTTCACCAAAATGATTCTCTGATTCTATGGAATACCAGGATCCCTGGTCCAGTTTTGAGGTCTGTGAAGGATTACTGCTTTATTTTATGGTCCCACGGGGTGCTGACAGGCAGGAGTTGCTTGGTGAGTGATGGATGCAGAGGTGGTTTACCTGGTGGGACCTGCCCGTGTTGGAGCATCCCAGGAATATCTGAGCAGGGATCCCACCTGTGGCAATGCCCTCCAGGGAGGACACCGAACATCATCCTGGCAGCACATCAAACACAGAACACATCTTTTTAAAGCTCATACATGTTTGAGTCTACCTGACACATTGGGGCCGATAGAGAAGCTCGTTAACATCAAAGGTTGCCTCGTTGCATGTTAATCCCTGGAGGGGTATTAATTTGCTTTATATGTTTTTCTAACCTGGCGTGTTTATCAGTCATCCCTGATTTGCAGATCAAATGTGTGTCTTGTATTTATGCCACGCTTCATTTCAGACATTCCACAGTGCCGACACGTCCTGGCAGACGTGAAGCAACCGGTCCCATCCTTCCCTGTGTGCGCCATTAATTGCTCCATTTTGCCCGTAGGATTCGCACGGGGAGCCGTTCTCCCTCAGCATCGGGCTGGCCGGAGCTTTGTCATTCTCATTGCCTCCTAAACATACTGAAAAAATTGCAATTTAAACAATGGCCAAGTCAAAATGGCACCAAAAAGGATTAGTAATTATGAACCCACTGGAGCTTCGCTTGCTGTTTCCTCTCTCAGGCTTTTTTAACATTTCAAATGATGGGTGTGTGATTGGGTGCGATTAAGCACAAGTGAGTTCTGCCGATCCGAAATGCCCACCCGAAGGAATTGTGCAAGCCAGGTGAAAATAGCTGTGGGAGATGAATTTTTCAAACAAAAGGAACATCATGTATGAATAGTGGGGGGACTGTTCATTAAGCCGTAGTTTTATTGCAGGGAAGGAACTCGTCCATGTGTTTGATCGGAAAAGAGAAAACGTGGTGGGATGGATAACAGAGTAATTATCTGTACTGTTGCTCGCAGCAGGTCAGAAGGAGGATATAACAACCTAGGTACCGTAAAGGTCATATTTCTAATTTTAATGGCTTGGATTTGCTCTCTAGACTGAGGTCAAAGATGGCTGTTAATCTTTGTAAACAGTTTTGGTGTGTAAACTAGTTTAATCTTCATTTTCATCCGGAATGTGTGCTCTAGATCAGGTGTAAAAATAACTATTTGATGCTCTTTGTTATGACATCTCTACAGCAAATGCCCAAATTATTTGGAGCAGGTATGAAAAGCGAGATTTCTTCCTTGACTGGCTCAGGCTGTATTTGCTGTTGAGACTCGAATAGAGCTTGTATAATTTAAAAATATTATCTGAATAAAATGTGCAAGTGGCTTCGTCTCTAAGCTATCGGTTTGCCAGTCTCGGTTGGAGAGAGTAACTGATTTTTACAGATGATGTGCCTTTATATGGTAACAAAAGATGCAGGGTAGAGTCTGGAGAAGAATGTTTTCTTTTTGTCTTCTTTCTTCTGTCCTTGAAGGTTTTGCTGAATCCACGCGGGAATAAAGAATTGAGTGTTAGAGCAGAGGAGGAATCCGGACGGATAAAGGAACCTGAACTGCCACTCTCTAAACCCCTTATCCCAGTGGGTTTTTGAGTTTGCGCCATTGTGCACAAGTCCAGATAGTTTTCAGCCCTTCTGCTCTTGCCGCTCGCTGGAGAAAAAAAGCCCCTTTCATTATTCACTAAGTCTGTTGTTGGACTTGAAAGCTGCTTTTCTCCCCAGCCCCTCAGGTGGCTACGGGAAGCCCAGGAAACACTTTTTGTTCTAGGAACAGTATTTTAAATGGAAACTAAACCCTATTACCAAAGGCAAATTGCGTACGAGTGTTTAAATAAATGCAGGCAGGAAAAGCGTGTTTGCCCCTTGAGGAAACAGTGAAAACACACGATGCGTCCCTTCATTTTTATTCTAATTCTCTCTGTGATAAATATATTGTCTTTTCCCTCCTATGGTTGTTTTGCTCAGCTTCACCACGTCTGACCGGGCTTTGTGGCCTCTTCCCGTTGCTGTATCTGCATCTTCTTCCCTCTCCAGCACTGCCCACATTATTTCTCCCTGTTTGGTGTTTCTGAAAGAGCCCGAAACCTCTTCCCGAGTGGCCTTTACGTGGAACTGTGTGATGGGAACAGCATGTGGTTGATAGTTTGTTGGCAGATGTGTAGATCCAGGTGTCTGTAGATGTTTGTATTGTCCTTCATTTGCCAGGAGACAGAAGAAATCTGGGTCAAGATGTCCCTTCTCATGGCCTAGATGAGCTTGGAAGGTCCTTTCAACCCAAACTATTCCATGATCTCCAAGAGAAAATCAATGTTTAATGACTGAGCCTAAAACCTTAAAACCCAACGAACGTCTCTGAGCTGGGACTTGGCCATGGAACTGCACAACATCCAGCACCGTCCATGTTCTCTGGATAGTCCAGGGCTATTGGCAGTGGTTTCTGCTGCGATTTATAAGAACCATCTTGCACACAGAGGGAAATACGTTGTCAGCAAGTTCCATCTTAATTTGCATTCTTCCAATCTAATCAAACCTTTGTAAACAACAGCTCCCTGAAAATAATAATCAACAGCAAGAGACACGTTGGCAGGCAAAGGGAAGGTGAATTAAGATGCTTTTCTTTCTCCTATGCTAATCTTTTCCTAATTATGTTTTATTAATATTATGATGCAGACGCTCCCGTTCTTGTTTTCACTCATCTCGTCCGTGGTTAAAATCAAATTGCAAATGAATGAGCCATATATTTGACTTAATCACTTGAGCCCCTGACTTCCATCGTTTTCCTAAGCAAGCCCTACAGTCATACCAGAAATGGGTACATTTCTTTTTTTGTCCTCTTTCTTCTTGTTTTTGAAATATTCTTGCCTGATTATTCTATGGGTGACATTGACATTTTGTTACGATGAATTGGCTCGGTCGTTATCATCAGGAGATGGTTGGGTTTTCTGATATTTATAAGCTGCTTTCTATTCTGGAATGAGGAAAAAGAAGAAAAAAGGCAACTCCTTTTTGTTTTAAACTGTCTAATATTGCAGCTTTTATGCTGGAATTGCCAGAGAATAATGTTATATTCTTCCCTTTTGATTCTTTGAAAGGCCCTAATCAAAAAGAAATTGGAGCTTGGTTGTTGTCTGTAGATGAGCAAGTTGAGCGGTTGCTAATCCAGGATGTTCCAGATGTATAGAATCCACAATTCCTACCACAGGGCCATATTTTTGGGGGGAACTTATGGCAGGACCCGGTGTCTTCATATACCACATGGTGTAGTACCCCAAGCTGACATTATTTAATATATAAGCTATTAATTTGGGTTTGGGTGGGCTGAGCGCTGACTGACGCTTTGCACGGTCCCACCCTGGCTATAACAATACGTTGTTGTTATATTATTGTTCAGGTGCAGCAATGGACTGAAAAAAAACTTGTCAAAGAAACGTAAACGTGTGTCACGCTGAATTTAGAAGCTTTTGCTCCAGATCTGTTTTGATAGAAGTGCCAAATTCTATCAGCTCAGCGTAGTTCAGGTGGCTCTTTTAGATCCTCCCGCTGGCTTGTCCATCTGTCGATGCTGGTGTTTCGTTATTTTCTGGGGGGTTTTATGGAGAAATGAGGGTACATTTCACCACTACGGCCAATTGTGAAAATATTGTCATTGTTCTCTCCAGAGAAACATCCGCCCGTGAGCTTATGCCCTTCCCAGAAGAAACAAATAACGCCTTGAGAAGATAAAGTATTTCTTAGTTGACAGACGCTACTTAAATCCATAATTATCACTGGGACAGAGTCATTAAGATGATACTTTTTTTTTTCCTTTTTTACTCTGATGAACGTATTGAATTATTAGTTGCATCAGAACCATTTATAGATCTAAAGACAGGTACAAAGATAAGATGTGACATGCGAATGTACACTCGCTGCAGTTATGTGATGATTAAAAGGCTCAATTCTGATCCCGCGGATCCTAAAAACAGGAGAAAATTATAATTACCCAGGCGGTTGTCCTGGATTTTCACCACTATGAGTGAGATGAGTCTGGTCCCCTCGTATTTATTGGGGGTGAAATTCAGTTTTGCATAGAGGATCGCTCCAAATCCCATTCAGCGTTTGAGGAAAAAAGCGAGATTTTTGGGAAAGATTTAGATTTAAGGGCTTAAGTAGAGCTGAAGAGGCGCTGGGGCAAGTGGGGCCTGTTTCGCATTGGGCACTAATTTACCCGGAGTGTTTTTGTGCAAATTCCCTTATTGATCCTCTTGCTGCTTGTTTTTCGTTCTCTTATCCAGATGCACATTTTGCTTTATCTTATCCACATTTCTTTTCTTTTAGATCCATCTTTTATCTAATCGCAGAGCTCTCCATTTTCCATCTGCACCAAACTGTGGTCGCAATACAATCCAGAATAGTCACTAACAAAGTTAGAGAGGTGGGGACTCAGATATTTAATGGAATTGTACTCCAGAGAAGGTGTATATTGCAATAAATAGCCGACATTCTTGATTAAATTGCCACTGTTGATGGAATGAAGTGTGCATGTCTTGCCAGAAAAGTTGGGTTTTCTCCCGCTATGCACAATATATTTGCTTTCAAAGATGCAAATACTTTGAAGAGGAGCAATTGAATGTGCAGCTTGTCACACAGATCTGGGGACATTCTCAGGGTGATCTATAGCAGAACACGGCGGAACTGGGAACCGGTTCCTGTTACTCATTAATCTTGAAGTGCTGGGAAGAGAGGCCCCACATAATGTGACAAAGTGCATCCCACACGTCCAGTTAAAGAGCAGGAATCTCAGGTAATTTCTTCAAACAGGCTGCACGTGCGGTTTCTGTAACAATAAAGTGCCTGTAGGAAAAGATTTGCTCGAAGAAATCAGTACTCAAGGGGTCTGCGATGTGCGTTTTCCAACCAAACTTTGAGCGGGCAGGTTTCAATGCTGTCATCATTCATCATAATTGCAGTTATTCTTAATTGTAGGATTCTTCTTTGCTTTATGGATATTAAGGGTAAGGCCAGGAATTATACCAGCCATGAAACAGTGGATGGATGTTCAGGGCCAGCAGGACTAAATGATCTTTGAAGGTCCATTCCAACCCAAACTGTTCTGTGATTCTATGATTCTATAATTGTATAATTCTATGATTCTCTGATCCATGTCTGTGGCCAGATCGTCTTTTTAGTGTGCACTGTCGCATCCTGCCGTAGAAACTCAAAGGAACATCTTCCCAGATTGATACCAGGTACTTTCTTACTTTCTGGCTGTGCTTGAGAGTATTGAAGCTGAGCTGTAAAAGGTGGATGTTGGTGTTCTCCATCCTAAATTCAAAAGGTTCATGATTTATCAAGTAGAGACGAGCACTAAGAGATGAGGCAGCTCCAGCGGAAGAAAGGAAACTACAGAGATTTCACAGACACCGTAATTGCGCGTTCCCCGGCATTGTCGGCTCGACATGCTGACATCTGGAGATATCGAGCACCTCTTTTTACAGCCCAGCGAAGCCCTTACGCTGACAATCAATTACGCCGCTAGTAGTCGTCTTCCGCTGTTGTGGCGTGAACATCTACTCTGTAAATTAAAGAAGAAATTCTATTACCGAAGAAGCCAAAGAGGGCTTGTATCTTCTTCTGAAGACACATGTTCTTCCCTCTACACGCATTGTAGAAACATGGGGGCAACTGCTTTATTTTTGTCCGTTCTGTTCCATCTGACGCGGTTCAGGGGGTGAAATCCTGGTTATTGGCTATTACAGCTGAACAAGTTCTCCTCCTTCTTTTGCAGAGACTCAGAGGGAAAGCAGAGATAAAAATAAAACACCTGGTGAGAATAAAGGTCACTATGAGAGACAGGGATTCGCGATGAAAAAACCGCAAGAGAAAACAAGCGGTAACAGCTCTGCAGGTGTCAGAGAGGAGAGGAGGGAGGTTGGTGCCCACAGCCTGTGCTAATAAGCTGCCTGAAATGAAAATGTGGCGAGGAGCATTTACTCTTCTGCTTGTGGATCAAAAGGCGAGCGGCAGCAGCAGGACGAGCTGCTGTTCACCGACAGCGCGGTGGAAACAGCTGCTTGTGCAGCAAGTCGTAAGGTGCAGGAAAGGGCTAGAGAAGTGTGAATGTTATTGATGCGTATTATCGATTTTCCATTGTATTGGAAGCACCAGATGGTTTTGCTGTTCATTGCCTTTTTTACCTGGTTTAGATAATAATGAAATGTCTTTGAACGGTGGGAGGAGGAAGAATTACCAGGAGCTTGGAGCCAGGGGGGTCGGGCTCTGCTCCCCAGGAACAAGCGCCAGGAGCAGAGGAAACGGCCTCAAGTTGCGCCAGAGGAGGTTGAGGTTGGATGTGGGGAACCATTTGTTCCCCAAAGGGCTGTGGGGCATTGGAACAGGCTGCCCAGGGCAGTGCTGGAGTCACCATCCCTGGAGGGTTGGACAGACGGACATGAGGTTCTCAGGACATGGGGCAGTGCCGTGGATGGCTTATGGTTGGACTCCATCTGGAAGATCTTTTCCAACCAAAATGATTCTGTGATTCTAAATCACAAGGTTTAGTGATTTATCCTACTGAGCTGGACTGTGTATGACTGTAGTACCCCAGGCCACGTTTGTCTTTTCTCCACACACCCCAAGAACTGCAAACATGTTTGGACATAGGGGTGGCCGGACGGACTTTTGTAGGAAAAAGGAGGAGCTTTGCTTTGTGGTGGGGAAGGTCTATGGAACCAAAAAAACAACTAAATTAAAAACTTGAAATACCAATATATTAATCCTGAGGTGGAAACCTGAATCTGAGACCTCAGAGCTCAGTATGAGGGTCCATGGTGGGTGTGTTTCTGTGTTCTGTGTTAACCATGGGCTGAGCCCGAACCACGCGTAACCCCTTTGTGACACCTCTCAAGCGTGGGGGGCTCAATCTGAGTCCCATGGGGGCTGCCAGGAGCCCTTGGTGGCCTCAGACAGGTCCCTGCTTGCTTGGAGCATCCCGAGGGGACACGTCCCACCTCAAGTCCTCCATCTCTGTCACCCAGGCCCTGGGTCTCCCCCTGCATCTCAGCTGCCAACCTCTGGTTCATTGTCTGTTTACTCTTCTCCCAGCTCTTACATTCATGTATATTTATGTGAAGCTCCAAAATAGCCAAGAGCACTTTAATCAGAGGACTATCTGCAAGCTAATCAGGGATAATACTAATCAGGAAGTTCAGCACACGCTTTAACACTTGGGAGGGGAAACTTCACTCCCAACTCCCAAACAGAGCTCGACGATGCGACTTTTTCCAATTGCCTCAGTTACCGGAAGAGAAAACAAAGATTTACAGTTCGCATCTGGTGTTTTTCAAGCTTCACGGCAGGAGCAACGAACGCTGGATATGTCACAGGAGCCGGCGCTGTCGTGAGGAAATTATGCAACCAGCGCGATGCTAATTTAGATCCGATGTCTCTGGTGTTTCCAGCCATAGGGATCTCACTTTTCAAGCCCATCTCTCCAAATCCCATCTCTTCTCCTTGTCACGTGGCGGGGGTTGGATACACGCTCGGGTGGCAGCGGGATGATTGTCATGCAGAAAAGCTGCTGTGTCCCTTCTGTCTAAGCTTTTTTTAAATCATTGACTTTGCAATCTTGATAAGCAGGATTTTCCAACAGCGCTTGCATTCAAAAGGGAAGGAAAAAGCTCTGATATAAATAAAGGGAAAACTTTTTAAGGTTTAGCAAACTTGAAATTAGAGCTCGTGAGGGTTTTAGACCTGCCAGGCAATACTGTACATCTGCTTAACATGATGCCCTTTCTGGAGTTGAGAGTTTTTTAATTCTCGCTCAGACACAGTTTTGCAGAAAATCCTTTTACATGATTCACATGAAAGTCTTTGCTTCCTGAAGTCTTCTCAGATATAAATGACAAAAGCTCACATTATCTGCCCCATTTTTCAATGGCGACTTTACGGGATAAGGAGCCACAATGCCACTGGATTATATCTCTAATGCAGATTTTTCCGCTAAGGTTTGATTTTTAAAAGCATTCATCTTTAGAAATGCGTGGATTTAAAAATAAAGAAATCATCGCTCAGGTCACAGTCCTGCTTCAACCCAAGCCAAGGGAAGCGGCGTGAGGCGATCGTTTCTATCTCGTTAGCGCGCGTCTCTGCTCGCTGGGTGTCCTTTCTTCCTTTCCCTCGGATGAGAAGCGGCCACAGGCTCGAAGGGACGTGGAGATGACGTTCTCAGCAACACAGGTTAGTGCTGGATTTAGGTTAAGGTTGGACTTAATGAGCTCGAGGGGCTTTTCCAACCAAACCAATTCTACGATGGAGCCCTGAGGCCACACCTGCCTTGGGATGCACAAACGGTACCCGAGCACAGAAGTGACGGGGGGATGCTCATCCCTTCTCCACTCCACATTGACCCATCTCAAGCCGATGTAGCAGGGCAGGTATTTGTTTTACAAATGCTGTTGATGCCACCTGGTGAAGCTGGCACCAGTTCAGTGCATGAATCCACTTTGGCGTCAGTATAAATGCAGTTTAATCTATGTATTGTTGAGCTCGAGCATTGCCTAGAAGACCATGGGAGGAAGGGTTTTCCCATATTCTGCAGAATTCTGCAGAGTTGAAGGCTTCTCGGTTACCATCCCCGGGTGCCTTGCAGTAGATTTCTTCTCAAATTCAGGTAGCGACAAACACAACGTATGGTGAAATAGCTCTTGCTATGGACTGACCTAAATCAAACTGCCTACACAATGGGGTAAATAGCCCATTGCCCTCCATCACCCATAGGCAACGTTAAACCTGACACCACAGCAAGTGGGTGGGTTTGAATTTCCAAGGGAAATAAGCCCTATAGAAACAAAAAACCAAGCTGGCTACGAGTGCGGATCCTCTCGGATAATTATCCCGTCCCTTCTCTGGTTTTAATGCTGCTGCAGTTGTATGAATAAATTCAAAGTAGCAGTCGTGGTAGATTTAAAGCTGTTGCAGTCCTGATGAGCTGATAGTCTATAGCGCTGCCACAAAGGGATTTTCTTCTTTCCCTGTCGTTTTTAATCGCTAGCACAAAATAATTGCGCTCCTTTTCTTCCTCCTGCGAAGCGACAAAATGACAAAGTAGCAAAATAAACATTTGTATGATCTTCTTCATGGAGCAGGCGAAATTGGGTTTGCAAAATAAAACAAAGGAATCCATCGCTTGCCATACACAAAGACTAGTTTTAAGTCATTCTTGAAGCAGGAGATGTTTTAGGATCAGAGAAGTGGCTGTAATCAAAAATGCTGGCCAAAAAAATGGGATTCCTTCAGAAAACTAAGTGTATCATTAAAAATCAATCCCTTTTCTCATTGAAATGGTGTATCGATTATAATACTTGGGCAGATCTCTTTATACTTACGTTTGCTTGAGAGGGGGAACAAAACCCATGTTGCGTCACATTTACTCAACTATTTAGCCATGTGTGGATGTCATTGAATAGAAGATTTATGAAAGAGGTGTGGATGTCATTGAATAGAAGATTTATGAAGGAGGTGTGGATGTCATTGAATAGAAGATTTATGAAGGAGGTTGGGTGCCTACTGCAGTATTTGCATGGGGAAGGTTGGTTATACAAGGAGTTCATCTCAATTTTTCGGTTCCTAATTGTCACCCTGACCCTCGGTGACAAGTTCCTGGGTACCTGGCGCTGCTTGGGTGGCTCTTTCTTCAGCATCAGGGATGTTGTCCCAGGAAGACGCGAGATCCTTCTGTCCTTGTGGAGCGTGTTCCTCAGGATTTGCAAATGTAAAGAGGGAAACAAGCGGTTGAGAGGGGAAAAAGGTTTATTATTCAAATTCCATTGGTTTACAAGCTCCCTTGAGTCTCGGCACTCATCAATTGTTTTTCCTCTTTCCCCTATCAAAGCTAACCCAGCAGGTATGAGCAGAGTTCGGTAGCAATCCTGTGCTCCTTTCTTGCTCGAAAAGCCTCTGAGAGGAGCCTTAGATTCAAAATCACAGTACATATCTGTACCTGAATTAGGCTTTAAATTGTGCTTCTGAATATATATATATAGGAGTGAACCAACATATGAATCTCGTCCAACCGTGCACGTGGTGACATCTCCTCCTGTGCTGAATGCGGGTGAGTTGAAATGTGCGGTGTGAGTGATGGCTCTGCGGTTGTGCACAGCAAACACGTTCCCTGCTCGCATTTACCTGTGCACTCATCAGTAAGTACAGCAGCCGGTACCTCCCACAGACACTAGAGACTGGAAAAAACAGCAGAGCTGACAGCGTAATCTGCTCTTGATGTGCATGCACAGGTTTAATCTGGAATAATCTTGAGCATCCTAAAGTGCCAGTAAATAGGCTGTTTTGATAGAACGAGAGGAAACGGCCTCAAGTTGCGCCAGGGGAGGTTGAGGTTGGAAATTTGGGACAATTTATTCCCAAAAAGGGCTGTTGGGCATTGGAACCCAGGGCAGTGATGGAGTCACCATTGAACAGTCAGAGCTGAGGATCTCAGGGACACAGGTTAGTGCCGGATTTAGGTTAAGGTTGGACTTAATGAGCTCGAGGGGCTTTTCCAACCAAAATGATTCTCTGATTCTAGGACTTGGTTGCAGCCGCCTCACTGAAAACCATATTTCTGAAGTTGCAGCCGAATGCATCATCTCAGGCACATTTTTGACAGCGAGAAAAATGCAAATGCAGCAAAGCTTCCCACTGCCCGGCTTGAGAAGCCATGGCAGGCGCTGATTTGTATAAGACACAGGTGCTAATTACTGGGAAACGGTTTCCCGAGACATCCCAGTCCCCTGAGGCGAAGTGTTGGGGGAGGCATTATTTTCCATCTAATCTATTAAATTTAGAAGCCAGGATGGCTGCCACCTGGGGGACCCCTGCGATTATTGACTTACGCAAGCGCACTAATTTCTATTGCTACCTTGTCTCTGCTCTCCTCCCACCGCATTTTCTCCATTTACATGTCAGCTACCAAAATTGTAGACTTATTTCTTTTTTAATACACAAGCACCCAAGGTCAGTTTTTTTGCTGTGATGAACGGCACCGAAAAGGACAAAATCTTTGTCTACCCAACCTGTACAAATAGGCGGCCGGGTAGGAAAGAGCAAGAATAAGGATGAGTTGAATATTTCGGTCTCAAAGCTCTGAAAATAACGCCTGAGTGTCCACAGTGTTGGGTTTGAGCTGCCCGGGGGAGATGTGTAGTCAACAGGGAATTTAAAATAAGGGCACTTAATGTGCAATTTCAATCACAGACCTGAGTCATCTTCAGGCTTCTCGATCTCAACAGAGTGCAAAAAATAATCATACTGTAAAACACAATAAAACAACAGTGACTTTCTGGTTCTTCCCAAATGTTTCTCCCCACAAGATGCAGGGGTTTTGTAAGGTTCTTGATTTTTCTTCATTGCAATGAGTATCTGAAAGAAACAACGGTGGATAAATGTTGCGAATTGGTGTGAAAAGCTGTATTTTAAGCCACGAGGCACAGCCAGGGCTGCGTTTGGTGGTGACACACTGTGTTTGGACCTCTCTGGACAGGACACAGCTGGACCCTTTGGGGTCACCTGCAAATGCGGCTCAGGGGCCAATTCCCCATCGCTGAGACCCTGCAGAGCTCATTTGGGACAGGCGATGTCCTTGGGGAACCCTCCTGGTCACCATCTCGCTGGTCATTACCGTCTTATTTCTGCGCTATACTGTTGTTGCATATACCTTCTATCCCTTTGGAAAGGACTCAAGCTCTGGGCTTGTGACCGTCTGAAAGGAACGAGAGGAAACGGCCTCAAGTTGCGCCAGGGGAGGTTGAGGTTGGATGTGGGGAACAATTTCTTCCCCAAAGGGCTGTGGGGCATTGGAACAGGCTGCCCAGGGCAGTGCTGGAGTCACCATCCCTGGAGGGTTGGACAGACGGACATGAGGTTCTCAGGACATGGGGCAGTGCCGGGGTGGGTTATGGGTGGACTCAATCTTAAAGGTCTTTTCCAACCAAAAAGATTCTGTCATTCTACACGCTCACCCATCCTGAGGCATTTCTGCCCAAGTTGGCTTATTCTATAAGGGACATATACATGCTCCACGGCACCATATACACCTTTAATGGCTGAGTAATGGGCTTCAGCTCCGTACATCCCCGTGCCATCGATTCCAACGGGCATTGACTTGGGACACTCTTTACGATATGTTTTACTTCTCACTTCCTATCTCCTCGCCTTTTTTTTTGGTTTTGGTTTAACGCAGGCCCTTCCCCGTTACTTTAACAAAGTTTTATGTGTTTTAATTTTCTTTTATGACTTTGTAGCCAATTTCCAACTGCTTCACGAGACAAGTCAATGAGACACAGCTCCTAATAAACCTGCATTCATCAATGCCTTGTTTTACTCTCTCTCTCATCTCTAACTACTCTCCAATCACTTGGACAACCGATGCTTTGGAGCTTGCAATTAGGCCCATGCTTTCTGTTCTGACGAAGGAAGATTAATTAAATCAGTGCTTTTCAAGACTAGAACAAATGCAGAAACATTTTTGGCAATTTTCTCCTCCCTTTAAACCTGCAGCCTATTAATTTAAGACACCTGGCACAGAACTAACATTTTGCCCTGATAGAAAACAATAAACTGAGATTTATACACTGGAGCCTTATGGAAAGGTTTCTTTTTCCTTCCCAAAATGCAAATTACAGAATAAAATGACGTGAGATCAGGGGAAAAGTTGATAACCCTTCATCTAAAGAATAAAACAGACTTCTGCAATGAACTTTTTATTTTTTAACCACGCCTACGAGTGAGAGCAGATTATACAGTATCGATATTTATCTCATGGACCATTCCCGCTGCGTATCTCAAAGAGGCTACAGCCCAAATGAGACAAAACAGGTAAGAGAAAGAAATCCGTGTGATTCCCATTGTATAGAAAAATAATTGAGTTGCAGCAAGATTTTAGATACAGAGAATGGGAAATATGGCTAAGAGGCAAAAAGTCAGAGGTGAGTGAGCGTTGACGTGCAGAACAGGATCCAGGACCCTCAATAATGTTAATGTCTCAGGTAACACCAAATTTTCACTCTTTAACTCCTGGAGAAGACTCTTCCAGTTTGTTTGGCCCCTGGTGACCGTGGATTTTAAGTAACTTTTGGGGATTTGCAAGAGGGCAATTCCGCTTTGCTGAGACCGAGAGCCACTCGTGCCTTTTATACATCACATTTCTCAAAGGCAGGGGGAAAAAAGCAGATCAGTTGATCTTCTTTATAGCCAATTTGTGTGAAGAAACATCAGAGATAACAAAAGACTAATTATTTTCCTACATTGGCAGTTGCTAAGAGGAAAGCTCCAGACAGCCCAATTAGCTTGTGACAGGTATTCTCCATGTATTAATTACTCTATATTTAAGATCCTCTGTTCGGAGCGGGTTGTCCGTGTCCCAACTGCTGATATCATGGTGACTTTTTATTGCTGTGGTCACCGTTATGGGTTCAATGAGCATCTGCTGAAGCCAAAAAGAAAAGCACGACTTAAAAAAGGAGTCACCGCGTTGGGTGGAATTCACCCAGGCAGCGGTCAGTAGGTTTTCCTGTGTGTTCTTAAGATGTGAAAGCGCTAAATCTTCCTGTTCTCCATGTGTTTTCTGTTAACTCTGCGGCTTAGGAACCATCCACAGCCAGATATTCAATGAGATGCTTTCATTTATTCGGTTTGGGTGGCAAATTCTAATGACGCTTTAAGGAGACACGTGTGTCTGTGCAACTCTGCGTTGGTCTGATAACCATGGATAAGTGTTATTTGTAATTATTGTAGATGCAAAAATACATTCCTAACATCATTTCTATAAGTACCGGTGACCAGGCACCTGTACCGAAGTACAAGCAATGGATGAAAGATAGTTTTCATTGTTTGAAGTATCTTATAAATAACACAATAAGCAACGTTTACTGCACAAACCCTTGTGAGATGTTCTCTCTCTGTTTCCCAAAACCAAATATTCATTATCATGCTCTTTTAGCAGCAGCCACCTCTTCATTATCCATCTCCTGGTTGGTGCAGGTGCAGTTTGCACAGTTCAGGGTGCTTATAGCCATTGTCACCGCCTGTTGGCATTAATTTCATCTCCTTTTGGAGCAAACAAGACCATCAGCGTATTTGTCGACATCAGCGGTTGCATTTTTGAATATACAGATGGCGTGTGAATCCCTGCGATTTCAGGTTTGCTGAAGCCTCCCCTACTTGTCCACGCCGTGGGAACAGTTTGTATAAGATTTAAGGCTCCTTTTTTCGCAGAGAAAGCTAGAGAAGAAGCAAATCCGCAAGCCAAGCAGCGCGCTGCCTGTGTCGGTTCCAAGGCAACGTGCGCTTTTATTATCGTCAGCAAATTTTCCCCGATCGGCGTTCCAGCTCCCTGCTACAGTTCTGAGGATGCTGAACCTGGGGCAGAGCACAAATATACCTATTTATTTATTTGTACTTGTGTTCTAAGGCACGGAAAGCACTGGTAAAACACCACGTGCCTTTATATCCTTTATCCTTCCATCTCCCGCGTGGTCCGTGGGGAAGTTCAGGCTCCAGAACTGCCCGCCCAGCATGAAATTCCCATTAACACACAGTTTGTGGCTCCCAAAGCCAGGGGGTATTAGCCCTATAATCGAGCAGGTTAAACTGGCGCTGGAGTTTAATGGCAATTTAAATCTCTCTCTTGCTCCGGTGCAGAAATATTAACGCTTTGATCAAGGCTTTTCTGTCTTTCAGCTTTTTATCAAGAGATGATTCTCTCGTAATGAACCAGAGGACCCAAGTGTTTAAGACATCAAAAGTCGGCAGATTTCCTCTTTATTTTATTTTAAACCCTCCAATCTGTGGTTCAAACCTGCCCCTTTTCATACTTCAATTTTCAGTCTGTGTCCTCCCAAGTCCTGGTAGATTCACTGAGTCTTTCCACGTTCGTTTGCAGCATCCGAGCTTTAATTAGGACGGGATTCCCCAGCTCCGTTGAATTTTACTCTTTCCCTGTTGTTTTTCATTTGTGGCAGGTTTTCCCCATTTTTCCACTGTACCTTTCCCTCCTCATTCCTTTTTATTCAGAGCACAGAATCATTATTAGCCATGAAGTTTTTGTACTTTAGCCCAGCCGGGTCGTGATCCATTATAAATCCTGGGCAAGTCAAGCGCTGCTTCTTGCTGGGTACAGTATATGCTTGGCCCCATTAAGAATAATAGCGTGAATAACCATAAGCCATTAATTTTGACGAGATCAGGCCCGTATCACCTTAAAAAGAGCGCACTGGTACCATGGGAGACATTTGCCTATTTCCACTCTTCGCTCCCTTAATGAATAAAAATAGGACAGTAGCTGCGGTTTGCCCAACGGAGAAACACCCGAGAAGGTTCATCCCATCGGTTTGTGCGGGGAAAAAACACCAACAATACTTCTGCAGGGTGAGCAGATAATAAAGAATGAAGAATAAAAGCCTTGGCTTTCTCATTGGAGATTGGCCAGAGATAAATCCATCGAGATTCCCAGGTTTGGGGCATCTTGATTTATGGAAAACCAGGCAGAACGACCCCAAAATATTAGAGTATCTCCTTCCTTAGCACCCGCTAAGCTCAGTGTGCTGTTCATTAGCACTTTGCTTTTACCTGTGCAAGGATTTGGGTGTTTGTAGGTACTTTCAGGCTTATCTTAGAGAGAAGAAGCCTTTTGTGTGTTATTTTCTCTGCAAAAATTGGGCTGGAGCGGTTTGTTCCCTGGACTTTCGAATGCTCGGAGTGAAAAAACGCAATCAAATTTAAAGCAAAGCCTTGTTCTGTTTAAAAGCGGCATCTTTCCTCGTTATTTCAAGCGACTCCATGCAAGGCCATTGCGTGTTTGCCGACTACGCCGAGTTCCTCATCAAAGCAAACGCGGTTGTGGTGGCGCCGAGGGAACCGATGGGTAATTATCGGCTTTTCTCTGCTTGTTTGCAGCGCTCCCCTGGGGTCCCCGGTGGAAACGAGGAGGGCAGGAATGGCACAAAAACTGTATAATATATATTGTGTGATGGCAAGGGCGCCTTTCGGCTTGAGGTAGAGGTCGGTGGATGTTATTTTAGCACGCCCCGTTCTGTTATATGGGTAAAATCGGTGGGATGGGGATGCGGGACATCATTCTATGTATGTATTTCGATGTATTTTGAGGGGCTCCTGCTTCTGTCTGTGTCCAAACCTTTGTGAAAAGCCGTCAATATTTTATTATAGAGAGTGCCACGTCCATGCAAAGCTTTCCAACCAGCCTCGTGGGTGTTCTGAATCCGTTTTGTCTTGTTGGTTTTGTTTCTGCACAAAGGCATATATGTCTAAATATTTGGTGTATTTTCCCATGAACGGTGCTCAAGGAGCCAGGGGAGGCAAAGGGGAGAGATCTGTAATTATTTCATAACAAGCCTCTAGTTTTTGGGCTTTGGTATCTGTTTATTTTTGCTCTAATTGCATATGAATTGGGCAAAGACGATGCTCTCAGGTGGGCTCCGTCCCCTGATTTTGTCAGGGTGCCCTCCTGCTCGCTTCTAAGCCCGTGCCAGGGATCTCTTGGGTTTCCAGGTCCTTTTCTGTTCAAGTTTTTTGGCAGGCCATGAGCAGCCCGTCTCGGATCAGGCTAAAGTCAGCGCTTTCCCTCCGGCGTGGCTGCCGTCCAAGCATTTCAATATGTAATTTCCACTAATTTGCAGAACTGTACTGTTAATTACACAAAAGATTTACTTAGAGCTACCCCTTCCGTAATGGTTTCGGTGCCCACATTAACTGCGTCGCTGCTTTTCTGTAATTCTCGGTCGCTCGGTGAGGTCAAGATGATGTAGTCGGTGCTCTTTTCTTGCTTAAAACACATCGTGCATCTCCCAGGGAAACTGGGCACCAGTTAAACACGGGCAGGTGGGTCGAGGCCACCGAGTCCCTGTGGGTCCGGGTGAGATGTTCCGACAGCAAATCTCTTTTTATTGGGAGTTGAGGGATCCGCAAACCACCGCTCAACACTCCCCGTGTGTCCCTCCCATCCTCTTCATTTACCAGAGGGTGTGGATGGTGATAAACAGCTCCCATTTACGCCCATTTTTTGGGAACTGTTGCTTTCATTCTTAATTTTTCCCTTGAACCAATGACTCAGCTTTGATCAGAGCATCCTTATTGGAAACCAACTCCTTTATTCCACCTTGTGGATAATAAATGTACGTTGTACAAGCCCAGTGTGGATGTCCTCTCTCAAACAGGCTTTCTCGGGGCACCTGAAATTGTGATTTAGGAAGAATAAATCTTGTGTAGATGAGGTTCTGTAGGACATGGTTTAATGCCAGTGTTGGGTTCACAGTTGGACTTGATCTTGAGGGACTTTTCCAACCAAAACGATTCTGTGATTCTATTCTAGAACCAGAATCTCTTTGGTGCCCGCATCGGGCTGTCTGTCACCGGCACAATTTCACACTCCATTTCAGTAATTGCTTGGCATAATTTGCGTCGGGTGAAGAGCAGGAAGATGCTTGTGCTTCATCAGAAGAGCGGCTATTCATCACGAGAGCGCCGTGACAGCGGGACACGGTCCCATTTGCTCCCATCTCCCGCAGGGCACCTGCCAACGCGCTCCTCTCTGGGCAGCAGGAGGGGGACAGCAGGAAAAAACAAGAAGCAAAATTCAATTTACTCAGCGATTTCCTCTTCATTTTAAATTATTTATTCAAGGTTGTGCTGGGCCAAGGCGTGGCCATCGCTCCATGGAGCTCATGGTCCACGGTGGAGAAGTGGGACCACAGCACAAGGGCTTTGTCCCACCAGTGCCCATCGCACCCATCTGCTCCCTTTGTCTCAAAGCTGCAAATCACGGCAAACGTCCCCATCCGGATGGTTCATCCCTGCAGAAAACCAGCAGCAGATCGACTGAAACGTTGCGTTATGAGTTAAAATGGAAAGGCACAGCATGACCAAAGCCAGGTGACAAAATAAAAGAAATGAAATTTAAAAGCTGATCTGGATTCATAAATAACCTGACGCGCATCCTTGCCCGTGCTCGGAGTTGAGAAAACACATCAACTATCAGCACGCAGGTCAGGATTACACCCAGCTGTCCGAGGAGAATTTACTCCAGCTTCTTCCTGACAAGAGGCAGAGGTATAAAAAACAACACGGTGACTTCTATTGGAGCAATAGCTGCGTAAAATATTGTTCGTCAGAGCTATAAAGGTTATCTCAGTGGAGAAACAGCGCCTGCAGCTTCTGGCTTGCTGTTCCTTGGGGTGACGCATTAGCGAGTTTGTCGCTGGGTGTCTTGAATTGAGCATCACGGTTTTTCGGCAGCTTTGAGTCGCATCTGGTTGACACGGGTTTGTAAAGCAGTTGGAAGCCGTCCAGCGTTGCATTATGAGACCAAGGGACGCGGGAAGTGTTGGTGTTTTGCGCTAAATGAACAAGCTGAAGGATGAAGAAGGGTTAAGCAACTATCACGAGATATGACAATCCTCTGTCCCATTTCTGGCCATCACCAAATGGTTAAGAGAAGGTCAAATCTGAAATGGTTTGCTATAGAAGGCCAAGAAATCTCAATCAGGACCAGATCCCTGTGTGTATCCAACCCATGAACCTGGTCTCGTATTTATAGGATGCTCAAGGCTCCAGGATTCATAAGGGCACCCAATATTCTCTGTTGATCACCCACTTCTTCAAATAAATCAGCTCCATCCCAAAAATCCAAGCAAGCGCTTGGGAAAGGAGACAGGCAAATAACTGACATAATAAACACGATTTTTATTTAGTTTGGAGCTTGTTAGGTGACATTTGCATAGCGACGGTGTCAGATTCATTATTCATGAGCACAAGCTGCAGTGACCCCGCGCAGCCGCTCACCAACGCCGGCTCCCGGGCTCCCAAGATTAGACGTCGTTCTTGCTGCTTTAAGCAATTTCTCTTTAAAAAGAGCGCAGCGGAGTGACAGCCTGATTTCTTATTCATGTGTGGGTCTTTTCAAGGCACAACATTTACCATGGTACATAAAAATCAGGCTTGCAGGTCGCAAGGGGGAGAAATGACTTAAGCAAATTTTGTTTAAGAGAAGGGTTGGAATAGAAATATCCCCTCCTGTGGTCCTGTCCTGTCCCAGGTGACATGGACAAAGGCTGAGGGTCACCCAGGAGGGGCTGGGAGTGAATTATTGCCCCAAACACCAAGACTGATTTGTGGTTTTGTCTTCTAAACAGGGGGATCGGAGAGTCCAGCCCATGGCGGACGTTGCTGCAGGGACAAGGGGACACGTCCGGCCCTTTGAGGGACATTCCAGTGGCTCAAAAAGATCCTGTTCACTTGAAAACTGGGCGGGATCGAGAGGAAAAAGACAAACATGGGCTGGATTGAGAGGATAAAGACAACAGGTGGGTGCAGAAATAGTAAATGGGGGGGATATCTGGCTACACAGTGTTACGGTGGAAGGGAATCAGGGGGAACAGCACAGCCCACAGAATGAGCCGAAATAGTGATGCTTGTGCATTGAAAAAAGTAACACGAACATGAATGCGAAGGGTATTAAGCTGCACATTATATATAATGTGTTATATATAGTTAGGGGGTTGCTATCCTACTTGTGTTTAGAAATATTAATATCTTCACGTCTTGCAAATCAGGCGTGCTCTGCAGCCACCAAGGTGATGACGGTCTCAGCTTAATTTGCAATTAGGGGAGTTGCATTCCCACTTTAAGGAAAACCCTTAGGGGAAAAGATGCTGAAACGTTTTCATGAGACCCTTGGACAAACATCTCTCAGGGATGGTCAGGGCTGAGTCTTCCCCGGCAGCAAAACGACCTTGGGCTCCAGCTATGAACAGGGAAAAACGAGCATCAGAACAGCTCCCTCTACCAGCACATGGCCTGCGATAGAGAAATTTAAATATATATCTTTTTGAAGGAGCCTTGTATTGTTTCGGGACATCATTAGTGATTTTAGCACCAGGAGGGGGGGATCAGAAGCTGTTTTGGGAAGCGCTGCCAATCAAACGGTGATTTGCTCTCGGTGTGAGCTCTCCTGCTCTCTTACCCAAATTTTAAAATATGTAATCAACACCGATGACACCAGGAAAAGTAATTAAACATCTCATGTAGCATGCAAAAGTCACAGGGATGCTGAAAGGGAGTGTTTCTAGTCGGCAAAACTGAGGCCGCAGTAGGATGCTCATTGCTGGGTATCTCGACCTTTTCTCAAATAGAGGCAGAAATGCTCTGTCCTCTCTTGTCCCTGCGCTGTCACCTCTCCCTGTCCCTCCAAAATTCACAGAGTGGGGACCAGGGGGGACAAAAGGCCTTGAGAGCGTCCTCACCACCTTGTCCCCAGGTCTTGTTGACAGTGATTTCCAGCCCTGAGAAGCTCTTCACGGCATCAGGAAAAAGCGAATTTAAACTCAAAACCAGCACGGCCTCAAGGTGAGTTATTTCTCACCTGAATTAAACCCACTGTACCATTATCATTTTAATTCAAATGAATATATTCCCAAGAGCCGCATGGTGACTTGTTACAGACAGAAATTTACCTTAAAGCATCTTTCTGCGAGGGGTCTCACCCCCATCTGAGTTGGGCTGGCCTGCCCGGTGCCCACTTGCCATCTGGTGGTGAATTAGAGGAAAGAAGATACTGCCTTTTTGAAAATATAGTTAAAAAGAAGAAGTAAATTCAACAGATTCTTACCCGGTTGGAATCTAATGGGGTTACGAGGAGAAGGGAGGCTTGTGAAGGGACAGCGCAAGGCCACACGTCACTGATGCCTTATTTATCGGTATTAAATAGGACTTGAGGAGAACACAACTGGTGTGCTGACCCTCTGCAGATGGGTGAATCGCACCCTAAAGCAAACCTGGGAACCTTGGATTATTCATCAGCCGCTCTTAACGGGGTTATCGTTGAGTGAAGAGCAGGCGCTGGGCTCTGCGATTTATAATTATACTGTAAATTCCGTCCTGCTGCGTCTAATTACATTTTTAAATAAGAAAAGAAGCACGTATATACACATAGGGCTTTTTCTTCCAAAGCTTTCGAGGCTGGATTTGCAAGTATGCAGGAGCAGGGGTGTTTGTGAAACAACCAAGTGATCGTTCCCATGTGTCTTGTTTGACAGCAGAAGGAACCAGGGGAGGACAAGCCGGTGTTTTAGGATGTTCACTGGGATGAAACAGGCGCCTTCAGCCTTTGTGATCTACCTGATTCCAGCCCCAGAAATACCCAGTGGGAAGGAGAAAGAGGTTGGATCTCCCATTTTTCGCAGTAAGTGATGCTGAAGGGGTTCCTGGGAGACCTTCAAAGACCAATTCCAGGGTTTTCTTTTTACTTTTATTGATGATTTCAGGCACTAAAACAGTTTTGCGATCATCAAAACAAAACTCAGGAGAAACCATAAGCCGAGAGGAGCAGCCTGACAAACTTGAATATTATTACAAAATTAAAAACAGGAGAGAGAAAAATGTAATAGGGAGGAAAAACTGATGGACAGGACTGGCACCACCATAGTGGGTCTGAACTGACTGTGAATAGATGGAGGCTGGAAATTAAGGAGAGATGGGTTGGTCTCACGAGGCCCTTTCTAGACCAGTCTCCCTGTTTTAACTTGATACCTCAAGTTTTTCTAGGTGTCATTGTCTTTTTAATTGAATATACAGCATTAACTTTAGCATAGTCACCTTGTAATCAAAGCAGCGCTGTTGCCACATCCAGAAAACCGAGCGAGACTCTTCTCGGGGACGTTCACTAAAAGGGAAAGATGCAACGGGAACAAATCTAAATGCAGGGATTCTGTTTAAACACAAGAAAGAGATGATATTTTTGATGAAACACGAGAGCTATCGGACATGAGAATGATTGTGGTGTTGGTCCTTGGCGATGCTCAAAACCCAGCAGGGCACAGCTCTCTGCTTTGAGCAGAGAGGCCGGACTGGGGACAAATCTGAACTGTTTTAGGATTTAGCAGCACAATAACCTCCCATTTCATGTTTCCCTGCCAGGTGTGAACCACGACTTGCACCCCAGTCTCCTCTTGGCAGGTAAGGAAAACCAAACCATCACATCTCCGCGTCTCTTTCTGTCCATTTTTCCTCTAAGGACAAGTGGCAGCTGAGGGCTGGAGCATTAATGTCAGCTCTGCAGCTGCAAAGAGCAGTTCTCTGCAGCCCTCTAGTGCTGCTGAAATACAGAGACAAAGCAGAGTTTGCAACAGCCGTGGGGAGAAGGGGGTGAGAGAAGCTCAGGCTCAGTGTCCTTTCCCCCCTACAGCCAGATTTCCAGCCATAGGGTGGGTGCAAACCCCAAACTCTCACAGATTTGGGCTCAAAACCCCTCCAAGGACGCTCCTGAATTTCTCTCCCCACCTCTGCTGCTGAGTAACCCCAGCAAAACATTCTCTGCCTCTTTTCCCCGCCGCCGTCATCCTAATTGTCCTCCTGTCCCCACGATGATGCGGATCTCCCGGTGACCGCGGCGCTTCCATCAGAGTCTTTCCCCAGGAATCCACCCCACCGTTTGCATTTAAGTTCTTTATTTTCCAAGGGAAGACAATGGAACTATTTAAACATTGTTCTTCCTTGCGACGCTAATTTAAAAAGAGGCTTTTTATTTGCTAACAGGACAGAGAACCAGCTGGTGTTTACCCAAACAGTTTTCATGTTTAGACAGGCTCCTGATCCACAGAGTACGTTCCCACCAGAGAAGCTGCGCTAGCCATAAAAAACAAGGGGAAAAGACTTTTGCAGCGCTAACATCTGGTAGGAAAGTGATTTAATAACTTCATCCCATGGGGCATCACTGGGGGGGTTAATTTTAAGTCCCCTCCTGTTGACATCCCCTCTCCCCTTCTCCTTACCTGCCCCCTTCAGACCCTTTTGTGATGCTTTCAGCCTTCTTTTCTGCTGGACTTGCCCACATCCTACAAAATGAAGGATGAACATCATGTTTGGGAGGCCCTGTAAGGGAAAAATATTAGGCAAATGTAATATTTACCAGTCCCTTTGCTGACAGCTTTTGTTAGGACGATGCTACAGCATCTCGGTCAGTAAAATGCACGTGCTGCTAAGCTGGGGAACTTCTTCTGCATCTGTTTTCACTTCTGTCAAAAACGCTCCTCCAATTTGCATTAGAGAATAAAATCAACCCTTTTGCCAAAGAAAAAAGAGTTAATTGAATGAAATACAGTTGCTTTCCAGGCTCTTTCTGATAAAAATCCCATAAAGCTTCTTTACAATTGGATTTCTCCCACAAATCTCCACTTTTGACAAAAGGAGCCGTCTGCATATGGAATACTTTGAACGATTAATTCTCTGGAGCTCCAGAGACAGATATTCTGATACCAACTACATTGCAACAGGTCAACTGTGCCTTAGAGCTATGGGATTACCTTATAGCTATAGCATTAAGCTGTTCTGCGTCCCCATCACAAGGTCCAAGTCCATGAACCCACTGCAATCTTTACTTTTTGCCCACAGCAAAAGGAACAGAATTGCTTTAAAATGAGTCGCGTGGTCCTTGACTTCATTGTTTTGCCATTGAGGATCCGAAAAGCTGCGGCGCTGAGTTTAATCCCTGGAGGTTCGGTGATGCTCCGGCTCTACCTGCTCTTGTGGTGGGACCAGTTTGGTGGTGAAATGAGCAGAAAAGGTCCATGAACCATCACCTCCCCAATAAGGTGAGAACGATGGCTTTACAAGAGCCAAATCTTTGCAAGGGTTTAAGGCAGAGGTAGAAAAATAAGATAAAAAGCATCTAGTCGGGGGGGATATGGCCATGAAATTAAGTATTTAGTCCATAAATCGAAAAGCGGTTTGGGATATAAGTCAAAGATGTAGAAATCTCCCTCAGGAGAAGAGGAATCTGAGCTACTCTCCTTCACCACCTGGCCAGACTGAAGTTGCCTTTAAAGAAACAACCTGAATAACCTTGTCATTTCAATTCTTCGCACTTTTTTTCCTCCGTGCTGTGTGTTCTCAAGATCTGGGAAGTTTAATTTCCCTGGCGCGACTGCCCGAGGCTGCTGGTCCCTATCGGGGCCGGCACAGCCACATCAAAGGGAACGGGACATATAGGGGGGAGCAGAAGGGTCACAGTTCCATCCTGGGAGGTCCAGGGATGCTGCAGGTCCCTATCGGGGCCGGCACAGCCACATCAAAGGGAACAGCACACATAGCGGGGAGCAGAAGGGTCACAGTCCCATCCCAGGGGGTCTGGGGATGCTGCAGGTTCCAAAACACCCCTGAGGTTCTGGAATTAGGGTTGGCTTGGCAAAAAACCCCCGGCGGTGTGGAGATGGCCCAAACTGAAACGCTGTTGTGTCTCTTAGGTTGTATCTGAGCGACTCTGGTTTGCTAGAGAATCACAGCGAGACGCTTGGCAAGGTGGATTTAAAAATAAGCACTCTTCAAAAAGGCAGCAAGGAGGCTACATGATGAGAGCCTTTGCCATCATCGCATCGTCATTGGAAAGTGGAGGTAAGTGGAGAAATCAGGGCCGTTTAGAGAAATCAGGGCATTTAAAACAAGCTGTTGCTTACCTCCAATAGAACCCAAAACCTCGAGTTTGCCACCCCTGCCCAAACTGGAGTCAGGAAGGAATCCCCGGTTCCAGGGTGCAGCCCCAGAGAGGATCTCAAACCAAGACGCAGACAGGGAAGGATGCCAGAAACCCCCAAATTTAAGGCACCTCATGAAGGAGAGCTGGGCAAGAAGAGCCAAATCTGCATGCTTTTGTTTTTCCCAGCTGTGTCTTGCACAGCCTGATGCAGTCAGCAGCGTTTCCCTTTGGTTTCAAACAGGAGGGGGCTTCGCTTTGAAGCCTTTGCTTGCATAGGAAATGAACTTCTTGATTCCTGTTGACATTTGCGGCGAGGTGGAGGTGCTGCTTTTCTTTCCAAAGCTCCCCGGCTCTGTTTGTTCAGCTACTTCACACTCCTGTGAAATGTGATAATACCGAGCAGTGGGTGGAAGGAACAGCACAAATGTCTCCCGTCGGGAGACAGGAGGTTTCAAAACTGCTCTGCATGTAAAGACAACTCCTTCCCGTCCCCGTTTTCACGCTGCTGTCACCGAAGTCCCTGCGTACACGGAGCTTTTCGCTGGGGAAGCAGCAAGATGCAGCGTTGGGTTTTGTTCCAGCCCTGCAGCCGGCAAAGCGACTCGAGTGCTGCTTCGTTCCTCTGGATTCCTAATGAGGAAAGCAAGCAAGAAATGAGGTTTTTGTCTTTTGAGTCTCACACAGTGAGGATTTCTCTGTTATGGTAATACAGGAATTGTTTTGCTCACAAAGTGGTAAAAGCTGCACCAAAAGCCTTCATCAAATCTATGGGGAAGTCAATTAACTCTTGATTCCAGGATTAGGATTGTTAGGATGTCTCCAGCTCGACTTTAAGAAGCTGGAGTCAAGTTAATAAAGGGACATTTTGGCCAACACTTGAATTCTGACGGTGTTTGGTGAGAAGGTGACAGTGCTATGGTAAAAAAACAATCACTTGTTGGTTTAAGTCGAGTCTACAGCCTCAGCTGTGATTGCTGAGTTCTTAGGTGTGGCCAGACCCAGACTTAGGCCCTATCATAGTCTGGGCTTTAGAGTGCCCTTGAGCAAGCGCTCAGCATCCTGCAGGATTGCGGCCTTGGGCATTAATACAGCTGCAAACCCAGGCAGCTGAGGAGCGGCCAGTTTGGATTTTTGCGAGGGGGGCTGGTTGTATTTTTGCCAAGACCAGGTTTGGAATAATCCAGATCTGCAACTTGCATTGGGCAGCTTCTAAAATGTTTTATTCCCATTAGCAAAAACGCTCTGGTGTTTCTATGCAGGAGGTCGGTCGGGCTGCAAAGTCCCTATAGGGGATGAAAACTTCGGCCTCATTTTCCAGGATGTTTGTCTGTGAGCAAGGCTTGAAAACGAGAGGATTTTCTCAACTGCTGGAATTCCCCAGGAAATGTCAGTGTGAGTAGAATTAGAATTGGCATCTATGCGCACCCCTCTGGATGCTGGAAGTCACGGTGCAGGTTTCCTCTGCTCTGGAAAACCATAGAAGCGAAGGTCCCTACGCTGCTTCTTCCCCTCTGCCCCACACCCAGGGTCTGGTAGCACTTCTTGCCCAATTAGGTTTCCACCTTAATTATTCCTGATGACTTCGTTGGGATACCACGCTCCACCTCCAGGATTTGCGGTTTAACACGTTAGTCATTTTTATAGCGTGGAAATGTGGACTGAATAAATGGATCCGGGCTATTTTTGGTGTGAACCGTTGAATCTTGGATGATTGCACCAAAGTGCAGGGAAGTTTTATCAAGTTAAGCAAGTTTAAATTGAATTCTCCAATAAGTGCTGTGGCTGACGGTCTGTTATTCTTAATTGGGATAGCCTGATGAGGAAAACACCGTGTTCCAAGTATCAATTTAGAAAGAGACTCGTAGTGAAATGGAGAAACATTATGTCAGGAGGTAAACTGAAAAATACAAGCTTTTTTTACCCTGCCATTCCTGCTCCAATAGATAAAAACCTATACATAATAATATAAAATGATGTTACTAGCTTTTTTTTTAAGGGCAGTTCCTGCACAAATGATGCATAGGAGCATATTCTATATTCTTAAAGAATATCTTAAGAATAATGGTATATCCAGTTTAGGGAAATTTTGGCATGCAAGGAATATGTGAGTCGGTATTAAGTAGTCAAGTCCAATTAGATATTCTGTAGTAGTTTTTCAGGAAAATGAAAATGCTGCTATTAAATGCTGATGTTCCTATATGTTAAGTGAATAAGGAATTCAGCTGTTAAGTTTCCAAAGTCTAACGTGCTGCCATTAATTAATGGCTATAGAAGCAATGTATTTGGGGAGCAGAGATAATATCGCTTGGTTGATATAGTGGAGCAACAAAAGCACATGTTGAAGAGCAGATATAGAAGTTTTATAGCTCACTGAAAAGGGGGGGAACCCAAAGCCTTCAGGGATATTGCAATTACCTCATGTACAAAGAATGTGCGATTAAATAAGCAATTAGTTATGGATTATTCACTCAGCTTGACTGTTGGATATTCCAGTAGCACGTTAACCTTGAAATGACGCTTTTACAGCCCGGATTGTTCACCAATGAATCGGATCAGGGATGGAAGATGATCCTGTGTAAACTGGCGATAACTGGAAGGGGTTTATATAAAATAGATCTGGATGAGCAAACGTTTATTTCAGCAGCGTACAGACCCCCCTGCCTCGTGTCCCCCAGCAGAACGTTCAGCTCCCATGTGCTGGCACCTCGTTTTGCTCCCATCTTGTCTAACCAGGTAACGCGTTTTATGGTCTCTTGTTCTCATCCACATTTCATTGACTGATACACATCTGCTCGGGCGCCTTTCTCGTGTTTCCACTTAAATAAATAAGAAAAGGAGGTAGTTCAGAGATCCTGGTTGCTGTCACAAACACGTGTCCATGCCCTGTTGCCTAAATCCATTATCGCATTACCCGGTATAGACCGGTGTGTTTCTGTCTGAGTGCACAGGCTGAACAACCTCAGGTGATTGCTGTTAAACTCCTCACATTCCTCAGTGCCAGATGAATTCCAGATGTGGTCAAACAGCTGGGACTGTGCTCATTCTTCTCTCTTTACCAGGTGCCATCCCACAGGTATTAGTCGTGTTTCTTCTGCGTTGTTCTTCGATAGAGGGAACGAGACAGACGAGAACGCCCCTTCTTTTGAAGACTCATTGTCTGAAGCGCTGATGGAATTATATCTTATTATATTGTTCCCACATCAAAACAAGGAGAAAAGCAGCAAACCAAACCAAGAAAGATCTTATTTTTTAAAAAATGCTCTCACCTTCAGATTGTTTTCCAGTTAATGACATGGTGTATTGCACCAAGTGGCAGAGACATACTAACACAGTCATTAGCAGACAGAAAAGCTGAAGCTGATTGGGAAAGAGTTGGGTTTATCTTTCATAATAGTGTCATTTCTCATTGCACGCCGTGTTCTCCCCAGGGATCTGACACAGGGGCCAATTCTTGTCTTGGAAATACAATACAGGGGCTTCCACAAAGAGGCACCAATTGCAAAGAGACAGTGATTTCAGATCGGGTGCAACTTTGTGTGTGTAAAACCCAGGACAAGCTCCTGGGCTGGAGCGTTTTGGCCAAATGTTGTTTCTCCTTGGGATGCATAAAGTGATGGTTTGTTAGAGATCTGCTCTGTGTGGATCTACGATGACACAGACAGGACACTTTATGCTTAGGAACACACTTAGGGACATATGACACACTAGGACGGATCACATTAGAAATGTAGAATGAAGTTTTCCTTGCTCAAAAGAGGGAAAGCTGCTATCCGAATCCAAAATAAATCAGAAATATTAATGGATTCAAGAAATGAGGTTAATGATGTATTTAAAAACTATTAAATTAATGTTTCTCATTAGTGGCACTGCCTAATCATTCTTTGCAAGCAGGGGGAAGAAAGTAAAGCATTATCATCAAAGATCAAATAGTGATTCAAAATTAATTAATCCAGCACTCTATAAATCAGGTAGCTTCAATAAAAATACCAGTTTGGTATTCAGTTCTTATGGGCAAAATTAAAACTAAAGAATGCCTTAATTAGTGCCTTTTCAGTCAATCCAGCTGACCTATTTATTTTTAATTGAACTACAGGGTGCTAAACATGTTGTGAAAGTGATAATTGCAGTAGTAAACTTTGGAACGTTTCCCTGTGGACTTTGTAGCTCGTTTTGCGGAGAAGGGCTCAGAATAGTGGGGAGAACGGGCTCCTCGCTGCGCCGGGAGCTGCTGTTCTGCTGACCTGCTCCATGCTATGGAAACACCTTCTGGCTCTTGGTATCTCATCTTTATTTTGCATATTCTAATATTTACTCTGCAGAACATGATATCACAGTATCACAGTATCAATGGGATGTGGGCTGCTTACAAAACTGAATGTACAGTAGCGTGATGGATGGCGCTCTTAACTTTAATAATTTGTGAAATTAAACCCGTTGTATGCTTGACGACTCCTTTAATGTACTGTTACTTGTGTATTATATTTATACCAATATACATCTTTGCACTGAAGGTTGCTTGTAATACTACACGTGTTGTCCTGACATGGTTTTGTTCTTATCAGCTAAATGCGAGAGGAAAAGCAGATCGGAGCCAGAAGGGACCAAGATGAATTTCGTCATATTCACCGAATAATGTTATTGTGGCCAACGATGTGAACTGGAGCTGAGTGACTGGGATTGTTGTTAAACTGATATTTCCTATCGCTGTTTTACCACCCTCCTTAGAATCATAACAATATCTTGGTGGGAAAAGACCTTTACGATCATCACATCCAACTGTTGGTTTGTGTGATTTAAACACTCGGCTTCTCATGGAATTGAAGCCATAGATCTGGTGCGTTCCGCGATGGGTATTTACTGCTGGGCCATGAATGTGATTCCATCTGGCTGACACTTGTAGGCTCCCAGAAATGCCTGTTCGCTCATACAAACAACTTGTGCACGTAGAATGACCCGCAACAGGAACAATAAAAGCAGCAAACAAACATGAATTGGATTGTGGGTTCTGTCTGGTTCTTTTCTGCCTCCCTTCCTGACCAGGATGGGTTAGAGCAGCACTGAGAATGAATGTTATAGAAGGCCAATGTCTAGAAATCCTAAGCCTCATGTTAGACTTTTACATTTGTATCATCTTGAGCACCTAAATATCTATTAGCAGTGCCAAATATTCCGACATCACCAACCAAGAGCTCTTGAAATAACGGGAAATTACTTATGGAATAAATAAGTGATTGTCTGTGCTCCACGAACACTAAACACACACTAAATACAGCTGATCCTGTGCTGAAGGAGGTTTAAGCTCAGTCCATCCTCACTTGGTCTTGGCTTGTGCAGAGTGTTGGGTTCAGGTTTGTGTGGTGTTCCTGGAATGTCCCGTGAGGGACACGTGTGCGATTCCAGTGGGGTTGGGCTGAAATCACACGTGAACACGTTCAGGTTGACCTGAGAGGGTTGTTTAACTCTCAGACTTGCCAAGTGAATTTGCAATAAAAAACTTAATTGCTCATTGATTTTTTTGGAGATGGATGAGGACACAAATACTGCTCGAATTGTTTTACGTTTCCAAATTGCACCTGAGTTTCAAAGCAACCCAAGACATCTGAAAACCTCCTACTCAACACCATGAGCCTGAATGTGACCCCAAACTTAATAGTGAGGATCTGCCTCAGTTTGAATGGCCGGACTTTGCTCTTAAAATCTCTTTAGTGCTTAGAATACATTATGAATAGAGGATTAAGTGATCTGATGCCAGATAAAACACATTGAGGACCTGAGCTGGAGAGCTCACCGGTGCTGGGGATCCACAGACCTGAGCTGAACAGGCTGGAGTTAACCCAGCGGGAGCTCCCACTGCTCACCCTCTAACGCACTGAACTCTGGGGTTCATAACACTAATTAATTAAACTAAGGGTTCAGTTTTCCAATGCTCCCAAGCTTTGAGCATTCGGTTTTCACCATTGGAGTTGGTTGCAATGACTTAACCTCCACATCCCAGCATAAACCTCTCAAAAATGGGCATTTTGCCCCAAAGGTGCACCGTGAAAAATAAGCAATTTCACACCCCCGCCCTGCTCGTGCCCCCCCCCCCCCCCCACCCCCCAACCCCTGACACACCCCCCTTGTAAAGAAAGGATCGAGCCCTTTACAGCCCCTCTTCCCCTCCTCAATCTATCTGTCTGTCTGTGTCCCAGTCCGTGTGTCCATCACCCACTCAGTGTACTGGGGGTGTGTCAGGGGTGTGTCAGGGGTGTGTCAGGGGTGTGTTGGGGTCGGGGCGGGGGTGTGAAATTGCTGATTTTCCAGAGGCGCCTTTGGGGCAAAAACGTCCATTTTTGGGGCAGTTATGCAGGGAGTGGAAGAGAAGAGTGGCTTGTGTCTCCGGACAGATGGACAGTAGCACATCCGGACAGATGGACAGTTGCACATCCGGACAGATGGACAGTTGCACGTCCAGCTGGACACTTATACGTACAACTGGACAGATGGACAGACACCCGCCCAGCCTCACTCAGTTCATTTACTGCCCAGCACAAATGCCCCAGAAATGGATGTTTTTGCCCCAAAGGCCTTGCTTGAAAATCAGCAATTTCACACCCCCGCCCCGACCCCAACACACCCCTGACACACCCCTGACACACCCCTGACACACCCACGTTTAAAAAAAGGATCAGGCCCTTTAGAGCCCCTCTTCCCCCACAATCCGTCCATCTGTCTGTGTCTCAGTCCGTGTGTCCATCACCCACTCACAGTGCTGGGGGTGGGTGTGTCAGGGGTGTGTCAGGGGTGTGTCAGGGGTGTGTTGGGGTCGGGGCGGGGGTGTGAAATTGATTATTTTTCCAGCGGCGCCTTTGGGGCAAATTGGCCATTTTTGGGGCAGTTATGCAAGGAGTGCAGGAGAAGAGTGGCTTGTGTGTCCAGATAGATGGAAAGTTGCACATCCGGACAGATGGACAGTTGCACATCCGGACAGATGGACAGTTGCACGTCCAGCTGGACACTTGTACGTACAACTGGACAGATGGACAGACACCCTCCCAGCCTCACTCAGTTCATCTACTGCCCAGCACAAATGCCCCAGAAATGGACATTTTTGCCCCAAAGGCACCTCTGGAAAATCAGCCATTTCACACCCCCGCCCCGACCCCGACACACCCCTGACACACCCCTGACACACCCCTGACACACCCCTGACACACCCCTGACACACCCACCCCCAGCACTGCGAGTGAATGATGGACACACGGACTGGGACACAGACAGATGGACAGATTGTGGGGAAGAGGGGCTCTAAAGGGCCTGATCCTTTTTTTAAACGTGGGGTGTGTCAGGGGTGTGTCAGGGGTGTGTCAGGGGTGTGTCAGGGGTGTGTCAGGGGTGTGTTGGGGTCGGGGCGGGGGTGTGAAATCGCTGATTTTCCAGAGGTGCCTTTGGGGCAAAAATGTCCATTTTGGGGGCATTTGTGCTGAGCAGTAAATGAACTGAGTGAGGCTGGGAGGGTGTCTGTCCATCTGTCCAGTTGTACGTATAAGTGTCCAGCTGGACGTGCAACTGTCCATCTGTCCGGATGTGCAACTGTCCATCTGTCCGGATGTGCTACTGTCCATCTGTCTGGACACACAAGCCACTCTTCTCCTCCACTCCGTGCATAACTGCCCCCAAAATGGACATTTTTGCCCCAAAGGCGCCTCTGGAAAATCATCAATTTCACACCCCCGCCCCGACCCCGACACACCTCTGACACACCCCTGACACACCCACCCCAGCACTGCGAGGGCGTGATGGACACACGGCCTGAGACACAGACAGACAAACAGATTGTGGGGGAAGAGGGGCTCTAAGGGACCTGATCCTTTTTTAAACGTGGGGTGTGTCAGGGGTGTGTCAGGGGTGTGTCAGGGGTGTGTCAGGGGTGTGTCAGGGGTGTGTCAGGGGTGTGTCGGAGTTGGGGCGGGGGTGTGAAATTGATGATTTTCTAGAGGTGCCTTTGGGGCAAAAATGTCCTTTTTGGGGCATTTGTGCTGGGCAGTAGATGAACTGAGTGAGGCTGGGAAGGTGTCTGTCCATCTGTCCAGTTATATGTACAAGTGTCCAGCTGGACGTGCAACTGTCCATCTGTCCAGATGTGCAACTGTCCATCTGTCCGGATGTGCTACTGTCCTTCTGGCTGGACACACAAGCCACTCTTCTCCTGTACTCCTTGCATAACTGCCCCAAAAATGGACATTTTTGCCCCAAAGGCGCCTCTGGAAAAATCATCAATTTCACACCCCCGCCCCGACCCCAACACACCCCTGACACACCCCTGACACACCCCTGACACACCCACCCCCAGCACTGTGAGTGGGTGATGGACACACGGGCTGGGACACAGACAGACAGATTGTGGGGGAAGAGGGGCTCTAAAGGGCCTGATCCTTTTTTAAACGTGGGGTGTGTCAGGGGTGTGTCAGGGGTGTGTCAGGGGTGTGTCAGGGGTGTGTCAGGGGTGTGTCGGGGTCGGGGCGGGGGTGTGAAATTGATGATTTTCCAGAGGTGCCTTTGGGGCAAAAATGTCCATTTTGGGGGCATTTGTGCTGAGCAGTAAA
Source organism: Nesoenas mayeri (assembly GCF_963082525.1). Classification (NCBI taxonomy): domain Eukaryota; kingdom Metazoa; phylum Chordata; class Aves; order Columbiformes; family Columbidae; genus Nesoenas; species Nesoenas mayeri. Next base: position 2,658,452 of record NC_137555.1, on the reverse strand, counting down.
TGAACTGAGTGAGGCTGGGAGGGTGTCTGTCCATCTGTCCAGTTGTACGTACAAGTGTCCAGTTGGACGTGCAACTGTCCATCTGTCCGGATGTGCAACTGTCCATCTGTCCGGATGTGCTACTGTCCATCTGTCTGGACACACAAGCCACTCTTCTCCTGAACTCCCTGCATAACTGCCCCAAAATGGACATTTTTGCCCCAAAGGGTTTGCTTGAAAATCAGCAATTTCACACCCCCGCCCCGACCCCGACACACCCCTGACACACCCCTGACACACCCCTGACACACCCCTGACACACCCCTGACACACCCACCCCAGCACTACAAGTGCATGATGGACACACGGACTGGAACACAGACAGACAGACAGATTGTGGGGGAAGAGGTGCTCTAAAGGGCCTGATCCTTTTTTAAACGTGGGTGTGTCAGGGGTGTGTCAGGGGTGTGTCAGGGGTGTGTCAGGGGTGTGTCAGGGGTGTGTCAGGGGTGTGTCGGGGTCGGGGCGGGGGTGTGAAATTGATGATTTTCTAGAGGTGCCTTTGGGGCAAAAATGTCCTTTTTGGGGCATTTGTGCAGGGCAGTAGATGAACTGAGTGAGGCTGGGCAGGTGTCTGTCCATCTGTCCAGTTGTACGTACAAGTGTCCAGGTGTATGTGCAACTGTCCATCTGTCCAGATGTGCATCTGTCCATCTGTCTGGACACACAAGCCACTCTTCTCCTCCACTCCGTGCATAACTGCCCCAAAAATGGACATTTTTGCCCCAAAGGCACCTCTGGAAAAATCATCAATTTCACACCCCCGCCCCGACCCCGACACACCCCTGACACACCCCTGACACACCCACCCCAGCAATGTGAGGGGGTGATGGACACACGGACTGAGACACAGACAGACAAACAGATTGTGGGGGAAGAGGGGCTCTAAGGGGCCTGATCCTTTTTTAAACGTGGGTGTGTCAGGGGTGTGTCAGGGGTGTGTCAGGGGTGTGTCAGGGGTGTGTCAGGGGTGTGTCAGGGTCGGGGCGGGGGTGTGAAATTGATGATTTTTCTAGAGGTGCCTTTGGGGCAAAAATGTCCTTTTTGGGGCATTTGTGCTGGGCAGTAGATGAACTGAGTGAGGCTGGGCGGGTGTCTGTCCATCTGTCCAGTTGTACGTACAAGTGTCCAGCTGCACGTGCAACTGTCCATCTGTCCAGATGTGCAACTGTCCTTCTGGCTGGACACACAAGCCACTCTTCTCCTCCACTCCTTGCATAACTGCCCCAAAAATGGCCATTTTTGCCCCAAGGCGCCTCTGGAAAATCAGCAATTTCACACCCCCGCCCCGACCCCAACACACCCCTGACACACCCCTGACACACCCCTGACACACCCCTGACACACCCACCCTGGTAAAAAGGATCAGGCCCTTTAGAGCCCCCCCCCCATATGTCTGTCTGTGTCCCCATCCGTGTGTCCATCAACCACTCACAGTGCTGCTGGGGGTGTGTCAGGCGCGGGGTCAGGTTGGGGGGGGGTGAGTGTGAATTTGCTGGTGTTTGGGCGAGGCCCTTGGGGCAAATTGCCCATTTTTGGTGGGGGTTTTGCTGGGAGGGGGTGGGGGCAGTTGGAGAGGGAAACGTGTCTGTCCAGTTGTACGTTCAAGTTTCCGGCTGGACACACAGCTGTCCGTCTGTCCGGACACAGCAGCCACTCGGCTCCTGCACCCCATCACACCCAGGGTGGAGCTCAAGTGCCCGTTTGGCTGCAGACACGAGTGGGCACAACGGGAACAGCGGAACACAACCAGGATCAGGTGTGGCTTAAAACACTGGACATTTCAAACCTCATTGCTATTATACTTTAATTAAACTGAATTTAATGTCTGAATGACATCCTTGTTAATACGTTTAAGATGTTTAGTGTTATTAACTGATATGTAACTAGGCAGCAGTGAATTTATTATGTAACTTAAAATACTGATCGTTGTGTTAAAGCTCTTTCTGCTTTGCAGTTGTATTAAATGCCAACTGCAATTTGCTATACAAACTGCTGGAGACCTGACTGTCCATTAAGTTACCTACCAGTGTGGGCTCAATATCTGTCAGTGAGCTTTTATTATAAAATGTGGGAAATACCGAGTTTGGGACACGCGGAGGCTCTGAGCTGAGATCCCGGAGACGAGTGAGATGAGTTTGGTACGGGACACTCAGGCAGCAGTTTGTGCAAGGACGGGGATGCTGGCATTGCTTGGGCTGATCTCGCAATAATAAGGGTACTGATGACGCATAAAGAACAACACTGCAAGAAGAAAGGGTTATTGTTAATCTAGTTCTGTGTTTTATTTCTATTTTTAAATTCTGACTGTCACAAGCCGCCGAGTCTGTCCGGACACAAAGGCTGAAACAGGAGGCAAGAGGGTTATGGAAGCGATCAGTGTTAGATGGGGATCTCAGCTGCGGCCCCTTCATAATATTAAGGGAATTAACCTCCTGTTATCTCTGTTTTTGCCCATCTTTATTTACATACAATAAATTCATTCTGCTCGTCTGTATCCCGGGGAGCATCAAGGAGCCACCGTGCCCTTAGTTCACAGTTTTACAAGACTACAAAATCCTATTTATCCAACAGGAAAGCAACGGGCAACAAGGAAAATGGAACGAATGGGAAAAGCGGCTACAGGTGTGTGAGAACAAGACCACACTGACATAATAAATTCAAGGTGCGTAATGCAGCATCGAAACATCCTGACCCGCCGCCCCCACCCCAAATGCCGCTCGTCCAGCACAACCAAAGGGGAAAACGTTTGCTAGTGTGAAATAATCCATTACAAAAATGCATTTTAAAACTGAAACGGCAAGTCAGCCGCCCACAAGCTGCCGTCTAATTCTGCCTGATGAACCAAGCGGGTTGTTCTCCTCATTAAGAACCCTCCATTCATCTGCATGTCTGCGGGTGCAGCCCTTAACACCGACGCAGGACACCATGCGAATGGCAAAGGCGGCGCATCACCATAACGATCATTTATTCAGCTCTTCACATAATAAACCAAATAAGAGGTGATCTAACATCGTGTGAATCACTTCAGACTATTCTGCAACTTCTCAAATACATATTAACACAATTTTGTCATTAAGTAATTGCCAGTGGAAAGTCTGTTGTTGTTGTTGTTGTTATCGGCTTTTTTACTTTTAATATCTTTCCCATCTCAACTGTTTATTAAATTTAAGAAGGGTGAGAGAAACACGAGTCATTAAATCACCGGAAGGTGCTCCCTGTTTATGAGGCAATACCCATTTTCCTGGGCTAATAAATTCAAGGCCCGCAGCCGAACATTTATTAGCCCAGGATACAGTTATTGTTAAGCTAATTGGAAGCACCCTGAAGTTGTTATTATAATGAAACTTCTCATGATTAAATACGCAGGAAAAAATAATGCATTGAAGTGTGGGGTTTCTTAATGAGAAACTGAGGAGTTTGGGCAACACTTCTGGTTTTGCTGAGTTCAAGCAACACAAGGTGGTTGTGTCAGGCTCATTCTGAGACCAGCAATGCATGATTTTGACAGAGAATGGCTCAGATAAAACCGGATTGAAACGGAGCTCAATCCAAGCCAATGAAAAAAGAATTCCTATTGAGCGCGGCACGAATTTTAGGGACTAACTTGTATTTTATTGGCAGGATGGAGGGCAGGGCCATGGCAGGAGGATCCCAAGTGCAGGTGGATGCTCAGAGACGTGTTTCTACCACAATAACAGAGGTTTGCTGAAAATTTAACCATCCACCCCATTGCCTCAAGCAGACCAGCTTGGTTAAGCCAGAGCTAAAGTTAGGCCGTCCATACAAGCAGGTTATTTTGGTCTGGCTTACTGTGTAAAGCAGGATGATGGACCACGGCGTAGTTTTTGTGCGTGCCATTTCAAGGCCTGGAGTACCTAAAGCCATCGACAAATATTTGTCTATAAATACTACTTCCAGTCCCTTGGAAGAAAAGGCCACTGTTCCCATCGACTTCAATGAGCACTGGATCTGATATGAAGCGATCAGGCTAAAAGGCATGGAAATGCAGCTGTCATTGTGCAAATCATTAATCCCTCTGATTTGCCATTTGGGCAGCTTCAATTAATTTGCCTTGCCGCTGCACCCTTGCAGAGCCCACACACTCCAATGGATGTATCTGTTCCCGACGTGACAGCAAAGCAAAAACCACACCAAATTTAGCATTTATTGTTAGTAAAAGATGCATATATAAATATGTCTTAAAGCTTAGAGCAAGGTGTGAACCTCAACACATAATCTAATGGATAAGCACGCTGTATACCAAGTTTTAGTTTTTACTCACAATTTTTTTCTGTTTTTCCTCATATAATCCCATTGAAGAAAACCTTATCAATATTTAGCTTGATTCAGGCTTTCCGAACACTGTAATATTTGATTGAAAAAAACTGTGTGCATTCCGTAGCTGTTTCTTCCTCTAGGTCCCCTATGAAAACACATTTCAGACTTGTTTTGCTACTGAAAAGGCTTCTAAGTGCAATGAAAGCAAATAAGCTGGTGTCCTCCTGTTCAGTGCATGAGTATAAGGCGCTAACTGTGCAGGACAGACTTGGGTTTGGTTTGGAAAACACTAAAAGGCTGCATTTGAACACCTTCTTATAATGACACCAGGTCCTGCTTACTTACCGCACTCATCTTTCTCTTATGTGATCCAGAGAACTAGATCTGCATCTTCAGTGCATTTTTTCTCTCCTCAAAATATCAGAAAGCAGCTTAACCTTGGAAATACTGCTTAGCTCACACCAAAAAAAAAAAGTAGTTTATTCAGAAAGTGGTAATTAATTTTCTACAGAGGCTGAAATCACTCTGCCTAAAGCAAAATCCTTCTGACATTATTAAATGTCACAGTGCAGTTAAAGCACAATTATAAACTAATTCACAGAATAAATCTCATTAGTTTCCTGAGGCCTTATGAATAAACTGAAAGAAAAACGTTCCCATATTTGACTTTCATCTTGGCTTTCCTGAACAGATATACAATCAAAAGGCATAACATTTTAATAATTACAGATGATTACAAACAGATAGTTCGGAGAAACAGCTGGGTAACACTGCTGTGTAGGTGCTGCATGCGATCGATGGAATGGTGCTCCACCCTTAATTTAAATTGAGAATTGAAAAATCTGTTTTAAAAAGCAATGCAAAAGTGTGATTTGAGGAGTTACCCGATCTGGTGGATCTTGCAATGAGAAGATGACAAGATGGTGAGTATAACAGAACATAACCCATCGACGGCGTCGGCTCTGCTCCATTCACTGCTGGAATGCAGCAGAACAAGCTCCATTTCTCATTAACAGCTTAGAAACCAAATGCATTCGAAGCAAGCAGTGACTGCAAAAAATGGTAAGTTAAACTTTCAGATAAGATATTTCAGTATTTGGAAATCTTGGTGTTGCCGGTGGGGTTTTTTTTTCAAGTTGTAGTAAAATCAATGACATTTTTTGAAGCCTTTCTATTTCTCTGTCTACAGTTCTCTCAGAATTTCTGCCTTGCACACCTCACAAAGGACGCAGCAAAGGACACAGCTGGTCCAAGTTTGCTGGGAGACAAAATACCTTAGTTATTCCTATTTCCTTGCTCGTGTTCAGCTCTAAACCAAGGCACCGAGGTCAACATTTTCCACGGGGACAGGCGCTGAATCCAGGTTGTTATCTATTTAGTAGATTAATTAAATTCTGCTGGAAAATTAGGATGACTGAAAGTGGCCACTAACTGAATGCAACTAACTTTTTCGTGTTGGACTCGTCTAAATTAAGCAGCCGCACACAATAAACTCAGTCAACAGCAGATGAGGAGAGGCAATTCCCAGGCGAGCCGGATCTGCTGTAGGAGTGTATTAAGCAAGGTTGGTTACATTAATGACTAAAATCAGACGAGATGGATTTAATCTTAGCACTTGTCTGGGACAAGCAATTTGAGTGATTTGAGAAATTGGTTATAATTCAGCAATTGTTTTCAGGATGAAGCTGCAGCTCCGGTTTAACTCAGTGGGACTCTTGCAATCATCTTTAAGTAGGTGGATAGATCTGATGAATCAAAATCTAATCATTTGAACAATACTAAAAAACCGGCAAAAATGTACTTGGTAAAATAAAGGGAAGTGAGTGCAATCTCAAAGTTGCTAAAACAAGGGGGAAAGTGCGTTTGTTTGTATTCGTTTGCTCCTGCGGTAATTAGCTCTGCGGATTTCCCAAGAAGTCTCGGGGAAGGAGTCACTGAGAGCTGTAACACATTATTCAGCAAGTGTCACTTTGTGGGAACGAGACCAGTGTTCATTAGAGAGCTGTAAACAGACTTTTTACAATGAAAATGTAACAAAGTCAGCTGGTTTGATGTCTGCGAAAGGAATACCAATCTCCCTGCTGTCCCAGGGGAAATCTGCTATTTTCATGAAGACTTTTCTAAACCAATAAATCCTCAACCAGCAAGAGAGCCGGTGGAGATGCACAGATCTTAGTAACTCATCGTAATCCTTTGTAATCCCTTTAGAAATACAACCTGCTTACAAGGATGCACAACTCTTTGTGTTCTGCAAGAACATTCCCAGTCATTCCAGACTGAAGAACCCAATGGCTTGGGTTATTTTCTATGCAGCTGAGGAACCAGCCATTCCACCAGCTGCAAGGAGATGGTCGCTGGGCACGGAGTTCACAGAACAGGGCTCAGGACACCGGGAAGCTGTGCTAACCTTTCCGGAATTTCACATCTGGAATTTAATCCATAATTTCAACGCCTCTGTCGAAAAAACAGAGGGTTTTCGGTGCTCCCTATGCCAAAAGGCAACTGAGAAGATCTGAGGATGGACCTCATTCTCTGAAATGCTGACCCACCTTGCACAAGTTTGCCTGTGCTTTAAGGAAACCAGAAACAATAAAAACTTTCAGCCTAAGAATACACAAACTAAATGAGAATCTGGGAAACAAACCAGCCTCATCTAATAATCCAGACTGAACAAAAGATTCTCAGTGTTACAGAGAAAATATAAACTTGCCTTAAGCTGCAATGTTACAAGAAAGAAATTTGGTTAAACTCCAGTCGAAGCTTTAGAAAAGTTTGAGGTTTTTTTTTTCCCCTATAGATTTCAAGTCTGATGGGGAACCAGTTAATTGACTTTCTGATCCACAAAGAGAAGAGGGGGGGAACAAGATAATCCTCAACCAACAGCAAAAGGCTGATGGCAAGTGCAAGGGTAACTAATTTATCTTCAAAGTCACCACAGATTCATGCTCTGGGAGAAGTGCATAATTAACACTGCGAGGGGAGCCGCACCGAGCAGCGCTATCGATGAACCTGTCCTGCAGGTATAAATTCAGATTCCGAGCTGACAGGATAGTTGATGGAGATCAGCACGGCTCTGCGGCTGGAGCCCAACGGCATCGACTCAGCACCCAGCGCCGCAAACCGGCTGCCAAAGCTGCACCTCAAACACTACACAAGGTTTTCTCTGCTGCAAAAATTATTTCAGCCATTAACCGAACTCGACTCGGCTCTCTCATAAATAATTTGGTTAATAAGCAGATGTTAATTATATTCACTGGGTTTGGGTGTTTTTTTTTCCTATTTCCCACGTTTGTTATCAGTCGAATGAACCAAGGTGAGAGATGTACCAAACAAATGATGCCTGGAGCAGATAACTCAGAGCTCAGTGCTGCTTAGAGACTACTAAGTAAGGTCTGATCTTTTGCATATAGGACGCTTTAAACAGCAATAGTCCACAGTGTTGCTCATCTTTAAACTGATCTGTATGGTGTGAGGCATCTAACCCAATCAAGTGCTCCTGAAAATCCCACTGACACACCTTAGACATGTACAGGCCTTCAACTCTGAGACTTAGTCCCAACTCCACATGGTTACATCTGAGGTTTTCCATTATTAAAGCCTACATAATGGTTGATGATGGTGTCTTGGGACATCTAATTATACAGGAATTGAAATGGCTACGGCAGTTCTGCAACATCGAAGTCGTGTTATCTATCAAATGGCCAGTGTTGTTTTTCTGCATTTCTTACAGGGGACGCCGTCCAAAGCTTATTGGAGACAACAGAAAGGCCGCCACTGGTTTCACTGGAGTTAAGAACTGGTCTCTTATGGAGCATTTTCATCCAATCCACAGTCTACTCCAAACCAACTACCTTGTGTTTTACATATATTATCAGAAACAGCCAGAGACAGCTGCCTGGTCAAGGGCTTGCACAGGAACCACGTGCACTGGTCATGAGCCAAACAGCAGCATCTCCCTCAAGTAAACTGAGCATTTAATGTCTTAACTTCATCACCACATTATAGACATGCAGGCTTTGGAAAGACGAAGCGGTGCTTAACGCATACCTTTGATGCAATGTCGATGCAGTCTGAGTCTTGACATCTACACAAGAGCCACGGCAGAATTCCTCAAATGCATTTCCTGTAACATAAACTGAGGAATTTTTAGCATGCAGGGAAGCTGTGAGTAATAGAGCGGAAATTAAAATGCCTGTATCTGGTAAATATCCATGCTGGCCATTAGCAATGGCAAATAAACCTATTATTACAAAATAGTCGCTGTGGAACAGAGGCATAATCACACTGGAGTGCAGTTACAGCTGTGTGCGTGTAATAGAGTATTTTTGGTTTGCTGGAACAAGAGAATTTATGGCTGAGCTTTTGAGCTTTTTGCAAATAATAAATATGCTTTATATTTTCCATATATCCATTCATAAAGAACATGTATATATCTGTAACGACAGGAGAACAACATCACCCAGTGAATCATCAATATAATTTGTTGCATTTCTTACCAGGAGCATGACTTCAAACTATAGCCCAGATAAACTCTTGCTGTTAATGATTTGCCAGCCACAAATGAGACTCAAACCTCAACTCAAAGGCAAAAACGGCAACAGGTGCTGGTGCCGCGAGTAGGGTTGTCCCTCGCCACCGAAACACCCTCCACTGGCATCAGGGCTGCGTGGCATTCAGCAGATAAACTGTCCACAGCCAAATGGACTTTGAGCTCAGGTCTTGGAGCCAGCAACTCTGTTCTCATCATTTTCCCCCCACGGCGATTTCTGCAGCCCAGCTCTGCATTTCCATGTAATCTGCAGAGTGTGATGCTGCCACAGACGTGTGTCCAGCCCCCAAAACAAGGCAACTTCTGCTGCTGACACGAGGGGGAGCAGAAGCAGGACTCAAGAGTCTCATTTTTTAAAACTCTGAGCTCCTTCAATCCCTTCTCTGCTTTGCTCAATACCTGGGAGGATCAAGACCAACAGCAAAAACAGTGGGGCAAACCCCCTCAGACCTTATGGGTTGGTCTAAAAATGATGGGACAGCTTTCACCTTCCCTCTCATGTATATATTTGCATTTTCTGTCTCTAATACAGTTAATGCATGGAGGTAAAAAGAAAACAGAATCGAGTCTCTAGACTGCTACTTCCCAGGACTCCGCTTTGCTTGAGTCCTCAGTCATTGGTATGAATTCACGCCAACAAAAGCACATCTCCACTTGATGGCAATTTGCAATATGCATGAACGTGCCATTATATACCAGAAATTATAAGCACAATAAGTCACGATTCAGCAATGTCACCTAAACTCCCTACATGATATAGATCTGTCCACTTAGGAGGGGACCTTGGCCTAGCTATTTAGAACTTCGTAAAAATGCAGCGATTCTTTTAAATACATCAAAATACAATATATTTCTACAGAGCTTCTTTTTCCTAGTACACTTCCATGCGGAAAATTTAGTTATGCAAGAGCCGCATCCAACAGCCATTTGAGCTCATGCTGTGCAGCAGCTAGCCCCAGAAAATCAGCAGCACTGGGTACAGTCTAAGCACACACACATCTATACTGATCCAATTTTCCAAGCATTCTTTGATTAAAAACACCAGGCTGGCCTACAGGCTTCTTGAGCAGTTTGAAATGCAGGTCTGCTCCCTCCTTGCTGCACAGAAATGCTCGTCTTCAACTGTTTCTCTGGATGTGGATTCTCCCAGGTAAGCAACACACGCTGGCAGCTTTTACTTGTTGTTGGCAGAAATCAGATTCCGAGTTCTTTGCTCACCACCGCACACAATACCCGCTTGATTGCTCTCTTCAACATCAGTCCTTGAGGTGCTGAGCGTGTCCTTGACTCCCTGAATTCCCTGGGAAATGAGCAGATACAGAAAGTCAGTGGTATTTGTATTTCTCTACATTCTTAGCTGAGACAACATTCCAGGATTAAAGGTGCTGTCAGTACCAAGAGGTTGGGAGCACATTGAGTTCAACAGGGTGAGGAAACCTGGCGTTTCTATATTCTGTTCAATCTGCTTTTGTGGAAAACCAAGAAGCCGCTGGCTCCCATACAGTCAGTTCAGCATTTTACACACGAAAAAAGGAAAAAGCCAAAGCAAAAGATGTTCAGAGCTTTCAAAACACGATCTTTTGTTATCTCCAACAACCTTAGCAGGAGCCAAAGATCTGCAGTGCACATCAGACAGATGTGCATTTCAGCACAGAGCAGATTGCAGGTTTTCAAGCTGCTGGTTTCCATCTGATTTAATATTCAGATTTGCTGGCACACACCAGCAGCTGAAAATGAAGGCCTTCCAGAAACTCAACTTTTCCAGTCATCATGCAATTGTTCATGTGCAACAAAACAGAAAAAGCATATGGGGGCGGCACACCAGTGCTCTGTAATTTCCTTCTCTTTTTACATTTCTGAAACGCGACTGGAAAACATTTTGAAATATGAGTTTGGAAAAAGGAAGCAAACCAGAATTTACTGTACTGTGTGCTTACGGGTGCTAAGGAAACGTATGTTCCAGGAAAGGGCTATTCTGAACTTTGTACAGCTGCGAGCAGAGCAGCAGAAGAAATTCCACACGCTCAAATTCCTCTAATTACAAATGCATTATATCAAGCCGAAGTTGGATTTAGAATCTAAAGGTTACCCCGAACACAGCCATATGCAAGTCAAAATTTACCATGAACATATATGATGGTATCAGTTTTATTCAGGGTGACATTTTGCACTAGACTATAGTAATTAGATTAAGTTTTGGGATACAGCTGTCTCACGGAACTGAAAATTCTCCCTGAGCTGTCATTTACAGAAGGCACTCCTCCATATTTCCCATGTGGTCCTTCGTGCTTGTCATTTGAATAAATAATGCTCCTGAACTTCCTTTCAGCCACAAAGTGATTTGAAAATTATCACTCTGATCATGCAAAGTCTCTCCTGATTCTAACAAGCTGTCAAGATTTTGAAACTGGCACTGAAAGAAAGGTCATTAGTGAGGGCAGGGAAAGAAAAAGCTGAGGAACAGATTTTCATGCTGGCAGGAAGACGAGGGAAAAAAAAAATCAGACGTTCTCTCTCTTGCTTTTCTTTCCATGCTCTAAAAATGTTGCTTTGATTCCTTTCAGAAGCTGTTGTCAAAATACCAAGACTTTGATAGGACAGAAAGGGAAAGATCTAAAGGTAAAAGCTGCATCTGCTTTTGGCCTAGAAGTTAGTATTTCACAATAGTATTGGCTCTGTATTCACAGGTAGAAGTCTCCTGGATGGGAGATGCTGTACAACAAAGTGAACAGGACACTGGAAGGATACAGGAGCACTCAGATGCATTGCACATTTTACTAAGACGTTACCAAATATTCAGGCGAAGACTCTGTCATATAAACCAAGTCTAAATAGTTTCCCCAAGTTAGCACAGAGCTCTGAAACCTTATTAAAGACCCCAGTATCAACCTGTATCTTCTTACCTCTGTACAGAAACCAGGCTGTAGCACATCCAGATCTTTTTGGAATAAACCAAAAGTTCCTGCTGTCAGCAAACTCTGACATTGGATGTTGAATGGAACGTCTCACCTTGCATCAGGCAGAGCCTCCCGAGCAGCTCCATAAAGATCCAGGACAGCAGCTGCCGCCTCCTGCTCTCCACGGGGCACTATAACCGAACACATCTTTATATTACTTTGCGCATCTGAACACTGCGGATATAAAGAAGCCAAGGTACAACCTTCGGAAACATATTACAGATAAATAAATTGCCTTTGGCATCCCCTCATTCCTCTTACACATCCAAAGACAGGCTGATTTTGGAGCATTATGAGTTTTCCCAGAGATGTTCAAGCTAATTTAATAGGAATAATCTGTTTATTACAATACATATAGCTTCTACACATCAATTAGGGGGGTGTTGCAAGACTGCTCCCCTGGGCACCATCACAGCTCAGCCACAGCGTGCGCTTCATGCACACTTGTTGACTAATATATTATGCGGCACATCTCAGCAATAAACGATATTCCCCGTGGACCTTAGACTTAAAAAGAATGAGTAGGAAGAGAGTCTATGTGTAACCTGTATGAAGTAGGTGTTGAAGACGAACAACAACACAGAAGGTCCTTCTTATGGTAGAGATGGGACCTAAAGAGATGATGACGAACTTGGCTAAGGGATCAAGACAGAAAAGAGACAACAAAAATATGATGTTACAATCTGTCCCAAGGGCTGAAGAGCTCTGGTTAGACTGCATCCCTGGGTGATTACAGAATCATAGAGTCATTTTGGTTTGAAGAGACTCTCAAGATCATGGAGTTCAAGCATTCTCCCACCCCTGTCCCTGCCCCACGTCCTGAGAACCTCATGTCCGTCTGTCCAACCCTGCAGGGATGGTGACTCCAGCACTGCCCTGGGCAGCCTGTTCCAATGCCCCACAGCCCTTTGGGGAAGAAATTGTTCCCCACATCCAACCTCAACCTCCCCTGGCGCAACTTGAGGCCGTTTCCTCCCATCCTTCCACCATTTCCATCGTCCCCAAACGTTTCCCCTCCCTCCACAGACACCCTTGAGCCAAGTAAATAAGCACTAAAAACCCTGGTATGGTATTTTCAGTTCTGCCAGCCCAATGCAGAGCAAAGAACTTTCTCTAGCATGTCAAGCAACAAAGCAGTTTTTGATGGTGGATGGAACATGGCAGGTCATCTATCACTAAGTTCAGGCAGAAGTTATCAGGAGGATCAGCTCAGGAATTACTGGTTGTGATTCTAGTGCACATTTTATGAGCAAGATTAAACCACTGTAGTCTGTGCTGACCTTACAAAGCCAGGTCTAGGAAACTAAACTTTGTTTGCTGCTGGGGGTGAGGATAAGCATGCGCTTTAGTGTCCATGGGATTAAGACCCAAGACTATGAGCTATAACTCACCTGTAATTAAAACAGATATAAAATGCCTCTAAAACCTTCAATGACGACCACGGTTGAGACTGTCACTGACTTGAATTTGGTTCACATTCCCAAAACCTTGCGATAATTTTACGGCTGGGTACTTAATGGGAATTATTTCTCCCTCCAGAGCAATGTGTTCGTGACTCTCTGAGCTTCTGATTTGCATTTAGACTGCAAGTAAAAAGAATGTGCTTTGCAACAGTCATCTCCCAGTTCTTCACCATTTGAATATTTCCACCCTAATTAATGTCACTTACTGTAAAATATTATTCTGTATTCTGCAGAGTGGCTGTAAATTATTTACTTGTACAACATGTTGACTTTTCATGAGTTGTTTGTACAGTAAGCACCACACCATCTAAACTGTAGGGGGAGAGAGAAATCAATCATTTGTAATAATACCCAATAGGAGGTTTACCACATGTTATATCAATTTTTATGTCTGACACAAATAGCTGCAGCCATTACTTTGGATTTTTATTTTCTGAAGGGAATTAGAAATTCACTGTTACCTTCTGTTTCTCTCATGCTACCTTGGAAATAACACAATTTAAAGGTGTTCGGAGCCTTTTTTATCCAGTAATTAAGGCGGCACATTAATAAAACACCATTTTAGAATATTCATTAAGCACACGGTCTATATGAAGCAAAAAGCTAATTGGTATGTAACTTAATGAACCCAGCATAAAACAATATAACATTAAGTTAATGAAATGCTTTTTTCAAAAAAAGAGTCACATTTCAACTTACATTCCATATCCCTACATATTCTGTGTTGCTTTTGCACGCGTTAAAGTTTTGTTCACTGAAAGCAATCAATATCTAATTACTTCTCTAGTAACCACTAGTGTTGTTACTGAAAGGTGTCTATACTAGCACACTAAAAGACACCATTCAAGACCTATAAATAAAAAAGCACAGATTTCTTGGCTTGCCAAGAAAATGAGTGTTTCTCCTTTGGGTATTTACACTCCCTGGGTTTTTCTGCACCTACAGTAAAAACTCTTATCCGCATAGGATGAGCATAAACCCACCACAATAACGCTAAGGATTTAAGGATTTCCAACAGGAGCAAGGCTCTGTTACACTGCATGACAGCCGATCTGTGCTGAATGATGGATCTGAGGCCGCTCCTCTTACAGATATTAAGGCTGTCACTTGCCTTGGGCAGTGTTGACCGTCCGAATACCTAAAAGATCATCTAAAACTCTACTATCGGGACTGTTTGGCATAAGGATGGCAGAGGGATGAAGTTCATCTCTCCTCAAGTCAGGGCACCTGAGAACAGAAAGGGAGGAGTAAAGCAAACGCGCACCAGTCTCAGCAAACCAAGTCAAGCCATCTTCTGATATATCAGAGCACATTGGCATGTGCTTATATAGAAAGTGCTGCCAATGAGCTATTTGTAAGGGGAAAAGTAATAGGAAAATCAGTATAGGAGAAAGAACAGGAAAAAAAAAACAGTAAAAATAATAAAGTTGAATTGCAATGTTAGATTCTTCTCTCCTAATTGAGGCTTGCCAAATGAATGAAAGGCAGAGTAAAGTAACTCCATCAAATTCCTGCCGCTTTTAAGCGGAAAGCATCCTCCGAAGGGGGATTGCATTTGTAATGTCCTGCCTTACGCGTGCCACATGTGCATTGATAAACGCAACTGAGAAGTGAGGTTGAAAGTAACAGCGCACAGATCTGTATGTAACATGTGAACCTCCACAGAAATATTTCACCTAAATTCCGAGCCACCATCCCCCATCATTTTGCTGTACAAAGGTCCCATTTCAGCAAGTTCAAGTGCAGCAAACAAGCCATGACCTATTCCGCTCTGCCCTTTGTGCAGCAAAGCCACATTTCAGCGCTGAATTACAATGTGCATTAAGCTGGTGACGTTTAGCATGCGGAGAAGCTGTTAGATATTTATCAGCCAACTCAACGGATCCCTGTCAAAATCTCTGCTATGAAACTTGAGCACAAAACAGACTCAAGATGAATCACTGATACTTTGTGTTTTGATCAATATTTCTGCTTTGGTGAAATATGAGAGCACGAAACTGTAACTGAAGCACCAGAACGGCGACAGCAGCTTTCCATTTATGTGGAATATTTCAGAAGGGGACTCAAATTCATACTATAGATACACCTATTTTCTCTAGGACAACTGGCATAAATTTAAACGAGCTTTTTCTCTCCATTGAGGTTTAAAGTATCATTTGATACAAATTGCCCTGACATTTTCGCCCTTTTCAGCAAGGTTTTAGAAGCTTAAGTGACTGCAGTATAACCAGCATTGAACCAAGAATGAGTCTGATAAATAGTTGTTCTCAAAAATTAATGAACAATGTCCCTATAACTATACAATTTATTCAGAATGACACTGCTTCTCCTACTCTTACACTGTGCATTCTTTATACATTATTTAAAAATCAATTTCGGCTAAGAAAGTCCAGTTTACCCATTAATTTTAAAAAAGATTACAGATACTTAAGTTTCCTATTATAGCCAATTTAATTTATTACAAAAAAAGCAACATCATATGATTTTGATCTATCATAGGTACCAAGAGATAATGGAATACTAGAGGATATTATGACCATGAAACATGAGGGGAAAGAAGTTATTTCCATTTACAGTGGAAAGTAAATATTTGAGATAATAAACTGACCAATGTAACTAGCATTAGAATTAGAAATGGAATAGAAGTCAAGGGATTCCATTTTTAAAAGCCTATTGGTTATTTATGCTCACGCTATAACTACAAGTTATAAAAGGAAGAAAAACAATCTTGTGATAAAAGCTGCTTATTGGAACTAAATCTGAATTCAGATTCTGCCCGCTCCCATATGAGATTGTGTAAGTTCTTCCAACTGCCTGTGCTAAAACTTCCCAGCCGTAAAATGGGAACAATATTTCTTTCCTGGCCTAACTTCCATTTCTCTGGCCTATTTAAATCTGACACCTTGCACAAAAAAAGAAAGGACTCCTGCTTTCCATGAAGACAAAATAACGACATCCCAGTCTTTGGGGAAGAATTTTGCATCTCGTATGAAAGGCTCTGTGCGCACAAGAACGGGCACGTCGCAAGAAGAGCCAGAGGCCACGAACGCATTGCAAAGAGCAAGTTTTATTTTAGTTACCTGTCTACCGGGGGTTCTCCGTAGCTGCACCTGAGCTCCCAGGCAGAGGTGGTGGAGGTGGGGATGCAGACGCTGATATTTAGCCCTGCTGGAAGATCGTTAGACCGGCTACGCTCGCCTATATTTAAAGGCTTAGAGCAGATGCAGCCTCTCGCTGTGCTCTGCTCTTTCTCCAAATAAAGCAGGAATCTCAGCCAGGATAAGGGACCGTAGGGTTTCTCTCAGGTCTAGGTTATCTCACACAGAGGTTCTACTTGTCAAGCACACAAGGTCAGTAAAACAATTAGCGTGATGTATGTGCTTTCTTTATACCCCAGCTGCGGGTCACTTGAGCGCCTTTACCTTTCTCCTCCTCGCCCAATCTTCTGCAATTTGCATACATGCTCATTTGTTTCTTTCAGCAATTACCAAATGATGGTTCTCCCCAGTTTACTGCCAGTGTCTATTTAGAGCTTTTTAAAAAAATTCTCAAATAATTTCACTAGACATCAGGACAAGGCATTTCTAAGCTGGCGTCTGGTGAAGGATGAGGCCCATGGCAAACCGTCCTCCCTTTCGAGTCTTAGATTCTGTTTTGCTTTCCTTCCGTGTCAATTATCGAGCTATTTTTGCGATTTGTTCTTAAGTAGATACTTCAACTCAGCTTAGAGAAAAGGATGAGTTCTATTGTGTTATCCAACACCGGGCAATTGACAAGTTATAAAAAAATATGTTCTTTGAATCAAACCACAAAGCCGAATTGAAGCCAACAGCTGTAGCAATGAAGAGAAGCTGAAAACCATTATACAATTTACCAGGCATCACTGAGCAGGCTACAACTCGGTACCGCACTCCAGCAGCTTCTTTTTTATGTTAAAAAATTCAGTGCTTCATTGCTGATGATCCAAAAATGGCAATTTGCTTTGCTTTTCTTTAAAAATTACATACTGCAAATGAAGTGGGGCAAGAAGTCAAAGACAATATCTAAACGATTGTTACAGTGGAACTAAGGAAACATCCTGTAAGTCTGTTCTTCCTGATGGGTTTTCAATTAAATACAGAGCTCTGCTTATCATAGTTAATGCTCAGCCATGCTGACCAGTACCAGGATGAAATACAATAAAACATTTATCTTGATATATTTATGTTTCTGAGTTAATTCTGTTACTGTCTAGACTTTCAAAAACATTTCTGTTCTGAACTTTAGGCTTTGAAGTAGTCTTCCGGTAGTAAAATTGGAATATTCACCCCCTTTAAGGACTTTGCACAGTTGGAATATTTGAGTTACGTCATTTTAATATTATTACTTTTCTGGATTATTACTTGGACACAGACGTCTTTTCAGTTTGAGGCTGCAATGCACCAGAAGCTGTACAAATACAAAACAGATCAACAAGACAAATTCAAGAGCAAAGCGCTTCTAAATTGTTTTTTCAAGGTCATGTGGTTAAAAACTGATGGATCCCAGAATGTCAGGGGTTGGAAGGGCCCTGGAAAGCTCATCCAGTGCAATCCCCCCATGGAGCAGGAACACCCAGATGAGGTTACACAGGAAGGTGTCCAGGCGGGTTGGAATGTCTGCACAGAAGGAGACTCCACAACATCAATCCTATATGGTATTACTGGTAACAACATTATAGTTGCTTCAGTTCATTCAGCAATGAAAGGATGATGTGATTTCCATGGATTCCGAATACAAACCCTTTGACTTCTGCAACCCTAAAACGAGACCCAGGGCCAAATGTAATCCAGGAGATGTGACACCAGAGCTGCTCTGCACAACCTCCAGCAGAAACAGATTGTCTTTGAATATCCTACGGGCTGATATTTCAATATTCCAGCTTCAATATCCATTGCCCAAGGGGTGCAAGGGCTTTCCTGAATGGAAAAGCATGTAACAATGAACCTGATTCATGACTTAGTCTGCAAAGTGCTGGAATACTGACAGTAGCTCCCTCCTCTAATAGCGTGTATTAATTCAGATAAGCTGATGTTAGCATCTTCTGGGCAAGCAACCCACAGAGAATCAATACATCAAAAAAATGAATTCTTTATTTATGCAGTACAGCTTACCATAGGAGATTAATTTGACGTCTCCACCTGCCATTTAAGTTAACATAACTCCACAATAATGCTGATGTCATTATCTGAAACACTAGTACTTTAGCCCTTTTTTCTATACCATTGAAGATAATTTAGTCAATATGTTTGCTTACAGAGGGCAATTTTCCAGAGCAGGCAGAGAAATTAACCTAAAGCCAAATGTCACTCTGTAATTGTTTACATATTGTAAAACACCCATTTATTTTGTTGGCTCTTTGCGGTCCAGCCAATTTTATCATTGCGAGTTTACAGGGCCAGGTTGTCGGCAAAAATTAAGTATCTGACCAGCTGCGTTTTTTCTCTTGCAAGTGTCCTTAAAACACTCTGACAGGTCTTTTTTTTAAAGGCAGTGACCCTTTGCCCATCCATTAATTCCACAGCAAAACAGGCTGTGGAACATTAGATGTGATATCTTGCTGTTGGTTGGACACCTTGCGCTATGAATAGCCCAAAGGCTGCCAAGCTCTCCTCGTGGGCTTCATCCAAATCCATTTTATGATCCAAGAGAGATGCAGCTTTCCATGTTGAATAGTGTCTAGCAGAACAGTAGCTGGAGGATCTAACCATTAAAATCATTATCTGTCTGTGCACATCCCATGAGCAGATAGTACAGAATTATTTCTCCTTCTTTAATAAGCAGCTTGGGAGTCTGTTTATCTGGACAAGCTCCTGGGAAGCATCTGAAATTATTCATCTACTCTATTAATGCCACTTGAAGAATCTTCTTTCCAGGTTCTTATTGAGTTATTGTTTTTCAAGTGAACACAATCATCATTTCCTTGATCTTAGATTTTCAAACCAGCAAACGTTCTCCTGCCAATTCAAATGAACACAACCGAGCAGCTCCCACATGGAAAACCCCCAACCCCTGGTCTGCAGACATCTCAGCTGTCATCACTTGAGGATTTTTAATGAAACACAAATATGGAAATCAGAGACGACATCCAAATAAGGCACTGAGGTGCAAACTTTCCTGTAGCAACTCTAAGCCCTTAAAACTTATTTTCCACGGTCATTTTAGCGCTCAAACTTCAGACATCGGGGAAGAACGCAGCCAGAGGGAACCTGCACAAAATTCCGCTCAGTAGCTGCAACCAGCAGCTCCGTTTCTGACTTCCAACAGAGATTATATCAGACATTGATTTTAACTCACGCAAGAAAGTACGTGTTGAGATGCCTGCAACAAAAGCAGCTGATTGTACCTTTCCAAAAAATACCACTTGAAAGGGAGAGAGAAAAGAGCTTGACTTCTCAGAGACACAAGTTGTATCTATCACGCTATTAACTTAAAAGATAGAAAAATCATCTTATTGCAAAGTCGCCAACTTTAATCTTTCTGAATTGGTTGGAAATACATCTTTACAGTGAAATGAAATACGTAGCTTTGAGTATAGTAATTTCTGGACTGGGGACGGTTTCCTCCTTTCTTTGCCTTTTTTTTCCCCCAATTGAACTCATTTCTGGCAATTTCCTACCGTCTCATGATTGCTGGATAAAGGGCACATCACAACATTTGCTGAGCAACCGCAATTCCGAAGAATTAAGTGCTAAAGATTTCTAAATTGTGTCTGTTTTTATCAATCACCTGTAGCTTGAATACACTGAATTGAAATGACTGCACAATATACACCAAAATTCTCCAGAAAGGCTGTGAAGATGTTATTTTACCGTATAAGCCATAAGTGAGGAGGAGAGAAATAAAAACAATAGCAACACTAAGGATGGCAATGTTATACATATATGTATAGCAATATTTTCTTTTTAAACTCAAGGTATGAAAAAAGGCTACATATAGTTTCATGATCATATGGCTTGCAACACTATTGACTATGTTCTCCATATGGATTTTTATTTAAAAAAACAAAGGCACAGATTAACATTTTAAAGTCTCAAACACCGAGCAGCAGCTGAAAAGTAATTTTGCCTAAAGCCTGTATCTTATTGATATTTTAAAATGTCGTTCAGAACCCGCAAAACACATATGGAAAAATATGTGAAAGCAGGTTTGCTGTTCTGGAGAAAGTTAACCTAAATAAAACAAAGCAAAGGTTTTGATGATCTACTCCGTTATTTCCTCACACATAGCAGAGTTTTTTGGAACGCTGACTGGCACGTGCAGTAAACGGGCTTTTCTTAACTTTGCTCTTCTTGGCAATACATTAAATCCCTGATATATCCACTAGCAGAGACCAGAGATGCTCTAATTTGGGCAGCAAGGCTCTGTGGTACCTCTCTATGTTAGCAGGGACATGGGGATCTTCCCAATCCAACTTGTCACCTAAAGTCCCCTTTCACAACATCATTTTCCTTCCATCTGCTTCTCATGCCTGTGTTATGGATGTGGAAACTGAGGCAATTGTATCTATTGAACCGATTGCCTTCAAATTCACCAGTAGCAAAAAGATGGGCAGCAACTGCTATTCTGCAGCGGCTGTTCCTAAATAGACTTCTTTTTTGTTAAGCCCTATATCAATGCCAAATCTGCTCAAAAGATTCTTAATTTACTAACACT
Source organism: Nesoenas mayeri (assembly GCF_963082525.1). Taxonomy (NCBI): domain Eukaryota; kingdom Metazoa; phylum Chordata; class Aves; order Columbiformes; family Columbidae; genus Nesoenas; species Nesoenas mayeri. The sequence goes on along the minus strand of NC_137555.1, from coordinate 2,637,489 downwards.
GGAACTAAGAAAACTCCGTTTATTTATGCATTTAGTGCGCTGGTTATTCTCAAAGCAAAGGAGGAAGAGCAGGAAAAATTTTGCCTTGTTTTTGATGTCGAAATATCAGATCCCAAGATTTTGCTATTTCACTTTTGCTGCTGCCCTGGGAAAGGTGCCGGTTGCCATGGCAACGCCCGTCTCCATGGCGATGCACCACGCACAAGACGTCGCGGTGTCAGCACCCACACGGAGCACGACGTGAAGCGAACACCCCGTGGGGCTCCGTGGAAATCGCCGGGACATCTGTTGGGAAACACACCACAGGGTTCTTGGGCTCAGTCGGAAGGGTGGGATGGGATAGGAAGAAGGTGCAGTCAATAAAGCAAGAAGCCAATATATCTGCTTCCTCTCCTGCATAGTACAGATGTTCTCTTTAAATTCCAACCGATTATTTCATTGTTTCTGCACTCCCACATCAACTGTTTCTCTCCTGTTCTCCTTTTCTCTTTCTTGTCCATCCCGTCCCGGGGAATCTCATTCAGGAGTACAAACCCAGCTGTGCTGTCAGCTTGCAGAGCTGCCTGGGCTTCTGCCTCTCCCCTCAATGAAAATCACATTGGCTCTAAATATTAAATCACTTTTGGGATGGGATATTCAAACCTGCTTGGAAATAGATGGGCAGATATTTCCCTGCCTGTCATCCATTCCCATGTATAAATTACTAAGACTTGTTTTAAATAAATGGCTGGTAAGTACTTAATATGCAATGTAAACCCACCTGTGACATGATTCACGACTTATTAATCACCAAGCCCTAGAAATATGGACCAATTAATTTTATGAAGAGTACCTTGCATAATTTTTGTCAATTCTAAGTCTACAGACTGCATAGAAAAAAAAAATGAAGATCCTCTATATATCGTGCACAAATTTGAATAAATCTAATCTCTTTCCAATACTATTTCTCTTTCTAGGCAAGGGTGACATTTATTCGCTTAAATATCGCTTGCGTTACCAGGTACCTGGCCAGTATTAGATCACAAATATAAATAAAAGTCTATGTAACATACTGCTGGAAAACACCAATAAATCTGCCATTGACTTACAACTGAGAATCATGCAGTAGAATATTGTTTTCTCCTTACATATGGAAAATCTGTTGGAACAAAGTAAGCAGGAACCAAAGGGATTAACAGAAGTTATAGAGTTGAGAAAGAAGGTGAAAGAAGATTAAAACTTGGAGGGCAGCATTTACCTTTCTTCAACATGTTAAGGAATATCATATTCATGTCCCTGTTGAATCAGGACAGGACTTCACCACACAACACAGAATGTGATTAATTCTACACACATCAAAAACAAATTGCCAAATTTAGCCTTTATTGCCTTTCTTTTCTGCATGGCAGAGCCTGCAAAAGCTACTTGAGAGGTCATAATAAAATAGTATAAAATTGAAACAGCCTAGATTTGAAGTGGTATTCAGCTTTAGATATAGACAGAAAACCTCTACATGGACTATCCTGTAGCTAATGAGTGTAACACACCCTGGTAGCATCAGGGGAGAGGATGAGTCTGGACCATGGACGAGACATGATCATCACGTTCTACCAAGTTTCCCAGGTTGTACAGATTCCCAGCTGCTTCTTAACACAGGGCAGCAGAATAGCTGAGACACTGCCAGGAAAACAGCCCTTCCTGCGGACACCCCAGCTCGGTATTTGTAGAAATGGCATTAACGACAGTGACACTGTCATTTAGCTTTCCAAGGAGGGAGATGACACAAATACCTCTTCTTGCTTTCCACTGCACTACTGCATTCTTTGAAGTTTCTCTGCTGAATGAGTCTCTACATTCGGAGTAAATATCATCGGAGGCTAATGAGCATTTGCCTGGAAAAAGGTTCAAACACCTGGGTTACTGAATTATTGGACACTGTGTTACCACTGCAACAAGGGGCCTAATTAGTGCCAATTGTAATGCCAGGCTTTGTAACTTGGACAACTGTCCAGTCGGAACTGAACTGGGACCAAGCTCCTGATGGTCAACTACACATAATCAGGTCCGTGAACTTCACCGAAGTCTATTCCTCGAATCCAGCCTTAGTTACACCGGCAATAAGCTGCTGTGACAGAATGAATTTAAACCTCACTTGGCTATTTCACAAACAGAACAAGGACAAACATCCATCTAATTGAGCAGGGATACAGGCATGCCCAGAATAACCAACCAGCTTTTCTGAGTTCAGATTAAACAGCACCGAGCCAGCTCCTGCGCCTACAATATTCCACTTCAGCACTACCTTGGCGGTGCAACCACCTCATATATCGCATTTTCCTATTTATTTTCACTGCTAAAGAAAATGTTTATTATTACCGTGCGAATAATCGACCCCGAAGAAGCGGAAAATAACTGCTAAAAAGAAGCACGCAAAGTTTCCCTATAGGCCACTAACAAATGGTGTGTTAGATTTGTGATACTTTGAGGCAAATATGTGGGATTCCTGCCGGCCTTCGCACTAATTTTCAGATGCAACAGGCCTCTAGATATTTAAAATTAGATTAAAAACATGCACACATTTGAAAGTGTCCTTGTAAACATCCGCAAACCCCTCAAAATAAACAACCCAGGATGGGGAGCGCAGTTCACATTTTACAGCAGCTAAAGGTACAAGTTACTATTTAACTGAAGAAAGCAATGGGAAAAGCAGCATTCAAAATTAATTCAAAAGGAGTGAGCCTAAGATTTAATCCCGTGCTTTTTACTCTCTGGAGCCTCTCAGCACACCCATGGTCTGTCTTACAGGGAATATTTTCTTACAACCTGAGGAAGCGCTGAAAATAAACAAGAATATTGTGGCAGAGCTGCACTCACGCAGCACTAGAATCCGCTGCAGCCTCCGCTTTTCCCCTCAGAAGCTATTTTATCCACAGAGCTGCACGTCAATATCTGTATTTCAGTCCCTGGCTCCAGGGGTCCGTTTATTGTTTCAACATCAATCAAGTTTCTTCTCAAAAAAAGAATTATTATTATTATTTCTGTTTTCTCAAGCGCGCTTTCTCCCCGCTGATCCGGCAAGAGCTCCCCCAGCATCTCTCTGCTCTGCGAGCTCATTTCGGCTCCTCCAGGAGAGAAGCGGCTGATTAATCACAGCCGGTGCTGCATCCCCCTCCTCTAAACAACTACAATATGACCTGGACCAGCCTGGACCACGAGGGCTGAGGAACCTTCTCCTGCAGGCGAGTTCTTACAAAACCAGCTATTGCTGCTTTCTTTGATCACTGATCGAACATCAGACTGCAGAAATCACTGGTTTCACCCAACTTTTATCTAGTACAATGTAACAAAACAACACCCTCTTTCCTTTGGGTTTGTTTTCTTCATTTCTTCCTAGGTGGCCTCTGTTTTGTTTCTTTGACTTGTACACCCTGCTCAGTATTTCATGATGTAGAGTTTACAACTTTTCCTCCCATTCCAGGGAACACCGATCCTTTGGAAATCAAGCAAGTTTGCTGATGACACCAAGCTGGGAGGAGTGGCTGACACGCCAGAGGCTGTGCTGCCATCAGAGACCTGGACAGGCTGGAGAGCTGGGCAGGGAAACATTTAATGAAATAGAACAAGGGCAAGTGTAGAGTCTTGAATCTGGGCAGGAACAACCCCAGGTTCCAGTGTAAGTTGGGGAATGACCTATTAGAGAGCAGCATAGGGGAAAGGGACCTGGGGGTCCTGGGGACAGCAGGGTGACCATGAGCCAGCACTGGGCCCTTGTGGCCAGGAAGCCAATGGGACCTGGGGTGGGTTAGAAGGGGGTGGTCAGTAGGTCAGAGAGGTTCTCCTGCCCCTCTGCTCTGCCCTGGGGAGACCACACCTGGAATCTTGTGTCCAGTTGTGGCCCCTCAGTTCCAGCAGGACAGGGAACTGCTGCAGAGAGTCCAGCGCAGGGCAACAAAGATGCTGAAGGGAGTGGAGCATCTCCCGGGTGAGGAAAGGCTGAGGGAGCTGGGGCTCTGGAGCTGGACAAGAGGACACTGAGGGGGGACTCATTCATGGTTACAGATATCTAAAGGGGGAGTGTCAGGAGGATGGAGCCAGGCTCTTCTCAGTGACAACCAGTGATAGGACAAGGGGTAATGGGTTCAAACTGGAACACAAGAGGTTCCACTTAAATGTGAGAAGAAACTTGTTGGAGGTGAGGGTGGCAGAGCCTGGCCCAGGCTGCCCAGGGGGGTTGTGGAGTCTCCTTCTGTGCAGACATTCCAACCCGCCTGGACACCTTCCTGTGTAACCTCATCTGGGTGTTCCTGCTCCATGGGGGGATTGCACTGGATGAGCTTTCCAGGTCCCTTCCAATCCCTGACAGTCTGGGATTCTGTGAAAGCTTCCAGCCCAAGTTGCAGCCGTGTCAAAAGGAGGGAAAATTATAAATACTGAGAGAGTAAATCTACCTTTCAGGCTTAAGGGAGTCAACCCTTCGGTACCTTTTGAAGCCCCATGCTTTGAATTGTGAATTTAGAGCTCAAAAATCCATAGGTGAAAGATCCCAACAATAAAACTTCATAAGCAAATGGGTGAAATTGAAATAGTGCTATTAAACCTTATTACACCCCAGGTGCTTTGTGACTCAAATGGATTCTGACCCAGTGTCATATATTTACAGGACATGTCAAATATTTATTATACTTTGTCACTCAGCTTCTGCCAGGTACCACTTACACACTTCTGAGCATAACACTTTAATCACTAGTTGTTTGGTTTCATTTCCATAAACCATTCAGCATAATCTACTGCTGATGTCAGAGTAACACAAATACAAATTATAAAGGATTTCTTTTTCTTCCTTATGTACCTACCTGTCACATACTTGAGCTTCAGAAATCTGTCTGCAATTTAAATCACTGCATCTTAAGACTGTATTAGCAAGAAGAAGCACTTTGATCCTGTAAACGTCAAGCACCCACATCTCCCTATGGCTCTTTCAAGTCAGTAGAAGAAGAAAATGAGAAAAACACAGCTATACTTTAATATTAGATAGGCACCATTCTCTTATTTCTGTTCTGAAGTGTTGGATAGCATAACGCTCTATAGATGGATTGACCAAAGTGAGACAGGTTTCCTGCTGCACAGTAGTAGGTCCACAAGGTTTGAGGTTTGTGGGATTTTTTTGTTTTAACCTCGGAGAATGGAGACCTTCAATTTTTACTGGAGTAAATTACAGTGGAATTTTGCATTTAAATTGCAAACCCCACATTTGATGAAATAATGTATATGCACTATAAAAAAACTAAACAGTACAAGGCATAATTGGCATCCGGGAGTCAATTATTTTGCTCATGAAGTGGTTGGTTCTATAAAGTTATTGCCATAATTCAGGCTACAAATCAGTTACATTGCTAATCCTTGACAAGTCTCACCTGCATTATTTGGTTCAATAACTTTTATTTATTTATTTTCTAAGTGGTTTCAAAGTCAATTTCAATTAGTTCCCTACCTGGGAAACACAAACGAGGAAATGAAGAACTGGTGGGTATTCCCAAGATTTTAAAGATGTAATAAAGACATGGATTAGCAGCCTTGATCAAGTATCAGGCTCTGAAAAGGCATCAAAGCATTTTTCACAGCGGCTTTCTGAAATATTTGATGCACACAAGAGCACCCACAGATTTTCCCATGGAGACAGAAAAAGTGAGGAGTAACTCCAGCCAGCTCTGCCTTACAAAGCTGAGCCCAGCCCTAAGCCTACACGATGCTCAGACTGATTTTGTAACAAAAAGTTAGTCCCACAAGGTCATTAAGCCAGTGGTTAAGCCTGAAATGGAAGAATTCTGGTACCATGCAGGTTTTCAGGCTGGTCCCATAAGGGAACATCAATGCAAATACCTGTTAGAGCACCAAGAAGCTGCGACAGTCCCACAGTTTTAATTGTCTCCCTTCTCAATGTGCTGAGAGCAGCAGCCACCACATGACAAAGTGCTTGTTCTGATAATTAAATTATAACAAAGAGTCGACAGATACTTGTGAAATTTACATTTTTATATCAAATATGACATTTGATAGCGACAATCCAAATGCCTGGAAATCTGTCTTTTCAGCTCTAATGACTCTTATAGTAATAAACACCTTGTGCTGTGACCCTTGCCAGGCTCTTTGTAAAGTTGAGGGGACGTTTATTGCTATGTATATGCCCATTCTATTAAAGTTATTGCCGAAAATAACCGTATTCCTTCAGTTGCCTTGGTGGATTTATCCAAGTTTTCCGATTTTATACCTTTGTGGCGGAGAGACTGCTTGCATGAAAATTTAGTATGCTATATAACTCCCCATGAAAAGAGATCTTGGAACATCTGCGGATACATAACACGGAGCTTATTAGTAACACTCCTGTAGCTAAAGGCTACAGACAAAATTAGAGACCAAAATATCCAGTATTTTGCACATACATAAGGATACTAAACAGCCATTCCTGGATGTTATGCTTTTTGCTAAATTAGTTATCTGCATCATTGAGTAAGGAAAAAAGCAAAACAAGCTATGCACACACAGACAGGTCCTTATTTAAGTACATATTTCTTTTGGAAAACTGTTCCAGGAGAGAACAGAAAAAGAAACTAATAACTAATAAGCCTGTTCCCAACCTCCATTCCTCAACCAATTACTACTTGGATATGAATTACTGAAAGCAATGGGATGGGGGACAAAAAGAAAGGGTAAGCTTGCTAAATTCATTCTTCGCACCCAGAGCTTTCCTGTGTGTCTCTGGTGTTGTTTCTTTGCAAATCTCATGTGAAATGTCATTGAGGCGCTGAGGTTTTATTTAAGGGTGCAGTGGAAATGTGCTTAAGGACAGAGAAGCGGAGAAGGGATGGGCATGAGGGCTAATGAACCATCAAGAAAAGGTTGTCGAGAATGGAACAAGAAAGAAATTTACTCAGAGAGCCTTAAGAAAAGGAAATAAAAATATGTCAGAAACATTACCCCAAACTGTGAAATACATAATGTCAGCAAAAGGCAGATGAGGCGGTGTTACTGTAACTGAGCCTTTATTAGTGCCGCTAGGAAAAACAAGAAATTCCACATCGGGGCACATTATTTTTCCATTGACCTTGATCATTCAATCTTAAGCTATTAGCAAATCCCATGACAAGAGCCTGATGAGCAAAAGAGCCTAGTGCAAGAGAGCCTGGGCAGCTGGGTGCTAATAAATACATTGAGAGAAAAGACTTTTTGGCAAAGCCATGAAAATAGAACACGTCAACGCATGAGGATTTGGAGTGTGGGGAGAGGAGAGCAGAGCAGAATCTCAAAAGCTGTGTTTTTTCTCCTTTCCTCACTCTTAACAGCCCCTTCTCAGTCATTTCTGTCTTCCCCATGCTTGAGCTTTGGGGAAAGAGAAAGGGATGACATGAAATTACAGCAGTTGTCTGATGAGCCATTTCTACTGAATATCATAACTTCACCAGAAGCTGAGCTCTTGGCATCTTGTTGCACCAGCCACCAAGCTTATCTTTTTTCATAATTTGAAATCAAGCCTAGAAAAGCCAGCGGAAAGGCCACAGCAACACCCTGAGCACCGTGTCAGTCTAGGGAATGTCAACCAGGACACCACCCCATGATACTTTTCCTTTATGACACGAAAGAAATACAATAATATAGGAAAGAAATAACAATAGGCAAAGAGCCATCACCTTTAGTTTCAATATCACACTGTCGCAGCTCAAATTCTCCTGAGCTTAAAACAAATACTCCCGGGCAGAAATCAATAAAATCAAATGCAAACAGTCAACAAGGCTGATGAACACCTGTACTTCATAAGTTCTCTGTCTTATTTATTTAGCATCCAGCTAAAGCCTTTCTTCCTGAGGAAAATCAAATGGCAGAGCATTGCCCATGGGAGGTGGACTTTTTTCTCTTGCTTATGAAATATCCAACATTGCTTACACTACACAAGGAGGCATCTGTCTGTGTTACTTTTATTGACACCAATTAGTCCTTTATTACATTCCCTGAGATTCGTTATGTGCAGTAATTAATATACCAGGCTACCAATCAAATCAGCATTTGCCAATAAGGTTGGCCAGCATAAAATACATGCACGGTTTTTTGAGTTTTTAGCCATGTAATTACTGAGCTCCAAATTACCTAATGGAAGAAAATGATCTGAAATTGTATTAACATATACATATTCTGCTGCTTTTGAAATAACTCCTGAAAATGGTTACATCTTTTCTTCCATGAGAACTGTAAACTCAGACTGCTATTTCTCATCCATCTCTTTGATGCCGGCCTTATATACCATATACATATTTTCATGGATGACTAAATGCCTTTTAATATTCTCCATGAACAAAGCATTAAAAGCTTACTGAAATTAAGACTATTCAAGAAAGCACTGACACTTAAATGGTGAGCAGTGTTTTAAAGGTGCTTAATTACAAATTGGAAATACGTATGATAACAGAACCATTCATACTGCATATAAAAAAGATTTTGTTATGCACAGGTTCTCTCAAGCAATCGAACAGAGTCATTAAAGAACTCCCATATTTAAAGCAATGTTTTCTTAATGGAAGAAGAAATCATTATGTAACGGTTTGTTTGCCTTTTTTATTTGAATCCTAAGGCCTTGACTCTCTTCTCAATTGAGATTAAAATTCACATTTCACTGAAACACCCTACCACAGTTCAATGCGAGTTTTATCTGATTTTTAAGGAATCACAGAATGTCAGGGATTGGAAGGGCCCTGGAAAGCTCAACCAGTGCAATCCCCCCATGGAGCAGGAACACCCAGATGCCATTGGCCTTCCTGGCCACAAGGGCCCAGTGCTGGCTCATGGTCACCCTGCTGTCCCCAGGACCCCCAGGTCCCTTTCCCCTATGCTGCTCTCTAATAGGTCATTCCCCAACTTACACTGGAACCTGGGCTTGTTCCTGCCCAGATTCAAGACTCTACACTTGCCCTTGTTCTATTTCATTAAATGTTTCCCTGCCCAACTCTCAGCCTGTCCAGGTCTCTGATGGCAGCACAGCCTCTGGCGTGTCAGCCACTCCTCCCAGCTTGGTGTCACCAGCAAACTTGTTGACAGTCACTCTATTCCCTCATCCAAATCATTGATGAATATCTAGAATAATACAGCCCCAGCACTGCCTCCTGAGGCACTGCACTGGATACAGGCCTCAACTGGACTCTGCCCATTGACCACGACTCTCTGGCTTCTTCCCTTCAGCCAGTTCACAGTCACCTCACTCCCCGCTCATCCAGACCGCACTCCCTCAGTTTAGCTGTGAGGATGCTGTGGGACACTGTGTCAAATGCCTCACTGGAGTCAAGGTACATCACGTCCACCGCTCTGCCCCCATCCATCCAGCTGGCTCAGACTCCTGCATGACAAAACCTCTTTCCCCTTCAAAAACATTTTCCTTCTCCAACTCTCAGACACCTCAATCTCCTTTTGGGATGATTTAACTTACCCAAATCTCCTTTAGGGATGATTTAACTTCAATGGAGAGAGGGGAGGACAATTCCACTTCTCCAGTACTCAGACACGGCGGTAAAAGGGGTGTGTGGCTATAGAAGGAGGGATGGTTTAGATGACCAGCCAAGCTGTTCACGGGACTTCTAAGAGCAAAGTGAACAACAGGAGTGAGAGAATACCCAAAACAGCTCCTACATTTGCTCCTTGCAGAGCTGGTTCAGCTTTCACAGAAACAGCAGGTTCCTCACAGCTTGTTTGCTTCAAATGTTTTGCACTTTCTGGACCAAGCCTGCTGCAAGATGCAGGAATGGAACTGCTAAATGTGCTGCTTTGCAGAATGCCGTGTGTGGCCTAGCAAAACTGCAAGAAAAACTAAACCTTTATACATGTAGTTTGCTAGAAAACATAAATGTCCTCTCTGCAATTTATTCCTCTTTTCCCACTTTTAATGGCAAATTGAAGCGTTCGCCCATGTTTTCTTCATGAAAGATAAAACCCTTGCTCTTTTTGTCTGAAAAGCTGAAATTTGAAAAAAGCATCAATACAAAAATCACATAAGAGTAGCAGAAAATTAATACTGTTATCACTTGCCAAAGAATAAAACACACTTAGAGTAGCTGCCAAACCATTTGCTGAGATGCAAACAATCCTGCTGCCCACCTTTAGTGGGCTCTTTCATCAATTTTACAGAATTGTAAACATAGTCACTGAAATTGCATTGCTTCTGATTCTGAATGGTATCACTAAAACCCCAAAGTCAGAGGAGAATACTGTTTTCTGATAGAATCTGAATTTCCTGAAAGGGAGAGAATACAAACAGCTTCATTGTGTCTCTGCCAGAGGTTCCCTTCACAAAGAGGTAAACGACTCCACTTCTTTACCTTTAGTGTTTGTGTCACCATTACTTATCTGCAAGTTTATTATTTTACATCTAAAAACAACAACTTGCCACTGTATCTTTGTCTAAATGCATTCCAGCGAGATAAGAATAAGCCCACTCTAGGTGATGAAAATAAACTTGCGCATTATACTAAACAATAACATCTATGAAAAGAGAATTAAGCACATTGTGTGTATGGTAATTAACACTTGCAGCATGAAGTTAATAGCTGTAATCTTCTGACCTGTGCTATGTGGGAGGCCCAACTGTTACATTGTGTCTTTATAGACTTTATTTCACATTATACAAAGTAGAACAAACTAAACTCACTTCCCATAAACAGAGTGTTATTGCGAGAAAGTTCAGTGTGGTGCACACTCAATGGCCAGCACACATCCAGGCTCCAGTTTTGCTAAGAATAAAATTTCTGGTGAAAACAAGGGGAAAAAGGGAAAATACCAATTGGTGCATTGGCCATCAGTAACCAGACAATTCCCCTAGCACATGAAATACAAGCAACACTTGCTACTTCTGTCCTTTCCACAGTCATTTATCACGTCCAGGTCACAGCCATGAACCAGCAGCTTATTTTCCTTTACTGGACTTCCACAACCATTTGAAGAACAAGAAGTCAAGCCTATGAAAGCTCAGTGACCAAATATATTCCATCCACACCTACAGGTGAACCCAGTTACATTCAGCACATCCTGAGCCACATTCACCACTCTGCCATCATCCATCCATCTTGTTATGTCCTCATAAAAGTCAATGAGGTTGGTCAAGCACGACTTCCCCTTGCTGAAGCCACACTGACTGCCCCTAATGACCCTCTTATCCCTGATATGCCTTGAGATGGCACCAAGGAGAGGTCATTCCATCAGTTTCCCAGAGATGGAGGTGAGGTTGACTGGTCTATAGTTCCCCGAGTCCTCCCTCTTGCCCTTTTTGAAGACTGCAGTGACATTTGCTTTCCTCCAGTCCTCAGGCACCTCTCCCGTTTCCCAAGACTTGGCAAATACGATGATGCCCAGCAAGGATGCTGGTGCCAGGGGATGGAAATCCCAACTTTTAACTTCTGTTAAAAGTTCCTTTTTAAGAGCAATAATCTTTGTGATTACAATAGACAGAAACAAATTAGAACGGCTTTCTGTAAAGTATTTCAAAAAAAGCGAATCTCCCAGGTTTTATCCTCATTTCCATGATGCAATTCTTCTTCATAACTTGCATTTATTGTTGTAAGCCTGCGTCTTCCAGTATTAACATCCTCCCGGACCCATGAGGGCTGCTGGTGTCACTGAATGTATCAGAAAGAGATGGATGCCAGACAAATTATTTCTGCTCTGCGCGTCTGTACGCCAGCCACTGCCTCCTTGCAGGGATCATCGTAAGCAGAAATCTATACGAGCTGAGCTGCCAGAACCCAAACTGGCATCACGTCCAGGAGCCAAACCAAGTGACTGAAGCCCTGAGATAACATTCAGGAAGGGACCGCTCTGCTTGTTCCAAATAGGATTTGTTTGGAGGGTGTACGTGTGAGGTGAGGATTAGCTTACATTGCTTTCATGTTTATACTGTTAGGAGAGAAAAGAGAAAACAAGGAATACAAAGGGAAGCAGCAGGTGAGATGAGATCAACAAGCAGATGAAGGAGGCTGAGGACAGAGGGGAAACAATTGCAGAGAATATATTTTTGCATTCCAGCAGCACCCCCAGACCTCCAACGGGAGGAGGAATGGCCTTGTATTAAACAATCATCTTCACCCCAATAATTAGCAGAGCCCATTCATAAGCAACAATGGAAATACTGTTAATTGCATGTGAAATTTCTTATGGCAGCCCACGCGGCCACGTTCCACAGCAGCTGGAGACCATCCACCCTGCACAGATGGATCCTCGCTGTGCAACCAGGATAAGACGGATCTTCAGCTTACATGTATTGATTCCTGATATTAAAATCAGAAGCTCCCCAGTTTGTGGCAATGAAATAAGAATAGGCATAATTGCTCTGGGTGAAAAGCTGAAAGCACTATCCTCCCTCTCCAAGGCGTGTTCTTTTAGTTCACATGGTGTAAAAGTCAAAGCTGGGACGAGGCAGTGGAAAACACAACCGTATCACTGGCAACCTGCTCCTCAAAGACACCGTATTCCTTCTTGGCAACAAGTGTTTCCTATCCAACACCGCACTTAAAATTCCCCCCAATATCAATGAGATGACTAGAGAATTAAAGACGTGAAGAAAAAAGCCAAATTTACTCCCTTATTCAATCAAAAAAAAGGCATAACATACAACATCCAGGTCCAAATTTTTAAGTGCAGCACACTCATAGCTCAGAGTAGATTTTTCACAGCTTGTTATCAATAGACTCCAGCTCTTTAATTACAATCCTGAAGCAGAACTGAGCTCTGTAGAAGCCTTGTCCAAATGTTCATTCATTTTTCATTTTCCATATTTTTCATATCAGTCAGAACCCGAGTCAGGTAAAAGCAGCACAATCAGTTGAAGTTACAGGGAACAAGTATAAAAACCAACTTCCAAGGCTTAAAGCCTGTTTAACCATAAAGAGATGTTTCTTGACCCCAAAAGTGAGACTAAGCCTCAGAGGGCTACCCAAATGGAATCTCGAGATGCCCTCATAATTTTCCAAACACTTTTCTAGCCAGGTTTTCTCCTCAAAAAAACAAAAACCCAATCCCAGATGTCTAAGCCTGCATTGAAGACACTGCCCATCACATAGCGATGTCTGTATCCTGTCACCTCGGCACTGGTTCTTGGTGACTGCAAACTGTATTAATCAGACGGCTGCACCACAGCCAGGCGTCATACCGAAGAAATAATTAGTAATCAAAAGCCGGAAATCGAAACCGGGACTTTTGAGGCAGGCTGAGAAGAAATCTCAGGACAATCGACTCTGTAATCACCTGAAATGGAGAGTGACTGAGTCTGAAAGGCTATTTCACTTGTCTGTTCCAAATGAAAAGTAAAGAGCAGAGACAGACTTGGACCAGCAGGTAAAGCCAAGAAGCTGCAGCCTGGTAGAAATAAGAACAGAAGAAACGAGGGACAATCTTGGGTTGCAGAAAGCCTCCTAAACCTGGAGGCTCTGGGACAGTAACTGAGGCAACATGCGTAGATGTCACCAGACAAGATTGCTGGCACTGAACTGCAAAGCAACTATTAATACCGTAACTTTAATAATTAACCACTTAATTGTAACAATGACAATAGCGGTGGGCATGAGAACAGACAGATAAGAACACAAGTGTCTATTCTCTATGTACGAACTCACACAGGAAAGGCATCCGCAGAGTCCAGCACCAAGTTCATGGCTCCTGGCTCCAAATAGTGCCTTAATCACTCTCTCGGCAGTTATAAAGAGAGGAAAACGGCACTATGCTTAAAGCACACAACTGGAAATACAGGAATGCCCTCTCCTAATTTGAGCATTTAATAAACACCTGGAGCTCCTATTGATTTAGGTACCTCTGGAAATCAAAACATCCCTATATTATATTCTCTCTCCTCACTCTCCTTTCCTTCTAATCTCCCTCCTTTCCAGCTCCCATAAATAACTAATCTCTTTTTCACATTTATAAAGATTTTTTTTTCCTCTTACAAAGCGTGACAGCCTCTGGGATATTTCTGCTGCTAGTCCTGTAATGATGCATGACTTCCATACATCATCAAAACAATAGCACATAAATGATGTATTACAGCCATGGATTACCCAAATGATGGCAGCCTGACGACAGAATTCCACGGCGTTCATCAAGCAGCGTTGGCAGGAATATTGGGGGTGTGCCATGAGAGTTACACTTGGGTCAAAACAGGGATTAATTTTGTGATGTGGGAACAAGCTCAGAGGGGAAAAGGAATGTGGTTATAGCACACCAAACAATTACTGTACTTAACAGGGTAATGAAATTACAATGTCTGTGTTTGCTTGGAAAATATATCACCATTGCTCCGTGCCTGGGTGCTAAGAGATAATATTGCTCATTCACCAGTGACAACTGCTTGAAGTTTATTGGCTTAATATGTCATAGTTTGGGGTTTTTTTAAAAAAAAATAGCTGGAGTAAACTAATATCCAAATTTGTCGGTTTAAAGCTACAGAAGCCTACAGATTACATGCATATGTAGAGATAAAATGATAGCCTGATTCTTATCTCACTCATTTAATAGCTGTTACATTTGTCTAACTTTAATGCCTTAATCTATTTTCCCAGCATTACACCACTGTAATTAAGACTACAATTAGTCCTGTCATTTATAACATTTATAACACTGTAATGGTGACTACTCACTGATTTCTTCCAGTCCATCTTTCACCTCCACGCAACTGCTGCTGTTTACGTGGCAGCGCCACGTTACCGCATTTTCACTTCAGAACCTCCGATTCCAACACGATTAGGAGCTGCTGTATTGTATTAACCATCCAAGTGGAATTTCCAGTGATCTGCACACCACAGACCCCAAGGTTTTGCTGTTTAATTCCTTTGATTCTCTCAAACAATTTAAAACATTCTTTCCACTGGAAAACCACCCAGACAAGCCCTTTTAAAGCCCTTTTAAACACTGTGCATGGGGACAGGGGCTGTTCGGTTTCTAATATTTCTAGTGCCACGTCTCAGGCATTTTTTTCTCCCTACGCAGACTTCAACTCTTTTGCTATAATAGTTTATTCTTTCCTATCCGAAAAGCATGGTCTCCTTACACAGACCCATGGACGTACCAGCTTTCTGCACTCACATTTTCGTGCTGTTGCAGCATCAATTCTGAGCACCCAACTGCCCTGGTTTTCTTGGGTGCTTTTCTTTATGGCAGCCTCTAATACCTCACCCTCTATTTTCCCCTGAAACATGCAATTTTCCAGGCTCTGCTGTCAGCTTTTCAAAAGCACAAAGATCAGAGTTCACCAAACCAGCTTTTCTGCCAAGACTACGCTGGGGAAGAACAGAACACGTACAATCAGGATTGTCTGGAGTCATCTGTGACTAACACAAAGAGAAAATAACATGGCCAAGATACTATAGTTGGAGAATAAACTGATGGTTAGAAAGGCTTTCTGACTTCTGCTCACAGTGGGGGGGGGGTTGGGAAGAAGCAAAATATTACAAGTAGAGATGAAATTAATGTGGAAATCAAGAATTTTGGGCTCCATTTCAGCACCCCTGGGTTACACCAAACGGGGAGCAGAGGGGCTGGGAATTGTGCAGACCCGTCATATGGATTTGGAGTCTGTCATCTGGCTGCTGGTCAAAGTATTAACGGTGGTGTTAAACGGATTTTTGCAGCTTGCTTCAGGGCATGCCTGACTTTATTTATGCACAGCTAAGAACAGTGCTACTACTTATTTCCAGAGAATAAAGTCACGACGGAAATGTGTTTGTGAGCCTGTATCAACTCTTCCATTGCCTTCAGTTATCTTCCTTTGAACTTCTGGATTTTTCTGATAAATGGGTTGCTCAGATAAGAACTAATTCCTGACATTTAAGCAGCTGAGATGAAAAATCCTTAGCATTGCATGTTGGTTTCAGGTTTTAAAAAAAGAAAAAGAGATTTAATTCCACTATGCAATGACAAGCTTCACTTTCAGAGCTCCAGCCCCCAAGTCATCTCAAATCACTTTACAAGCTTTAATAAAGGCACAATGCTAAAGAGACTTCATCTACTCTAATTATTTAAAAATCCATTTTTACACAAAACACTTCCAATTTTGTAACCTAGTTTTTCCTCTTCCCGTCCCTTTTTAAACTTTGATTATAAGCTATTACTCAATTTGCTTTTTTGTATGCCCGCAAAGGTCTTTTCCTTTTGGCAAATTAATTTTCAAGGAAAACTGTGAAATTATTCCCAGCCATAAATTTTGTCATATACAGAACTAGAGAGAAATTGGCCAGCAATTTTATATTACAACTCAAATTTTATTAAAACTTTGTGTGAGATTCTTAATGGGAGTTGTTGAGTACTAAGCACCTAGGCCCTAAATCCATTTGCTATCTCCTCATCTAAAATGATGAAAGTGATCCTTTATGTCTTCCACATACAGTCCGATTTTGCTCATTTTTAGTATCTGGGACAGGAACAATGTCACTCTGCAGTTCTGTACCATTTCCAGTACGGCAGACCTCTGATTTATTTTAGTTATCTAGATTAATATATAAGTTATCATTTCCCACAGTTCAGGCGCATGTCTGCTCACTCACACACTCGGACACCAAAATCCTTGCAGCTTGTGCCACTGACCCAAAAAATGACATTTTAACTTCGCTAATTGAGTCAGATGCAAAGTGAAAGAATGAGTTAATGATGTGTTTTCAGAGCAGCTCTCTGGAGTCACCGAGTGGTCTCATTCCTCCCAAAACAACCCCAAGCCGAGTCCATGTGTTCAGTCATGCCCCTTTTCCTTATTTACCAGCCACCTCCCCACGCAGCTGCTGAGTTCAAAAGACAAAGACAAGGAGAGATGGTCAATTGAATCAAAAGCCCTCACCTTCAGTTTTCAGAGAACTGGAGACTAGAAAAAGCTTCTTGTCCTCCCAAGCTGGTTTTGCATCTCAGGATTACAGTCTTTCCGTTTAACCAGACTCAGTCCTTGAAGCAAGAGACAGAAAGCACGGTCTCCTCTTTCATGGGAGCCTCCAAAACATGGCTACTTTTGGGAACAATTACTTACCATAATATAGCTGATCTGTACCGTGATAGAGTTTATCTGCACTGGCATTGTGTATATATATATATAGACAACTTTGCGTGAAAATTACACTGCATTATTTATGGCATGCTTGGAGTGAACAAAACACTCTGCATTATTGCTTTCAGCAACACCTGTATAAAACATGCTTTAATATAACACCATCACTCAAAGGGTTTACAGTCCTCTGAATTGTTTCTTATAATTGTAGATATAGTGGAAAATAAATTTGCAAAGCTAGTGGAAACCTGTAGCATCCTAGGTGACTTTACCACTAGCACAATGGCACAGAGATGGATTGTGAATGACCTTTTTAGCAAAACTTATTCAAGAAAATGCTACTTAATAAAGGAATATTAACACAGCAGAGACTAACAGACTGAGCAGAGCTTCGGGAATTGAACAGTACTTTACTCTAGATTTAAATTTAGCAATTGCCAATGCAGTCATGGAAAACTGTAATTTAACTTTCTAACACCATCTGTACGAGAGGTGCTTATAACCAAAGCCTGATAAAAAGCTGACGCTGAGAAGCAACAATAACACACATGCCTAATTTTATGTCTGAAGGAAAGGAGACCACTCAAGTTAATGACACAAATAAGTAAACACAGAAATGTTTACAGAATTGAGATCAATATTAGAATCATTTTGCATAATGATTCAGGTGGAGGGAAACTTGGCTTGGTCCCCCCTGTGCAGAGCTAAGGAAACACGGAGCCAAGGGACAAATGGATTAAGCCAGGAAATAAAAAGCAGATCTCCCGAGCCACAGACCAATGCTCAATTTAAAGACCTTCTTACTTCCTTACAAGCTTACACAACCAGAAAGACTGAACACAACTCATGAAGCAAACAAAACCCTGCCAACACCTCTCCGACTGCTTCAGGAATCAGAAAAGCATCTTTCTGACAAAGTTTGAATGGAACCCAGCTTGCTAAAGCTGGAGAATCACCAACTTTAATAAGCATAACGTACATTATTAAGTTTGCTAACTGCTGTTGTATAGAAACCACTGGATGCTATTTATATTGGGGTACTATGGAAACAATAGTTACTGGGTTTTCTGTTTTTCCTACTAGTAAAGCCGGTATTATACATATTCGCAATGCAGGTACTTGCTCAATACCAGGCTGTACAGATTCAATCACTTTAAGTCCAGAAGGGGTCACATCCTTCTGCTCTCCTGTAAAACACACTTATATTCAGCTCTTTGTCCTTTCTTCCCCCACACCCCTTAGGTTTTCACAGCATTTTCAGAGTCTCCCTTCTGCAGAAGCACTACATTAAGTGATTTGTCCTGCAGTCTTTCTTCCTGGGCGTATCATATCCCATCTGGCTATATTAAACACAGTAGTGTCTGGGCAAGGCAGAGGGAAGCTGGCACCTTGATGTCACATTCTGACAACTGTGTGACACACATTAGTCACAGGCTGGTGAAGCAACGTCCTAACTCTGTTCTCCAGTCCAGTCGAAATAACAAAAAGCACCTTGCGGGATGAAGCCTTAATACAGGAGATAACAACTGCACCCAGGATGGTTGATGCAGTCGACTGCAAAGAATCTTTTGACCTGGGCATCTAAATCAGCTTGTCACACTGGATGGTGCTGGAAATAGGACTGTGCATTTGGGCAACTTGTGTTCATCACTTTCCAAACAACTGTGACCTGAATGTTTCAGGTCAGAGAAATGAAAGACAAAGTAGTTCAGCGTCAGAAAAACAAGTTCAAGAGAGCAGGGAAACAACGCAGCTCAAGTCATCACACTAAAATGGTTGTGTCTCTTCAGGATACTATTACAACTGGCAGAAGCAGCTTTTGTACATGGTCATCCTTTCAGAAGTCCTGCATGAAGAACAGGATCTTTGGCTATCACAGTTCAAGTGAGCCCATCACAGCAACACACAGGTCTTACAAATCTGTAGAACCCCACTATTTCTGCTAGTAGTTTGCAAAAGACCTGTAATTTGGTTTGCAAGCGTGACCTAACAGGTAAAAAGAAGATCATCCAGTAGTCACATTCCTCCTTTCTTTGATCATAGCAGCACCATGAGACACTTGACTGTTAACGCTCTGCTCTTCTGACTGGTCTTGAAAATGTCATTTTAGCCCCCTCAGTTGGTTAAGTATCTGCATTGCTGCTCTGGTCTCATACCAAATCTGAACACTCCCTTCCGTAAAATATTAAAGCATTCATGTTTCCAACATCTGTATGTTGCAAAGAGAGAACGGAGGCAAAAAAATATATAAAGAATGTACCCGATGCATAAAAATATTCAGCAAAGCTGAAGATTGTTTTGAGGCCACCTGTGATTTAGCTATATACCTGGAATAGAAGATTGCTCTCCTCCCATAATGCAAATGAAGAAAACCACATAATCGCACTGCAATGTTATTCAAGCCTGGCCACAGTCATTCCTTACTGCCACTACGTTTTATTCTTTTTCCTTTTCAGAACAAAAAGAAACATATATTGGGATTAAAAGGGGTAAACATTGCAAACCACATGCAGATAAACTATTCCTTAACCAGCTTTCCTGCTCTGGGACATACGATAGGACAAATCCCAACAAAGCGATGTCACTGCAGCAAGAAGGGATAAAATACCACAGTCAAGCACAACAGAGCAATGAAAAATGCCCTTTCCAGTCCACACCAACACACGCTTCCCACAGCAAAAATGAGATGATTTAAACTGATTTAACCACCACTGAAAGTAGATTAAATCAACCTGAATTACCCTGTACTCCATATGAATGGGACCACGAAACCACATATCAATTGATGCACAATAAGTTATTGCCCTCCGGCGTTTTGATCAAGTGTCAGTGCTTTGAGTCTGAAATGCATTAAAGGCCCCTTCCATCATGCCAAGGTGCCAAATACTCTTCGTCGTTACCAGATCCCAGTGCTAAACATGGAAAAGTGGGTGAAAATCTTACTAGATGCTATTCTCACCTCCAGGATGGTGCCAAACTGACAAATTAAATGAGACCCCTGCACCCTTCAAGACACTCTTCCTGTAAAGCAAGAAAGTTCTTCGCATTCCCCAAACCGCCAGCACTTCTTTTTTGCCTCTAAAATAAACAATCTACATTCATTTCTGGTTCTCTCCCCGGGGCAATGTGACGGTATAATTAGACAAATGTGCCCACCCCAATAAAGCTGCAATACTAGTAAGCTGGAAATGAAGCATGGCCTGTTTTAACGATGGTTGGTCTCTCTGGAGATGTACACAACTCAAGTGGTGGCTTTGAAAGGGGCACGGGCAGCAGATTTCATTCTAGGCATCCCATTGTGTTCATGAGGCAAGCTGAGTTGTTAGCATCTTATTTCCTACAGGGTAAGTTTAATTAAAATATAAAATGTCAAAAGCCAAGATGAAAGATGATATCCCTGTGGGCCCTGGGAGTGAATTAAAGCATATCAGCAACTGCAGAGTGGGCTGCAACCCTCTATTTGAAGAAAAGATTTAAAGTCCTAGTCACTTGTAGCTAGAGGACGACTGTTTGCTGAGCCTTGTATCTGACTGCACTCGTCAGCCTTTTCTGTTGCATACAAGATGGAGTAATCGTGTCTCTCTGTACTCTAAATGCAACGTGCAGGTCTCACACGTGTCTATTACACCATTTCCAAACCCCTTATTTGCAGTGCTTTTCTGCATGACTATTTAGCCTCAAATCTAGCTAAAGATTTTTGTCGTTTGGGAGAGAAAACATCACTTACTGATATTGATTACTCACACGGAAAAGGAAATACAATTAAAAGAATGGCAGAGACCCACACAATCAATGCAGTCCTATTAAGGAAAACACTTTTCAGAGTTTTTGCATGTTCCAGTGAGACTCATGGGAAACCTTTTACTGTACTAGCTGAAATTAAGCAAGCCAGAGGAGGCTGCCTTCTCTGCCTGCCCTTTCTCAGAAAGGCTCTGTGCAGGGTGACACGTTAGAAGACTAAAATACTCTAAAACACGGTACAAAGAGCCATACGTGTGCCCTCCAGCTTGACAGGGAGAGATACTACTGCAAGTAACAAGTTCTAAAACCTTTGAGCTTTTAGCTTCAGGTTTGAAGCTTGGTCGTATCAGAGTGTAGCTTCCACTTTGAGAATTGCTGGCGTGTCTTTTAAGTTATCGGTATTTCTGGGCTCTGAGCGAGAAGGTTGGTTTGAATACAGCCGGGATCCTCACGGTCTGTGTCACACAGAGCACGAACGCAGCTAAGGCAATGTCAAACCCTAAATGATGTTAACTTGCATTCCCATTTCGGGTGATGGATGCTCACAGAGAAAAACCTTACTGTCTTTAGTGTTCTGGTGACCTTCTTCATCAAACGCACAGGAAGACAGCATGGGGAGATATGTCACGCTTCAGAGCAGGACCTCGCAGCCCGCCCAGAAAACTGCAAAGGTCTACAAAGGATGCTTTTTATTTTCACATTTAGGGGTGTTTTTTAAGCAGAAAGATGCCACTCACACAAGAAACGCAGAGGGATTGTGTGACACCTATTCTGTTGCTGTTCAGAGCAGTGAATTCCCACTAGAGGTAGCTGGAGAAAACCACAAATTAATCCAGGAGAGTAATCTCAGTGAAGCCAACAGCGTTATTGGATTAATTTAACACGTTGTTTCTGTAAGCATAATACTTGATTGTCCTTTTATTTATAGTGCTGTACACTGGGGGAATGCTATCAAATCAACCAAGTGACATGGCTGCTGATGAGAGGATAATCAAGCCCTCTGTGACGTCCCATTTCTCCTTCCAAAACCCCTTAGGGAACATGTAAGAGCCTCAAAGGGCACGGACAAATATTGTGATATGTAGCGTATTGTGTCGCTGAACTATTTAGTAAAAAGTCTTTTCTGCTGATACCCTGTGACATAATTGTAGCTTCCAAACAATACATCATTAACATCTGAATACATAACACAGATAAAGAATGAAATACTGCTTTACATCTGCATAACACCACTCACCAGAGCCCCGTTCAAATGTCTCTGCAGCCTGAAAACAGCCAGACAAATGCTGTTGGAACTGTTGTGATTTGGAGAGAAGCAGCCAAAGGACAGACTCCCAAACCCATACTGTATCCATCTGAAACCACAGAAGGAATTTAAAATACATAGCATGTAATTATGCAGATGTGATTTTAATGAGGGCTTCCCGACCATGTTTATTTTCAGATTTTGTAAGGTTGAAACCTAAGAAAAGGACCTTCATCCAGACTCAGTTCACCTGGGCTAGTGGCATCATAGTCTGCTCCATGGTTGCCATGACACAACAGACCAGTTAACACCTGAATTCTCATCACTGCCAAGCTGAATTTAATTCAAATTTATAATATCCTACCAGCAATCCACTAGCACCTCTGCAGAGAATAATTGACATTGCTTAACACAAAAAGAATAAGAAAAAAAATCAAATTACTCTTTAGAACTGTCTAATTCCATGGGATAAAGTATGTAAAGATGGATACATCTGACATCCATTTTATTAATCAGGCTATTTTAGTAGATAAAGCAGTCAGAAAACCAGCAGGAGTTTAATAAAATATACATTAGTAGAACAATTATGGAGAAGTTGCAGCAGACTGTTCCCTCTGATAGCGAGCAGTAGGAAACATTGTTCAGTTGGCACACAATACAGCAATGCAGTATTTAAGTGAATAATACATTTCATGGAGAGTTAGCCTCTAGGTTATATTCTACAAAGCAGGTTTAGAAAAAGTTAAGGAATATCTGATATATTTCCATTTTCCATCCGCCCTTTCAATAGCGCATTGAGCAGAAAGATCTCAAAAATCAACAGGTTTATAAGCTTACACCTGTACAAGTATTAATATATGTACTTTACAGACAGGGATACAGTCCGGATTTTATGACTTAGTCAAGTAAAGCCAAAGCCAGGAACTAAGCCTGTACTTCCAGAGCTCCTTTCCTCCTATACAAACAACTCCGACTCTACACTGAAGTTTAAATGCTCCAGCTGACAGTAGTTCAAGAGAATTAAAACCACAAAAATATACATCAAGCAATTTTTTCAGTTGCAAAGTAGACCACTACATACACATCTGAAAGTCCATTTCAATATTCTACACATTTTTAGCTACTAAAGTACCAACAGAGCCACCCAATTTGTAGAAATACTGAATATATGACAGACACCCTAGATAACTTACGTTTAAGAAACTCGTGGAAATTAGGTGCTTCCACCTTCCAAATTGCAAACTGAGCCCAGGCTGAAAGTTTTAATAAACCTGCTGTTAATCCAGAAGCCTGTAAAGATAATAAATCTCCTTTCATCACATCAGCTGGTGCTGGATCAGTCCCTATGAACTCAAGTGTTAACAGATGCACAAAATGACTGTAAGAGATGAAACAAACCAGAGCTGCTCTGGCTCTGACATCTCACTTTATTCCCCTTTGTCTGTACATTTTGGTAACCGCTCCCTATAATTATTGAAGCACATAAAAAATAAACTCTATACAGTAACATGCTGGTTACCGCGTTTTGTTTCAAAATAACTTATGGGTACTGTATTTCCCCACTGCAATATTAGTTCATCGCAGTAATAAAGTTGTCACACACACTATGTGACAGACCACTCTGCATTGCTCTAACTGCCTTTTTTTTGGGTTTATAACCATTTGCAACTTCACGTCATCTTCCTAAACATGATCAATAGCAACAATAAAGTTATAAGACAGCTTGTATTTTTTCCCCATGACCCCAAGAGTTACCTTAGTATTGGTGGCAGCTCTACTTCAATTCTCTCCTCATTTTTCACTGTTGTTGTGTTGAACTTCACACAGATCCCCCCTCAGGGTTTTGCTCCTCACAAAGCGCCGAGGGGCAGAGTCTCGCCGGCCTCCTCCCCACGACACGTTTGGACAAAAAGCTCCATCTGTACCTGCGTAAGAAATAAAAAACAAACTTGCATTTGTTGCTGAATCGGGGCTGTAAAATTCCCCTCATAACGTTGCGCTTGAGGCCGCCATGTGTGACCCTGTCACGTGATGCCCCTCATGTGACAAAATGGCCGCCCGGCCAGTTCCTGTTCCTCGACGTCAACACAAAATGGCGGCCGCTGGTAATGGCGGAGCCTCCGCAGCAGAAAGTTCAGGAAAGGAAGGAACTATGTCTATTCATACCCGTCAAAACAGTGACCAAGTAGCTAAATAATCCATAATTTAGAGTGGTAACTGTGCAACTGGTCTCTACCTGCTAGAGGAAAAGTTAACAACCCATAGGCAGGTTGAAAAAGGAAGAAGGGGTTTGGGCAAATAAATCCATCTAACATCTGAGGTAAACGGTAAAACTGAAGCTGAACATGTGTGACTAGTTAGGTTAATCAACGCAGGTATTGCTATAACTTGAGCATTTTGAAGTTAAAGAAGCAGTACCACAGACTTAACCAAATACACGCATGTTAAAATAAACTTAAAAATGGAGAAAAAATACCTTTGGGTTTTATTTTCCGTACCATTTTCTTAAATACTTCGTATAAACCACATAGTTTGGTGAACTGGAAGTGGAAAAACCTCATTTCCAACCTGCAGGTCTGTATTTATTGTTCTAACGCGGGGTTGTCCTGTGCAGGGACAGGAGTTGGACTCGATGATGCTTTTGGGTCCCCCCAGCTCAGGACATTCTGGGGTTTTATGATTCTGTTCCAAGCACAGGAGCGTTGACAGACCTGAACCATCACGGCTACACGGAGGAAACATTCGGCAACAGCGCCATGCAGAACGACACCATGAGTAATTCGGTCTCGGAAAGATCTATTGTGGTGCTGCCGGCGGATGGATGGCTGCGTCTGAAAGTTCACAGGTACTTTGAGATAGTTCCTATACTGTCAGGGCTGTCTGCCTCACTGTCAGTTAACCTTGATGTATGGATATATACCTTCCTAGCTGCATCCTCCTGCCTCCCTGCTCGGCTACGTGACCCTTGCCAATGAAAGCACACGCATCCCAAATGGCTGAGCAATCAAAGCGACGGTAGGAGCTGGACATGTCAGCCTCCACATCCCCCATGCGGCTTTAGCTGATCTATAACAGTTACAAATCAGCCCTGGTCCTTTAGCTCCACAACATTTCATTCGGTGTATCCTGACTGTGACCCGTTTTTCCCTGCTCCATGTTTTTCCCCAAGGCATTGAATGCTCAGTTGAAAGGTGACCCTGTTGCTCTCGTCAAAAGCAGCACATTCTCCCTGTTTTTACCATCCTTGCTTTCTTCCCCCTCCTTCTACTTTCACAATGAGTCCTTAACGAAACTGTGTTCATTATGCACACTCCGCTCATACTGATTTGTATGGCAGCTTCTCAGAACCGAGCACCAGGGCGCATCAGCAGAAAGAAAGCTAGCTGCTTCTTCGGACAAATGCTATTATTAATAAGGATTTTTTGCAATTTTCCGTATATAACTCTGTCTCACTAGGAGATGGCTGAAATGCAGCCTGTGGGTTTAATCAGATTTATGCAAAACTTGCCTTTCCACAGGTTTCCGTGTACCTTGACTCAACTGGTGTTTTTAAAACAAATTTGCCACTGTTCACATGGAGGTTTTGTGAGAGATTAGAAGAGTTGTGAAAGGATACGGTGGTGCTTCATAGAAACAATAAAACAGACCGATCTTCACTCAACCACTAAATCTATTCTCCCCAAACTTACAGAAATTAAACTTTATTAGCAGCTGTGCATCCCAATAAATCTGTAAGAGCTGGAGAGGTGGCCAAATTACTATAGAAAAATAGACTTGACAGAAAAGGTCTTATATAAATACTCTGAAAAAGTAAAAGGAAACTATAGCAAAAGGGAAAGTCATGTAGTGACAGTGTGATGGATGAGGAAAAAAACCCTTGCAGTGATCACTTTGATAATAAGGAATTTCTGAGTGCTGGGCATCAACAGCAAGTAATGTTAATTTAAGGCACAGCGTAACCTTGCAGCATGCAGGCTGACAGCACCGACTCAAGTGACAGCCCTGCAGACCGTGGCTGTCGTTGTACTGACACCATGAAATATAGATAATGGCAGAGCACCTTGAGCTATGGGAGAGCTGCTGAGGGCTGTTTGGCTGATGAGGGGCGAAAATAAACGAGAGAACCCACAACACAACAAGGCTCACCTGCATAAAATCAACTGTTGCTATTATTAAAATGCAATACTTAGGTTCATGCTGCCCAAACATGTATCAATCTTAAATGCAGGGCTGCATGGTGGGGAGAAGACAAACTACAAGGTGATTGAATTTAATTAATCATGCATGTCTAGTCCCACACTTGTTTATCCTGAAGAGCCTTTCCTGGAGACCTTCCCTGCCACAAGGATTTCCAAGGCCCAATAGTTCTGTGCAAAGCAAAAGACAAATTTGCATGCAAGATGTTGTAATGGAGGAAGAGAATATCTACTAATTAAATGTAACCACTGCAATCAGAGTTATTTGAAAATATAGGGAAAGAAGAAAAATCTGGCTTTGGCACTTAAACTGGATTTGCAGTTTCTCCTGTCTGGTAATATAGAATCACCTTAGTTTTAGAGCAGGAGATAAGATACAAGGAGGAGAAGTGACTTTTCTAAGCTCACACAGGGATTCTATCACAGGCAGAAAATTCAACACAAAACTTCCTTGCAGTGCATCTGTTCTGCCTGACCTGGGTTGCGTTCAGGCTACTATCCCAAATTTCTTCTCATTTTTGACACGCAAAGTCATTTTTACTGAGCTCTGCCCACAGGCAGAGGATAGAGGCTGCAATTATCTTCATATCTCTATTTGCACAGTAATAATGCCATTACAGACTGTTCATTTTAATAGCAAATATTGCTGTTGTTCGAGTCATCTTTGCAGTCCATGGGAAGCATGTGTTAAGTGTTCTCCTGTGTCCCATCTAAACACGGCGTTGGTCTCAGATTGGAGCCGCTCGTGCTTCTCAGATCGCAAGAGCAGAACGAGTTTCCATCATTTCATGGCGTGATGACAACGGAGCCTGCGGGGGACGGAGGTTTCACTGGGAGCCCGTGAGGTGCGTGTTGGACAAATTCGGACTAGCAATCCAAGGACAGGCAAGGAGTCATTGCAAGGAAGGGAGCAGATATTAACAAAAGGCAATTAAGAGCACAATTGAAAGCCACAGCTGCCTGGATATATGGGTCAGGTTGACCTTTTTAATGTCTTGAAAAGCAAGACCAGAGCAGCCAAGACCATAGCCATGTACCTTTTCAAAGCAGCTGCTTGCCCAAAACCTGTGCCCAGTCCTTTGAGCACACTCAGATGCAGTTGTAGCTTTCTTGTGAAGTCTCTTAGTGGGACCTTTTTAAAGATTTCTATAAAACTTTCCATTGAACAGCTAGACCACCAATGAGGGTAGCAGCCTTATTGCCTTTCAGAGACCAAAGAATTGTGTCCTAAGAATACACATGCTAAAGAAAAGAAGCACTTTGAGTTCTATATTCTCAGCTAGGTATCAAAAGAGCATTCTCCCATCACTCACGCCCAAGTTTCAAACCAGTGAACATGTGCAAGTACTTTGAAGAGGAAGAAACTGCAAGAAATAAATGGAAAATAGGAAAACGAATATTTTGGTTACGTGGTTTGTAAAGACGACTGCTTGGTGACGTAATTACTCACATGCACAAGACATAGAAATCAAAATAACTATGAATGAAGAGTGTGGAAGAGCTGGAAGAACCTGAATGATAAACTACTATGGAGAAATATAATTTGTCAGATCTCCAGCTCTTTAAGGGAGAGTGACTGATGGACACGGTAACATCTATGTGATCAAGGTATCAAGGAATCCACGACTGTCACAGTTTGAATCCAAATGAATGCTGATTATTAAAAGGATAGAACTGTTAGAAATGAAAATTATCTGACTAAAAAGCTACCAAAACAAACAGCTACAACCGTGGCACGAATCTAAATTCATCAACCGCGTGTTTTCATTCTGCAAATCCTGGCTCAGAAGAGGTGAAGAATCATGTTTAGTCGTTGAAAGAGCCCCTTCTTGAACATAATTAAGACAACAATCTTAAAATCGCTACTGATTAAAACGAACTTAAAAATTGCTAATAACCTTTTAATTGTTTCTACCTCCCTGAGCTTTTTGCTTTAGAATAGAGATGCTTCACTAGGCATGACACTTGCTTTTCCAAGCACATGTGAAGCACTAGAAAGGAAGACATTGCATTTGACTCGCAGAGATTGTGAAGATGAAGGAAAAATACCTTCTTTTTAAAATAACAATAAAAAGGACTACAAATATGGGAGTAAATTGATAGAATAATCCGCAAGCTATAATTTAGGAGAGAGCTACGTGTTTCACACTTGTCATTTAAGAGAGACAATTACAGAGCGAAAGAGCCCTGGTGCTGTGGGAGTGTGCCTTAAACTGCAAATTTATGCTTGTTTCATATGTATTAAAATGTATATGAGAGACAAACACTCTTGAGGATTTGTTGATGCCACAAATGCTTTGATGACATTTAAGAAAACAGGCTATTTACCTCAAAACATTTGTATTGCAACACATGCAGTTGCCATCTACATTTCTGTCGGAAAACATCCTCTAAGCCTTTAGAGAAAATAAATGGAGTTTCTCTAAGTTGTAGCTGCTCTTAATAGAAGAAATTCTGCTGTGCAGTGAGCAAGACCACAAATATCTATAATTAGCATGCTTCACCGAAGTAATTAAACACTTGAATTTTCAATTTGCATAGTCTAAAATGCCCCCACATTCTATTACCAAGACAGAGCAGGAATAGAGCTGCATTGTACAGTAAAATGTTATAAACTTGTTATTTTACTTTACAAAAAAGTAAATGTTGTAAACTTGTTATTTCTCCCCATACTGATTTAAAATACAGACTTTGTTTTTAAGGAGGTGCTGGGCCAAGAGAGACAATGCCTGTGCAAAATGGATCAAACTGTGCTGGCGAAGGCTTTATGTCTACTCTGCTTTGGAGATCGTGGACAAAATATGGTACGTGACTATGGCAGGATGGCTTAGAGATGTCAGGAAGCGAGTCCTGCTCAATGAGAGCATCAGATGCAATTTTTTAAATGTAATTTGAAGTAGTTTGGCTTAAGGCTTAATGAATTAGGTGGCCTTTCAAATATCTCGGGGAAAATGCAATTACCTTTTAGAAAATATTTCTTTTATTCCATCAGCTTTAGAGATAAAGGGAAGACATAAAAAGCGCAGTAATAGCCAGCAGCTGTTCTGTACAAGTCTGACTGGCTTATAATCCCCTTTTATACTCCTTTTTGTGTAAAGCAGCAAGAACAACACTATTCCAAATCGTTACCTTGTCTCTAAGACTCTAAGCACAAGGACCAGAGCCTTCAGAAAAAGGTGAAAGGATTTCCAGTCTTGTAATATTACTCCAGAAACAGCACTAGCGTGCTCCACAAGCAAACTTACCGCATTTAAGCAACTTAAGTTGGTCTTTTTTGCCAAATAGCAGAAGATACTAAATTAAGAAGAGACTTTCCTGTTACTTTTTCCTCCAGTGATATTTTCTCAATTCCTCTTTGTCCAGACTAGCCACATAATTAAGAAACAGCAAATGAAGCTCACAGTAATCAGGGATGGTGCTTTTAAAGGCACCGATGCACCTTCTGGGAGGTGCAACTATTGAAGACAAAGTGAAAATTGACAAAAGCCCCAAGTGGATTATAATTAAGATCAATATAATTACAAACAGGTGAGGCTGAAGTTGGCTGCCATTTGTGACTGTGTTATGTAATTAAGAAACAATGCCAAGGTCAGATGAATTGAGCAAAGAGCTGGGTTTAGTATGTACATCACTAAGAGCCAACTTAATTTATGGGCTACTTACATATCTGAATGAGGAACTTAGGGAGAGGACTGACAGCCATCATCAGCAAATCCCAGGAAAAAATAAAGGCACTTCACATTCCATGCCATAATTTTACTAATTCTTGAATATTTGCTGCTTTTCCTACTATCTTATTCAGAAAATTTCCTTTTACAAAAGCAGTTACACTTGTGTTTAGTGTCTCAATAAGGTGAGTGAGCTGTAACAGGGGCCGCGCTTCTGAGACCTGCTCTGAAAATAAACTCTGTAGGGAGTGCAACTGTCCTCCTCATTCCCTCCAAATTCTCTTTCAGGCAAAAGGACCTGAGCCATTTCTGCTGAATGCCAGTGCCGTCCCCTCCGTAAGCCTTCCTGTCACTGCACTTCACGCAGCTTTATTGTCCTCGCAGGGACAGGTACGATAACTCTTGAATTTTGTTAAGAGGTTAACGTCTGCCGCGCCTGCGGAGATGACAGCGCATTCATATACATCCGCATCCTTCTGTCCAAGGCTGCTCAGGAGCAAATCTCCGTACAACACCTTGGGGTAGAGAAATAAGATCTTTTAATTCCTTTCTTTCCTGCCCATGACATGACACTGAGAAATATTTTAAGCATGCGCACTGGTTTTAACATCCTATGTTCTGGGAGACTGGTATAGGCACTCAATAATTATAAAAGATACAGCAGAGCCCAAAAACCATTTTTCTAATATATTTCATGCTTCCTTTTGCTGCTTGTTTGCGCTATTCTGCATATCTAATGAACTGTCCTCAGGTTAACCCCAGACCTGCACAGTTGGTAATTACTTCAGGTGTCACATTCTGGCTGGGTTGAACATTTCTTATTGTGATCAGCGTGTGCATGATCATCAAGGAAAGAGCCGTTTTGACAGCAGCAAACCCTGAAATCCAATTTTACTGTCACACCGATGCTACCAAAGTTCAGTCTCAAAAGCGGAGCGCATGGGAATGAAAATTTGCCTACCAGCTGTGATACTGGAGATTCACAAAAATTACTCAAAAAAACTAGCAAATTTAGTTGATCTAGTTTTCTTTGATCAAATTGTATAGTTGAATTATATCTCTACAGTAGAAATCAAAGAAATCTTGGTCTTCCTTTTAGGTTCTGCAGTACACAATCTCTTCCCCAGCTACCCAATTCTGCCAGCTGGCATTGAAACGCACGCTCCATTCACACTAACCAAATGAAATAAATCATTTTTCACTTTAAGTATTCAAACAAGTCCCCAGACAAAAAGCTATTCTGAGGTTGCTTGAAAAATGTTGAGTCCGTGCCTGAAGGAAAGGCAGCAGGAAAAAAAATCCCAAAGTGTTCGTCTTAAGTTTTGCAATTTAAAACGGAAAAGTAAATAATATATTACAGATTAAGATCCCTAGCTGGTAACCAGACCATTTAGCTTATAACAGCCAGAGTAAAAAGACAGGAGTGTAGCTCATTTGGCTAAGTTGGGGATGGCATCTGCCATGGTGAGAAAAGGGCTTGAAGGCTCAGGTTTCTCACATCTTCCAAAAGGTGTAATTATGTCCCAAGAAATAGGCTCTCTATTCCCATCTGTCCATCACAGAATCCCAGAATGTGAGGGGTTGGAAGGGACCTGGAAAGCTCATCCAGTGCAATCCCCCCATGGAGCAGGAACACCCAGATGAGGTTACACAGGAAGGTGTCCAGGTGGGTTGGAATGTCTGCACAGAAGGAGACTCCACAACCCCCCTGGGCAGCCTGGGCCAGGCTCTGTCACCCTCACCAGGAACAAGTTTCTTCTCAAATTTAAGTGGAACCTTTTGTGTTCCAGTTTGAACCCATTACCCCTTGTCCTGTCACTGGTTGTCACCGAGAAGAGCCTGGCTCCATCCTCCTGACACTGCCCCTTTAGATATCTGTAAACATGAATGAGTCCCCCCTCAGTGTCCTCTTGTCCAGCTCCAGAGCCCCAGCTCCCTCAGCCTTTCCTCACCCGGGAGATGCTCCACTCCCTTCAGCATCTTTGTTGCCCTGCGCAGGACTCTCTGCATCAGTTCCCTGTCCTGCTGGAACTGAGGGGCCACAGCTGGACACAAGATTCCAGGTGTGGTCTCCCCAGGGCAGAGCAGAGGGGCAGGAGAACCTCTCTGACCTACTGACCACTCCCCTTCTAATACACCCAACTCTCCAGCCTGTCCAGGTCTCTGATGGCAGCACAGCCTCTGGCGTGTCAGCCACTCCTCCCAGCTTGGTGTCATCAGCAAACTTGCTGACAGTCGCTCTATTCCCTCGTCCAAATAAATTGATGAATATATTGAATAATACCAGCCCCAGTACCGACCCCTGAGGCACTGCACTGGATCCAGGCCTCAACTGGACTCTGCCCATTGACCCCATTACTCAGTGTCCTGCTTTCCTAAACAAAAAGGCTCCTGAATTCAGAGGCACTCAGGTCTCTACATAATTGATTGTCTAAGAGGATGTTAAGTATTTTTTCCTCACATGAAGACATGCAGCTGCCTCAGTGTACTAGCTGATAAGAATTTCTGGTTTTCCTTAGAACTATATTTCCTTACACTCACTTTAAAGCTCCACATTTTTAATCATACTCTAACGGGCAAGAAGCATTTGAGAAGGTTTTCAAAACCTTCGTGGCAGCTTGTGTGTCATCCTGTCACCCAGGTCTAGTTCAAAAAGAGCTCCCATTAAACTTAAGATTTTGATGAAGCCGCACACCAGTCGTACCAATTGTTGGGATAAAACTGTCTCTAGCGAACTAGCAGCTTGATTAAAATCAATCCCAACACACCTCACTATCAAGTGTGTTAAGAATTTTGGCTGGAAATGTAGGATATCAGAGTTTGATGTTTATTTCCGTGTCACTGATACCCAGATGTGCCAGACGAGGCTGTGCTGGGTCCGTGAGGATTTCTTACAGGCAGGGCAGCTCTTGTGCTTATCTGCCGTGGCTCCCAGCAACCAGGTTTTTAATTGAATTTCATTCCCTAGTCCTCATCTTTGGATGAAAATATATAGATTAATTTCCTGTATTTATGGCAGAGCTGTGAATAACCACATGGGAACAGGTGGCATAAAACCTCAGCAACTTCCAAGCATGGTATAATACTCTGAGCAGTAATATCTCAGTGGCAGAATAACCTCAGCCTTCCTCCCCCTCCTGGCCAAGATTTAGCTATAAAAACGCTATTGTGTATTGTTTCCTTTGGGAAGGTGATGGGTTGAGAAGACTAAAAGGGATATAAACTCCCCGTATTCACAGCGTGAACCAATTATTGGGAGATAAAAAGGAAAATCTGCAGGTAATTCGCCCACACCTCATCCGTATAACACATGTAAAAACTGCTGCTCTTGCTGGCTTAGCATTAAAAGGACAAATACACTATATTTTTGGGGGTGTGAGTAACAGAGGCAACTTTTTTGCATTCCGTTGAATCAATTTAGTTTGGAGTGATGTTTTTTAATCACTCACCAGTTGAGAGCTGACAACGCAACATTGCAGGCTGGTTTCAGGACTAACTATGGCAGATTTACAAGAGAGATACCGACGAGATCCTAACTATAAAATTGTTAATGTATTGCTACAGTAACCCCAGAAACACTGAGTGATTTTTATTGGAACACACATATTTCTTCAAGGCGGTTCATGACATTTTATCAAATTTGCTTCTGTAAAGAAAGTTTTCATATTATAACTAAACCATTTTACTGTTGCTGTGGTAACTACAGCACCAGTTAAAAAAGGTAACCGCAAAATAAACGCAATTGCCATGTAAAACTCATAGCCAAGTTTTCTTCCTAATCTAACCAGTCATCCTCATCTTGTTGAATCAGGAACTGAAAGAACAACTGAGACAAAATATCACGTTTGAGAAGGTGCATGAGAGCGAAAAGACCCACGATCTTTCCCTAAGGACCAATTGATTTTTGGTATGGTCTTGGCAGAAGTAAAAGGG
This sequence comes from Nesoenas mayeri, assembly GCF_963082525.1. Classification (NCBI taxonomy): domain Eukaryota; kingdom Metazoa; phylum Chordata; class Aves; order Columbiformes; family Columbidae; genus Nesoenas; species Nesoenas mayeri. Next base: position 2,603,679 of record NC_137555.1, on the reverse strand, counting down.
ATGGGGGTGAATGGGTAGGAGGATTGGAATGGTGACAGGCAGAGCTATCCTCTTAGAAAACCTCAAATCAGACCTAGAAGCATTTCATAATCACGCCTGCTCTCACTCAGCAAAATTCCTACTGTGGCATTAAGTTTGAGGCAGGAAAGCTGTTGAACAGCATCACCCTCCGGAACGAACATCATCTCCTTTAATCAAGGAAAATAACATTCATAAATCATTTGGTATTTTAACTTATTCGACAATGATGGTTACAGTCAGTGCATGCGGCTTTACAGCCTCCATTGACTCTCATATGCAAATGATGTTTTCTTAGAGCATATGACAATAAATATTGCATATTGAAATGAGCTATCGAACACGCTTATACACTAATATCTGCACAACAAAGCCCTCAGGACAAATAATGTTACACAATGTGCAAAATTCAGCCCCAGCTTTCTGTTTTCAGCCTGCCAAGAAGTTGTCATTTTCCCTTCGGTTCTGCAGGACCTCCCTGGAAGGGTTTGCACACACGTTACAGTGATGACACAATTTAATTGCACAGTCTGAAATAATGCATGAGTCTCAGGGAATGAGACCCCAGAAAGGTCACAGGCTCCCTCATTATCTCTTTGCTTCCTTTTGTTTCTGTGCTCTGCCCTTTTTCATCCTGAGAAAACGCTTCTGAATGTTAATGTCACGGTGCTTGGCATCCTCTTCACCAGTCATGTCAACATAATTAATTAGGATGGTAGAACAAACACCATCTCGCACAGGTCAGGTAAACCCATTTTGACACCAAAGGAAGAGGAGACACTGCAGGATGATGCAAAGGACCTAAACACATTGCCAGGACTCAGTAAATAGTAAAATATAACAGCTGGAACTAACAGGATAAAGCAAAGAGAAGCGCAGCCTGCCTGTTGCTGGAAATGTAATGTACTACAGAGTCACCTCCCGGGAAAGATGCTGGAAACCAGAGTAACCGGAGGTTTGAAGCTCTCCGTAGGCAGAGTGAGACCTTGCCTTTAGGCACAACGTGAGCACAGAGTAGGCTCTGAAAGCATTTATGGCTCATTTTCCCTTTTCCTTCTGTCTTGCTGACTGTCAGCAAGATTGGCACTGAAATATTTTCCTACTGGTCTGATTGCTCCTGGACCTTATTGCCTGCAATTCTCAGTTAACTAGAACACAAGTATTAATTTGTTTCTCTTCATCCTTTTACACGTGTGCATGTAGCCATATTGCAAAAAGGTCATTAGAAATAATCTAGCCTTTAATATTTTACAGGTGATTTTTTGCATCTTCAGTGAAGCAGTTGTGCCCCTCAAGCAGAACCTCTCACACACGCCACCCCCTCTGTGATTAATCCCACGCCGCTGAGGCTACAACCTCGGAGGCAAGAAGCACGCTGGTTCTGACAAACAGGAGCAAAATGTTATCACTGCTGACAAGATGTTTGTCATGCTGAGACACCAGGATCCCTCCTCAGTTAACACAGGTGCCTACGAGAGCTGCCGCTGCTGTAGTTTGGGCTTATAAATACAAGGAAACACTCCTCCAAGTCAGAAGTCACCCTGACAATCAGACAGTTGCCCTGATGGGAGGATTCAGAGCAATATTCGTGCAGAAAAACCTTCCCCGGTGTCTATCCAGCCACGCCGTTACCTTGTTCTTACTGCAGTTAAGCTTAATTAAAACAGATCTTCCCCAAGACTCCACACCTTGCTCAGTTTAGGTGTCAAATGGGCCATCGCTGGGACCAAGGGTAAAACACATAATAAGGAAAAGTGCCTCACCACTCCATACACACTCACCCTGGTGTTTCCTCACCATTTGCAAAGTCATTTTACATTCAATCACAACCAACTTAAAATGCTTTTAATTTGGCAGCAGTACAGATACTCAGCATACTAGCCCAAAACATATGGTGCCAAAGAATAACTGGTTTAAATGCAGCGTTATAAGCAACACACGGGTTTCAAGAGCTAACCTAAGGGCCAAAACCACCTCCCCAGCGTGGACATAAGATTTATTTTGTCAATCTCCCTGCAGAGGGAAGGAAAATTGTTCTCACTGTATGGAAAAAGAAGCCGCTAATACAAATTTCAGGTTCTCAAACGTTCTCTTTGTTAGGGGGAGGAATGCTAATTTCTGCCTATCTCATATGCCTGATCAAATCTAATATTTTTCAATAGAAACTGTAAAATAAACAGCTTCAAATGTCAAAATGTTTGCTTTGTGGGTTTAATATATTGATTCTTACGTCCTCTGACACATGAAGAACGTGATTCCATTGACAGAGTGGAAAAGTGCATTTCTAATTATTTTAAATGTCAATACGGTCAAAACGCTACATCTGATGTCATGTCAAGGAAAGACATGATATTCCCTTCCTGTGCATCAAAACCAGATTGTACGTATGTAGGGGAAGGGAATACCTGCTCTTGAGACCAGCCGAAGGAAAACATCTGAAACGCCGAAGCCTGAAGAGACAGCTCGAAATTCCATTGTCATTCGTTCGCTGCCTGTTGGCCTTTAACAAGTGAGGCTGAACTCGGAGCCGAAGTCCTTCAGGAGAAAGAAATTGAGATTGAAGCAGAGAATGGACAAACTCGGAACTAAATTCTATTAACCCAGGGGACAACCTAAGAGAAAGGAGGAGTTAATTCTCGCAGATGGACAGAATCTTAGTGATGGAGAGAGCTCAGTGATTTCTGCCTTTGGACAGCGGGGTGTGGAGCAACAACAGGTGAAACCCGCCTGCTTCAACTGGCCATACGGCAAATACCAAACCCCACCATAGCTATTGGCACTCCAGTTTTTAGTATTGAGACATTAATTTTGATTTTGAGGGTTAACTTTAAACACAACTCATAGATCTCCCTTGGAAATCCATTATGATGTGGAGAACCTGCCAAGTATTCGTGGAGTGTGCAGACAGAATTCATGCTGCAGAATTGGAGATATTTTCATTAGCAATTGTCTTTGCTGCCATTTCTAATGCCCTTGTTGCAGAAGTCCACGTCTCTATTTTCCACAGCTCTAACCCAGCTTCTCAATAAGCTGAGCTGCTTCCCACAAGCTCGCTGGGAATTTATTTCTTCCTCTCTAAAAAGCTGCTTTTCGGTTTCAAACAAAAATGGGTTTGTCAACTGGATGGATTTGATAGTTAGATAAATGTGTTTTATCAACGGAATGGATTAGGCTGTTTGCATTTTGTCACCACAATCTCAATCCATCCTGCCAATAAAACATATTTCATCAAAGCTTTAGGCCACCATGCTAACAGAATGTGTTTTGTCAACAGCCTAAATCCATCCTGTCAACAAAATCCATTCAGAGGGAAAATAACTCAATCTCTTCTGTCAACATCAGGAGTAAAATCTTGGTTGTTAGTGTATGAAAAAGAAAACCAAACACCACAGTTAACTGTCCGTATTTTCAGGCCAAAGTAAAAAAAACCCAAAAGTATCCATCAACTTAGCATATATAAGTGACAACAGTGGGGAGAATTAAATAATGAGTCAATATTTCCTGGTGTGATTGGAGTGTGATCAAGCTATGGAAGCATCGAGGCTGAAACCTGAGGTTTCTCCCGCCCAGACCTCAGAATTGAATTGAACATGCAGAGATGCTGGATGCTGAGTCTGTGTTTATTAAGATGATGACTCGGTACACAAAGAATAACTGGTTTGAATGCAGGGCTATAAGCAACACACATTTCCACTACACTGCAGCAATATGAGGGCACACAGTCCAGTTCCCTGTCCCAAATCTTGATGCGAATACAAATAAAAAGAGTAAGATCCATGTTGTGAAAGGTGCTTTTGAATTCCACACACTCAATGACAAATTCATCATGCTCAACAGAATGTCACGCAGATCACTCCCTGTTAAGGCAAGGCTTGTGTCATCTAATTAACTCAATTTCTTCAGCGTTTCTCTACTTCAGGTGAAATTCCTGCTATTTAAAACTGGATTCAGCCTCTTGTTTAAAGGAGTCTTCCCTTCCTCCATATGGTCTATACTAATTATCAGCCTTTTGAACGGCGCTGTTTTGGGATCTATTGTGCAGAAAAAGCATTCATTTTAATCACACAAAGCCGAATAATGTGGAATTCCACAATGGGTTTTTGCACCTACAAATCGACTTAAGCGTTTGATGATTTATTGATGTAGTTACTTTGGCTTCCTAAGCTTTTTAATTTTGTTTCATCTGCATACAGCCTTCCAGACCCTTGATTACACCACTCACCTTGATCATGTACAACGTCAGATCAGCTTAGCAGGCTCTTCCCCAGCTCTGTTTCATAACACTTGGCAAACAAATAGCAACAACAGCAGTAGGGATTTATTTTTCCTATTAATAGAGGGCTTAGATCTTGCATTGTGACCCCTGCAAATGGGATGCTGTACCCTTAGCAGTAACAAGACTAAGTTATTTGGGACAGGGATCATCTATTAATTACCTGCCCAGAAATTCATACCGCTGCAGAAATGTTGTGTTCATCTGATCAAAATAAATGGCTTCTCTGCCTGCCAAATTCTCATCTGGGTCACACAAGCACTAAGCCATTGACAGCTTGGCAGAATGACTTGTACTCTCTCTTATTAAATTCTTCTATACGTAGATTCACTCATCCTCTGGAACTTGTTAACAAGGGGTATCGTTCTGATCAAACGGGTTCAGGGATATCAAAGCTGATCTGGCCACTAGGAATACAAAGCTGCTTCGGTGCAGTCAGGGCGATCAGTCACTCTGACAGCACCAACCAAAATCAGTAGTAATGCCCAGCACACTAATGAGCCGTCACTGCTGGATTAGCATCAGGGCCAGCCAAAAAACAGCAGGAGAGGTGTGTGTCCCACATCTATAGGTACGTACATATACCATCATTTCTACAAACAAGCAAATAATTCCAGGGGCAACGTGAAGAAGCAGATCTGTAAGAGCACCAAAAATTGCCGCACTCTGAGGAGCAGTGAAAGGACGGCTGGGACAGCTGAGCACCAAACAGCTTACTAATTGAACAAGGTACTAATTGAAACCTTGATTAGCTGGGTAACCCAGCTCCAGGGCGACGGGCATTTAGACAGTCCAACTGCACATCTGTTTTCTTTTACTACAAATGGATCGTCTCATTCCTGAGTCCCCCACACGGATGGATCTCACCCCACCCAATTCCAGATCAGCCCAACTTCATTTTCATAGGCTGCTTTTCTAATAGATTTCTGGCACACATGGTTTAAAACAGTCCGTGTTCAACTTTAACTCACGTTTGCTTTCCTGGTGGAGGACAAAACAAATACACCCTCAGCTTTTGGTATCTTGCAGCACTATTTGTTTGTGGTATCTCTGAGGAACTCCAGGCTTGTTCCCTCCACAACTAGAAACGTGGGTTTCGGTCCTGTGTTGACTGCCACGGTTTTATTTTACGAGGATTTGAGTAGCACCCGAGGAAACGAGAGTTTTTATTTCCCTGATTGACATTTGACTTCCATCCTATAGTCAAGCCCCAGGTAGCTCTGATACCTCTTGAATCACCGAAACCTCAGTTCAGTCACTGCCCTGCGGTTACTTGGAAAGTCCTTTCATTTCCCTGTACTGACTCTTCTACTCCCCTGCTTTATTACATATTAAACACTTGGACTGTACAGTTTTCCAGGCCAGAAATGTCTATGCAGAGCAACCTCTGTAATGGAGTCTTCATTTCACCTGGTCCATTTCTGGGCTGTAGCATCCTTCAAAGCGCAACCGCAATTCCCCCATGACCATATTTCCACACTATTCAGAATAAAAAGCCCCACAAAAGAGTATATTCATATTCATCATCATCGTGGCCAGAACAAGTAGATTGTTTTAAGAACTTCCTTCTAGCTCGTACTCAGCGCCTGTGCAGGATTTCTGTATTTGCATTTTTATTAAAACCTTATCAGGTCTAATGCCTCTATTTGTCATGGTACAATTATATGAAACTGGAGATTAGGCAGGGTCTTACACATCCCATTTTTTTAGGTATTTTATCATGGCCCACTAGTGATGGTATTTATCAAGTCGACACCAAGTGGCCCCCTCTCCCATCATATGTACTAATGGTTACTTTGCTCCCACTGCCTGTTACCTCTGTTTTTTCATCGATGCTTCCTTGACAAACTGCCCCTCGATAATACCAGAGCTGCCGTGGGGGAATCGGTCGTGTGATTTGTCCTGGGCATTTGCAGAACAGCTGGGTGGAATAGACTCCGATTAGAGGTGAACTCATACAGAAAACATCCAGATAAGAAACCAAAGGAATCGCTCTTAGCCTTTAATCCTAGCAATTTAAAAAATAGAAGCAGCAGGTATATAATTCATGGAAGCTTTCTCCACAAGGGCAAAGGATATTGTGTGCCCCTGCAAAATCCATAGCATTCATTCAGTTTTGAATCATCTCAGCTTGGTCAAACACCCCTTTTCTGGGGAAAAAAAGCTCCATGATGCTCTTCGCTTTCTGGAAACCAAACAGTGTATCTGTGATGCCCTCCTGGAGCGGCGATTCAGCAGCATAAATTCATCCACCGCTCCCTATTAAATGCGTTGCAGTATTGCTTGTTAGACACTAAATTAAAAGCCCTTTAATTTAAACACACCAGAAGCAGTCACTAAGCTGTCTTCTCTCCAGTTCCCAAGGCAGCAGTAAACTCGTGAGGTTATTTCAGCCTTCCTAGGCCCTTCCCATCGCTTTTGTGCTCTGAAGACACTACCAGTAACACCCCATCCTTGAAGTGCAAGAGTCTACTCAGCACTGAAGCGTCCAGCTTCTGTTTGCAATCCTAATGTACTTGTTAAACCACTGTTGCATTTGTGCCAGAACAGAGTACTTCTGCATGATGAGCCCTGAAGAAGTGAGAGGGAAACGGAGCTTCTTGCTTGTTTTTACGATAGAGAACGGGTTTTGCACGGCACGATTGTGGTTTTCAGAAAGAAACGTGAAGAATTTGCTCGCTATGAATCTCGCCTGCTCTGCAAGGGGTGGATGAATGGAGCAGCCAGATACCATCAGCTCTGGGAAGAAGGTGTCTTGTGGTATAAAGTGACTTTGAAAATTTACCCATTGAGACAGAAGATAAGACAGTGGCCCAGTGTCCTCAACAGGGAAACTTATGTTCAAGCCGAGGCCCTTTTCTTGAGGGTTCATGTTATTAACCTCAAAACAATTCAATACCAAAAAGTCTTAACTCCCAGTGGAGTCAATGGGAAAGCTTGAACCGAAGTTATTAAAGGAAGGGCTGAGGGGGCCCAATTCTCCTTTTAGTGTGATGTGACTCTATTAGTAAGTCCCAGGTGAATGAAGAACTGTGTGTATCCGAATCCTGCCCGCCCTGCACAGCAGCTTTGTCAAAAGGAGATACAATAAGGGATGGCAGCAGTCGTCTTGTGCGGAAGCTTTACTAGCTTGCTTGGTTCAGAGAGCAAAGATCCACATTACTGGTAGCTGGAAAAAAAGCTTAACACACTAAATATTTCAAAGTGGACCTCTGCAGATAGCATCATTTTTACTCCTGAATTCTCTAGAGAAGGAGACACATCTCACCTGAGCTATTACCGAAGCTTAATGAAAGAAAGAAGCAGAGGGGAAAAACCAAGAATGTTTGCCTCTAAATTTTTAAGTGTCCTTTTATCCTTCCAGTGAATCACGTTACAGGCGCAGGGCAGAGTCACAGGAGGACACTGTAAAGTGATGAACCTGCTCTCCCGACCTGCTTTGAGCTCAGAAAGCATTTATTAGCTCCATGCAGTGGATTTCAAGGGATGCAAATCGCTCCATGGCTGGCAAAGAGCTTCCAGCTGATGGGGTCGGGGAGCAGACGCAAGGTGACACGTCTACGTTCTTCTCATTTCGGTCACAAATACGCTGCTGCTGTGGTTGTAATTAATTAACCAGGGATTAATCCCCATTCCCCTGAACTGCATCTGGAAAACATCTTCCCTAATTCCTGCTCCTAACCCAAGTCTTGAGCCCTGCAAAGTTATTTTCAACACGAACAAATGCTGTTGCGTCCCCCCCAAAAAAATCACAACAAATCAATGAGCCGGGCTGCTGGTGCTTTGGAGCAAACAGGGGCTCAATTGTTGGGACAAATCTCGCTTGGCACAAAATATTATAAGCAGCAAAGCTGGTTTCCAGCAGCACAGAGGAAAAGAGGCTTAACAGCCCAAGCATTACATTTCCAGCACCATAAAAGCTGGTCAAATAATGGAAAAATGTATGCAAGTATAAAGTCATTTGGTGATAGATGGGGAGGATTAAGCTCTGATGAATAAGTTATTCTCCGTAGAATATATTTCAGCTTTACCATACTGCTTGACAAATAATGGACAGATTAACTGGCTACATTTTGCATAATGTATTGTTTGCTAAGGTTGTAAACTACACAAAAATATAAGGTGTTTTTTTAAAACTTGAGACTAGTTTTCTGAATATTCCTCCCCCCATGCTTTAAAATCGCTATCTTTACAAAAGAACACAATAAAACTAATCTGCATCAAGCCCAAAATGGAGTCATTAAACTGTATTAAATCCCCGTGAAGACTGTTCAGTGCAGTTTAACATCCTTCATAAATGGAGTACGATAAATTGACCTAAGGCTACACTGAACCTGGATGAGAATTAACAATGTCGATTAATTAATCCACTCCAAGTTTAAAAATTTCAGCTAATTAAAACAATTTAATGAGGGTGGTGATGCCCTGACCCAGGTTGCCCAGAGAGATGGTGGATGTTCCTGCTCATGTTTTTATTGGCGTATCTCACAGGACTGTACTAATACTTATGAAACTTCAGAATATATTTACCGCAAGGCAAAATGCGTGAGTATTATTACAATTCCTGGGGCACTATGGAATATTTTCACATAGGAGTCTTTGTTATGCCACAGTAGTATAAAAGATGCTCACAATAAATGATCTGCATGCATCTTCCTCGAGTCCTCTGGCTGCAAGTGAATACCAGGAGCATCGTTTAAATTTCCCATGAAGGAAGCAAAGCCATTTTTTCTTACCTCCCTGTCTTTCTCCTCCCAAATCAAATAAATTTTAGATATTTAAGTGAATTAAAAGGCAATAAATCCTCACCTGAGAAATGGTAGAAGTGCATAGCGAACACTGTGCTTAAATAATTTAGAGGAATGACCTGCAGTGATATAATGCCTGCTGAAGTTCAGGTATTTATTAGATTACCTTCCTTAGTGCTTTGGTTCTTTCATGAATCTCATTACATCAAAGGTGCCCCACGCTAAGGGGACGGTTCAGTGACTTCGGGAACCTTTAACAACTCCTCGTGTTCCTTTCTGATGGCATCTTGAAAGGAGAACAGAAATACGGTCCATAAATTGCATAAGGCCTGAACAGGTCCAGAGGCAGCGAGAGGTGACGTTTCTGCTCCGCGGAGTTATGGATCTCCTCAAAATCCTCCCCAAAATCTCAACCAAACCCCAGGGTTACATCTTAAGCCTGTGTATCCATGAGGGGCCATCGTTGGTAGCTCATTTCTACAAAGTTTAGTTATAAGAGATAATAAAAACCTGATGTATTTGCAGTGCTACAAAGGGCAGGCGGCTGCAAGGTGCTGTGGTCCTTAACAGCATCTCTTTTCCTACCCAAATGTCCCGGCCTCCACACTCCATACAGAACCAGATAAGAGCAGAATACAATTGAGATTTCAGGAGATGGAAAGAAGGCGATTTCACCATTCAAACCATTTTACTTCTGTCCCCCATCCGGAAAAATAAAAAGACTCAATAAAATTTCACGTTGCCGCTTCTTTTCCTTTGACTGTGAGTTCTTTGGGGCGCCAGCAGCTCCTTGATGGTCCTTGGGATAGAATGACCCCCCGTCTGTGTGGCAGCATCTGTACATTAATGGGGTGCAGGTAAGCGAGGGCACTTTCTGGAAACATCCACCCATTTTCCCACTCTCTAACTCAGTTTCTGGCACTGGAAACACACTGCTTAGCGCACCCCAAGTGAATTGCCGTGGCAGAGACGATACAAAGGTGGCCTGAGAAGCAAATGATTTGCTGGAAGAAAATTGATAGATGCAAACTGCAGCTCTTAAGACAGCACGTGGGATAGGAAAGAGCTTGTGAATTGTTGTTCTTCACGTAACATGGGAAATTGCTGGTTTTTTGAGCGGGGCCTTTGGGGCATTGGACACTTGTACCTAACTAAGGCTTGAAGGAGCTTTTCGATGCAAGACTCTGCTCATGGCCAACAGTACCAGTTGCACAAAGGGGCTCGTGGCTGGAACTACGTGAACAGCTTCTTCTGACAACAGGGGCGCAGGAAATAATTTGTACTTGCAGCTCACAAATCCAAAAGCAATTCTTTCCACTCCCAAATACAGTCATTTACTGCCTGAATTCGGCCCACAGTGCAGCACGATAGAACAACCCTATAGCAAAGCACCTTTTGCAGGATTATAAGGCTTTAGATGTTATGACTGACAAGCTTTTGGAGCCAGATCCATCCTTTTAGCAGATGATCTTTCATTCAGCAAGGTTATGTAACACAGCATTTAAATAGAAAGCAGTAAACATTTGCTTTAAGTTAGACTCACCTCTGTGTTTAAAATTAAGGAGCATCTTTGAATGGGGAAATGGAGACAAGCCCAACTCTTTGAGGAAACATTTTGTGTACAGATGTAGCCGCTTGGGCCACAAGAGGCTGATTCACTAATTGCAAATGCAAACAGGCTTTTGCTAAACTGGAGGTGATAAGAGGCTGTCGAGAGCCTTAGGTGGCATTTCCTTATCACGTAATTTATTCATGTGGCTCAAATGAAAGCGAACCTGCGTGTTTGACTAGTCTGACACCTCTTACCTCGTGTACATAAGGGCATCGTAAGTAGGCAGTGAAATTCCAGGCTTTCTGCAAGTCTTTTCCTCTCCTCCACCTCCGGTTTCATTGAGAATTCAGCTCTGGTGGTTGGTGCCATGACAGAGCAGCACTGAGACATTATCTTAGTTTGAAACCTGCAGAGACTTTAACGTGAGTGTAATTTAAAATTTAAACCTGAAGTATTTTCAGTAAGATCTATGCACAGATTCTCATAAGAAATACCTGACACCAGTTGTTTTAACTGACTCTCATTTCTCAATGTCTCTAAGAAATGTGTCCAGTTCTTGCAATTCAAGGCTGCAGGTAAAATCTCGGCCCGTTTCCTCATGTTATGCTGCACCAGCATTTAAAAAGATATTGCATAATGATAAAGAAAACCCTTCCTATCCTGCAGCTGCACTGTTTTCTATCAGAAAAAAACCCTGTCTTGTTCCACCTTTCCCAAAATTCATGTGCATCTAGAACTCAAGTGTTCCCTGAACTTGAAAAGCCAAAAACCTTAATTCTCATGAAGCCAACTTAGTGATTTCAGCAAGGAACCAAAGAATTTAGGCTCGTCTAAATGCAGCTGCTGGGTTTGAATCCAGCCAGCCAGTTGATAATGATGGATTAGTGGCAAACAAATACCCATTTGGGTACTTCTGATCACACCGCATATCTCCTCCCTGGACAGGAGACACCTGAACCATCACTCTATCCTCTTCTTCTTTAAGTAGCGTAATTACAGAAGAAAACCAGAGAGAAACAATTAAAAAGTAAAGCATGAATTGAAGTATTTTTTTAACCCCCAGAAATGAAGATGTTTCAGTGAGTACCTGCCTCTCGGCAGTCATTTACACAGCGATGGATTAGGCGGGGTCTTAATATCTAATTGTTTTGTAATTCAATCCAAGCTGTTGCCATGGCAATCCTTCCATGCTATGTGAGATGTATTATTCAGTGAAGTGCCTCCTGAAAGCAAAAGCCACCTAAACACTCATCGACAGCTCCAATGAGGGACCAGAAGCCAACATGTCCTTCTAAATGTCTGCACACTTGAGTCGTCTCCGAACCCAAGACTTGACCCGAGACTTGACCAGAACCATCAGCCACTTCTTGATTCTCTCTGCTTTACAATAAAACTCTGTCAGAACAGATGTATTTCTTGCAATGTTTTCAAGCCAGGAAGCATTCTGCAGAAAATGCTTTTGGTTTTGTGCGTGGGCTTGGTTTTGTTTGTTTGTTTAAATTAACAGCTTGACTTATGCCATTACATAAAGAAAATTCCTTATCAACTATGACCTTTTAATCCCCAAGAGGATTAAAGTTCCCCTATCAGTTTATTAGCGGTAGCCTAGAAATGCCTGGTTTATTTTCTATCAGTCACAGACTTCTTCCACAACAGCATTTAAAATGGGTTTTTAGGTTTTTATGCTTTATTAGGTTTCTATGCTTTATTCACTCTTAATATTTGTCTTCCAAGACCATGTAGCAAACCTAGGCACAATATAAATACTCGATATAAACCAACATGCTGGTGGCTAAAATAATAGTAAGAGACGGAGTGATTTACTTTATAGCACCTAGAAATACAATCTATTATCATGGGATTCAATGGGTAGGGATCATTTGGAACCTTGAGCTGCAGCCCTGGTCCATCTTCTGACTGTTGGAAAAGTTGGCAAGAGCAACCAGAATGAAACTAAATCCCTTTCTGAGGAGTGTGGCAGCTGGATGCACATGTAAAGACACTTGCACACACTTTCATTGATACTTCTATGTGCAAATGCTCATTCTAAGTTGATTAAAAATGCTATATAAAAACAGAGTTAAGAAGCCTTACCTTGGGACATGCAAGCCAATTAATCTGATACTAATTGGTGAAGGGACTTGAGCACAAGCCCTATGAGGAGAGGCTGAGGGAGCTGGGCTTGTTTAGTCTGGAGAAGAGGAGGCTCAGAGGTGAGCTCAGCACTCTCTAGAACTACCTGAAGGGCAGTTCCAGCCAGGTGGGGATTGGTCTCTTCTCCCAGGCACTCAGCAATAGGACAAGGGGCCATGGGCTTCAACTCTGCCAGGGGAAATTTAGGCTGGAGATTAGAAAGCAATTCTGTGCAGAGAGAGTGGTCAGGCATTGGAATGGCTGCCCAGGGAGGTGCTGGACTCACCGGCCTGGGAGGTTTTTAAGCTGAGATTGGCCATGGCACTTAGTGCCATGATCTAGTCAACGGACTGGAGTTGGACCAAGGGTTGGACTTGATGGTCTCTGAGGTCTTTTCCAACCCAGGCGATTCTGTGATTCTGTAATTGTTCTTCCAAATGAAGGTGACCAATCAATGCATTGAGGAGAGTTTGTGTAGTTCAGCATAGACTTGCTTCACTGAATTTCCATGTATTATCCCTGAGTTTAGCAATGCGTGTTTTCATCTTAGAGAAAGGAGAAAATGGAGACGCGTGAACAGAAATTCATCTCTGAGATTCCAGGGTTGACATAATACAGTGGTTTGCTTTGATGTTCTGTTGTCTGGAGTAATTAAGAGTTGCCAGCACAGCCTGGAGCCCCAACACCAGAGATCTGCAGGACCACAAAGTGACATTTGTTGGACCAACGAGTTGCAGGAGTGGGGTGACCGAAGTTGTTGATACTGCGCAACCAGCTACATTATTTGCAAACCTGCACGTATTTATTTAAACATTTAAAAATGCATTTAACATTTGCCTTGATCTAAATAGATTGCAGTAAGTAAACAAACACTGCGCTATTATTACTAAATGTTGATCATGTTCGTTCATCCTTAAATTCTCTTCTATACTCTTTCTACAACTAGTAATTGTAATAATTTGTAGTTGGGGCCCTCTAGATTTCTTTGCTAAACTACAACAGCGTTGCTTTACAGCTCCCAATTCCCATCGCACCGTATATATCAAACTACTCTTTCAACTCCTGCACTTCCAAAGATTTTAAACACCTTAATGGCTTTTCTCACTGAACCATAAAAATTATTTATAAATTCATTTTAAGACATTCATACAACAAGAAACTCATAACATGTCGTGAAATACAAATTATGTTTACTGGAGTATAAAAAATTCTTCGGGTCTATGTATACGTAATGAAGGAAAATAAAAAACAACTGCTTCTCAAAAGTGGACTCTTATTATAAGCAACCAGCAAATGCAAGGTGAGAAGGTAATGAACTATTTGCTCCAGGGTAATTTTTTAAGTAAACAGCTTAGCAGGAGAAAACAGTATCTTCTAAGACTTAATTCAAATTAAGTACATTTGGTGCAGATGCAAAGAATAATCACATTAGTTTATCCAGTATTATTCACGACTGCAGCATCTGCTTTTCTCTAAGGTTAATATTAACACCATGGGCTATTAGTCTTTGTTACCTCTCTGCAACTGAGCAAAGCAAATCACCCCAACATTGACATTCCAGAGGAAACATTTTTAATCAAGATTCATCCATTATTTGGGCTCCAGAAGGAGGAGAGGTTGGTTTTTAAATAACTAATGATAAGTGAAATATGGATGGCCAGTACTCAATCTGGAAACCTTCAGCCATTGGAGGCGTAACTACACAAACACGAGTACATTGAATCGGAGAAGTAAAACTGTAAAAAGTTAAATCTAAAACTTAAACTAAATTCAAACTCTTCAAAACAACCAATGATATGACAAGGGGTAATGGGTTCAAACTGGAACACAGGAGGTTCCACTTAAATTTGAGAAGAAACTTGTTCCCGGTGAGAGTGTCAGAGCCTGGCCCAGGCTGCCCAGGGGGGTTGTGGAGTCTCCTTCTGTGCAGACATTCCAACCCGCCTGGACACCTTCCTGTGTAACCTCATCTGGGTGTTCCTGCTCCATGGGGGGATTGCACTGGATGAGCTTTCCAGGTCCCTTCAACCCCTGACATTCTGGGATCCTGTGAAAACACAGCTGGCACTTTGGACCTGAGGATCATGAGCCACTCTTGCTCTGTGGGTTACTATGCAGATGACTAAAAATGAGCCATGCTTTGGGCATGAAACTCTGTAGGAAAATAAAGGTTTCTCCTCCATTCTCTCTGTCCCAGACACTCCAAAGCCCCAGGCTGCCCTTCTCAGGACAATTTAAGTTGTGGCTCATCCCACAGCACAGATATCAGACTGTTCTAAAAACTCCAGTTATCACAGAATCCCAGAATGTCAGGGATTGGAAGGGACCTGGAAAGCTCATCCAGTGCAATCCCCCCATGGAGCAGGAACACCCAGATGAGGTTACACAGGAAGGTGTCCAGGCGGGTTGGAATGTCTGCACAGAAGGAGACTCCACAACCCCCCTGGGCAGCCTGGGCCAGGCTCTGCCACCCTCACCGGGAACAAGTTTCTTCTCAAGTTTAAGTGGAACCTTTCTCAGATACACTTACATACCCACCTGGTCACCTTCAGGGTGCCACCTCAGCCCATTTTGTCCTTTCAGATCTTTTTCTGGCTCTGTCCCCTGCATCACACATTCCCCTTTGGTAAGTTAGGAGCTCGTCATTATCGCCAAAGGACCATTAAAGTTCGACCACTTGGAGAGAGGGACCTGGATATACTGATATACTGGGGTTCTCTTCTCTGTGGCAAATGGGTCATAACATCTCTCTTTTGTCGTTTATAGCAAAGTATTTCAAAGCAAAGCTTAATCTGCCAGATCCATAATGTAGATTTTTACTAAGATCCTTTGTGCAAGGAAAAGGACATAAACCAGCTGCCTTTGAGTTCAGATGGAAACACTGATGATCTAAATCATCCAAGCCTGGTATATAAATGAAAAGCAACAACCGGACCAGGGATTGATCCCTTGAGAACTCGCTTATGATTCACTGTGGAAGACGAAAAGCTGTCTATGTAAACAAATTGTTTATGGTCTGTTAGGCAAAAGTAAAACCAATGGAGTGCGGCAGATGCAATTCCAGCTGAGGATTCAATCTTACAGAAGCGCACGGGTCTGACCCCGCAGCCCTTTTTCTTAAGAGCAGTTTCCCTGCAGACACTCGAACAAGCAAGGACTGCGGAATTTGCCATCTGTGCCCCTTCTGTCCCCGGTGAGCAGAGTCAGAGCCCAAAGAAGCGCTTTGTGCTGCCCTTTCAGTGAACACAGAGATGCTGCAGCCCAAGGCGAGATCTGGGACGACAGCAACATCGCTCCGCTCTTGACTCGTCATCATCCAGACAAACCTCTTTTCTTTTAAGTTCCAACCTTAACTCTCTTAGGAGCAGCCTCTTCATCGATTTGATGGGCACTGGAGCAAGCGCACAAGAGAACTACAAGGACAACGAGGATTTGGCTATAATTCTTACACATAACTTTACCTCCCCGCTCCCTTTTTGCTCCACCCCATCCACACCACATCACTTAAAGTTTTGGGGACATGTACAAGTGGGCAGACGATCAGATGAACACAGCTTTCCAATGATCTCATGGTGGCAGGTGTATTTAAACGCTGCTAGAGGTCCTTATGTTCTTCTTAATCAACCTTGCCTAATTTTCACCTGCCTGCCCTTTCTAGTTTATTTTCAGACATCATTACCTTCAACCTTGGGTTTCTTTGTTAATCTAAGGAGCTGGTGTTTCCAAGGCTCGAACGGCAGCTGCACCACAGCGAGCGAAGGCGATAAAACATCTGCTTGCCGCATACTCGTTTGGGCAGATTGGAGTGATGGGGATTCATCTAATAACCCCTGATGCGCCTTCACGCTCACCTGGCCACCCGTATGGCATCCTTCGGAACGTCACCTCAGACCGCGCTTGCGCTTCGCTTTGCAAATTAACGAACCTTCGGCATCGCTTGTTTACAGGTTCGTGATAATTGGCAGTGCTATTAGGCAGCAAGAAAGGATAAATACGCTGCCTGTCGTAGCTTTAGGGAGGGAATGTGTGATTGTGTAACATAGATTTACAGGAAAAATAGGAGAGATTTCAAGTCTGTTCTCCCACCCGTCATGTAACTGCGTTTTAGGGTTTATAACCCCACGAGTACTAATTAAACTGGACTCTGCAGCCTTACACTGCAAGAAATGTCAGGTCTAACTGTAGAGGTGTTTGACACTGGGAAATATTCAAATAAAAATCTAATCAAGTGTGAAATATAGGGCACTGGAAATAGAAACATGTAACGGATGCTAAGGAGTAAATAAGAAATAAAACTAGGCAGGCATTGTTCAGCAGTCTGGATGCTGAGCCGGGACGAGTTTACTCAACCCAGATAATTGTCTTTATAAAAAATGGCAAAGATTATGAAATCTGTAGCATTTTCCTACTTGTCTGAGATGCGCACACATAGTACAGTTGTCCTAATTACTTCTGAAGGGGATAACGTTTATCTCATTACTAAACTAATGCCAATAGCAGATAGAGAAGACACTACGGCAAACCAGCTCTTTGTCATTCTCAGATGCATCTTTAAGAGCGTTGTCTAAACAGCCACATCTCCAGAAGGCAAAAAAAGACTCAATCACACGACAAACCTGATCTCAACAAGCAGGAAATCATAGGAGCTTCCCACATCTGCTTTCCTCTTATTAGATTAGCGGTGGTGTCATATCCGATGTCATGCTGTTACGCACTGATCTTCAGCTACTTAGCAGGTTTATTGTTATTTTTAAACACCAAGAAAGCTTTTTGGAAGCTGCCTTTCTTGCCAAGGAACATCACTGTGCACAGTTCTCTCTGCCAGGCTGATTGCACTGGGATGGCATCTGGAATATGGGCAATAAGGCTTCAAACCCGCAATATTTAAGTTGCCAGACTAAGTGGTTAAAGATCGGGACTTCATCTTTTGTCTGGGACATGTGCAGACAGCCTTTAGTCTCTTTGGAGTTCCCTTTAAGGCAAGTATCTAAACACCAGTTTTCTTTTTGCACGACTTTTTGCTGCTCGTTTTAATTACATTTCAGATTTTGGCTATTTTCTCCTGCTACAGCTCATGAGACACTTAAGAAAAGGATCTAGACTTTATCACTCAAAGCTATTTTATAAAGAGAGGAATTCCAAGTCTTCACAAATCTAATTCTAACAAATATTACTATAGACTTGGTGTCTTTCCATTTACCACATCACAAAACATGCTGACAAATCCAGCCCAGGTTTCCTCGCTCTGAACACATTGAGACTTTGCTGCGTGACAAGAACCATAAACAGCAACAGCGTTTTATTTCTTCTGCTGCTCCAAGTGTGAGCACAGAGCTGAGGGCCAAGTAAACTCGCCTCCTCCAAGCACAGAGCCCTGATTATTTGTTCTAAAGACAGAAGTTGCCATTCTGCTGGAAATAACTAAACATCCAGACTTCAGAACATCCTCTCTTACGAAACGCAAACATGTTCTCTGTGAAACAAGCAAAACAAATAAGCCTTAAGTGCTTCAGACACATGAATTCAACCTCATCTCTTCCTTATTAATTTATATAACAAAAGTTTCAATTACATTTGGAATGTAATTTGTTCAATACGACATGATTTATCCCAGAGTCCGGGAGCGCTGATTTGGCTGAGGTGACACTCCTGTGTCCTAATACTCTGGTCATTTCACATTTTGTAAATTAAATTTATTGCAATGAACACATCATCCTCATTCACAGGATCTTAAGCAAAGGGTCAGAGCATGGAAACCATTCCAGACTTCCCCCTCCAGCCAATACTCCTTTTCCTATTAAATCCCTTTTAATCCATTCTGCAACATAAGAGGTGCAGAATGAGCCGTCTCCAATTGTTTTTAACATGGCTTTTGAACATGGATCTTTGACATAGTTTTAAAACGCATCAGTCCTTTATGTGTTTATCTATGCTGATGAGCATTACGTTCTGCTTCAAAAATATCTATTTCTGCACTTGGGTTGTTTTATTTCCCTATTGTTGAAATGAAGGATTGGCTAAAGCATTCCAGCGGTGCCTGTCAAGCGCTTCCTTCCTCCTGCAAATCCTAAAGCTCTGATTCTCATCATTAAGTCACTGACAATATAAAGACAGACCTCTTCAAATAAACCATCATCAACAAAGATAAATGCACAGAAACGATACAGAAATTGGCCTGCAGCGTCATTGCAGCACAAATAGAACTGTCGAAAGAGGAAATACATCCATATTCACTACCCAGAGCTCAACGTAGAACAATAATGACCCGCATTTTAAAAGCCTCTTGTATCAAGTGCTGTGCAAGGATTCGAAAGCTTTTCAAACTTTTCCTAGACCACGTGAAAACCCCTCCACTCCACGCAGATAGACCATCAGCTCCACTAGACAACAAGAACGACGTAGTTATCAACCACTTCTGCCCATGGAAAGCCCAGCTGAAGGTCAGTCCAATAGTCTGCCTTGGTGGTGGATGCTTGAAACCAGCGTAATGAAAGAAAAGCACGGGATGATTTGCTACCCAACCTCTTAACAATCAGAGTGTGGCATTTTTCTCAGAGCTGGAAGTGGCGTCTGGAGCACCGGTGAACCTGGACATCCCTTTACCCTTTTTGGAGTCAATCTGTATTTCCAGTTGCTGCAGCACCAATTGCAAGGCTCGCACAATTTAATCACTTACTTTCTTACATGTTACTTCATTTCATTTCTGAAACGCACTGCTTACTAATTTCTAGTGCCCCTCTGCTTCTTGTATTGCGAAACAGCATCCCACAGTAATCATGCCCTCTGTGTCCTTAGCCATCTTGATTTTGAATTTCTATCATGTAATCTAAATGGAAAGCCAATCCTCCTTCTTATGCTTTCTTAGTAGCCTGGTTTAAAGAACACCAAGCAGATCATGGCACAAGTGGCCACGGTACAGCTCGGGGAGCCCATATTTGCCCATTTCCCCATCACTGGACATTCAGTCGAGCACTTGGAGTTGACTCCCAGCCTGAACTAAGCATTTGGAATCAACTGGGAGATGACAATTGCTGCAATTACTCCAAGTGTAAAAAGATTAACAGCAGTTTATCCAGCTTTTATTCTCCTGCGACTGACTGCAGTTAATTCTCCTAACACCTCACACCACACAGCCCAGGCCCAACAGCAGCTTAATTGCTCCTGCACTCTCTATATTCCTTGCTCCGTCTGGAGCGGAGCCGTGGAAGCCACAGCGCTGCCAGAATATTACAATCAGAAAAAGGCTCAGAAATAGAAACACAGCACTAGGCAGATGGTTGAGGTCCTTCCTTCATTTGCTTTTCAAATTAACTAAGTGTGTCCAAATGAGACACTTGATAACTGAATATCAGTTTTCCTTTTCCAAGATAGCTGCACTGTGGAACAACTTGGTTTTTTTGCCTTCCTGTAGATGAACGTTAGTTGCAAACGCTCAGTTTAGATTTGGGAAAGAAAAGGTAAAGGGTGCTTCTGAACCTGACTTTATGGGGCCAAGTTTTATGAAACACCAAGTCTTTTTAAAGCATTTCTCTGCAATAAAGGCTGCTTCTTTCATATGGTGTCTGGAATCACATCAGTGAGACACTGCCAGAGATTGTGTTTGTTCTGTGCAACGACACAGGTCTAAGGGTGACGCTGAGTGTGCCTGGAGAGGGGGCAATGGGCTGAGGAACCGGACCCACCGTTTGAGGAGCCACGTGTGATGGGGTGGAGGGCACAGTAACACAAAACACCCACGACAGCAATAAAGCCATCATGCAGAGCAGGTCTAATCTTCCTTTCTCCTCCAAACCGCGTCTGAGATAAGGAAACAACACAGCAGGGGAGCAACACAAGAGAAAAGCCATCCTCTTCCATTTGTGGGACCATTCAACCCATTTGTTCCAACGTCTCCTCTGTCCTCTCCATGAATATCTGCAGTGATGGCAACTGTACAAAAGAGGATTTCTTGCAGCAAGAAGCACTTTGTAAACAGTCACATCTTCAAGCACAACACAAGCAGACATGATTTCAAATGTTTGGCAAGGTGCAGGTACATCATGACAGCATGTTAAATGCATTATTCAACGCACTACAAAGTGTAACATGTCAACGTGACAATTTATACTGTATTTACCTCCCGTCAGCAAAGGCATTAGAACAGAATGGTGGGTGCTTGAGCAACAGAACTAATAGAGTGGAAGAGATATCCAACCCGAAACAGCAAAGAAAGCAGTTTACCAAAGGTAGAGGTTTTAACCTCAAAGGGGAATTTCAGGAAATACTTTGAACTAGAACATTTTAGTGAACAAACCCATTGGTTTTAGTTTGCAGACATTAAACCTATTGCATTTAGTTTGCAGACATTGTCACGGGTAAGACAAAAAAATGCACTCGGATTTCTAATATCCCTAAAACTTCGTATCAAGGTGGGTTCCCAAATTGTATCACTTACTATTTCCTTTACATTCCTTCCTTTACATCCCCAAGGGGACTTTCTGCACTTAAATCTCCTCAGGTACAGACATGGGAGATCTCATCCGAGTTCCTTTTGCTGAGGGCACAGCCAAATAAACTGGGCTTCGATAGGCCTGGCTTATCTCCCAGCTCTGCTGCTGTCCTGTGGGCTGAATTACAGTGAGCAGGTCAGTCTATTTGTGAACTGAGATTAACACTGATCATCACAGCAGAATTCTTAGAAATAAGTGGGAATGAAACATATTCTACTAGAACGGTCATCATTCTTCCAGTTAGTGCCGTAAAAGGGTTGGACTCGATGATCTAAGGGTTGGACTCGATGATCTCTGAGGTCTTTTCCAACCCAGTCGATTCTGTGATTCTGTAATTAAGCACTAAGCCTCTCTATTTCCCTCTTCTCTCAGCTACAAGTAAGCAAAATGTTCTAAAAAACTTATTTAAGCTTCCGAGCTGGAGCTGATGAACAAGAAACTTCAGCTGCCTGACTCAGGTACAGGAGCATAAGGGCAACGAGTACATTGAGAGCTCGGGTAACTCACCATCATTGCCGGCCCGCGTTCCACAGCCCACGAGCAGCAGCAAAGGGCCGCTGCTCATGTTTATTGTAAATCATTCACTAAAATGGAAGCTCCACAACATTAAAAGTACGTCGGGTGTCCGGGCGCAATAAAAAATTAATTTACCATTCACAAAGCTCCTCATTTAGTTAAATCAGCTTTGTTTCCGCTACATTATCTGTATGTTTCTAACGTATTTATTCCCTATATTTTTGCAGAGCTGGCTCAAACTACGCTTTATTTTTTGTTATTAATTTAATGTCGTTTCTATGCGTTCCTGGGAGCAGGGCATGGTGGTACAATTACACTACCACATTGCCATCTCCAGGCAAGCCAGAGAACTGTCTAAAAGCTCTCGTAGACACATGCAATGCTCTTGCAGACACATGCAATGCTCCTGCATGTATGTAATTTTTTAGAGGAATTTCTTGTGAAAAATACCCTTTTGGAATACTCTTCCATTTCAGAGAAAGGTGTCAGTCCCATGGTGTTTTCCTTCTGGAATATTTCCACAGCTATAAACACACCGAGGCAAGAGAGGCAGCTCTGGGGTGACTCTTCTGCTTGAACTTGCGCCCTCCGAAAACTGCAGTTCAGTTCTAAACCAGATTTTAAGTGCCCACAATAACTACGACACAATATAGTGTCCCTAAGCTGACAAACCCAAGACAAGTCGTCCATACCCTCCCATCAAGCTACTTCTAAGAGCTCTGACTGACAAGGACAAAAAGTCATTTTGTATCTACAACTTCCATTTGATTTTAACATAACCTGTCGCATCAAGGCTTCCAGCACATTTATAAGCAGCACTACTGAAGAGATGCCCAGCTGTACATTTTGGCTGGGAAGGGACAGCTAATACCGCCCTAAGGATTTCTCAACCTCGCACATGCTTTGGCTGCGACGTGGAGACACGCAATAGCTTTGCTGCCCTGTTTTCAAGCTAATTAAGCTGTTCCAACTAATTACTCTACCCTTCAAGTATCGTGATGAGAAATGACATATGTAAAACTTCTTGGAAGCGTTGTTCACTCGCTTTAAAACAAAGGGAGCCAAACTAATTGTTAAACCTCTTTCATTCAAACACTGATTAACGCTCTATTTCCAGTAAGATTTTGGGGAATCATCATGGCTCATAGTAGAATAAGGGCCAGGTTTGCAAGGGCACGTATGGGTGTGTAATCCGGCCCAGGTGAGATGCAAAAGGATGCTGAGAACAATGAAATTGCCACATCATCTCGCATCAAGGATGGAGGTAACTCAGCACTGGTTGCAATTCATATCTGTTCTCAGGTTCGAAGCCTGAAACTGAAATAGGTCCTCAAAGAGAAAAATACTGGCAGAGAGACGGACCTTCCTGATGGAAACATCTCACCACAAGGGCTGCGGAACGGAACTAAACCTCATAATACATACGGAAAAGAGTTTGTCTAAAAAGAAAACATCTAATGTTTTGCACTAACAGAATAACGGCAAGAAAGAAACAAATCCTGCCACAGTCGTACCAGTAGATTTATTCCTAACTGCTTCAGCTCTTACCTAAAATGGAAAAGCAGCAGTTTAAACAAATTGGGGAAAACAGAGCCTGGGCTGTCTCTTCATTGCACCTACCTTCATAGCATTGAAGACTTCAAGGAGAAAAACCCCCATTTATTAGATTTTAGGATTCGTTGTTTTGTTTACAGGCTCTCACAAAGGTAGAAGGTTCCATCCTGATCATATTCTGATGTACAGATCTCTTAAAAGAGCTATAAATTCAGCTGTTTAGTCCCAAAGAGCATGAAAGTGAAAAGGATTCATTAAAAGCGCCTTGTATGCATGTGGTTTCCCCAGGAAAAGCTCGACACGCTGACCTGGCTCCATTCCCACACAGGATGGAGAATGAGCAACATCCACCTGTGCACTAAAACAACTTGTTTCTCAGCAAGGCTTATTATCTGGTTCTGAGCTTCATGGCAACACCATTTATACATCTGTGCCAACACCAGAGCCATTAGTTCCATGCCAAAAAAGGACAAATTAATCGTATCCCTATTGAAAATGGTTGTACATATTTATTCACCAAACCTCGTCCACCACAGCAACAAGGGAAACAAAACGAATTCTTGAAGGGATTTTGTTTGTATCCTGCACTTTAACTGAATGATAAATCATTTAAATTCCATTGGAGGAACAAGAAGGAACAAGGGTCACATCTCACTTCACATGCTCATCGCTACTTAACGTCAAATCAAAACATTTTGCTTTGTTCTTCAAATTACCAAACCTGAGGACAAATTACCACAGTAAAGTCAGACTCTGCATATTAAAACTCAAGTTCAACAGTGTTTGGGGTTTTTTTTACTATGATTATCAACTGATTATAGCTCTACAGATGTCAGAGACAGATTGAGAAATCCAGAGTTTAGATTGCCATTTAGAGAACAAAATTTAGAAATCATTTGGAAAAAAGCCTCTTGGATGGCGTTCTCAAACCAATCACCAATTCCCTATGCCTCTTTCAGGGTGTTTTTGGTACCTTCTACTAATCACAAGAGCTTCATCATTTTATTTAAACCAACAAAAAAAGACAAGCGTACCTGCTCATTTCTTCACAACTCATTTACTCCCCATTAGGAGCCTGTAGGCGGATCTGCATTTCCAGACCCCACGCTTACTTCTTGTCCTAATCACTTTAAAACTCAGTTAAAAATCACTTACTAAAAATCAGAGGATGCTCCCATGTGGATGTCTCCCGGATACAGGTCAGCTCTATGTCTGCCCTTCAAGTCACTCTTATTAGCAAGTAAAACACCAAACAGATAAAAACAGAAGGAAACATTTTATATCCAAAGGTTTGCTGAAGATTAAGCTATAGCTTAAATTTGTATGGGTGCCTGTCTGTTACTCGTCATTCAAATAGAAGTACAATTACAAAAAGCACAGCGAGATTTTTATGCTCATAGATTACGAGATACGACACAAGTGAGGACGGTGTCATTACAGATTTTACATATTACCCTCCTCCTTTTAATCAGAAATCACTCTATAGCCCACTGGCACAACAAGGAACACAATCAAGATCCATATAACCACAATTTATATGAGGTTTCTGTGAACATTATACAAACAGAATCCATCGACACCATTTCA
Organism: Nesoenas mayeri; assembly: GCF_963082525.1. Taxonomy (NCBI): domain Eukaryota; kingdom Metazoa; phylum Chordata; class Aves; order Columbiformes; family Columbidae; genus Nesoenas; species Nesoenas mayeri. The sequence goes on along the minus strand of NC_137555.1, from coordinate 2,578,809 downwards.
TCCGCATGCAACATTCCCTCCCCAAGCTGCTTCCCCCCTCTCAACCTCCAAACCACCTCAGGACACTCTGAACCTATTTCTCCCAGTTACCTTGTGTAAAATCCCAAACGACAGGGGGCTACAGGAGGCAAACAGCCTTTTACAGCTGGGGAAACGTTCCTGAGGTTGCTGTCTGTCTGTATTTTCCAGTTGCCTGTGAACAGTGCAGGAAACCCAAATTACTCGGTGACTTTTGAAAAGGAGACTTCAACACTTGAAATATGGTGTGTTGGGTTTTTCCCCCCACCAGGAGAAGTTAATAACTCCAACCAGTTGCAGCAGAGTTCTCTGCTTTTTAAAACAGCTGCTTGCTGTCCCTGCCCTGTTATCCAGAGCTGTATGTCTGACATTAATTGAAGTTATTGACAGGAGGGTTAAGTGTTAATGTACGCTCATTAAGCAGATTTACTGTTCCCCTGCTCTCCTGTTTTCAAAGGAACCATGGAGCTACCTTGTTCTTCCTATTGAACAGCTACTTTTCTATAAACCAAGGAAATCAACTTGCAAACAAGACCAAGAAAAGAGAAAGCAGTATGATTCTATGCAGATCTACAGGTTCGTATCAGACTGCGTCCACAGCAAGAGAGTTCCTTTTCTCCACAGCTTGCTCCGACAACACTAAATAAATTCAAACAGCTGTCTTAGTTAATTGGCATCTGAGCTGGCAGCCCCAGTGGTGGAGCCTCTTTAAATGAAGCTTTAATATGATGGGGACAAACCAGGATTCATGCAGGTCTCCCACACTTCACCGGAGCCTGCAGACAGGCTTATTGACATCATTGAGAGTTGGGGCTTTTGTTCTTTCAACCCAATTAAGAGCAATTCAACTTTTCTGCCCCTGCTGAACTCCTGGATTTCCACAAGTGGTGGGCTCTAAGTCCTTAAAACAGAAGCCGTTTTTCTTCTAAATCAGCATTGCGAGAATTATGAATGATGTGTTGATCACTGAGTTCTAGCTCTGGCTGTACATGCTCCAAATAAACCAGTTCTGAACGAAAAGCAGAGCCAGTCTGAAATGCCGCTGATGTGGCTGTGGGCACATAAACTACAGAAGAACCAGCCCCTCCAACTGCAGCCTCAACCAGGCAGCAGCCCCAGCCCAAATTTTGGATGCCACCACAGAATCCCAGAATGTCAGGGGTTGGAAGGGACCTGGAAAGCTCATCCAGTGCAATCCCCCCATGGAGCAGGAACACCCAGATGAGGTTACACAGGAAGGTGTCCAGGCGGGTTGGAATGTCTGCACAGAAGGAGACTCCACAACCCCCTGGGCAGCCTGGGCCAGGCTCTGACACCCTCACCAGGAACAAGTTTCTTCTCAAATTCAAGTGGAACCTCTTGTGTTCCAGTTTGAACCCATTACCCCTTGTCCTGTCACTGGTTGTCACCGAGAAGAGCCTGGCTCCATCCTCCTGACACTCCCCCTTTAGATATCTGTAACCATGAATGAGTCCCCCCTCAGTCTCCTCTTCTGGTCATGGTCATCCTGCTGTTCCCAGGACCCCCAGGTCCCTTTCCCCTACGCTGCTCTCTAATAGGTCATTCCCCAACAGACCTCCAACTGGACTCTGCCCATTGACCACGACTCTCGGGCTTCTTCCCTTCAGCCAGTTCACAGTCACCTCACTACCCGCTCATCCAGACCGCACTCCCTCAGTTTAGCTGTGAGGATGCTGTGGGAGACTGTGTCAAATGACTCAAGTCAAGGTAGATCACGTCCACCACTCTGCCATCATCCATCCATCTTGTTATGTCCTCATAAAAGTCAATGAGGTTGGTCAAGCACGACTTCCCCTTGCTGAAGCCATTTTGACTGCCCCTAATGACCCTCTTATCCCTGATATGCCTTGAGATGGCACCAAGGAGAAGTCGTTCCATCAGTTTCCCAGGGATGGAGGTGCGGCTGACCGGTCTAGAGTTACCTGGGTCCTCCCTCTTGCCCTTTTTGAAGACTGGAGTGACATTTGCTTTCCTCCAGTCCTCAGGCACCTCTCCCGTTTCCCAAGACTTGGCAAAGATGATGGAGAGCGGTCCAGCAATGACCTCAGCCAGCTCCCTCAGCACCCGTGGGTGCATCCCATCCGGACCCATGGATTTATGGGTGTCCAGATTGCCTGACTGCTCTCTAACCCAGTCCTCATCAACCCAGGCAAACTCCTCCATTGTCCAGGCTTCCTCTGGGGCCTCAGCGGTTCGGGGCTCCTCAGGACATCAAACTACTCAGACATAAAACACTCTCAGTCATAAAACTACTTTCCACACTCCACACAAATACCAGATGCTCAAGTCATGCAGATAAACCACACACCTGAATTTCCCCAAAATACACATATTACTCAGTGCAATCGTCTGTACTTCAAGTGGCACATGTTCATTAGAAGAGAATTGGTCTTGGGTTGAGCAGCTCACTCTTCTTCTGGTAAAGGGTTAAAATACAGCGGCTATTAAGAATTGGATCATATTTTTCAATATTAATTTATCTACCTTTCACTTTTCAGCCATTTAACTGTGTTATGCATTAGTCTTGAAGATTAAGAGCGGAGCTCCGTGTTTACTGATTGTTGCTGCTGAACCTGCGCACATATATTATTAGTATTTTTCTTCCCACAACGAATGCAAACTTCAATAATTCAAAAAAAAAAAGCCTTTGCCAGCAGGTAAAATATGCTTGCTTGAACAATAGCTCGAGAAATACCTTAATCATGGTCTTCCTGTGTTCTATCCCTTCTGCCAAGTCAATCCCATTGAAGAACAGAGTTTCTGAGAGAGAAATGGGGTCTGGCTCTTCATCCGCTCTGCATCATGCACGAGCATTTGCATTACTGTAGAAACACTGTTTTTCAACACAATATCGGGTTTCTATTCCCAAAAAAAGAGCCTACTTTTGGCAGAGGAATTTACATTTCCACTTGGGAGGAATCAGACTGACAAGCTGAAAGGTACATATGTCTACACGCACATTCAAAAGCATCACTGCAGTATCTCCGGACTTGTATTCCCTAAGGCATGTCTAAATTAAATTTCCAAATTAAATCTCTCTTGATTTACTTTGGCAAAATGTAACAGCACTACACCAGAGCAGCTCAGCAAAAAGGACAGTGTGATATATCACAAGTGCTTAGCCAAAGAACTGGGCCATCAGAGGAGAATATATCCAACGAATAACAAACTGCAGCACACATGTACAAACCAGAGGAGCATCTGTAAGTTTAAAGTGTCCGTTTTCAGCCTGAAGAGTCTTTTTCTCTCCCATATTAAGCATAACTTTTCTGCCAAAGCAAACAGTTGAAATATTATTAAACACTTCTAACCGAGAAGTTCATAACCATGGAATAATGAATACAAAGTGATGGCAAACATGATGAAGGTCAAAACAGCGGAAGATTTGATCCATTCTAGGGTTTCATTTCCTTAGGCAAATTTTGAACATCCAGTCCTTGATAGCATCTCTACAAACGACAGATTTCTACTGTTTGGGGTTTTTTTTTAAAGCCTTTTTCCAATGGCAAATCATCAGTAAAACGCAGATTACAAACAGAAAAGAGTGAGCACCGAGGGCAGAACGGCAGTGAGATGTGACCTGCTTTACCAATGCTCTGTTTCCACAGGACACCAAGAGGCTGAGGGAAACTACAAATTAATTCAGGTATCATTTTCAAGCTCATTCCTCATCTGGTGGAAAAATGTATATGGCAGAGAAACAAACAGTTACATGCTTCCGAGCATATTCAATGAGACCCGTTGACACAACAGAGCGGCCGAGGCCATCCAGGCCTATTTATCCTGACTAATTTCCATAATCTATTGTGCCTGCATCTGCAGGCATTTGACTCAAACCGCTTTCAGAAGCGGCTTGGTTTTCCAGACCTTTTATTTTCCATTCCGCTTCAATAAATGCCTTTTTCTCCCCCTATTTTCACTCAATTGTATTACGTCTTCATGTGAAGAATTCCCTTTGGATCGCTTGGGGAAGAATATAACAGTCCAGAGGGAACCTAGAGTAGCAATTTCCGTGGGGATCCTTCTCATGATGGCAGCCAACCTTATCCATAAATATTAATTACTGCAATATGTAAGGAATAAGCTAAGAGAAGCCCTCTTATAGCATTTATCAAAGTCTAACACTACTCACATACACTGAAACAACATGGTTTTTATCTTCTTTTTCCAGAAGGACCAACCGTGCTGCTTCGGCACTGCTGGGATAACAGTCTCAGGTATTTGTACTGATAACAATAACCTAGTGTTCAAGTGCCTTGCAACCACTATAGCATTTATGGGAGACATTCCCATTCTGCTGAGGAGGACACGAAGCAGCATACAGTGATTTTCCAGGTATTGAAACATGCTAAAGAAAACCCCTCATATTTTAAGTTCCAGCACTGCTTCCTACAGAGTTATTTATTTTAATTTGAACTTATCTGCACTTCTGCAGGTGGATGACAATTCTTAGAACAATTTTACCATCTCGGAGAATCCAATAAAACTAAGGAAGAAAATCAAACACAAGCTTTGAAGATGTAGCAGGATACAGGAGCAAATAGACAGATTGCTATTGTCTCGCCCACTTTAGATCCAGAAACAAATCGCCCAGCAATGTCAGCACGTTTCGGTGCAGCTAATAACCTACATTGCTTTCGGCCCAAGGAAATAATCTCTGCACAGCACCATCTTGTACTTGCAGGTGAAAGGATGGTCTGTGTCCATCTTCCAGGGCCTGGCAAGTGGAACACAAGCTCTTCTCTGCCACACAGATCCACCCCAGCACAGCAGAGACATGTAGAAAATCCCCAGATTAAGCACGATAGCGATTAAAATACGCATCTCTAAGGAAACAGCCTTGTTCTGGGGAATGAGCATCCTGGAGCAGCAATAGGCTCGCTCTTGAAGAGGCGTATGAGTCAGCTAAACAGGTGATGGAGCCTAGAACCATTTTCATGACTCTGCAGAAAATCGGTTGTAATTCTCCCATCCATAAAACAGAGAAACCTAAAAGTGCTCCGAGTTGCCTAAGTGAACAGTGTTAAGTATATTATTATTATTATTCATGGTCATCAATCAGCCACCTTTCGGCAGCACTACAAATTCAGTCAAAGCAGCTCTCCGCAGAATTGATCCAGAACAGGCTGGGCTGCATAATGAGGATTCTCAATTTCAGGACCGCTTGGCTGATACAACATGTACCAGCCCGAGCTCAGCACGCTGCTCTGCTAATGCTTCCCCATGTACCCAATTACACTCTTGTATTTGTTAATGTTACATGAGGAATCTTTACAATTACAGTAAATCACCCCACTATGAATCCTGGAGCTAAAGTCTGATGGGCTGCACGAGATGGGTCTGGTTTTTAACCAGGATTGCAGATTTCTTATTTAGGTTCCTGCCCGAGATGCATCATCTTTGTCATCACAATAAAGAAGCCAGGTTTGCAAAGAGCACCGTGACAAAACGCCCCATCATTATTCCACTGGAGTTGAGCTCAGCAAACGACTAAAATCCACCAGTTCATAGAGGGAAACGAAAAAACCTTTCCAAAAATGGTTATTAAACTTTCTTTGTTGGCTTGGGAGGAGGGGGTGAAATGACACTGAGGTCATTTTATAAGACCTTGAATATTTTTAATTCAAAATTTGTATCACATTTTAATCAAACCAGCTCTGTGCTATTTCTATCCAAGTCGTTTGCATTCTGGCTGCATCATGGGGGGAGTTCTGAGTCAGCTAAGCTCTCTAATATAATAACTATCAGAAAATTGTCTTGCATTATTCATGTTAATTATGCTGAACCGAACACTGCGGACAGGAAAATGTATTTTCCATCACAATGTTTGTTGCCTCATAGAGATTTGAAGAATTGGTTGGACTGAGTTTCTTTCTCAAGATTAAACCTTCGGGCAACAAAGATGTCAAATACGCACGTGCTTTGGCCAACAACAGGAGTTCTGCCTCTGGGTTTTCATTACCTTCAGCTGGTATGTCTAAAGTGTGCAGATTCTGCTTCTCCACAAACAGCTAAAACACAAATAAAACCCAATGCACTGAATTAGCAGCACACTCCAACATTTACAGATGCCTGGATCACCCAAAGAAAGCACCTGTTAACAAGAATGGTCATTTTCCTTGTTTGCCTCTATTCCAGTCAGTATTTCAACTTTTGACTTAACATTTTAAAAAGCAACTTGCTTTCTCACAAGTAGGCTTATTAAATACCCCATCCCACCCTTTAACACAAAAATACAGCATTTAGAGCTGTTTCTGCTTCTCCAATTCAAACCACCACAACTAGTGTGAGACAAGTTTGTGTCATCTGCACCTATAACACAACTCTCCTGGGAAAACCTATGGAAAATATATGTACATCCACCCATTCTACCTGCATCGAGATGATGTTCTGCCAGCAGGCAAACCCAAAACTTCAGAAGATGTTGGAAATCACCTCACTGTTCATCACCGTATTGCCTGCAAGTGTTAGAAACAAGTATCTGGGTACCATCCACCAAAGTCATTAATTCCCCTGTTCAGGTTTGGTTTGGTTTGGTTTTTATATCAACTCTGAGCAATTTGATTTTACGTTTTCATTACATTTAACAGACAAATGAATTGAGCTCACTAGGTCGCCTGCACGTCCAGAAATTCCCCTTCAAATTGCGAAAGAAAGCACCTATAAAAGTAACCTGGTCTCAGTAGCAGAACTAGAACCAGCTCATGTTTAAGGTGACATTTGTATTCTTGTTGTCAAAGCCTCATAGAAGTAACTGTGAATGGCTGGAGAATTAATGGGCCCATGAAGACGTGGGAGGAGAAGGGAAGAAAGAAAGCGAGAGATTTAAACCCTCGCCTTTTTTGTCCCACCGGTCACACACCTCAACGAAGGAGCTGGTTGACAAACATTAAGGTGCAAGGGCCGAGCTGGGGGAGCTGGTTTTATTTCCCGAAAGTTAAGGAGCTTATGTACCTTTTTCATGCCAATCTATCAACAGCGAGTAAAATGAAAATGAATTTATGAACACTGAGCCAGCCAGTTCACATCCATTTTGCTCCGCAGATTCTCAACGGCTCTCTCGAACCCCATTATCTCCGTATCCTTGAGGATGTCTAACATAAAAGGCTATTAACTCCCCTTGTAGGTGGAGACCTGAACATCACCGCTGGCAGATTTACGCTACTGCAAATACAAACGCTTGATCAAATTAGCCTGTGATCAGTAAAATGGATTGATAGTCTGAGCACACTTAACCCTAAAAGGCAGAGTGATAATACTTTGTCTTTATTGCAGTAATTCAAAAGGTATGTTTCAGATAATTACAATCGGAGGCTTGACCTAATTATAATTCAAGTTTCTGATAAGTTTATCAGGTATGTGCGGACCCAGCAAGATAATGTAGAGGCAATCTGCAGGATTTCTACAGAACGTGCGCTAACGGATGATCCTGTAAGTACCTTCAAAGAAGTCAGCAAGTTTTCTTTGCACAGTACAAAGCGATAAGATACCACCACTTTTTGTAGCCTAGTGCAAAAGAGACCATATAAGAAATGGAAGAGATCTGTGGTTTAGATCTTGATTCAAGAAGCTTATGTTTTCCCATGGCTTTCACCAAGGAAACTTGCAAAAAGCCAAGCTCAGCATTACAAACTTGTCTCTGAATCAGGTTCTAATGATTGCCTGTTATTGTCATTTTACAGGCTTTGGGGACAGCAGGCAATTCCAAGTGCAGCAAACATGCCTATTTGTTTTTAACAGATGCAAACTGAAGTTAATAAAAGACCTTTACTATTTCCTAGCTTTGTGTCTTGACCCTTGATAGAGAACGACACAGGTTTATACCTTCAGTTCTCTGTGCACCGTATGTACCTGTATGAACAGACTTCACGAGCCTGCAAATCAGCCAGAACAATTACCCCCAGCAACAATATCCCAATTACCAGGTCAACTATAGACATAGTAATTCTTCTTAAGGACTTAAATAACCTTTTCACCAGCTAAATAAAAAAGGTCAGCCAATGCTAATTAAATACAATGCTGCTCTGTACAGCAAAGGCAAAATATGAAGCAAGCCCATTAATGAGCTAACAAAATCAAAATCAACCGTTTTATGTAACAGACTCTATCAGTTATTTCACAATAAGGATGTCAGGCAGCATACAGTAAGTTACACAGGCTGAAGTTTACCATGCTGTTCCTCCTACTACACAGGCTGAACTTGCATCCTCAATGATAATTACAATTAAGAGGGACAAGTACTGAGGGTGTCAAGTGGGGACCAGCACACGGCCCCATCGTCTGGGACCTCTGGTGTTGCCACTCGAGCAGAAACCTCTACAAGAGGATGTAATTTGCTACAAGAGTTGGGCAGGGAGAAATTTAATGAAATAGAACAAGGGCAAGTGTAGAGTCTTGAATCTGGGTAGGAGCAACCTCAGGTTCCAGTGTAAGTTGGGGAATGACCTATTAGAGAGCAGCGTAGGGGAAAGGGACCTGGGGACAGCAGGGTGACCATGAGCCAGCACTGGGCCCTGGTGGCCAGGAAGCCAATGGTACCTGGGGTGGGTTAGAAGGGGGTGGTCAGTAGGTCAGAGAGGTTCTCCTGCCCCTCTGCTCTGCCCTGGGGAGACCACACCTGGAATCTTGTGTCCAGTTGTGGCCCCTCAGTTCCAGCAGGACAGGGAACTGCTGCAGAGAGTCCAGCGCAGGGCAACAAAGATGCTGAAGGGAGTGGAGCATCTCCCGGGTGAGGAAAGGCTGAGGGAGCTGGGGCTCTGGAGCTGGACAAGAGGACACTGAGGGGGGACTCATTCATGTTTCCAGGTATCTAAAGGGGGAGTGTCAGGAGGATGGAGCCAGGCTCTTCTCGGTGACAACCAGTGACAGGACAAGGGGTAATTGGTTCGAACTGGAACACAAGAGGTTCCAGTTAAATATGAGAAGAAACTTCTCCATGGTGAGGGTGTCAGAGCCTGGCCCAGGCTGCCCAGGGGGTTGTGGAGTCTCCTTCTGTGCAGACATTCCAACCCGCCTGGACACCTTCCTGTGTAACCTCATCTGGGTGTTCCTGCTCCATGGGGGGATTGCACTGGATGAGCTTTCCAGGTCCCTTCCAACCCCTGACATCCTGAGGTTCTGTGAAGCTGACCCTGCTGGCCTACAAACACATCTAAGTGGGGTTTCTTTATCTATTTTCATTATTTAAGGGAAAAATATCCGAGTCAAAAAGGCTGCTTGATTTTTCAGTGGGATCTAACCCTCCTTATAAAAGAGAAAGAAACTCTTGTCTACATGATGAAGAATTTACTATAGGAAACTATAAATCAATCTTTGGGTACTGACGGTAGTGCAAAAAATAAAACTTATAAATCAGTCTTAGTTCCCAAAGACTAAGTTCACTGCATCTATCTCCACTCATTGTTTTCTCTATAAATCTCTTTAGCTAAGAGCGATATCAGGTTTCCCAGAGGCATCACTCACAGTTACAAGCTCCATTCTTCAGCAGATTTTCAACACAAAATTATTCCAATTTAGGAAGTAATTTTTTAAAAGTTTGCAGCTCAGTTTTTCAAATAAATCAACCAAAGCTTTAAACAAATTGGACTTGGACATCCAGCCTCAACACCCCATTTGTGTTTCTGAAAAAAACCCTCAGACTTCCTTTCCCTCCTCTGTGTTTCCTTCTGTTATTTACCAAATGGAGAGTCACGCTCTAAATGATATTTTAAACAGATCTCTTACAGATCATGAGCATGGTTATATCTACAGCAACAAGAGATGAGGAGGCAGCGCAGAGCTTAGAGCTAAATCCCCAACTCACCCGTGTTCAAACCCAGTGTTTATTTCCCCCTTTTAGAGCTGACGCTCGCAGCTGCAAACTCTATTTCAAGACCTCACTAAAGTTCTCCAAATATAACACTTAAAGTCTTAGGCTAGAGATGGATATGAGCCAGGGAAAAAAAGCTTAAGGGATTTCATTCATATCACACTTAATGTCCACCTATGAACAGGTTGATTTTGGTACCCAGCTTGCCTGGGTGTCTCTACATCCCTGTTCCTTGGGCAGTTTTAAGATGTGTAACTTCAACCCAAAGCTCCTGTGGTGTCAACTCTTTATTTAGGTCATAAACTTTGAAGCAGAAGCCATCCCGCATTTTATAATCGCTCATCCAGCCATGCCCAGATGTGACAAACATGTGAATTCCACCAGACTAAAATGGCTCAATACCAGGCAAAAATTTCTTTACGTTTCATCCTGTGTGTCTCATTACAGCCGAGTTCTCAACGCACTGGTGGCTGCCTTGGATGAATTGCAGCGCAAAGTTTGCTTTCCCATCACAGCAAACTGAAAACGTGTGATTTTCCTTTTGGGCTGTAACGGTGTAAACGCATGATCGCTGCCGACAGCGGCTCGGAGCCGAATCACACGCTCCTTTACCTCCCCGCATTGCACTGGTGCCTGTTTTGATGGGGCTACGGTGAGCGCTGCATTGCACCTGTCTAGACAAAAATAAAGATTAAAAAATAGTAGTTGTTTCTAAATCCTAGAGTACCAGATTGGAAGGAACCACAATTCAGAAAGCCCAACAGCATTTTGAAAAAGCAAGGTTCATCGCAGGAGACAAAGATGAGATGTGACAATTACTGCAGAACCATCCATCGCAAGGAACGCTCAACAACCTAAAAACGTCAGCTCTTGTCATGTTCCTGACACTGCTGGTGACTTTAATTGCCTTTCGTCCTTCTCAAGTGAATGATAGAAAGGACAGGTGGAATATTAGATTTTAAACCTCTGGAAGTTCAGTCCAACAAACATAAAACAAATGTAAAACCCTTGTCATGTCCTCTGCAGCACAGTGAGGCTGCTGAGGAGCAGCTTCACAAACACAGAGCCGAGAGAACTTTTAATGGGACAGCTTTGTCCAAACCCCATGGAGATTATAATAGAGTTGTGTCTGTTCTGCTTCCCAAGCCTTAGCCACTTGTACTTGTAAAACATGAGCCAAAGAAACTGCTCTAAAAAACTTGTTCCTGCAGCTTAACACATCACAAAATGCCATGGCATAAGCCAGGGTACAGCAAAGGATAAACCAGGAGATGTTGCTGTGGGAGAACAAGATTCCCCTCTAAGACCCAAGTAGAAAGAGAGACCTGGAGGTGGAATGAAGGTGCAAACTGCATTAGAGATCTCATTAGGTCATTAAGGACAACATAGACCAGGATTAAATTCATCACCACTCTACGGAAATCAGGCAAAAATCCAAATAAACCCATTCCAATGCACACAGCTCCCGTGTTGGCAGCAGATGACTGCTGTCCTCTGAAGAATCCAGTGGGACATCTGACACTCGCTGTGCAGCGGGTCACATATAGTCTTGGGATGAACGGCTCATTTCTTTGATGTTTATTACTAAAAAACAGTAGCAACAACCTCATTTCTTTTCCCTGTTTCACTCCTACAAACATGCCGAGAACTTCTCCAAAGTTACTCATGCAATAAATTTGTGGAGGTTAATTCAGGACAAAGATCCCAGGAAGAAAATAGCACAGAAACTACCAACATATTCTCTTTTTTATTGTTTCTGACAATCAGTAGTAAAATGTGTTGCTGCTACCAAGGGAGCCAGTTCTAACATTACTCATTTTACATTAGGGTCCGGAAGAATAAATCCTTCCAGAGCTCTTGCTGGCGTTAAGCTAAAACATAAGTCTAGATTTGTAAAGGAAATGTATTAAACAGATGAGGCAGCAGTAGAATACAGATTTAAAGGAGAAGAAAGATATTGTATCTTCCTTCCCTATGTACTATTAAAGAACAAACAGAAGGCAACCACATGGAAACACCTGAACTGCAAATAACTTCATCAACTAATATAGAGACGTACAGTCCTAACTACAAGTAGTAAATCGCTGTATTCTAGTTAGATTCTGGAGATTTCTGCAATTGTAGGTAAAGTGACCTCTAAGAAAAATAACTAATGAGAAGATGGGCCACAAATGCCTTTTTGGCTAGGTTCACTCTGCATATCAAGGCAGCTGGTTTTGCCACAGTGCATTCATTCAGATAACAATCCATATTAAATCAGGATACACACCTTTTTCCATGAAGACAAAGCTCAAATGGCTGCTATGCTCTGCTTGCATACAAACAGGCACAGAGTATGACGACAAAGAACAGAAACGGCTTCACTCCTGATCCACAACCAAGAGAGCAGAAAGTAACCCAGCCAGGGACAAAGGAAAGTCCTCCTTGTGTTTAAAAAAAAATCAGCACATCTGATTAAAACTCAGCTCAAATGCTGCATCATTTCCTTGCCTGTCACACAAGGCTGCTCAACACAGCTGTTTGAGCAGGAGAACAAAATCAAATTGGCTGCACTCACCAGACAAAGGGAGTGAAAAACCACCCTGGCTGTCAAGGTAGAAGAAAGATCCAGGTCGTGATGTGCCAAAGGCTGGAGCAATCATCGGAAGCATCAAGCGTAGAGGAACAATCACAGCATGACAGATAATGTGTTGATATTGCACCCCACAAAGCAAGAGGTGGGAACTGAACGCTGGGGGAAGAAGTTGGCTTGGTTTCCATCATGTGCTTCAAAAGACCACCTGGGTGTATGGTGAGAGGAATCTCCCGTGACAGTGCACATATAGGAAGCAAGGAACCATCAGAAGGTTTGCGAGTCACACAGACATCCCAGATCAGGCCTTGTTGTGACAATATCATTTAGGTTTGTCAAGTAAGGCTGAAAATTGATCTGCAAACCATCACTGCATCAAATTAATTGCTCTTTGTAAGGTCTTTGTCCAGCCCTCCTTAAATATTTGATTGTTTTCTGCTGTTAACAGAGACAACATTATCTGCAAAGAAAGATAGGGCTTCTCTTGGACAGCTGCCCATCAAGCCCTTCCAAAAGCTTTATAAAACAGCCAGACACGCCAAGCGAGCATATGGGAAGCAATGACTGAAACACAGATCCAGGGAGCCCAGGACCAACAAGCCAACCACAACTAGAAGCAGGCAGACCAAGGATGTCTTATTTTAATAGGTGTTTTCACAGGCAGCACTTGTCTACTGTGAATATTCAAGACAACAATGTCCTATCTGGGACGTCACAGGCATCAAAAGACACGCCAGCCTGCGACACAGGACTCCGTATCAAGATCCGAAGCTCTCACCAAACCATCACCACCCATACATGGTTTGTGCGTCCAGTTTCACTGCCCTCATTCCAAGAGTAACACAAGTAATTAAGCATTCACCCCAGATCCTGCAAGAAAGGTGCTTTTCACATGGTTTCTACTATGAAATTATGTCTTCATTCCATTTAAAGACAAGGCTGCTCATCGCACAAGATGTCCACGTAGGTGAGAAATACTTGGTCATTTCTACCACCCGCTCTTGCAGACCTGACCTGGTGGTGAATCCTGAATACAGCAGCTCAAGGTCTTTATGTGATCTTTGGCAAATCTCACCACCTTGTCCATCAGCAGCATAACACAGACAACGCCAACTTCATCTGTGTGCCCTGTAGGAAGGCACAACACTCCCCTATAGAGCAGTTTCTAAACTACAAAGTCTCATCAACAATTAATTAGTAGTCAAGTCTCGTTCAATGTGAAAGAAATTGTCTGTGAAACGGAATTTGATGCTGTGTACCTGGGCAAGGCAGACCTGAGCAGGCGGCTATTCTCATCAGTGCGTTCCTCCAACAGTTGGTTGCAACAGCTGTATTCTCTTTATGTTCCTCTCTTGTATGGAAAAAGCCAAATTTCAAAAATCACAATATTTGGGACTGTATTATAAGAACCAATACAGGTCTATTAATACAGGAAAGAGAAATGTTCTATCGAATTTAATCGAAATTACACGAGTTGAAGAGGGGACACTTTGAACAGTTCAGAGAACACAAGCAAACCAAAGAAGACCAATAAAACCTAAACAGCACCACTCATGTGTTTCAGAAGAAAGTAGAAATTCTGCTCAAGAGGGAAATTAGAAGCCCAAACACTATGGTTAGTGTTAGCAGAAACACTCATATTTTAGTCCAAACTTAGTTTATTTCCAGCTACTGAACTGTGTTGTACATAATTATAGGGCAGAGATTCAAACACACTGTATTTGCTTCACTTAATACTACATAACATTACTGTGGCCCAACACACAACACAGTTATATGGGCAGAAAACAGATTAGGAGTCCCCTGCTACAGTATTTTTCCAAACAACAGTGGTGTTTTACCATGACTCTGCATGAATAGCACCCATGGGTGATCATAAAGAAGATTTGCAGGTATGAATGGGTGACCATTATATCTGCATACAGCATAAAGACTAGAAGGGCAGGACTATCGAAGGTATCAAAGCTCTCAATAGGAATGGGGTTTTATTTTCCCCATTAGGAATAATCATTTGCAGCTTAATGGAAAATTGTATTCATACCCAAATAAAATAGTTTATTTCCATTTGAGTTGGAGAAGGTTGAATTTGTTAGTTAAGCAAAGCTTGAAGATCAGTTATTTTAATTGAAATGCTTCTTATAATCATAAAACAGAGAAATAATGTTGGCAGGAAAAAGATAACCAGCCTCAACTTGTGTCAAAGCCTGCTGAAAGATGAGTCATTGACTCAAAATACAGGCCATGTTACCAAATTCACTCATTATTTAAATAAATACTTCTGCACTATCCAGCTGCCAGCATTCATACTTCACTAGCTTTTTTAATCAAGTCTTCTTCCAAGTCTTGACACAACAGATTATTCTTTGATAGGACAAATTAAGGCCTGTACAGGCTTCTGAAGCAGCGCGGTAAATGACTTGCTTTATTTTTTGAGTCATGTTTGTAAATTGTTATATTTTAGAACTGATACAGTCATGCTGCTAGAGAACTCTGAAATATTCTCCTTAATAGCACAGCAGCATTTCTTTGAACCTGCTTGGTTACGCTTATTTATGCCTTTGACTCACCAACTGTGCTTCCCTTACAGCCCTTTGAAATAAATTAAATGGTTGCTCCGGATAAAGAGGGCACAGCTGTGGGCTGCAGCCCTTAGATACCTGGGAACATATTTTGACTTCCAATTCATTTATTTCTGATTGAAGCTGCTGACATCCTTCTTGTGATGGCAACCTGTGTATAGCACGTCCCTGTTCTAAAAGCTCCAGCAGACCTTGAAAACATCTTGTACCGAACACGGGCGCTTACAGCTTCAGAAAGCTGTTTGTGCCCTCCGCGACTCGGTCGTAGAGGAAATGCCATGTGCAGCATTACCGAAATCACGGCGGGGGAGGCTCCAGCCATTCTCTTCAGCTGGCATTTTCCGCTGTAGTTGTTTGCATCACAACGTCTACAGTTTAAGTATCTGCACAATGCTTTCCAGCAGTAAGAATAAACGGCGTGCAGGTGCTTTATCTCCCATTCTCTCCCCTGCTATCTGACAATATTGCCGAGGATAAAAGGATTAATGCACAACCACCTCTGACATAAAGAGATGGGAAAAGGGCCCAGATGCTCCGCTTGCAGCGAGCAACACCCAATTTGAGGGCTACTAAAACCACCAGCAATCCTCCTCCTCAGCTCAGAGGACACAAGGTGTTAAAAACCAAGCCATTCAACATCTCCATCCCCTTGGTCAATGCACAAAGCGTGCGCACAACAGCCAGATCTAGCCATGCTGGGCAGGATAAACTCAAAACCAAGGTTTATTGCTGGGCTGCATACAAGCCGCAGCGCAAAACAGTTGTAGGACAAGCAGATCTTGATCTCTGCAGCAACACCAGAGCTGGTGGAGCATTTTACAGCCTGCTAATAGATTCTAGAAACAGGAACAGGTTAGCAGGTTTTTTCCTTTGACTCACTCTACTATGAATTAATACAATTTAATGAAGCCGGTGATGTGGTGTAGCAGATGGGTTGTGTTTAAAGTTCAGCTCTCTGTAGCCCTTGGTTCAGCTTTGGCCGTGAGAACACAGCAAATTTGAGCGGCTAGCACAGTTTCTGCGGTGCTGGGCCTTCCCAATTCACCTTTATATAAAAAAATAATAATGAAGTATTGAACGCATCCCCAGCCTTGACAAAATGTGGTGAATGGGGTGATAAATGTTAATGGAAGTAGCTGTGCTGCTTACAATGGTTTCGTTATTAGCATCAAACAATGCATTAACATTTGTTTTATTAATGGAAAAATACAGCTTAATAACCTAATCCAGTGCTAGTAGCGTGATGTGGAGCTTAATCAAAACTGTGTTCCTCTGGGTTGGTTTTCTTTAATCAGCAATGCAGACCCTCCTGTACTTGGGCTAAACAATTGTATCTGTAATCACCAAAATTTACTATATCCCCTGCATTACATGCTTTCCATCCAAAGTAATACCTCTGCAATGTTTAATTATGCAGTACATTACAGATTCATCAACTTTACAGCAGAAACAAGTACATATAAAGAAATCTTTCCATTACGAGCGAGAGTATTTTTTTTATTGCGTACAACCTAAATAATGTAACATTATTTGGGTTAGTTACCCAGGAAGACATAGATTTCAAGACTCATTTCTTTTAGGAAGGCTCTGTCTTTTAAAGCTAGTCTTGCATTAAAGATACACAAATATATACTCGGCATTGACAGCCACATTTATGTCTACTCCCATACCCACAATATGAACTGACACTTGCATCGAGCAGTTTTATTGGCATCCAAAAGTCAACGTATGCAGGCAACAAGCTCCAAGGAGACTTTAGCCAGAAACATTTAGCACAGAAACCAACCAGAAAGGGGGTTTATCCAAAATTATTCAGCACTCTGACAACATTATAAAATACAGGTTCAGATGCCAGTCAGAAGTTCATTGTATGGACTGAGCTGCCTCTCAATGGTCCTCAGAAGCCAGGAAAAACTAGAGACATATATGAGCATGCTAGCCAGCCTAATTTCTTAGCCCTTTCATAAGGTCTAGCTTAATTCTGAAACTCAACCAGAACTACTTCTACAAAGTGCATTTGAGTTTCAACATCTTACTACACATACGTCCACCTTGGAAGCCAATTTTCTAAAGAATATAAAGAAGCTGTTTTAACACAGGGCCCAATAACATGTCTCAGTCAAGTCCAGAGCTATAATTAAAACTTGCATGGGAGGCAGGGAGGTGGCGTCAGGTTTCCTGCCGCTCTTTTTAATGTGTTGCTCCTGCCTGTCTAACGGCAAAGCCAGCGGACGATCCGAACAGCGTGTTCCTCCTCACCCTTCGCCTTTTACAAAGGAACGTCCGCTAATTGGTGATTAATCACCTTCCTCAATGTTGCGTATAGCAAGCGGAAATTTGATTGCTACCCTAACGATAACAAAAGTGTTATTTCTGCTGGAAATCTCGCAAGCCTGTTTTGCACAGCCGGAGGGAACGGTTTGGGGTCTTGGTACCATGCGCTTCATTTGCAGCGACTCAGGGTGTTTCTGGGTTGGGTAAGGTTGCCAGCTTTTGCAATTACAGCCTTTTTTGTTCTGGATGCAAAGAATCAATGCTTGCTACCCATTTATAAAGGTTTCAAGCCCTTAATGTTTGGAAAGAAAAGGATGAAGGGAGGTAAAGACTGGAGCTTTTGCACAAACACAAGAGAAAAGAAGCTCCTGATGCCCATAAACATCTCAATCCCACTTATCCTCAAGATGGACAAAAGAAGGTGAATATCACATGCCAACAACGACACCTGGATCAGCTGCAGCAAAAAGAACATAAAGCTGAAGCTGCCTCAGCACCATCCTGAATTAAATTATAATTGCACCCTCTGCTATTATTTGACACTTAAGCACTTGTGCAATAGACAAGTGAGCAACAAACAGGACCTCCTGCCGCCAGAAGGTTTAAAATACAAGAAATGATACAACCGGAGCGGATTATCTCTCGCCAGGTACATGAAGCATTTCAAATTAAATGGTTTGGGTGCGTTTTCTCACGTTTACATCCCGAAGCGATTTGAGATTGGCCCAGAACTGACAGCAGGAAAATAACCTTTGCGTCATACCAATCATTAAACGTTAAGCAATTTCATTAAGTGTTCACACACTTGTAGAGCAAATGAGAAAACAGTAAAAGTGAGCGGCCAGCTGAAATCTTTGCTTGCACACACAAACAGATCCTAACGCTGGAGTTAATAGGGGCAAAACTGATACAGCGGCAGATCTTTACAATAGGATTGATAAGGATAGTTAAGATCCTTAACTGTGACAGCCAAAGGATATTGTGTTTGAGAACAAAGTGCGCTATTTCCCTGTTTTATCTGATAACCAACGCATCTTTTACTTGCATGGGACATCAGGTGAAATTCCAGTTAATAACCACCTAAGTAGAAGATTTCGTGTGCATTTTGAAAGCCAATTTTCTCTTACATCTATAAGCAGCAGCATAAATAAATGAATAAATAAACTAACCCAATAACACACTGAAAGCAGAGCAGAACAATCTGTTTTCCCTTCCACAAACCCAGCTCTTTCCACCGAGCGCTGTGGTCTCACGGTGCTTTTCCCATATTCTGCAGGGCTGAGGAGCGCTCGAAAGTCCTTTGTCACACATGGGGTTAAAAAAGCTGTTTGCAAGCCAGTTATGCTGGATGAGCGCGGCTGCCTAAAGCGGCCTCGGAAGGGCTGGCACCTCATCCCATCCTTAAACCTGTCTCTGGCCTTCCAGAAGTGCTGACAAACCAATACCCGCCGTGTCAGCTCCTGTTTGCTTTTCTATCACAAAGACGAGTGAGTGAAGGGACTTCAATAGCATCGATTGGCTCTGCAGGCTCGTCCCTCTTGTTTGCCAGGGCATGGCTGGGGGTTTCCATATGCCTGGGCTTAGCCAGCGCTTTTGTGCTTCTTGTTCGGTCCCTTAGCCCCATCTAGCGCCAAAGAAAAAGCCTAAAAATAATCAAACCAGAGCGCAACTCCTTTGCTTCATGGTGAATTCTGCGACGCATGTGTCCCTGCCGAGGGATTTCTGCTAAATGCCCCAGCCAAAAAGGTTTTGCAGCCTGTGCTTCGAAAAATGCATCGGGCAAAACAACATTATCGGGTGTTCTCAAGTCAGTTTGAGAATGAAGATTCAGAAAGCCAGTCTGAACGATATCCACATGATACAAGGATAAACTGTTACGAGGGAAAATTATTTCCCATAACAAAGTCTTATTCTTGTAGCTTTCCTTCTTTTTCTATGCTCTGCTTGCAGTGGGATAAGGGGGAACTACCTTGTGCTTTTAAAGCTATTATATTAAGATACAGTCACAATTAATTATTCCCTTTTGACAGGGACTTCAACATTTCTGTTGCAAAACTTCCCCGGAGATTCTCTCTGATACAAATTATTTTTAAACAGGTGTTTGAAACAACCTCATAAGCGATGAGCGGTTTTTAGTCGTTTCCTGACCTATTTTCTAGTGGCACTGTCTGGCAATCCTATACAAACATATTCTAAATTCTACCTTCTGCAGAACTTATGAAATATTTCCCTGAAGCCTTAAATACAAACTACTTGGAAGTATCGTGATTTCCTCTGGTGCTAATTAAGGTGGAAGAAAACCTGTGCTCCCCTTGTCCCTATAAAAGTGTCTTCTGGTAGAAATGTTATTCTCTCAATGGAAGATTTGAAACACAATGCATTATAGAAGTCAGATTTTCTGTTCTTTTTCCCATCATTTTTCCCTAAATGCAAATAAAGCAAGCTCAAGAGACAAATACATTGCATTTAAATGCTATTAAACTGGGATAACGCTAAAGCGTTACTGAGCAAGAACAGAAACGCTTCCCTTCGACCTTACAAAAGCCCTGATTTTATTTTCCTGCCATGTACACCAGATGAGATCATCTATTATCACCCTCCATGGCTACACAGATTTGTCAGGGCTCCTATGGCAAATATCCACTGCAGCAAAGCAGGGAAGGGAACTCCGGGGAAAAAAGCCTTTTGTGATTTACATTCCCAACACATGAATTTGGGCTTTTCATTTGGGCAAATCGGAACGCCCTTACCTGGCATTTGAGCTCTAACTAGTCCATGGTTTGAGTCTTGTAGACCTTTGGGCTGCGCGTTACTCTATTATTATATCAAACTTTCCATATCCACACTGACTTGCAATTACCCACTGTGGAAACAAAGGGACTGTGCTTTGGCTAGTGCCCAGCATAATTTAAGCACTAAATAAACAACGTGGATTTCTATCACGGTTCTTAAATATTTACCCAGCGCAAGAAGCATCTCCTAAGAACAGAAACTTCACCAGACGCTCATTTAGGAACATGAAATGGATACAGTATTATGCGTTCCTTCATTTAATGCAAGAGAAAGGACCATACTGCTCAGGGAGTAAGTACGTGCAAAACAACTTGCATTTTATCAAATTAATTAGTTCTTTTTCTAACTGGCCAAGTTAATCCTTTCAAATTGACCAAAGACAGATGAATGTGAGAAGGACGGACAGATATTTGGTAGAGTGCTGCCCACAACTGTCATCAATACAATCCTGAACTTGGAAAGGGTCAGAGAAGATGATCACCACAATGCCAAAGAAAAGTTAGATTAGACCCGACATAAATTGCATAAAGAGTATTTTATCATGATAAAACCCCTACCTTTCTACTGGAGTCACAGGTAACCTCTGTATCCCATCAGGACAAGCTGATAATAGGCCAAGCTTCCTCTCCCCACCCTGTATTTAAAACCTATCATCACCACCTGTCCACCCACTAATTGCTCCTAATCTTCCCCAGGTAGACTCAGATTAATTTATCACCTCTTTATGCCAATTTGGGTGATTCCACCCCAAATTCTTTCAGTGGAGCAATATGGAAAAAACTTTTGAGTAGTCTGGGTGATCTGTTGACATTTATGACTCTGCTTACAGAAAATAAGACTTGAGATTCACTTTGAGAACTGCCCTGTAGAAAACCATGGTTACCGTGCAAGCTGAAGCTTCATTTTTCAGTCCTCATTTGCCACATATTTAGGGGTTTAATCAGAACACGTTTCCTCAAGCCTTGTGCCCAGATCTGTTGCCCACAAAAGCCGCCACTGCTGCACCATTCACTCCAGAGCAAGACTTAAGGTTTGCCGTGTGAAGATTAAGGATTAATACGAAACCAGCCAATTCCTATGTACTTTGTTTGCCAAAACCTACTCCACATTGTAGTGTAAACATGTTAATATTTGATAACA
Source organism: Nesoenas mayeri (assembly GCF_963082525.1). NCBI lineage: Eukaryota > Metazoa > Chordata > Aves > Columbiformes > Columbidae > Nesoenas > Nesoenas mayeri. Next base: position 2,557,604 of record NC_137555.1, on the reverse strand, counting down.
TTTAATGCAAAATCAACTTGTGTGGTCTCTGTTATAGTGAGCTAATATGTTAACTCTGACAGTGAAGTATTCCAAGAGCCTTTCCAACAAAGAGAATCAGCATTGCCGTGGCATAGCTTAAAAATTGCAATAGCTGTTAGCAGGAAAGGAGGCGAGTGTATGCGTGAGTGCCAAAGTACATAAAGAAAAAAGGACATCAAGGTAAACAAGCTTCCTAAGGGTAATAAAAATGCAATTGTAGGCAATTGTTAACACCAGTATCAAGAACAGCAGATAAAACCTTAAGGACCACTCAAGGGACATCAACTACCTGGCAGAAGAAATCTCAAAGACTGAATTGAAACCCATGAGAGAGGCTCGTGCCCCATGGAAATTCAACCTATTCCATACATTGGTATTTACACAATTCGCAAGGCTGATGTGGTCTCTCTGAGTCAATACAGAAAGAGACAAATGGAGCTATGCACTAAAGCAGATTTTCAAAGCAGAATCACAGCCTGTTAGTTTTATCTGCCACCTATTGGAAAAAGCTCTTCCTGTTGTCCTTGAGCCCTCTCGCCAGGTTTAATTCTGATCTCAGTGATCACATTGAGCAACTTTGTTGATTCTTTCTTATACACAGAACTGTGTATTCTTATATTCCCATGTCTGGCACATTAACTACCTAAACATATACAGATATATCCCTTGTGGGGCCTTTCAAAACTCTGGGTTAAAAACGTGAAGCGAAACAATGAAACTACGACTGAATAAAAGAATAAGAATAAAAATCTGAGCTGGAAATAAATTATACTATAAAAGGAGAGCAAAACCCCTGCTAGAATTCCCGGAAGGCACACGGCAATTTTGAATAGTGGATAAAAGCATGTGCAGGTGCCTCTTTTCATGTGTGTACAAATATCCCGTATTTAAACAGATTCTTAAAGTGAACACAGGTTGTGCTGGAGGTTTCTAAGTCAGGCACAGGGAAATAGACACAATAAAATACAGCAAAAAAAAAGATAAATTGTTTGACTTTGAAGACATTTAATGAATCGATCAGTGTTTAAACCCCAGTGTTTAAAAAGATTGAATGGCAAGAAATTGATGTATGCCACGGACTCCTCAGTCAGAAACAACTTGAGAGTGTAATACCAGATGACAAGATAAAACTGGCTTATAAAGTGAATGATATTGTGATTTGGAGTGACCTCCAGCCTCCCTAATCTTTAATAGCAAAACCTTTTTGACACCAAGGAAAGCAAGATGGATCTTTTATGGCATTCAGAGGCTTCCTCAACGACGTCAAAGGCTACCTGAGATAGTTTATCTAACTCTGGTCTTGAGCGATCAGAGGAGCTGAGGGGATTAAGGAGCCAATCTGATGCAGCCAGAGGTGCTACATTTTGGGAAGATAAACTGGACATCAAGAGCAGTGATTTAAAATCATTAAAGAGAATGAGAGCGACCATTAAAGCAATCTGAGAGGGAAGGAAAAGAAAAGGCTTGTTCCACAGCCAGAACAGCCAGTGGATTATAAAGTACATAAAGAAAAATCCCCATGGCTAAGGTGACAGCTGAGGACTCTGCTGCAAGCACCAAACACACCGTTTGGCCTTGCATGGTGCAGCTGGATGGGATCTCAGCCCCATGTATGAAATACTGATATGATGTATCAAACCTACTTATTACATAAAACATTGCAAATGTGCATCTCAAAGGATTTTATAAAGGAGATAAGCACCATTACCCCAGCTGGGCAGATAAACCGGGTCCTGCTGAACAGCAGTTATTTGCTATTTGTCCAGCAATGCCCAGATGTACTCACAAGATACAGCTTCTTAAATCAAGAACCTAAATTCAGCGGAGCTCCTAGGAATAAATGGAGGCAGCGCAATGGCCTCGTTGCTCTAGTCCTTAAGACACTGCCATTTATTTATTCACCTTTAGAACAGTTACATCTGTTCAGTCCAAAATCAAGCTCCGAATTATCCAGGCTCTTTGAGAATCAGCGTAAAGTTCCGAGGCAAACAGACCTGTCCATCCCTCAGCACTCGTGCAGCAGTGAGAATGCCTGCAAAAATACATATTTCCAAGTGCTAATTACAAGAATGTGATGGATGTGCCGCCTGAATTAAATTTACAGGAACAAGAGAATATGGAAGGGAAAACAAACAGAAACGAGAAGGAGGAATTAATGATGCATTTAATGAAGAGAAATCAAAACTCATTTGTTGTTTTGGGAGGGGAAGGCAACTTTTACGCCATTGCGGTACTAACTGAACGCTATCGAATTGATGTCTAGCCTGTCAGAACAAGAGTAATAAATTATTATTTTCCATGATTTAATTTTCCCTTTTGAAGCAAATACTTGACTCTGTTCAGCATTAAAGAGAAAACCACATCATTTAAAATGACTTAAAAATATCAACCTAGTGAGCTATAACATAGACATTTATAAAATTCAATGTGTTTTTGCGATGAGGTATTGAGCTGCTTCTAAGTAGCAAGGAGCAACATTTTTTACTGGGAGGTGTATTTCCCCAGCAATTAGGCACAAGAGCCTAATTAAAAATTAAGTCAATGTTCAAATAAGCATAATAGAATAATATCTGTAACCTGCAGAAATACAGGAACAGCTGGAACGTTACCTGGTTTTACTGCTTCCTTGAAGAACAATGGGAAGTTCAGGAGCACATTCCAGAAGGTGCATTTCCAAGGTCACTTTTGGTGAGAAGTGATTGAGTTGGTGGGAACAAACCGCGGTGACAGGGCTGGTATATGCACACATACAGACACAATTTAGATATATATATACATACATACATATATATATACACACATATACACACAGAGAGAGAAATCTGGCTATTAAGCTCAGTCTAAAAAAGCAAACGGATTTATGTTTTGCATCTTTTTTGCCGTTTGAGATTCAGGTAATATAACTAGAGTGATGCTGAGACAGCTTTCCAAAACGCGAAGGTAAAAACCCAAGGTGATAAACTTTAATACCACACTATAAGCTATGCAAATATTTACCACAATTAAAAAATAAAATCAAAAACAAGACTAAAGCATGCAAACAGACAGTTATCTGTCAGCTGCAGGAGGGAGGTCTCCTCCAGAGATTCGCAAAGTGAAGCTGCTGTTGGAAGTTTGACATCCACAGCTCTTCACAATGTCACCCTCCAGGTCCCCGCACCTACATATATATATATACATTATTTTAAATAGGGACCCCTGGATAATTATAATCACAGAATCATAGAATGATAGGGATTGGAAGGGCCCTGGAAAGCTCATCCAGTGCAATCCCCCCATGGAGCAGGAACACCCAGATGAGGTTACACAGGAAGGTGTCCAGGCGGGTTGGAATGTCTGCACAGAAGGAGACTCCACAACCCCCCTGGGCAGCCTGGGCCAGGCTCTGACACCCTCACCAGGAACAAGTTTCTTCTCAAATTTAAGTGGAACCTCCTGTGTTCCAGTTTGAACCCATTCCCCCTTGTCCTATCACTGGTTGTCACCGAGAAGAGCCTGGCTCCATCCTCCTGACACTGCCCCTTTAGATATCTGGAAACATGAATGAGTCCCCCCTCAGTGTCCTCTTGTCCAGCTCCAGAGCCCCAGCTCCCTCAGCCTTTCCTCACCCGGGAGATGCTCCACTCCCTTCAGCATCTTTGTTGCCCTGCGCTGGACTCTCTGCAGCAGTTCCCTGTCCTGCTGGAACTGAGGGGCCACAGCTGGACACAAGATTCCAGGTGTGGTCTCCCCAGGGCAGAGCAGAGGGGCAGGAGAACCTCTCTGACCTACTGACCGCCCCCTTCTAACCCACCCCAGGTACCATTGGCCTTCCTGGTACACTCTATTCCCTCGTCCAAATCATTGATGAATATATTGAATAACAGCGGCCCCAGCACTGCCCCTGAGGCACTGCACTGGATCCAGGCCCCAACTGGACTCTGCCCATTGACCACGACTCTCTGGCTTCTTCCCTTCAGCCAGTTCACAGTCACCTCACTCCCCGCTCATCCAGACCGCACTCCCTCAGTTCAGCTGTGAGGATGCTGTGGGAGACTGTGTCAAATGCCTTACTGGAGTCAAGGTAGATCACATCCACCGCTCTGCCATCTGAGCTCTAGGTTTCTATCACCTATAGGTAATGTCTGTGCGTATAGAGAATATTCAGCTCAATATATTCTGCACATCTGACTTTGCTTGCAGCGGATAAACATAACAAGAGACACGATTTAAGGGCAAATTCAATGTTCTTTCCTGAATTCCTGCAATCGGTTCAGAGAAACCCTCATAAACCTCCCAACAAAATAATTGTAGTTATTAGGCTGCCTGCTCACCTGTTCTCTGCTTTCATGTTTGGCATCTCTATTGCTAAGTGTGGTCTGCCTGGAGATTTTAATCACCTTTGAATGAAATATTGTTCATTAATAAAACCTCAGGACAGTAAAACACTCGCCAGTCAGTTCAGGGCGCGGAGGGGAATGATACAAACTGCTTGCAAATAGGAGCATTCCTTATTTTTAGACCAGAATGCATTATGCATATGGAGCCTTCCTTAGTTTAAATGTTAGGAGAAAAAATACGCAGAGCACGTCTTTGCACCTTTTTGGTAAGATTTCTTGTCTAAAATATAGAAAACATGGAATATTTAACACCACGAGAGGGAGCCCAGGAACCGCCGCCAGACACCAGTACCAGTTGCTCACCCCTTAGGAATTACAGCCTATTTATCCTCATAAAGAAGTTCCAATTTTCACCAAAAAGAAAGAGCAACAGCAGCCAGAAAGACCAGGTCTAAGCATAATAAGACACTTGTTGGTGTTAATGCTCCAACAAAGACTTTGTAATGCCCACTCTGTGAATTAATAAAAAGGGTTTTGTTTAGCAAAGCTTTGGGTTTGTGTGTATGTGGCAGTGATAAGATAGATGGTGCTTTATTTGTCAGCCTGACGCTAGCTTTCCTTTGTTCACTTTCTACATTATCCATTCTCTCAGGACCACCTGAATGTTTTCATTATTAGGATTTCCTTTTAGGGTTGGTTTTGGGGATTATATCTTTAAGATTTTGATAGAAAAACATATTACCTCCAAAATGTCATTAATGTCAGGGGTGTTACTCCTAACTCACGCATTTGCAGTTCAAATAAGAATCTTAGCGATGCTAATTTTCTGATTACATTGATGTTGCTTTCCTTTTAATTGAATCTAATTTTCTGCAACTTGTTGTGATTTAACAGCAGCAACAGCCAAATAAAAATACAGCCCTTCTAGAAGCCAGCAGCGCTTTTCAAATTCATGCCAGGTGGGAAAACAGTATTTCTAACAACCTAATTCTTACCTGCTGTGAGGTTACTATGGGCTGGAATTCTTGAGGCACTTCAAAGTTCTCCTGAATTTATAAGTTATTATAGCGAAACACACCAGATGTCTATTTTGTTTCTGTCACTGTTGCAGCAAGAGCATCCCCAGGCTTTGATTCCTACCCATCCAGCTCTCAGGAGAGTGGTTCATTTTGCTTTCGGAATAGCTAATAACATTTTCAAGTCAAATCAGACGTGAAGCTTCTCAGCATTACTTCAGACTTTGAACAACCAGCAGTTTGTGCAGCCACGAGTAGAAGTAGAAACTCCTGGCATGATGACTGAGCAAATATATTCTCCGTTCATGCTTCGCAATTGGCATCTTCGCAGCTTTAGCAGAAGTCACATTTTCAAATGGAAGAATCTCTAAACTTCACAGATCTGTCTAGAAACCCTCCTTAGCATCTTGTGAGCTGGACGTGGGAAAGACAGAAATGAAAAGAAAGGGAGAATTTATATCCCGAATGGGTCAGGAGGAACCCAGACCAGACACAGAGTTCCCACCTCAGCTGCACCAGGTCATTAACACGGGATTAGAACCGGCCAAATTGCCATTCAGTGAAATACAAACTGCAATATGTTGCTGGCTCCACACATAAAAATACAGTATGTTTTTTAAAGCATTTGACTGAAACCTGAGATTCCCTTCACCCCAAAGAACACTTTTATCTTTAAACATCCATGGTTTAGCCTGGATTAGTTTTGTTCATTGTCTGTATAGCCCAAAACAGCGGGATTCCAGTCCAGAATTGGTGTTGTCCCAACACCACCATAAACATAAATTACCAGTTGTCAATAGCTGAATTATTGAGGCGACGCAGTGAAGCAAACTTGCTCTAACAATGCGACAAATTAACATGAGATGTATCAAAACTCCTTTATACCAGAAAGAAAGTTGTATTGGTGCAAAACACAGGGAACGAAACTGAGCCAAAAATATGTGTGCGGCCTCTTCAGTCTCTAACTTGACCCAAAACACAAGTCAGGCCTTAAGAACTTTCAAAAATCAAATCAAAGCACTGAGCTTGTAGTATAAATTGTGTTGTGCGTGTAGACAAGCGGACAGCACAAGGAATTAGAAGAGCTCCCAAATTCATGTCTCTGTTGAATTGAAGTAGCACGGAAAGCCTTGGGCTGGCTCTATCGCCAGAGGTTGAATTAAAAGATTTTAAGAGATTATCCAGGGGAAATTCAGCTCAGCCGGGGCACATAATGAATTCTGCTACAGAATAGGCCATTTCTTTGTGTGAGCCAGAGTAACATGCTTTTCTCCCTATTCAATTCTGAATACTTTCCGTAAATCACGGAGCTCTACTGAAGTCAGGTGAGTGACACCTTTTTGCAACAGATCCGCTTGGCTGGGTAGAAGCTGTTTTCCTTCTAGAGAATCTCCTCTGTTCAGCTGCTTTGGAAGCCCTGGGGGAAAACGATAAGACATTATGCAACCGGCATAATTTTATTATGATCACTATTATTTATATTAAATCATGTTTATTTGGAATGCAGAAATCCTGCCCTCCCCCCCCCAAAAAAGACACTGCTGTAAAGCAATGCATTAAAATCGCAATTCACATTAAAAATTCCGGGATCATTATAAGCCAGATTAATTCGGTTCCTTCTCTCTTTTCACTGTCAGGATACAGCACAGCACTGGCTTTGCACAGGCAGTCACATAACAGCACCGTAACTTTCTGTGTTCTGTGTTCTGTTTTGTAAGCTCCAGAAGAGCATCTGTAATTTGAAGACTATTCTAATTTGTACTTCTACTTGGACATTAAAATAACAGGGTATGAAAATTTCAGCAAAAAATGCGTGAGTCATTTATTTCCCATTCAATGTACGTAGCATTTTGCATTGTAAAAACAGTAGGATGTTCAAAAAGAACTAATAGGGATGCTTGGAGAAACACAGGTGGAACCATCTTCCATTGTACTATGCACTTTCTTCATAATAACATGGCAGAACAATGAACATATTTTGGTAGAATGTTGCTTCGTGATTGGGGGAGTTCTGATGAAGGGGCAGCATCCCCTTTTTATATTTTCAATCAAAAGTATTTGGGAGCTTTTGATTGGCTTTGTCATAACTTAATATATTGCAGTCTCAGGCAAAAGAGAAGTTGCAATGAAGTGTTTCTTCCAAAGAAGAAATCAAATCAGAACTTTGCCGGTGTGGAAGGTCCCGTCTCACTTATTCACCAGTGAATAAGACTTGAATTGTGCGTATGCTTATAAGTTCTACATTTTCCTAGCTAGTTGTCTGCTGGCTGAGTCATATAGTGAAGGTTTCTGCAGTGAGTTTGGATTCTCTTGTTGGTTCTGTTTAGGAAACATATCTGACCTTTCTGAGCCATCTCTGAGCAGGGAGAACAAAGCTGAGGAGGCAGCAACATGCGTCCAAGGGCTATGGGAGCAGGAAACGTTCATTATTGTGTTATTATTATTATTATTATTTTAAAAAGAAGATGACTTCATCTTCCATCTGCCTTAAATCTGTTGCATGCTCTTAGCCTGTATTTTTAAGCCCGTTTACTTGTGGCTGTGCTTATTTTTACACCGAGCAAGCTGCTAAGTGCCATTTGCAGCTTGCATTTCTCATTCTTATCGAACTTGTCTGCCTTTTGCAGTGACATCCTCTTCAGCGTATGCACAGAAACATGTTGAAAGAAGGCACGAAGCGCTGGTGAGTAAGAGAGCATGTTTTAGAACTTGACCTCCTGTGACTTAGAAGGAAAAACGCTTGGACTCGAGGGACGCGCCTGCTGAAAGCTGCTTGGGTGACCTTAGCCCAGCTCGGTGACATTCCTGCTCTTCACACTTTGTCAGTGCAGTGGGACTGACGGAACTGTTCTTTTCCCTCCCTGCACTTGAGTTGCTGAGGGTTTTTAGGAGCAGGTCTCTTGCTGTGTCTTTGCACAGCAACGTCTGGAAGTGAGTTGCAAAGATTGATTATTGTTGTAGGACAGTGCTGCTCTTTTTCTCTAACTTACCTTTATATGTTGCATCTGATCGCACCTAGAAAACATAACTTATCATTAGGCACCAGGGTCTCCTTTCCTGCTTGTAGCAGGGAGGTGAAAACTTCATTGTCCAAAAGGAAAAAATTCATTCTGAATCATCCTCCTGATGGCAATGGACCAGATTTCAGAAGTCACAAACAGATTGAATTCCCCCCAAACCTACCCTTAGGATGCTGTAGGATGCCTTGGAAGTCTCTGGACTCATCACCTTCCTCCCATCGCTGAGTGAAAGCTCCATTCAAACATTGAACCGACGATAAGAGCAACCCCAGAAAATCCTGTAGGTCCTGCTGCAAACGCAAGGGAAGATGAGTAAGTCACGGCTGGTAAATAGCTGATTCCCTGTTCAGATTAGTTGAGGCTGGATCCAGCCCCTCAATGACTTGTTCCCTTTGTTAAGATACTTTTTTGAGGGTGAAGAACCAAAACAACACAATGACAAAGGAAAAGCCTGGAGACCGAACCAATTCTGCTGCCCAGTGTAGCGCTCCTACTTGGTAACTTGGCTTTCCTTGTACTGCACCATGAGGAAGAAATAGAAACCCATTTTATTACTTGTCTGCAGAGTCCTTATAATCTCATTCTGAACTCTTCTGGATGTACCCCAAGGGCCAAGACAGGTAAAATGAGGCCAAAAATCCCCATCAGGCCCATTTCTCCCACATGTGTTTTCATTCCCACACTAAAGAAAGCTCAGTCTATTTCCTGGTGCACTTTCTGCTTCTTCTCAGTGTGGCTGAAAATTAAATTAGTCACTTTACTCCACCACAAGTATGTGATCTGGTTATAGTATTGGCTCGTGTTTACTTTAGCAAGCAAATCACAGGGACACTCTAATCCTTTAGTGCTCCCATCAACATTTTTCATGTCAGAGTGAAAAATTAACCTCTAGACTTTTAAAATGGGTAAATATACATAGTGCACAACATGTGCTGTTCCAAAAAGTTGAGAGCCATATGACTGATAGATAATACATTGCTTTTCCTGTTCCAGTTCTGTACTATGAAAAACTAAAACGTTTGAAAGAGAATTATTCCTATTTGTAATGTGGTAGCATGGAGTAAGCTCAGTCTTTGTTAAACTTAGCTTTCTACATGTACCTAGGCTGGCTTTGTCCAGCAAAGTACTTACACTTGTGTTTGACTTTGACTTCCAAGTACTTCAAGTCTACTTCACATCTGAATATTTGCCAAACCACAGCCCAAATAAATAGGTCTGGGATGATCAGCAGAGTTCATCGGAGGGGAAATGTGTTCTCCTTGGTGATTTGCAGAGAACAGCTTGCTGCGTGTGGATAAGAGCATCTTTTCCCTTTCAGAATATCGAGCATTAAGGAAACAATCCTGATCAGAATCAGAAGAAAACGAAATGTGGATGACTCTAGGGAAAAATGATACGCATCAATCAAACCATGTTTGCCTTTTAAACGTATTTAACTATATTTACCCTACGACTCTAAAGAAATACCACTCTGATATTTGCCTTCAATCTCATAATAGCGAAGCCATAGAGAATTTTTTACTGACAACATTTAGAGACCAGAAATTTAGCAGAAGTCCTGCCATTCTTGCAGACTTTTGCATATATATCATTTTTCTCTCTCAGAATCTTGTGCTGAAAATTTCTAGACAATGACTTTTGTTTCGTAAACGCAAGGGGAAGCGTTTGCTGTGCACTGATGGGAATTTCTGTCTCTTCTTCTATTTTCTGCCTGTAAAGCGTGTGTCTGCTGACAAAGAGCAACCTAAAATCTGGCTTTGCTACAGTGCACACTCGCAATTAGAAAATAAAGCATGTTGCGGGAAACTGAAGAATCAATGCAATCCATAGAGCAGACTGCCCCATGTGAAGTCAGAAGCTGTGCCACAAATATCGAATCGAAATTCATCCCACTTAATTCAATTCAGATGAAATATTGTCTTCCCAAAGCCGTGCAGCAGTTTTATCGCTACATATTCTTCCCTTTCTTCTGTCCTTAAATTGTTAAGAATGAGCCAAAGATGCCTACAGTCCTCAACTCCCTTATCTTTGCTCAAAGTCATCTAATTAGCTTAAAAATGGAGGGACTAACAGCTGGCCAAGCGTGGCTTGTGTACATGGTTTGTATTCAGCAGCAATGTCGCCGTTCTCTGTGGCAAAGTCCTGCTACCCTCACTAATGCTATAATTGATTTAATTGTATAGGAAGCCAAATTACCTTCAGGAGCACTTGGAAGGAATTTGCTGCTCTCTGCTCTGAGCTGAGAGTCCGATCTGAGTCCTCAGGGGAAGAAAGCTAGCAGGAATTGTCAGTAAAACCGAAATAACCCCTTGTCCAGGTTGGTTTCTTTATACCTGTATCCATGGGGAAAGAAGAGATTTATTATAAATCAGGTGGTACTCCCTGGCTGCACAGGGAGAGCATTGTAGCACCCTGGAGTTAGGTAGAAATGTAGATAATAATATACTCTAGAGGAGCAGGTTGAGCTGTAGATCACTTGTGAAGGCCACCAAAGCCTAAACTGGATTTTGGATACCTCTGCAGGAGGTATTTGCTTAATCAGAACTTAATAGACTGATGTATATGATGCCCGGTTGAAAAGAGCTGGTAGCAATATGTTTGCAGAACCCAACACCATCCATCCAGTGGGTAATTTCTGCTCTCAGGATCTCTCTGGTGAGGGCCATGGAATGAGCTTTGTTGATACTTGTGTGATTGCTGCTGGATCTGGGCCCACGAAAAACACACTGGATGTAGTTAGAGAAGGAGCCGGTTGGAGATTTTTCTCATGAGAGGGGTTTCCGTTGGAAATTGTCAGCTTCTCAAAACCCAAACTCTTCGTGGGAACACACGGACCACGTGCAACAAAAATGGTATTCCTGGTCACAGCGGCAGAGACGGGGAAAAGACAAATAAAGAAAGAAGGGAAAAAATTCTTCACTATCCCAGAACTAGAAGTACGAGCGCTAATTATATTTACATGAGATGCTGGAGTCCTGTTCCAGTAGTTATTTCATTGCAAAGAGAAATAACTGATAGGATGCTGTGGTGTCTTTTGAGTATTTGAGAGGTACAAGATGAGCCTCCAGTCATTCAACAAACTAGGAAAATAAGTTTTCTGTTGCTTATACTAATGTTTCTGTATCATCTTCTCCTCATTACACGTTTTTTTCACAAGCATATCAAACTGCTTGTTTGGTCCTGGGGGTCTTGGTGGACAGCAGGGTGACCATGAGCCAGCACTGGGCCCTTGTGGCCAGGAAGCCAATGGGACCTGGGGTGGGTTAGAAGGGGGTGGTCAGTAGGTCAGAGAGGTTCTCCTGCCCCTCTGCTCTGCCCTGGGGAGACCACACCTGGAATCTTGTGTCCAGTTGTGGCCCCTCAGTTCCAGCAGGACAGGGAACTGCTGCAGAGAGTCCAGCGCAGGGCAACAAAGATGCTGAAGGGAGTGGAGCATCTCCCGGGTGAGGAAAGGCTGAGGGAGCTGGGGCTCTGGAGCTGGACAAGAGGACACTGAGGGGGGACTCATTCATGTTTCCAGATATCTAAAGGGGGAGTGTCAGGAGGATGGAGCCAGGCTCTTCTCGGTGACAACCAGTGACAGGACAAGGGGTAATGGGTTCAAACTGGAACACAGGAGGTTCCACTTAAATATGAGAAGAAACTTCTTCATGTGAGGGTGGCAGAGCCTGACCCAGGCTGCCCAGGGGGGTTGTGGAGTCTCCTTCTGTGCAGACATTCCAACCCGCCTGGACACCTTCCTGTGTAACCTCATCTGGGTGTTCCTGCTCCATGGGGGGATTGCACTGGATGAGCTTTCCAGGGCCCTTCAACCCCTGACATTCTGGGATTCTGTAAGAAGCTGGCTCCCCTGCTTATATAGGGACAGAAACAAGAATTAGCATATTAAAGACACATGGAGTAAAATTACTGACTATCACGTGCTATCACCTACAGCACATGGACTTTTATGGACTCCTAAAATCAGTAGATTTTGTATCTTTCAATACTTGCAGGTTTGGGCTCAACTTCTTTAGTGTTGATTAATCCCCCCTAAAATATTAGATAACTTGGTTACAACACATGCATAGCGGAATAGGAATGAAAAGAACACAGGTTCTATATGTAGTCACCCAAAGCCATTAATTTCATATAATAACAAGGCTTAAATTGCCCAAAACAAGGGTTCCCCTTAGTGTTGTGAGGATGCCCACATCAGCTACATACCTAGAAGACAGAATGAGCAATTTCAGGATGGTATTTAAAAGTTACTAGTTATTGTATAAAGCCAAAACCAAAGTGTTTTGAGGGATACTCACAGCTCAAAAAAAGGCCATCTGGTGGCAGAGCTCCCCAGGGCTTTAAATATAGCACGTCTTGTTCACAGACACAGTTTCTTACGTATTTACATGCTGATTAGATATCTGATTTGTTACGTGTTTAATTCTGGCAAATGCTTTGCAAAATTTAGGTGTGTGAGTTAAACACTCATTAAAACACTTACGGACGTTGTACATCACACACTGTGTATGCCAGGCAAAAAATTAACATAACTAGATTGTCGTTGTCTCCAAGCAAAAGGTATTATTAACACAACTGGAATGTCTCCAGTTCTCTAACCAATCAAGCTCAGTTCCCATTGCTAATAGGATTTTGCTCATTTTAGAATGCAGAAGCAAGACATGTCACCATGACGAGACAATGCACACAGGTCTGATACCAGAGAATGGCTTAGCTGTGTAAATGCCAGATATCAAATCCTTACCATCCCAGCAGGATTTGCTAGGAAGTCTACATCGGATAGTCTACATAGATATAACAGAATAACCGCGGCAACCAACACTATCTTGATGATATTATCCTCCTCAAATGCATTTTAGTGTCAGAAAATAATGGTGGAGATAGTTAACTCCATTGCACCGCAGTCACAGTTTGCTGTAATGTCTGAGTCCACGCTACATTGTTCACGGCTTTTAATTGTCTTGAGCTGTCATAAACTGGTAGTATGTATTACTGGAAGATATATTAATGGGATAAAGATTTTCAGCGGGAGTTTGAGCAAGTTACGTGGAGAAATTCAGAGAGAGAGAATCAATGCTACTTGCAACAAACAGCTTTTTTATACTATTGGTCTGGTTTTCCTTCTTTCTGTCCTTCTGCTGTCTGTCTCAGCATGTTTAGTTGTAATTTGTACTGGACAGTAAAACTGTGCTGAAGGATGCTATGGAGAGTCCTTTTATTCCATAGCACAGCAATAACTGTGATCAAGGCATTGTTGTCTCCAAATGCAGACCGAAAAGAATATCAATGGGCACCACACCAATACGCTTCCTTCTCTTAAAGCCCTTTACAACCTCCAAAAAGCCGCATGATTTTCTCCATTAGCAGCCTCTAAACTTCTTTGATTTCTTAACTCCTTGGTTTTTAAGTGGTATGAGGAGGAATTTTGTCTTGTCATAGGCTTCTCTTCCTTATGTTTTGCCATGATCGAGCAGTGAACAAGCCATACCATCAAATACGGAAATGCTTTAGCCAAAATTTAATTAATATTGCATTTTTCCTGAAAGTCAGTTAAAATATCAGTGAGGAACACAGTGGTCAGCAGGCTATGGTCAGCTGAAAGGAATCCCAGGACCGTTTGGAAGGTTCTGGTCTTGGAAATATTGGACTCTCTCTCATTTTTCCTGATTTAATCACACAGTAAAAAATCACATGTCAATCTGTGAACAATATAGTTGGCAGTTCCCCGCTAGCGCAGTTACAATACACTGAGAGAATAATAAAATGTGGTTAATAAAATACGGTTCAGAGATGAGCATAATTATAATTCAAAAGACAAAATCCTCCACTCATACTGTTATTTATGAAGAGCCAAACTGTGAGACTGTGTTTCAATTATCCCTCAGTGCCAGCGAGATAGGAAATAAATGAGACTTTATCTTAGCAATGCAGAGTAACAGCATCATCCGTCCCACTGAAATCACTGCTGCAAAAGACGAGTCAGAGACCGAGTGATGTGAAGTCCGATGTGGGAGACTCTGCCGGGGGAACTAACCTGGATTTTGGGAACCAACAGGGTGAGGTGCTCCTGGCCATTCCTCTGTCACTTCTACATGCATCCAGGATGCTTTGGCTCTTATTCTCCCAGATTTAGCCAGGTTGAGGGTGGTAATATGAGAAATTCTGCTTTATCCAGGTTAAAAACATCAGTCTCGACCTGCTGAATGAAACAACACCATGAAAGTGATGAACTTTGACGAAGGATTTGATCTTGGACTGCTTGGTCCAAAAATATCAATCTCGACCTGTTCAATGAAACAACATCAGTATGTTAATTCCAGGGAACACAGTAGATCACAAGATACACAACTCATTAGCTAGTCTTAAATAAGTGATTCTAAGCCTCGAAATAGTCAATATTAATAAGAAGCCCAGCAAACATTTTCTTTCCACCTGTGGTTGAGTCTCAGTGACAACCTTAAAGTAGCCAGAAGTTTTGCCCTCTTCCATCACTTCAAATCCAGCATTCGGCTTCATTTTCTTTTTGACTTTGTTGTTTCCCCAGGCTGCGAGTCACACACTCCCAGAATTTCTATCGGACCCAGGATTGGGGAATTGGGTTTGTAAGGGAACAGCTGCTTTCAGTGAGAAGTCTGGGCAAGCTGAGACAGATGCCACTTTGTTCACAGAGCTGATGTTGTGCTGGCACCAGGCAAATGTTCCCACCTTCACAGATGGTCACACTAAGTGACATCTCATCCTCCTAAGGTCTGTGGGAACTCTGCCACAGACTTCTGTGAAATCAGGTTTGTTCTCCATAGTGCTCTGGTGCTTAATCACGGGCCCCCTTCTGCATAAAGAGTGCACTCAATCCATTAGCTTCCTATAGACTTTTTATTTAATATAACAAACGCAGCCAAATATTTATGATGATTTTGCAGTGGTGATTGCATAGACGACTCCTCTGTGGCCTAGGAGGAGCCTGCCAAAATATCATTATTGTTAATTAATCAAGTCTAGTTTGAGCCAGCTTCTGCTCCCACTGAAATTAATTGCACACATTTCAATGAATCCAGGTTCTTTAGAATCTGGCCTTCTTTAATGCTAAACTCTGTATTACTTTGGTTTCATTAAGCAAGGTCGCCTTTCCAGCAATTCCTAGGATTTCTGCTTTATTTTAGCAAGTTTCAGCAGGTCAGCTGTGAAAATTGGAGGCTAAGTTCAGTAAAACAGGATGAGGTTACTTATATGTATCAGATCTAAAGGGTTTTTATAACATACCAGCCGCAACAGGGTTTTGTTTCACCCATTTTGAACTTGCTACGGAAAGATGCAGACATCAAAAAGTGCAATATATCACAGACTTGGGCCCCACTCAGTTAAGGAGTTGGGTCTGCTCCTGAATTTGGGCATTTAAGGTATAAATACCAATGCTTTTGGCCTCTGAGTTATTACTAATTGTTTTGGTCAAATGCTCTCGGTGTCGCTAGTGAAGAATTTTGCTTGTCTTGTGAGTGCCACACTGTACCTCATTTGTAAATAGAGCATTTGCAATCGCAAGATTTTGCCAACATAGCTCTTCCTCACGTGTATTAGAACACTATAAACTAGAAACATTGAACACCCTAGTTCAGAATACAGTTGTTAAAAGCTTTCCATGGACTGAGGGAGCTGGCTGAGGTCATTGCTGGACCACTCTCCACCATCTTTGCCAAGTCTTGGGAAATGGGAGAGGTGCCTGAGGACTGGAGGAAAACAAATGTCACTGCAGTCTTCAAAAAGGGCAGGAAGGAGGACCCAGGTAACTCTAGACCAGTCAGCCGCACCTCCATCCCTGGGAAACTGATGGAATGACTTCTCCTGGGTGCCATCTCAAGGCATATCAGGGATAAGAGGGTCATTAGGGGCAGTCAACGTGGCTTCACTAAGGGGAGTCGTGCTTGACCAACCTCATTGACTTTTATGAGGACTTAACAAGATGGATGGATGATGGCAGAGCGGTGGACGTGATCTACCTTGACTTGAATGAGGCATTTGACACAGTCTCCCACAGCATCCTCACAGCTGAACTGAGGGAGTGCGGTCTGAATGAGGGGTAGTGAGGTGACTGTGAACTGGCTGAAGGGAAGAAGCCTCTGGCTTCTTCATGGTGAGGGTGGCAGAGCCTGGCCCAGGCTGCCCAGGGGGGTTGTGGAGTCTCCTTCTGTGCAGACATTCCAACCCGCCTGGACACCTTCCTGTGTAACCTCATCTGGGTGTTCCTGCTCCATGGGGGGATTGCACTGGATGAGCTTTCCAGGTCCCTTCCAACCCCTGACACTCTGGGATTCTGCGAAACCCTCAATGGACAAGGCAGGAAATCTGAAGACTAAAAGATATCAAGCTGAATAAACATACAGGATGTTGATACAAGAAGATGCTTCACTTCATGTTGATGGAAGCAATGGGCTGTGGTTTAGCACACTGACACTGATTTATTCCTTACCTCATTTCATTGACACGTGTATAATTACACAAATTGCTCTTGGAGGCAGAGAAGAGATTTCTCCCTGTCAGGGTTGAACAGATTGGCTCAATCACTGTCAATGAAATTGTTTCATTAATGTAATGACGTGAGAATTTTTCACAACCTACCGCTAATTCGATAGCTGTGAATTAGGACCAGGAGTGCTGTTAAGTGTGTAGCCTGTGCTTCCCTTACATGATTCTGTCACCCTCTAGTGACTGAAGTCTTTGAGACGGTATGAACAGCTCAATCTTTTACTGCAGATGTAAAGCTTTGTTGTTTAAATTAGAAGGTCCAAGGTTAAATCCCTGCTACAAAAGAAATCTGCTGCACAGAGCCATAGGAAATTATAGAAACATTAAAAAACAAGCAGACCTCTTCCAGCAGAAGTAAATACTGTGGCTGTCAGGTACCTTGTATTCACAACTCCTGAGGGATTCAAATGTCCTATTGCTCAGACTACCTGGAATTGAACTGGGGAATCTATCACAGGGAAGAAATTCTGCACGTGTTGCTTTAACATGCCCTTGGCGTGCATTTCTCAGTCCTCTGCACACATAACAAGGACTAAGTATTTTATTGTCACTCTCATCCTTTTGTCCAGCTATATTAGGAGGAAAAACCTACACACCTTGAGCACTGAGCGAGATGCTTGTAGGGAACAAGTGGGTCCATGTACCTTCCTTTTCAAATGACCACGTGCAGACTTTGATTTTGAAAGACGTAACTGCTTTGAGATCACATATTCATAACCTATTCCTTGCAGAGTCAGCCTTGGCAATTGGTTGGTCACAAACCATCTATTGTAGCCACTTTAAGGCCTCACTATTCATATCTCACGCTTCAGCTCAGAGACCTTTGGGGATCGTATCTGTTGCCTGGATGACCCACGTTCTCGCGATGACATTAGCACGATGCAGAAATACATTCTATATTTGACACGCTCTCTCTTTTTCCTTTTTACTGTCTTTCTTGGCAAAGCAAATATGTTTGGAAAGCAAACAAAAACTACTACCAGTGCCATGCGGCATACTGGCATTTTTCTCTGTCAGTTGTTGCTAATGCATTGATTTTCTATATCACACGCTGCTACCCTCCCCAAAGCAGCACACACCTGGGTACCACAGATTGAAACACTGGTGGTAGAGAAGTGCAGCCAGAGCCCTGCAGTCTTCGAGGTGCTTTGCACCCACCCAGTTGAGCTCTTTTGAAATAAATGTCCTCTTTTATTTATAAAGCACCTCTCCTGCAGAGAACAGCAAGTGCAAGGAATTACTATTAAATCTTATATTGAAACGCCAAGGCATTCCTGGATTGTACTGAATTATTTTCACGTTTCAGTAATTTATTGAAGAAGTTACTTCTCAAGGATTTTACTGTCAAGCAGCCAGCAGGACATAAGTTTTCTATGGTTCCTTTCATGCCAAAAGAGCCAGGGGGGTGGGGGTGTTATGTATACATTTCCTCTTGTTTTATGGTAAATAATGTAGCTCACATCCTTGCAAGCGCTCAGATCTGGCTGAGTAATGTAATATTCTGAAAAGCCAAGGGAAGGTCTGACTACACAGGCACTGCAGCTTTGCTCTATCAGAAAAGGGAGCATGAAATTGTTAAAAAGCCCTACAGATCACAGAAATAGAAAGAGTGAAGTCCGCCCGTGGTCTCTTGGCTCCAGCGAGCGTCCGGTGATGCCAAAGACTTGTCATCAGAACTAGCGAGAGGACATGGGAAGAGGACGCTGCTCTCGCCGCCGCTCCAGCTCCCGCTGTTTGTGTCACTAACTTCTCCTGGGAATTCAGACCGATAAGAAAAGTCGTCATGGTGCTGACACACAGCTCGTGCAAGTAAAATTAAATACCTGTTGGCGATATAAGAGTAGATTTCCTCCACGTGACAAACTACAAGTGAGTGGTCTCTTTAAGAACCACAGATTAATACAGTGAAATCATTTTAAAAGGGATTAGTAAATATTTTCACTCTCTGTTGTTCATGGAATCACAGGAACCAGTGCCTGAAGGCACATGGTTTATTTTCCTTGTTCCCTTTACGCTTTGCTTTTTTGTGAGAATATTTGCACAATTCCCAGCTGAAATGGACTTTGACACCAAAGTTTATTTTTCCAGTTTCATGATTTCTCACTGCTGCCTTGATTTAGTTCTTATTCAACAACAGCCCAATTATAAAAACTCCACTGCAGTCAATGAATTGACATCAATGCAAAGCTCAGTAGAACTGAGCCAGAACTGGGTTTTAAGGACCTCACATGGCAGTCGCTGAAGTCCATGGGAAAAGATGCTGGTTGGCTTTGACATGTTTTAGGTCAGGCTTAAAAAAAAGCAAGTTAGGCCTGCCTAGAAGGGGGCTTGGGGACAGCTAGAGAAGTAATACACTGCAGCCTGAGGCAGAACAGAATGCGAAACTGGAGATGAATGGATGAGCGACCTTTGTTTGAAGGAGTAGGGAAAAGAGTTGACTTATTTTCCTATCTATTCCAATGTACTCAGTCTCTCCACGCAGCTCTTTGGCTTCTCATATTAAAACCTTTTAAGACACTGTTCAATGAAGAGGGCCTGGTTCTCATGCTGGTAGTATTGAAGAATGATAAAGTACATTTATATTTACTTAAACCTCTTTCTACCAAAAACCCTTTGGTGTAACACAAATATCCCTTCAGTAGCTCTTTCTTCTGCTCTGTCAATTCAAAGTCTATTCCATTCTTTCATCTCATACGACCCCTGACCATAGACTTTTACTGCATTTCATTCAAAGCTCTTCTGCTCAGGGGCTTGAGAGAAACTGAGTGCGAGGAACTTCATTTTACAACTTAGATATATTAATGGGTCATGCTGTGATGAAGACTGTGAAATATTAGAGACTAAAATAGCTCCTACGATGATCTTTTGTGATGCCTTGAAGTTACTTTGCCATAAACATACGCTTTCTGAATACTATTGAAACAGTTTACTGCTGGCTCGCTCTTACTCTGTGTCAATTTTGCATCTTTTGCAGAGAAAAACTTCTGGTTTCTTCCTTTGCAAATGGAAGAATTTCTGGACATTGTTTAATTTAAGTCAGTAGATAAATGATTTGATTTTCAAGTTGCCTTCCTTCATTTAGCCACGACTCTTAAAAGATGACAGAAATCTCTTAGACTCGTGCCAAAGTGCAGAGTTAGAAGAATGAAGTGAGATAACCGCCTAGTTTCGAACCTTCTAATTGATTTCTCAAGCCTTCATATTCATCTAGTTGACAATTTATTCCAAATAACAAGAAAAACTTCCCTGTCAGTTTTCTATTTGACACAATGCGTTTTCCAGCCACTGCAGTTACCAAAGATCAACAGGAACAACTGTGAATTAATGGTTCTATTATTGTTCTTGAAATGGGCTTCCTGCTCCTCTCTAGAGCAGGACAAGCTGTGGGATGTCTCCGAGAAGATGATTAAAGCATCTTTGTATGTTTGCACTTAGACTTGCCAAAGAATTTGTAGAAGAGGTGTTACATATGCCCTGGAAGGAATGGAATAGTTAATTCAAATACTTTTTAAAGAGCTGTATAGAGATACAAATGGAACCGGTTAGGTTGCATGGATCTTTTTTCCCATATTTACAGATACTGCTAACAACATACGGGAAAAAATGGGGTGTAACTCCTAGTAGTGCAGACTGGCCATAAGACCGGGCAATATAATGGAAATGTGCTGGAGCTTCTCTCTTCTTCTGTCTGTTTTAAGTTGTAGTCTTGCCAGAGCAAGGTCATTATCATTTGTTTTTAAAATATCTAATATAGAGACAGTAGCTCCCAAATAATGGTATATATGGTGAGTACCACTTATTTTAGAACTGCATGCTTATGGGACCATATATAACCCCTATGAAAACAGCAAAACACAGTGGCAAGCTTTGGATGAGGCTGAATGTTCAGCACCAAAAGACAGCTTACCTGGATTTAAAGAGAACCACGTATATTGCAATAAGGGACAGGATTCAGAGTCCCATCTGTGTCGCACTCTGATTACAGCAGATGTCTCGTTGCCTCCAAAGAAAACCTCTTTGTTGGTTTTGCGTGCTCTTAGGGTGACAGTGTTTGTTTGGTGAAAGCTCAGAGGATATGAATCATTTGGTCTCTGCAGCTTTTGGCTCCGTTGGTTTATTAGAATTAAAGCCTCATGGGTCACATTTCTAATCTGGCCCAACCAGCTGTTCACAGCGTGGTATTAACTGATCAATAGTGAGTGACCCAGGAGAGCCGGGGGCATTCAGTGCTTTACACAGCGGCTGGAAGCATCTGCTGGTCCCACACGCACCATTGTGAAAGCTCTTTCTATAAATAATATAGATGAGCATCGTTACATCTCATTGTTAGCAGTGGCAAAACAGATGAACAACTCCATCTGGGTTTTAGCATCTTCTCGTACAAAACCAAGAGCTCTGAGGTCCCAAAGTACTCCAGAGGATCCTGAGGAACAACATGCTGTGGCAATTGAAATGTGGCACTGAGGGTGAAGCTGAATTTCCTTCCTGCTTTGCTGCAGGGTTCTGAGCCATTTCCCCACCATCACAAAGTTCTTCGTTTCACAACTGAACCATCGGCCTCTATCATTTTGGTTACTAGTGGCTGATAATCCCTTCTTAGGCTTATTTTATTTACATTGTATATGAGTTTACGTATAGCTTGACATTAAGCAAATTACCAATAAAAGATGTTTTTTACACTTAGACCACTAACGTAGAATTAGCTATAGTTACCTCACTGATTTGCTTGAACTTCCAAGGTGAAGTCTACATACACACACCAACAGAGGACAATTACTCAAATGCAATCATAAGCACCAAGAATATAACAAAAGCTCATCTGAGTGCAGGTAGCAATTAAATGGAAGAGAATCTAATCATGTTTGTCAGAAATATTGAAAAACTTGTTAAAGGTCAAATAATTTGCTAAAGACTTCTTTTGTGATTCAGTCAGAAGGAATTTAAATGGTCACTTTAGGATCTTTACTTTCAATCTTTCACTGAGTGCAAATAATTGCACTGGGCTGAACAATTTACATCTGCTTTCAGATATACTTACTACCCACTTACTAAGAGGTAGCACAGCACCCTATGATACCAAACAGCATTATTTGCATTGCTAAACGCATTATTTAACTAACTATATTAACTATATTTTTACTGAAAACTGAGTTTGTAACATATTCAGATACGCCACATCTATAGGTAGGAAACTTATACATGGGTACTTTAAAGATGCTACGACAGGAGCTAAATCTTACTAAATACTTTCCATGAGCAGCGATGTAATAAGAGCAGAACTGTCTTCATTAGAGGTGTAGATTGGAGCTACTCGCATGAGTAGGATAGGCTAAGTCACTCATTTTCACTCGGTGACCACCACTGGTGTGACATTATCACCCCAGCTCTGTCCTGGGACACACAGTCGATGCACTTGAGGCATAAGATTGGTAAAACATGCAAGTACCTGCCCGTTGTGGCTGGAGGAATCGCATGATCCGCTGGCTCATAAAATATTGAAACACAAGTTTGGAAAGCACAGAAGAAAATACTAGTTGGCTTCCTATAGTATCTCAAGTTTTCTTGCTAGGGAATCAGAACCAAATGGAATGCCAGCTGTTAACAAAATCTATACTCTTTTTATCGGATGCTTCAGGCAAGACCATTCTATCTAATTAGTTGAAAGAAGCTGAGGCCAACAAACTTGCTTAAGAAGTTGGCGTTGGTGTTGCAAACCAGCTCAGGAGAGTTAGCAAAACCAAGAGACGTGCAGCTATCCTTTCAATAATCTTTGTGTTCCTGGAAGCTCTTTTGCTAGCACAATAAACAAGAAACGCGGTGCCTCTTCCTGCTCAGATAATGGATACGAGTTTAAAAAATCATTTCACGGTGGATGAACAGCCAACTTCTTTGTAGCTGTGCTATCATAGAGACACTGTAAGCTGGGAATCGAAATGGGGAGAGAAACAAATGAATGTCTGGGTGACTTGTGCTTCTGTATTTGTTGCTTCTTCCGCAGACTTGGCATGAATTTGGGAGAAGCCTGCAACAAATGTGCAGGTTTCTATTTCAGCAGCCAATTAATATTTACCCCAATAAAGGGTCAAGTTAATACAGTGTGTTTCGGGTTAGTTTCTGAGAGGTTTAACCTGTCAGGGGTATAATTCTGTCATCTCTCTTCACCCGCCTGTCTTTCAAATTCAATGAGACTGATTTTTGCTAAAAGTGGGTCATTCAGATCCCTAACTACAACCATTTTGCAGACATAACTATACTTAAAGCTCGCCTTAAGGTAGAATTAAGTAGCGATTCTGGCTTGTGCATCCTTTGACCTCTTCCTTTATAATATATATATATTTTTCTGCAGACAGGAGATCTAAACACTCAAATCCTACGTAACAAGAAACTCCGAGTCAGCTGTTGGCTGCTTATCACTGCCTAGGGAAATATTTTAATCAACATTAAATCTGTTGGTTTTGAAAGCACCTTGTCTTAGCACTGCAGTGAATTAACTTCATTGAACGGGTTTAATTATTAAAGCCCGGAGGGAGAACTGTTGAGGGCTCTGAGTAGCCATCCAACAATAATCTCTTTGTTTCCAATCTAATAAGGCGACAAAGGGAAAAATATCACAGCCTAATTCATTTCAATCTGTTACATTTTGGGGCTGAATACAAACAATCAGCTTTGCGACCCAGCTATAAGAATCTGAACTGTTATTTGTTGCTTGTGTCTCTGTACTTTTGTGCCTTATTTCTCCCTTGCTTGGATGCTTGAGGTTCTTCCCTGAGGTTTACTTTACACTGGAATTTGGGGGTAGCAACAAGGTAAGAGAAAACTCATAAGCCTGTGGGATACACTTAGTAAATATCGTCTTCCGGCCTTTGTAAATCAAACAGAATGCACCTACAATCTATTCTGCCAAAATAGGTGGCCTAGTTTAATAGATAATTATTAATAAATACTTTGGAGTTGTCCAACCTCAATCCTTTGATTATCAAGTCTTGAAAATCTTGAGTTTATCAAGATCATTTTGGTAAGAGAAATAACCAACCCTCTCAAACCTGAGTGCCGCTAGCTCTGTTAATGCTGAGGGTGATTAGCACCGGCCATCAGAGACATTCACATTTGGGATAATTGGATGATTGGGACCTTGCCATGGCAGGAAGATATTGGAAGCAAAGCTATAAAACACAGTTGCTGTGACAACCTCTGTGAAAGATTGGAGAGTGCTGGGATGGCCACATTTCACTCATTAGTCCACTAGAGCCATCTGGGTTTTATGCTGATAAATGAAAATAATTTCATCCCTCTCTGATAGAAAAAAGACCTTAATCATACAGAAGAGCAAAGAAGGATTTCTGTTGTCACGACAACATCAAGGCAACACAACTTATTTGTTTTAAAACTCAACAACGAATATATAGTGTTTAGGTAAGCGTGCAGGATAGTCTGCCAAGATAAGACTGATGTGTCACGATTTGTTAGGCTGATAGAAGCTGATGACACACAGCAGTGACACATCACCCAGAAATACTTCTGAAGACGCATTTGCCTGAAAAACGACATCATACTGTTGTTAGCAGAATGTAACTCATTAATATGTACATCATGCACCCATGAGTCAATGCAGAGTAGAGCTATTAAGAGCTAAATATATTTTACTATGAATAGAAGACTGATCCACACCGCTCTCTCTGTTACAGCAATAGTTTGATATCTTATTCTGGTGGCATGTTGCCATTTGACGTTCATAGCAGCAGGTGTGTGAGTGACAGATTGAGTGGCCATAACTTTTAGTCTTCTCCAGAACTACTGATGAGCTCATTAATATAGTGAAATGGCTGACAGAAGATTCATGGTAAGAATCTAAAGATCACAGCATCACAGAATCCCAGAATGTCAGGGGTTGGAAGGGCCCTGGAAAGCTCATCCAGTGCAATCCCCCCATGGAGCAGGAACACCCAGATGAGGTTACACAGGAAGGTGTCCAGGCGGGTTGGAATGTCTGCACAGAAGGAGACTCTACAACCCCCCTGGGCAGCCTGGGCCAGGCTCTGCCACCCTCACCAGGAACAAGTTTCTTCTCATATTTAAGTGGAACCTCCTGTGTTCCAGTTTGAACCCATTCCCCCTTGTCCTATCACTGGTTGTCACCGAGAAGAGCCTGGCTCCATCCTCCTGACACTCCCCCTTTAGATATCTGGAAACATGAATGAGTCCCCCCTCAGTCTCCTCTTGTCCAGCTCCAGAGCCCCAGCTCCCTCAGCCTTTCCTCACCCGAGAGATGCTCCACTCCCTTCAGCATCTTTGTTGCTCTGCGCTGGACTCTCTGCAGCAGTTCCCTGTCCTGCTGGAACTGAGGGGCCACAACTGGACACAAGATTCCAGGTGTGGTCTCCCCAGGGCAGAGCAGAGGGGCAGGAGAACCTCTCTGACCTACTGACCACCCCCTTCTAACCCACCCCAGGTACCATTGGCTTCCTGGCCACAAGGGCCCAGTGCTGGCTCATGGTCACCCTGCTGTCCCCAGGACCCCCAGGTCCCTTTCCCCTATGCTGCTCTCTAATAGGTCATTCCCCAACTTACACTGGAACCTGAGGTTGTTCCTGCCCAGATTCAAGACTCTACACTTGCCCTTGTTCTATTTCATTAAATGTTTCCCTGCCCAACTCTCCACCCTGTCCAGGTCTCTGGATGGCAGCACGGTTGATTTGTTTGTATCAAATAGCTTACCTTGAATGTATCAGCCTCTAGTACTGTTGAGCAAATACAATGAGCATTTACTGTAACTGATTGCAAAAGGCGACTGCATGAGAGAATTGAGGAAGAAAATATTCCAGCACCACCAAGCAGGCAGAAAGGCAACAACCCAAACTCAATTTCAACAGCCACAAAACCTCAAATGTGAGAAGTGGGACTTGTAAGAGTTTCTCCTCCCCTTAACACCATTTAATCTCCTGTCCTGGTGGTTCTGTCCCCAGAATCCCATCTCCATGAGATGGTTTCTGTGGCCAGTAACTGCACAATGTCTGCAGTACTAGCAGCTCCAGGTCAAAGAAATACAGCTCTGCCTTTTAAACGAGAGATTGGTCAAGTCAGCATTAACCTTTGCAGATGTTTTTCTATTTTTCTTACAGATAGATTTAATAACCATTTTAAAAAAAATGATCTGTGGCCTTTGAAGAAAAGGCCTGGTGAGACAATTACATTAAAATAGAACAAAAATGTTTCCATCTTTCCCATGCTCTAATTGAGGTCATCAGAGATCCCCCCAGCCAGGAAATTGTTGTTTTTCCTTTATTATCTTCCCACAGAGTGGGACAGATAATATAAGCTGTAGGACCTTCCATTTTGAGACAAGTTAGAGCTCTTCACTTTTTGTCTGTTTGTGCATCTTTATCTATTGATCGCAAAGGGTACCAAAGTCACTAGGTCAGATATGAGCACGTACATTGCAGAGATATGTGCAATGACTTGGATGAATACCCTAATTAGCATTTACCTGCCTGGGAAATAATAAAGAGCGGAGCTTACTACATTTCGTTGAACCAAACCTTTTCCTGTGAATTTGCCGGCTTAATGTGTTAGCACTTGGAAGCGGCACAGGAAACCAAATAATTTACAGTTCATTAATAACTTTAAGTACCTTCTGGCGTGGGTCTGCTTTCTTTCATGTCCTGCTCAACACCAGCTTGGTTCCGTTGTGAAAGAAGATCGCATTGCTCAGCAGTGATTTTCAAGCCTCTAGAGCTTTGCTGTTGGAGGTCTCACGTCAGCCCTGCATCCGAGGGACACAGCAGGAGGTCTGTAAGTCTTCAGTCCTCTGATTTTACTACTTTATTCTCTCTGAATGGCTCTGGTTGCAACTATTGAGCATAAACTTCAAAATGGATCTTGTTTAGGAGAAACGCACTTAGTCTAATTCATTATTCAACTCAGTGCAGTGTTGGCTGTGTTGTCCCCTAAAGAGTTCCTTAAACAGCTTAAAGAACCACGTAAGAAAGAGTTAAACCACCCACTTAGACATTATCAGTAGCCTCTACATGCAAGAATAGATTTGCAATAGATTCTTTTTCTTTTTTTCTCATGCATGCATTTAAAATAAATATTCCATTGTCATCTCTGCTCATCACCGCTGCCTTACAGCTAAATCAGGTGTTGCCTTCTTACTGTTGAATCTCAAAAGATATATAAGTTGCTTGAACAGTCCTCTCCTCTGCAGCTGCCTCATCTGCCATAGCATTTATTCATCCTCTCAGCTATCTCCCTACCTGATAGGGAGTTTTCTGGTAAAAACAAAGAGAAAGCTGCAACTTCAGCTATATCTGAGCAGATTTTGTAGTGGACTGGGGGTTTTTTCCCTCTAAACAAACTTGGTTTTGTAAGGCAGAGAGAATTCCAATTACAAGAACATAGAGAAAATCCACAGCCTCTCAACAAAACCAGTAAGGTTTACAGGTGCTACTGAGAATGCTTAGATTAAATAGGATCTTTTCAGCCCCTGAGATGTTTCTGCACTGATTACACCCATCCCTATGAAATCTAATGGACTGCGCAATATGTGAAGTGGCACAGTAGTATCTAAGAGTATGCGTCTGGCATTTAAAACATAATTTCCCACTTCTTACTTCAGGTTACTGCCTCCTCATTTCACTTTGTCATACTGTGGTGCTCTAGTGTTCACAATGATGATAAAGTATCTCATCCAAGGGGCTGCCAAGTGAAATTTTAATCAAAGGCCTTTTGTAGCTGAACGACTGGCTTTGTTAAGTGATCAATATCTATTGATTGAGAGAGCCTAGAAGAAAAATGCGTCTCTTTGCTTTCACAAAGGAAGAACTTATTAAAAGTTATTAGAACATGGGCCAATTTGCCCCTCCAAGGAATCTGGATCCAAACTGAAATAGAGACATTGGCTGAAATCACCACGCACCCATTTTCAGTCCTCTCCTTAGCTGTACTGCTAATTAGGACCTGAATATGAACAGCCTGCTGATATCTAATACCTCGGGAAGGAAAAAGCTCCCATAATTACAATTATGTGTACCACATAACTTGTTCTCTTTCTTAAAGCTGCATTGCTATGCAATGGGCTAAAGAGAGACCAGGCTAAAAGCATCTGTGGAAATCAGACAGGGGTAGGACGGTGAAAGCGCTAATTAATATGCTTGTTTGGCAATGTAATAATCAGGATGAACCACCAGTAAGTAGGAATCTGGAACCAGATCGCAACAGAATAGGCAAGGGAGGGATGCTGAGAGCAGGAATGGGCTATAGAGGATCTTACCGGAGGTAACCGGGAGATGATGCCAAAGGAATGTCCCCTCAGCCCTGAAAACGCCACGTTCTGCAACTTCATTTTGTGGAACAGGTTCCTGACTCCTGTCCCCTTCAAGGATGCTCCTTCCAGAAATACTGTTTGCGAGGAAAATTATAAAGACCAGTTAATGCACTTCAGAGCATGGAAGAAATCAGTAACAGAGAAATCTGGGGGGTGTTATACCCTTCTGTACCTCTCCAAGATCCCTGTTCTCTCTGTTTTTAAGTGGATGAGGAAAATAGCAACATTCATGTATGTACAAGTTTCTCCTTCGACATATTTCTGACGTTATATGCATATTTACATGCATCACATATGCAATTAAACACTCTTCCTCAAGGAATTTCTATTCATTCTCCATCAGCACAAATAATTCAGCGCATCTTTCCTATCCTCCTCTTTAAAATATTGAGGATTCCTCCTAAGGCAGCGTGGTGTCCTTCACCATGCGGATGTAGCACATCAGAACACCAAAAACTCAAGGAAGAAAATCAGTTTGGTCGCAGGAAGATGTAAAGATCCCAGATGTGACCCAGCCAGACCTTCCCTTGAGAGCTCCACTAAATATTACTGAGGTTTGCAGCTTTTTGCTGGACCCCACTCCAGCAGCACCATCCAATATCCTATTTCTAATATTTTGGGGGACGGCAGGAACATTTTTACTGAGTAGCAAGTTGATACACCAGCCAAGTTATTTTACAGAGAACAAAAGCCCAGTATTGCTGAAGCCGCATGTATGTGCTTTGCCAACAAATTAACTAAAGGATCCTTAGATATATCGTACATACCATATAAATTTGCTACAAATCGCTCTGTAGGCAGAAAAGCTTCAGGTTTTCACAGTTCTGTTCCACTTAACGTCAGCTTCTAAAAACATAAATTTGAACCAGAGAACCAAGCAAGCGATGGGTAACGTCGCTTTAGAAATCCACAGTTATTTTGTGTAAACTGCTGTTTTTTGGCAATCCAGCCTGCTCCTCTCGCCCCAGGATTTTCAAGCCTGCCTGGGTTTTCCATTTGCTCAGCAAACAAAGGCTCTCCCTCCTCCTTGCCTCAGGGTAGGCTGGAGGCAGAGCTCAGGACTCCATAGAGCCTGCCCGTGTAAGCACCATTTGGGATTTGGGAGCATGGCTGCTGCATGGCAATGAGGTTTGCTTTTGAAGAACGCTCACAAGAACTGAATTCACCCAGGGTTAAACCACAGGCTTTTCAAAACTCAAACTAAACAGCCCTTGCTGACCCTGTGCCCTATTACGCTTTCTCACTGTCTCATATTAATAAAAACCGAACCGCTCTGTGCTCCGTCCAAGACGGGAGTCCTCGGGGCAAATGAAAACCAAGCCAGCAATGTACGTCTCAGCTAAACTCTGGAACGAGTTATTTTCCCTTAGATCTAAGAACACATAACTAGAGTTGAGCACATTGTGCTTTGCCGATCCGCTCTCCCCGTGCTGTCAGCAGAACCCCATTTTGGCATCAAGGCATCGATCACCAGCGTGTGAGCCAGTGCTGGGCAAGTAGCAATTCCCCTTGTTCCACCAGCCATCTCACCAATCATTATTTTCTGGGGTTTCTGGCCAAACTGAGCCCGGGCAGGTCTCAATAACCATCTCGCTCATGCGCTTTCTGCCCCCGATGCTTTGAGTCATGGGCGGACTCTGAGTCAGATAAGTCAGCGTTAGGAAATATCTATGAATGTGGAACAAAATACTGGGACAAGCCTAAAGCGCCGCTTTCTTGGTAAGGCAGACTGATGTGAGTTTGCTGCTGTGTATGGCTACTAACCAGAAACCCCATAATTCCCAAATATACTAGTGCCCTGAGAGGGTCTTTAAAGCAGCAATAAACTCATGAAAATGGAAAATGGATGCATTGCTTTTCTCTCTTATATGCCTCATGGACATCATTTAATCCATTTCCTACAGTGACACCTGCACTAGAAAACCAGAGGAATTCAAAGCAAATGAATGGATTCATCCCCTGTGTGACCGCAGAGCCTTAATATTTGTGCTTAGCTCCCCGCTTGGATTGTTTTTCACCTAAGGAGGTATTGACTGTAATACCCAAACGCTGTTTCAAAGCAGGCGAGGAGCATTCCTATGGATGAATCGCAATCTTGCGGATCACCACCAAAGGAGGCAGACTTCCTAAGAAGGAGATTTACAGACGCGCTACCTTGTTGTGGCAGGCTATGTGCCCAGGATGGCCAACGTCCTAGTCGACAATCAAGACAAATGTCCTATTTTAGATGGCGAGATCGGCTCCCGTTGGGAGTCATTGAACTCTTGAGATGCTTTATAACCAGCAGCAAAATAGAGAATAAACCGGAGGGAATAATGCTGTAAGCAGAGCTGGGAGATGCCGTTGGTGCTCTCCATCTGTGCTTTATGTGAACAAATGGGCAGCTGTAATCCTTCGTGACGATGTCGCCATCAGGATGGCTCTTTGGGCAAAAGGACTGATTTTGCCCTTCGGTCGCAATTTCAGGCTGTGGTTTCCAGCGCCTGTCTGATGGTTTGAAGCAGGAAAACCATTTGGGAACGTCTGGGGAGCCAGACACGTCCCTGCTGCCCACAGCCGGGCACAAAAACAGCGTACCAGAGAATTCAGAAGCCACCACGAGCTCTAATGGGTTTTTACTTCCAAGACAGACTTCTCATTTGTACCAAATATTACAAACTGAAGTGAATGTATAAACCTGAAAGCACTCGCATTGGTATTACCCCTCCATTTTAACACGTTGGAAGTATTTTAATTGTTTCCCCTTTTCCACGTTGCTCTTTTCTTAATGAAGTTATATAGGAATTATAGCTAACCGCAAACGCCCAGGTTTTTTAACGTTAAAGCCTTGCAATGGCCTTGGCAGCTAAACGCGAGCCTAACGTTGTTTAAAGCAAAGAGATTCCCACTACGCCACTTTGCATATAACAAGCCGGCTTGCTAAAAATACAGACATTTCAGAATTATGGGCGCTTGGTTCCCTGCTCTCTGCAAATGGAGCGAGTCACCAGAACCAAGCTCAGCGCCTGGGCACGGACCCGCAGGTCTGGGCAGCAGAGCCATAAGAGCGGCTGCTGGCATGTGGGGGTGAAGCGGCCAATAACGAGATGGATGATAGAAATCAAATATTACAAAGCACTCCTGAGTATTATAATATATTGTCGGCTTTGTTATGATAATAACACCACGCAGATACTTAGTCTAGTTTAAGAGTAGTCCTAAAGATAATTTTAGCTCCGTTTTACAACCGGTGCACATAACTTAGTCAAAACAGATAGCTCTGCTCTCCCCATCCCCAGCCCTGCACCTAAGCCATAAATCTTTTTCTTCCTATACTGCCGTAGTATTATTTTATCTTGATCTCGAAGAAACGCCACGTTTGTGAAATATGTTCTAGCATATGGGGAGAAATAAATACAAGTATATATCTAAAGAGTGAGTCTGGCAGCAAATGTCCCTTGTACATTGCCAGTGTTCCTCAGCACTGAATTTAAAGGCACCACATTGACTGTGACAGGTCATCGGTCTGCATGGACCAGCTGCTCCCACTCTTGCTGAGAACCCGAAGCAGCAGCAGTTTTATACACGACCACGGACACGTGGCATTAACAAGAAAGAAAAAGCCAAGGGGATGGAGCAGAAGGTTGCTTGGGATGTCATCATTTAATCTCTGCCACCCTGGTTCCCCCCCCCAGTGAAATAACAACGCTTTCCTACTTCACAGGGGCTGTTTGGCTTCATATTCTCTATTTCTCTAATATGTCTTTTCCAGCACAAATGTTTGGATCCATGCTGCTGTCTGTACTTTAACCTCACAGCTCAGTCTATTAGGTAATTCCCAGATGCCCAGTACATACCGGTCTGCCCTCAAGAGCTCATTTCTACAGGCATATCGAGTGCCAATAAACAGGAGAAGTTTTACAGCATGAAAACATGAACCCCGTGTTTGCTCAATGAGAGAAGGCATAAGAGCTTGGGAACCATGTGAACACTGACCTGGCTGTTTGTTCAAAGCATCCGTGGAGCTTGAAGGGACCAAAAAGTCAATGCTACAGCAGAAGGGCTCTGGTTTGCCTTGTATAGAAGTAAAAGGAGGACGTTTCCCAACGCGGCTGGATCTCTGGCTGGCACAGAAATGGAGGGGTTGGCAAAAGAAAAGCAACTAACATCAGATCCATCTGCTTAGAATTAGCTTCTGAGTTGACGCAATCCACTGGGCAGCCGGAATGCACAAAAGGAGAACGAAACCAGGGGAAACGTGGATTGCAGCTGATCAGGACATTTTCGGCTCAATGGAATTTTGAAAGTGAACTCTCTTGCAATGAGGTTTTAGTTTTAGCAGGTGTTGTCAAGCAGAAGCTTTTGTCCAGAGCTTTGTATTTGGTTATGATTTCTGAGCAAGCGGGCGGACCAGCATCAAAGAAGAGCAAGGACAGACCCGCATGAAAACGCGTTTTGTCATCGCGAAGCAGACAGGCTGATGTCATTCGTTTTTGGAGAAACATTTTCCTCCTGCCCTAATGCGAGTTGAAAATGAAATATGAAAGCTATAACAAAACGGATTTATCCTCCTCCACTTGGCTCTAATGAGAATCTTTTTGGACAGAGGTCAGGAAGGGGGTGACATATGCGCACAGGTCCATTTGAAGTCTTCGAAGAGCGAATTGCAGTGAATTCCGCTCAACGTTAGCGACTGAGGGTCCCAATCTAAAGCCTCCAATGATTCAGAACCTACTTTTTGGACCAAAGAAGAAACTAGCAGAGCTTGATTCCTGCGAGAGGGGTCACTGCACAAATGGCCCTGAGGTTGGGAAGGTTCCTGTGACGCTGACTCACTCATGTGTCAAGTCGCTCTAGCGAAAGCCTTTCTGCCTGAATGTCCCTTGATGTAACACAGTTCAGCAACCCATTCCTCTCTTAAGGGCTTCCTGCAAGGTGTCCTAAAATACCCTTCACACAGGTTTGGAATTGGCACCATGCAAAAAACCCCCCATATTTGCTGCTTAGTATTAATTTTTTATGATGTTTTTAAGACCATACATCACTCCAGACACTCAGTTTCGGAGAGAATTGCTGCAGTTCTGGCCAATTCTGATGACTGGAGAATTTTGTGGTCTGGTGTGCTGTCGAGAGTGGGAGGACAATACTGCAAGGAACAACAGTTCGTTTCTGCTTTCTCCATCATCAAAACATCTATAGCTCAGTTCGCCAAGACAGTCTCCTACATCATGCTGAACAAAAGGAGGAAAATCCAGTTCTACAGCTCTTCTCATTTAAAAGAAAATGTGGCTTTCACAACTGATTTTTAAGGTGCATTTTTCCTGCGGTAGAATCAGAACCCCTGCAGGAAGCGATCAAGTGCAGGTAATACGCATGAAGAAGTGCTGTTCCAGCCCCTGAGATGTGGATTATTGAACATGATTTTTAATGTATTCCAAGGTAATACTACTTGGTTAGTGTTAACACTGCGAAATCAGCATGATCTTTTATTATTATCCTGAATATTGGTTTTGTGAGGAAGTTCATCTGCAGAAAAGCGTGCTGTGAGATGTTACTGATTCTTTACCTGATTAACTGAATTAATGAACAGATCTTCTTTTCCCATTTATCTGCTCTTCCTTTCTCGCTTTCATCTCTTTGCTCGAATGAATCACTGTTTGAGCCCCAGTATGTCAGAGCACTGTGAAGATAAGGTTCAGCAATAGTGCGCCCCAGGTACTGGGAACTCTATTATTATCATTATTATTATTCTCCTGAGCAAACCTGGCTCCAGTATTAGGCAAGAGGGACATTTTTTCCCCCTCAGGATCTGCTAAATCAACAGGGAAACAAGCGATAAAAGAACCAACGCTCCCTATACGCACTTACAGAACCACACACCTACCCTCTAAACTCAAATCTCTTCTGCATCATTGTTCTTTGCACGGGATTTTTCCAGCCTAAGAGATAAGAACTTAAATTAGTCAGCAGTTAGTCTCCTAATTTAGGTACTTAGGCCTGTGAAATACTTGTTTCTATTGCCAAGAAGCAGTAGTTAGGCACCTAAAAATAAGAGATGTGACTACATCTTCCACCTCCCCATCCCATGTTGAGTTTAGGAGAACGTCGTGTTGTGAAATCCAGCACCGGAGGCTGGTCGCTCTGCCACCGAGTCACAGGAATCCTGCCTATTGTTTGCACATGGAAAAACGTTTTGGTTCAAGTCCATTCTTCAGAATATAAAGAACATCACACCCCATCTTGCTGCCCAAAAGCAGCGATTGGTGGCACCGATGCCAACCAGCCTGGGAAAATCTGTGCTCGCCGAGGTCTGATTTTAAGGTAAGAGAACAGCCCGAGAAGTTCAGATCTTCACACGCTTGGGTTTTGAGGCTTTAGAGCACGAGGGTTTTCTAACACATGGATGTGATTAGGAACATGAATTGGTCCTCCCTAGTGACCAATGTGAACTGGGGAAACTGCTGCAACTGAGCCGGTATAAAAACACTTGATATTTTGGTCACAATCACAATCCTGCTTCTACCACTTCAACCACAAAACAGCCCTCTAGAAAACAACCTATTCCTATTCAAGCGGAGTAGCTTCCCATTCCTTTCCCATTCTTAATTAGTATTTACTACGTAGTCAAAAGCATCAGTGACAAAAATATATATATTTCCTTGTAGTTGCACTCTTTTCTTGGAAAACCTACCGCTTTTAGTTACACTTGGGTCTGGAGAACAATGAACAGCACAACACATCATTTCTTCTCTGTAAAATGGCTTTAGGGTGTAATAAACAACCCATTTCTTTTCATCCTGCTTTCACCCAAGTACTTAATCATCTCCCATTTTAGTTATTTAGTAATTTCCACTACAGTGAAAGATGCCAGAAATAAGGCCTCTGCTCTTTTGAACTTTAATTCCTCAGCATGGAAATAAATAGTGGGAGAATTTTGCCACATCCAGTTTTACAGCAGGTACTCCAGGGGGCTCAAAGAGCGTGCAACTAATTAACAGCAAGTTCTTTAAGTCCTGCTCCATCACCTTCATGTAAGCCCAGTCCTTGCATGACCATTGAAGAGCTTCTGAGACTAATCCGATAATTCATCCTATTTCTACCTCACTTTCTAACCTATAAGACGTTAAAACCAGACAGAGAACCTTGCGAATCACGTAGTTGGGTCCATATTTTGTCACACGTTTGCTGATCACGTATCACCTAGAAATTCTTGCGAAAAGCTCCAACTTGTGCTAAACGAGCCCAGGGTAATTTTACTAATATCCTCCTACATTAAAAATGAACACTGAGTCATGGAAAAAAGCATTTAAAGAATATAAATATTTTCATTTACGTTCCCCCCCGTTGTTGAACATGAGTATGAAAGACTTTTCTACTTTGTATACAAGTTTTCCAGCGACACAGACTCTGGACATAAATAAAATGTTGAAATAAAGTCCTTCACATGTACAAATATTTTGCTTTGCCGATCTAATTACCATTCTTGCCTGCTGGTGTTTTAAGTAGAGTTTTAAAATGTCAGGCAGCCGGGAGGGTTTGTTTGGGTTTTTGGGCTTTGTGTCGTTTCTTTGTTTTCCATGAGATGCTAATTTGCGGTAATTGTATTACGCAGTCGTAAGAGCCTGGCTCTGAGGAAGAGAATTATTGGTGTGTGTATTTTAGTAATAACAATTAGAGAGGCAGAATAAGAGAGAGGAGAAAGAACACATTACTGAAGTGCTTGTGTGCTTAGGAAGAACGCTACAGCTTGCTGTTTAGGGGAATCAAACCCTGTCCATTATCTTCAAACACCTTTGAGATACACGCCATTGAGATACAAACTATACATCTCTACAGACAGCATTAATCTGAGGCAATATATGGATTTAAAATAAGAAACAGGTGGTGATTTTTGTTGCACTAGGCACATGGAAGCTCTTAACTCCTTTTGTTATTGGAGGTTCTTAAGAGAGAGACCCAACAGGAGAGGAAAGAAATGAAGATCTTTGTTGTTAATCTTACAGCAATACCTTGATACCTTAATTAGGAACGCAGTGTGTTTCTGAACTAAACTAAAAGGCAGCCCCGACCCCATGTTGCTTAAGACATAACACAGCAGATGGGTAAAGGAGCAAACAGGTGCATCAGGAGACGGGAGCGAGTTTAGCCCAGGCAAAAGAAGCCACGGATACGGCTCATCATCTGTCTGGCCAAAATCTTCAGCTGAGGAGGCAGCCTGGCAGGGCTTGGAAAAGGTTAAAGCTGATCTTGCACAGGTGTGACGTTGATTGTCTGCTCATCCGTAGATTCGCAGCCTTGCGCTACAAACGTCTGTCTCCCTAGAACACACCGTGCTGGCCGCTGCATGACAGGCTCCTAAATTAGATGGAGCACTGATTTATTCTGGCACGGTAGTTTCTACCCTGAAGAGAAAGGGTCCGGTAAGCTCAGCAGCCAAGTTTCTGGAGCTGCAGCTACTGAGTTTGACTGGAGGGGTTTTGGATGCCGTCTCTGCCCATGTCGGTGCTGCCAGCAGAAGGCGGCTGCCTGGAACACGCTGCCAAAAGCACTCGCCGTTGCCACATCTCTTTCAAAGCTGCTGACTTCTGCTGCCATCAGCTTGGGCCCCTTCCATTGCACGGGGATCTCAGACAAAACGCAGCGATAGCAAATAGTGGGTAAACACCTACGGAAATTCCGATATATTATTAACATAGTACACCCTTGCCCTAAAGCATTTTCTCTAGCTGGAGATGGCAGTGGATGAAATGAGCTTTACATTTACAGTCTCAAAGCACCACAGGCTCCTTGTAGATGAGAGGCTCCATATATCAAATGTAACTTATCGTTATGCTCTAAGCTGCTTGGAAGATTACCTGGACAAAAGCTGCTGTTTGAGCACAGTAGGGAGGTGGAGGCTTAGCAGAGATTAAAGAATTATATACGAACTCACACGGCAAGAGAAACGTAGCATGGCCAACGCAAGACGCCCTAAGCTTGGACAACCAGCTCACAGCAGGATGAGGAGACAAATAAAGCTCACAGTGACTTCAAGAGAACATTTCTGAATAAAGACAGAATTTCTTCCCCAGGGTTTTTCAGAGTGACGCTTCTCTAAAGCGGTCAAGGAATTCACCGCACTGCGCGCTTTGGGTGGAAAAAGAAAGCTCGCAGGCCTGCCGTCAGTGCTGAGGCACAAGACTAGGCCTAAATCGAGTTGAGATCTGGGAAAGATAAAGCAGCGCACTGGTTTTATTTCTGTAACGGTGATGTTATAGGCATTGCAGTCAGGGCTGCTGTACAAAGATGTGCCACGCAGAGCTGTGGCCCTAATGACAGTCCTGCCTTGCCAGAGGAAAGCTGGAAGGAGAAAGGGAGATGAAGGGAGATGCTTTGGGGAGACAAACCAAGGCAGTAGCACAAGGGCAGGTGTTGCTGTACATTGGATCTCATTGCTTTTCACGTGGGGGCGGGCAGCAAATAAAAATCTGAATGAAGTTTCTGAACAAGACAGCCGTGATTTAGACACAACTTCAACTCCCCCAAACTATTTTACATTATGAAGATTAATGTTGAGCTAAAGCAGAGAGAATTGGCTTAAACTCACAAGAGAAAAGCACCAGTAATATCATGGGAAGGGACCCAGTTAGACACAGGAGGTAAACAAGAAAGGGGGCAGGATGAAAACAGAAGTAGGCACTCATCTCTGGATAGATTCATTTCAGCAGTAGGGAAAATGAATCTTCCCGAGGCGAGAAAATAGCACTGTCCTCTGTATGTGGTTAGACTTTATCAGATCGTCCAGGTAATAAATCAAACTAGGAAATTCTTCATGAGTTACATGGAAATGAACGTTCAACGGCAGCTCTGTGTAACCAGGCAGCCTGCAGCTGCACACAAAATCACTGACCCACATTATTACCTATTGTGAGTTAAGAAAGTGGTCTTTTAGCCTTAATGAAGCTGTCTTGATTTATGCAAAAGCATGCTATCTAGATAGAGTAGATAGAACCCTTACTCCGAAAGGATTACAGTCCAGGTAAAAGACAGAAGGGAGAGAAAAGCTTTACTTCCTCTGCTTTGCGGGCAGGGAAGATACACTTAGAAATAGACTTGCCAAAGGTCACCAGAGAAGGTTGCAGAAGAAACAAGGACATGTCCAGGACTCTTGTTCCTTCCATCACCTGAATACACAGACCTGTCTTCTGCAGATCTTACCTGTTGGGTGGGACTCTGCAGGACATTTAATCCTCTCTCAACAGGGAAAGCAAGCTCAGTTAAACACCGTGACAGATCTTTGCCTAATCTGGTCTTGCAGTCTTCCAATGATGGATATTCACAGCCTCTCCAGGCAGATCTTTCACCTGTGTGCAGAGATGCAAAGTCCGAGATCAAACAGCTCCCCTTCCAACTTCACAGCTCATGCTTTCTAAATTGTACCATTCTCACTGCTTTCTCCTGAATTTTCTTAAGTCTAAGACTTTTCAATTGGATACATGCAGCTCTAGCATGTCTCGCCAGAGCTATGTAACAGATCACTTCATAAAACTTAGCTGTGACAGCAATCCCAACCATCTTTACCTGATAACACACTGTACTTTGTTCAGTGCCCCTTCTGACCTTGGACTGTTCATGGTCTCCAGGTGAAGGAGTTTTTCACTGCAATGCATTAATTTTCCTCCGAGGATTTGAGGGAAAACCCTACTGTCTGGCACTTGCTTCTGCTTCCCTCCACTCCAGAATGCTGCCCTCTAACAAGGGGATTACTCATAGATGAGCTGATACTTTGAGTACAGTGCTAATGACCGAAGCTATGAATATAAATATATTTCCACTGTGCATTTAAGAGCTTGGAACAAGCCACCAGTATGGAGAGGTCATACGTATCATTAGAAATAAAACCCTGGGTGGGATTCCTCTCTCTTCCCCTCCTCTGAGTCATTTAAACTCATTTTCCAATTGATCACGTGAAACAGAGTTGCCTCATCCTAAGGCATCTAAAATAGGTCTGCTGAATCATGGTCTGTAAAGGTCTGTAGTAATTCAAGCTTTCTTTTATTAATTTAGCTTTCACTCTCTCCCAACATCCTTTTGGACTCAGGGAGGACTGAGATCCAGCCCAACATGCCCATCGGTGTTGGGTCAGTGTTGGCTCAAGCGCTCTCAGCATCCATCAGAAACAAGGGTTACATCCATAGGCCAAGCAGCACAGGTGCTGAGAAAACCGCGGAGAAAGGGAAGCTGAGCATTCACAAATGGCCGCTCGCTTTTGCAGTTTGCTAAGTTCTCAAAATTAACTTGAATTCTCATTTCTTCCCCTCAAAGCCCTTGGGATTTCCTCTCATAGGGTCTTTTGTTCTAAAACAAAGTCTGCAAGCGATACAGGAGCTGGAACTGTCATAAGGTCAAGACAACTATGCTTTCTCAAACTCTTTGCCTGATCTACACAACTTGCACGTTCCTGTTACCCGCTTTTACATTTTCCTCCCAGTAGCAATGACTGTCCAAGAAAAACGCAGCCTGAAGTTGTGGGGACAGTGATTAAGCTACTGCCAAGCCCAGCTTTGCATTCCGTGCTCTCCTGGGGCAATCCGAGCATCACTTTTAGATGTGTGTTCATCTAAAACTTGCCCTCTCAAGGTTGCTGCCCAGAGGAGGAGCTGGAGAATCTGTGCATGGGCAAGCACCGGTTCATCTGCTTCTCTGTGGCTGTAGAAATTGCTTTTCCTTGGCTGTAAAAGTCCAACCCATGTTCTTTCACTTGACAACATCATTTTTACATCCATCTGCTCACCATCAGCCACGTGAAAAATCGACCTCACCTTAACAGCACATTCTGGTCAAGGTATTTAATATTTAAACCCCCGTCTCCGGGTAGTTGCGCTGCACTTTGTCGCAGATTGCATGGTCAGTGTGTCTGTCTCCCCGTGTTATTTCCTTCAAGCTCAGTTAGCCTGGCAGGCAATTCTCTTTTTATATCTCAAGAACTACTTGTTAGACTATAAACAAGAGCTTATTAGCTGGCTTCTACTTTCTGATCTCTGCAGGAACTGGGGGAAAAAAAGAAGACATTAAAACAGTACTTGTCATCAGACTGAGTGCTCTTCCATTCTGAGCAATACGGGACTGGCAGGAGATTACGGTAATGGCAAGGACATTGCCTGCTACATCAGCAGAGCAGGAAAGTTACTGCTGCTCCTTGACAGTGTGGAGCTGAGCTCTGCAACTGGGGACGTGCTGGAGTCCAGCCCGACAGCCCTGGGATACAGGGAACAGTGCCCCTGCGAGCCATCAATATACTAGTGGGGAGATAAAGGGAGCAAAGCATGGATTTTCAGGCACAGAGTCCTGTCTCTGCATGAAGAGAGGAGCCTGCTGTGCTGTGCTGTGCTGTGAATCGCCTCCCCAGATGCTCAGAGAAGCTGTGCTGCCTTCTGGAGACTGGAGAGGTGAGTGAGGGTTGGGGCAAACAAGGGGCCGGGGTGTGTTCTTCCCCAAAGCAGCTCTCTCCACAGGCTGAGGGTTATCTGGTTGGTTTTAAGCGTGAGTATCTGTCAGTTCTTTCTGCTGCATCTGCTTGACTTACTGGGAATCATGTGCTTAAAAATCAAGTTTGATAATTTATTATTTTCCAGTCCACCATCAACTCTCTAATGACCACAGAGATGCTGGATGCTACAGTCACTTTGCATTGATGTGCTTAGTAAAATCCGTCCTTTTCTTTCTTGGAATTATTCTTCAACTTGTTCCCTCTTGCAGGAAAGAAAATATAAAGATGCAATTTCATTTTGGTGCACAAAATGCCAACTCCCACAGTGTAATACCTTTTTATGTCCCCACTCCCAGCCTCCCTGCTTTTGAACTGGGCTTTTGAGGGGTGGTTCACATTAAGAGGAGTTATAAACATACTTGTCTGTGGGAAAACTCAGTTTTGGGAATCAACTGTGTGACAGTTCTTGCTGCTCAGTGTCTGCGTGAAGTGTGGCTTGAGGAACCCATCTGAGAGACCTCATGTTAGGACGCTTAGGGACTCTTATCTCAGATTTAACAGGAGTAGTCTCAGTGGTTATTTTTCATAGCTCTGATCAATATTTTGGATACAAACACTATATCCACAACTAGGTGCTGGGTTTTCAGTGCACACTTGTAGCTTTCCCCTTTGTGCTCCCCATATCTCAGTTAGGCTTATCCTCACTTTTCCATCTGATGTACCTTTTCTCCATATTTAGTCAGCTAAGGCTGAGCTTGGCTTCCAGATACTGTGAAACCTTGTGTCACTCAGTAGGAAACTTGTTCCTTGCAACATCTTCCACTTGGCAGGCATTGCTTTTCCCTATAGATTTCTCAAACGAGCAGTTTAGTAGGTGAAGGAGTCACTTAGTAAAGCTTAGACTAAATTCTGGACTTATAAATCTCCTTCGCAGTTTGGAGTCCTGAATTACATCCCACAGGTTTCTATCTCTCCTAGAACTGGTCTCAGCAGGTGAACTGCTGATTGGCTTTGATTGGTGTCCCTAAAGGAGAGCGGGCTGCTGAGAACACGGCGAGAGAAGTCAGGCAACAAAACCCACGTTGGTATCTTAGTTGTTGTTAAACAATACTGAGCTGAAAAATGTTGGTTCCACCGGCTGGAGCCAGCCTGAGGAAGGCTCCCTAAAA
Organism: Nesoenas mayeri; assembly: GCF_963082525.1. Taxonomy (NCBI): domain Eukaryota; kingdom Metazoa; phylum Chordata; class Aves; order Columbiformes; family Columbidae; genus Nesoenas; species Nesoenas mayeri. The sequence continues at coordinate 2,515,768 of NC_137555.1, read as the reverse complement.
TAGCCTCCTGCTCTATTCTTATATGGGAACCATGGCAGTAAGTGAACGTTGCTTCTGGGAATCATATTGTTTGTGTCTTTGTCTCCTTCAGGGGGGTGACGATCTCCAAAGAGCTCAACAACGTGCAGCATTGACACGGCAAACCTCATTCTCCCCTTCAGAACGAGCCAGAAGTTGATGTAAACCAACTCGAATTCGCAGTCCAAGAGCCCGAGTGACAACTGCTCCACAGTTGGATGTTAGAAAATAGATGGAGAAGCTTTAATTGACACTTCAGACCCTCAAGTGACATTGCTGAGCAGACACAGCAGCAGCCGCCTCCACCTTGTCAGGTTTCTAAGACAGTTATAAGGCACAATCAGGACTAACACAAGGTAATTAAAAGCAGCATTGATTTCCTCTTGGGAGAAATCTAAATTTGAGACCTTTTGGAATACATATAAATATTTTATGTAAATCGCAAATCTTGCCAAAAAGGCAGAAATGAATTTAACCTGCAGTTCCTTTACCTCTCATCATGTAATCCTGCCAAGTAGGATAAGTAGCCTCAGTTTTGCGTAGCCTCGCTTCTACACCCAAAAAAATGCAAAAGGAGTCAAATCTGTCTTGGAAATGGTGGTTATTAACTGTGCTATAACAGTAAAAACTTGGGGAGAAAGGCAGATTTTCTAATATGTTTCTAGATCCTTCCCATTGTTCCTGGTGCTGCGCTTCTAAGACCTTCTTAAAAACTCTTTCCCCCAGCAAAGCCAGGCAAATGTTGCCAGTAGAACCTTCTGAGAACTGATCTCACCACTCTTTCTACCTGAAAAGGGAGCGAAGCACAAGAGCCGCGCATGAACTTCCTCAGCTCCTCGCCATGGCTTTCCTCCCTGGAAACTCCTCCGACTGCTCCAACTGCACCCACTCCGTGGGGCCTGTGAACATTTCCAAAGCCATTTTACTGGGGGTTATTCTAGGGGGGCTGATAGTTTTTGGGGTTTTGGGTAACATTCTGGTTATCCTCTCTGTAGCCTGCCACAGACATCTCCAGAGCGTTACCCACTATTATATAATTAACCTGGCTGTAGCTGACCTCCTCTTGACTTCCACTGTTCTGCCCTTCTCAGCTACTATGGAGATTTTGGGCTACTGGGCCTTTGGGAGGATCTTCTGCAACATCTGGGCAGCTGTTGACGTCCTTTGCTGCACCGCGTCCATCATGAGCCTGTGTATCATCTCGATAGACAGATACATTGGGGTGAGCTACCCGCTGAGATACCCGAGCATAGTGACGGAGAAGAGGGGCCTCCTGGCGTTACTGTGCGTTTGGGCTTTGTCGCTGGTGATCTCCATCGGGCCTCTTTTTGGCTGGAAGGAACCGGCGCCAGAAGACGAGACCATCTGTCAGATCACCGAGGAGCCCGGCTACGTGTTATTCTCCGCCCTGGGCTCCTTCTACCTTCCCTTGACCATTATCTTGGTGATGTATTGCCGGGTGTACGTGGTGGCCAAAAGGGAAAACAAAGGTCTGAGTTCCGGGCTGAAGACGGAGAGATCTCATTCAGAACAAGTGACCCTACGGATCCATCGCAAAAACGCTCCTGGAGCGAGCGGGTCGGCGTCCAACCCCAAGAGCAAACATCATTTCTCAGTGCGTCTCCTCAAGTTCTCCAGGGAAAAGAAAGCGGCCAAGACCCTGGGGATAGTTGTGGGATGCTTCGTTCTGTGCTGGCTTCCATTTTTTGTAGTAATGCCTCTTGGTAAGTAAAGCAAAACCTTTCTCAGCACCTTCCCTGGAGAGAGGGCAAGACTTGTGCTTGTGTACTGTGATGCTGATAGAAAAGCTCTGAGGGCATAATTTCCTATTGGAAAGCTGTCAGCATCAAAACACCATCACAAAGCGGTGAATGTAAAAAAAATGACAGTCTTAAATGAAACAAAACATCTTTGGTTCAAAGAGAAGCATAAAATTCTGAAAATGATTGGCAGGATTGAATATTCTTCTTTCCATACAGAAAATACTCTTTCAGAACCAAGACTGTTATTTCTGACCAGCTCTGCTATAGAAACAATATATCTAGATTTGTATGTGCTTATATCTAGATGTGTGTGTGCCTATATCTAAGTTTGCAACCAATTCTTCAGGTGATATAAATATATTAGAGCTCGAGATATAAATGCATGCAGGGTCAAAGCAGCTGTGGCCAGATCTCCTGGAGTGCTCAGCACCTATTAATTCTCTCTATAAGGGAAAAATATCAGCTTTCTATCAGGAAATTCACACTGTGAGGTAGCATATTTCAAATGAAATGGGTTTGTTTTTTTAATTAATTGTATGAGCAGTCAAGAGACAACAGTGAGGATCCTTCAAACTAATTTTATACTCCTCTGGCTTGCATCTCTTGTGGAAACCCACTAAGTCACACACCGGCTTCAACCATCACGCTGAATACGAATATTTATTCACCAGTTGTCATTCTAAAGGGGAGAGAAGTCAGGGATTTGTTCTGCTTTGCTATCAGTGAAATATAAAGAAGTAATTAGAATTTTAATTAAACCTTGTTCAGGCACCTTTGGTGCAATTTCAGGATCTAAAAGCAGAATACTAATTTCATAGCTAGAGCTGAGGGTGAGGTACGTGGCACATCACGCTGAACTTTGCTCTGCACCAGCCGTGCTAAATATTAGTTTTTGAAACACACAACCATAAATCCATGATTTGTTCAATTTCAGTGGCTTCTCTTATGGAAAGGGCTTATGCTGTATAGGAAAAATAAAGATTGTGTTCAAGTTTTAGCTCGTAGCAGAACAACAGGTACAACTAAGAAAAACCAGCCTTACCTGAACACAAAGCTTATAAAAGCCGTTCCTTTTTCAATTCACCTCTGCTGGATTTCCCCAGATTACAAGGCTGCTTCACAAAAACCTGCTGCTAAAGTTGCCACGTGAAAAAAGCAAAAGTAGAGATTGTTTTCTGCTGGTCGATACTGGGAAGTGATGGGATGAGAGATGCGGGTGTTGGATGAGAAGGAGCCCTGCAAGGTCTGGCTCGTGCCATCCAGGATCTCAGCACGTTGGAATGCTGGTTGCCAAGAGGTCTGAAACATACCCAAAAAGGGTTTGCGAGGACACACTAAACACACTTCTTTTCATCTGCAAACGGCTTTGCCCACACAGAGCTGTTATTAATTAATTTGCTTTGGATTTAAGAAATTTTCTGGACTCGAGGCTGGCTTTGCATCTTTCTTTGATCCCTTAGAAGGAAAGTTTCTTGAGGTTAGTTTTGCTGTCTTTGTGGGGTTACTGTGTTATTTTTAAAGCATTTAATAAGCCTTTCAAAACCTATTTGCTACTTTTGTTTCAAGACAAAAAAACTATTAAACAGACAAGTGGCCCGAAAAAAACAAGGAAACACATCTTGAGGCCGACTGTCCCACCAGAGATGATTGCACATGGCACTCACAGAATCCCAGGATGTCAGGGGTTGGAAGGGACCTGGAAAGCTCATCCAGTGCAATCCCCCCATGGAGCAGGAACACCCAGATGAGGTTACACAGGAAGGTGTCCAGGCGGGTTGGAATGTCTGCACAGAAGGAGACTCCACAACCCCCTGGGCAGCCTGGGCCAGGCTCTGCCACCCTCACCAGGAACAAGTTTCTTCTCAAATTTAAGTGGAACCTCTTGTGTTCCAGTTTGAACCCATTACCCCTTGTCCTATCACTGGTTGTCACCGAGAAGAGCCTGGCTCCATCCTTCTGACATCCTCCTCCTCCCAAAACTTCAGTTTATTTTACTGTGATCTACTTCACCTTCAAGATCCCCATGTCTATTAACATCAACTCTACCAGCCAAGAACTAATGGAAAACAAGAAACACCAGGCTCGTTAAAGTGTACAACAAATGAAATGAGGGTAGGAACTTTTGGGGTGTAGGTATGGGAAGGACAAGAGTGATAGCAAGATATCAAGAAAGGCATGAAATCAAGATACCCATATCAGTAGATGTTGCTGCAAATAACTGGAGAAACGGTTTGAGTATCCCTGCCATAAGACAACAGCTTAATTGGAACTGTTGTGTAAAGTTGCCAGTTGCAACCTGTGTAAGTTAAGTCTTTCTTACCTTCTCAATTGAGGGGTTTCATTCGAAGCAAAGGGTTTGTGCAAAGCCTTTTAGTCCAAAAGTCCAATCCACCTTCTTCTCGCTTGGCTTTGATGTTTGTAGAGTAAGCCAGGGAATGATAATCCTGTTGCATAAAGAGAAACGATGTTAAGATTCGGGTTTTCTCTGCATGCTGGAGTGCAAACCTACACATCAAAAAGCTTCTGTAAACTGTGTGTCAAACAGCTGGATCCCCCTGGGAGAAGTCAGGTTTTCGTTTCTACATGCACTTCCTCGCCCTCTTCAGAGGTGACCAGTGGCTCCACTCCTCGCTCTCTACATTTCCTTCCCAAGCAGAAGATCTTCAGATAGAATCATAGAATAGTTTGGGTTCACGTGTCCAAACGTTCCTTATTCTACACTAGGCATCCACCTTTCTATAAGCAGACAGGGGTTATATTCAGCAGAAAGAAATGTTAATCTTCTGAATAGATTACTTGCCTCTTTCAATAGGATGTCTCTCTGTCCACTTAAGGGATTTTACTCCATGTATCATCTTCTACACGTGTTGCATCATTTACTTTCTTATTTTTCTTCCATGGCACCTAATCACCAACTGCTTATGAATCCCTTGAACTTGCCCATTTTACAAGCTTTCATGTTAATTGCATGGCGAGAACAGCTCTAAAAGCTTTTAAGTGCTGACCTTTACACTTGGGTCACCTCATGCTTGGCTTCTTTCTCAAAACATAACCGCACTAAAGCACTCAGTTCAGATCCTTAGGAGGAGTGCAAAGTAGGTGTCACGAACAGGGGATTATGCCCCTTTTACATGAACAAGAACCCACTGCTTTGCTGAACAAATTAAAATCTAGGATCTAGCCAAGAGAATTAGCAAGTGATGGAGGTGGCATCTGGACCAGGTTCAGCTGATAATCCAGTAACCACCAGACAAACACAACACAGAGACAGGAGAAAACAAACCCGAGCTTACCTGCACCACCCAAAGAGGGTTAAAAAGAAGAGCCTGAGTTTATCTACAGCTCCTGGGCCAAACTGCAGAGGGTTTGTGGGTAGAAGCCATAGGTGAGGCTCATCTGGGTAATTAGGACTCATTAGGCCCTGTCACTTTGCAATTGCAGGTTGTCACATAGTGTGTTTCTTCCATTTCTGGTTTTTGCTTTCCTCTTGCGATTGCTAGAAAGGGATATGGGGAGATGTAGAAAGAAATATTCAAAGTTAGAGGAGTCTGAAAATTCAGTGCAAGTCCATAGTGATGTAACTTCACCCTCAACGCCCCCTCGGAAACCGGTGCCAAAGGCCAGACCTTTTCCTGGACTGGGAAACTTTCAGGAGATTTATTTTCAACAACATAGATGACAGTGCTTGGAGATCATTTTGAGGTGAAACATGCACAAAACTGACGGGGAAAAAAAAAAGAAAGAAAGAAAAAGGATTCGGGTATGACAAAAATGGTCCTAAGTTAGGATTGATGGTTCATTTTAACAAAAGCTCGGAAGCAAATAAACACACAGAGCGTGCGATGGCAAACTGGCTTAAATCTGGCCGGTTGTAGATGTTAATTTGAGAAGCAGAAAGAAGAAAAGAGGGAAAGTCTGAGGCAGGATGACACAGGGGACAAAATCAGACGACTAAACTGGGCAAGGGAGGGGAAGGATGTTGGCATTGCTCAATCATTCTCCTGATGAAGAGAGGAGGAAACAGGATACGCTGGAGGGTATTTGTATTTGGAGTAGTAAATTAGTCTTGTGAACTGACACAAACACTGTCAAGGGAATCCACTAATCCTGTCTATTTGCCCATCTGCAGCTGGTTTCTAATGAGTATTTTGTGGTTATTGTTTAAATGGAGTCCAAAGGGAACGACTCTGCTTTCACTAGAGCTAAACCAGGAAAATAAAATGTGGGGTTTTGTCTATGCCATTGATACAATAACTCAGGAGGTCACAAGGTTAAAGGAAAGCTAAGATTTGGTTATAAGCGCATGATTCCAAGGCTTCGGGATGAATAGCAAATATCTTAAAAATGTGAGCAACGCCATCCAGAATGATTCCACTGCAGCAACAGCAGGGAAGCTGGGATTTCAATGACAATTAAGTTGATTTGTAAAACAATGTGATTATTTGAGTTTATACGGGTAACAAAACCTCAGTTTACCTTCCCATGGGTTTTTATCGGCTTTCTAAATCTGCAGCTGCCTACAGTGAATCTGGAAATAGTTGCTTGCTGAGATGTTTGCTCTTTGCCAGAAATATCATCCATCATAAGTGGGTACAATGTGAAACGGAGCATAAATTAGGGCTGAAAAAATCCAAGTAATCAGAGCACTGTTTTCCATTTTCCCATTTCCCTGATCCATTTTCCCCCTGGATCAGCCACAATATTCCAGGCCTGGGACAGGCACAGCTGTAAATAGGCAAGACTTGCCAGCTGTAGGCTTTACCCTTCCTCACATCTATGAACTGTTGCATTAATCTGATAGCACAAAACCCAGAAGCGTTTCCTACTCTTCAATGGTTCTTTGGTCCCATTTTTGTTCCCATAGAACATAACTTTCCATAAGGAGCAGCAGGGTGAGACGTGCTGGGAGAGCATATATGTACAGAGTGCAGCTGTTGCATGTCTGCAGCAACACACACACAAATATAGTTATAGGTATATACATATATATAAAAATATACTTTCCAGGGGGTGGCTTGTGTTTGACTCGAGATGCAGTATAGAATGCCAGTCTTATGGAATAAAGTTCAGAGCTAAAATTGAGCCTGGGAACACAAGTTGTGACACATTTCTCAATGTTTATAGAGCAAACTGCCTCACGAGAGACCTGGGCTGCCCCTGTACGGAGTGAATGTGTGTGGGCACATCAGTGCTCCTCTGTGCTTCCCCCTCCGGGTTTTTAGGGCAATTGCTCTGGAATAGCTGCTGCCCTCTAGTTTGACCCCTTTTGGGCAGATCCCAGGACTTGAGTTTTAAGCTTTGCCTCCCCATAAATCACTATCCCTGTTTCCAGTTCGCTGGGATTCCAGAGGAGTGTTTGCTACGTGTCGGAGGCAAGACAGGGTAGGATTTTTGTTTGATTCCTGTGCAAGGTTTAAAATAGGTGCTTGTGGTTCCCTAGGACACTTCAAGCCGTGATAACATGATATAAAATAACACTACCAAATACCGTTCTGTTGTCTGCTCACAAGGTGCACAAGCACCGCTGTCGTCTTCCCACTGGAATCTGTAACACAGAAAATAAAAAGGGAAAAAGAGGAGTGAACCTAAACAGAGCCGCAACATTTAGTAGCAGAGATGGATTTTAATGGGTCCATGGGTCATAAAAATGTATGGGAGCGTATTCCCCTGGTGCTGACAGAGATGATACAGAGTAAACAAGTAACACAAGTTTTTGCGCTCTGTCCATCTGGGAAACCGCGCACGACATCAGCGCTGGTATTTAAACAACCTGTAATCAAGCAGCTCTGTAACTTCTGACAAATGACGCAGTCAAATTACATCTTTGTGACTGAATTGGCACTTACTCACCAGGGGGCCCATGGAAAACGTGTCTCTCGGATCTGAAGAAACTTCGAGTTGACAAACAGGGAAATAAATGATGAGGGAAGAGAACGCAACCCTGATCTTTTCAGGGGGGAGTGATGAAATACCTAATGGAAAAGGGTCTCAGGAGGCTAATAGTACATTTTATTTTCTTTAATTTCCATACAACAAGCAATTGAATGGTGCTATTGACACCGAGAGTCCTCAGCGTTTTGAAAATGTAGCAGGAACTCAAGCATCGTTTAGTCAATCTACAATTCAAAGGCATTAAAAGATAAGTAGCATTTTTCTTTCCTGTTCTTCAGCACAGGCTGCAGGGAGACAATGGAAGATGAAGCCTCTAAACTGTCATCCGTTTTGCCACTGTTGACCATTTTATTCCTGACAATATACTGGGGAAGACATTAAGGCTTGTGAATAGAATAGAGAATTAGTTTTAAGTAAGAAAACTTTCCGCTGTCCAACTCTATCAGAGGATACTCGGATGGCAGCACTTTATTAATCTATGATTATACCTAACCTAGAATGAGAGGATTGGAAAAGCTCGCTCTAGAGATTTAGGTGCTGCAATAATTGTTTTCTCAGTCCTGGCTGCTAATAGACAATATCCAAACTGACTAATTGGCAGCTGCCAAGCTGCTATGTAGGAAAGAGAGTCTTTACCGTGTACTTTACAGAGCGACTTCACCACTCCGGTTGTTTTATTCTCATAGTTAATTACTGTCATTGGGTTCTTTGTTTTTGGTTTAAAGCCTATGTTTTATTTCTATTTGAACTCATGGTTTGAGCTGCCAGCCACTGCCTGCTTCAATGGTTCAGCACACTCAACAAAACACTTTATCACCGCCTCAGCAGCACTGTTTGAAAATTCCTCCCGCTTGCTACCAGATACATCAACTCCTGATATTAATCATGCCAGCAGCAGCACTGAATATTAAAGGCCCGGAAGGAAAGAATCAATTCTTAGTATTCTGTGGGTAGAGACACGGTTCCCCAAAGACCTGGAGAATATGATCTTCTTCCCCTTTTGCCAGATGCTCAGGTAGAAGAAAAGATGAGGAAAAGTTTGTGAATATAGAGGTAACCAGGTGCTTGCAACATGCAGAAGGATGTTCTTCATTATACAGTGAAAACGCGGGAGGTCAAACACTTTCTGCACCCTGCACAATAAACCAGTGGCTCAAACAGTGGCAGGTCTTGATTTCCATCACTATGGAAGTTGGATAAGCTGTCGGCACAAGTAGGAAGAGGGTCCAAGTTATTTCTACTTCGATTTTACATCTCGCTCTGTTACGTATTGTGTCCATTGACCATCAGTTCCGGCTTCAGCCCTTCCAAGATGCTACAGGCAATATTGCTGCCTATTGATGTTTGTATTGTGCCATTCACAGGACAACATATAGTCATAGCAAAACCTTTAGGCGGAGCTTTAGCTGGTTTAAACTCACGCAACACCACTAACTAGCACAACCCAGCAGAGCAAAGCTTCCGTCCTAAAGCCTAAGCTGTAGCCACCATCGGAAAGAAAACATGAATGCCAGCACGTGTCGGGCTCTCCAGACAGCAAAGTTTGTGCCCTGTTAAAGCTACTTCATTTTCTTTTCGCTGTGAGTTGGTCCAAGGCAACGAGGCTCTACACTGATGAACCAAAAAAGGTTACATTAATAAATTAGCATGCAGATCCCCACCCCAAGGAAAGAGCAAGAGGCAGACTCTGGCACTGGCTGTCTTCTATTTTTAACAGGCTTTGGCAAGGCACGAGCATTCCGTTCGAAGCGAGCCAGAAGTTGCAGCAAACAGGAATTGTTATTGTTTACCCATTTTTACACTCAGCCTCACAGCTGATTCCCCACACTGAGATTTGTTTCACCTTTTGTCTCAACACTAAATGGGAAAGCATTAGATACGCTGCAATTAAATGAGGAAATAGAGAAAAAATGGAGCGTGATTCGAGCATTTAGAAGCCTTTCTTTATTTTTCATCTGCCAACGACTTCAGCCAGCAAGTTCTTTGAGAACATTGTTTTGTTGTTTTTCACTCAAGGAAAGCAGCATTAATTTGCTGAGAAACATTTTAGTTGTGTGGATATGCCAGCTCGCTCGTGCTTAACTGCAAAATAGCGTTTGCTTTCTTTAGCAAAACATTTTTGGTCTTAAAAGCTGGTTGATATTGAAACTGGTAGCGAAGCTGCTCTACCTGGGTAGCTTGGAGCAATGGAGGAGAAATCCCGGAGGCAGCGAGACCTGTTTGTGATACCAGGTTGTGACTGGGGTTGCAATCGGAGGTTCAGCTGCTCCAACGCAAAGACCAAACTCCTGTGGCATGTTTTGCACCTTCTGCACCACCTTTGAGTGTCTTAGGGGACCTCTCCCCAACCTGAGATAACTGGAAGGCATCTCACCCTCCCACACCTCCCAGTTCTTCACTGATGGATCCTCTGGGCCCATCGGCTCCACTCAACGGTGCCGCAGCAAGACGACATCGCTCTGTGTTTCGCAGCAGAGACCACGTTGAGCAGAATGAGCAGGTCATTAATCACCCTGCACTATTTGTGTCTCTGGTTTGTATTTTGATATGTTCTCACACAGGCAAAAACACCCTGAGAATTTCTTTCTGGCTTCTGCCCCTTGGAAGCATTTGCTGCACTTGCTGTAGCTTTGTTTGATGAAAATAGGAAGAAAAAGATTCAAAGCGGTGTTCGGCAGCTCTCAGAATTAAATTAGAACACCCTCTAATTGCATTATTAGCTTTTCCTAAGTCAGGGAAGGTGCAATGAACAGATCGATCCCTGGGAAGCCGAGGAGCTGCTCACAGATGCAGTTGAAATGCAGAGGATGATGAACATATTGATGCCCAAAGCTTCCACAGTGTTTCTTGCAACAGGCAGATGCTTCAGATTTTTCTGGGGTGAAGCAGGAAGACGAACATTTGTCAGCGCTGAAAGTTCTGTTTATTACAAACCCGACTATAAAACCCCAAACAAGCCAATTATGTTTTCTGGGAAATCATTTTTCTTCCCGTGCCCAAACTAATTACTGACACTGGTCTGATAGGAACACTTTTCTTTTGCTTAAAGGGGGCAAGAAACAGCCCTTTCCCTTCACAGGATACAGAAAATATGTTTCTCTTTCTCTGGTTCTGGACTAATTGGTCTTAGAATTGCTGTTGTCACTCCTGCCCACCCCAGCATCACACAGACTTTGGGTTTCTAGTTCATTCACATTGAGCCAATATTGATTTGATTTTTAAGCAACGAGAAGTGCCAAATAAGAGAATGAGGGGATCTTGTTACAATGGCCACTTTCCGGTGTCATTCAAGAAAAACAACAGATTTCTAAAGAATTCTCCATAAGCATCACTGTTGACTCTTTGACATCTTACATATGCCTCTGTAGTTTTATAATAAACCTCTCCATGAGTAAATCTCTTCAGCATTTACTGACATCCTATTCAAATCATTTAAAAACTTGCTTATAAAAGCAGTAAGGAGATCAAGACATAGTTAAAAACCCAAAGGTTTGGCATTAGGAACAATGTTGCCAAGATTATAAATCAGCAGATAACTCATAATTAAATCCTATGTTAACACATACCATAATCTTATTTTTTAAAAGGATATTAGTAACGCTATTTAATTTTCAATTCTCATGGTCACTTGTAGTTGACTGTACTAATAAATGCACAATTTATGGCTCTGTCATTGATATGCTGAATTATCTTCAGCAAAAGATTTCAAATGTTTTGAATGTTATCCTGCCTTCTACAGAATAAAAAGTCCCATAGGACTTGCCTTATTAAGGAGCCATCTAAGTTCTTGCTTTTGGAATCATTTCTAGGGGGTAAGCTTGCAACTGTATATCAGTTTATATATATGTATATATACATATATATATATATATATAATGGCTGCATGTGAGACCCTCTCCAGTGTTCATTCACATAAGAAGGAACCTTTCCTTTCAATCCTCTGAATTTTAGGTGCATTCTATGAGACAGAACACATGGAAAGCTACATTTTCTAAAGGATTCAAGGCAAATGAGCCCCCGATACTGTTCTTTGGCTCACTAATCTTGAATTGGAAGTCCTGGAGGCAATTTGCCTCTCCCACTTGATACCAGTCCTATGGTTGCCTCTCTGGATACAAATGAGAATACAACACTTGTGTAATAAAGTAGATGTCTTGAATCCATCTCTGATAGAACATCCATGTAATTGTACAACACCGTATATTCTGCAAGACTCGTTCCTACAGGAATTGGGCTTTGAGTCATAAATTTTCCAAGACAGAACAGATTCTTATTTATTTTTCCCAGTGTTTAAGTTTCTTTGGTTACCTGCAATTTCTCACTGCCCCTGCCTTAACACTCTGTGTATTTTCCATTTTAGGTTCTTTCTTTCCTGCAGTCAAACCCCCGGACACACTTTTTAAAATAACATTTTGGCTTGGATACCTAAACAGCTGCATCAACCCCATAATCTATCCATGCTCGAGTCAAGAGTTTAAGAAAGCGTTCCAAAACGTCCTGAGAGTGCAGTGCCTCCCGAGGAAGCAAGCGGCGAAGAAGCAGTCCCCAAGTTTCAACCTCAACCATCCCGCCAGCCCGAGCATGGAGAGCAGCAGAGGTGTCGTCCGGATCCCCGTCGGCTCGGGAGAAACCTTCTATAAGATTTCCAAGTCGGACGGGGTCTGTGAATGGAAGATCTTCTCCGCCGTGCAAAGCATGCCTGCCAAAACCACCGTTTCTAAAGACTGTACTGCTGCCAAAGTGAAAAGTAAAGGTTTCCTCCAGGAATGCTGCTGTGCAGGCACTTCAGGGAACCTTGGCCATGAAAACTGTAAAGTGCCAACAATTAAAATCCACACCATCTCCCTCAGTGAAAGCGGAGAGGACGTCTAAAGGACCCAATGTGTCCAGCTGGCCAGCTCATGGCTCTGCTAACGGGATGTTGCTCTTTTGATTGGGAAGCAGGACAAGATGCTACAACAGTTGAAGGGATCTGGGTGAAGCAAACAGAGTAGTGTCCAACAGGGCCAGGCTTTGGAGGTGGGATGTCTCTGAGTGTTGGTAGCCTGAACGATGCCCCTTAGAGACGTCAGTGGATGGTGAGCACCCTATGGTCTTCCAAGAAACTGGCCTCTGCAAGTCATTTGCCTGACAGTTAAAGGCTTTATTTCTCACTGTATTCCCCAGTTTCAAAGTTCCTACTGCTCTAATTTAGGTGCAACGGAAGGGGAAAGTGCAGACTGCATAGACCCCATGCTGATTTCTGCATGGACACTTTCAGACAGCTCCACGTTTAAAACCATTTTGTGATTCTGTCCAGGAAAGCTAAGGTTGGGAGGCTGGGGTCTTGGGACAGTGTTCACAGATCTCTACCTACTTTTCATTTAGGGACAGTGGACAAGAATGTTTTCCTACCATGTCTTGCCTCTTTTGCTCATGTCCAGCAGGAGCTTGGTCGGGTCCTGCACGCCTTGTCGAAGGGAACAGGCAGCTCTTTGGATTTGCATCTTCAGCTGGGCAGGCTCGTTGGTCCTCGTTCCTGGGCTGCACCGGGTGGGGATTTGTTCTTCTGTAATGCCCACAATGTCCTCAACCTGTCTGGAAAAGCAGCCACTTCAGCTCACAGGGCATAACAACATCACTCTGTCGGCTCTTGCCCCGCTTGGAGTCCCTCTAAGCTCCCCTTTGTGCTGTGGATTTCAGTGAACCCCACTGCACTCCCCCCGGCTTCTGAGACCAACCAGAACTTCTCTTGTTTGTACAACCAGCCTCCCAAACCTCCAAAGAAAACCAAAGGAAAACCTGCATGCGTCCTGGGTTTGTTTGGATGGTCTCTGTGCTTTGATGCGGGTCTGATTAAATTCAAAACTAGAAAAGTCAGCATCAAATAAGGCTCCAAGAGGTCCCTTTGTCAGGAACTTTACCCTCATTTTGAGCAGTGGGGGTTTAGCACATTAAATGACTGAAGGACATCCATCTCCCATGAGAAAGGGCCACCCCTTTGGGAATTTGGGAGAAAAGCATTTGGAAGCATCTTATATTTTAATATAGCTAATCCAAATAAATAAATAAATGGGCTGCTCAGCATCTGGAAGAAATAGTGGGAGGAATTCTCTGTACAATATTAGAAATAAGCAGCTCTTGACATAACTCTTCCTGAGCCTGCCAAGTAAGAATGCAGCGTCTTGAAACAACACATAAGCCTTTGCTCATGTCTCAATGTCAGGTCTGTGCTGAATATCTCCTGGCTTGAAAAGAGAAAGGGCTTAAGATAAGGCTGGCTTTTAACGGATAGGGCCTTGAAAGGACACCTTGGTATTATTGATGAGGAATCACTCTTTATTCATCTCTCATTTGGTACAAAGTCCCCAATGTCAAGAGAATTTCGGTCTTCTGTGGCTTTTATTTATGCGTGAATGAGATTTCTTTCCTCCCGCAAACGTATTTGCAGCTACAACGTTATCAGACAATCTGCGAAAGTAAAATCTGATCCTTGGCACTTCTTGCGATACGATTGCTTTGCACAGGGAATGGCACCGTCTACCTGTTGTTGTGCTTGGAAAAGCAGCTCAGCTCATTTTCTGAAGCAAATGGTTATTTGTTCTCCCGCACAAATGCTGCGTAAGAAAGATACAGAATGTCCTAAGCAGGTTAAAATTAGAGGAGAATTCAAATCAAATCCCTGGGCCCCACCCCTTATTTATTTCCAAAAACCACGCATTACTGGACAGCAGATCTGTAGCATTGTCCCATTTTTAGTTTAAATAAGAAACCCAGCCTACCCCTTAAAGCTTTTCTTAGGGTTTTTCCAAAAAGTCCAGAATTTGAAACTAGAAGTGTTGAAATACCATGAAAACAACATTCTCATGGTACTTCAAGCCAAGACTAGAAGCAGAAAAGCTGGAAATCTCATAAGAAAGTCACATGAGACTCGTGGCCAAGGTTTCAGTCTCACGGGGTTCGAATACGTGGGACGTTTGTTTGAACAGAACCTGAACTCTGAAACATTTTGAAAAACACCCATTAAATCGAGCAGGACTATCAAGATTTTAAAACTTCACTGCAAACACTTGCTGCCCAACCCTCTTTGGATACTTATTTATAACTCATGCCCATGAGGTCATTTGTGCCATCTCTCCTTTGGAGCTGCGAGATTTACAGACGCTCTCTCCAGTCATTTTAGATTTGTTGAGGTCTCGTGGCGTCAGGCGAGGGGTTGTGGAGCTACACGCTGGTGAATTAGTCCTTTAATTCCAGAGCAATTCTGACTTAACAGAATGATATGGATCTGTAAGATGAGGATAAATAAGGATAGACATGGAGGGTCACCTCTGTGGCACAGCACTCCTGCTTGGGAGAGATGGAGGTCGGAATGATGAATCGGAGTGAATTTCTCTACATGCTACCACTGATTCCCTGGTGCTTTATTGGCCCACAGGAGCCACTAACGGCCCATAAACCTAAGCCAACTTTTGTACTATTACCATTTATTATGAAGCAGAAGGCAGATTCAGGATCAGTGACACTCGGCAGCCACCCTCGTCCCTTTCCTGACCTGTAACGCACACTTGTGATTGTAGCCATGGACGTGCCACAGCGCTTGGGTGCAGCGCAGGCTGGTGATCGGTTGTGTTGCACAGTGTACAAATCCTTTATGCCAAATGACAGTCCCACGAGCTGTTGTGTTTCGCGACTTTTTGAAGCACTGGGCTGTCAGTGTATCAAGACTAGTGCCACTGGTGAGAAAACATCCCTGTTAGATTTGGAGAGAGATTCATTTACTTAACGAGAGTAAAGCAGCTGCCCTGGAAAAGGCTCTCTGAGTTCCTTCTTGTGCATGCACACTCATACCCGTACACACAAGTGAATAGATATTTCGGTGCAAAGTTGATCTGTTTGTATGGGAAGAGTTGAGTAACTTCAGTGAACACTTAGAAGTGTCTTTGTCCTTTTGTCCCTGTCTCGCTGTCCAGAAGCGCTCGGAGCTCAGCGTCAGGCCAGCCTGGTCCCAGCCACCCCCCTGCCGCTCTCACACACGCCAGCAAAAACACACACACCATTTATTTGGCTCACTCGGAGAATTTCTACATGAAAACTGCCCCGTTCCCTTGCTGCAAGCAGGGTCAGAGGCACTCGTCATCTTGACGGACATTTGGGCTGATGAATGTCAGAAACCATAGAAGGAACTTCTGGAAGGAGAAAAAAAGGAGAAAAATAGGAGCGTAGATTTAAGCAGCCCATATTTTTCTGTTATTTCAATGAACTTGGCACCGGTACAAGAGCTGCAGCCACAGAGGTTGAATGTATTTGTCTGTCGAAAAAGCACCAGCAGAACAAGAGGTTCCCCACTGGCTTGGCCCCTATCACGGCAGGTAAAACCCTCCTGCGATCAGGATGCTGCCATGTGAAACACCGCAGGGGCACAGAAGAGATGGGAACAAGAACACAGTGGAGTGCTGTGATTTTCCCCTCCAAGCCACATCCGCTGGCCCACACTGACCTGCCCACTGCTGTGTCCTGATGGAAATGCTTGAGGGACGAGTGTGACATCCCACCGTCCCCTCTGTTCTGTGTTTTCAGGCAAGATTTCCACTTTGAGTCTCTGCTGCAAAGAGCTGGAAGATGTATGTATGTTTTCATCATATAGATGACTTTCCATTTTCACAGGCTGAGGCCAAGCAGATCACCCATCTCTCTTCCTCGTAGACAAGGAAAGTTCAGTATTCCAGTTTCCACAGTTAATGTTCATTCAGATTTACTGTCTTCTGGTTTTGAGGCTTCACGTACTCTCTAAGGTTATTCAAAATCCAAATACTTAAGATCTGCCTCTTATCCAAATAAATGTCTCCTCTATTTTTTAAATTTTGCTCTGCCAAATCCAAGGAGAAATTATACATTGTGTCAAAGAATATTTTCCTTTGCCAGTCTCTAATGTCCTGAACATCCGTGGCATTGAAAAGAGGAAAGATTAAGCTAAGAATATTTCTTGCTCAGCAAATGGATTTCACAAAGCCTCTTCAGTTGTCTTGCAAAATTTCTCTGCCTGACTTGTTTAATTTTCTGAAAGGTAATGACAGGCTGGAGCAGCATATACCGATCGAAGTCAGTTAAAGAAGACCTTATTGCTTTACTGAAGTGGAAGCCGCTCAGTTCTAGGCGTGCCTGTTGGCCGCGTGTTAACTAATGCTCATGTCGAACGGGGTTTTGATTAGGATCTCCATTTTAAGATAAATCTACTGAGGCACAAAGTGAATCGGTGATTCGCTCAGGGAAGATTTCAGCTGCCCCGTGTTGAATCCGTGCTTGGTAATTAACTCCATATCCTACTCAGAGATACCCTCATCCTCTTTCCTGTCTTAACATGGTTTGGATAAGCAAGACGAGGCTGAAAACCCCCCGCATTGCTCGTACCTGCTCTCAGTCGCCTGCTGCGCGGAGTCTCACCGGTGTATCAGCCTTTAATTTATTTCCCAAGGAGCCCAGGAGTCAGTCAGCACTTTCTATAAAAGAATCCATCCAATATTTATTCTGTTTCTTGCCTAATTATGACAGGGAGAAGGTTAAACCGTCTGGCCAGACTAATCCCGTCTTTTCCTATCACTGCACATAAGTAAACTAAACTTTCTCCATCTGGAAAAGGGAGCTAATCCATAAGCATCATCAACTCCTTTTTGAAAGTATTCCCAAGCAGACTCTTTAATATATGACAGTATTATGAAAATCCAAGGCGCTACAGAGATAGATTGTGGTGCATTAAAACAAAGATCTTCTACCCAGCTTGATAAATGTAATTGAATCATTTATTTCTCAGGAGGAGATTAAGCATTTGTATGAGGGATTTGAGTGAAATGTCATGCCTTCTACACAAAGCATGCTGCATATTTCTCATACTGACAGAGAATAGCAAGCGTGAGCTAAGGGGAAATGAATTGCTAAAGAAGAGAACTACATATTGCAAGCAGCTATCACGTAAGAAATAACACATCTTTCAGTTCCACAACGGGCTTGAAGATTTAGTTAATGCAGATTATTGTTTGTTATATTGAGCTAAAACCCAGGCTGAGAAGTATCCCCATTCAGCAGCACAATGACATTAAGATCTTCTTCAGAGTTGAAAACATCTAAGTGTTAATATTGAAAAGCAAAGCTGATTTTCCAGTCCTGGTTGTCTCAGGCTCAATGACAAGACCCGCTGGTATCGATCCAAATTTCTTCTATGATCTGCAAAAGCTCAGCCCTTTCAAATTGTTTTCTGCAGTAAGAAAACAAATCCATGCAGCATTTCAAAAGGCAATTCCACTCAGCTCATGATCATTGTTTTGTGATACAAACCCTTGCAGAATGTCGCTGAATACTCAGTTCTACTTCCTGACATAACGACTGTGGGAATCGTACACAAGCCGGTTCGGGCTTTTATTTGCTTTGCTGGTCTTTGGTTGCAAAACTGCTTTATTTTGCTTCTGTCTGCATGTTGGACAAATCTGGCTGCCAGTGGTTTTTAAAGGCATTTCTTGAAATGGGCACTGCGTTTTGGGAACCTGGTATCTGATGCCATTGAATTCTCTATGTGCTCTTTTTAAAGGCCCGTTGGTTATCCTGCGACATGTTCGAACAGTCATGCTGGTCATTTTCTTGAACAAAACTGAATGTACATGAAATATTGCTGGGTGAACAAATAAATTATTGGGGGAAATGTGCACTTTGTGACATGTGAGCTACAAGTCTATTCGCCTCTTTTTTCCCAAAACAAGTAAACCTGGGAGCTTCAGCTAAGGACTGAGATTTGGTCCTTAACTGATACAGACCTTGCTTTAAAGATGGACAGGAAAAATGTTGCAACTGTAAGTAATAACTTTGAGTGTCAGAATAGATTTACTGACAGCTAAAAGAAGTAGAGTTATTTTTAAGCTACGGTAGGAAAGTTGTGCAGGAAATGCACATTTTTGCTTGGCTTTATAAAATAAATCCTGTCCAGATTACGTAGGGCTACGTCCGTCTGTCTTAGTAACGTGGTTATAGGTCCTTCCTCTGCTAAAGCGCACGGTCCTTTATTGTGAACCTGCCAGGTGAGGAGAGGAGTGAATTATTGGACATATTGGATCAGGATTGTATTTTCCTAAGCAGGTCATGATTTTCTGACCTTAGACAAGTCACTGTGTCCAAACTCCCCTCTGCACAATGGACATGATACATCCCAACTGTCCTGGGAACGCTGAGCCTCATATAATACCATCCACGATTGTGAAAAGCTGACGTATGACAGGAAAGAAATAAAAACCTGTTGGTGCATTTGTTTCATTTCATTACAAGTACATGAATTTGGCAAATTCTACCTCTGCTTTTTCCGGGATAAACTTCCCAGCCCTTTCCAGGTCCTCAGATGTTTTTGCGAGTATCTCAGCAGCTTCTGTCCACTCAATCCCATCAACAAACTGCCCCGTCACATCCTTTTTGTCATACCCAAGGTAGGACAGAGGTCTTGCTGCTCTGCTGATGGCACAGTGGAAATGAGACATTAGTTTTCTACCTCTGCCTGTCTTAAACGTGAAGACAAAAGGTGCAGCTTTCGCTTAAGCCCAGACCATGGGCCAGCATAGCTGAACGCTGCTCAGGGCCATTCCTGAAGCTACTAAGGATTCTTTCCCTGACTTGAGCCATCAGGGTGAAATAACACACACGGGAAGCTCCGAGATGTCCTCGATTTCCTCCAAAAGTGCATAATCAAGAGAAAAAGCAACATTTCCATTTTCCCTACCTCTGTTCCACACACTGATTTCGACAATAACTTCTGTGCTCAGCATTATGAGTAAGTTTAAACAAATAAGGTGAAACGATCCTGGTTTGTATGAAAGCCACCAACAAATCGCAGAGTAGCTCTTGATTTTCTCACCATTACAAGATACAGTGGTATAGATGTCACAGTACTTAAAATCCCCTAAACTATCCATGCAGTACATGTCAGGCAAGTATCTTCGAGTGCTTTTAGAAGCAATCCTTAATGAGGCCTTTCCAACAGAGAAACTGTATTATACATACCCCTTAAAGGCTCCCAAGCTGTTTCACACACTTTAACTGAAAATCACGTTAACTCTATGAAAAGGTAAAGTCGTCCTGCACTATGGGGTGAAAGGAAATGTGTAGTTGAGTATCTACATGATTCCTTTGATAAGGAAACAGCTACTTCCTTCACCATGAAGAACTTCAAGGGAAATGCAAGAGCATTACAGCCTAATTATGACTTTGGCCAAAGCACCACAGTCAACACAAGGGTATTTTTCTATCTGAATAGCGTATTTAATAACCCCCGGATGGGTGATGCTAATGGGGCTGGTTCATCTCCTGGAAAAACTCATGCTCTCAAGACCTATTGAGATCTTTTTTCATAAAGATTAAGGTCCTGCGAGAAATTTTGTGACAGTTTTAATCACGGTCCCCCGCAGGATACAAATCTTAGCACTACGGGTTTTGTTTTGTTCATTTGGCTGCAAGCAAAGGTCAAAGCAGTCAGGAGCTGTATGGAGCTTCAAACACTTGTACGGCGATAAGTGACACTGCGCTGGCAATTACAGGAGAAGCCAGAGACAGAAAACATCTAGTTTTTCTATCAGTTTGCTATCAGCCTAATGCAATCATAGTTCTTACAACTTCTGCTCATTGCAGTGGTACGTGAGCCAGGTATTCGTTTAAATCCACCGGTTCACTTCATGCAATTACCAGCCTGTGATCTTTATCAGAAAGCTGAACGACTTTGGGGAAAGGGCTTTTTTCTCCCCAGTATTAAGCCTAATGCCGTTCTCCAGCTTGGGCCTGGGCGTGCGGTTGAAATTATCTTTAGTATGGAGCAAATTGACTCAGAGCAGCTATACGGACAGGCTGCTGTTGCTGCTGGCTTAGTTTATCACTGTAATGATTCGCTCTATAAGGGGTAGATTCCCAGATATAATTAAAAGTGGTCCTGTTAATGCAATCATCTGTCTCCCAAAGCAAGGAGAACCTGCATCGGGGAGATGGGTAAGAAATTCCACATAAACATTCCTAAGGGTTTAACTGAAATCATGGCCTGGGCTTGTACACAGCACAAGAGATGTAACAAGTCAGAAGTGGGGTTGAATTTCAGCTGAGGATCGTACCCAAACACACTTCCACACCAGAGCACATCTTTGAGCTTTTACAGTTTGTTATAATTGAAGTGCTCTGTTTTGTTTTGGATAAAACACAGCATATGATGGATAGAAGCTTTCTGGGTATGTTTTCTTTCTCTCTTGCATTTTCTTCCTGACATATTTTGGCAGAAAAGAGAAAAAAACCCTAGAAAAAAATTAATGCCTCCCATATCCAAAAGAAATGAAGGACTCATCCTGATTTCTCTCAACCCAATTAAAAATATATATTGAAGTAGATCTAATGTTCCTTACCCATAACTAGGCAGTCACCGAGGAACCCCAGTAGCAGGACGGTTGGCCAATGGGTCACCTTTGGCTCCTTAACCTGTGGCAGAAATAAGCCAAGAAGTAACAATCTGTCTGCTGATCTAAAGGTTTAATTTAGAAACTTGAGCTCTGTGGGAGATTTGTTCTCAAATAGAAAAACCCGCCCTGAATTTCTCATCGCATACCTGATTTTGCAGATTCTTAACTTGCTTTCTCACTCCTCCACTCTATTGCAAATCAAAGGGAAAGAAGCATTAGAGGGCTTCATAAAATAGCTCATTTGGCACTTATTTCCTCACATTTGCACATGGGTTTGCATTTTCCCCTCCACTGCCCCAGCACACACCTGATTTTCCGTTCGGCAGCTGATGGAACTGGCCAGGGCTGTGGAAAATGGGCCTTTTTGCAGCTGCGTCCTGTTTCCTGACTGAGTGGCAGGTCCCCTGCTGACTAACGCCGAGGAGACAGCATTTCTTCTCACATTTCATTTCTCTTCATCAGTCACACATGCTTAAACTCAGAGAAAACGGGCTTTGCCAGGAGAGCATCTAGGGCTAGGCAGGCTTAGTTATATAGAACATATATAGTGTTAGTCTTAAGCTATACGGTGGGGAGTTGACAGCTGGGAAGTAACAACCCTTGCTGATCAATGTTGAATGCGGCTTCTGTCCCATTTTCATGTTAACCAACCCAGGAACGAGGATTTAGAGGAGTGAAGTGTATACTAACACAACACCACGTTCTGTAGCTAGTGCAGTATTTCCCTCCCCTTAAATATCTCCCAAATACTGAGGAGTTTTTAACCATAACACACCAGCTCCTCAAGGGGGGAATCTGGAGAAATTCTTGCACTAAATGAAATCTGCATTATTTCATAGAACCACTTAGGTTGGAAAAGACCTTTAAGATCATCGAGCCCAACTGCAAAACATCGCCAAGTCCATCATTTCAGCCCAGCTAAGGCTCTGCTATACTAGAGGTTTGTGTTTCACTGCTTGTCTTTGGTTTTTAACCATTAAACAGTATTTTTTATTAAAAACCATAATTGTATGGTGTTGTTGGCTGTTGACATCAAGCTGAAAAGCTGTTCCTTTACTGGTCTTTTTTGTTTTCTCATTACAGCCGCTGGCAGCAAACGAAGCCTTCATGATAAGGCAGTTTTTCACTGACACTACCTACCTTCAGTCGTGATGCTTCTTTACCATCAAATTGCTGCTGGAAACCACACCGAGCTACATTGAGATAAAACATTTGCTATTTATTAGTGAATCAAGTATTGACGTTTATTGGCCCCGTGCCTCTTAAACCAAATACGCCATATGTTGGCAGCTCCCATGATTTCTCCTTGAGAGAGACGGTGCTAGCGGAGCTCCAGCTCGGGGATGCCAAAATGCTACTTCAATTTCAGGAATGTTCTGCGTTTCCCTTGAGAGTCATAAAAATCTCCAGCTAATGGTGCTATATCCGGAGATGTAGCGGAGGAGGGAGCACGGAGGAAGAATATTACCGGGGAATTTTAGGTTTTAAAGGCAACTCTTTCCTCAAGCGCTTGTAAAAGGGAGGACAACCCATCTGGTTTTTATAGACGCTACTGTTAAATTCAGGGGTCGCTAATTACCCCCTCCAAAAGTAGCAAAACCCAACCGCCTCCTACTATTTTGTATATTTAATTTTAATCCTAAGAACTGGAGAAAATCGGCTATTTCGGAGAAGGGAAGAACCTCTTCTAGTGGCTTTTCCAGTTTTGGGGTGCCCAGTCCAGCAATGTCCCATACCTGAACTCCAAGGGGATAATGTAAAGGTGATCTCATCCTCTTCTGAAAAGTGGTTGTTCTGAAGGTGTTCTGGAACACAGGGAAAAGCCAGTCAACACTATAAAGAACAACCTTTTCCTAAACCATACGTAAAACAGGCAGCTTCTTGTTTGTATTCACGCTTTTAAGTCCTCATATCCATGAGGGATTTTTTAATACATTGAGCATTTTTTACAGAAACAGCTTTTTCATCACATATGATGTTAACCAGTGTGGCAACCCAAACTCAAAAATCCTGAGAGATCTATTTCAGAGATGGATGGGGTTTAGGTTTGGGTATTGTTCTTCTTCTTATTGTTATTATTACTACTCCATTGGCCTTACTTTTCTCTACACTCTTAAATAACCAACCTTCTTTTCCAGTTTCAACATTCTTTGCTCAAAATCCCATTTCAGCATAATTACAGGGAAAGAGAACTATTCAGTCTGGTATTTTGTAATTATTTTTTAATTTTAATTATTTTTAATAGTTTTTTAATTAATCCAGGCACTACTGCATGGTGGGTGTACTGAGGCAGATGCATTTCATCACCAGCCTCTGTGTTTCTGCCATTCACCTTGTCTTTCCTCCCCTCCAGATTCAATTTCTTATTACTTACCTGCTTCAAGAAAAGCATTTTGCTGCTACCAAATATCACAAAATGTGGAGGTAACAAACTAAGATTGTTGTTTGTTTTAACTTCGCTGCGGCTGCTGCTATTGAGGGAAAGAATAACTAGAATTGCTTCAGTAGAACAAGCAGTTTGGTTGGTTTGAGGGTGTGAAAGCAGAATAGGAAGACTTTGAGTAATGAGTCCAGGAGGAATTTCCTTGCAAGGTTAACAGAGAACTTGTATCAGACAGTTCAAATGGGTTAAATTCATGTCCCCAAAAAAATGCCTGTGCATTCCCGTCTAAATATGAGAATTTATAAAGTGCTTGGCAAATCCGAAAAGCCAAAAACGTGCCAACGCAAAGAAAAAGGAATATGTACTTATTTCTGAGCACTGAGGCCCAGACCCATAAATTGCCACCTCCTTTTGCCAAAAGAATAGGTTCCATGTGGCTTTTAGCAAGCTATTTTAAGACTCTTCTACGCCTTTCACTGTGTTGTTATATGCAAAGAACATTTGATTGGGAATTCAGTCGTCTCATTCTGAATGCATGACACATACCCAAAAAGAGGCAGTTAAATTAAATTACAAGGCTTGATTGGGTTGTTGTTTCATTTGTAACATGCCTGGAGTGTCTGCTGGCTTCACCGGGAAATGTCTGAATATAAATCTCATCTCAAGCTATATTTACATATGGATCCGGGCATATTGAAAGGCTCCAGAGGACTCATAAGAATCACACACCCCTTCCTGGTGCTGCAAAGGGATCGTGCCCAAATATTCCAGAACCTAGTGTTCACATCACTGGGGACATTTGTTTTGCTGGAAGCTACGTATAAAAACACAATTCGGTTGCTCTCGAAGCAGGTGGCAAACAGCAAATTGGCCGCTAAACACCTGGCGCATCCACGGTGGCTGTTGCGGCGTGTTCGGTGCAGCTTTGCCATCTCGTGGGCTGCAAGTTTGAAAGCAAAGCTGGGGATCCCCACATCCTTTCAGGTTAATTTTGCTTATTCCAACAGAGCAAACCCCGCTCGTGAGGTTTTTTGGGGTTTTTTGTGAGCAATTTGTCAGCGGGGTACGTGTTTAGCTGCTGTAAACGGGTTAATGCTGGAATGCAGGAGCTGGTAGAGCGATGTACAGCTGGAGGATTTCTGCTGATCTTCTGCATTCTTCTCCCATGAACTCTTTAGAACCGCATTAGCCTAATTGGTGTCATTAATCTAACTAGAGTTCTATCATCTTAATTTGTATTGAGGTCAATTTTTGTTTAAGAAAAAAATGGCTAGGCCTTTGTGTAATGTAGCCGTGCATGCCTTTTAAAGCAGGTATTTTACTCTAAATGACGAATTAGAGGTATAATTTCCTTTCAGGCTTTGAAAATTAACATCTAATTATTCTTAACCTAAGGGATATTAGCATTTCTTATGAAACAGAATAACACTCTAAATTTAGAAGAGATAATTCAGTAAATGACAAGGCTGGAATTATTCGAAGGCAAAAGAATCAAGCCAGAATCAGAAGTTTGTAAGACAAGCAAAGAAAAAGGAATCTGCCTTTCACATCTGTAATATTAACATTACCCAGCTGCTTTCAACCCCGCAGCTTGAGAACAGCTCAGCACCAGCAGCACGATCCAGCAATGGGATTTCCATTCTCCTTGGGACCGCTAAGATCTCTGAAGGAGCCGAGATGATCCTTCCGCTTCGTTTCAAAAGTTGGTGTCTGGAAGAAGAATTAGAAACCGGATGCATTGGTTTTAATTGGTGAGAGCAAAACACCATCAGGACAGATTACCAAGCAACGTGATACATTCTCCATCTCTGAAAGGCTTTTAATAAGACTAAATGAGCGTTTAAAGAACGTGATAGTTCAGCTTCAAACTCTTCAGCCTGATCCTGGAAGGAATGAAGAATTAACCAAAGAATCATAGCTTAAAAAAAGACTTAATATTTAGGAATCTAAGGGTCTTTGCTAGCTACAAAACTGCAAACGCTTGTCTTCTCCCTAAGTGCACAAAGGCACAAATCATTTTGCTGGCAGATATTTCATTCTTTCAGATCGTCTCTTCTAATAAGAAGAAGCATTTTCTTTTCCTCTTTATTCTTAACCTGCAGATTGATGCAGAGAGAACTGCAGCAGCCGGAGCCGGGCCTGGATGTAGCCTGACAACTCATTCCTTGTACCTAATGAATTAAAGCTCTTTGGAGAAGGGAGGCAGCCCGAGAGGGGCACTTTCCTGGTAGGATCTCCTTATGTTTCAGCCCGACACTTGTGTCCTCGTTGTCTCTACTGAAGGTTCCC
Organism: Nesoenas mayeri; assembly: GCF_963082525.1. Taxonomy (NCBI): domain Eukaryota; kingdom Metazoa; phylum Chordata; class Aves; order Columbiformes; family Columbidae; genus Nesoenas; species Nesoenas mayeri. The sequence continues at coordinate 2,489,975 of NC_137555.1, read as the reverse complement.
CAGTGAAATGTCGTTAGCTCATTAATTCTCAAGCCAGAAAGGAAGCTCTTCCCTTCCTCTCTTAGGGCTTTAGATGGTTTTCTCTCCCTTTGGATGTCAGGCTCAGTCATTCTTGCATCCTTCCATGGTGAGGGCTGGTCACTGGGAACACTTCAATGCAACACAAAGCCGGTGGGTGAATAATTTCTGGCCCAGAGCAAACGCAGATCCATGACTATGGCATCTGCAGTTCGCCTTAGTTCTAAATTGAACTCCTAGGGCAGGCCTGATGCCAAGAGGTTTTACTCAAAATAGGAGTTTCCACTCTCCCCTGATATGGGGCAGCAAACTGCACTTCCAAACTGGGAGACGTGCTAATATTATCTTCTCCGATGTTCCTCAGCTTTCTCCTAAGCTCTTTTGGTGTTCAAATGATGTAGTTTCAGTGCTAGCGTGAGTTTTGGCAGCCCTGAGGGCTGAAATAATGTCTGCACAAAGCAGCGGGTGGCCAGGGTAACCAGCGTGTTTCCAGCCCTTGGCCTTTGGTGACCACCATACGTACGTTGGCCAGTGGGACCAGGCGGTGGGGTGGCCACATGGGCTCACTGGGGAACCTTCTGGAAACAAAGACTTCAACACAGGTCTTTGTGTTAAGAGTTTGGGCACATTCCTCGTTCCTGCTTTCTTGATAAATTGGTAGCGATTCCTCCTCCACCCCCAGAGTCCTCCTCACCTCTACTACATGGTGTAGATGATGAGTTTCCCTGTGGAAACAAGGTCTTGGTGGTCCCCAGGGCTCTTCCGAACGGGCTTTACACCCTGCTGTAGCATCCTCAAGAACCACGGGGTGAGGAAAGATGGTTTAAAGTCAGTCTAATCTTCCCACGTACGCTTCAGGTCCAATTTTCCTGCGAGCAGCAATGCTGAAGGAGGCAGTTTGTCTTCTCAGCACAGCCACGCTCAGGGAAGGCGTAATTACAGGAGTTTATCTTTTCACTCCACACCGTATTATTCAAAAGGGCAAGATATTTGCCTAGAAACAGTGCAGTAGGAGGGAGGGAAAACTTCCAGCCAACACTGTGCACTTCAACAGCATCTTTCAGCAGAGAATGTGAAAGGGCTTTATAAACATTATTTGGGATATTTTTTTCTAAGCATTTTGCATTGGCCCAAGCTCTTTACCCACTGAATTTAATATACAATTCTTTGGAGGAGCTGGGCTACTTTGAGATGCTGTCTATGCCCTATGAAAGGTTTTTAATGTCTATTTTTTCAGCTTTAAAATTAGAAAATGTGCCCTTCGTATAATGGGTCAGCGAGGGATTTAGTGTGTTGAACCCAGGAGCTTTTTACATTTACACTTATGGAAAATATAGGTTCAGATATAGTCAGGAGAAAACTGAATCTAGTTCTTCTCACGTGAGGAGATGCGAATTGTGTGGTTGGGGTCACGTCCATCGCTCCCTTCTGCTTGTCACGGGTGCTGTGTGGAGATGTGGCCTCTGAGATTAGGACTGTGGGTTTTCATCTATGAAGATCAGGATTTCAAAGCTCAGGCTTCATCGGTTCCCACTGCAGTGAGCGGGTACCGTGCCTATAGCCAAGCACTGCCAACATACTCTGCTGAATTACGGCCCAAATCTGCCTTATAGGCATTTACTTTTTAATGTGAGCATTAACGAGCACTGATAACCCTATTACAACACCAAGAAGATTTCAAACAAAAGTTGCAGGGGTTTGGATTGCATCCCCTCTGTTGCTGTGGCTTGTTCATAACATGGGTATTTAAGACATAAACTTATTATAAATAAAGAGGACCATTTAACATCCAAGTGACAAGTTACAGTGAAACCCAAAGGGTATAAATGCCAGGGGCTTTTTGCAGTTTATAAAATCTTGTTTCTAAGTTTATATAAAACATCTTGCTGGTTTTGTTGGGGATTTTTCTTTAACACTGAAAGAACTCTAGGACCAAATCCAAAGACCACTGCCATGGCTGGAAGTGCTCTCATTGATCTGAGTTTGGCTCAGCCTGTTTTTAATAGGGGATGGCTGCAGGGAGAGGTTTCTGCAGCGCAGGATGGGGGACTCTTGCCCTCTGGTGGCTGTTGCTTTCTCTAGAAACAAACTACCAGCAAAAACTGCTTTAGAGCTGCATTAGGGAAAGAAAAAGAAAGGAAAATAATGATAACAAACCTCACCAAACACTGTGGTGGGAAGGGCGAAGTCTGCAGTAGCAGAGAGTGAGTGTCTGTTAACACCAGAGGAGTAAAAACCTGTTTGGTAATTGTTCCCCTCTGCTGTTTCCAGATTTCGTTCATTTGGCTGCACAAAGCGGGGCCAGAGGAGGCTTTTTCAGAGCTGTGCTAACGAGTTCTCCATTGTTCATCACATCGGAAAGTCGTGCCCAATAAAACTCAGCACCATCCATACACGCGTGTTTAATCAAGGCTCCTTGCCAGCAAACCACTAAGACCGTTGCCCAAAAGACCACAGGGCCCCTGTTGCCACTGGGTTCCTCCCACTGTAGCCCTGGGTCTGCTCAGGGATGCTCTGAGGGTTCATAGACCGTGTCAGGGTTAAGGGAACTGCTCTACTCAGTGATTTTTTAATGTTGGAGAAACACTGAGCGGTTTGGTGGTAAGGGAGACACTCTTTGTTGCTGAAATCAACACTGAACCATCAGAAGAGAGAGGAAAATGGATCTGAGCTGAAAAATTTTGAGCCCAAGGGTTTGTTTGTTGGGGTTTTTTTGCTTCTGAGGATCTGATTTATTGCTCTGGTATAAGAGCATATTTAACCTAATCAAATAGTTTCTGTGTGACAGCTTTAATCAGGAGAACTGCAAGCTGCGTACAAAGGTGCTCAGAACTGTATTTCTCTTTTATGAGAGGTAAACTGAGGCACGAAGCCAGCCCCAAGACCAAAAGCAGACATAAGCATGGCACCAATTTCAAGCCCCTTCAGTGCAGGCATCCCCAAGTGAATTAGTAGGGACTCTTCCTACTCAGTACAGGGCAAGGAGGACTCTTAGGCTTGTTGCAGCTTGTCCTGGGAGAGAAACGTTTCCCCCTCACCTGGCCCATGGAGAAAAAGGCTTTAAATGATGATTGAACAGATGGAATCACAAATCGGCCCTAGGGTTCTATTTGAGCTCCAAGTAGCACCTTTGGGGCTGTTTTCCTTATTCTTTCTATCGAGGCAAGAAGCTGCTGGCTAAGTCATTTGTACAATAACATGAATCCCAAAATATATTCTTTCCACTCCTATAAATGGAACCTGAAGTGGTCCTACAGGCACTGTAAAATCATCGCATGTGCAGCAACGCACAATAAAGGAACAATCCAAAGCCAGATGTGTGGCTGCAGCGTGGGATGAACTGAAAAGGCCCCTCTGCCATGGCACGTTGTTTCCCGTTGATGTTTTAGCATGGCGTGTTTCTAAGAGCACCTATGAAGCTAAGGATAGCTCACCTCCCATCTGGATCCAGTCCTTGGGAAGGCACAATGTTCCCTCTGTCTCAACTACTGCGTCGTCTCCTGCCCTGCGGGGCTGCCAGGAACACTCGCCCGGGTGACTCATTGCTGTCCACTAAACAGGTGACGCTCTGGGCGCTAATGTGGAGATGAGTGAAATCTGGAGGAGGGAAAGCAATGATTTTAGCAGGGAAAAGATTCATTATTATTCATAGGGGTGTCTCTCTATCTGCACTAACTGCAAAAACAAACTGTTCAGAATTATTTTGAGCTGATCTGTTCTAGCTGAAGTTCCCAGCACAATTGTTTAGCCAGAGCTGGAGGGAGGAGATGCTATAAGCCAGGATCTGATCTCAATTACCAGCCTGTGAAGCTCATTCTAACTCTTTCCATGCCAAGGATGATTTATCCATCGTAATCTCAGACCCAAACCCAGCCTAGTTATGCAGGAATACTGAAAACAGGAACACCACAATCAGAATCTGATATGACTCCCAAGTAGCTCTACTAAAAGAAAACAGAAAGATTTATACAAATTAAATAGATCTGAACATACGCCCTTTGGGCCTAGGTTGGTTACAATACAAAACTTCTCACATCTAAGCAGTCGGTCAAATCCATAGCTCACCCAGTCTATGCTGGTGCAGTCTAGCGATGGTGAAAAAACACCTTAATGACATCCCAAGGCCTGGAGAACCCGTTACCACTACTGGATTCACAGCTGAAAAGAAATGGAGGAAAATAAGTCTGCTCTGAGTTTCCCAGCAAGGGTGCTTCCTAAAATATTGATTCTAGCACTGTGGGGAATGGTGAAATCGTAAGTCATGTCTTGCGAACATAAGAACCAGACCTGTGCTTTCCCTGAAGGAAAGCTGGGTTGGGCTTCCCCAGTAAGGACCAGTCCCCCCAAGGCTGAACCCTGAGCACAGGCTTAACATTACCAAGCCACAAGCGTTCGAGCGACACACTGGCAAGGGGCAGGTCAGAATTAACTTTATACTTATAATTAAAGGACAGTTTTCCGCACAGGTGCTTTCCTAGTGCCAGTGCGCAGTCTCAGCAGAGACATTGATCCTCTGTCATCTCTGCCTTCACTGAGTGGTAAAGAGACTCGGTATTCTGCCATATCGTTCATGTCAACCCAAATTACCCTGCTGGGACGCACGGTTGCCCTTTAATGGTTCGGGCATGATATATCCCATTATCTGCAAATTGATAGGGTTGGACCTTTAATTTGAGTGTTGATCCAGGTGTCTCTGAGCTAAACCCATCTCCAGAGCTATGGCCGAGCAATGAGGTGACAAGGAAGCCAGCAAGGCAATGCTCTGGGGACACACTCCCGACCCCGCGGGGCTGTGCTCTGCTAGATTGGTAGCACAAGGCTGACAGCATATGCTGCTTTCGAACGTGGGGAATCGACTTGTGCTGAGATCGGGCAGATAATTCAATATTTACCCAGGATTTCAACAGTAAAAGGATATTGTTGTGCCTTCAAAGCTTTTGGAGGATGGGATCCATGGAACAGCTCCAGCCTCTGTTTCTTTGTGCATTTGTCAAAATGAGGTGTTGACTCTGTGTATCGCCCAGCGAGGAGGTGTTGCCCCATTCACAAGGCCAAAGCTCTCGTAGCCCTCCAGCTCGGGCTGCCCCGTGTGCCTTTGACCTTGTGCTTCAGGAGACACAGCAGAGGAACCAAGTTTAGGCTGGGGAGTCAGACTTAAATGTCAGAGCAGCCACTCGACCTGTGCTCGGCAGCCCAGCGCTGGGCTGGGATCAGCACATCGACTCATCTCCTGGTTCCAGTTCCTGCAGAACTCACTTCATCACTCTGGATCTCTATTCTCCGGCTTTTAGACGAAGAGCATCATAGGCAATAACACACCCCCTTTATCCACCTTCAGTACGAATGCTCCGCGCAGTCTTGTTTGCCTCAGACAATGCAGAGCCCCAGTTTTGGCAGGATGCTCCTCTACTACCACCATGCCACGGGAATAGCATGAATTGATAACAACCAAGTTGTGATTCTTTTCTTAGACATACCACAGGAGCCCCTTTCTTTATTCCAGTCATTGAGTCCAGAGGCAGTTCCACAAAATCAGTGCTAGAAGACGTTGTATGACACACCTTTGAAATCTGCCATTAAGCTGCTATTATTCTTGCAAATAATGGACTTAGAGAGATGAAAACAAGTGAAGGGTTTTAATCAGCACCCAAAACCATGGGAGGCAACACAACTGTCTTTACCTGGCTCTGCAAGCTGAACAGGTACACAGCAGCCTCGCTCTTCCCGTGCTGCTCGCCTCACCAGCTGTGTTTGTCCCCTGGCTTTGCTTTCCCCATCCCTCTCCGCTTGAATTTCAATCAGAAGCAGCAGCTGAACAGAAGGTGCCATTTCCATAGCTACGGAAGAGGCAGCGACAGCGAGAGGTGATGGAGAGGTTCTTGCCCAGATGCAGTCATCATTAACATTCACCATAATAACCTCGCCTGCAAGCGCAGCCCTACTATGGCAATAAGACTCTTGGGCTGTAAATCCTTGGCCAGGCTCGTCTTTCAGCACAGAGAACAATACCTTTTGGGGCCACGTTTCTAATCTGCCAATTAATCATTTTTATACGTGGCAATGTTTACATATAAGCAGAGACCACTTAAAACCACACCTTGGCTTAGGCACGGGTTGGGCAAGAATTGCCCTTTCTGAGGTATCGTGCAGCATCTCCCATCTGTGTCTTGCTCCTCCTATTGGGCTGGTTCTCACCTCTTGAAACAACACTGTTAAACAAAAACAGTCTCTCTGGAGTTCTGGCTGTCCCACTGAGTTATTTTGAGACGCTAGGAGGACCTTTCACCTCCATTGTCACTGTTTAGCTCGTGTTTTGCTTGTTTTAAACCTTCTGTTTGCCCTTCTCAAGAGTCTAAATCAGAAATATTCCGTCCCTTCAAGACCTTGAACTGAGAGGCTGCGGCATCTTTGGGGACAAATGATTGTGCCTGTTACACTGGAAATCACCCCTGTTGAGCTCCAGCCTTGTCCTTTTAGTGCTTGCTACCCCAGTTTCCCACATGAGTGAGGGACAGAATGAATAAAATTGAATTTGAACGTGAGGGAGGGTATGTGGGTAGGAGAAAATAACCCTCGGAGTAATTCATGAGGCACGCTTATGGCTGTTATTTATAGATCTCTATGGGGGATTTATATTGTTCTCTACCATCTGACATTATTTGGCAGCTTAGCGGTGCCTGCAAAAAAAACCCACCCCAAACCCAAAAAAAAACCCCCCTCCTCCAATACCACATTTTTTATTAATATTCTTGAAAGCTCAGGGTGTCAGCAAGTCCTGTCCCTGCTCTCCTCTAATAACTTATGGCTTAAAGGTACAAAGGCTTGATTAAAACTCTCATCACAGTAAATCAATGGTAGCTCAGAGGTCCTTTCCCTGCCCATTTTCAGGTCAAGTTTACTCACTTGTGCTTTTGTGGCATTTGATTTTGCAGGCATGCAAAAATACTCGGTAAAGGGCTCACTGGGGGTGCTGAGTCCTGTCCACGGTGAACTGGAAGCACATTTGTCATGGAATCATAGAATCACTAAATCTGTTTGGGAGAGACCCTCAGGATCATCAAGTCCAACCACAACCTAAATCTGGCACTAAACCATGACCCTAAATGGCCTTGTGTAAGAACCTGTAAAAGCATGTCATAGATATACAAACGCCAAGCCCTGTGTACTTCGTATTTAAGCAGGTCCGTATCTGTTTGCGGAAGAAGCAAATGCAAATAAGAGGGAGAAAAAGCTTCATGAAACTAAGAGAAATTCAGCTTAAAGACGTGTGTCTGGTGCCCTCTTGTGGAAACGAGCAAATCCTCGGTGGTTTTAACGAGCAGAAAGGTCTCTGGGGTAGGGATTTTCTTTTTGGATTTAGAATACGACTAAGAATGACAGAAACGAGAGCTGGGGTAGCAATTTAACCAGTCAGTGTCAAAAAAACCTACTGGATGATTTCCTGGGCTAAGAGCTGAAAGAGTTCGACATATTTTATTATAGGAGGGTGTCTTGTTAGGCTTAAACTGTAATAGAATACACTCAAATGATTCATATCTTTGAAACATTGAAATACTATCCAATATATTAATATAATAGGCTATATGTATGCGTCATCTCTCTGTCACAGTAATCATAAGCCCTGTGCATGTTCTACATTTATTACATCCTACATCATTCTTCAAATGATCCATGTGCCTCAAGGGACTTTGGCTTTTTCATTTAAACGAGTCCTGCTGCCACCTAATGGCAGAGAGCTCAACCTTCACCTTTTGTGCTATAAAAAAAGGGTGAAAAGCGGTTCTTACGCTTCCATCTGGACAGAGCAAGCAGCTAAAAGTAGTAAAAGCTTTAATTTTTAGAGTCATATAAATCTTGGGAAATATAAGTTAATTAAACTTAGTATTAATTAACAGGATTTTTACCATGCGCAACCTATCTAGAGTCATATTTAGTACCTTAGTTAGGGGGGTAACTCCATGTTCCCGACCCATGCGATGGTGGCGGTTCTGGTAACGCACACTAAGGGTGACCCAAGTGGGTTCTTTTGAAGTGCAAAGCAACTGGGTCCATATTGCCCAGGAGCCCTGGGGGTCTGTGCACTCAGACACCCTCAAATTACCATGGTGGAAGGCATTAAGCTGCAGAAATGCTGGTTTGAGCTTGTGGGACATGCAAAATGGTGCAAATTAATCCTTGTCTGCTGCAAAACCGGTTGGGTTGGACAGAGGCACATGTATATGTGCTTATATATATATAAATATAGTTATAGATATGAATGAGCGCTCAGTCAGAGAAGCCTTGGCTTTTAAAATCCTTCCACTAAGGAATAAATGGAGACACGTTGTCCTCAGCTGGTAACGTTGTCCCCAGCTCTCCTCATGAGCTGACAGCTACTGTTCAAATTCATCATTGACTTTCTTTGCCTTTTAGCCATTAATCTTGTATCAATATTAGGGTCAGATTAAACCTATACTGAGTCTTAGAAATGTGGCCGCAGACCAGTCAACGGAAGGCTTGCGTGGAACCAAATCAGCACATAACTAACGGGCCATGAGCTGCGCCTCATTGCTGTCAGCGTGAGGAATTACCTGGATTAATGGGTTGATAAAATACAGATATTCATATGCTCTTGTGTAGCAGCAGAACAGCACTGCCCCACTGACCTGAACATCTTCCTGACATTTCTCGCTGGCTCCGTTCCTCAGTACATGTTAAGTTTAGATCTGGTTGTTATTTCTTTCTGATCTCAAAACCTTCTATATGCTTCAGGTGTTATTTTTTGGCCTGTTCCAGCACAGACCACGTTCACGGAGTCCCTGGAACTGATTTCCTGGGGAAGAGGTTTCTCTCTTTCCAATTTAGACACTGGAGGAAGAAATAATGATAAAATAAAGATAAATGGATGCTCTGCAGATGTTAACTAAACCCCAGTGCTTTAGGTTGAATGTATCTTTTGCTGTGATATTGTTGGGACAAGCTAATAAATCTTACATACAGTGACCCCCTAGCCCTGATCTATGGGATTTGATTGCATATATGCTAGTATCTCATTTAAGTTGCCAGTAGCCAAATAACTGCATGTCATTGGTGACAGAGCCAGGATCCCCACAGTAACCAGAAATCTTTTAATTAATGGATGACTGTTGCCCCTTCTGAACAGTAAACCCTCTTCAAACTTCCCACTGGATGGCGGTGCCAGGTTTAAAGCTGTGTGGGGAAAGCTAATTGCATTTCACCAAGCACCTAAACCTTTGGGCTGGTTCAAATGGGGAACAAGAATGCAACATCATTGCAAAACCACCTGCAAAGTCCAGCTGTGCTGGGATTCGGGGGCAGATCACGCGGGGGATGCTCTGGAGGATGCAGGGATGCAGCAACCAACAGGCTGAGCAGCCAACAGCAACGCTGCCCCTTCCCAAGCCCTTCCAGGATCTGCTGCCATCTCACTGTGTCGCTGCCACGCGGTAAAACCCAACCAGCACCACCACGAGCTTCACGGGCAGTTTTCCAGCCAGCTCCAACACTCCCCATTCCATTACGTGTGCGGGGCTCCTATTTACAGCTGTACTTTCGCTCCCATTCTGTGCCACCATTAGGAGGATCCAAGTGCAAACACATTGGACAGCTGAGGGCTATACCAATAGTTTTACCTTCTTCTGCTCGCATTCCTTCAGCAATGTGGAGCCAGGAGTTTTTGGGCAGATGTCTCTGCTTCGGCAAATACTGTTTTAAACAGAGAACCGCCCTGAGAAGCAGCTCGCTTTTCTCTAAAGGAAATTATGCCTGGATCATTGAATCCTCTTTAGCATCACCGTCCTCCAAGGAATCCCGTGCATTTTGCTCCTACACGGCACTACCATCACCTGCATCAGCACCGAGATCCGAGCTCAGACAGGTTTTATCTGTTGAAGGCCCCGGTACGCGGTTACACAGAACACGTATCGCCTTGAGACACAGATGCACCTAGTGAAACAACAACATTTTGTCTTTATTAGGAGTTCCCATGGTAATATAACACAGAGTTCTTAAGGAATAAAACACAAGACTTGGGGTTGGGGTGGGGGATTTTTTGCCATTGAGACAATGGTCAAATATCAGTACTTCTTTTTGTCTACACACATGATCAGCTTTAGCACTTACAGCTCCTCCACTCATGGTTCACAATCACAAATCCAAGGGTTAAATCCAGCTAGTATTAAATCCTACTTCTTTTTTTTATTTTTAGAGCTTCAAGTCACTGCGGTTAATTAATTAACTCATCGTCTTGTTTTTTCTTTAAGCATTTACATATGACATTCATTAAACAGACACAAAGCGGACGAGCTCTCACAGGAAAAAACATGCTTACATAGCCTGCAAAAAGCTTTTTTTGTCATTTTTTTTTGCTTTTGAAGAACAAATTAAAACTCAAAAGTCATCATGAGTCAGTGAAGGAAAAAAAAAGGAAGACTTAAGTGAATACTGAAGAGCTGCAAGTGTTTCGGAGAATTGAAACGGATCTGCAATTCTTTCTTTTTCTCCCCAACTCGTTCAAATAGCTGCAATATATATTAAGTTCACGGACTACTTAACAAACAAAGTGCAAACTCTTTTATGCAAAACTAAAAGACTCAAGAGTTAAACCTAAATGCAAAATGCTTGGATGAATATGGCAATGGTTTTCTTACTTCGGTATCCAAAAGGGCCTAAAGGAATTAGGTGCTGAAGCTGGGAGGGTTTGGGTACCTACAGAGCTTCCAGATCCTTTGCGAATCCCAGCATTGATACTTCATATCAACAAATTTGGTATTTGTTTCTTAAAAGCCTTCATATAGTTGTTTTTTTTTTCCCTAAAAGAACCTGTAAACACCATTTAAGAAAATACAAACATGGAAAAACGAGGTCGATGTACATGGCAAAGTACAAATAGAAGAGACAGCAGAAGATGCAGCCAAGTGGCAGGGTGTACGGACAGCGGGCGACACGGGGCAGAACCCCGGCTGCAAAAGCTCTGCGCTAAGGACAGGCCGAGTTCTTGGGACCATTGAGCCCTCCAGCTGAGCGGGAACCTAATGGCACAGGTTTATTTTCCATGCCCTGAAAATAATGAGCCTAAAGGATAAAAGACCTTCAGCCCTCGAAGACACTTAAACGCCCAGATCCCAATGACAGTCGGAGAAGCTGGAGCTCCTAAATTCATTTCAAGATCACTCGTGGCCTCTGGTTTCTCAAATCTGAGGAGGGTGGGGAATCACCAGGCGTTCTCACGAATATTTGCACAAAGGCAGATTCCTGAAGGAACGAGAGACTGAAATTCGTGCCATGTACGAGAGATTCTCAGCTGCTGTTGACCCTGTTGCTCTGAGGCTCCCAGCTCCAACAGCTGGGCATCTGGACTTGAGCTGGAATCGCCACAGATGCTCAGGCACACGCTCAACTGATCGGCCTTTCAATGGGAGCTAAAGATAAACTCTCATAAAGTTTTAAATAACCATTCATCGATGGCCAGAAAGGGGGAACGTGGCTGCTATAGAAACCTTTCAAGCAACATATTGCTCTTTGCGCTTGGCCCCCTGCTCATCGATTTCCACCTCCAGGAATGAAAGACAAACTAACTGCTAAAAAACTTCTCAAGGGATTCCATCCCAGCTCCTCAGCTGGTCTCCAGCCCTTTGTTTGCAACAGCTCAAGACCTAGTAAAGTGAAGTGAAGTGAAGATCATAGCTTATGAACCTGCTCCGCGACCTCCTGTTGCAGTTGAGTGGCAAGTGCTGGCTGGAACGATGCAACCCAGGAACACCCCAAGTACCAGGGGGACAGTGACACGGGCAGCAGTCCGTCACTTGGATGAGGTTTGGGAAGGACCGAGAAGAACGGGGAGATCCCCCAGTTCTGAGATAAGGCTTCGTAAACACAATGATACAAACATATTAAAAACACACACACAAACGCGAAGAACCAAAAATTTCCTCGAGGACCTAATTTGCAGCAAAATCCAGAAGGAATAATAAAAAAAATAATGGAAAAACAAACCAACAGAACCGAAGTCCCCAAGGATTCTAGCTCACCCGGCGGCTTTGTCAGCTCCTAGTGCTGGGTCCTGCTCCTCTCCTGGCAGCACAGCTACTCAGCGGCCTCAAAGGCGGCGGTGGGGATGGTGACACACAGGCCGGGATGGGTGTCCCTCTGCGCTTCTCTAGCTATTCTGCTGGAACACAGAACCCTACGGAATATCCAGTTTTAAACCCTTGAACTACTCTTCTGCTTGACATTTAAAATTTAAAAAAAAAAGCTATTTTAAACATTTATTATTTCTTTATTCCTTTTTTTTTTGTGTGTGTGTGTCTTAAAGGCAGCTCCCGGGAAATTCACTTTGTCCTTCCTTTATTAAAAGAAAGATGCTGAATGGGACAGAGGCCACATATCTCAAACATCCTCTTTACATTTACTTTTGCGTGTCAGAGGTGTCAAAACGGGGTTTATTTCCTTAAATGTGTAGTGGCTGAGGGGGGGGAAAAGTGAGAGGGGTTGGTGAAGATGAGGAGGGAATCTGAGGGGACTGAAAGAGGCGCCTTACTTCAGCCCCCCCTCACTGGTTGCCCGCAGTAACTGTCACAGGCTCTAAAAGAATCAATAAAGGGTCTCCCGGTGCCCCCGTCCCCCGGTCCGCTAGGCGGGCACAGAAGGGGTCGGTCCTTAGCCCAAGCTGGTGATGTTGGCACGTCCGCCCGGCGGCGCCACGATGCGCTGGGTCGTGCGGCGGGGGATGTTGTCATCGATCTGTGCCCCTGCGGGAAGGAAAAGCAACGTCAGGTCCGCCCCACGCACCGAGAGTTTGATGTGAGTGAGTCAGGAAGGATGGCTGCACTGAAACCCATGGAGTCCTCTTAGGCCAGGCTTAATGGTGTGCATCAAAACGCAGCATCTTGGGAGGAAAAGGCCTCAGTGCCCTCTACAGCGCTTTAATTCTGCTGAAACCTGTTCTGCATGAATAGCTCGGAACATCTGAGCCACCCAGCCCTGTGCAGATAGCAGCTGGCTGAATGGTTTTCCCTTAGCGATTCTTTTTTATCCTTCTTTTCTAGTTCTAGTGCACTGAAATGGCACGCTGAGAAATCAAATCTGCCGCATACCAGAGCCACAGCTGGGCTGAGCTGGCAAAGCTCTGCTGAAGCTGGTGCCAGCTGCCCTCTGCACACACCCGGCCGAGGGCTGTGTGACAGCTCCTATCCTGCTCTTCTTCCTTTCTAAATGGATAAGCTCCGAGCTAAAATACGCACCACAGTCTCTCTCATTGCCTTGCAATTTCAGCAGGATTAATTCAGAGCATGGCAGCATAAACAAGACGTGATTTCAAATAATTTAGCCCCGTCAAAATGCGTACCAGACAAGCTGAAGCCAGACTGGTGCAGGTTCCTCACGGGTGGCGCCTGCTGTTTGGCAGGAGATGTCTTAGCTGAAGATGCTGGTGTGACGGTCTTGGGTGTCACTGACACTTCGCAGACGGGTCCGTCGTAGAGGCCTCGAGGGACACCCCGCAGCTCGGCCAGCTGCAAAACACACAGACAGGGAGCGCGCGGGGTCAAACCAGCCTTCACAACAGCCCAAAACAGCTGGCCAGATGTCACTAAGCCAAAGAGACACATTTCTGTGCTGCTCCCGGGGCAGTCGCTGCTCTCTGAAGCAGCACGGATAAAAGGAAAGACACCCAGGGCTGCTGCGGATCCAGCTCTTTGCTGGTTGGTGTGAGCAGCCTGGAGAAAACAGACGGTTTGACCCTTGCACCATGAGTTCTGTCCTTTAATGAGCTCAACCCACTTGTTGTAGACGCCTGGCAACTCTCAAATAAACTTATTACTCAGCCCCAAAAAGCAAAACAGCACCAAGACAGAGGTAGGGCTACTTAAAGAGGAGCCTGGCGAGCTTCACAGCGCCAGCTTGGGAGCTTCGGGCTGGCTTAAATGCAATTATTCCAGTTGAGATGCTGCCCAATTGGATTTATAGGTCAGACCTATTTCTGTGTTAACACCAGAACGTAACAGAAACCACAGATCTGTCCTCCACGGTCCTGAATTATTTGAGGCTGTAATTTTGATAGCTTGCAATTCCTTCAAAAGAATAATTAAGGGAAGAGCATTTGCAAGGAATGTGAAGATTACCTGTGGCCAGCAGAACCAACACAGCTCTGTTTTTATCTGGGAGAAGGCAGCACTTCAAACATGAAGATGCTTTTCTTCTCAGAAGTGTGACTTCTAGAAATAGACTTCTTAAAGTCTCAGCAACTCAGTTGCAGCAGAGTTCAGTGTCATCTCCATCAGTTTTTACCAACTGAAGTCATATCAAAAGGCAGTTTCTGCTCTGCATGGGTGTATTGTACAAAAACACTTTCCCAACTAATTTAGCCTCTTATAAATAGGAAATTCTCACTTTTCAGCAGTCCGTAGGCTGTGCCTGTGACTCACCAGTCACCAGACAAGAGCATCTGATCACATCTGACAGAAGGAAAAGCAGCATAATGCATTCTAGAACAATAAATGAGAAATCTAAACTGCTGCTGAAAGGTTTGCTATATAAATGCTATCAATAACTCTTCTTGGTACTCCTGTGACAGGAGAAGCCTGCTGGGTTATTCGCAGATTGACTCATGTCCAAACTGGATAGACCCTGGTCTAGATGTCCCAAAACACAGAAAACCAAAATTTGCAGAAAATCCAAGCTCAAGCCAAAGCATATTCCCGGCATGACTCAAGTGACGAGCAAAAATGAAAGAGGAATGAGATAACTACGGCTCCTATCCAGGGAACGCTTTCTGCTGCAGAAGTGTGTGTTTGCGAGCCAGGGGACAGCATCTGTTTTCCACCCGCTTTAACTCGGGACGTTCAGTCGGAGAACAAATGCGCGTCCAGCCGTTTGTACCCACCCTGCTCCTCGCTTTGATGCGCTTGTAAACGAAGTCAGGGAAGGGTTTCCTGGGGATATACCGTCCGGATCCCTCGGTGACGTGCAGATTCCCGTCCTCCAGCACGATCTTGCCCTGGCTGATCACCACCAGCGGGGACCCACGGCACTCCATGCCTTCAAAGATATTGTACTCCAGAGACTACGACAAACAAAAAGACAAGGTGAAGCAAATATGTTCATCCCAGCAATGCCTGCTGGGCGTTCATTAGCTTTTGCTAATTGCCAAAGTTTTCAGGTCAGATGGAAATAAACCCGACAGCGTTTACCTGCATTGTATATGCTGTGGTTTAATAGAAAGGCTGGTCTTTACTATCAGCCTAAATTTATTGAGCATTTGAGGAAATACAGCTTCAAATGAGAATATCTCAAAGCCTACCTGCTTGAATGCATTTAGGCACCTTTCTCTCTTCTGAATTGTGGGGGATTTAAGAGCCAAATGAAGTTTTAAATGAGTTTCATACTAAAAGTAATGTTAATTTTGGAAAGCTGTATTTCAAAGCAGTGTTTTGGTTGATGGGTGAGGGACCAGGGCAATCTTGTTTTACTCTTAATGGGATTGCTCATCCTCAATTAACAGGATTGGAAACATTACACCATGGAAAAAAGACAAGTTTTAAAGGAATTACTGAGAAACGTCCCACCCATGAAACCTCCTGAAACAAGAGGCACTACAACCATGTTATTTGGGGACTGTTACTCTAGTGACCATCTCTGAGACAAATCCAAGTCTTTTTTACTGAGTTAATAACAGAGTTTGCTCCTGAAGTGTGTTATAAGTATGGGTAGGCTTGACTGCAGATGTACAATTAGCTAGAACGGCGGTTCAACCAACACTGAACTGGGTCCAGTCCGAAAAAGAGCCATGGGGGCAAAGAAGGAGGCTGGTTTAGAAGCCTGTGAATTAGGTTGGTTCCAAGAACAACATCATCTCCCTTTCCAGCTCCTCATGTTTCCTTGCCAGACAGTGGCAAGAGCAGTGTGAATTCTTGGAAAAACATCCGTATGTTGCTCTAGCATTTAAAAATGTAACGATCATCTGATGCCACATAATCACTACGTCTCCCTGTGTCGCAGCAACTGTTCTGCCTGACTTTCAAAGGGGCTTTTGTCTTCTACTTGACCGAACCAGGATGCCTTGGCTCTAAAGGCATCACTCGTATCCATGAGGAAATTTAGAGTCCAATTAATTTCCTAGCGACAACAGCCATTAAATGGCAATAAGTGTCAAATACTCAATCCAGCAAGCTGCTTTCAGCCCTTTGAGACGCTCATGAGCACAAACCGAGGTTCAGACCACCAAATTCAGCACCTAACAGTGGTACAACCCTGGGTCCCTGCTCTAAGTCATTCCTTTCCAGATTGGAGGTGTGATGTGTCTGGAAGCTCCTCTACGGTGATTGAAGCGATTGATCCAGACTTCTGAGTCCGGACGCCTCTGTTGGACATCCAAGCAGAGGCAGGATGAATCCAGGCCATCTGTGACCAATTCTGACACAGAGTGAAATCACGGGGAAGTGAACCAAACCTTTCAAAAAAGTTTCTTTGTGAATGTGCCCAGGGATCCAAGCGTGGAAGAAAATGTTGCTCCTTCAGCTCCAGAGTGAATGGAAGCATTCACGGAAAAAAAGAACAAGGAGTTTTTTCCAGGGAAACATTCCATAGGTTCATCGCCAGCAGTGAAATAAGTCATCAACAAATGCAAACAGTGGTTGCTTTCTCTGAGACAGCGCTCAAATGTCACAGAGAGACTCCAACCAGCCCTTTGCACTGGGACCGTTCTGCAGTTTCCCACGCGGTGGGACAGATTTTTCACTGGAGGAGCCAGGTGTAAGATACGGGACACAGCTGTAGGACATGGGTTAACAATGTCCCTAATGGTGCCACCACAAAGAAACAGGAGGAAGGTTTGGTTAGTCTGGGTGCTGCCTTATGCTTCCCTGTGCCAGCTAACATTGGGATGATCACCAGTAAAATCACGTCTGACTCCACACACACGTGCCAGATCGGTACGCGGTGTAAATCCACTCAGACTAGTAGATCTGGATCAGATCTCCAAGGTGTCCACGAGCTGATGAGCTTCACTGACCCCAACTAGAAAAGGGGGAGTTCACATTCCCACTGCTAGCGAGCCAGATGGTCATAAACGACACACTGTGATAAGAGGCCTTTTGGTATTTTAGAGGACTTAAAGAGCTTTCTGTGCGCTCAGATTCAAACATCCAACGCTCAGAAAGAGCAGACAATCTCTCTGCTCCAAGGGGAGTCTCTGGGGATTCATGTGATTTCAGATTTGGACTCAGTCGTCTTCCCTTGTGCTCACACAACAGAGCTGTACTGGGTGTAAGACAGAGAGGGCTTGGGGCATGGAGAAAACAAAGCCCTGAGTTGTCATGAGCTCTAGTTCTTGGCAGCACAATCTGGCGTTACAGGAAGACAGAAGGAAATGAGCAGCAGAGCTCACATTGTAGAAAATATCCTTACTATGTTATGAGTCTTGGCAGAGATTGTCTTGACGCTGTCGGGATCCCAGATAACCAGATCAGCATCCGAGCCCACCGCAATACGGCCCTTCCGCGGGTACAGGTTGAAGATTTTGGCTGCGTTTGTGCTGGTCACGGCCACAAACTGGTTCTCATCCATCTTGCCAGTCACCTGCGGAAAGACAAAAGGTGTCACTGCATTAGCCAGGTGGGGAATACTTCAAACTGCAAAGAGCTGACAGCACAGAGGATTCCAAATGATCTCTGCAGGGGCAAAAACCTCAACTGGAAAGACCATAACAAGTGTCTGGGAGGAAATGATAATATAAAGCTGCAGCTCCTTCAGCTCTGAATGTCTAGTTGCAGCCTGAGCCTAGGACATAAGTGACATACCACAGCCTTATCCCAGATGATGGACATCCTCTCTTCAGTCCCATTGGTTCCTTCAGGGATGAGGGTGAAGTTGTCCTTCCCAACAGCTTTCTGAGCAGTGTTGAAGGTGCAGTGGCCACTGCCAGTAACTTGGAGGTCTCCACTGGAAAAGACAATGATAAGTATTGAAGATATTTTATTGTCCCAGGTTCACTCCTAAAGGTAAAACAGCCTTTTGCTTGCTGGCAAAACCAGCTATTAATCACCCACTTGTCTCATGATAAAGCACACGGTGTATGAACACAGAGCTCTACTCACCAGGCCAGTAGCGAGTTGAGAAAATCAGGAGTGGTTGGGTCAGGACTCAGTGGTGGGGAAGTAACAAAAGCTGCTGCCTTGGCCCAGTTCTTGCTCCAGTAGTGAGATCCATCGGTACCCAAGCTGGCTGTGATGGGCTCTCCATACACCACGGTGCCTACAGGACAGGGACACAGACAAATCCAAGAACCTTAGGAAAGATGGTGATGGGAACTGTAAGAGTGTGAGGAGATCCATTCTGACCCAGAAGGGATGTGGAAGAAAAAGAATGAAAAAAAATAGCACCTGCAATATTTTTATAGATGTGTATGTATTAAAGATCTAACAAGGCTGGGTTTCTTGGAGCAGAGAAGAAAAAGCTCCGATCAGGAAAGTTTCCTGCCAACAGAAAAGCCCATCACAGACCTGGTTGACAAATGCAGTGATTCCCCCAAGGGTACACAGCAAATCTGTGGCAGAACTAGGAAATTAAACTGGATCTTGTGCCTCTCCGTCCAGCGTACCAACCACCAGTGCATCCTTCCTCCTCATTAACGTTTTTGGAACCACATGAAGGAACAGCAGATCCTTAAGGCCACGATACTTCGCAAGCTGGAATGCACCAGCAACATCTGCACACCAAGCAGATGCAAGACGCTGCGACTTCAAAAGCGGCGCAAGCCGGTAGCCCCACAGATCTGCTCACCAAATGCAACCTTCCCGAAATCTCTGGGCCTATCCATCTGGTTCCCGAGCCCAGACACTTCATGTATTTGTATCTGCCTGCAAAACACGTGGGTAGTTAAAATATTAACCCTGAACGCTTCGATCAGAAAAGAGTGGCAAAGGCGATGCCAGAAGTGGTCAGAGGGTCTTACGCACCTCACCATGCAGATTACAATACAAAGGCTATTATTTGAGCTACTGTTAGGTGTATAGGCTCTCAGGGAGCTGGGAAAGATGCATTAGCTGAGGCAGAACGACGCATTAACTGGGTTCACACTGCTTCCAGGACCACACTGGAAGGTGTAGGAACACACTGGGTGTAGGAACAGCCTTTGTGGGGGGATCCAGCAGCAGAGGAAGCGGCCGGCTGACATCACTTGCCACAAATAGGGTTATGAAATCAGAACAAGGCAAAACACACGCTGGCTATTAATGGGAGGCCTGTTGTGGGCCAATACATTGGGAGGATTGTTTGAGCTCCCCAATCTGCCAGCGACAGAGTCTGCAGGGAATCTCCTCCATACAAATGCCACTGGGAACATCTGGCTTTAAATAACATTCGTTCTTTTCCATTTAGCAAATCAATTCTGGTTTGTTTTTGCCTTGGATAGTCTTGAGTTGTGTTTCCTCTGTTGCTTGGGAGGGCAAGACTAATGTGTGTGGCCCTCCTGGGTTACCCAGTTGGGTAACTGCACATCATTTAAATTGAATTATTTAAATTAAGGAACAGAGAACGGCATGCCGTTTATACCCCAAATTCTCCTTATAAGGAGAAAACGCAATCTGAATGAAAACTGTGTATGCTGGTTCACTCAGGAGGCCCGGTAAAGTGAGTTCTGTGGATCATTCACTTGGGACAATCAAGAGTAACATCCAGCCAAGTCGGGGTGTGTTTTATAGCTCCTGCAATGTAAGTGTATGATCCCTCGTCCCAATGCTCCTGTCTACTTGCCAGCTAGTGGTCAAAGGGTCAGCAAGCGTGGCAAGAAGGTGGTTTTCTTGCTGTTGCATCTCTGTGGTGTGCGTGTCTCCAGTACTTCACCTAGAAAAAGGCAGAGATGCTTCCCTGGCTTGTAGGATTGAGTTGCACAGCCATATCAAGTTGTTTTCTGGGGTAATGCAACACACAGCCAATTCTGCATGTCAACACATCCCATGTCAGCATTGCCTCCACTAACAGAACAAGGAGAGGAAGGTTCATCCCAAACAGCTTGAGCTGCTTCCATACCACGAACAGGAAGAGATGCCTTGGAAATCAGTGCTCCTCACCAACTCTGAACTCATTTAACAAGAATCATGGGACCAAAACACTTCTGAGCCAATACACACACACAAATCTGTTTGCTGCGGTAGGAAATCAGCTCTTCTCACACCAAACACCCAGATGGAAAGTGATGTCATTTGTATATCCATTCAGGTTTATTTAGACTGCATAGAATTAAATCCAACTTTTCTGAGCAAAGAAGGAGGAAAATCATCCTTCCTGCTTATTCACCCACCCAGAACTGCTTTAAATAGAAATGAAGGGTTTAGTCACAGAATAAAGCAGGGAGCCAGGCGCTTGTAACCCTTGCTCCTTGGGGGCAAGACAGCATGGTGAGGACTTGGGAGAAGCTACCACATCTCTGAGAGCAGCTCAGTTCCCTCACAGGCCTCAGATTAATTAAATGGAGACAGCATGGAATCACTCTGTGATAACATGAAGGCACGTGGTTTAATGCGGTAGGATGAGTGGGGAGAAAGAGGATCTAGGTCGAACAGAAGAAACATCTTCTGGCACTGATACGACCCCTGAATACTTGTCTGTGGGAGATGAGACACAAGCAGTTGCTTGGGACGTTTTAAGAAAGAGCCTGGACAATAACACTGGAAAAAGAAACCCTTTCTGTAGAGATGAAGCTTATGCTGGCAAGGAGTTGAACTGCATGAGCTAATAGGGTGCTGCTATCCAAGGGAAATAACTTACCCTTTTTCCTGGCTTGAGCAATGACATCAGCGGCACTTTTGCTCATCACCTTGGTGATATAAAGGGGGCAGTTGGTTTGGTTGGCGATGGTTATTGCCCGGTTCACAGCCTCTGCCTCCACCTGAGAAATAAAGTCAGCGGCAGGTTAGTACAGTAACATCCCAGTGTGGCAGCGCATCCCGTTCACCTTTGGAGGGTCACAGCAAAACAGGCTGTGCAGGGACAACAGGAGAGACTTTCCCCCTCTCTGGTTGTGAGCCAGAAAAATGTACAGTGTAATCACGATAATTAAAACACCATCGAGCTGCAGTCTCCTCTCATTACTATGTTTTCTCCCAGGCTGCTTCAAAGTTTCTCTGCAAGTAGACTACGTTCTGAAATAACAGCCCAGGTGCTCAAGGTCAGAGTGATTAAGCCCCTTCTTTAACCCAGACAAAAATAACCAACTAAACGTTGACTCAACAAAACTATTCATGTCCCAGCCCACGCACAAGAGAGATGCTGAAGCCACATACTCTGGTAAGCCACGTTTGCAAAGCAGCCTCCTAAATTGTACCCTCCACTACAACATCTGGCTTGGGATCTGACAGAGTGTGAACCACCCCATAAATCAACTACTTTTTGTTGCATGCGTGGAGAGAGAACCTCAGCAAGACCAAGGGTCACTTTACAGCCTTAGAATGAACATCATCACTGCAGACTTTTGCAGATCACACATCTTTAGCAAAGCCGTCCAGATGACAGATAAAACAACAGGGCAATGCTCACGGTGCCTACCACGCTGGACCTGAGGTTTCCCACTTGCAAAGCAGGGATAAAACAACACACACCACCATATTTTTGACCAAAACACATTTGAGCAACTGCTAAGCAGGAGGAGATGATTTTCTGCACAAGGCTGCTGAATTCCTGCCTTGTGCCCAGATGCTATGGTGACAGGCACATAACAATAACCCAACGACTAGTCCAAAGGGGAATGTTTGCAATTACCAGTACGCACTGGAAGCCCTAGCACAGCAGTTCTATTGGAAAAAAGAAAGACAGACATTTCCTGGAGCACTTGGACTGCTCTTGCTTTTGGCGTTTTTGTGGCTACAAGAAAAACAAAAAGTGATGGATTGCTCTGAAAAGTCATCGCAGAATCATCTGAGCTATGAGGGGGAGTCTTCCAGAAAGTGATGGGTGATGCTGACCTGGGATGGTGGTGCCTTAATTAAGGATCCCTTTGCTGGCCGGAACAACATGCTGAATACCATCACCTTGGCTTAGCCCAGGTTCTTGAGGTTAACGAGTTAAAGCCATGAGTCAGCGGTGAAATTCATCCCTCCTGCTCCGCCTGGGAACTGAGAAGATGTGGATGCTCCGAGCAAGACACAAACGCAGACGGCCAGACCCTGAATGCTCCGCTCTGAGGCAAGTCTCACTGAATTGAGTGGGAGCTTTGATTTAGCCTTGCTCAACAACTCCTGCTAGTCTGTTGTAGACAGAGGTCTGAATTAAGCAGCTCTTCAGTAAGATGACAATCATCCTAAGTCCTTAGGGCAGGTTGTACACTCTGTAAGGGGCTGTGTGAAAAGCCAGTTTTAGTGTTAACAGCACCCCAGAGGGACACCAAGAAACGTCCACTCCTACTGAACTCAACAGGAATTGCGGATCTGCTGCCCCCTCGGAATCTGGCCTTTGTCACCTGCCAGCTCCAAGGGAGTTGTGTGTGTTTAAAAACACTAAGTTACACCCACATTGGAGATAAGGGGAGGGAACCAGATGACATCGTTTCCTGCTCTGTTTCCTATGACTTTCGGGGAGGAAAATTTTGGACCAAACGCTTCCGCCTGGGGCAGACGGCGCAGCTGAGTTCAGCTGCACAGAGCTGCCCAGCGACGCTGGGAAAAGGCTTTACTGGTCCCCATTTGAGCCAGGCACGTGTCCTCACGCAGCCTTCCTTGCTGTATTGAGAAAGAACACATTTCCGCACAGATGTAACAAACCACCCAAGCCAGGGAGCCACGGAGTTCACGCTTTAAAGCTGCTGCTGCGCTAAGGATGAGCTTTGAAGTAGCCAGACAAGACTTGGCCAGTTTGATGGCCAGACCCTTCAATTTAAGGAGCAGCCTTCCTTTGAAGTCAACAGAAGTTTAGGGGTGCTCCACAGATGAGCCCCAAGTGTCGTGTCGGCATCTGTTCCCGTTTCTCCTGACGCAAGCCAAAAAATATGTAAAACAAACCCAAAAATGCAGGAGTGAGTGGGCGGAAAGCTCAGTGCAAGTGTTTGCTCACAACGTGCAGGAAGCACAAAATCCCAGCTCCCGGAGCCAAACACAAACTCTGCGAGGATTCACACACTGCCCAAGTCAAGCGTTTTGTTTTCCCCTTCTGCATTAAGCAACTGAGTGATTTATGTTCCTACTGAAATGTCTCTGGATGCTGCTTGTCTGAAGCAAGGGGAAGAAACAGAGAGGGAGCGCGAGGAGCACGTGTGGATGATCTCACACCCCCAGCTGCCACATCTGGCAGTCAGCAAAGCCCCGATATCTTCCTTGTTGGAACAAAAAGAACGGCTTGTACATAACGGATGGACTTCTGGAAGCCAGAATGCCATAGCGAGATGTCCAGCGTAGAGACACTGAAAGACTGGAAATGAAGAATTCAGTGGGAACCAACCAGAAAAGCAAAATGTTAAGGTTCACTTTAGATATCTGATATTTGGGTAGAGACTTGATAGACCAACTCAATCAACTGAAAGAGATGAGCTTTACCAGAGGGTGAATCACATCTTAGGCTGGGTTAATTACTCTCTGGAGATGTCTCCTTCTCCAGTACAGAAGATGAGGGGGCTTCTCAGTTCCTCATAAGTACTCATAGCGGTTAGTTTCTAGAAGGGACTAGTCACTAGTTAGTTCCTAGAAGCATGTTATCCTCTTCCCATGCAGCAATAACCTTTACAGCCAGGATGAAATTGTGTTTCTGGCCACATTCATCCCAATATGAAGGTACCTGATGGCAACACAGAAATCTTATAAACTGGGGGTGTAAATGCAGAGGCAGTAAAGTCCTCACCTCTTCGGGTCTGCTCAACACGTGCCCTTCAGGACCTGTGATCCCCAGTTCCAGGATCCTTTGCTGCTCCTGAGGCCGAGAGAAAAAAGAGCAGAAAAAGGATTTAAAGCAACATGGGTTTTTGTTGCAAACACAGCTGTTTGACAGAGGTACAAGCGAGATCCGAGGCATCCGTGCAAGCTAATCATCACAAGGGGCTTTACAGAAGGGCCTTACAACCAGAGTCCCGTCCAGCTTCCCCGGCTGAGAATAACCAGAGCTCACAAAGCCCTTGCTGATTTGTTCACAGGAGGTCAGGGAAACCTTGTATTTTGATTTGTTTCCCACTGGGTTCATAACCCCTCAACTTTCACTACTCGTTTGCATCTATAAAATCATCTCTAAGATGTGGCAAAAGGGGATCTCATGAAAAAATCATCCTGCAAGTGCAGCCAACTGGGCTCAAAGACTCAGGTGGGCTCTTCCCCAGTCAGGCAATGCAGAAATCCTCCGCAACGCCAAGTTTTCATGTATAAAACGAGCTGGAGATGAGATTAAATCCAAATACATTATTAACATTTCTTCTTGGTTGCTGTTTAAAGGATGTACAGATCCCAAACCTCAGCATCCCTGGTACTGTATGAAGGGATTTCCTTTCCCTTCCCTGCGCTCAAGTTACCGCTGAACATTTTACTGGGCACAGTGACAGTCCCACCCAGACACAGTTTTATGGGGAAAAAGGCAAAGACAGCCATGAAAGCTGCCACAAAAACCTGCTTTATCAGTGGCAATGAAGGGGATAACACTTGACATACAGCTCTGCTTGCATCCTTGATACCGCTGTGCTATACTTGTAAAAGTCTTGGTGATTTTCTGTTTGCAAAGAAGGAATTAGATTTTAAATCCCTCCCAGCATTTTGAAGTTAATAATCCACAGAATAAACACAACATACCTCAGCAATAATGTCACCATTTTCAGCATGCACTTGTGCTGTTGCACCAATATCCCGGATTACGCTCAGGACCTCGTATATCTGGAAGAACGAAAACACGCGTTACAATATACCCTGAGTGGACACTCAGATACACACACCTATTATATAGTATACGCTGATACACACACCTATTATATAGTATACGCTCCAGTCTCCTTCAGCACCCAGAATACTGCAGAATGGCGATAACTGCCATACACCGCTGCCTCCCACACTGTTCCAAATGACTCCCAGGCATTCCTCTCCTCCCACCACATACAAACCACCCATCCCAACAATTAAATGTACCCAAACATCTCCACCAGAATAGCAAATGGGAGGGCAATTCCTTTTTAAGGTCCCGACGCCAGAAACCCACTTCTGGATCAGGATCCACTTGAGCTGATGAACACATAGCAGAGCTATGCCAGAGATCTCACTGTCCTGCCCTAAGCAGAAAGCAGCAATTTATAAAACTGCCACTGCTTCCACACCAAAGGAGCTGGAATAAAACCTCAGATCTCTCAAAATGAGGGCTTTGCCATTGCTTCCCCCAGCCAAGCGTTTCAGGGTTTGTTGTTGGGTTTATTTTATATTAAAAAAAATATCTTCAAACCAGAGCTCTGGGTACTGTTGCAGATCTTGGGTACTGTTACACATAAAAAGATTGAAACCAGAACAGAATGTCAGATCCAAGCGTATTAAAATTAAACCCGTATAAGAGACTAACACACGGTTTACAGCGACAAAAGCACGTGAACGTTAAGCCTTCCTACCTGAGAATCAGTTAGCTGAAAGCGATCTTTGAAAGCCATGTAAACCAAGAAGGAGTTCACACCTGGCAGAAAGAAAGCAAAGGGATTATGTTTGACATACCAACTGCATGCACAGAGAAAAAAGAGCAGGAAAACACTAAAAAAGAGCTACAAAACACACCGCTCCTTATAGAGAGATGTCCCCCACAATCAGCCCCCCAGCACTAATAATGGGTGGACACATAAATGACTCAAATCTGCTGTGAAATGTGGACACACGAGTGCGTGCACACCGGCACACGCGCTTTGACCAGACCACGGCGTAAAGCCGGGATCTCCGCAGCCATGTGGCATTTATTAGCGCAACTGATGAGAAGGGAGCAGCCTGCGCTCCAGCCGTGGGGACGGCCAAAGCCCTCGGCTCCCACTTCACAGGGAAATTAAGAATAATTCTGTGGATTCAGCACTGCAGGAGGTTGAGTGAAAAAATAAGCAAAATGCATTGCACACAAAAGCAGAGACCAGGCCTGGCTGCCCGATCCCTCGCTCCCTCCTGCGAGGGCAATGGGAAAGCTGTGTCTGTCTGTGTGTCCTACTGCACCGTGTCTGTACTGACCGACACACAGGGAGGTCTCCTAACTCAGCTTTCCCTCTCCTGCCTTCTGAACTAATTACCCGGCACCTACGGGAAAACGCTCATTGGGATGTAAGAGGTTGGGTTTTTTACATTACAAACGGGATGGAAAATTGCTCTAGTTTAAGGATGAAACGTCAAGGAAATTTAAAGCGGGGAAAAACCTATGAGGTCATTCTATTCAGCTCTTCTCCACTTTTAACAACTAGTGCTGGATTGTTTTTTCTAAGTGTGATTCTTCCCTTGTTTGCAACAGTGTAATGGTCAAATCAACCACCTACCTGCCGTAATGAAAATAAAAGGACCTCCACTGAACCAAGGTGCTTCTCTGCATGGCAGCAGTGAGATTCACCTCTGCAAATCAATGCTCATCCACCTCACACATTGCAACACCACCAGCGACACCAACCCCCTGAGCCCTCTCCAACAGCAACTGGCCAAACCTCCACCAGAAGCCAGAATGGGCCAAGTTAATGTCAGCGCCAAGAACAGCTTTATTGAGATGTTAAAGTAAAAATCTCCACAAGAGCCTGCCCTAAAAAATAAAGAGGGGAAAGGCTGCTTTGAGTTTGCATTAACTGAACTTACCATGGTCTTTAACCAGAGCTTCCATCTCCTCCTGGACACCTTTATGCCACTCGGTGATATCCACGTGCAGAGAGTAGTCGCAGCAGGATTTGCTGTCTGCCCATTCTCGCCACTGGTCGAACGCAGTCAGCAAACTGGTCCCTGGCTCAGGAACTACGTGATCAACTGGGAAAGACAACCGAAGCGTTAGTCAATGGCTGGCGCTGTAGCTTTCCTGGATGTCCAAGACAGAAAGCACGTTTTGCAGAGGCTGCCGCAAAAACACGACATCACCTTCCCCAGGAAATATTTGGGTTTGAAAGCCCTGGTTTCTGAAGCCCCACATCTGATTACGGAGCAGAAGCTGAAGGAAATACTTCAATTACTACAGCCTGTTTACTGCAATTGTTTGTGAAGGAAGCAAATGAAATTCCTGGAGCAGCAAAACTAAAGCACTGCAGAGCTCTATAAACACCACTCCCCTGTTTGGTGACAGATAAACAATGTCACAGGCAAGATCCCCTGTGAGCATCAATCAGCAGCTTCCAGGGCTCAGCACCTTGTGTTGCAGCAGTGTCTTTGTGCCTTTGGACACACTAGAAATGCGTCCAAAGAGTGTAAAGATGTTATTACTGCTGGCACGTACATGGTGACAACCAAGGAGTCCATGCATGGATCGGAGCTGCTTTGTGCTGCACATCCCAACCAAGAGAACCCTCCAGAGACACCAGCTCAGTCTGATCGTCCTTCTAACCTAACGCGTTCGGTCCAGCAGCAACTGTGTTCCCAGGCAGCTACAGGACATTCCACCAGCGCTGGAGATGCAGAACAGCCTCAAAGGGTAACAGAGATTTGGATCTGAAGGTCTAGCGTTCCTCCCAGTAATTTGAACAGCATTCCATGTTTCATTTGAACGCACGGCATCTCTAAGATCTTCACTACGCACACTGAAATTAAAGACACAAGCCAGCATCTCAGAAACTGAACTGCTGCTGAGAAAGCAGGAAAAGCCTGTGGGACTTCGGGGTCACAAACTCGGCAGGCACTGTTGGGGAGGAGGAGAGAGTCCTGGCTTGTTCTTACATGAAATCGCGCACACACACAAAAATTGCTTCAATTATCAGCAGATAAATTCAAGCAGTTTATTTTTAACTTCGCTGGTGAGTATCTGGGCTGCCATCGGCTCAGCAGCGAGCTCTAAATCACAGCTGGGATAAGAGACAAAGTCCTTAGGCTCGACTCTCAGTGAAGTACAAAGCTTTGCTTCACCCCCCAGGTTCAGCAGCCTAGATTTACTGCTTTTGCACTGCCTTAAGAACTAGATTTACACCAGGAGCTCTCGACCCGCTGCAAAAGCAATACTGCTCTCCTGAACAACAGCCGAGTCGGTAATGACATCCCCAACGTCTGAGATGTGCAAACGCTGCAAAAAGCCAAGAGGTTTTACCCAAAACGACGTTGCTCCTGCAAAGCTCTGCTCACCCCCTCTCCCTTCTGCAAAGGTGGCTATGGGATAGATATCAAAACAGTAGTTAAAATGTACTTTTCCAAAAGGCTTGTGTTTGCCCCTCGAAGGATGAGGCCAGCAGAGGCCGTGGGGCTCAGGAGGGGCTGGTGGCTGCTCCGATTGCCATGTCCTGCCCATGAGAGCAATCCGCACTACGAGAGAAAGCTCCGAAATCTGCGCAGTGGCTGCAATCTGATCAATAACGTGCTTTTCGGCACCCTCGGGAAAGGCGACCCCAACTTCATCAGCTGGAAAACTGCCCTGTCTTTTCAAAACAATCATCCCATTCCTGTTCCACGAGCTCTTCCTCCCCAGTGGTCAGCAACGTACCACTGGTTTCCAGACCGCATTGTTTCTTGGCCAGTACGTAGCCCCATGTCACTCTGCCAGAGTTAATCTTTAGCTTAAGTAGTATGAACAACAAGGAGGAAAATAACATTCTCTCTGCATTACCAATGGGATATGGAGAAAACCAAGCTTTTCACAAATGGCCAGCACCTTAACGCAAGAGTTGTCTTCCTCAGCTTACTAATTATAAAGCAAAAAAAGCTCATTTACTCTCTTACACATCATCGTAATAAATCCATCTCTACTTAGACCAAAGGTGCCCTAAGAGCTCTACCAACCCCGAGATGATACGTGGCTTACGGGCATTAGGAAATTCTGCCTGGAGGCACCAAGGGGTTAACACAGCAGAGTCTTCGCAGCCCAGCACGGAGCCCCCAGGAATGACTCTGGTGTCTCGGATCGGAGCTTTATCACCCGTTTATTTCATGCGCTGCCCAAGTCTGACTAATGGAGTTTGTGGAGGGAGTGGGAGAGGGGGCAAGGGAGCTCGATGGGATCGTTGACAAAGCCAAACCACAGCTGGTTGCAATAAGGGTAAGGGATGGAGGTAGCGGTGCATATGTGCATGAAAAGAAGCTCCGGGGATTAGGGGTATCTCATATGGAAGCTGTGCTGCTGACACATCTCATAGCAGCTCCCCTGAGCTCACCAATAGCCAAATCATCCCCACCAAAGCGGAACAGTTTGTTTCCATAGCAGCGCTGTGCCAGGTGAATATTACTGACCAACGACTTCGTTATATTCACATGGAAGAAGATGGCAAGCAGGCAGTGTCAATGTGCAAGGCAAGCCAAGAGCCTTCAAAGTCTGATGATTTAACCAGTCCAAGGAGAATCGGTGAAGGAGCCACACAGAGAACATCCCATGGGATGCCCGACACACAGCATCCTGAAGCGGGTAACAAGCTGTGTGGCCACAGCTGAGGCAGCAGAAGCAGTAGATGCTGCACATAAGGAAGGTGGATGTAACCCTAAGTGCTAGTCTAGAGGTAATTCAGATACAAATGCAAATGTCTCTTCAGTTCTACCATCCCTTGTTATGGAAGGGGCTGACTACATGGCAAGATCATGGCCTACATTCCTACCTGCTAGGCCTCATGGAAGTGTTGGGGTTTTTGGTTGTTATTGCAGTAAATTGTTGTTATTTTTAAGTAAAAACATAACATAAGTGAGAAGGAGCATAGATGCTTTAAAGGAGAAGAGCCAAGATTCTTTGCCTGATGTTAGAAGAACTGAGCATTGCAACTACTCCTGCCTATTGCTATGGACAGGAATCACCCGCACGCAGCTCCAGAGAAGTTCTTCCAGCCCTTAGCACAGCTCGAGAGCTCAGAAGAGAACAACAAGCTCTTTATTTAAGGTCCCTGTGCTTCAGAGCAGCCCAAAGCAGCTGATGAAAGCTCCAGCCGCTGTGTTCCCACAGCCCCGGCTTCCCAAGATGACCCTTGGGTATGATGTGCCGCAGGACCACGGACACAAGGTCTTCTGACCCACCGGAGCAGGCAGCAAAGCCAACCGTGGAGGCTTCCCATGCGAAAAGCAGCGTCCTGACCTCACTGAACCACAGCTCTCTAGGGAACCCGACAGCTTACGGATCCATCCTTCCTTCCTTCATCTCAGAAATCAGGAATGTTCAGTTCCTGGAGCGGCCTCACGCCCACAGGACGCGCTCAGGACAAACTGTTGCAATGTCGACTGTTGTCACCCCTTCGTTCTCTAGACCACGACAGCCTTGATCTCTTTGTGCTTCCGAGCCTGGATGTTTTCTTCCTGTTGCTGATTATTGCTGTAGAAATTATGTCAGCTGCTGAGGTCTGCAAAGGAAGTTGCCAGCTCCATTTAAGCTCAAAGCTTGCTCCAAAAACAGAAACAAAAGGAAAAAATCATTAAAGTATCACTTCATCAGCACTGAAACCTTCAAAGGAGGAATTAAGGAGCTTGTGGTCCTTGTAGTGGCTCCCTGAATCAGAGCGAATTTCAGGCCTAATCCTAATGTTTCTCTTTATTTAATATACACCCTCAGCAAGTTACACGGCAAAGCCAAAGTTAGGATGACAGTGGTTTCTCAGTTATGAACAGAAAACATTCTGCAGATTTATCTTTTAACCTTCGGAGATGCAGAATCCAAAAATGTAGCGGCCTGGTTGACAAGCTGGTTTATATTAGCCAAGCAACTGCTTTTTAAAAAGAAATACTTTTAAAGGATTTTGTATTATACAAATCATCTAATTTTTCCCTTGATAAAATACTGGGATTCCAAAATTACTGGATGGTCTGTTTGTCTTTATCTCAGACAAATGGAGCGTTCACCTCCCTCTGGAAGGCAGTCGGATCTCAGCACCTGCGCACCCGCATGCCGTGATTGTTCCAGCCACCATCACTAAGGCTCTTAATTACCCCTCCGACGTGCCTGGTTCTGCTCTCCCGTCATTACACATGGTTTTACGTCGCTTACAAGGTGCATCTGCTCTTTCTTCTGAGTATTTCAGCTCCCTCCCACCCACCATCCAGGGCTGGTTTTCTGCCTGTCTCGCTCATGATCCTTCGCTCCTCCTTGGCCAGATTAATCGGCTCAAGATTAAAGGCAGACAATAAGCCGGAGTGAGACAACAACACTAACCACTGTGAGCTTATCTGTGCGGCTTTAATATAGCAGAGCTGGCCCTCAGCCACCCTGAAATGTTATGTGTCCTGTGAGATGGTTGAATGCTGTGGGGGAGAGATAACAACCATCAGTGCATCCGTGTTAAATGAAAGGGGAAGGCAAAAACTTAGAGGAATTGATTTTAAGGCAACTTTCCAAGTATGGAGGAAGATAAAGTAGTATTGTTTTAACACAAGCATGAAAAATCTAAGTAGGGCAGGAAGAGCGACAGCATCAGCTTATAAAGCAGCAGCATTTACTATTCACGTCGCTGATCAGCATGTGTATTAAGGGTTGGCTTTGAGCATCTCTCGGTTCCTCACGCAGCCGCTCTATCTTCTCAGGTACTTCAAACCCACACGGACCCACTGGCTGCACAGTCCACTCAAAATGGTGCCAATCTCAGCTCTAAACAGCAGCTTTGTAAAGCCCTGTATCACAAATTGGCTCCCTCTTAAAACCTGGGTATGCTGTGCCCTTCTGGTCCTCAGGAGCTTTTCTGCAGCCGGGTGATATCTGCTCTGAACAAGCACCCGGGTTGAGAATGGAGCAAGTTATTGTGCATGGGCACGAGGGAACACACACAGGAGGCTGGGGAATTTAACTTTGAGATTGAAACCATAAAAAAATCCCATCTAATCTCTCCCTGGCACTTGGAAGCTCTCACAAAAATGCACTTGAAGAGCCATGCCTTCATATTTTTGACCTCTCGCTAAGCTCAAGAGAAATTATTGCTGCAGTGGGAGAGCTGAGCTCAGCTCTTAGGCTTGCCTTGAAAACAAAACTTAGCTTTTTGGATGGATGTCCTCGTGGGTGGGGATTAATGGGGTTTATAGCTTCCTGGTATTGTGGCATGTTCCATTTTCTGCTCTTTCGCATCCTGCCTCCTCTGAGCAGGCTCTGCCTTGTTAAAGCCCTTCCTGGCTTTGCTAGAAATAGCCCTTGGTTCCAGCTTTCCCCTGTACAGGTTTAATTACGTATTGTCTGAAGCATGAAATTCTTCTTGCTCTTCAGCTGATGAACACCACTAGCGGGAAGGAGAAAAACGGTTTGATATGGACAATATAAACGTGAATTAGGGTCAGATGTTACCAAAACTGTGTATGTAATAAAACCATGGATGAAGGGTTCCAGTTGCTATTATAAACTGCAGTTTTACGCATTATTTCCTGCTCCTACGAGCATTAAAAGTCCCTATTGTTTAAGAGGAGTTTATAAGGTGAAAATCCTTAACGTTTTGGCTTAACTGCTAGCAGGCAGATTTCTCCTACCCCCAAACTTTAAATAGCAGCTTGATCACTATAAACACATCTGCCTTTTTCATACTACTTAATCTTCACAGCAACTGCATGTGATGAAATCTGGTGAATTTATTGAGTTGTACATTTTGTCACAAGCCATTTTATTGAAAGGTTGTAATTAAATTCAGCCCTGGTAATTGCACAGCTCCCTACTTAGAAGTCTGGAGTTGCTGCTGGTCTATGGCTGCAGGATTCTCTGGGCACTGGTGTGAACTGGGAGCGATGCTGGGAAAGCGAGTGGAATACGTGATATGTATACGATATAAGTCAATATACGTGAACTGAAAGTCGGGCCTTTAACTCACCCAAGAAGTTTCACAGCAGATAATCCCATCATCACAGACCTTATTTCATCCAGAACTTTCAAACTCTCAGCTAGTAAAATCCCTTTTACTATTGGTCCTATATCATCATGACCCTTTTATATGTCAAGAAATTAAACTACCACAAGCTGCCTTGCCCAGTAACAAAGTTTTGCCCAAGTCAAGCCTTCCAGCAACAAGATTTCTGTTTGAGTATTGAACCACAACCGCCGGCTCACTGGCTCTGCAGCAACTTAGGCAAGAAAAAGACCTCAGCAACTCTTCTGACCTCAAAAATCCCCAATCGAGTCACCTAGAAGAGCCTCGCGCCTCCCACGTTCTGATTTCATAGCCTGTTCTTCCTCTAAACCACACTCCAGGTCATGTTTTTGATCTAGGACAAGAAAGGATAACGACAAGATGGCTTTTAAGGTCACTTTTTCATGTATCTGACATACCTGAGCTGATACACTTGAAGGTAACGAAAAGTCAAATGAAGAATTTTCTTAACAGTCTCATTCCCACATTGTTTTATCATTGTTTGTGTTTCTCCTCCAAGATACCGAAATAAAGAGCTTATTCTGAAGGGTAACAACATTTTGCACAGAACAGTATTTCCAGCGTTAATACAACTACGCAAGGACTGTTCGCTTGTCTGCGTCTGCCAAACCAAGGGAAGAAAAGGCTGAACGACACCGCATGTTGTTTTCTGTCAGTTTAGACCCAGCTTATTGGACTCCGTGCAGAGAATCAGAAGTTGGACCAGGCTCAGAAGAATTAGCCACATCCATGCTCCACTGATTACATTTACAGCCTGCAATGCTCTGTTATTCCCTCACTGATGTCATACAGATATTTCACTTGTCTTCTGAGCTGATTAGATCCAAAATATGATTAATAAGTTCATGCCAGCTGGACACAAATGTAAAGAATAGGGATCTGTATGTCCAAATTAATTAATAACCCACTTCAACAGCTGGAACGACTACGTATTTAGATCAGATCAAAAGAGGCTCAGTTTCTTTATAGAACAGGTTTATTGTACATCCAAGCTACGCTTGTGTCTCAGGAGGTCACCATGATGGAGGAGGTAGGAGCCAAGTTCAAAAGAGATATATTTAAGCGATTCCAAGATTTATTCTTCCTTTTAGGCTTACTCCGCACTTGAAGCCCATGAGGAAAGTACACAGGACTTCAAAGACTTCCATATAAATTGACCTGTAAACCTTGAGGGAACGGGACTGGGAAAAATCTCAACTCGTAGCCATGGGTTTCGAGTCAAAGCAAAACACAACTACAACACCACATCCAAGGGGCAAAAGTTTGATCAGAAACAAGAGGACGAAAGATGAAGCGCCGTAAGGCAGTTGTGTCCCTCTCAGGTCAGTGGAGATGTCCCCTGCCTGTCAGGCTTTTTCCACTAGCCGGGAAGCTGGAACAATTCTAGATTTGCATCACTGTCGCCAAGACCAGACTTGGGCCTCTCGGCCTCATTTGTTGCCCACGGTCGTCTCGGGGAGGGTTGGAGATGAAGAAGAACAGAACTGCTGAACGGGAACTTTTACAACGGGAATTTGTGATGGTTCTGGGAGGGCTTTATGTTTTGAGGACCAGAAAGATGAATTTTTAATCTGGGTATTTGCCATATAACCATCTCCCCTCGCTGGACAAGGACCAGATGCTTTGAGGCCGAGGTTTCCATCAATCGCCATCATCCCACTTCCTCTCTGCTAAGACTCTAAGAGCCCCCATTCTGCTCTCAGTTAAACCACTGGCTTTGACAACTGTCAGACAGAACTACAGACGAGGAAGCAAGGACTGATCCCGACCCGAATGTGCACGTGTCCACAGAGAAAACTGTGATGGGATCTGATGTGAAGGTGCAGCAAAACCTATTTTCTAACAAACCTATTGCAGGACGGTGATCAAGCAGCACATGGCCATTTTCTGACTACACGGACACTTCTAGTTTTCTATCAACTTTGTAAGGCTAATATTGCCTGCAAAAACAGCTATTGAGATTGCTGTAATAATAACAACCTGTAGCAGGTCCTAACTGGATGAGTTTAAATAAGAATTCTATGACACAACCCCCGGTGCTGAATTTCCTTCGTCCAGATCTGAAAGAGCCCTGGTCCAGCCTCCCGAGCACTCTGGTATCTCCTCAGGTCTATGAGACCCCCACAAAGCACCACGTCTGAGGGAGAAAAGGATGCGCTGCTGGGCATCACTTGATTTGGCCAACCCAAAGATGGACACTAAGCCTGGGGCTCTTCCAACCCAGGAACTGCTTAGGAAGACTCGTACATACAAGACATCACCTTTTACAAAGACTTTACAAAGCTTTTCCAGTTCCCAGTGGATAAGGAGTCTCTGCACATCAGTCTGAAAAGTCCTTTGTCCATCAGTAGCTGAGCTCTTCAAACACTGATACAAATCCTGAGAAATGTTATCCGAAATAAAGAAAAGTCCATTGGGGAGGTATCGTTAGCTGACAGGTATTTCTGGAATGAGATTTTTGATGCAATATTGGGTTACATTATCTCCTGCTGTGCGATGCTTTGGGAACTTTCCTCCTTCTTTTCCTCTGCACAAAAGCAGCGCTGTGCAATAACACAGGATGGTTCTCAAGGAACTCCTGTACCAGCTCACATTGCCTGCAGGCTGTGCCAGGGAATTTCATTCATATGTAAAACAACACAGAGTCCCCCAGATTCCAAAAATACACACACTGCACATATGTAACTGCTTCCAGGAGCAAAGCAATCTGGCGAAAATCTGCCCTGCAAGCGGTCAGGAAGGGAAACTTCCAAAGCACGGCCCTTTTTGATGGGCTTTGAAAAGTCACCGAGAGATCTCCCAGTTAGCATTTACATGCTAAAGTCTAATGGTTCCTCCTGTTGCTTTTAGGATGTGGGAAGCCAAAATCATTTTAGAAATACAGGGCTCACCTCTTTCTCCATCACAAAGGGGTTTTCCTTGTATTCCTGTCCTGGTAGTAACCAGAGCATCATGAGCTGCATGGACCAGCATCAGTGGCATCCAATGTTTCACTTATGAGGGTCTAGGTGAACTTAACAAACTCAAATTAAAGCTCGCAACCCCTCAGCAACAAAGTTGCCCCCCATTATGGACAGCTAGCAACTAGCATGGAGAAATTAAATGACAGAGGTAATCCTGACACTAACTGTTGTGTATCAAGGGAAGAAAAGAGTTTCAGGAAGCTGTAATTCTGAAGTGCATCACTGCATTCCTTCCAATGGGAGTTGGGGTTGTACAAAGACGCAGCCACAGCCCCAAGCTGGTAACAACTGGCAATTTAAAAGCATGATTAAAGTACGCTAGACAGGAGGGGCTAATTGGTATTCCTTAAACACTTCTCCCTCTCACCAGAAAGATTAAAAAACAATCCGGTTTCTAAGAAACAGATGGGATCTATGAACTGAAGGCACAGTGGCCAAGGGAAAGATGAAAAAGACTCCACTGACCCAAGACACCAACAGACGGCACTCACTCGAATCCAGAGCGGGAATACTGCCTTCGTTTTAGCCATCGCTTCTTTCAGGCATCACTTGCTCCCTTCCCCTGACACGCAACGCTAAGTCCCAGCATGGAAAGTTAAGAGTTCCTGTCTGACAAGGAAGGTTTTGCTGAGTCAAGCTCATGGGGAGGTAAAAGAAGCCAAGCGACTGAACACCGGTAGGAAGGAAAAATCCATGCCCAGAAAAACAAGCCAAGAAAAGAGCTGGAGGCACCATTTCCTGCTGGTTTTTTTAAGACCTTGTCTCAACTTGAAGGTGATTAAGACAGGTTATCTAGCAAGACTTAACACACATGCCCTGAAAACCCATCACAGGCAGCAGGCGATATTACATTAACAGAGCTTGATAATCGTATTTTATTTGTTAAGAGTGCTTTCCAATCTACAGCAGACAGGTTTTAGCTGGAGGAACCAACTTTTATATCCACACACTTGAAAGCATCCCGTGCATTTGCCATTGATGCAAGGGGCTAGGGAAAACACAACATATTGGTGATATTTGTTAGCTCTCTACTTCTGTGTGTCATCCATAAGGCAGGGGATTGGGGATAATAGTACTGGACACATGAAAGCAAGAAAAGCATTTAACAGCAGCTCTTGAAACAAAAGAACATGAACTCTCCTCCATTCAGTGGGAAAGCAGCACTACTGATCCCAACCATTACATGGAACAAGAGGGATTAAGTGCTATTGCCTGAACTGACAACATTGCTTATTTCTCCTGAGCGGGTGCCAAATCCCTCTTTTTGGATGCATGGAAAAATCTAGGTCAGTCACATCTGCAGGAAGACGGCTGCTCTGTCAGTGGCGTTGCCGCTTCAACATCCATTTGTTCACAACTAAATCAGAGTCTCCAGGCTCCATCCGCTCCTTCCTCCCAGTAACGGGGCCAGAGGAGCGCTGGGCAAAACAAACGGAGCAAGGGCCTCGCTCGCCTGCTCTTTAAAATAATCAGTGTTGCTAAAGGGGCAGAAGAGCGAGGGCCAGGATGCAGAGCAGCTCTGGGGAAGGCAGAAGATGGGAAAATAGGGAAAAAAAATCTACTGACTTACAACAAGTGGACTGCAGTGATTTCACAAGACTCCAGCCCAAAACCAGCCGCTGCGGATTCCACCTTTCAGCACTAAGGAGGGAAGATGGTCCATCTGGTAAGCAGTTATTAGCCTGAATATCTGACAGCCAGGGTTAAAGACACCATCACACCACCGGCCTCCTGCATCACCTCGGGCAAAGCTACGCAGCTCCTCATCTGTTCCTCACAGGAGCCTCTGGTCTCAGCAGCAAAGGGCTGAGAAACAATAGTTGCAGCCCAAAGGGGAAAAATTAAAATACAACGCACACAATAACACACAACGTGCGCTGAGGACGGAACAGCTGTTTCCTTCTGTGCGAACTGGCAAGAGCCACGGAGGGCTTGGCAGATCTGCTGCCTTCGCTTCCAAGGAGACCCCTTTGGAAACGCCATCAGAACAATAGCGGGGATCCCGTCCAGCACCACGTCGGCATCGCGGGGACGGCTGGAAGCGCTGCCGTCCCTGCGGTAGCTGCAGACACCACCGCGGGGAGAGATTCCTAATGGACTTAGAGGGGTTTAAAAGCTTGAGAAGAGTCGCTCGCAACGGGGGAGTGCCCATCTCTGTTTACGGACCGACTTTCTCATTAAGGATTTTAAGCCCGCTCTGAATGAAAGCAACAAACACATCAGCAGGAAGCTGGGAGTCAGTGAAGCGAACAAGATGTAGCGTGAATCGGTGCGGAGGCTGAAGAGAGACGGGGTATAAAAGGCACCAAGGGGAGCTGGGGAGAGGAAAGAAAGGGCCGGAGGGACTCGGCACTCCCGTGTGGTAATGTCATTATCTTCAGAACGCAGTTCAAGGAAGCTGTTACCCATATAAATCACCTATCATCTTTTATCCAAGCAAGTGGACATTTTTATTACATTTCTAGAGAATTAAACATCTCTTTGCTGCAGAAGCATCACCGCCAGCTGCCAGGAAATGGAAGGAGCCCTAGAGGCCAGCGTGGGCTCTCTGAAGTGCGGGTGCCCAGCCGCACAGTTCCTCTTTCATCTCTGCTACTGGGTGCAAAAAGAAACAAGATTCAGGCTGGTGTCTGCGGAACAATGCAGAGCTGTGTACACACAGCCGCAGAGACTCGCGGAGACACTGCAGCTCTGTGGTCACCGCCCTGGGACTCACAACGCTTGGGTTTATCCTTCCAGCTCCACCACAAGTTGCTGCGTGACCAAGTGCTGTCACCTCCTTTCT
Source organism: Nesoenas mayeri (assembly GCF_963082525.1). Lineage (NCBI taxonomy): Eukaryota > Metazoa > Chordata > Aves > Columbiformes > Columbidae > Nesoenas > Nesoenas mayeri. The sequence continues at coordinate 2,451,319 of NC_137555.1, read as the reverse complement.
TGGCTCCCTTTCCAGCCTCCTCCTTTGCTCACCATGTAGGCTCTTGCTAACTTAGAGGGCTAAACCTTGGAATACAAAATAGCAGCACCCAGTAGGGTAGAATGTGATGTTGTCTTCACTGCTGGGTCTAAATATCACCCTGTGCCCCAGAACACTGCCTGGCCTTTTCCAAACCTCGCTCTAAGCTCACGCTGTGGTGGTTTTGACTCTGATCACCTTTGGGGCAGCTTCATTTTCTCAAGACATGCTTACTTCAAAAATCGAGACTGGAAACATTTCCATCTTCAGGATGATCTAGGAGACCTGGTGTCAACGCATTACAAATATCAGTATAGCCGAGCAGCTAACGCACTCCCAAAAAGCCCTGCCAGCCTGCACACGAGCTCTTTAATAGCAGTGAAAGCATTAAGAACCAGACTGCAGCCCATGGGAAGCTCCCTTTTATTTTCTGAACCTCCCAAGATCCCCAGCGTACATTCTCCATGTTATTAGGAGAACTGCTAGTCAAGTTCAAAAGGCAGCTGGCTTCCAAGTCACCAAAGAGCTATAATTTCTCTCACTGTAATTTCTCTCTATGATTATAACCGTGGTTAACTGAGTCAACACAGGCAATATCCATAAGCCATCTCAGTCCAGGACAGCAGATAGCCAGGAAGACGCAGAGTCTTTGGGAGGGGGGTTAAATGTGTGTGGGAGCTGGTCTGGATAGACACAGCTCTCACTGGGACATTAAACAGGCTAGAGGATCAGAGAGCCAGTAAATATTAATATACACAGCTTAGCTTTGTCTTTTCTGAAGGGTTAGGAGCAGAGAAAGGCAATCCTGCCTCTAATGAAATAAGGGGGAGTTTTACCATTGATTTTGATGGGGATTTCACCCATCACAGTTAATAAGAGACCAAAACAACACCAGATTTGGAGAGACCACCCTGTTCTTAGCAGTGATGTCTTCCTTCTCTAATAACTCCAGGGACTGTTCTAGGGCATCAGAGTGCCTCAAACTGGGCAACAGGGTGCAAAAATGCCATCTTTAGCTCAACAAAACTGTGGCTCCATAGGTGAGAAAGTGCCCCTTGTAAAGGACAACTCCGCACCAAGTCCTTTTCCAAAACTCCGGAGGACTGTTCCCCTTCCGTGGGGTACAGGGGATTTTAGAGAAGCTACACTGAACAAACTGGAGCCGATCTAATACTCCTCTCTCCTCCAAAGTCTTATTCGGATCATCCCAGAATCCTCCCTTCAACTTAACGCCCAGACACCACATTCCGACGTTTTAAAAGGGCGATAATCCAAGTTTTTTCCAGAGCAATGTTATCGTCAAACATGCGCAGCGCTGTCTGCCCTTGGCTCACATACCCGCACTAATATTGTTTTGAGGTAGGGACTGAGAATGGATCGTTTCAGAAAAACAATCATATCACAACCCCTCATTTCACCTCTCAGCCCCGCGCTGCAAAACCAACCACATTTTTGTCATACGTCCACAGAGGCAGCTGGAGTCTTGCCTTTGGCACTGGAGAAGGTAGAGACAGAAGGATCATAGCTGGAATTCCTGTCCCGATGGCCTCCGAGGAACAAGTAGCTAGAAAAAGAAATCAGCCCTAACTCCTGGGTGTAGGAACGCAGAGGAAAGCTTGGGAAAGCAAGGACTGAAGAGCTCTATGGGAACGTGGGTGATGCAGAGCAAAAAGGGGCTAATTCAGATCATCACCGCTCTCCCTCCTTCCGGCTGGCCAGGGGATAAACTGGGAAGCACTGGATTGGAGCCACATCTGCTTCCCACCGGGATAAATCACCGGTCCCGCACAGAAAAGGGGCTGCTGCATTTGGTACCAGTTGAAAGCCGGATTCTCCTCTCTCTGATGCTGCAGTCATGAATTTACTTTAAAGAGGAACGGAAATAAATGAAGAACAGGGCTTGGAAACAATAGGTTACATTCTTGAACTCCTGTGTGCTTCCCTTGGATGGGTTCGCCATGAGAATTAAAGGAACAACATTGAATTTGAGCTGAGCTGAAAATGAAGATCACTGAAACCAGGGTGAATTCCTGGCACTGCTGAGGTCAATGGCAAAACCCTCCATTACTTTGCCAAAGCCAGGATTTCATCTACTGTTTTTATAAAACCAACAATCAATAGAAACCTATGCAAGATTTTCGTTTTAATTTCACTGAAAAATGTATATAAACCAAATATTTCCCTACAATGATTGTAAAGTGAACAGCCTTAAAGTGCCCTCCTGCATGAAAATAAGAACAAACTGAAGTACGAAGCAAACTAAAGCATTTCTTGCCCCAAACAGGTATTTGTAAATATATAACGCAAAACTTAAAGCACAGATGAAGAAACATGGTTTATTTCCACAAAGCTCCCATCCATGAGGCGAGCTCTTCCAAAAAAGCCTGAAGAACGGAGGCATTTAAAAAACACGATTACAAACATTCCTGTGTCATTTGCAGGCTGCGTTTTGTTAGAGATATTATTAATCTAGTTCACCAAACACTGGCCTATTTATCATAAAAGAAAAAAACGCCGCAATCAACCACAGCTCCCACCTGCTTAGGGAAAAACCAAAGGCCACCCACCAAGCGTATGTTCCTGAGGCAGTTTTGCACGCTTCCTTGTGGAAAAACGTCTTTGCAAATGGTATAATTTTGCTAAGAAGAGACCAGCTGAGCTGACACAGGGCAGAGTCTCCAAAGCTTTGAAGTCTAGTTGGATTATTTACCCTGCTTCCCACCGTTCAGTTGCCAATAGCCGCCCATCAGAAACGTCTCTCCATCATCCTAAGCGGTTTAATGACTGTTCTTGCTGCTGTGCATTAGGAAGATGGTTTTTGTTCAAAGGTGGGAGTGTATTTTTATCCTAACACGAGACACTCGGGAAGGGCAGTAACGTCAAGTTTAGCCATCGGCCTCCTCTACATGGTTTGTCCACAGTCATGATCTACATTGTACCACTTTTTCACATCTGTAAAATGAGACGTTATAAAATGGGGGACTCTCCAGTTTTCCTAACTCTAAGGTGTGTTATGGACACCATTGGTGAGATATTCAGATACTACAGTCATAAAGGCAATGGACATCTACAAGTATATGGAGAGGTCCAAGCACCTCTAAGTACAAGGTAGAGTTGGGCAACTATGGTAAAAAGCCACCTTAGAAAATATTGCCTTAGCAATCTCTGCTTAAAATGCTTTGAACAGTGTCATTGTGGGAAATAATGCTGGTAAAAGCTCAGCGCAGATAACAAAGAATGGTATTTTCACCTAATACAACAAGCAAGAACAAACTGCTAATTCAAGTGTGAACCAGGTGCACTAGTAACAAAGGAACAACCAGCGAAACAAAGTCAATGAACTGAAGCTGAAAATACTGTTTCAGTGAAACTAATTTAAATTGAAGCAAAGACTGGAAGCAAAACTGGATATTAGTACGCACGATGAGACCATCCACAGCTACCTTACATTCTCTATAAGCGTGAGGTTATCTTCATACTGTAAAGGGGTAACATGATGAAAGATAATTTCCCAGGTTATTTGAAACATTAGACCAAGTTCATAGGCCAGACACAAGCTCTTGGCAAGGTCCAGACCCAGAAAAAGACTTGTTTCAGAAACGCCGGCTCCTAGTCCCAACCTCCATGTCAATGAGCCCACCAGGCCAGGGATCAAAGCCAGCTCAGAACCAGCCTCTAAGAGATGAGGATGTTCCAGTCCCTAAGCACCAGGTTTGAACTGAGGCTGATTCCTGGCTGTGCCTAAGATCTCTATATCCCTGGATGGGACAATAGACACCAGTACCTGTTCTGAACCACACTCTTTTATTTCTCTGTACCTTAAGTCCCCTCCTGTGAAATGGCAGCACCTCACTGTACATCAAACAATATAAGATGCTCAGAGACTGTATCACTTGACACCTTTCTCCTTGATTCCCATATGCGGCAACAGACTCCAGGACGCTGTGTTAGAGTTTCCACGTGATCAGCTCCACTCAACTGAGGTTTTTGTTTTACTTCTCTAGCTCAAACCAGGTTAACAACAATGACTCACAGAATGTTAAGGTCCTGGCTCTGATAAGCCAAGCATTTGTAGCCAATATAAGTGGGGACAGATAGCCTGGAAGTCATTCATGAGGCATTTTAGAGCCCGAGGGGAACACCACGAGTGTCTAATCCTGGTGTCAGCACAACAGCCTGTCTGCCTTTTTATTTTGAGATTATTTTCATTTCCCAATTTCTCTCTTCCTCCAAAAGAGGATGTGAGTACAAAAAGAACAACGCTAATAAAAACCCTGGTGCTAAAGCTGCGCACGTAAGCGGGCACGCACAAATCCTTCGGTTTCAGTGGCCCAGTTTTCAAAGACACGTAGTACACTGGCACCAAGCTTCTGGGTGCCTGTTCCCGCCCCTGCACAAGCTTTTCTCAGCAACCTGGACAGACATCTGAAATCTCCCACTGCTGGCACCTGGTCCAAAATACCAGTCGTGTGACTTACACAGCCCACAGTTTCTGTGCTTATCTGAGAAAGAGAAAAGAAAAGCTTTCTCGGAAGAGAAAAACCAGGCAGCTTACTGATCATGGTGGTGCCCCCAGCCAGCGCAGCCTTGGTCCCTTGGAAGAAGTCATCTGCAGATGTCATCCCCTGCTCTGGCATCTGGAAGCGGGTGTGAACGTCAATGCCTCCCGGAATCACCATCCTGCCGTGGGCTTCAATAGTTTTCACTCCCCCTGGCACAATCAGGTTCTCTCCTATTTGCCTGCATAAAGGGGTTTCAAAGAGCAAGTCAGACACAAGCAACAGACAAGGCAAACAGCCTGTAAACATAAGCCCTAGTGCCATTTAACCTGGCTAGTGTGTTCTTTTTCCATAGAAAGCAATGTATGGGATTAGTGCACATATAGCTGGTAATACTTTATGCTTCCCCTTGAAGAAGTAGCACAATCAACAGCAAAGTGTGCAATTGCTTCAGGGCAATATTAGGCTGAAGAGGAAGGAAACGCAGGAGCCATGGTGCCAGACAGATGGAGAAGGGACTGGCTGATCATCAGATGGTGGATGCAGCAAACAGCCTTGTTACTGGGACTGGACTGGGGGTGCCAAGCGGCAGTTCAACACTAACAGCGTTTTTTGCCTCTATATTGTCTACTTTCACACATAGATGTTATGTAGTCCCTGCAGAAATATAAACCCAAGCAGATCATGGTCACCAAATTCCTGGTGAGACCCTCCAAGGTCTGTTCAGTCCAGCTCTTCACAGGCGTATTTTTAGAAGCGCAATAGTGGCTGACACATTGCAATTGATGAGCTGTCTTTGGCTGGCTCCTTTAACTTTTAACCTTGATTAACAAAGCACATGTGCTGACTGTTTAGCCAGAACAGGAAGATTCCTTGTTTGTAATCTCTGGCTTGTTCATTTTTTCCTAAGAGTAATTTTCCAAAGAAATCTTTAATATATTTAACACGCCAGAAGTACGTGTTTCAGGACTGAAAACACAAAAAAGTGCTGGAAAGAGGTGTGAACCCCAATCCTTAACTGACAGAATCATTATTAACTTTAAGGGGGTTTAGATTGGTCCTTGCATCACAAAATCATAGCAGACAGTGCTGCAAGAGACCTCAAGAGGTCACTTAAGTCCAGCCTCCCACCCTAGACCAGCATTAACTGTATTAGAATGCTGAACTCTGGATTCAAAGTATCTTAAATCATGACTCAGTAAAATGTTACAACACAGATAACTTCAAATACATGTGTCATCTCAGCGTGGGGCTGTTCACATGGCTAAAATTAAGCACATGCAAGTACCTCCTTTGACCTACGCTTTAATAACAATGGGGTTTTGGCCCACTTGTTTATCTAATTTAACATCTTGTTTCTGAAGTTCCTCCATCAAACACCAGGATATACAAGAAATACTCATTTTGTCATTGCAATCTAATACAGATCAAGTTATTCCTTGCTAATCTGCAGGACTTTTCTGCACATTTTCAATCATAACATGGTAGCAGGTTGCACTTACTTTATCAACCCATCTTCCATATAAATGTCTGCATAGAAAGACTGGTCGTCATTGACTATTTTACCACCTTTGATCAAGAGGCGATCGCTCTGCAAGAAAGAAGGACACGACAACCCATCGTTATTGTGTGAGAAAGCTGACAGTCTGCAGTGTCACTTCGGAGATAAAAGAGACGGAAACAACCTCTGCATTATTCAGAAGCGCGTGTCAAAACACAAGTCAACCGCCGCGCTTTCAACTGGAAAGATAAAACACTTTATTTCATCTGCAAGTCCTTTCATCACGCTAATGATCCAAAAAGATCAAGAGTTGGGATCCAGCGGGCTTGTCTACGCGGCAGCTTCACTCGTACCTGCCGTCCGCCACCATCACCTACAACAAAAGCATTCAATGATACTTTGATGGATGCGTAATAGCCGCAATTGTATTCTTCTCTGCCTTGGTCGTATGTAAAGTTTCCTACGTGCGCCCACGCACTGGAGCCACGACTTGGCCAAGCGTGAGTCAACTGCTGTCAGGGAAATGGAGCAAAAGTCTGTTGCCAGGGGCTACACAACACAAACAAACTCATTTTGTCCAACTTAGCGATGTTTTGATGCGGTGGATACTTCTACTGCCTCTCCAGAGCACTACTGCATAATCAGATGGAAGTTAGCACGTATTAGCAAATGAAGCTTAAGAGAAGGATTTCAAAACGGTTATTAAAATTTCCTCAAATTAGAAGACACTTTGGCAGGAATGGAACGGTAATTATAACAAGGCAGCTATCAGGCGACGTGTTTTTATTGCAGACCAAGTTACATCTTGTTTTTGTGAGATTTTGAGGCCAAAAATCAAATGTATCTTTTTTTGCAGTAGCCATAAGTGATTGAAACACACTCTGCAGTGCTCTGGATTGGAAGTTTAAAGTGACTGCTATGTTCCTCCGGTTCCTTCATTCCCTACATTACAGATATGTATAGTTAAAGCAAAGCACACATATTTTATGCAGCATCCAGTTTAAAATACACCTTGGCCCTTATGTCTGCACTTGTACTCACTCTGATTCTCTTTCCTCCTCCCCAAATTCTCTTTGTAAGAGAACAAAGCACAGCTAAGGGCTGGTGAAACCAAGAGCCGCCTTCAAGAAGGGGTAGAAAGCAGGACTTGAACTTGGTGGTGCCTTGAAGTTACAGCAAAGACATAAAAGCCAGAAAGAGTGATGCTCAGGACCCTTCTTTCCAGCTGGAGCTTCACTGGTCGAACCAAAGAACAGAATCAGGCATTTTCCCAAAGAGCTTCTAGTCAAACTGAAGATTCTCAACTGACACAGCTCTTAAAACAGCTCCATGAATTGCATCAGCCACCGATTTATACCATTATATCCATCTTTTATATAACCGCTAAAGATCTATGAGATGTTAAGTGTCTCTCGTTCCTCCTCCTTTTTTTCCTTCTCCTTCCTCCTACTGCTGCAATGGAGAGTTTCCCTGAACAACGCCACCAATTTAAGAAACAAAGAAAGAAAACCCCAAGATTTAAATTTAGGATCTGCTGTGAATGCCAATAAGCCTGGATGAATTAACTTGGGGCGTGAATGTTTTTCAATGCCAGGCGCTACAGCAAACTGTCCTACATGTTTACCATGGCCAGAAACACTGCAGTATTTATGGCCACCTCTAGTGCAGACGCCTTGTGCTATTAAAAAGGCCGACGACTACTGAAATCCGCTAGTTTGGCCATCGATGCCACTGACAGCCCGAGTCTGAATGCACTGGGCATCAATTGGGAGAGAAGAAAATATATATATACATAGTCACCAACAAAAATGCAGCCTGGACCGTTTTAATGATGCTCTGAACGTTTCGAGAATCCTTCTGCTGGTTTCAACCACCTTGAAGACAAAAGCACACACAGTTTGCAGCCGTGCGGGGCCCTGCCACTGAATCTGAATCTATTTACCCGACTAATGCAGACAAAATAGGACAGCTAGACGTTGATCATCCTTTTTCTTCAAGCATTCGTCTCAGTAGATCAATTCTGGGTTTATACAACAGCAAATAAGACCAGGAACTGATTTTTCTCTATTCCTTTACAGGGGAATTGCATCGGATGCAGACAACGTAAATCAGAGCATTCAGTCATAAGAAAAATGCGTCATCTTACTTTTGGCCCATGAGAGCGGTTCAGCAGTAACCTGAATCGTTATTAAATCATAGGTATCTTTTTAAACTCTCTACCATTGGACTCTTGGAGAGCAACTATTCCCCCCCGCCAAAAAAAAGGAGGATGCTCCATTTATCACGTAGCAATTTTGTGCATCCCCTGCATTTCCTAAACATCTTTTAAAACGTAACTGTACAGCCCAGTGGCTCCTGCACAAATGGCACAGTTCAAAGCTCCATTTCAGAGCTCACTTTTCTGCCTCGGAGGCTGAGGAAGGACTAGGATGGGTGTGTCCGTGGGGCTGAGAGAAGGAGCCGCTGCCAATAATGAAAAACGGTGTCAAAAAAATTAATAATAAATGGCTGTAACAGTCCGTTAGATGCGAATATCTCGCCTTACGTAATGAAAAGTTAGAACCCTTGGATCTGCAATACCTGCCCTAAATCGGCTCCCACAAGAACGACATCAAGGGAGGGGTTTATATAACGGCTCCTTCCCTTTTCCCCCAGGATCGCATCGAGCAGCGGGGAATGAAACGTGCGCGTTGCGAGAAGCTTCTCGGGGAAGAAAAGGAAACGCTGCTCCATCCCCAGCCCGCCGGGCACGGGGTCCGGCCGATCCCCCCCCAACCCGGGCTGGGGCAGGAGGGCGGCGGGGGCTCCATCCCCAGCCCCCCCGGCCGGAGGTACCGCTGTCCCCGCTGCTCTCCGCGGGTTGGGGGGGTGACACCGCACTCCGCTCCCCGAACGATGCTGCTGGAACCCGCGCAGCATCCCGCGGATCCTCGACCTGCTTAAAGCACCGCGCACCCCCCGTGCCCCCCCCGGGTGTCCAGCCGCGCTGCAGCGCAGGAAGCGCCGCATTAGACTCTGATCTTATTATCCTGCCACAACCCCCGGCCATCGCTCTCCCAGCACACAAAGGGCTTAATCCCCGCGCACCCCGCCCCCTTCCCCGCTTTTATTCCCGTGCACTCCACTCACCGTGATCCGTGGAATATTTTTCTTCCCCTGATAAGACATCTTGGGAAATCACTCCCCAATTTATTTATATAATAATGTATTTTTTTTTTTTAAAGAGAAGCCGGGCGGCTGCTGTATCTCTATTGTCTCCCGTGCAGCAACTGCTCCCCGACCTCCCCTCCACCGGAAAAAAAAAAAAAATATATATATAATAAACCAGAATATAAATAAATCCCCCAAGCCCAAATCAATGCGATCACTAGGAGGGACAGCCAAGGGGGGGCTCCGCCGGGGAGGGCGCGGCGGGGAGGCGAGCCCTGCTCTCCGCAATGGCAGGAAAAGGAGAAGCAGCCACCCCTGCGCGTTTCCCTTTCTTCCCTCTGCCCGGAGCCCAGCCCCGCGCAGCCCAGCCTAAGCCTAAACCCAGCCCAGCCCAGCCCAGCCTCGGCCGTACGGGGAGGGGTGGGGGGGGGGCGAGCGCCGCCAGCAACAGCGGCAGACACAGCAGCGCATGCGCCCCGGGCAGCTCCCGTCCCTCCCCCCGGCGGGGGGCCGCGTAACTCGGGGTGCCATTGGCTGAGCGACTGGCGGGGATGCAAATAAGACGCGGCCGCCGCCCAATGGGGAGAGGGGAAGGGGCTGATATGCAAAGTGGCGCAAAGGGGACGTCAGTGCGCGCTCCCGAGGGCGGGAGGGACCAGTGCGCGCTCCCGAGGGCGGGAGGGACCGGGCACCGCCCCCGGCGCGTCGCACCCGCCCGGGTTTTCCCCACCCCGGGTTGTTCCCGAACCGCCGCCCGTTCCTCGCCCGTTTCTCGCCCGTTTCTCCCGGGCCAGGCTGCTGCAAAGCGGCGGGTTAGCGGAGCTGCTGCACCGGTGGGAAGGGAGGACGCGGCGGGCGCCGCCCCGCACCTGCGGGGCGCTGCGAAACGAGCCCCGGCGGGGGCTGCGGTCACCCGTGTGCCGCCCAGGGGAGGGGAGGAGGCTGCCCGGGGAGCCGGGTCGTCGGAAAACGCTTCGCCGCCCTCCATCTTCTTTGTCCCACCCCGCCCCTCTTGGCGCTACCGGAGCAGAAAGCTGTTCGGAAGCATTAGCAAATTGGGGGGTGGGGGGGAAGGAATAAAATCAGGTTGAAGCCACTCCCGGCCCTTTGCATTGCCAGCATGTCTGCCCTGCTTTCTGCGCGCCTCCTCCCGCACCTCGGCCTGAAAATCCAGCCCGGGGTCAAGCCCCACTCCTGCGGACACTAACCTGAAGCTTTAGAGCAATGTGGAATCAGAGCAACACGCCCGGCCAGGGTTGTCCCCTCCAGCCCCTCTGGCCATTTCTCACTACTCCAGTGTTGCAAACTCCATGTTCAATGCTTCAGTCACACTTGGAGACTTAAATTTCTCAGTCCCTGAACTCCATAAGCTGGTACTTCAAGGAAAGAAATGCATTAATGGCATAAATATTTCCTCGTTATTTAGAGCGCGCTTGCACCAGTGCAATGCAGATTCACGGCCAGAGTGTGGATAACCGTTCAAAATGATCTGTTTAGATCAGTTCCTCTTACACATCAGTTGCCCTGGGGGAAGGTACAAGGCACCTTTTGGACAACCCAAAATACCACAAGTCCACTTTCACTTGAAGGTTGTAACAGACAATTAACGACTGGCAATGACTTACCTCCTTCTCTCAGTCACGAGTGAATCCCACGTCACACAAAGTCAACTACAAGCTTCTCCTATCACAAAATATAGGGAGATATTTACATACCCAAGTATGTAACGCAACGTGCCCAACCCCTAAGAAATTAAAACCTTCAGTATTTTACTGCAGGAAATCATAATAAAGGCAACATCTGTTCAAACAGGTGACTACCAGGACCTTTTATGTACATTAGTTCACAGGAGGCTATAAGGAAAGAGTAGAAGAGCTTTTTCTGGGTATAGGTAGGGCATCAGGCAACGTTTAAGTGATTAATATGCCAATTAGTTAATATCCAATTAGTAACAAATGAAAAAGTGGCTGATTATGACAGTATCAAAATGATTAATTTGTTAGCCTGGAGGGTTTTATTTTGATTTAATGATTAAAATAGACAATACTAAATGAGTTATCCTGCCCCTCTCTGATCTGTGCTGGAAGAAGTTTTGAAACCTCAGCATATTTTTGCTCAGAACATGGAAGAAAGCGTCTACACCAGATTTCTAAATTTAGACAGCGCAACTGTTCCTTTTTTCTCTTTAATGCCAGCTTTCCTGCTCAATTGTAGATCTGAATAGTTTCTTGCCTTTGCTTGCCAGGTAAAAGAGCACCTAGAGCTACCAAAGGGCAAAGAAGCAAACACAGCCTAAGGGTTTGGGAGACCCATCAGGCTGATCTGATCTGTGCTTAGGCCAGTCACCATTTCAAGATCCTGCCCTGGCAACAGCAACGCAATTAAGGAGGAAAGACGACAAACATGGGTGTGGAAAACCATCTCCAACACTGACTTGCCTCCCTGACCTTGCTCAGGTCATTTCTCCACGTTATCATCGAAGCTGTGGTACAGCAGTGTTGGTATAGAAGAAATAGAAGCACCTTTAACGAGATGGTGTCATCAGCACACTCATTTCTAAAGCTATTCTCATCTGCTCAAAGATAGCTATTTAAAATATATATTTTAAAGGCAATCCTTACTGCACATGGGCCTAACTCAGAGCAGCTCTTGCACTTGGTATACATTCCATAACTTGAATCCGATAGTGACTAGGTTCAGAAAGTAAGAACGGATCTTCAGATGACACTTAGTTTTCCTTCCCATCACCATGTTGCAAGAACCTGAGCAGTACAGAATAAAATAAATGAAGAGATTAAAGGATTGAAAAACACGGTTGTTCAATATTCAACATCCACACAGCACCAAATTTTAAAAACTTATATGATTTAGCGCGTACCCAAAGGGCCAGAACTGAGCTCCCGGGTGTAGCTCCATTATAACAACTGCTAATACAGCCCGATTTTCTTTTCTTGTAATGATGAGCTAAGAGCTTGTCCAGATAAATAATTTAGAAATTATTAATGTAGTTGCAAACTGGCTTATTTAGCCATGCTAAACAAAGGCAAGGAATGGCTATTATCTACTGTATAAACACACATGAGGGGAGGTGATCAGGAGGGAAGGAGAAGAGCTATTGAAGCTAAAGGACAATGTTGGGATGAGAACAAGAAAGAACAGAGCCAGAAAATACTGAGATGTACACCTGCACGTTTGGGTTGTTTTACAAAACCTGGTTCATCCCCTTGGTAAAGCTACAGTTTATGTATAAATTCCCCCTCTAAGTTAAATGAAGAAAGACAACTCACGGGCAGGACTCAGGTCACAGGTTAAAAGAAGCGAGTTGAACATGCTGCTTAAATCCTTGCAGGTTTGTCCCCAGCAGTGCCGTTACCTGCCAAGGGATTGCGGGAAGTGATGGGATTTCTAGATGGTGTCGATGCACTTTGTCTTCCACAGGTCAAGTAATGCACACAGCCGGCTAAAATTAGAAGGTGCTATAGAGAACGAGCACTGCCAAGGCTTCCTTGCCAAATTTTAACAAAGGGAAGCGATGAAGGACGGGCTGGTCAGCCCAGCCCAGCGCCCGACTGCAGCCGCTACGGCAGGACCAGCGAGGTACCGCGGCCGAGTCACAACGGTGGTAAAGGGACAGCAAAACAGAAATAGCTTCAATTATGCTACAATAGCACTTCTCAGGGCCCTGACGACATTCCCCGAATGGCAGAATGGGAGGAAACGCACAAAATTGAGAACTACACCCATATTTGCACACACGCAGAGCTGGCCAGGGGATACACAGAGTGACCGTCAGCCGCTCCCGCGCGGGGACCAGCTGCTGTGGGACATCTTGTGCAGGCTCTTTGCAGCAGAAACACATTTCACATTAAAGGGATGTCTAAATTTGTCTTTCGGAAAGGTCTAGAGGGAAAATGGCACGAGAATATGAGAATCTGTGTACAGCGATAATCTGTGCTAAAATAAATCATCACAGGCATCAGTGGAAATCCTTTTCCATCAGCTCAGAATTGTAACTTCACAGATTCTGTGGACCGGCACAATGCACTTAGCAAGGAATTTTATTCCCACTGTGGAGTTAGTGGATGGTTGGGAAAGAAACTACTAAAATAGTCTCTTTCTCTGGGGAATTTTAGTGTAATTGCAGCAAACCCCACAGAATTTCTATGACACCCAAGTGATTTTACTCCTACTGAATTCTTAAAGGTTTATCCACAAGGACATCTGGCTATGAAATTATAAAACCTGCAAATGGAAATATACATTTTAAAATGCAATGAAAAGAGGTATTGGAGATGAATTTCTCTCATGATTCTGCTCATGCCAATTGCTGCATTGGTTCCAAGTCTCAATGAGTTGAGTTTCCCATGGATCCTGTGAGCCCCTGCACCTTATGGAGTGTTGGGAGGATTAAATACAAGCTGGTACATGGCAGAAGAAATTAATCTGTCCTTCCCAAAAGGTGATGAAAGAACTATTCATTATTAATCACTATAAATTAAATTACAAAGATTAAATTAAATTAAATTACAAAGATGCCAAAGGGCATCTTTGGTTTGTTTTATTATCTTACAGGAGAAAATTAAGTGTCATGATATGGAAATGACCATAGAGGTCAAATGTGAGGAGGTAAAATCATTGAAGTTCTCAGAGAAGTAGCCGAAGTTCTGAACACACACTGAGATCATGAAGGACGAGAGTGACTTTCCAGCCGCACAAACAGGTCGATAAAAATGTCCGTTTGATCTGCAAATTAAAATTAACCTTCCAATTGATTTTATTTCCTTTAAAATCTCAGGAAACCTTTATTACATTCAGAAATAACCTTCTAAGAAGACTGTTACTCTTCCAGCATGTTTCTCAGAGGAAATGTCCTGACCATTTCAGGTACATCATAATCTTAACTGTCCTTATAGAAGCCCAAGCTGCTGCTCCACTGTTAATTTACTATCATGGCATTTGATCAGGAAAGAGACAGCCCCCTTTAGGGTTCTAGACAGGGATTGCTCTGGCATGGGCTGTACAATACACAGCAAAAACGTGCTCTCCTCTCTTAACAGCTCACAGCCTCCACTGTGACCTTCACTACAGTCAAACACAGCGCTTCTGGAACACAGACAAGGGACATTTGGGCATCCTTGTCATTGCTCCTCCCTTTCATCCAGTGGAGAGAGTTTAGCACCTCATAGAAACCATGGGTAGGGTCTAAGAAATGGCTACTTTCAGTGATTTGCGCTGTTTCTTAATATTATAATCCCTGTTCCTTCCCAAGAACCTACATGGCAAAGAATCGGGCTCTCAGCTATCGACCAGCTCCGTTGTTTTAGACTAGTAGTCCACACTTAGTGCTCTGCGCCTTCCAAAGGCCCATGAATTGTCTTTAAGGGATGCAAAAGAGGTATATAAAGGTGAGTGCTTGTTGCACGGGTTGGGGAACCACCTGAATCACTGTAGCAATGGCAAGAATAGCAATGGGAACTGAACTTGGCGGTCCACAGCGATGGCCCAGATGAGGTCAGGGCCTCCAAGAACTAAGCCGTGCTCAGATATCGAACAAGGAGCTCCAGGACCAGGCAATTCACAGTCTAAACAGGGAAGATGACAAAGTTGAAGATGGGAAATTTAATTCTCCAAGGCCTGGCAGCTGGGAAGCAGCAGAGCCTGCCTTAGATCTGCTGAGTTGCAGACCTGTTGAATAGGTCATGCTGCCTCCAGAGGCTTCACTGTAAAGAGCTGCTTAAATGGAGATAGAGAACCTTCCTGGTGCCTCTAGAGATGATCTTAACCCTGAATTATGAGGCAGAATGGCCCAGAGGCAATAAAGCGAGGCCATGATAAATGCCTATAGAATACCCTAGACAGGACAGACACAAAGAGATTTGATTACCCTTATCTTTGCCTGCAGAACAATATATTGCAATTTAATGTGGAATAATTACATGCCTTTTTTTATCCTCTGGACAGTGAAGACCTCGGAAAAATAAAAAAGAGCTTGTCCATCTAGTTTTGTTAATTATTTCAGTGGAGATTAATACAAGATCTTTCTATACGGTGACAGAAAGGACGAGTGTTTTAAAGGTACTTTGGAGTCAGTCAGTGGCTAAAATACTTCCAGCTCTCTCCATTTCTCCAGTTGATGGGCACCCATTCCCATCAGCTCACGATATGGTCCTTTGGCTGCTGAAATAGAGCATGGACCGCGCTGTATATTGTTACACCTACTGATAAACATTGAATCTATTGTCAGCCTCAAGCTAAAGACAAAGCAGCAGCAAGACTTCTGGCCAATCGTGAATTAATTTATGCAACTTATAAATTCAAGATCATGTAAATTAACGTCCTGTTCCTTCGCACTATAATTTAGATTCCTCTCACATGGAAACAGGGTACAGTCTATCCAGGGAGAACCTATTTCAGATGCGTTATTAAGGCAGAGGTTTGAAAATAATGGGCCAAATTCAGTTGCAAAACATCAGAAGCCTTTTAACTCCTATCTGGAATTATTTTAATGCACAGTTCCTTTAATGTCACTTCCTGCAACATTATTTTTCTTTGCCTTTTTTTTTTTAAATACATTGAGCTTTGATTATCATCACAAATGCATTTCTATTAACTACACTAAAGTAAAGCCACTTTCACCTGCTGAGGATCTAACCATTGATCCAAGCTATAGACGCAGTCAGCCAGAAAACCATCAAAGCTGAAACGCTCCCGCAATAAAGTGCCAATCCATAGCAAGACATTTATAATAAAAGGCTGCACTTACCGAAATGCTCACAACCCCTTACAACACAATCCATTGGCACCAGTGTTACGGAAAGCTAATGAGAAATAACTCAAATGGTTTGCACTATCCCATTATTTCATACCCTCAGTTAACATTTATACAACCACCTTGAAGAACAGAATGAAAAACAACACCTTTTCAAAAATGTGATTAATATTCAGTGCGGACTTCTGATTTTTCACCATATTGTACTTACGTTTTTTTATTATATTGGTACCCTTCAATCACAAAATAATTCATCTTTTCAGAATTACCATGTCACCCATTTATACTCGTGTTCTGCAGGACATCACCACATCAAAGTGTCTGAAATTAGTCCAGAAAATGTCTTGAATTGCAAAGCCTTTGCCTCCCCAAGCTGAAAAGCTGTGTGCTCTTTACTCTTGAGATGCACCTTAGTTAGTCCAACAAGACTAATAAATCACAGAATGTTACTCAATTAACAGGCACTTCAACACGGTCAAATCAAACCACAGGCAAACTTTTGTTTGGGTTTGGCAAACGAGGTTTGAAGCAGCGTGGAGCATATCCCACTCCTAATTAAAGGTTGGTGCAAAGCACTTCCGAAAATCAGGGCCTACCTTTGTGTTCTCACCATAAGCAGCAGTTGTTCTCAAATGTAAGGATGGCTGGATGGAGCTCTTAGGTTACTGTGGTAGGAAAAAGCTGAGTAAGGTCTGATTTGGGGAGGATCAGCCCCCAGTAACACTCCTAGTAATATTTCACATTTCTCAAAGCAGGAGAAAGTAGTGAGTAAGCCTGTATTATAAATTCCAAGCAGACTTCTGCCTTGTATATGCAATCCATACCACTAGTAAAAATCAGGAGGCACATCCTAGAAACAGCTTCCAGAAGCAAGGATTGCTCTGTAAACTCACTGGGGGATCACTCGCAGGAACTCCTTCCCAGTATCCTAGAAGTTTATCAGTTTGCTGGTTGGTGTTTCACTCATTTCTGCTCTTCCAGCCTACACACAGGAGTCAGCATTGTCAGACAAGCACCCAGAGCATTTCATGGCTCAGATGTGAATAAAGTTTGCTTAAATCTATCGAGGAAAGTAAATGTGCGTGGTCAGCGAGACCTATGGGTTGAACGGGTTTTGCCTCAGGAAGAGGATAGGCTTTATTATAGCCTGACATATACAGAGAGTAAACAGCTTATAAGACTAGGAGCAGTTCAGTGTGTTTCTAAGAGAATGCTACATTTCTATGAAAGTCCTTCCTAAGGCAAAAATTCCCCTTGTAGCCAAAGGCCTTGATCCAAATTGGTATTAATACAGCTCCCAGGGCACTCTGGTCCGTCCTCCCCTGGGAGGAGAGGGTAGGAGTTTCTCTTGGAAGAAGCCTGCAGGGATTTGATCCCTGTAGGTGGAGGCTCATTGATGCTCTTTTGCTAACAATTGCATTTCTGTTCCCGTGAGCTGCATTCACCAGCTGGGTGGGGCATTTTGCTACCGCTGTGCTGGGGGGAATCGTCTAAGGAACAAAAAAGTCTGTCTCTATCACCAAATAGGAAAGCAGGGTGGGAAAAGGGAGGGTGTTGGTGGGTGCAGGGGCTCCTTTCTTCTTCTGCCCTCCCTGTGCACAGACACACACCTGCAGAGAGCACGCGGATAACATCAGAGGTCTGGCAAGGAGGCTCTAGGAGAGATGCTGCTTCTTAGAGGAAGACACTGATTGCCACACACATGCAAGTGACATAAAAGCAAGAAACTGCTGGGCGGAAAGGATACATCCCTTCTGCAGCCTGTTCACGTTGGATCTCTCAGACACACACACACATATGCACCCACCTTGTCATTCAGATTCTGCAGCGCCTCCTTCCCAGTGGCAGTCCTGATCTCCACCTTTCTCCCGAAATCAACAGATGGTTCCCCTCCCTTCGCGCTCTGCCTGGAATAGACGGATTGAGCATCCGGACCCAGGTGGGCAACATCCTTCTGCTTTGCCACGACTTTGTTAGATCCGCGGCCCACTGAGAGGGAGTCGAAGTCGATGGTCTTGTTCTCCAGGGAGCCTTCCACCGGGCAGAACATGCCACAGAATTTCTGCCGGGGTTTGGGACTGCCCGAGCCCAGGTTTTTGAAGAAGGCTGGCACTTCTTCCTCGCCTTGCTGGCCAGACTGCTTCCTTTCAGCCATGGCTTGTGTGGTCTCCCTGCTAAGGGAAAATAACAGCGGTAACCAGGAGGACCCTTCACACACTCACACACACACAAAAAGAGAGAGGAAAAAAAAAGGAGAGAGATTGCTCTGGGTCCTAGAGATACGGCAACATCAATTGCAAAGGGCTGTGCCTGGCAAAGCCCCTGCCCCCATCGGTACAATATAGCCTGTGGCTCGCTCTGTTTTCTTTGATGCAGTGCAAAGTTGAGGGAAGGTTGGGGCAGATCCTGCTGCAATCAAGGGAGGAGGTTTCAAGTTCCCAGCATCCAGATGGGGAGGGAGGGAAAAGGAGAGGAAAAAAAAAACCCTCACTCTGCAGCAGAAACTGAGGACTGATCCGGAAGTGATGCGAGTGGTGAATTGGCAAATGGACTCGATCAGGTTGGAGCAACAGCCCCCATCACACACACCCTTTCCCCCCTCCCCTTCCCCAGCGTGCTGCTATTGCTACAAGTTGCAGAGAGGCTGATGGGCACCGAGCACCCTCCTCACCTCCGGCTGCTCTGGAGCCGTGTTCCGAAGGCAGGGGAGAAAGGGTCCTTCCCCCGCTAGCCCCGCAATGGTGGAGTCAGGGAGTGCTCTGGGAATGCTATTGTTCCTCACTTTTCTCCAAGCAGCAGAGACGGAGGGCGGAGAGCAGATGAGATCGCGGTTGGGTTAGTGGGGCGAGTGGGTGGCAAAATGCTGACTCATGTTTCTGGGTTTTGGGGCATCGCTGGTGCCGTGACTCGGGTAGAGCCTCTTCAGGGGGGAAAAGGGTTGATTGATGGCACTGGAGAGAGAATGAGAAAGAGAGACAGATGGGAGAGGGGTGTGGGAACCAAGGGAGAGTGGAAAATGAGCCGTTAACCAGGACTTACCTCCAGGAGCCGAAATTAGTGACCTTGCTAGTCAATTAAGTCTGTGCAATGCCAGAAGCCCCCAGTCTCTCCCCGCGGGGGATCAGGGGAGGCAGCCAAAGGCGGCTCCGGCTGAATGCGGGTTTCTAGAGGAGGAGACAGAGCAGCAGCCCCTTGTCTCTCCGCTCTTCCCCGTGCTTACAGCAGATGAGACAAGGGGACAGACAGAGAGGGCTGGGGGGCCGGGGGAGCCTCTGGGGTTGGGATGGAGGAGCCAGAACCGGGACCTCCCGGGTTGGGACAGAGGAGCCGGAACTGGGACCCCCTGGGTTGGGACAGAGGAGCCGGCGCTGTCCCTTCAGCACCACCCAGCACCCAGCCTGGGGGTGTCAGAGCCAAACCAGGGGGTCAGAGTCATTCTGGGGGGTCAGAGCCACATCGAGGCACTCACACCCCACCCCGACCCCCCCCTTTTCCACCAGGCAGGTCCTTGCAAGAGCTGCTGTGCTCTAACACACCCTCCTGCTCCTCGTGGCTGGTACGGCTGCGGCAGGAATCCTTTTTTACTGATTCTCTTGGGTTTGTACCCAAAAAAATCCACTCCAGCAAGGCAGAGGGAGGGTTGCCTTGCTGATTCCCCAAGGGCTTTTTCCTGCGAGTCTGGCTGAGGCTGCATACATGGGAGGAGAGACATTTTTATCACAAAGGTAAGCAGTGCAGCACACAATAGGTGTAGCTCGGCTGTCTCCACCCGGTACACGTTATTACCACCGCTGATCTGGGTCCTTAAGGCTAATCCATATGCAATATCGCTCTGAACCAAACCAAATCGCCAAGCTGTTTATTGCCATGCATTATTCATCGATACGCATCTTTGTGCACGCATACATTAAATGTTAATTTGGAGGCATCTGTGTCCGAATGGCTACCAAGCACCTTCATGAGACTCAGGCCGAAGAAAACAAACCAAACAACAACAAAAAAAAACCCAAACCAAAAGCAATAAATAAGTAGTAGTAATAATAATAATAATAATAATAATAATAATAATAAAAACTCCTCTCTCCCTGCAAACCACACCCAAATCAATGCATTTTCACTCAAAAGTGGAAAAAAACCAAGGTCACAGCCAAGCAAATCCCTGTAATAAATGCACAGTGCAGTGATAAAAGACTCCGGACTAAAAAGAAAAGAAATAAGCCTGCAGCTTGGCCCTGAAGGATGAAGATGATGTGCTCTGGTAACTAATGAAGGAGCGACAGATCCAAAGAGAAGCTCTCCAGGGGAAAAGCTCCACCTCCTTCTCCTTCTGAGACTGTAAGGGTGGATCAGCCGGGGCTGCAGCCACACTGATCTCAGGTGCTTCCTTGGGGGTTGGAGGCCAACATATGGTCTCCCAGGTACACTGAAGTCCTGTATTATTAAAGGTTTATAAATATTAATAGTCAGAGCATTGCTGATCAGGCAGCCCACAGAAGCTGCGGAGTGCTGACGGAGGCTCCAGCAAGCTGAAAGCCTCGAGACGATTGCATTAACACGTTCTGCAGTTTGCCGGAGTGTAATGCAGTGGCTTTCAGGGATAGCCTTAAATAAAGCTCATTCGTCACTTGGCACATCCTTGGAAGATGCTCAGATGGCCACGGCCACAGGCCTCTGAGGAGGGATGGAAAGAGAAAGATCTGCCAATACGCTAGTGTAGAGTCTATGACCTCAGCGAGACAAGAACGAAATCCTGCAGATAAGAATGCAGCTCCAAATATTTCCCACCTGCTAAAGAGCACGCCCAAAGGATGAGGTTTCCTACCATACAGATGTGACCCTCTTCCAATAAACCCTCAAAACAGAGACACCAAACACATATTGAACAGCCATCTCCGAGTATCTCTCCTTCCCACAGGCACTTGAGGACACGCTCAGCATTGTCTTCAGTTGTTTTGTGTTTGTATCTCCAGTTGTGCTCATGGGAAGTCTATGAAAGACACTGACCACAGGCTGAGCTGTTGAGTGTCTGACCAGCCTCATATATCAAACTAAAGATCATTCCCATCACCCATGTGGAAATTCAGCCACTCCAAAAGAATCATGGAACTACTAACTGGCATCCTCCTTTGACCACATTCTCCTTTTTGTGTATTTCGCAGGGTGTTTGTATAGTAGTCCCTCTGTCTTCATGGTCCTTTTATAGACACTGAAAAGAAATGGGGTAATTTCAAAAGTTTTTATTCCCTGTGGAACTCAAGCATCAGATCTTGAGAAATGCCCACACTGTCACAAGTTCTAGCCATTCTTTTTTGTTATACTTGCACCGAAACATTTTGATGAGCCTACCTAACTCCACAACTTTATTCCTAAGATACTCGTGTTCCTATAGAAAGAGTATGATCATGAATAAAGCTCAACCAGCCACACTGCACCGGGAATTTAGGTCCCCAAAATCACCCTGACTTTGGGACCAGCCATAGAAACTTATTGTCTACATGAGTCCCCTTGAGCCTCTATAATGTCTGACACACGGGTCTTGTTTAAGATCCCAGAATTCCCAGCCAGATCAGATTCTTTACCAACTTCATCATAAAAGGAGTAAAAGCTGATACAACTTACATTTCAGTTTCAGTTTGATGTGCCCTTGCTTTAAGCACGGAAATAACCAAATTTTGCTGAAAAATCACTGGGAGCTGATAATCCGTGTGCTTAATAATCCCATAGGGTATCTATTTTCACTTAGAACCACATAAATTACTTTGAAAATGACACCGACCCTCATCTGAATTTCATAAACCTGGCATCAATGAGAGGAATTCCTCAGATAACAGCTCATATTTAGCCTTAGCAACAAAAGAGGTGGAGAAACATGGAACAGCGACACAAACACAACCTGAGAAAGGCATCAGGGCAACGGGAGTTACACGGGCAGCCTTCAGTCCCCACGCAGCACGTTTCATGTTCTCATCCTTTAATGAGTGTTAACTGGTCCTTGCAAGAGCACAGGGATACAGGTGGAGAATAACTCAATTGAACACTTATTTGCAGATAGACTATTTAGCAATACATGAAAAAAACAGTTAATTTTATCAGTTAGTATTATCCACACACCACGTAATAAAAGGAATGAAAGAGGGAATCGAGTGGAATCAAACCATTAGGGTTTTTAACATCATAATGCTCTGGACACTTCTGGGCGAGTGACTGTAGTAATAATATCTCAACATTGCAAAGAAGTCAAGTGATGAATGGAGAGTTTGCACAGCCTGCCAGAAACTGCAGAGGAAAGCAGTGGCAGAACTGGCTTAATTTAAGATGTCTTTTATGCTAGTGGACAAAAGTCCTACGCGACATCAGTACTCACTACCTTAGGCACTGCAGCACCACATGACAAAAGACAATCCCTGCCGGGGGATTTGTCCTGGCAAAGATGAGCAAAAAGGCCGCATGAAGAGCACGAGGATTTCACAAGGATCCTTTTGCAAAAAGGAAAAAAAAACCCACAATAATATAGACACAAAAATGTGAGCACAAAGATATGAAGTAGGCAGGTCCCTTGTCAAACAAGTGGAAAATGTGGTCTCTTTACTTACATACTACAACTCCCTCTGGGTGACAGTGCGCTGGTGTCCGTGCCCTGCCTAGAAAAGCTCAGGAGCACAGGACTCCTCTGTGAATAGAAAGGCTGAACAATCCAACTTATATTGCATTATTTCTAACTCAAATCAAGCTCTGTGTTGCTTTATTTGCCCATCATCCTTAGGCGAGACAATTGCTGCAAAGCTACAGTTTTCTTCTTTGTTTCAAGATGAAGAACCCAGCCAGAAAATACAGCGGTATGTTCCACCATTAAAATGCCATTATTAAAATAAATGACAGCAACTGCTTCCAAATCTGAGGTTCTTCCTATTGCAGGTAATTAATTATTAATACTTCCAGTGGGTGCAAAATTTATCACACAAGGCAGGATCCCACTGAAATGTGGATATTTGCAAAACTAGAACTCCACAAAACCTACGTTCTCCAGTGAAAATGAGCAAAGTATGAGGCACCATGCCATCTTAAGGCCTGGCTTACAGAGGTCTAGCCTGAATCCTCCACAGGACCCTGTCATTGCCATCTTCTGAGGTGCAGGCTCAGTATCAAGAGGTGGCAGTGAATAACTGTATTTCCAGAATATTCCTCAAACATTAAGAATCAAACCAAGTCCTAAAATGCTTCACTGGGTTGGAATTGTTCTGGCATAGCACAAAAACTGAAAGCCCAAGTTGTCTACAGAGAAATCATTAACCAGCTCCCCTTGGGGATATGATAATTGCTGGAGTGGTTGACAGCTTTTCTTGGCGTTGAGCACTCAAAGACGAGACACATTATTTCAGAAACATTAAAGCCTAGAAGAAAGTCTTTTGATAAATGAGTGAAGTCCATTCAAATGATGAAACAAAGCTCATTTATTTCCATGGACCTTTTTATTTCTCCTTATCCTATGCCTCTCTTTTCCTTTCTGGTTTTGTCCTCAGCAACCTCAACTCATGTAAAGCAGCCCTGGTGACTTCCTGCCAATCAAGGTCTGTTGCCAGTGGGTTTTAGCCCATGAAAACAGATGGTTTGAAAGCCACATTGTGCCACCGTGCTCACAGCCAATAGTACAAACATTTAGTCAATTAGAAGGGGATTTTCCAAAGGCACAAATGGAAATTAGGCACACAACTCCCATGGACTTCCAGAGGGAGCGGAGAGCCTCACTGCCCTCCAAATCTCTGCTTACTAATTCAGTCTTCATAAGATAAATGGATGTGAAAGGTACCCGCAGACATTCTTCAGCTATTCCCAGGATGATAATCATGGAGAGAAGCAATAGGAATCTCTCGGAAGTGTTCAGATAAAAGTTCCAGCAAACCTGCTGATTTCATTCAGGTCTGTAAACGTCCTGTCCCTGCAATAGGCTGCGTGGATTGATCAGGGCTGAGGACAGAGGTGTGCGTCCTCCAGACAGTGTCATTAAGACAACTCACCCATCTTAACCACAAAAAGGCATCATTAAATATTAACACTTCCTCTGAACACCTCTCTAAGAATATGACAGCTACTTGCTTACCACTGCTGAACATCTGTATGGAAATCGGACTCAACGGGAAATATTGATTTTTGAACTGGAAGTTGTTGAAAATTTTGCTAGTATTTTCCCGAAAGGACCCCAAATGGACAATGACAAATCTTTACTATTGCAATATGGCTTAAAATAGGGATCTTGCAAGTCAGGCAGCTCTGGTCAAAAAGCAAAAGAGAAGAATGGGTGAATATTACTGTTACCGTCCTGTCACTGGGATCCCTCACACTGCTCTCCATCTCTCCAGATAAGATCTTTCCATGGCAAACATGCCAGAGCTGTGATCCACGCTGCTTCGCACACCTTCTAAGCACTGCGCTAATAAATAACGATGACAACAATAATAGTAAGGGTCATAAAGCATATCACGCTCTATGAATGATTCATTCATTTGACTTTGAGTGTTACAGCTCTCTGGCTTATTTTAAGACAGGACACAGCAGCACTAAAACTAAAAGCCAGCAGTAAACTTGACATGAGAATTATCCCAGACTCACGATAAATACTCCTTGGCCTAACATGCTGCTATAATATCAAAGATGTGGTCTAGCTTCACCTTCCCTTTCAACTGCTCTGGAGTCGCACTCTCCTGTCCCTCCTATTTCATGGCAATTCCTGCAGCACTTCCCACTAAGTGGAACTGTCTCCCCTTTTATTGGAATGGAAACAACTCTACAGAATATCCTGGGACATCATCTGCTTTGTTGCACTCATAATATAGGACGATGGGCTCAGAAAAGGCTTCCTTGGACAATGAAACCCGTTTTCTGCACTCACAGGCAGTGATGTAACCAACATTTGGATCAAAACTGTGCTTAGAATATTCATCACGCATGCACGCACGCAGGTCCCACCAGCACAGAAATGCTTCTCCTGTCCCTTACCAGACACTCAAGACTTTTCACTAGAGAGATCTGAGCTTTGCAAGTGAAAAGAGAAGAGAGGGAGGGCACATCCAGGGTCCTGGTAAAGAGGAGAAGCTGGAGGAGAACACCCAGGCAAGTTTAGAGGCACATGTTGCTTATGCTGATGGTTCTGTTTAGCAACATCACTGGATGAAAGCTCTGCCGGCTCATAGCACAAAAGCGTCTTACCCTTAAGCTGCACTAAGCAGCTTCACCTCATGGGCTCTGTGTTTGGTGATGGCTTTGGAGCCTATTTTAAACACATCGCACCGGTTTGCACAGGTAGGCATTTAGAATACAGCTCTGAATACGCTGTTAATCGCGTTTACACACACACAATGACTTACTTGGTGAACCCAAGGAGAGAGAAAGGGAAAGTATCTTGAGTCCATTGGTAAAGGTAAATTATTCTGCAATAAAAACGCCAACCAGAGACAATAATACAGAAGAGACAATCACTACACTGGATAGCTAATGAACATTATGGCTTAGCTGGGCCATCGTACCACAGGGATACCATTTCCAGCTGCAAAACCAGGGAAGACCCCTACTAAAGCAAACAGATTCCCAATTAGTGCAACACTTCAAATGCAACAGATAGAACTAAAGCTTTCCAATATGTTCCATGTTACTATTGCAGCATGCCATGTGCTATATTATAAAGCTATACAAAAGATATGGTCTTTTCCAAAGGTCTCAAGTAAAGATTTTCTCAACAGCCAGTGTTCGCAGGGATATGCTGAACTGGGATTTGGTTCAATAACAGAAAGAAGAATGTGAAAGACAAATAGTTAAACAAAAATTTCATGCTGGAAATGATAAAACAAAAATCAAATCATTAAACCCCATAATTTGGAAAGCAAGAAAAAGAAAAACCACTTTTCTTCCCTCTTTTTACAAGCGTTTCTCTTCTCTCCAAGCTTAATGTCTGGGAGAACCAGTCTAACTGTTAAGGCACATCGGTGTTGCTGAATTTAAAAGTTAAGCTAAGAAGCAAAAGCTTCAAGCAGAAACCTGCACTGGGCTGTCTCTGCACTGCTCGGTTTCTTCTTTTTGCTGACACAGCTTGAAAACCTCAGCAGGCCACACAAGCCAGCAGGAGCGTGCAGTCACTTCTGAAGATGCCTTCAGCTCAGCGCCCATACGAGGCACCGAGAAACATTTGTCATTTCTGAAAATCTCAGCTCATTACATTATACACAGACAGGACAGACAAAGGCAGCATTATTAGCCTCAGCGTACACGTGGGAAATGAGGCATAGAAATTCAAACAGCCCACCTCACACCGCAGAAGCGGCCTGTCACACGGAGCAACGGCAAGATGCTGGACCAGGCTCTTGTTTGTCTGTAGTCAGGCTTATTTGGGGATCCTCCAACCACCTCCACTGCTCTGTTCACTCTGTCTCCAGAGTTTTCAGCCCTTCTTTCTAGGCAGGGCCAGAAACAGGCAAAAATAACTGTGGTAGTAAGAAAGAACCAATGGCAAAACCAGAGCTCTTTGTGCTGCTCTGTAGAACCCATTAAGCGTGGGGGCACTGCAGTTGCTGCTAACATGAACTAACATCCTCATGTTGCACTTATTAAATAAATCTAATCTTATTAAACTGCATTACAAGCTTTTATTTCATAAATCTGTGTGCCTCTCGGATCACCCAGAGAATTAACTCCTGAGTGGACGATGCCTTTCCTCCTCATAGCTTGCAGAACGTACTCTGGACCAAACCGTCATCTCTGCCCATCGCATCGCTCCCGAGGACCAGGGCTGGCTCTGACCTCTTTGCAGGTATCGCAGCCTCAAGCCCTACACGCAGCTGCAACTGTCAGGATGGGGAAACCCCAGCAAGCAGTCATGGGTTGCCCTGAATCGGGGAGGTGACAGCACAGAGGGTTCTCTGGTGAGGGGATGGGAGAGCCCTTTGCCTCTTCTGCCATCTGTAGTGTAATCAGAGAGCTGCCAGCTGCTGCTTTTGGAAGGAACAGTGATGTGTCACCAGCGCAGCCCCCTCATCCTGTGCCAGGGTATCCCTGCACAGCCAGGGACTTGTGCCACTGTCACACCCCACTTGCCCTGGGCAGGATGAGCAGTGACACACAGGGTGACCATTTCCCCCACCAGCGAAATACATCCTCAATTTTAACAGTAAGGGAGGATGGGAGCATCCAAGATGCTGCTGCAACATCCACATGAATTTAGTAGCAGCGTTTCAGAAAGAGTACCAGTTGCATACGTTTCAATACAGGCTGTGTACATGGCAATTTTTGTTTAAAATAACCCAAAGAGCCCGTTGTAATTCAGAGAAAACGCAGGGGATTCCTAACTCTTCCAGAAGAGCAGCACCAAGGGGTCAGGCCCAGTGCTACATTATGTGCAGAACAGCCTTTCCTCCCCCTTGTATGTTGGGAGTTTGTTTCAATGACCTGAGGTCAACATGAAACAATTTGTTAAACAAACATCCGTGAATCAAAATGTAACATTTCAGGCTGACCTGCCTTCCATCTGATACCAAATATCTCATTTAGGGGCTACAATTGTTTTTTTTTTAAGGCTGAGTTGTACTTTTGGTAGGATCAAAGCAAATGTTTGCTTAGAAAGACATTGTAACTTCAAAAAGAACCTCAGTTTTTCAAGAACTCGCATGACTATTTTAACCCTCTGAAGAGGAAAAGACAAAAAAAGGAAAGAAATCATCTCTCAATTTGACGCAATGTTTGAATCCACATGGCTCAATAGATTTGATAAGGCAGAATTCCCCCCCAGGTCCAACAGTGCCCAATTAGTTTTTAATCTGGATCAGTTTTTCCAGCCTTACAGAGGAAAAACAAACAAACAATCTCCCTCAAATTACTCACCATTTTCTTTCCTAAGCAGAAGCCAACAAATTAGCATTACAGTGGGAAATATGCACTGGCTGCTCTACAGTTTCCTATTTGCTTTGCTAATGTGTGCAAATGCAGGAGTGAGGCAGAGGACTCGAATCTGCGAGGTACCCAGTGAAATAAATCCACATACATGAGTGAGTGTTTACAAGCAAACCAGCCTATTTTAGCGTGGCTACTTCTGTTCTACACCGTGTAGCAAAACCTGCATTGTTAGTTACCTGCTAGGCCAAGGGAAAATGAAAACTCAGGCTCCTCACTTGCCTCTGCAGCCGCCTCACTTTGTGACCTCGGGCATGTCACTGCATTCACCTGGCTCTGGGAAGTGGCAGTAATACTAATTATCTGCAAAGACGATAGATTAATTCTTCAGTGAGTAGAAAATTCTTTCAGTCACAAAAGTAAATTACTTAGGAGGTCCACTGTATTCTACACTGATTAACTATCATCTCAAAAATCAGGTTTGAGAAATGTAAGTGTTAAAGTAAGGGGTTATTTTCTAATAGGAACATCTGCACAACTTAGCACAAAGAGTATACCCATGAAAATCCATGAAAGTCCTGTCATTTCAGATTTTAAAGCACATCATTTTTCAAAGGATCTCTTCTCTTTCAATTCAAGGTAGGCCAGATTCTGCGAACCTAAAATATATTCGCACCCTAGAACATGAGCAAGCAGCAAAATTCAAGTTAAGGCAAATCTTGGAAAGTGTTTCAACAGCATCGTGGGCAGCATAGGGGGATACACTTCTTGGTCATGCAGAACAGATGCTCTAACTGAAGATAAATTGCAGGGTCCTGGGTGGAAATGGTTACCACTGTCTCTAGGAACAATAAATAAGTTGGAAACTGGGTTTGATTCCTGTATGAGAACACAAGGAGCTCTGCCTTTAGAAACCTGGCTCCTCATTGGAGATAATTATTCAGTCTTTCATCTATGCCTGTGTCCTGCATCACCCTTTTCTTGGTAGCCACCTGTACTTGCACAGTCTCTAGCACTGGGTCATTTTCAAGGTCACGTCGTTTCAGTACCGTTCTAAAATAAAATTAATGTGCCAGAAAACCCAAATTCCTGAACTCTTTCCCCAGTTCTGATGGTCATTCTTTCGCCCTGAGCAAGACACGGCCCTACTGTAGGATCCATCTAGACATTTGTTAATTGGCGGTGATCATACTGACCTGCTGCTCACAACTGGTTAAAGAATAGATTCCCTGTGCTTTATGCTGTTTGCCATGGCAGCAGCAGGTCTCAGAGGGAGAGCGTGCTGGCAGAAGGAAAAGAGCTGCATTGTGTCTGGAAAGGGGATGCCTGGATCGTGATAAAGACAAGAATCAGCCTTCAGAACTCAGCACTGGTAGCTGCTGCACCCAACTGGTTCTTGTTCATCTCACAAAAATACCACTATAAACCACCATCTCCCCAAAAATGCCCAGCACTCACTCCTGCAAATATCCAGCCTGTATAAATCTGCTCACTCCACATTTCTCCTCTTTATGTGCAATGGACATATGGCGTGTTGTTGAATGCACAGAGACAAAAGGAAGAAAACGCAGGCTGACAAAGGAACTGCCAGCTAAAAAGCACCATCCGTTCATGGGTTAAAAATGAAAGCAAGGCTGGAGGATGTCTGAAACAGCAGGGTATCAGCTGGAGCTTGCATGCAGGCTTTTCCCATCGCCATTCATAACAAAATCAGGAGGCAGAAAGTTACTATAGCAATGGCAGCAGAATGCAGAACGGGTGCTTTTCAGAGGGCAGAAGAGCTCCCAAAGAAACGCAGAGGTCTGTTCCTCTTCATGCTGCAAGGCTGCCCAACACAGATCAGCTTCATTTCACCAACACACCCCCTCTCTATATAGTGTTTATTGTAGATCACTGAATTTTAGCTTCAACAGCTTAAACAACACTGGACTCGGCGACTGCCTTAACCCCTACAACAAGATTCAACACAACTATGGCTTAAGCTTAAGCTTAAGCATTGTGAGTCCTGGATGTGGCTCATCAGAAATGAAGACGATATTGTTGGTTCAGCTCTAAGGATCAAAGTTTTCATTCGTGCTCAGGCGAAACTAAGCTCATCTCTTAGCAGATCCAATCGTTCAGACACGAATACGGAGCAGTCCAGGGGAATATCGGACCAGAAGGACCGACCGGGACAGAGACCAGTCCCTGCAATCGCAAGCAAGAGGTCTGGTCCACATGCTCCATCCAAGATTCTCTCCCTGCACCACAGATCATTTCCTAAGGACTAAAATCACAACTTTAATATTGACCAGGAGACACGCGGGGCATGCTGAAGGGCTATTAAGCGAAAAGAAAGAGACTATCAGCACAAGAACATTACATTATGAATGTAAATCAAAGCGGCCACAATACCTGTTAACCTCCAGGTCTTTTAGCAGATGATGGGAGCACAAAAGTGGCTTAAAACAGTCACTTGTGTCTGCCTTCCATTTATCCCCATGTCACATCAAGCAATTAAAATCAGACCTGTAGGAATTTGCCCATTCAGTGAAGGCTTTGGGCTATACTTGCACCCCCTATTACAACAGTTGCAGTCTGAGTTCTGCCATGGATTTATAACGTAAAAAAAAAAAAGAGAAAAAGCGGACTGCTGCCACTTTTACACAAAAACTTTTCCTTACAATCTATATATTCACTTCTTGATTAGCAGTAGCAGTCTCTTTACCCATTTGCAAGGCAGCGGACATTTGTCCCCACATGGCGCCTGCTTTAATTTAGTCAGCTAGATGGCAGGCACTCCTGCCTGCCCATCTGACGGCTTTGTTTGCCTAATAGATCTTACCTTGTCTTCTCTGATTTTTAATGCTGACCAGTTCTCTGCACAAAATGGGGGGCTGCAGCAAGCACTTATTTCAAAAGAGGCCTTGTTGCCGTGGTTACCAATCATCAAGCCCAGGCCTTTGCAAGCGCTCTCAAATCCACCTTCGCCTTGGTTTGGCCCTGGTTCTACTACTGAGAGGCTTCTGCTCCCCGTCCGGAAAGCTGGACTTAAATTAATATATTAAATAAATTTAAAAAAGGAGGGAAATGCCTTCAGATGCGCATCATTCTTGTATAAACCACAAGGTCAGGGAGAAACACAAAGAGCAGTGGAAGACACACCACGCTATTAGCACCAGGTCCACAAATGAGCCTCCCCCTCTGAGCAGCCTCCTCTTCCTCACCAGGTAACAGCTGACATGCCAATTCTGTTCTCTCCAGAGGGGCCAACTTTAGGCCTACACATTGCAACCTACTCGCAAAAGCCTGTAAGTCAGATTTGAAGGATACCCGCAGGCCCCAGGCGAGGGGGAACGTGTGTTTATTTGGCCTGTGTGCTCAAACCAATTGGGATTAGAAGTGCCGACCGCTCATCAACACAGCGCAGAGCAAAATTTACAGAGAGATAAATCAGTGGGTGCTTTTGATAAACAGATACGTTGAGAAAAAACTTTGATGCGTCAGTGGATAAATCTCAAGAAGAAAATGAAGCCAAATGCAAGGAAAACAAGGCTGACTGTTTCTGTTAATGATCCTCCTGTTCCTATACACTAGCTATTTTCTACACAGTTAAAAATAACATCTGATTTTATTTTCTAGCACTGGCTGGGAGAATTGATTCAGAGCCCACTAAAATGTTAATAGATACTGAGAAAGGTCTCTGCAATCTTCTGCACAGAGAGCGAGTTATATTCGGTTAATCCCGTTTTTGGGAAGTACAGGCCCCCTTCTCAGCACTGTAAATCAACGCGACTCCATTAAACAATCATTCCTATCTCTGTTTATGGTATTTCAAGTTGTCACATCGAGGGCAAATTATATAAGAACATTAAATAAACACCACGCAGCTCTCATGCTCCACCTATATTGAATTGAAAAGGCCACCTCTAACTCTTTACCGTCTCTTTCAGCGTTGCAAGCTTAATTAGATCTTCCAGACAGAAACAATCCACTCTACACACAGGAGTGCCAGAAAGGAAAAGGCAACAGGACAAGGAATTTTAATTGCACTGTAATCCTTTCAGCTAGGTTTCTTCAAGCACTACATTTCAGGGACCTAACAGACTAGAACCAAAAGCCAAATTCACTATGAACCTTTAAAAAGAAAACGCATTAATAAAACAAATGTGATCTTCAAGAACCATAGGCTGTATGAACCTCCAGGCAGCTGGCCATGCTGTAGTTTAATGTAAGGAAGTAATGTAAATTAAAGCATTTGTCAGTCCTAACTGAAAGGAAAAGGCTCATTTGTCAGCGGACTTTGCCTCCATCGTAATTGCTGTATCCATCTTTCCTGCCCCTCTG
The DNA here is from genome assembly GCF_963082525.1 of Nesoenas mayeri. NCBI lineage: Eukaryota > Metazoa > Chordata > Aves > Columbiformes > Columbidae > Nesoenas > Nesoenas mayeri. The sequence continues at coordinate 2,419,182 of NC_137555.1, read as the reverse complement.
TCCCTACCAGCACCGGCCGCGGTCCAAGCTGTCAACAGCTCTCACACGATTCCTCAGATCATTGCTGAGAAGATTTTTATTCTATAGTTCATATATCTTGATGAGAGGCCTATAAATAGACACTATTTTCTACCCTTGTTACTGTGCTGTGTTCATCATCGTAACAGCAAAACGACCTTTCAGCACTGCATTAAGTCAATGGTTGTCTAACTACAAAGCACAAACGTCTATGAGGCCACGGTAAATGGTCCACTGAGCCACACTGCACACTGAAATAAAGCACATTTTCATTACGAGTTCCATTATGATAACAAAAGAAGTCCCAATCTCCACAATATGTTCAAGGTTGACAACAGACTGCCAACCCAGTTACTGACAACAGAGCCAAAGATTTGCCAAGAGGACTTAAGATCCAGCTCCCATTTTGGGTTTGGTTTTGGGTTTTTTTTTTAGTTTTTACCATAAAGATATCAAAGCAAAAGTCCCAATAACTTCCAAAGACGGGGTCCTGCCCGGCCGTCTGCAAGACACCCAGCGCTACGTGAAGCAGTTTAGCTGTGCCGCTCTTCCAGGACGATGGATGTGATGACTTGGGACTTCAGAGGGGTTTTGCGCGTACATGAGGGTGGTTTGCAACCCTTGAGAACATCACATTGCATGTGCTCGTTGTGCTTGTCCCGGATTGCCCTAGTTAATGAGTTTTTAGTGCACTGAACCCTACTTAATACATCGCTTAATAACAGGAGAGCAATTAATCAATTATCCAAAGGGCCCAGCTTATGATCATTCTTACGCACTTATCACACAAGCCAAAGGCCATTCCCCACTGTCCTTAGCATCACAAATTGCCTCTTTTTGATGACCGCCCTCTCTTCTCCAGGACAGTTGCAGGTCCCATGGTATAACGTGGCTGCTGGCCACGCTCTGTCCCTGTTGTGGGGACAAACACTCGACTGTCCTGCCAGTTGTCCCTTGCCACGCTGCTCCCAAGCGAGCACGACTGCTCCGAAGTCCCAGCCCAGAGAAGGCAGTTCTACATCTCCACTCTGTGACGGAGGCCAGATCTTTACCAAAACTGAGCTCTGCCAGGCTGGCCATGCTACTACTAGTTTGATAGTAACGTTTTCATTGCAATTGTATTCTAGTTGTGAAGTACAAACCTATTGCACTGGGTGCTAGACAGCCCCTGCTGGCAGACTGAGCCCGCTCCAAACTCCTCGTCACCTAAAATGATCATTCACTTCAATACATAAAATTGCCATTGCTGACAGAGCTCCAGATGGTTCTGCTGTTTCCACCTGACTCTTTCTTCAGACTATCATGCAGGTTTTTTTGCAGGAGGACAAGACAGCACCTGCATGGCCATCTAACCTTGACACTTGGGGGGTGGGAGGGGAGCAAGCCTTCGATAGAGCAAAGAAACAGAAGGGACTTAAATATCAGACTTGCACTGGAAAAAACCAAACCAAACCAAACCAAACCAAACCACACACCCTAATTTAGGCAAAGATCAACACAGAACTTCAGACCATTATATTTCATTCAGCTACGCCTGGACACATCTGAATACACCAGGGTCATGCCCTGTCAGAACAATTCATCCAGTCTCTGATTCATTCTGCACTGCCCTCCTTCCCTTCGCTCGCTCCGACACAGGCAGAGGAGATGGCTGGGCAAGCCCTTCTGTCAGCTCATCCCTGTGAAATGAGATGGGGAGGCATTGAAACCTGCAATTCTTAATAATTCCATGGGGTTCTATGTAGAGCTGAACAACAACAAAAAATCCTTCACCCCTGAATTAACACATAAACCCAAATAAATTCAACAAGAGCACAGCAGCGGATACGAGTCTGATCAAGGAGTACGTGGCAGAACGAGCAAGCCAGTGCAAACAGACCCACATACCAGAATGGGTGGATCTACTGTGACTCTTTGGAGATATCGGGTCTGACAGCCAGGCTGCAGCGCTGGAGGGCAGCAGCTTCCTGCGTGCTCTTTGTTTTTCTTATGATTTCTGAACCAGGAAAGCTCATTCTACAAATAACAGCTGGGAGCAGCCCAACGCTCAACATCATTGTCATGAACAGCTCTTCTGAAGATTCTGATGTTAACGGGAGGGTGCAGAATAGAACCCACTGGGCTAGATGCCCATCCTGACAGGAAAAACCCCAAAGTGTTTGCAGCAAGGATTTCAAAAGTGCTTAGCAATTAAGATTCCCAACTTGAGAAGGTCTTATAGATGCCTAGACTATTAGCGCGCCAGCCTTCAGCGAACTGTGCATCAGTTTTCCTGGCACATGGGAACAGAGGGATGTTCTCATCTCTTTTCCAAGGCAAGGAAATAGAGATGAGAATCAGGGAAAGAAGTAGTATTGCTCTTTTATTTGTATTCATTTGTCAGACAGAGACCTTGAAAGAGGTAGGAGAAGGCAACTAAACAGGGGCCCCAGCTGCAGGGAGCTTTAAAGTCCTGGAGACAACCTTAAATGGTGGCAAGTCTGTGTGGCTTTACTAATACAAAAAGCAGAGAGCAGCACGTGTGCTGGCCAGACACCTTTGCAACAGCCCTCTGCAAGAGTTCAGCTTCTTCAGTAAACCCAGGGTCTCCTAAAATTACTACCTAGGGCAAAATGGGTTCTAATATGTACAATTTCTCCTATGAAGTTCTTGGCAAATTAACTTTCTGAATCAGAGATATTTTAGTAGTCAACCAGCACAAGAACAGCCTACAGCAAGATCAGGGCATTAATTAACACAGAATAGTTAAGAGATGTTGTTCGGGCTGGAGTCATTCGCAAGCACCTGTGAAAGCACATAAATGAAAAGCTGTTTATTGCTTAAATCTGGGGAACTCTGCGTCCCTCTTGGAAAGGACATAACAATGCAGGCGCTTGGAGAGACAGGGATGGGAGGATAAAAACAGCTGGAACTCAGGGAAGACCAACAGTGATTTCTTTTGCAACACGCACACATTGCTTGATTGCTACCTGGCCAGGCAAAAATAAAGGGAGAGCATTGGCAATACATGTCACTGTACTTCAATAGTTATCAAGAAACTGGCTGAAGGGAAGAAAACAAACGCTCCCCAGTGGACGGACAAGACGGACAGAAACTCAGCTGCATTTGTGCTGTGGTTTTACCTGCCTGCATCCCACTGCTCTGCCAAGCCAGACAGCGGCGGATTGCAGGCTGCCTTCACTCGCGCCTGCAATTAGGCTGGCCACTGCTTTCTCGTCAGATTAATCCAGAATTAGGAGTCTAGCAGTACTCTCTGAGAGACTACGGCTCAGCACAGAGAAGCGGTTACAAGCTTTATACTCAACTGAAGAATAAAGTGCCTTGCAAAAATTGGTGTTATCGCACCCTGATATGTTTAGAGAGGAAAAATATGCACAGATAGAAAAGATACGACCTCATGAGTAAAACATAAGGCTGTCCAGGCTGCTGTGATTAAATGCTTTACAGAAGCATCTTTAGGCTAAATCCTTATTTCCCTGTCTGATCCTAATACTACAAATGTTTATAACACCTCCTTTGCTCATATGACCACTCAAATAGATGCAGATTTTACTCATTTTGTTACCCTTCATCTTGGGTCAAATCTCCTTGTGTTTATTCTCAAAGTGAAACACAATGTAATTTATGCATTGAGTGAAACTTTTATCTCAAAGCAGCATCCCGCCACTCAAGAGGAAAAAAAAAGACTGTAGATTTCCTTTTAAACATTTGAAATAGCAAGAGAAAAATATCACTATAGTTTTGAGTAAATATGGCATCAGCCCTACCTAGATTATAGGTGATTGAGTTTTTTAAAGCTTTCAAAATGATAATCTGCTCTAGCCAAAAGGCAGATGTTGCGTTTTCTTCATGTTACACGGGACCAACACACACAAAGGTCACACAATTAAAAAAATCAGTGTCCATTGATTTAATTTAAAACAAAACAATCAAGTCTGGTTTTCTAGGAAGTTGTTGCTTTACCAGGGTAGGCTGCAAGAGCTCTTGGTTAATCAAGCTGCTGAAAGGTTAATTATATCTCTCCGAATACACATGGGGTGGGGAACAAATCATTGTGAGGCACTGAGTTGCTAGGGAATAGAGGTTTCGGGAACAAAAGGCAAACGGGTGCTTGGGACAAGGAATCTCCATCCCTCTCTTTGCAAAGCATCCTGCACATCTGCAGCGCGGTATTAGGGATGGCTAATAATAAACCGTAGTGCTGGGCACCTGCTAGACTAATTGCAGCACAGCATGTTCGAGTGCTGCGTGGAGAGCGTCTGGAGACAGAACCGCGCTCAACGCAGCGGAAGAGCTCACAGAAAGCAGCGTGTTTGCTCCCGAGTGCTCCATCTCTGCTCGGGGCTGGGGAATGCAGATCACTTGAACAAGACGACAGGAGGAGTTGCTGTCAGTTGGGGCTCCTGTGCTCCATCCTTCGCTCTGAAGCCTGAAGAGGCCGGTGGAAATGCTCACCCTGGCTTGGAATCAGCTCTCTGCAACTAATATGCTGCGTGGCCATGGCAACCCAGAATCGCTTGGGAGGTCACAACACTGGAGAAGAGCTTTGCATTTGCTTCAAAAGAGGTCTGAGGGAGGTTCACTTCTCAGCAGAGATCTGGCGTAAGGCCTGGGCAGCACTTAGGTCCCACAAAAGAAGGTCTGTACACGGGGAACTTGACCCACGTCTCTTATCGGTACAGCTGATGAACTAGAGCTGCTTATATTTCATATAGTCACTCTTCAGAAAAGAAGCCTTTGCTTGGTACTTTCCCCACCCTGGCCCTCTTCGCCACAGCTTTTCCCAACAGCTCAGGTGTGTGACCCAACTCCAGCACCCTCTTTGTCCCCTGACAGCACAACAATGTCACAGAATAGGTCCCCACCACAGTCCTGCATGGGACACATCACCCATCTGAAAGCTGTTGTTCCAGCCTGCTGGCAAATTCTGGCAGAGGTGATAAACCCAAATATATTTAGCCAGCTTTTAGAAGCTTGGCCAAAAAGACACGTAAACTTCATGAAAAGGAAAAAGCAGCTGATGATTGAACATAATCATGGTTCTAAGGAAGAAACCAGTGGTGCCAGCACAGTACATTTGACTGTTAATCAAACCCCACTTCTCTTAAAAGAGGAAGATATTTAATGGTGCATTGGAGAAGAGCATTCAGGAGGTTTCAATTATTCTGTCCAACCAATATTCTAATCGCTCTGCCTAACCTCTAGAGATCATCATTAGGTTTCTGGCTCACTGCCCCACTGCATGTGATAAAAGCATTTCAGGCTTACCGATGAGGTTTTCATCGCACACCACAGGAGGTCTGGGAAGGCCGCTGGGTTCTGCCTGGAGAACAATGCACATTTCCTGGCCGATAAAAACGATGGGGAATTGATTATTTAACAGGCTCTGTGTAGGCACGGCAAGAGATGGGACCTTAACAGGGCAGCATCAGTCATCCCACTCGGTACCATCTACGTTCTCATGCACAAGTACGCCTGTAGGCTTCAGCTGTGCCACACAACAGAATCTGCCATCATCCCCCAGTTTGGTTCACAGAAATCAGTTGATACTCACAGACACCAAACACAGACCCGTTGCTCCCCAGTGAGGCTCCACGTGTATTAACTGGTTGCAGAAACAAGGCAATAGATTTTCAGATCCTGACCCTCATGGTACAGTTCATATGGCAATCACATTGCCTGATCACACTGACCAAACACAGCGTTGTACTGGATATGAACGTGAAATATTCACGTTACAGTTTATCTGCCAAAAATAGAGATTAAAACCACACTTACTGACTCAGCATGCTAACCTGTGAGTCCAGTTCAGTAATTTAACATTAAAACCTTTCAAGGCATTAGTTCATTACAATATAGCCCACAAAAACGCTCACCAAAAATCATCGAGTTCCACACAAATTTGGGTCTCACAGGAATATTATTCTATGGGAATATAAATTTAGTAATTGCTTCATGGATCATCAAATCTGGCCTTATAAGCAAAGACAGACATACCATATAATCAAAAAACGAATCAAACCAGAACAGGTCAGAGATCACACACCAGCATACAATTTGCTGACACTAAAATTATCTCCACTGGCTGAGAAGCTGGAAAAAAATATATCATTGGTGTTTGAGATCTTTACACAATATAGAAATCCTTTGCTTTTAAATGATGTCATTAACACCTTTCTACAGTAGACTAATATTTTACAGATGAGGATCAAGTCACAATATTAAGTCAGCAGCATAAAAATGGCTCCTCCTTCAAGGACACACCTTGGAAAACAAAACTACAATTCCTATTTCTAGCCCAATCAGAAAAAAATATCCTTAACAAAAAATTGAAGTAAATCAGATATAAAAAGAAGCCTCTCACATTCACCAGAAGGAGAAAACAGTCAAATAAGCTGCTAAGAACAAGGTGTAAAACTGGAGTTGTATAGCTGGTGCTGCTTTGGCTTTCGGTGGGTGTGTCAATTATGCATGCAAATTTGCATGCTTAACGAGGTGTGTACATCAAGAGCAACATACAAGCGCTTTGGGGCAAAAAAAAGACATCTTCCCATGTTTGTAGGATTCCATATCACAAAACCCGAGTCAGAGGGTTCTGAGAGACACAGGCTGGGAAGAAAATCTCTCGTGTCTTTTCTCCTTTGTTACACTCATCCAGTTCCCTATTCATAAATACTCACAACTACCATAATACTTGCAGTGCTGCTGCATTTGTCTTCCTCATGCATTCATCAGCACATTTCCGGCCTGCTCTTTGGAAACCCATAACTCTTGTGCAGTTAAGTACTCAAATCTAATTCCCCCCAAAACCAATTTTACATTAACTTTAACTACACTCCTAAGAGGAACAGTAATGATTTATAAGCGCATCTCACTTGAGCAGAAGGAAATGGAACACGGCGCCTTCCAGCACCATTCTCTCTCACACACACACATTTCTGCTGAGAAATAAAAGCCTAAGCCTGAAAAGTGCCAAACCAGGATGTTGCGAGCAGGCCTGCCGGGTGACATCACTTATCATACCACCGAGTTCCCAGCCAATTGGGGAGGTTTCTCACCCAGACGTTAATTCTCACCTAGCAGGGAAGCCTACGGGAAAGTGTCACAGCCCGGGGAAAGGACTCGCTTCTATTGTCGATGCTTATCATGCCACAACTCCTCTCTTTCCCCTTCCCAATCCAGTGTGTACAGACACACACACACAGGGAACACAGCAGAGGCAAAACAACCACGCACTCCCTTTCTGAGCATTAGGCTTTTGGCAGTGATTCACCTGAGAATTTCCTGCTGCTGCTGGAGATTCATATTTCTGTTCAGCAATTTGAGGGGGCGGAAGAAGCTTCCTCTTCCGAGTCACTGATCGCTTTAACTCACTGTTACAAGACTGTGCAGCTAAACGACTTTGTATTTCTACCCCAAATATACTAAAAGCAATTAAATCTCCAATCAGATAGCCCAATCATGCCTGTAACCCTTTGAAGACAGCTGAGAATTTAAAGCTGGGTTTATGTTCTGACTTTCCCCAGATATCTAAATCTTAGCACACAGAAGCAAAGCCCAACATCAAATCAGGGTCAGCTACAGCGTTGCAAACCGAAGCTTGCAAGTGCACACTGTTTACACCAGAGATACTTCACTGCAGCTGCCATCCAGCAGGAGAATGGGGATGTAATATTGTCATGGAATGAAGCAAGCTATTAAAATAACTGGTAGGAACCCCAGAGATCTCTTTCACCTATCAGACAGTGCTTTTAAAGATGCAGCTGTAATTGTCAATTGCTTCTCACACTGAAATAAAATGATAATTGGTACCTCAAGTAAGCAAGTGTGTACAGTCCTCTGGTACTGGTACAGCCTCCTCATGCAAGAGGAAAGAATACAGGACCTGTCTCTGTGAGAATTCAGGAGGCTGTAGTTTGTACTCCAGGCACACAGCTTTAAATCCAACTAACTCAGCAGCACCTAAAAAGCATATGGATACAAATAGATTTTTACACCACACTCCCTGCAAAAATATTTGAGCACTGCTCCCACTCTGGATAGCGTAGTCACACACACTACAAAGCTTTACTTTTGAGTTTGCCAAGATCAAGCTGAAAAATCCAACTTCAGTATCCCTCTTGCTCTTATTGACTTTGATATGAACAATTGTTCCTACCTTATCAGTATTTACAAAAATACCTGTACTTTTGAAGAGCAGAATCCTGCAACCAGAGCTGGTTGTAGATAACCCCAGGAAAAGGAAGGCTGTTGTTTCCCAGCGCTGGGCAGCACAGCCGTGCCAAAGCGTGCTGTGCCAAAGCGTGCTGTGCCAAAGCGTGCTGTGCCAGGCCAGTTTCTGCAGCTCCATCGGGCTCTGGCTGTTCCCCTGCGCAGCCAGGACTGTCACAGACCACCACCCGCATCAACTGCAGAGCACCAGGCACACAACCGGGACTTTTGTCACCGATTCATTACGCTCTCACCAACTCAGAAACGTTTCAGTGCTCTTGAACCAAGAATATGGAGGCAGATTAATAATGAGGGTTTATGTCCCTTATTCTTTAATCTGCAAATTTAACAGATTAAGGAAACAGAAGAGAAACATAAGGAGTACAGAAGAGTTGACCCATTATACAAAATCTCATCAATTCCACTTCACATTTCATGTGCCACGACATTATTTTGCTTTCAAGGTTTTCCTTGACAAGGCGCTAGAGGACTTGGCGCAGGTATACAATGCCGACAATGGAAATATTTTTATTAAGAGCTTCAGGAAAAGAAGCGGATGATCCCAAGTCACTAAAAAAACCCCCCAAACAATCAAAAACTTATTCCAGTCTACAGTTTCAACGCTCATACAACCCAGAGCACAAGAGTTTCATAAAACATTATACAAAGCAGTCCTGTAAAAAAAGAAAAGAGAAGAAAAAGTGAAGCAAGGCGCAGCATGAAGTAATTTCAGACAACCGGTTTTGTGAGAGCTTTAATGGCACAAAATGTTTATAAGCTACAACTTATACATGTACTGTAAACTGTATATAATGTTACAAAGTGCTAACTAATTTATGAAGAATGCATAATCACTTTGGCTCAGATAACTCCAATAGTTCATCAAATGTCAATTAAAAAATTTGAATTTCTAACGATCTTCAGCTTTCAGTTTTTAAAAGAGTAAGTAAATATGCATTTGCTGCAGTTAAGTTAGCCTGCTGCATTTTTAATGTGCGAGTTTATGCATTTATTCCTTGATTCTATTTACAAATATTCTAGGCCAGTTTTCACTGAATGTAAGAAAAATGAAGCCTGCATTTTTTTTCCAAAACTGTAAACAGGTATAAAGCTTTTTAAAACAACATTTATCTTAACAAAACTTCAACTATCAATAGTTGAAACCCCTTGCAAATTATACAACAATCTGCTCCTGTTCATTGTAAAACTAGAAGTTGTAGACTTCCATCCAAAGCTTATAGTAGGGTATCAATAAATACTGCATCGCATCATAGCAAGTGTTACAGTGATCATGTAGCCATTCCTCATCCATAGTTTTCACAATTTTTACTTCACGGCTCCTTCAAATATTATAAGCTGTGTTGATACTCTAGCCACAAGCTTGCAATATTATCTATCAGATGTTCTTAAGAAGAATTACCTTTTAATTCAGAAAGGGGTAACATTTTTTTTTTTAAAAAAAAGGTACTCCCTACTTAATAAAAATCTATTTTTCCACTATTCCAATTTCCATACAAAACAAGGTGCTGTAATTAGAACTGAAAGTGTTTCAGCCTTTCCCCCATCCCCTCGGTTCTCAGGACTGTAAAAGGATGTACTTGGTACTATCTAAACCACCCTTCACCACTTCCCCCTTCCCTCCCCACCTTTGGGTGAAAACCAATATCCACGCTTGAAACAAATCTGCAGCTGTGGGCAGCTCAAGTGCCTCTAACATTCACGACTAAAAGAAAAAAGACATCTCCAAAAGATGTTTTTTGTCACCCTGAAAGCATTCTCCAACAGCATTCAGAAGGAGAGAATAACTCTTCTTCCTTCCTAGGAGCTAAGTTGTTTTCAACCAAATCTCAATTGGGATTTAGGTTCTACGCATCAAATGGTTCAAGCGATCACTGCTCTATCAAATAATCAGCTCTATAAAGTCTGATGCAAGCAAACCATTGCAGGTAGCTGGTCTCTTCAAACTGGCTGACTATATTATCATTTTCTGCAAGTCAACCTACTAAAGTTTGTATTTAAATGAGATTTTTTTTCTAGTCTTATAATTAGCATTGGTTCCCTAAGTACTTAGTATTAAAGTCTATATCATTTCTTTTTAATATATTCATATATATATATAAAAGAGTATTCTATCCTTCAGAGTCATGCTACATGTTCTGAAATCCAATAAAATCTATTTAAGGACACGACTGTCCCAATGCTTTGTAACAATTTGGTACTAAAGCTTCACATTTTGAAAAGAAGTGTCACTGAAGGAGGACAAGGCTTAATGTTCCCTAAGATAAAAGTTCAACAACATCAGTGAGAAGTCTATCTAACATGAGACATCACGAGTGACTTTCAGATTCCATGTATCCCCAAAGGAGATTGTACAGTAAACAGTGAGATAGGAATATTGAAAACTCATTTGCAGAAGACATTTTAGAGCTTCGCAACTTCTGAATCTCTACGCACCTGCAAGATTGTCCCTCTTAACAATAAGTCAAACACTTTACCTTCCGAAACTGCCGTATCATAGTAATTGTAAATGGTTCCACAACAAACAGAATCCTACCATTTTATACAGAGTCTAACTCTACCTACAGCTGTTGGGTTTTTCCTTAATTTAAAACTACTTTTAGAAGGAAAATTTCACATTTAAAATTTTCCCTTAAGAAAACAGGTAAGGAAAATAAAAGCTTCTTCACATGCAAACAATGCAGTTTTTCTAATATTTTCTAGGCATCAGACAGGTTTTCCTACAAGGAATAAGGAGCTGACTTCATAGAAAAGACAAGATTACAACAACTACCTACTATTAAAATATGCTGATGGATTTAGTTATCCTACTTTAAAATCTATGCAGTCTTTGCCTCCTGCAAATCAAAGGGTGTTAGCCAATACAAGGGGCCAAGTAAATTCCCCCAAAAGCTGATTTAAATTGTTTTTTATTGCCAGTGATTTCTTAGTTTATTTCACAACCAGCCTGTTTTTCAGAAGAGAAATTCATTTTCACTCCAATCAATAATTTTCTTCCAAAGAGACTGTTAATTTTATCACCATAATACAGTCAACATTTATACCATGCACAACTGCAATTTAAGTCAGGTTGCACTAAGGAGGCAACAGCATCACAGATAAAATTAAAACTTGCTGGTGGCATTTTGCATTGAGAGAAGCCCTTGCAACATATAGACAGTTGTAAACTCCGTTCAGCAACTCTGACGTGTCTTGCAGGCCAAGAGGCAGGGGAATGGGAGAAGAGAGGGAAAGAATGTGGATAGCGAAACACCTCAACAGAGTTCCAACACAATACTGAATTCCAGAGTTAGCGAAAACCTGGATATGTAAGGAAAGGGTGAAGTCAGGGTCATGCTTAAAATGGTCTCAAGTCAAATGTACTAAATGAGACAGTAACACCTTCACAGGTCACGTGGATTTCCAGGTTTTGCACTCCATCTTTCAGTAAGTGCTGGCTGAAGGTGTGGTCAGTCGTTTTCCAATGTAGATGCTGAAATAAAAAGTATAAGGCATATCGTATTTCACAGAAATAGTCCATTTCCCAAACAGTCCTCGCACACTCAGCTACTCTAATTGTCTCTCGAGTCTGATGCGATTCTTCCAAGGACTTCTCTCCTATAAAACTACTTAATGGGTGAGATTTTCAGATGAGCCTAGAAAGACCGATGCTGTCAACATTCAGTAAAAGCAGATTTCTTCAAGTCCCAAGCTCATTTGAAAATCCCACTCCAAAAGCTTTTGTGTTGTTTGTAGAGCACCTGACACTGGGGCTCTTGAGCAGCCGAGCAACACTCCCAGACTGTGGTAAAACAAAATAGTACTGCCTATAAAGGGAGCTGGTGAGCTTTAAAACACCGAGCACTGAGGATCTACGCAAGCACTGACCTCTAACAAATACATCCATTCAAGATGTAATTCGTCGCATAAATACGCAATTTTGCTACATTTCAAATATCTTACAATATAGTCACATATATTCTATCCTCCTCATTCAACTGATAGTTTACAAGAATTTAAAGAGACACTGAACTACTCCCCCCACAAAAAAAGCATGAAGCTAATTAAAAACATATTTTGAGTACGTCTTTGCCCCATCACAGAAGAACATAAGGTGGATAAACATAATGTAAGGACTTCAGCAAGCTGAGAAATTATGTCAGATTACACAAGCAATGAAACCATCACTGAGCAGCATCATAGCTGATCTTGCAGGTCATGTCCAGTATTTCATGTATCTTTCTTTAACTATTCAAAGCTTGACTTTCAGTAATATCACACAACTGCAGCATTAGACATTGCAAATTACAGAGTATGTGGGACAGGAATGAGCAGGGTTCATTTGGAGAGCTTTAAACTAGGCTCAAAGGGGGATGGGGTTGTAGCTGGGCTTGCATCAGTGGGGCAGCACTCTAGAGTTGATGAAGGCTGGGAGGCCTCCCATATCCCTGGGGTGAAATCGGTGTGCTCAGCTCGCTCTCTGAAATGCCTGCACACCAATGTGCGCAGCACGGGGAATATGCAGGAGTTAGAAACCTGTGTTCGGGCAGGAGACTATGACCTGGTATTATTTTTACAACATGTTTTTGTAACGGTTAGCAAAATTTACAGCAGTTTTCCATCTATTCTAGTCTTATGTTCCCTATGTTATAACCCGAAGCGTTTAAGTAGAAGGCGAGGATAATCAAATGGCACATGTTGCAATTGTAAAGGTTATTTGCAAATTCATGATAATCCATGCATTTTCAATGTAAGAAAATTCATCTGTTCTAGAAATAAAACATATTAATGCCTGCAAAATTTTAACTGCTGCAAAGTTTTCCTGCATTTCAGAAAGTGTGTGTCTTGAGCAAGGTGCAACAATACTCTGGTTATTCTACATAAAGACCTTTCCTGCAGGTACCTGCCATACAAGTAGAGCACAAAAGCAAAGCCTGATGCAAAAGCTGAAGTGAGAATTAGGTTCATACTTACCCTAGTCCCAAAGCCAAAACATGAGATATGAACAGAGATGGAATGAAAACTTTAAGAAATTCTGCAGAGAAAATGCCACCTTTTTTCATTGCTCCACTTTTTCTCATACTTAAAGACACTGAACGCTTAGGATGTCTGAAATGGAATTCCCTGAAAGAAGAAGGGGAGGGGGGAGAAATTCAACAAGATATTTTTTTCCACTTCTTCACATAAATGCACAGATCTCTGTAGGAACATGTTTTACAAGGTACAAAGAGCGAGAGATCAAAGCAAGAGATCCCTTACCCAGAGTAAGGAATCAAAGAGACCACTTACACAGACAGGATAGAGACAAAGGGAGCAGTAGCTGAAGAGAGAGGTAGGTCCGAGAGAGGGAATTTCAGGATGTGATTTGTTAGCAAGAGCCTCATTTTTTGTTCCAAACAGAGATACAGAAGTCTGCCCGATTTAGACAGCATCCTCTATTTTAATAAAAATGCTTTGCATTCAAGGATCTCAACGTTTCCCCTTCCGTGGATGAACATTACACATTTTACATAGAAAGAAAAAAAGGTAGAGAATTTAGGAGACTTGCTCAACACTATTCCGTTTAGTAAGCCAAAACTAAACCCCATGAATCCCAGATCCAAGTACCCAGCTCTCCCAATAATTATGTCAGAAATCTTGTAATCAGATTGCTGTGGATATATATTACTTTCAATAAGTAATTTCGTTGCTATTAAGATTTACATACTTCATTGTTTTGACTTTTTGTAGCCTCCCCAAAGAGAAATTCATCTTTTTCTAAGATGATCCTATTTGGAGAGCCAGAATAATTCCATCCAATTGTGACCTATGATTCTTCTCTCCTTCATATAAAAGAATGTTCATTAAAAAAAAGAAAAGAGTTTAACTTACTTGGGAGGAATGTTTTCAGGCCTACTTGACCAGTCTGACACCCAGTCAGCACTTTTCTTCAAAACTTCCAACTCTTTCTCTACTTCTACTGCTTCTTCTTCAGACTGAAAATATACACAGGACAAGCCTTGTAACACTCAATTAGCTCCTCCTTATGGTGCTAAATTGAGAGCGACAACAACAGGGGTAAAATGATAAACACCAAATGGTGGCACCTGATAAACGAGCAAGTGTTCCTGGACTACTGATTATTTAGAAGAGATTTTATTATGCTAAAAGGAGGATCTGCACAAGTCAGTAAACCACAAAGTTCATTACTACATCCAGGACTTCAACAGGGAAAAAAATAGAAAGGCTAGAGAGTGACTTCAGTACAAACTCCTCCTTAGCATTAAAACAATTTCCTGAGTGACCCTTAGTAAAAGAAGATAAACCACTTACAACATTAAAGTGGGAACCATACCAAAACCAGACACAATCAGACAGGACAGTCCCAACAGAGAGATGGCAGAACTAACCAACAACTTCATTCAGATTGTTCTGGCTCTATAGGGCAGAAGCGCAACAGTCCTGCTGTTCAGCCAGGTCTTTGACAAAACTGAATGCAAGGTTTCATTCTTCCAGGAGTGCTTTTTATTTATACTGCTGAAGACAGCAAATTGTATTAAATGATTGAACTAAGAGTTCAGCATTAATCTCCTCTCAGTTCGTATGATGGAGATTACTCACTGTCATGTGAGCTGACTATCTGTAGAGCAATAAACTGAACACCCTGAAATCTTGTGCAGAAATATAAACATTTCAAAACCAAAACAGGTTTGACACACAAGCACTGTTAAACAATAATATAACTGCTATTAAACAGGGCATTTCTCAGCATTACAGATGGAGCCTCATTTTTCCCCTCACTCCAAGGCTATTAACCTCAACCAGTCAAATTTCAATTAATACAGAATGTAACCCTAAACAAAGTTTACTAACCCTGCCTAGTTGTTTAAAATAATTGTTCTGGAATGTGTTTTAATTTAATAAAACTTTATTCTGAAAGCAAGCCCTTAAAAGAAAGGATAATTTAGTTAAACTGACATAAGCTTGAGTGCAAAAAATTATTTACTATAGCTATTTACAGGGAGGTACTATGTAAAGTTCTAATAAAACAGACTGAGGAAAAACCTGCAAGAACAAAGTACAAGAGATGTAAACAGCCTTACTCATATGGCTAAGGGACACCTCCAAATTTTAAGTAAGGTGTAGATAATCTGTTTGCTTGTACTGCAGCTAACAGCCAAGGCTAGCATCTCAGAATGAAAAAAAATATTGCTGGCAAGCAGTAGTTTAATGCATCTTTTGACATTTAAAATATATAATATTTTAGACCTTTTGATATGACAGAGAGCTTGCTCTGCCTCTCAAGTACTCCCAATACTGATCTATATAAACATATCATTTATATACAATATCCACAACTTGAAAATATATATTTTTTAAGTTAATGTATTTTAAAGGTTAATGAAGAAAATACCTGAGAACTACTGTCTTTACTTGTGTGCATTTCCACATCAAAAGTTATCTGTCCGTCTTCTTGAGGTGAAGGGCTAAAGAAAAAATTATTTCATTATGTCATTTTGTCATACTATACTGTCACCTAAATAATCATTAGTGTAAAGAGCATCTCAGCTGAATCATTTCCACATGCACTTCTGCACACTACCGAGATGAGTTACACACTACACTGCCCTTCAGATCACAAACATCAGTATTAGAAAGGCTTCCAAAACCTCTCATCTTTTCAATTTGTTTTTCCATTTATAATCCGACCTTTCTCAAGAGAGTTGACCATCCTTCCACTAGAAAAAGAAAGCACTGCCCAAAACTTCAACTGCTACACAAAACACGTAAATCCTATCCTTCTTTTAGATATCTTTTAGATAAGCAGGAGGAGTTTGAAACCTGTGTTAGGGCAGGAGATTATGATCTGGTGGCAATCACGTCTGGCAATTACGGACATGGTGGGACAGCACACGAGTGGAATGTGGTCATGGATGGCTACGTCCTTTTCAGGAAAGACAGGCCAGCCAGGCGTGGTGGTGGAGTTGCTCTTTATGTGAGAGCAACTACAATGTATAGAGTATTGTCCAGACACGGATGAGGAGCGAGTTGAGAGTCTGTGGGTGAAAGTTAAGGGGCAGGCTGGCAAGGGTGATACTATTGTGGGTGTCTATTATAGGGCACCAGATCAGGGTGAGGAAGTTGATGAGGCCTCTACAGACAGCTGAGAGCAGCCTCACAATCACAGGCCCTGGTTGTGGTGGGGGATTTTAACTTCCCTGATATTTGTTGGAAGGACGACTCAGTCAGCAGTCACAGTCCAGGAGGTTCCTCCAGTGCCTATATTATTCAATATATTCATCAATGATTTGGACGAAGGAATAGAGCGTACTATCAGCAAGTTTGCTGATGACACCAAGCTGGGAGGAGTGGCTGACACGCCAGAGGCTGTGCTGCCATCAGAGACCTGGACAGGCTGGAGAGCTGGGCAGGGAAACATTTAATGAAATAGAACAAGGGCAAGTGCAGAGTCTTGAATCTGGGTAGGAACAACCCCAGGTTCCAGTATAAGTTGGGGAATGACCTATTAGAGAGCAGCATAGGGGAAAGAGACCTGGGGATCCTGGTGAACAGCAGGATGACCATGAGCCAGCACTGGGCCCTTGTGGCCAGGAAGGCCAATGGCATCCTGGGGTGTATTAGAAGGGGGGTGGTCAGTAGGTCAGAGAGGTCCTCCTGCCCCTCTGCTCTGCCCTGGGGAGACCACACCTGGAATCTTGTGTCCAGTTGTGGCCCCTCAGTTCCAGCAGGACAGGGAACTGCTGCAGAGAGTCCAGCGCAGGGCAATAAAGACGCTGAAGGGAGTGGAGCATCTCCCGGGTGAGGAAAGGCTGAGGAAGCTGGGGGTCTTCAGCCTGGAGGAGACTGAGGGGTGACTGAGGGGGTACTGGACTAGACGATCTTTAGAGGTCCCTTCCAATCCCTAACATTCTATGATAACGCTGACAGTATTGGGAATTATACCTCTTTTTGTATCATTACAAGTGGAAACAACACACAATTGCACGTAGGACAGCAAACATTTCTTTACCTGTCACAGTGGGAACTACCTCTTGAGCTGCTCTGTCCTGATTCATGCTGGGCGTCCAGGAGGATTTTTTCCATGTCTCCATTGTGGATGGAGGACGATGAAGGGACGTGTTCCAAACCTCCGTTTTTCCCATTGCCGTTATCGTTGCTATTGCCATTGCCATTCATCTGTAACTCCACCCAGGAACCTGTTGGGCCAGCCAGACGTCACCTCATTAAAAGCAGTGGAACTGAAACCCATCTTAAGTTTATCAATTACACACAGAAAAAAACATAAACATGGTGAATTCAGATAACATACACTGCTGCTGGGAGAAAGCTCACAAACATGTACTGGAGACAAGAGTGACATGGTTCTTCCTCTTTCATGAACAAAAACACACCTAAAATGTTACGTTTTGTTGCTACCTAGCCCTGAAGCTAGTCGAATAAAATATCCCCTCTCTCCTCAACTATTAATACTTTAATAGGCCACATTTCTCCCTGCAGTTTGAAGCTTCAGTATGTATCACTCAATTACACTAGTCATCTTGCTTCCCTGTTCATTCCTTTTTGAAAGAAAATTTTCAACACCTAGCCCCCTATTATACAACTCCCCCATCTGGAATGTTATACTCTCCTTCTTCCCTCTACTTTCAAAGGCCCTGACTCAAACTCTGATTTTTATACATGTCAGGCAGGCTGCCATTCTCAGGCAAAAAAATGGGTTTTGAAAATATTCTAAATTCATAAACATACCATTTAATGTCCTGAGGGGTAAAGATAGAATAGACTTCTACTGCTTTATCTGCTTCAAATATCTAAATACATTCCCTATCCAAATGCAATTCCCCTCTTCTCACTAAGGCATTTAACAAGAATCACTTGACCATATTAGCCATGATTATGGAGGAAAAGATCTCCAGTTTCTCAAAAGTACACTGTTTTCAATGAAACATTATTTCCCATTATCAGTCAGGTGATTTCACAGACATCCAGTTATGGCATCACAACTCCTCTGTAATGTAACTTATGTCACCTGAAGGAGAACACTTTCAGATTTTTTGTTGATTCTTATTTTTTAAAGTTTTGACATCTTCAGCACTGAGGTAAAAATATTCAAGAAAGAAAAGACAGTCTAAAGATATTAAAACAACAGCTAAAACTCCTTTTTAAATATTTGTAACGTTCACCAACTCTGTACTACACACTGGGCTTTTCAGATAATGAAGTTTTAACTGGGAAAAGGCAGCCTTTGCTCAGAGTAGTCAGTATGAGACACAGAGACCATATTATTCCAGATTTATGATCACTGCTGGTGTCTAGATTTCTAAAGAAAAAGACCTCAGTGTGAGAACTACATCAGAAAGGCAGATTTGCCTTGCAGCAACACCTTTACAGCAAGAGGCCCAACCTGCAGAAAAGCACATGGCAACCGCAATTAGATGTCAGGCCAGAGAGCTATACATTCTCCAAGAACCATCTTGGAGTATAGAGCATCTACCAGGAGAATTCTAACACTCAGGATCTGCAAAGATATATCTTATTAAAAAATCAGCAGTGAGTGTCCAACTGTGAAAAAAGCAGAGGGCAGAAGTACAAGTAGGTGTCTCCCTCTGACACCAAGCACGGGCAGAGAAAAGCTCAGCGAAAGATGATCAGAACTGGTTGCTCTAGAACGCAGCTACTTAAACACACGTCTGCAGCACTTCATCTCATGTACAAATAAAATCTTCTATTAACATTTATCCTGGACTGACAAAACTTGCTGTTTATCTAAGATGTGTTGTGGTCATAAGAGGAAGAACACTCAAATTAAACCGTGAGTAAAGAGTCCCAACAAGTCGAGCAGTAGTTTACATGACATGCAGCACGTTCTCCATCTGACCTCACTCTTAATGAGCCCAAATACATTCACGAAGGCGTAATCTGACATCAAGCTAAAACATGCTGCACACTCCCACTGGCAGTCACAACCGGTTCGGGAGAGAGCAGGAGCCCTTGGAGTTACACAGGCTGATTAGAGGCTGCTGCTTTAAACAGATGCACAGGAATATATTTGAGAATAAACTGCCCAAGTAATAACAGAGAGTGATTTCTGCCCCAAGCTTGCTTCAAAAATAAGATAGATATGTTAATAACCCACATGAGAACTCTTAATTTTACCATGTTTCCAACTTGAAAGTACAACAGGAAATACAGTAGAATTAAGAAATATGGTAGAACTCTCCTCCCTTCACAAATAACATAACACATACTTTAAGGAAAAATAAACACAAAACCCAAACAAAACCACAACCCCCCCAAAACACAAGACAAAACAGAACACCACACAACTGTTTATAGGAATGATATTTTTCTCCAAAATTGTCTGAATTTTGGCCATGGTCTAAGGTTAATTATTTCACTGTGGACTGATATACTTTAATTACATGTTTTTCCATAATTGGTGGTCCTTTTAAACAACAGTAGCTAAATGTGTGTGACAAAGGGGGGAGTCTCATTTTGTTTATTCACTCTGTGATTTCAATTGGGTAGGTTGAGGGAGATACCAAGGACAATATATAAATTATACACGCATATACATTTTATATATATAAAAATACTTCGAACTAGTAGCTCACAGCAAGTCTGAGCTATGGTCAACTTGAATAAACTAAGAAATATCACTTTTACAGTGAAGTATGCCATAAAATAAGAAAGAAAGACAAAAGGAGAAGAAAAGAAAGCTGTTCAGATTCCCATAATGGTAATTATGAAGCAAATTTTCCATGACAGAGCTAGATGGGTTCCTGCTGGCATTTCTTCTTTTTGTCAATGTGTAACAGAGCTTTATAATAATTAAAGTGTATGACGCATCTAGAATTCCCAGAGCCAGCAAATCTTTTTTTTCGGTGAACCCAACAAAGCACAGGTTCAGTTACCCGTTTTATTCCCAGGTCTTCTGACCTTTGCTTCAAGTGCTAAGGAATCTCTGAATGAAAGGCTCTAAACACGCACAAATGACATACAGAACAAAATGAATAAGTGTCTAAGCGCATTAGCTTGAAAAGGCTCACTGAAAAGCTTATATAGTAGCAGAAAATGTACATATAACACGAAAGCATTGTGGAGCAGCTGAATATCTGAAAGCAGCACTAAGCCTACGTGGAGCCGATTGGTTGTGTTTGTTTTGTTCATGGAGCACAGTCTATCAAACATTTCCTCTCATATGCTGTGCTCACCACCTCCTGTAATCACATTGATTTTTGCTAAGCCTTTGCGTGCTGATCCAGCAATAAGATCTACGTGGGCAGATCCAGCACAGGCTCACAGTGCACTCATCTCTTGTTGCTTCTACGTTACAGCAGAATAACATGTCCCACAGCGTAAGTTAACATGCTAATAGAAAATCAAAAGGAAATATTAAAATATAGATGCACCAAAGATCACAATTTCTGAAGTAAGCACTGAGTTAGGCACTACATATGTCACAACTTTAAGACAGCATAATTGTTATTCAAGTACACTAACAGCCCTGAATAATTTGCTAAAATACCTGTTTGACTCAGGTGAACACTGTTGCAAACTGCAACCCTTATCACAATATGTAGTGTTACCGTAACACAATAGCAGTGTTATGAAACAGGCATAGTTTATTCTTCTTCGATACAATTCCCATTGAGTTACAGCAGATCAACCAACCAATATATTTCGTGGTCAGTTTAACTTCATTGTAAACCACGAAGCTAACAGTTAATCATTAATGCAATTTATTCACCTCTTCAACTGCAGTATCCTTAATAATTACAAACAAATGAAAGGACACACTGAAGTAGCTGTTTAAAACAAGGGAAAAGCATCTGCCGACTAAGTATGAGAGCCGACATAAAAACCACTGATGTTCCTTACTACTGTTATGCTGGGAACAAAAGGATGCAGCAGAGCAGCTGACAGAGATGCCGGATATAGAGGAAAATAGCTCACGTCAGTCCTATTGACTCAGCCACTGAATAAACTAATTCCCACAGTCACGCTCCTCCCCCTACCCGGCTGTATCCCCATTTAGCTGTTAACACCAGCAACCGAATAAACTCGGTTTAACCGCGGAACAAACCTGCTCCTGTTCTTCTCGGCTCGCCCCGAACCCCGGAGCCAGTTCATTTCTTTAGCCGGTTCTCCTCAGACTCGCCGCTCCCGTGAGGAGCAGCCGGGGCGCGAACCCGCGGCCAAGAGCTCCCCACAGCCCCCGAGCGCTCTAGGGTGCCCCTCGCCCGCCTTCCTCGCCCCGCAGCCAGCAGCTCCCGCAGCGCCCCAGGCTCTGCGGACACCCCAACATCCCTCTCCCCGGTGCGAAGCCCCCGTGATGCGTTACACCCCCCATAACCCGCCCCGTGAGGCGCTGCCCCCACCCCGATCCTCTCAGGCCGCGCCACCCGCCTCTTCCCCACAGGCCCCGCCGGCGGCCGCCACCGAACCAATTACACCCGTTCCGCCGCCAATTGGCCCCCGGGGCTCTCGCGGCTCCGTCCTCCGCCAATCCCGGCCCGGAAAAGGGGAGAAGGGAGTCGCGGCCCCCGGGGTTTCCCTCACAGTCCCTCCCGGTCACCCCCCGCCCCATTTGCGCTCGTTTCCCCACGTCCCCGCACTCACTGTTGAGCCCCGGCTCGGTGTGCGTCCCCTCAGCCGGCGGGTTGTTGTTGTTGTTGTGCTGCGGCGGCTCCTGAGGGCTGGACATGGCGGCGGGCAGGAGCGGGGCGGCTGAGGAGACCGACGAGCCGCTTTGGGGCTGGGACAACAACAACAAACCCGGACTCCGCTCCGGGCCCGGCCGCCCCGCCCTCCCCGTGGAACTGCGCAGGCGCGGCCGCGCGCCGCTCCCGCCTTCCCGCCGCCGCGCACGCGCCGCCCGCCCCGGGGCGCGTGCCGCGGCACCATGGCGCTCCCCGGGCTCGCGCACGTCCCGCCGCCGCCGCCGCGCATGCGCAAGGGGGCGGGGCCCGCTGTGAGGGGGGCAAAAAGCGCGGGAGGGCGGTGAAGTGGGAGGGCGGCGGTTCCACCCGCCTCCACAGCCAAAAACCACCAGGAAACGCGGGGTGGAGGGGCCTGGCCCTCCCCGCACGGCTCTCTGGAGCTGTCGGACACCGCCCATCCTGCGCTACTTCCAGAGAGGACGAGATGAGCCCTCACAACCCTGTGGTGTCCACCGAGCCCCCAGCTCAGGTGTGTTTCCACATGAGACTGCGGCAGCAGGTGTGAGAGAACCTGCCAGACCTGCACGGTGCAATGGTACAAGTCTTCTAATCTTTCTTTCTCCTCTCAGTTAAGCCAAGTTGTAGGTCTGTGAAATATAGTTGAGGCAATGGTTTTCAAGATTAATACCAATCTGATATGATAACATTTAGCAGACAGACCAGCTGCATGCAGGGAAGATTTTTTAATTAATGTCAGTTAAGATAGAGAAGATGGCATCTGTGTGACAAAACTGGACTTGGACTTTATGGGGATGCAAACATATAGCTACAAAAAGTGGAATTATTAGTGTTCACCACATGTAGTTTAATAAGACAGCTGTTTACAAGTAGAGGGGCTGCAGATACATTCTAGATTGCAATCA
Organism: Nesoenas mayeri; assembly: GCF_963082525.1. Classification (NCBI taxonomy): domain Eukaryota; kingdom Metazoa; phylum Chordata; class Aves; order Columbiformes; family Columbidae; genus Nesoenas; species Nesoenas mayeri. Next base: position 2,396,372 of record NC_137555.1, on the reverse strand, counting down.
GAACAATGAGCTACTTATGATTTTGAATAGAAAACCTGCCTAGGTAACCCTATCCTACTTAGCCACCCTAACACTCACAGGCTAACATCACAAGTGTTTGTCATCTCCATCATTCAGGAAGCATTTGCCATAATAGTTGTGGCATGAATATTTATCAGTAAAGTGGGCCTATTAACATTTCTGAGTCAGAAATAAATTGATCAAGATTATAGAGTGAGTCAGTGCAGAGCCAGAAATAGCATTCGCAAGGCCTGACTTTCAGCCCTGTGCTCTAACCACTACACAGGTTCCTTAAGGCAGTTGAATGATGTAACTGATGTTTGTAAAGTAATTTGAATCCTTGGATGGAAAATGCTATGACAATAGCAAGGTTGGAAGGACAGAAAACCACATGTTAATAGAAGAGAAACAGTGGTCATAAACTTCTGGGAAAGGCCTTTTGTACTCAAGTGCAATACAAAAGGTTTTTCTCCTCAAAACTTATAAAAAGCCTTTAAGTTGAAGGAAATTAAACAAGTCATAAGCCACCTGCTTTATCTCAAAGAGCTGAACCAAGCTAATCCCACTGCTTAATTCTCATGGTTCCAAGGTGTATGAAGCAATTTAAGTAAAGAATGATCTCAAGTCTTAAACATGATGGGATTACTTTTATTGTCTTCATTTTGTGCTTCTATACCCCAAATCTGAAAACAATGCTAACCTGTTAAGATGGGTGCCACGCAAAAACCACCTTGGCTGGTTTCTTTATCCTGGAGGTAGTCATGCTGCGTACTGGAAATGCTTTTCTTGTATTTCATGTTTAGCAACATCTAATCAAACACACCGTCTTTGCAGACGACCGGCGATTCCACAGATGACTTCAAGGGACAGTTGCAACATCTCGCCTCGATCTCTTTTTGGAGTACCCGCCTCTCTTTGGTCACATTTTGCCTCCTAGTGGAAAGAACACCGACACAGGAAAACCTGCATCAGAAAAAAACCGTGAGTGCTGTTGTCTTGTAAGAGAGAAACAATAAATTAATTGTTTGCAAACGGTTGAGATTGTTAAAATTCAAGGGTAGATTGCCTAGAGAAATGGAATTCAGAGTTTCTTAATCTCTCATCTGAATCACAGTAGAAAAAAAATGCTCACTGTTTTTATTCCAGCCACTGCTATTGCTTTCTTCCACTGCTCATTTTTACAAGACCAAACCAGGTTAAATAAAAAACAAACATATACAAATCATTTAAGCCACCCATAGTCACCACACAGCAACCTCGCAGGACACCTCTCCCCACCCCAATTCAGTACATCAATCCTTCAGTTTGTAACAGGTAATTACAAGAGAAAGGGCAAAAGGAAACATCTCCTGTTTGATTGAAATCAGAAGTGTTTGTCCTGAATTGGGAGACTATACCTTCTTTACAGCCCAAGATGAAAAGCTGAAGACCAGCGCACAGGAAATTGTTTCATAGCTATGTAACATCCAAGAACAACCAGTTCCAGAGCCAGACAAACAAAAAAAGCACCAAGAAAAACCAACCCCCTCAAAATATTAGCATTCTATCATCCCACAGCCCCTCTCCAAGAGGAGGAAAAACACAAGTTTCTGCTTATGAGCCCTGAGCTTTTTCCAATTAGGCTGAGAAGGAAAGATTATTTAAATAATAAATGCTGGAATAGAAATTACAGTCCTGCCTCAACAGAACACCAAAGAAAAGCAGAATGTTGCAGCGTATTTGACATGTTTTCAAGGCATTTCTCAGCAGGAAAATGGTGAAGAGACTTCGGCCACAGAACTTGCCTTCACCTCAGCTTTGTACCAGCCAGGTAGCCCCATTCCACTGCACATTACCTGTTGACAGTACTACCCCTGTGCTTCGGAGCACAGTTGTAGTTTTGCAGAAACTAACTGCATACGTGGTAGCTGTTGGCATTTAGGCAGCGTCACTGGCTTCAAGACAAGACACTAGAGAACACAATTCCTTTTAGTCCAGTATTCAAGAGCTGAGAATTGAGGATTTGCATTGGTTTGGGTACACTGCAAGAGACCACTCAAATGGAACGGCTGCTTTTCCATGACTGTGTTGGCAGAGGTCAGAACTACCCCGACGCCCACCCTGCCTGGGACAATGCCTGGAAACCACAACACAGCAGCTACCAGAAAGGGGCACCCTTCAACATGCAGCAGGGAAGAGAGCAGTAGCTTCAAAAACACCTGTAAATGAAGAGGGAAAGACGATAAAAAGCAACCTGACAAAGTGTATTCTATGCATAATTTTATTAATAAAATATAAGATTTACAGAATATGTCAATAGACAGTGTGCTTAGAGAATTATCTAGTTGGATAGTATGACACCAAAGTCAGTAGCTGGTCTTAGTGAGGATAAATTAAACCTCAGATGACATGCCAGGGATCACCGCTACCGACAAAACAAAAAAAACTTTCCCCAGACTAGCTTTAAACCCCTAATTCCATCCCAAATTCCATCCCAACATGCACAGCTGAGGTCCGAGAGGCAGTTTCGCTTGAATGGAGTATTGCTAGAAGGCTGCACTTCGTTCTATGTGAAATCTACCTGTCTGGTTCTTCACATCCTCACTTCCTTTGTGTCTGTGCTAAGCAACTTCTCAGGTATTTAGTGCATCATTCGGGATACAGGTACACACAAGAGCAGCAGTCTTAATGCCACGACCCTCAGTCTTCCCAAAATAGCAGTCATTACACCTACCCGTCCTTCACAAAACAGAGATGAATTTTACCAGCTCTGATGCAAAAGCAGCATCTAATTACCTCTTTGCCCGTGTGATAAGATAAAGAATAAACCTTGGCCCTGATGCTGTAAACACCTATACACATGATTAACATTACTCAACAAGTTGCTTCCTTAACAATTAGCAAGTATAGTCACATTTGAGTAAAATTAGTCACATGCTATGTAAGTAGTAGTAGGGCCTACTAGTTTATTCACCCACTGGAAAACAGTTGCTGTCCCTGGGACAGTTAATTTTTATTTTTACAAGGCTAACAGGTGAAGGAAAAGAGTTAAAATCCTTACAAAGGCTCATGGTCAGGCATGCATGGTACAAGACAAATACTGTATTTAAGAGAACCAGATCCAATAAATATTAGAATTTTTACATTTTCAAACCACTGCACAAGGACTTAAAGAAATTAAAGTATGATTGCAATAGTAGTCTTGTTAACAACCTCTAACCCAGCCATAATTTTACAGCAGAAACACTATCACAGTTGATCAAATAATAGAGGCATTATAATAACTACCTATAACTAAGCCACAGAAATAATTTAAATATAGGTAACTAAAAAGTGAAAATTCTCCCAAGTCAAGGTAAGTTCACTACAACTTTAAACTTCATTCTGAACACTTCTGTGAAGGAAGAGTAAACCTAAAAGCACAATTAGCAAAAAATATCTGGAGGTAAAAACTCATGAGCCTTATAAAGCATCAATATCTAGTTCATCTTTGGATAAGCCTTATTTGCTGAAGAGTTTAAATCTCTCAAATAACTATGAACACTTATTTCATGCAGCTTCTGTACGCCACGTATTTTCTGATTGTTGCACCATTTAACATTTCTGTAAGTGCAATAACTTTGCAAAGCCAAAAGCCGGAAGAAATACTTGCGTGGTAAAACTACATTTCCACTCAGATACCGATAGCAATAAAATACAGAAAATAGAGCATCTCAGAATGCAGTGATTATCTATGTAATCACTTGGTATTTTGTACTACATAACATCATACTGCCAGACAAGAATTCAGACAACTTTTTAAAAAGCCACAGGGGACTTCATACTCTAAACAAGGCATTAAAGGTATTGTCTCTTAAACAAGGCATTAAGGAAACCAGGACAAAACTCAACATTAAGACGTTAGTCCCATTATATGGATTTTAAAACCTGAAAACTCTATTCCTGTTCCAAATTAAGGAATAGTTTTTTAAAAAGGAGCCTTCAAGGATACTGGAGCAGTAACTGACCTGTTCAGATTATGGTTTCGAAGTGGAAGTGGTCAATGCACACTACAGTTGGTATTCTTGTCATTCATGAATGAATGCAGACACTTATGAAATCCCTCCCTCTCTTCATTCCCATGAAAAATAATTAATACTGGTTAAAATCATTACAAAAAACATCATTTTATTTCCATGCATCTAAGGTAAAACACAGAGTATTTGTATAAAGAGGTAGATTAAAAAAAAAAAAAGAAAACAGATTCTCCATTCTTTGTCACTTTTATTCAGTAGTTTGTTTGTTTTTTTCCTTATTTTCTCTTTTTTGGTGCCAGACATGGCAAGGAGTGATTACAGTCAACTGTTTATTAAAACATTTGTTGCAACACAGACCCCCTTTTACCACTGACCCCAAACGGACCCATTTCATGTGCTTTATTTTGTATTTTCTATACACCACCACCAAGGTGAGGTGGAGGGGGATGAAAGGGAAAGGGGGAGTCCAGGAGGCCAGAAGGAGGAGGAATGCTACAAGCCACAGCAAGAATGAGCTGTATTTAATAAAAAAAAGGGGCCACGAATGATACAGTAATGAGGTTACACAATTAAATCCCATAGCATGATTGAAGGCTTTCCCTGTGTTTGACGTCATCACAATGGAAGGCATAAAAAGTGGAGTAAACCGATGTTGATACAGTCCAATCTAGTCCATTAGGCAAGATGGTGCAAGTAGTCATTTAAATTAAAAAGTGCCCTATCCTCACCTAAATGGCTAGCAGACATGAAGAACGCAGTGACGGATCAACAGAGCTTTCTCCATGTAGCTATAAAAGTGTGTTGTCATATGGCACGTTTTTAAACACTGGAAAGGGGTGCCATAATGGACCTCTCATTCTCTTTCATTTACAGGTACAAATGCTAGATTCAACTATTTCAACTATGGAGGAAGTGGACTCTTCAGTTAGGAATGCCAACCCTAATTCATTTTGTCTTGAAATATATACAAGTTGTTTGTAGTAGCTACAGCGATGATGTTTTCCTTGGGATGCCAGGCTGTGTGTAGAATCTTCTTGTTGAAGTCTAGGCTGTCGACGCTGATTTCATCCTTCTTTCGCTTACCACTCGCGCATACTTTGCGGGGCTTCAAAACCGTACGGGGTTTATTGTTTTCCCGGGATGCCTCTAGGGTGATGTCTCGCTTTGTGTTTCTGTCAAACATTCTGAAGAAGTTGTTGTAAGAGCCTGTCATGACAATGCTGCAGAGAGGGGGAAGGAAGAAAAAGAATTCAGTTGAAAATCACCTCTGCTTTTACTAAACCTGGAGGTCTCAACTAAGATCACACCATATGATAAAAGCAGAAAGCAGGCATCCTGGCCCATACCTTCTACATCCTTAAGTGAAACCAAGACATTTTAATGTTTTATATATATATATATGTATTTTTAAAAGGTATCTTTTTCCTTAACTGAACCTTTTAAGGTACACACTGTTATCTAAGTACTTTGATTTGAATGTGCCTTCTAGGAGATCCTTACACTAAGCTTTTCACTAAGACAAATACACTTAGAAGTTTCCCTGGCCTTCATTTGCCTCAAAAAATATTTAAGCAGATAGTAAGTCTAAAAAAACCACCCACAACTATGTCTGACAATACTGATAGGGATACAATGAACTGATTTAGATGTAGCAAATAAGCAGTTAACCACAGAATGTTAGGGATTGGAAGGGACCTCGAAAGATCATCTAGTCCAATCCGCCTGCCGGAGCAGGAACACCCAGATGATGCTACAATATCAAGGGTTAAGAGCTAACATAAGTTGAAGTCTACTGAAGTACTATAATATTATCCAAGCCAGTCCATGAATAAAACCAGACATATTTGAGGTCATGCTTCACGCTGCCCATTTTAAGAACTTGGAAAAGTCTTAAGTGCATATTGTAGAAGAATTAAACTTGCCTGTCTGATCCATTCCAACAGCATTCAAATTTGTCAAAAATGCAATCATTCTCATACAGTGAACAAAGTTTACTTCTGAGGTATTCATGCACCTGGAAAAAAACATTCAGATACACTGAATATTAAACTTGCATACCTGTATTCTGCTCGACAAACATTTCAAATGAACAAATACCAGCAGGTCACTTGGCGTGGGGTGAGAGACATCTACCAGAGCCTGGCAGTTCAGAATGCTTTCCCTCTCACAGCAGCTGTCATACTCTCACTACCTTTTCAGATATCTGAAAGGTTTAATCAGACTTTGCATATGTCTAAAAATCATGCTTTGGTGACTGATCTTCCTCCTAGATATGATGAAGAAGATCCCTTCACAAATTTTCTTATTAAAAAAAAAAAATCACAGCAATTTTCAGTGCTGGCTAAAAACTTCTTCCCAAAGGAAATTGATTGCATTCCATTTTCTCCAGGAAAGAACAGGAGAATATAAAGTCAACTGAAGACTAAGAGATGTGCTATCTCACGGCTGACAATTACCTTTCCACATTGCCACTGTGTAAGAGAGAGGCTTTTTCATACCCAAATATGGGTTGGGTTCTGCAATCAGCCTGCAAACAGCAAGATCCTTTAGCAGGTGTGTGGAACCCAAAAATCTCACTGATGCTTTGCCTGGACACAAAGATCTATAGACAAAAATTTAACTGCCACATCAAGACTATGAGTAAGACTCCACATCCTTCAATGTTTTAATTTCTAGCCCACGTATCTTCACCAAATACCTGGTATGTTTCCACAGGTCTATTTTCCATATTTAAATCCCAGATCTTCACTGACAGATAATCTCTAGTCATCATATATCGACCACTATGGCTAAATTTGACATCAGATATGGAAGAGATGATTTCGGAGAAAAACGATCTGTTGCTAGGATCTTCTGGCTCTTCAAACACTATATAAAAATAAGACAGGCATTTCAAGAAGTAAGTTTGTGTCCTTTCCAATACAGGATACACCCAAATTAGGTTAACATTTTCTCAATAAACTTGCCACGTTGGGTACTCCGCTGGCATCATATCACACAACTTTCCACTAGAAAGCCTAATCAGTTGCCATACTCTGAAATATTCCATTTTTGTAGCATGGCAAGGTCAGATTCTAAGTGGACTGCTCGCTAATATCTGGAGTCTTCATTCACAGAGGCAAGATTTCTAGCATCAAGTACAGACCAAACTAGGATCTGACCTCCTGAAGTCTGCAGAAAGCCATTCCCAGTCCTATAGTCCAGGCAGACTCCCCTGCTTAAGCCGCAAATAGTTTTATTCACTGCTTTAGCAAGATATGAACCTAATTTAAGATACTTAGGGTTTAGATCTGTTCAATACACTACAGAAATCCAATACAAATATACACACACAATATTCAGTGTTCAATACAGACAATGCCCAACTCAGAACTTACATTTTGAATGCCTGTCACAGAGTGCTGATGCTCTCATGTCGCAGAGACGAATCGTTCCTTTACTGCTGCTGTATACAAATGTATTACAGCTGTTTGGGTGGAACTCGGCAGCTGTTATCACCTCTGTGAGCTCTTCCATGTTGGCAGGCTTAATATCTACAATATCTACAGCATTTTGTTAAGAAATTTCCTCCAGTTTTCACACTGTATTTTTCAACTCTACTGTATTCAGCTGTGCTTTTTCAGGACTTTGGGACACAGTCACAAACCGGATAAGAGTTACAATCAAGTCCCACAATACATATAGAAATCAACTGCAACATTTCATTCTATATCAGTTTGAAGTTAATTCTTGTAACAGCAAAAGCCTGCTTAATTTTTAGCTCCACTTCAGCAGTAATTAATTCTATACTACATATATACCACCCAAGCTTTTTCATGCCGAACTTTATTTTGCTGAAATTCTCATTCGTCTACTGCGTTATAAAGAAGGCATTGTGATTTCTGCTTGGGATCCTGCCGATTTGGCCACTGCTCCTAGCAATGGAACTGAACATATTCCTGTGATCCTACTGCCTGCAACATTTGTAGGTGCATTTGCAAGAGGAGCTGACGGTTAGAATGTGAAAAAGCACAAACATTTTCAAGATAAGGATGGTACTTCTGACCTTACTTCTTACTGCAATTCAAGACAATTTCCACAAGATAGTTTACTATAATGCTGCTTTCCAGAACTGCTCATCTCATTTGAAACCTTAAGCTTGTTTTTATTCTCCCTAAAGAGTGTGGTTTTCACCACGCAAATGACAACTACTCATACTGCTAATGCTGAGCTACCTCTCAAGAGCTAAAAGCCTTTACAACTACTAGGGAGAAATAACTGGGACACAGAGAAACATGCTACACAAAGAGCTTTTTGCGAAAGGAAATAAAATCCAACAGTTTTGTTGTAACCAAACTGTTCCCATAATACAAAACACTGCAAAAAAGATACTAAAACTTCTGTCCGTAATTTCTAGGTGCCACAGGTTAATCCGCAAGTCATCTGCAGATAAGTACGTTTCATAATCGCTATTAATGGAGATGGAATTGATGTGATACGTGTGAGCATTGGCAAATATTCTTCGTGGACTAGCTTCAACCATGAGGTCCATGGGCCTGAATACTGGCACCTGCAAAATATAAAGCAAAAGAGGTTTGAGACAAACATATTACAAACATATTAACACTCAATCACGGTCCTTCAATACACCAAGCCCATTAAAACATCTCAAAATCACCTCAGAAGTAACTGAGTCTGCTAAGTGGCATCACAGAAAATGCGAAGTTAATCATCTGATGAGGCAGCTACTGCGCCACAGGCTGATCTGTGTGCCGGGGGGCGAGAGGAGAAACCACTTAAATGTGGCTAATTCAGAGAGGGAACTACTCACCCGTAGTGTTGTAACTGTAGTAGGATCCCTATACCGTCCATCTTCTTCCTTTAAATTATAACCTTCTGGTCTTTTGTCCCTTTCACTGATTTTCCATAACTTTATTGTTTTATCTGTAAATAAACCAGCCAGAGTTTAAAATCCAAGCTGTAGCAACAATACTAGTTTTCATAGTTGATGCGCTTCACCACGAAGCCTTCGAACAAGACAAGACACCTACTTGTATCAAAAAAGACAAAAAAACTGCTTGGCTAAAATAAGGTGAGATAAAAAGCATTTAAAAGACCTCCTCCACACTTTCTTTTTATAAAAGTAATATAGCAAGTTTGTTAGAATCAGGATCGTTATGAATGACTAATACAAGCTCTCACACAGTTATACACATAGGAAGGTAATGAATGACAGCTTAGCTGTGCTATAAAGCAACTACATAAAAAATGACTAATATACCACCCCACATTGTGGGACTTCTCCATCCAGGTAAGAATGAACAGCAGGAGGGCTGAGCAACATAACTCTCATGTAGCTGCATCCCTAGGTAGGTGCATTTAAAACCAACTTGCTTCCAGCCTTTTAAAAGTGGCGAGGATTAGACAAAACCCTAATTTATGTCTTGTTACATAGGTCAGCTATTAAGTCAGAACTTACCATTTGTAGACAATAAAAACTGAGCAGCATTTTTCTGGGGTAACCACCTAATTTTGTTGATCTTCTCTTCAATTTCTAAACTTTTCAAGTAGTCGAACTCTGGTTCATGGCTTTGAAAGGTACTGTAAACATTGTATTCTCCCCTACTGTGAGACTGGGTTTTGTTCTAAAAAGAGAATTAAATGATCAAGATATGTATGCAATGTACAGAATGCTTTTCAAGGCTGCAAGGCAGAAGCCAAAACTATACATTTATGCAGCAAGATACACAGATGGAATGCTAATGAGCATAAGAATAGGTTAAGACTTCTATACTCTATTGTTGCCCAGGCCAGATTTGCCATGAGTACTCTTTGGTGTACAACTTGCCTTATTTTAATAAGCCTGTGGAATAGACAAAATGAGGATCATCCCTTTTACAAGAGCTTGATTACAGTTTCTGGCTAAGAAAGCATCAGAGAAGAGACAGTTATCGCAGCAGCTTCTGATCACTAACGCTTCCAGAAACTCCCCTCAGCCGTGTCAATAATATCTTCAGCAAGTTCTCATATTAATTCTGAGCAGTTGAACTTAAAAACTAACATTTTGCCTAAATATTCTAGGCATGGTAAGTTAAAAAGAAAAAAAACAAACCACCAAACACACATAACTCAAAAATATTAATCATTGTCCCATCTTTAATTTTTCCACCTTTTTTGGGGTTTTTTTAAGGAGAATATTCCCCTACACAGCCACACGTATGGCAAATCTACTCTGTGGGTAAGTTTGGCTTGCTGGGCATAAGATGGGAATCCCACACATCACCTCTAAATTTACACAAGCAGCTCCACTATTCTGGTTTATAATCTCCTCATTCCCTGAGAGCTTCTAAACTGCTTAAGAAGCTTTTGCTTCCTCATTCTGGAGAGGATGGTGAAAAAAAGCTTAATGTCTCTTCTGAACACATCTTGGACATTCAGTCACACCTGTAGTTAAGCCTGTTCAGGGTAGAACTGTTTGGAAAACTGAAAAACCTCCAAACTTGCATGATTCCTCTTTCTAAAAGCTGTTTTAGGCAGGGGCTTCAAAGCACTAATATTGCACTGTGTGCACTGAACATTAAGTTTCCTCCAATGAGCAAGGTGGCAGAAAACTGAAACAATTTCTGAAAGAGTGCTCACTAGGTGTAATTCAAGCTTAATTTTGTGATATATTCCTGTTCCACCCATTTCAAGAGGTTGCACCATCAGATGCCTTTCCTGTGATATGTTCTTGACTGGGGTCATTGCTCCTTCCTTCTCCTGTCTCATGGCCATCCCTTAATATTATCACTAAAATACACTTCTTGATATGATCCCTGCTAGCCCACGTTTCTCACATTCCTTGCACCATTGTATCTTGCTGGCAGAAATTCTCACATTTTACAATAAGCTGAGGGGCGGGGGGGAAGTGGAAAAATGCTTAGAAATAAAATTTGGCTCTGGAATGTTGTACCACACCTATCAATTATATCGGCTTTCCCATCCTCGAGAACGGAAGGAACTTTGTACTCGTTCTCAGTTAGACCTACCAAGTTGGGCAGTTTAAGTAAATCCATTGTGCTTTAGGAAATGCTGGTCATGATTCAGGGAACTTTCCTTCAGTTCCATAATGACTGAGCCTTAAAAATGCTTCTTGTGTACTCTAGTAAAACTCTACAGGACTGGAATAACATATACAACCAATAGTATACAAAATCCATCCTTGGAATAAAAGCAATGTTTAAAACAGACCATCTCATGGTACCCAAGGTGGGGGGGAATCAAAACAAAAGGTGTTGGCCCCAGTGCCTTATGTTAAATTCCAATTTAGGTAATTACAGGCTGCCTACGCAAATTCCTCCTTGGGTTTCAATTAGATACAGCGTTCATTTCCTGCCCGATCCTTACGCAATGTCACTCACTCCACATTGCGGAAGGGCTGCCACATTCCAACCCAGAGGCGGCAGCATTTTGGCAGTGGGTAAAGTTACACAAGCTTGTAGAACTCTATACAGGGCACTTATGTTTTAGTGGTTTTCCTCCTGTATGAACAGAGTCTGTACAGCACCCTGGAATGCAGCGTGATAGAAGGTGGTATTTAAATCCAGCCAAAATACTTTAAAAGAACTGTCTTTTAGATGCTCCTTGCATATAAAACTTGGTCTAGACAGTAGTGCCTATGGTGTAACTAACTACTAATGCGTTAGGGAACCCAGACCGTCATTCATTCCCTAAACACTGAGGAGTGAAATTATGCCCAAACCAATTCTGTGCAACTTAATCTGATAATCCAGGTTGTTCTTACTATACCCAGATTCACAGATCGTAAGGACATGAGTCATGGGTTACGCATCAAAAACAAAAGTAGTAATTAAAGACAACTCAGTTGAAAAAGGCAATTAGCTAGTTAAACTTTAAGCTCCATTAAAGGATGCAGCTAAAACTCCGAGTGCAGGGCACCCCAGGAGTTGGTGCATGGAACTACGGGCCAGGGGAGGCTGAGGAGAGCTGAGGCACTGAGAACCCCCCAGCAGGTGGCACCAACTGACCACAGGGATATTCTCATAACCAGATGTTAGCACTGAAATGGAACAAAACACTAAGAGAACAAGTAACAACATGGATTTTCTCGGCAGTGCAATGACAGAACTGCCTTTTTACCCTCACCGTGACATAAGGTCTAACTATGGCCTTGGTTAAAAATCAAGCGCTCCACCTCAGCTTGCCCACCTTTCATGTGAGGGCAGAGGCCCCTTCAGAGCATTAAAGATTGGTCTGTAAAATTCTGCAACGACCAAAAGAACAACAATAAAACTAAAAGATATCTTTGCTACTATGGTTCTATTTTACCTGATTGATATCAGAATGGAAAAGGACATCTTAGGTCACAATTACACGCTCACTTAAGGGAAACTTTTATTTCCCCAACTACAGTGAAATTTGAAATCATAATCACAGCCAAGTATAATCACTGTAAAACAACCAACTTCAGCTTCCTCAAGGTCTTTGTGTCCTACCTCCCCTTTTTGTTTCCACTTTACACACAATTTAGACCACAGCTAAAGACTGTTTAAATATTAATTCCTTTTTAACAGTGTCCAAATTCTCAATAATTCTATCACCCTTGAATTTCATTAATCACTTATTACACAGGCATGCAATTTAAGCAGTTAGCACTCACCTCCTGCTCCTGTTGAAAGATGACAACTCTACCTCCTTTGTCTCCTGTTGCTAACAACTCTCCAGAATGGTTAAATTCTACTGTAGAAATTATATCCGCTGCATGGGAACAAAAACCCCACAAGTTACTAATTCTGCTAAATATAAGTGGCCAAGAAATCTATTACGAGTAAAAAGAAAATGCATACTTCAGTTTAAGTACACTTATAAAATACAAGTAGAGATGTCTTCAAAAATATGCAAGTCATTTTTTAAAGACGTACATTTGAAAACCAGTAACTAGTTCACTGTGCCAGAGTTATTTACATCTGGGTAGGAACAAGCCCAGGTTCCAGTGTAAGTTGGGGAATGACCTATTAGAGAGCAGCGTAGGGGAAAGGGACCTGGGGACAGCAGGGTTATCATGAGCCAGCACTGGGCCCTTGTGGCCCGGAAGCCAATGGTACCTGGGGTGGGTTAGAAGGGGGTGGTCAGTAGGTCAGAGAGGTTCTCCTGCCCCTCTGCTCTGCCCTGGGGAGACCACACCTGGAATCTTGTGTCCAGTTGTGGCCTCTCAGTTCCAGCAGGACAGGGAACTGCTGCAGAGAGTCCAGCGCAGGGCAACAAAGATGCTGGAGGGAGTGGAGCATCTCCCGGGTGAGGAAAGGCTGAGGGAGCTGGGGCTCTGGAGCTGGACAAGAGGACACTGAGGGGGGACTCATTCATGGTTACAGATATCTAAAGGGGGAGTGTCAGGAGGATGGAGCCAGACTCTTCTCGGTGACAACCAGTGACAGGACAAGGGGTAATGGGTTCAAATTGGAACACAAGAGGTTCCACTTAAATTTGAGAAGAAACTTGCTCCCGGTGAGGGTGGCAGAGCCTGGCCCAGGCTGCCCAGGGGGGTTGTGGAGTCTCCTTCTGTGCAGACATTCCAACCCGCCTGGACACCTTCCTGTGTAACCTCATCTGGGTGTTCCTGCTCCATGGGGGGACTGCACTGGATGATCTTTCCAGGTCCCTTCCAACCCCTGTCATTCTGTGTGAAACCATATTTGGGTGGACATGCTCAGACACCAGTGTCTATGGATGCAGAAGAAAAACAGCTACAGAAAATTAGGAAATAAATTCAAGAGACCATATCTAAAAAACTTCAGTATCTTTTCTGGATGAGGAAGGTTTACATTACCACAAGTATTTTTAAATGGAGTGCTAAAATTAAATTGTGGATATACACTGACAAAAAAAAGTCATGCCTAGTATCAAACTAGTTTCTTCATACAGCAAAAGGAAAAAGGATAAGTTACCATGTAAGCTCAAGCGCAACGATTCACATTTTCAAACGCACACATGTCCCTCATACTATCAAACAGTAGAATCAAAAGCCAAACCATTCTTCGAACACCAACTTCAAATTGCAAAACAACTACATAAATCTAATTTTCTGCAGAGAAAGTACCTCAGTTTTTTACATATGCAAGTCACCTTCATGTCAGTCTAATATAAACAACATCTCCATATTTTCTATTACATGGTGTCTTCATTCTCTGTTTTAGAGTTAAACATTGGGTACCTGCTCTACAGACTGAAAGCTACTGCTAAACAAAAGCTCCTCAGTCTGAGTTTCGACACTATTGTACAGCGTATCACAGAAGCGATCTTATCCTAGACAGCTACAGGGTTATTTCATTTTGAAGAAGTGAAACATGCAGGATTTTCCTCTTATTCGTTTTAACGCCAAAATACAACTTGCATCATTCTCAGTTTGTCCCGAACACCCGGGCGGTGGCCTCCGAGGATGCGAGCAAGCTGTTCTTTAATAACTGCATCACCCAGCAGCGAATCTGTTTGCAACCACAGCCCAGCCGAGCAGGCCCTGCAAACCCCTCACCCAGCCGCCAAAGATGCAGAGTCAGGGGTACCTGCAGCTCCGCTGTGTTTTCCACACAGCCACCACAAACTGCCCTACGACAAAGGATAAACACGGGATTATCCCGTCTCCATCGGCCTCCCGTGCCGTGATTATCTGGCACCGCTGACAAGCAAACAGACTGAAATGTCTCAAGAACACTGTGTTAAGGACATAAAGATGACGTAAGGGTGTATGTGATAAACCAGGATCCAGATCTCACACAGAAAAACCTTGATTTGAGGGCACATATTTTTCTCCCTGGAACGCAAGTTACTTCAGCCATTAATTTAAACTTGTTCCCAAACATGAGTGATTTATCTCGCATCTGTAAGACTTAATACTGCACAGCATTCTGATGAAGATACAGCATTCAATATGTGCCTTTCAGAAGCAAGCAGGGCACAAAGGTAACATACAATTAATCAACTCAAGTATACAGAAAAAGCAAAGGGCAAACCAAGCTATCTGACTATGCCATACAATGCAAACCACATTTTTCTAATACTCTGATAAGACCTTAAGGAAGTTATCAATTAATTGAAGAAAAACATGGTCACTCACCTCTCAATAGTGAGCAGTATACAGAATAATTACTATTTTGAACACTACTGAGAGCTTTAATACTGCAAGCTCTGCCAGACTTAAAACAGAGGAGACAATACAGCAAGTTATCAGATCTCAATGTGTACACATATGTGGAAGTAGAACAGCAAAGAAAGTTGCCTTAAAATATCTTATCTATCCATCTAAGAATAGATGGAGAAGTTCATCATAATACTTAGTGGTGACAGTCACTGAAAAGTTTTACAAGGTCACAAGCCTTAGGTTTGCAGACTTATTACTAGAACAGGCAGCAACAACAGTGAGAAAAGCCTAAAATTAAGGGATAAAACCTCCATTTTCTTGGGTCTGCTGATGTAATATATATGGTATTTAATAATCATCCAAGTCTCACATGTAGCAGAAAGCCAACCACTTTTCTATAACCACTCTAGACATTCTCACTGTTTGCATTTATTCTAACTTGCAAGATCATCCCAGCCTGGCAGTGATGTCCAAACTGGTCCAGGTCCTGCTTTGTCTCTGGGTTCAACTGTGTGAAGGAAATTCCAGGACTAAGATCCCCTCACCTCCAAAAGTCCAGCTCAGCCAGTGGTACCAAGGTCCTCAGAACTCTCCAGTGCCTGATCAACACTAAGCAGACGAGCTTTTCAAGTATTCAGATCAATTTTAAATTAGAAACAAAATGCATTCCTTAGCAGCAATCGCAACAGAAAATCACTAATTTTTAAACTAATAATTCTATAGAATACAATGTGCCTTCTACACCGTGATCTTGGACTGTTCCCTTTCCAAGGACAAAACAAACGTGCTGAAGAAGTCAGCAGAAAAAATATTTCTGCTTAAACAGTCCCAAACCAGGGCCGAGATGCACATTTTATATAAAAATCCGTACTGGAAAGCAAAGCATCCAATCATACACATTAAATCAAATAACTCACCGTTAAGAATATTGTATTCCCATACCTTGGTCAAAGAAAGAGACAGACATCAAGGCACTGGTGTTGAACTGGGTGGATTTAATAGTGTTTGAGAACTGACAGGGGAAGCATTTCATCTTCCGCAGTGCACTGATTCGCTTGTGTATTTTCATCTATATTAACACCCTCGTTGCCAAAAAAAAAAAAATTAAAAATAAAATAAAACCCAATGTTATCCTTTTCAAATGGTAACTCTAATTCCCATGATAGTTACGTGTAGGGTTATTTTAGTCCTTCAGCACCGCAGCGGGCAAAAGAGCATCTATGGAACGCGCTGCCTTCTCTGTGCCTCCTCCCTTCTGTGCGTGCGCTTCTGGCTCCAGTCTCTAGGTGGGAGCCTTGCAAGCACCGAGAGCTGCTCTGAGTGCTGCTCTGAGCGCCCAGGAGCTGGAAAATGATCCTTCTATCCGCACCAGGGAGCGATGGCTGAGGGACAAGGGGATGCACAGCGCTCTGTGTGACCAACACCACGGCTTTTCGGAGTATGATGCATTCTGTTGGTTACTGCTGCGCTCATTTCAATGCTTCCTCTTCAAATGCCAGTATCAGAGAGAAATAACCACCAAAAGCTTATCTGCTGACCATACCCCTTCACAGGATGCAGTCAAACAGCGTTATCTGTTCCAGACTTCCACAAAGTTCCCCATGCCCTGGAGATCACATTTCTCTCTCTGCTTCCCCCAGGCACCTTGAGACATCTTGGCCACCAAGATGCAGAGTGACATTTCAAGCGCTGAGATTTTAAAATACTGCAGGGCAACATCAAACACATCATTCCGACAGCAGCAACAAACGGGACAGAAACAGGTATCTCTGCTCCTGTAGTTTATCTGCAGTACCTGTACTAAGTTCTCCTCTTGGGACAGACAGCTCAGGGGTTACTATAGTGTTTAAATAGAAGTACTTCTTTGTACAGATGGATACAGTTGTCCTTGAGTGCCATTTAAATATCCCTTCATAGACACTGTCAACGTTGTAGAAACACTATAAAGACTATTAAATACTCCCAAAGAACAGAAGTACTTTGCTTGAAGTTCTGTGTTCACAGTTCACCACGCCAGAGGGAGACACCAGAAGCTCCCAAGCAATTCTTAACCAGGGGCAGACACACACTTCTGCACAATCATCATCTCCCAAGACATCAGCCACCCAACATAAACCTAACTTATCTTGAGCTCGGAAACAAGTCACAACTTCATAATTTTTTCGCCAATATTTATTACACCAACTTTTGCTATTGTGAGTAATTCCCCGTCATGTCAGGCAGGATTCAAATGGTTTAAAAACCAGACAAAACACTGAGGCTCTGGGCCAGTGCACTTAGGAAAGGTGAGGTCAAAACAGGCACATTACACTGGTCAAAGCCAGATCAATAAAGGCACTGACACAGCTCAAATGCTTTTTCCCTCTTTAAGGAAAGCAATGTTTAAAATACTAGAGAAGCGGTTGTGCTGAAGTTTTACCACTCTACACGTCTATGGAATAAGGGAATAAAATAGCTTTACCAATCCAAACAAGAAAAACAACGCTGTAATCCAATGTCTCAGTTCCAGAAGGCCCATTGTGAACCCTGCAAGGCAATTCTGTAACAAATCTGCTTCCAATAAGAGAATAAAAGGTATTTTATTAGCAGAAGAGGCTATCTATTTTAATATACCATGAACTTTATATAAACTCCGCTTATAAAACATGCTTGGTAGGCAAAACATGTCACCTACTCTACAGCAGCAAGTCAATCAGGGCAGTGAACAAAGAGTGTCTTTATTTCACCAGACCTAAAATGTTCCTGTGCGAGTTTTTGGAATCGGGTTGATCTGCTGCCTAAGCAGCGAGAGCAAGTAAATCAGTCTGTTTACACAAGTGGAACAATCTCCTGATGTTTTCAAGGGCTGAACAAAGAATTGTAGTATTTAAAAAGAATTCTGGTACTTCTTCATTGTTTATATACTTTCCCAGTGGCTCAAATGACCATTTCTGGAATTTTCCAAGAGAGCAACTTGGACAAATCTCATCTGTAATGGAGAGCGGGTTACTTGTAGGCTGGTAATTCTGTCCTAAGGAGTAAAAAGGCAATTTATTGACTAAATCGGAGCCCACTTCCTCAGTTTGCCAGCCTTAGGTAGAGAAGAAGCTATTTTGATCAAACTAAACATCAACTGATCATTCCAAGGACACCTCAGAAACCATCTGGAACAGGAAACATCAAGAAACCAACTTCTAGTTTATTACTAAAATCAAAAGCAGCAGCAAAGGAATAAACAAACATAATTAGGCATAAAGACCGTGAAATATTTGAACTGAACACAATTACTAAGCATACCTGACCCATTCTTGCTAGATTATCTCTAAAGATCAAGTCAGCATGCCCAAAACTGATCAAGAGTGTCTGTCCAGGACAACTTCCAGACCTTAAGTGTCTGGATATAATTTGTGAATTGCTTGGTCCTTTCTAACCCAGGGGTGAAGCAAACCCTTCCTGCTTCAGATTCCTAAACAGATGCAACTTCCAAAAACTCAAGCTCAAGTCACAGCTGCTGATGGAAAACTGTGACTTTTTATTGGACTGAGTCATCCCATCATCAACCCATTGTTGGCATGATTTCGATTTACCACACTCAGAGTCCTAATATATGAAGTCTCGGAAGCCAGATAGTAAAGTGTTAACAGTAAAGTGTAAAGGCTGTTTAAATCAGATTAAGAAGTGACTCTACATGTGTGTTCGCAGAGTTCCCAACACAGGATTCCACAACTGCCCGCCCAGGGAAAGAACAAGGGAGCAAAATGGTAAGCGCTATTTAGTACTGATGGTATAAAACACCCTCTGCATTCCAGCCTCATCCCTAATGCATGTGTGTAGAGGGGGAAGGGAACACAAGGATTCTATGCTTTAAAGTTACCATGACCCATTTTACTATTGACTTCATTTCCCTTTTCTTCATTCACTTTCAAGAGCGACTCTGCATTCATCGCGGCTCTCAGAAGTGACCAGGCAACAAAGCCAAAGGCAGCTGGGCTGAAGCATTCCTGCTGTTCAAGTGACTTCAAGGGGCATTCCAGAACTCATTTCAATAGATTTGGGAGATGGCATCCAAAATATATTAATTCCTCAGAAATACAGGGACAGGATTAGACACATGCAACACAGAGGTGAAAAAAAGGGGTTATGCTTGTGGCAAAAATTCTCACTACATGCTACAGTGTTCTCCAGCATTCACGTTCATTCGAAGTGCTCCATGCCCTGTGATGCTGAAAATAAAAAACATGCTGTCATTGTGAACTCGGCATTTTCTCCACTGATTTTGGAAGCATTCTGGTTCTGTTCATGAAGATGTATTGAAGTGTTGAGCCTCTCCACTCCTATTTATGTGTGTGCGTGTAACATGCACACACAAACTCAGCCTGCAAATAGTGAATACGTGTAGTACTTCTCATCTGAAGTCCACTGCATAAACTACTCACCCTAAGCAAAATAGCCAATGTAAGACTTCTTGGCAAGCAGTCCTAAAACCCCAGACTTTCCCTCTATTTCTTGGACTTGGCTGTACTCCCATTTCTTTTATTCACTCTCTTTTCTCCCCTTCTTTCTCCGACTTTGCCAATCTTTGAGGAAAACCAGCGTTTTCTACACCAGGCAAGTCCCAGTTTTGAAAGTTATATACTTATTAATAATAATACACATCTGATTTTTAACTTTCTTTTCAACTCCCTAAAATAAAGGTTGGATCCCTCCTGAGTTATATCACCGCGACCATTTCTGTCTATATGTAGATCTCCACAGGCTTACACACAAAACGGTTCCCTGAACAAGGTCAGAATTTGGCATTGCTAGAAAAGAAAGGAAATTGATTTAAACCTCAGACCACTGGTTTCCTGTTTCCATCTATAGTAGGAAATCCAAAGTCCCCACTATACAGGACTCCAAGACACCTGTGGTGCCCCAGAGAAAACAGAGATAAAAAGGGTAGCAAGTCCAGGCCCTCTGAAAACAGCTGTGTCACAAACTAATGGGAACTGATTGGTCCACACTTCCTACCACTGAAAATGACATAAACGTGCTCTTAAGTTTGACCTTTGTGAAAGGAGTCGCAGCAGTCGCATTAAAAAACACCGTGAGCTTTGGGAAAGAGCTTTTACACTTTAAATGGCTATAACATCGTGATCCACCATGGAGCTGGTGAATCAGAACCTGGAGCACAATGACTGTGACCACAGGGCCACATCTGGCTGGCCAGGTGTTGTTTTGCTCACCTAACCTGGCACTGCACTTGAACTCCAACACAAACTTCACTGCAAACCTACAGAACAACAAAACCTATAGGGCTGGTGGGTGTTGGTGGAAAACAGTCGCGAACTGGTGCCTTGAAACCACTTAATCTGATGAAAGAATTAAATAGCTTTGGGGTGGTGTTTTTATTTTCTTAAATTATTAATAAAAAGCTTGAAAAATTTCTATGAAAAACCCTTATATATTAAACTCATAACAACAGCAAATAAAAGAATGGTCTCCCCATACAAACAAATGCAAAGCTATTTGGTTTCAAATAGAAACCATTAACCCTCATCACCCTGATTAATTACCTTCTATTTTTAAATCTTAAGACTTTTTTTTTCCTTTCAGAACACACACACACAAGAAACCAAGAGGCAAATCTCCTTCTTCCACTAGGGGAAAGAGAATCAGTTCACCACAGCACTGTCTTTGGTTCACAAGAATACACATACATACACAGGGAATATTTTACTAGGGAAAAAAGCAAAAGATGAGCTTCTAGTTTAAACCTTTTAATACACACGCTTCCCTCAAACTCAAGTATTCCTTCAAACAGGAGAGGAAGTGCCTATTTGCTTTTCCTATCCACGCTAGTTCAGGTCTATTGTTGGCTGAAACAAAGGTCTTTCAACCTGCAGCCCCCGTTCCCAGGACATTTGACACCAGTTTATTAATATCATAAACATAAGAGGCATAAGTGGCAGAAATCCAGACCCACTCCTGGTACCCGTCTTAAATAACCTTAGAAAGGTGGGTGAAGAATCTCACAGGTTGTGGAACTACAACATTTATTCGCAAGTAGGAAGGAGCAGTTATGGGTCACAGCTTCTCCCTGACCTGTTCTTTGCAGCCACTGCGATACCATATAACCCAAAAATGTAAAAAGGGCTCGAGTCCACCCATAAGCTTTTCTCCCTCCAACCAGAACTGTTCTGATTATAAACAAATTGATGAATGTCTAACAGGAGTAATAGGAATAGTTGAAAGATTTGCATTTGGAGAATCTACTGCCGAGCTCTCCAGGCCTCGCCACCCTGTTCTGTGCCAACACCCTCACCGTGTGACAGCCGATGAACACGTCTGTTTGATAACTGCGGACACCGAAGAGTCTGCCACTCCGAGCACAGATCTCACAAATGCCCAAGTTATTTTCATGCCCTTTGATTTCCTTCAAAAGGAGATTTCTGCTTTGCTAAGAAAATATTTAGTACCAACAGGACCAGAATAAAATCATCCCTGTGAACTAGACACACTCGCATCATCTTCTAATCCACAGAATGTTTACAAGTCCTCAAGACTACAAATCACCTTCCTCGAGATGGTTTACACCAATTATAACTGAACATATCCACACAAAAGCTGCCCCTGTACTACTTATCCAAGAGGATGTGCGCCTATGTGGCACTGATAAACCTGCACCACAACACAGGCTGCATATTCATTTACAGAACCAAACATCCCATCAGGAAAAATTTTAAAGGATGCTTTAATGTTCATTGAAATATTTTACGTTGTACTTACTTGAACCATTACCTAATCCATCCAGTGAGACCTGGACAGGCTGGAGAGTTGGGCAGGGAAAAATTTAGTGAAATAGAACAAGGGCAAGTATAGAGTCTCGAATCTGGGCAGGAACAACCCCAGGTTCCAGTGTAAGTTGGGGAATGACCTATTAGAGAGCAGCGTAGGGGAAAGGGACCTGGGGGTCCTGAGGACAGCAGGGTGACCATGAGCCAGCACTGGGCAACAAAGATGCTGAAGGGAGTGGAGCATCTCCCGGGTGAGGAAAGGCTGAGGGAGCTGGGGCTCTGGAGCTGGACAAGAGGACACTGAGGGGGGACTCATTCATGGTTACAGATATCTAAAGGGGGAGTGTCAGGAGGATGGAGCCAGGCTCTTCTCGGTGACAACCAGTGATAGGACAAGGGGTAATGGGTTCAAACTGGAACACAGGAGGTTCCACTTAAATTGGAGAAGAAACTTGTTCCCGGTGAGGGTGGCAGAGCCTGGCCCAGGCTGCCCAGGGGGGTTGTGGAGTCTCCTTCTGTGCAGACATTCCAATCCGCCTGGACACCTTCCTGTGTAACCTCATCTGGGTGTTCCTGCTCCATGGGGGGATTGCACTGGATGAGCTTTCCAGGGCCCTTCCAACCCCTGACATTCCGGGATTCTGTGATGCCTCAAGCCATTATCAAATGGCTACCAACTTCAATCCTAAATGGAAACCATACCTGCTTCTGCTTACATCTGTTCATTTTTCTTATGCTTTTATTTGCTATGCTCAAAACAGGTGATTCAGAAGTCCTCAAGGACTCATTTGAATATTTAGTTCTCAATTCCTGCTGACTGCCCCACCTCACCCTACAGAACCATTCCCCACGTCCACCAGAGCACACGCTGATAACCGGGCAAAACCGTCCTCTCAGAAATCCTTATTTTAGATCTTGTCAGGGGCTTGTTTGTGTTCTGAAGTAGTGCAGAGCTATTTATGGAAAAATCTCTGCTGGAATCGCAGCCAGAATTTCAATAGGCTGCACAGCACAGAAAAGCCAGTGGTTAGGGTTTTGTTTGCAAATAACAATCTATTTGGAAATAACATACTGTGCTATTGTTTTGCATGTACATAACAGAAGCCTTCAGGCAATGCCTTTGTCACCGGGAGCGCTCCAGACTGAGAGCACTCCAATATCTTGATTTTCTCTTTTTGCTGAAGCCATTCCAGAACATATGCTGCGAGTTAAAAATTAGTAGCAGTATTCGAGAAAAATACCATGGTTTGGCAATGCCTTTCAAAACCAGCTACTAGAATTCTGTGACTTGGTGCGCAAACAAAAAAATCAACTCTTAGGAACTATGGTGCTGTTTCAGACTCTTCTCATGCATTTTTTGACCAGAGCTTTTATTCCAGGTGCAAAACCTACAGCAAATCATTTCAGTGGCTTTTAATCTTCATGTGTAGAAGGCAAGAGACCGTTGTACCTCAGCCAAGGTGTAAAGTGCCTCCTCCTACGGCAGGAAAATGAAAGCAAAAACCACTGTTCGCTGCCATAAAGGGAGGGAGGGGAGAAGGGGAGGACACTCCTGGATGGATTTCAGGCAGCGCCTGTGAAGGTCACAAGTACAACTGAAGTTTCCAGCAGAGATGAATACACAGTTCGGACTATTAAGCGACTGGGGAATAAAAAATCCTGACGACTTAACTCACTCTGAGCATTCACTCCTTTATCACTTCATTTTAATACTTAATGCATTGTTAGTGGCGCTTGGAACCTGAATAAACTGTCTTCCCTCCACCTCTTCTGGTTTGGTTTCATTTTCCCCCCCACTTGGCAAGTATTGTCCTGTGTTTCTATTCTGGCCCAAGCACACATGCCTCAGCTTCTGAAAATTATTAACCAGAGGCCAACACTTGTCTCTGGCCTGGACCTTCAGAGGTTCTTAACACTCCTCTAAATGATGCAGAATGGATCCACAAATCTGGGCAACTCTGTAAGGCAGACACCTGTATTTATAACGTCTTAAAAACACATATATTCTACAAACCTGACTAAAATACTGAACTTTAAGTTTGCTATTTCGCATCTCTCATCTTCTCTACTCATATTCTCTATTCTGATTTTGGAAGGGTTGTATAACAGCCGAAAACAAGACAAGAGTATTTAGTATTGCTGACCTGCAATGATCCCCGAGCTCCTTGCATTAACTTTTACGAGTTTGGGAAGTTCAATATGGGAACCCGGCACATTAGTGTTACCCATGGGGACTGAGCCAGGATGCAGCATCTACACGCAGTCATGTCTTTTTTATAACATGCTCAATAACCCTTGTGCAGGAACATGGAGCAACAGAACAGACATGACCCAGTAGCACAGTTGTAGATGCCAATTCAGAACATACCTTCCCTATTTTCAGAAACAGCAGAAAGATGAGAGCGCTACAGAAACAATAAATGTCTGTTCTCCCCAGGTTTGGTACAAACCACTTCGGGTCAAATCAAGGAAAATAATCCACAAGCTCCAGGGAGTCAATGGCCTGAGGTGCAGAATCTCCAAGGGGTTTGGTTTGAAAGAGCAGCAGGAAGACAGGGAGCATTTAAAATGTGTTCTGCTCCAGTAATGGAACTGGTACGTTACCAACCCCACCCCTTGCATGAGTTGGTTATCACTTCCTAAAGGGTCTGGAGTAAAATGGAAGATCCTGGATTTTTCTTGAAAACAAATACTTGGGTAAAACAAAATGAAAGCAAACAAACACACATCCCCAAACATGCATCTCAGTTCACTGAAAGCAGAGTGTTCCATAGGACAGGCAGTGTCCCAACAAGCACACAGCAACGAGGAGCACGAAACGGCTGAGAAGAGGCTAAAAAAATTTACCTGACCACAAATAACACCAGATTTTTAATTTTCATGCAGGTTTCCCAAAGTGATCGCTCTGCAGCTACAAAGCACGAGGAAAGAGCGTCTCTTCCCAAAACAGCAGCTGCTTCAATGACAACGAACCCACAGGCAAGTCGGGTGCAGCCTCAATTCTAATTTCTCTTCCCATAGCAAAGCCACGCTTTACTCTAAACCAAGCTCAACGGGGTAATTATTAAAAGATAATGCACATACATGAAAAGTTAGGTTTTTGTTATGTAATTCCATTGGAAAAAAGTCTAGGAATTCAAGTGTTTTTAAGAATCATTATATATTTATGAGAGTCAAAGCTGAAGTTTTATTTCTATATGTAGCTCTTCTCTGCTGCACCAAGTTGCTTTTAAGAATCAAAATAAAGCAAAGAGAAACATTTCCACACCAAACACATCCCATATACCTGGGAAATCCACCTTTCTTCCAAGACAACTCTCTTAAACCCTCTTTTCCTGACCCTGAAATTTTCTTCCCAAATGAGCTGCAAGCAGAACTGCCGGAGGGGTTCAACGTGTGACCTAAATCTGCTGCTTTTTTAGTGCTATCACTTGTAGATCGCCACGAGGAAAATCCGTTTTTATAAAGAATGGCTGACCAAATTAATAATTTCTCCTCCAGTGCTTAACAAAAGCACGACAAGTTAGAAGAGAGAAGCTTGCAGCGACTTGTTCTCTAACTGAATCACAGTTACCCACAGAAGCCTCAAATAATGATTTTCAGTAACATTATCAGCTCGCAGTAGCAACACCCTACTTGATCTCATTTGCCGGCGTCTTCATTTTAAAAGCAAACGTAACCACCCAATTCATTTCAACCATTTTTAGAAGGGTAAACTCCAGTTTCACACAATTACTGCACATTGACTTATTCTACAAACTCTCCACTCCATACTGAACGAATTGTTACGGTATTGTGTATTGTAGAGCAGTGAAAATGTTAAAAAAAAGTCTAGAAAATACCCTTAGGGCAGTTATAAAAGCATCTTATACTAATGACATTGCTTTGGGAGCACAGTGTTTCCTAAAGAGGAAAGAACAAATGGCAGCCTTAATTTGGTACCATCAGTAATTGATGTTGTTACTACAGCACATGGCAGATTTAATTGTATGTACACTTAAAGAGCATCTAACACAAAGGCAGCCTAATTCTACAGCATCTAAATATGAGACAATACATTAGTTTAGGTGAGTCCAAACCCCAAACAAGGGATCAATTTTTCAAATTATATTAAGAGTGATTAAGACACGATAAGAGAAGATTATCGTTTGTCAGATTATCTTTGTAAAGTGCTTTACAGCAAAGCAAGCAGTAAGTAATCCATCTCCCAATTAAGTGGTTATTCTTTTCTACAACAGCTTCCAAGAGACTGAACCGTACTGATATTAATACAGCTCAGAACCAAGCTGAACAAACCTCCTTTCTGAATAGCGGACACCAAAGCAAGGAAACCTTTTTCCATGTATAGTTTTGCGTGTGTCCCCACATGGGCACATGTCTACAACATCACCAGGATCTTGTAGGACCCCTCAGAATCAACCAGGCACTGGATCCCTCTCTATACTCCGCTGACACCAGCGCCCACAACCAGACCAGCTTCAATTCAGCTGAAAAATAATCCAGTGCAAACCACAATTCTCAGTGTTTTTGAGCTGGATCAGCTTCCCAGACAAGTTCATTGTGCAGCTCCACGAACAGCTGTGCCAGGGTGGGAAGGAGTGGAAGGAGTTGCCTCTTTAAGCAGAAATGCTGCCAAACATGTAGCCATGGCCTAAATAGGCAAGTCAGAAGAGAACAGAAAGAAGGGGAGAAAAAAAAGGAGACAGAGCTAGAACAGCCAGCTCTTAACTCTTACTTCAGCACTAGGAGTTTTAGTCTTCATTTTAGTTCCCCCAAAACACCTTCTATGAAGTCATGGCTACCACAGAGACCCATTTCTAAGGTGGAAATACCCAAACCAGAATCACTTCAGTAGCACCTTTGAAATTAAAAGCTACAACATTTCACAAAACTGATCAAGAGCTGTGATCTGTGAGGATTGCAGCTTGGTTCTCAGTGGCATTCATTTGTCTTGATACTATAACTGCCGGATTTATGACAAGAAAAGCCTCTTTCTTCAACTCATTTGTAATTTTAGTACAAAAAGATCCCAAGAACAGCAAAGCGTCACAGAAGTGACAGAGTTGTGCTGGTCAGCATGACTGACAAGCTGAAGTGCCCTGTCCAGAAAGAGCACTGGAGCTCAACAGCCACTTATTATTTGCTGTTTGCCAAATGCTCTTTGTTTTGGGAACTTCCCACTTTAAATACACGCTTTAGTCAATCTAGAGCGGCCGTTCCTAGAACGCAGGAGCCTGTTTCTCTCTCTAGATACAAACAGTCGTTCTACAAACGGCTGAAGATGAAGGAGCAGACTTAAGAATAGGAGTATAACCATGGGTCTTTTACATCTGCAGTGTATTTCAATTCCTACTAAAAAGGAAAAGCTTTCTGGTGAGGCAAGAGGAGATTGTGAACTCCAGCTGGTGGTAAACTGCTTTTTGCAGCAGTCTTCATTCCTGGCTTCAGTTTTCCTTACTCTGAGATAACTATTTTTGTGCACTGAAGACATCACCGTCACTGAAGCAACAACAGTTCCCATAGCTGCTCTGCAATTTTGAAGTCTGCCAAAAATAAATGTGAAACTACACTTGAAATAAAAAAATATACCTAGAATCAAATACAGAAAGCATTTCCGAACAAGAGGAGAGTGAAATGTTGATTCTTAGCTCTGACAACACACATGAGCTGGCCGGGGACAGAATGTAAGAGACTTCACATGTTCATCTGCACAAACTGTGAGAGGCTATGGCAATGTTTGAGCTATAAACACAAAACAAGCCATAGATTACTAACAAAGCAGCACTGAATAGTCAAGCATCAGACTTAAAAACTCATCAGTAATTGGCACTCACAGCAGATATTCCAGTACTTCTTCCAGAGACAATTTGGGCAGGAAATACTTAAAGGGTTGTCAAAGATGAGTGGGGATCACACAGGGTTAAAGCTTCAGACTT
The DNA here is from genome assembly GCF_963082525.1 of Nesoenas mayeri. Classification (NCBI taxonomy): domain Eukaryota; kingdom Metazoa; phylum Chordata; class Aves; order Columbiformes; family Columbidae; genus Nesoenas; species Nesoenas mayeri. The sequence goes on along the minus strand of NC_137555.1, from coordinate 2,368,573 downwards.
GGGTTCCTGGCTCCCAGCCTTGGACCCGGACTATCGGACTCCTACATATCTCTGGATTACACTCGAAAGAACATTTAGATACAGCAGCTTGACTCTTTTCCTTCTGCCAAGTAATTAAACAAATTTGACTTAATTTGTTCTGAAGTACGAACTCATTCCATTAAGTGAGTGTCTAGTTTTCAGAGACAGTTTATATTCACAATTCTTCGTTGTTTCCAACTGGAGTTGCCATTATGCCACATCTTGGAGAATGTAACAGCACAAGAGTAAAAACAAGCCCCAAAACAACAAAACTGCTGCAAAAAATTCCCCATAATCCTTTTCTATAATCATTTCTATCAAGGAAACTTCCACTAAGAAAACATGGTAATGACTTCTCTCAATTATTTCGGGGTAGATGAGTCTTATTGCAATGAAACAGTGATGGCACAAAGGAAACAAAATTCTATGTATTACAGATGCTTTTGCTAAGCTGATGATTCAACTTAAAGGACAATGACTGCAGGTTCTCCCCTGGAGAAGTCTCGTCCAATCCAACATCCTGGCTCTGGATCCTCCAGAGTACACAGAACAGGTTCAACATGGATATGTTGTAGGATTGGGCTCCAGAAAGACAAATACAAAATTAGGAAGGGAGGAAAACTTGTGCTGAGCAAACAATCAGCTGTTTCAGACAGAGGCAGACACGCTACAACACCCTTGCCCTTATGCAATGGGCTACTACATCACCAAAAGGTCAACTTTCGCCATCAGTTACAATTAAAGGCTGAAATTATAATGAAGCTGACACCCACATTTCAATTTATAACCTCATGCCTGTGCTTAACTTTGTGATCTGATCAGGCCACAGCATACAACCAAGGATAAATTCCATCCATACCAGGAGAGGCCAGTTCTGCTCCTCAGGTTAGAAAAGCTCCAACAGGCTCCTCACCATCTCCTGCCCTCCAACCTTCCTCCTCCTCCTCTCCCTTCCACCCTCGTGAGCTCTGGAACACCCACAGGGCTCAGAACAATTAAAAACTACAGTAGCAGAGTTCATGTTTCAGGCAAAGCCACCAAATATTGACTTTGTAATGATGGCCATTCCAGCCCAAGCATCTAAAGAACTAGAGGTATTGTATAGGATGCAAAGGTTATGAGGTCAGATCTGACCTCAAAGACACTAGAATCTCTATACTACATTCCTAGAGAGCTTTTTAGTTACTGCCACTCTTACTGTACTAAAAATGTTATTCCCCAGTGGCCTGTTCTATAGGCAATACTGTAGAGACCACCGGATTTGCATTCTACTCATCAATGCAATGAAATGATGCAGTTTTCTTGGTTAACAGGTCTATTAGTTTAGTTCAAGTCAGTTTCCAATATAAATATTGCAACACTGTATCACAAAGAGGAAGAAAACAGAGGGTGAAACCTCCCACTTCCATCAGGTTTGTTTATTTTGTTTTTAGCGCATTTCGCCATTCCACAACAAAAGTTAGATTGAAAAATTTGAGCTCTAAAGCCATTCAACCTCAAAACCCCACCCCTTGGGTACTACTGGACAAAAACTGGTACTATCTTCAGCCACAGACTGGAGTCCGTACTTTAAGCTTGGCTTGCACACCACAGCACTTAAACAACCATTCAAGTTTCGGACCACAAGATTTTCTTCAGCCTTCACCATGGCACAAAAACCAGGACCAGCTCAATGCATTATCAACTCCCCCAAGAGTATCACAGACAGACATCCAACTCAATACAGCACCAACCTTGGGACCTCTCGCCAGAACATCGACACTTGAACTTCAGGATATCTGGCAGTGTATCTGGGGTTTGCACATTGAGACCTATCCTAAGTCAGACAGAGCCACCAATGAGCAGAACTTCTCTACACCTTCTGTAAAATCAGGAATGGACACTCTTACGGTGTTTTGGACACCATCCCGACTGGTTTGCTCAAAGTGAAGCTGCTAATTCACTCTGCACACAGTGACTTCTGCATTTCCACATCGCTCTAAAAGCCACTTTACCATACGTGTATATATATATAAAGTTCATTGCTATTACACGCATGTTAACAGGTCTATTTTAATGAAGAATTATTTGCAAGCACCTGCCACACAATCACAACTTCTTCAATATTTGTACTCAAGGATTTGGTGTCATACATCATTAAAATAAAGTCTGCCAGGGAAAAAAATGACACTACACTTAATAGCAGTTTGAGTTCAAGCTTTAAAATAGACTTACTGAAGAATTTAGAATTGAACATTAGCAAAATGGCTACAGGTTTCTTGTTTGTAAAAGCCATCTTTCAGCTAATAGATGACAGGAGTCTTGGTAATTGCATTGTTTGCCACATGCTGCAGCTAATAAACAAGACACTTATGTTTATGCTGCTTTCTTGGCCTTTGGAAGTTAATTTGAACCACATGTCAAATGGGGAAATAGTGGAAACTGTAGTTACCACTTTTCTAAATACAACATTAATCTCACTTGTAAGTCAGAGCATCCGAGACACGTACAGAAAAAAGGAAAAAGCCCATGGAATTCCATAAGTGACAAGGCCAACTGCTCGCCAAAGAAAAAGTTTAACTCCTGATCCCACAGGCTGCGTTGTGCAAACAGGACGGGCTGCCCAACGCAATTCAGAAGCCAACGGGAGTTTCCTCAGCGCAGAGATGTCGCTCCCCAGCGCAGCCACTGAGCTGCACAGAGAAAGTTTCCTTCCCCCCCATGATCTCCAGTCCGAGTAAAGGAAAACAAGCACATTTCGTGCAGTCACAATCTGCGGCAACCATCTTAGCGTAAGGTGACATTTGTCATCGCCAGCTTAGGAAAACATTAGGCAACTTCCAGTATGATTTCAAATGCAACCCGCCCTTTTCTTGATAAGTAAGAACGCATCAATACTCAGATTTCTTCCCCTTCTGGTTAACAGAAGCTGGAAAGATTGGGGAAATTACTTGATCTTTATCTAGCACTTAGATCTTCAAAGAGTACAAACATTAATTAATTCTCATAACACCTCGCTGTGGAATGCGAGTAGCACATTCCTCATTTTGCAGATTGGGAGAAAACACAAATCAAAAGCTGAGTGACAGGAAAAATCTTAACAATCCTGGAAAACAATTCCAGCAGCCTGAACTCAGCCCTTCTCAGAAGCGCGCCAACAGCACTCTCAAAACTGAGTTTAATCCTGAATCTGAGTATCCAAATGCACCATTAAATGTCTATTTGCTTTGGTCCAGTTCTACACAGTAACATTGAGTATTTTAGCGAGGTTGCATTCACGTCTCCTACCGAAGGAGCAGCTAAGAAGTCAAAACACATTCAGTAAAAAAATAATCTTGCTCTTACCTTCTGCTACATCATCATCTACAGCGCCTTTCACCTGAGAAAAACACCACTGAATGTCATTTCCTCCTCCAGCTCCTGCAAAACACAATCAGAAGAATGAGATCCCCGCAGCCGCACAAAGCCAGGGAACATTTCGGGTCCCGCTGCCCACGCCTCCTTCCTCACATCGCCACTCCCCACCTTCTTCCTTTACCGATATTGTTTGGGTCATTCATGCTTTGTCAAAGCGGGGTGAGCACAAGGGATAAAAATAAAAGCCTGTATCACCGACACGGCTCGTCCCGACTTTAACGGCGCGGTTAAAACACCCGATTTCACACAAAGCTACTTCAGAAGTCAGAACCCTCCAACAACACACGCAACTTCAACAGGAATTGTCAAGAAAAGCTGTACATTTCTGGAAAATCTTGATACAAACCAAGCGTGCTATTCATGTCCTTCTCTCACCAAAACACTGAGCTGAACCTACATACTACAGGCTAAAATCAAAATCAATTTAACCACAATTTTAGAGTCTCTTCGCAGAAGTAATGAAAGCAAATGATCAGCCTTAAAAACAAAACAGCAGCAAATCGGAGCAGAAAAGCAAACAAGCGATCTGAGGGTAACGAGTTTACTACCATAGAAAACGGATCGGAGGGAAAACTTGAGGAACATTCCTGCCCCGGCGGAAGGCAGTGATTCATTTGAACCCCGTCACCAAAACACACCAAAAAATCACCACCCATTTCTTTTGCATTTCATTCTGAGCAAATCACTGCAGGGCTGAGTCCATACAGGAAGAGCCTGAAATGGGCTTGCCTCCCCTTTTTTTTTCTTGTTTTCCTGAAAGCCACTGTCAAAATGGAACTTTTCCTCAACAATTCGAGCAGGCTGAGCAACAGATGGCATTGCCACACGAACCCAGAGGTCTGCGATGGCTTTGGGGAGAGCAAATAACCCAGACGGGACTTTTTCCCTCTTCTGTGCTAAGTTAAGGGGGAAAAGCCAACCACAAGGAGCCCAGTTTGCATGTTTCACTTGCCTTAATTTCTCTTCTGAAGGATTACAGACATGCAACGAGGTGAAGGTGAGCACCCACGCATGAGATGTTCAAATGCTTTTTGCAGATACATTGGAAAGGTTTGTCACACACATTCCCCCAAACCCCTACAACCCATTTTCTTCCCCATCTCCAACCTCTTCATCATGCAGCAGCTGGTACCATGGAAGCATTTAACGAGCACAGCTTGGAAGAAAAATCACTGCTCTTTCTACTCTAGGCTAAAATTCCATTTTTCATCCAGTTTACTTGAACCAAGTTGGCACTTCCCCTCCGCCCCCGCCTAAAACAAAAAGAGGAGGGTGGAGCACAGAGCACAAGCGTGTGGTGTGGGGGAAAAAGGCCAAGCACAAACCCAGCGCAGCCTCCCATGCTCGCTCCTCCAACCGCGAAGCCCTGAAAAGACGATCCATTCGCAGAGAAAAGGAACCAATGTATTTCCAAATGGCGAAATCACAAGGAAAAGTAATAAGAGATACCTTATGCGCACACACTTTTAACCTCCTAAGAGCACTTTCGGATGCAAAATGGGGAGCAGGCACAGGAAGGAAAACACACTAAGACCTGTATTATTTAATTACATGCTGTAGCCGATTTTAGTCTGGTTTGGAGCTGCTGCGCCCCACGGGAGGTGCGATGGGGCGCTGGACACCAGCACGTCTGCACTAACCCCCGTGCACACAGCAGCTCTGCACAGCCCTCTCCAACTACAGGCACCAATGCACACACAAGCACGTCTGCAAACCCCAAAGCCTGGAGGGGGAAAAGCACAAGAAAAGGCCAAAGACCCACCCTGTCTGCCAACCTCCTGCACACCAACTTCAAAATGGCATGGAAGCCCCTCCACCTTGCTGCTTCATTTCCACCCCCACCCCCCCCATGAGGGAAAGGAGGAAGGGGTGGGTGGGAAGCACGGTTTCCCACAAGGGGGAAAATAGATTAAAAAATAAAGACATGCAAAAGGCGCAGGCGGGGGGAAGGGGGCGCAGGGCCGGGGGCTGCGGGCATCCCCGGAGGCGGCGCCGCCCGCTCCCCCGTCGGCGGCCTCAGCTGCACCCCCGCCCGCCGGCGGCAGGGGCCGGTGCCCCGCGGGGGCAGCCTCCCCTTACCTGCCATGTTGGGCTGGCGATAGCGGCCGCGGCGGGTCGGGCGGTCTCGGCGCTGCGCGGCGGAGCCGCCGGTGCCGGGCGGGGGGCGGCGGCGGGGGGCGGATGGCGGCGGATGGCGGCGGGGGTGCGGCCGGCTGCGCTGCTGGGGCGGCCCCCGCTCCGCGCCGCGCTCCGGCCCCCCCCGAACGCTCCACTTTCAAAATGGCGCCGGCAGAGCTGGGGGTGACGTCACCCGGCGGGGGGGCGGGCGGGGCGGGGCTGGGGAGCGGGCGGGGCCCTCAGCGCCCCCCGCGGGGCCGGTGGATGGCGGGGCCGCCGCTCCGCTCCGCACCCCCGCTTGTGTCCCGCCTCTCCAGGGGCTCGGGCCCCGGCTCCCGGCCTGCTCGGCAGGATGCTTTGCACACTCACCCTGCGCTTCAGTCATCCACCGAATCTCGCCCCTGCTTGTCTTCCTTGTTTGGTTTTGGTTCTTTCCTCCACTCCCTCGCTTCCTCCTCCTGCCGTTTCCTCACGCAGCAGTTCCTCGGCGGAGCCACAGAACCTGTTTGCTGCGCGTTTTCCACCCTCTTGGATGTTTTCCATCAGCCTCCGTCTCAGATTTCAGCGGAGAACCCGAGCGTGGCTTTGCAATTCTCATTGCCATTCCCTGCACGCACCCGGCCATGCTCCCCAGCCGTTTTTAGCTCCGTCCACCTTCCACACTGACAGCGACATCCATGCAGACACTTGAGCCCGGCCTGGCTCAGCTCCGAGTGGATCACGGCTCTGCTTGAGCTCACCAGGGCCCAGCTCAGCTCCCACCCAGCACCTGGATAATTGATTCAGTGCCATCTCTTGAAGATCTTGTGAAAGTCATCAGTTTCCCTTCACAGGTGTTTGTGCAAACGTTTGCTTTCTTCTCAGGCCGGGCAGAGCTCGCTAATCCAGATTTCACTTGGAGATTCGTGAGCTCGTCCTGCAAACCCAGCGCGGCCACAAAATTGCGATGTACCGTGAAACAAGTCACCATGTACACCAATTTTGCATTTCCAGCTCAAAAAAAACCCTAAGAGGCTGCTTTTCTTAAACGAAAGACCACTGAATTACTCGTATAGAACTGAGCACCTCTAAACAGACACAGAGCAGCCAGGCTCCCGGTGTTTGACAGTAAACACCTCAAACCCACGACTGACCCGGATTATTGGATACTTTGGACAAATTCAGGTTTGTCTCTACATCCCTGATAAAGATCGCACATGCAACTAACATAATTCTTGAAAACAACAATAAATTAATGTTCGAAAGAGCACTCAACACAAATGGGGCATTCTGAAGAACTGAGACTCACCTAAGTTGCGGAATATCTGGAGCCAAGTGTTTTGCTTAGTCCATTTGGAGAGCAATCCACAGATCTAAAAGCAAACACACCGCGAGTTTGAAAACATGCACAGTCAAGGCAGACTCTGTTTGGATCGCGACACGGAGGCCCCTCTCAAACCCAGCGCCACATTTTGCAGAGCTCAAGGACAACTTTGCTCAATTCTACAAATCCATGTTCATGTTTAGTCAATATAATCAACGCCAAATTCAGAATGAAAGCTGGTGTTCCTCTTTTTTCATGATTCCTTAAAAACATCCTTTTCAACCCTAAACAGAATTGTCCTGCAACCATTGAGGAGGAAAATTTGCAAATCAAGTTCAATTCATCCACTGACTTCTGTGCAATTACTGCAGAATTTGGCCCTCGTAGTAGAATGAGCATTGTTTCAAGAGCTTCTGTTGAAAAAAAATGCAATTAGTTCTGTAATATAAATGAATGAAGCCTTAGTACGCACCTTATAATTAAAACAAAATCTCTCTTAGAAAATATTTAATATCGCGGTGCCAGAAGGACGGATCATAATTCCAACATTTCAGGTTTTTGTTTTGAACTAACTGAGCTACAGAACGTAATGAAGTATAATAAATAATTAACATTAAATCACAGCCGGAGTAATTAGCAAGACATCTTGGGAATCCCAATCTTTGCCTGGGTGTTCACTCGCTGGTTAATTCAGACACCACCAGTGTGAATGGCTGGTGCAAATTGCTGAGCTCTGATTCAAAGTTCGTGAGCATGTACTTACAGCCCTTTGATTTCACTGCACTTTATGCATTTGTTCAGGTGCTCTGGGGAGACAGCAACTGTGTGACGTTCTATTTATACACAATCAACATTCATATATTCCAATCACGCTTTAATTACTAATTCTTACTCTACAGACAAACCCATCAGCTCAGAGTAAAGAACATCTCCAGGAAATGGGAGGGACACACAGGGATCCACAGAAACGCGGTTCTGGTTGGATTTGTTAAAGGCCAGTGAAGCGCATACAGAGCAGCCAGGTCACAACAGCATAAATGGGGAATGCAAAATGTGATTGGCGGCCAATAGGAATAAATATATTAATGTCAATTCCCGGATCAAACAACCAAGGCCCCAAAGAAGGACTCTTATCAGCAGCTCATTTTGTATCTTCCTTAGTTTCCCAGTAATCTGACCCGTTAGATGAGACTATAAAGAACTACAACAATCCAGTTTAGAAATAAAGGGGGTAATTATTACCAAAATTATCACTGGAATTTAGTAATAGCCGAGCCATCTGAGGTCACGGGCAGGTTAACATCAGGGCAGTGTAATTCCCTACAGCGTCTCCTCTGTACTTCATTCTGTCTGGCATGAAGTGGCTCAGCAAGAGGTTTCCTTTGCTTTTGGGGTGAGCGTTTCACAGCCTACCAGCCTTAACTCCTAGAAAATGTTTGCTAATATTCACCCCGTGTTTCCCCATTCTTAATTGTGCGTAATCATCTCTATGTGTGTAGCCGCTTAATTAACAACCATTATCAAAATAGTGCTGAGTCGCATCTTAATAACGCCAGATGGAAGTTCCACTCAACACAAGGTCAGGCAGCCCCTGGTTTTGCAGCGAGTTTTGGGAGAACCCACAGGGTAAAGTGCCTGTGGGGCAAGTCCTGGCCCATCCAACCTCTGCACCGTCAAGATTCACTCAGCCCAAGTTCATTTTAACCAATTCCCACCTGGAAAGCCCCAGCAGCACTGGCTGGAGATTTTCAGCTAAAAAACAAGGTTTAAACGAAGTTTAAGCATTTCCAGTTCCTGCCTTATTATTGTAAACTCGAACATATATTGTGCCCTACTTCACTAGAGCAGTTCCATTGAAGTCACTGGGTTTTATTTTTGGAAAGGGGAGAAATGAAATTGAAGTTTCTAGCAGTTCTGAGCATCTGTGCTCTTGGGGAAATACTCCCAATGCCACCCTCCCCAATCAGTCACTGCGCAATTTAGTTTAAGTATTAATAATGACAGAAAGCAGAAGAGGACGGGACATAAGTTTCAGTTCACTTTGCAAGTGTAAGTAATTTTCTAGAGAGCCATTTCCCAAACAAAACAACGTAACAGCACAATATAATGGTTCTGGAACGGAGTGTCCCAAACTACTCATCGCTGAGCAAACTTACACAACAAAAACTCACTAATTCTGGTAAACAAGCGGTTTGTGTCATCTCAAAAGTGTGACATTCGTTGGATTAAAACTCTGTTATTACAAGGGGAAGCCTTGGCATTTTTTTGTCAGGAATTAGTAAGGCTTGTTTTTCTTTTTAGCCTGGTACAAGCAAACAGAAAAGGTAATTAGGCTTGGAAAGAATGTCATACATTCATTAAAGCAGTACTTTGCAAGGCAGGTTTAAAACCAGCTCAAAAGTTGGTTTGCTTAGAGCAGGTCTAAATTACAATGATTGAAGCCACAATTTGCAAAATATTACATGAACGGATTATTTAAGCACAATTTGTACAGGATTAATGTGCCTGAATTTTGGCAGGAGTTCTATTTTAAAACAAGATTCACTAGACCTGGGTTTAGCCCTTCCTGTAACTTCAAAACACGTAGTTCAGGATACCCTGACACTCTGGCTCTTCCACCTCAGGATCATTTGACCATAACTTGGAACTCTGAGACCTACAAGCAGTAGGAAAACCAAAAAATGGACCAGACTGAGAACAGTCATCCTAAACTAAGCACCGCAAACACAAGGCAGCACGCTCCAGCAGTGGTTTTACTCTAACAAGAATGATTAAACGCTGAATTATGTCAGCAAAAGAATCTGCAGCACATCCACTACCAGGCACTTTTAAGAGCAGGTTAGAGACCGTCTGCTGGGAATAGTTTAAGTAGAGCTGCTCCCGCCTAAGGGTAAGAGAAGCCTTGGTCCCTTCCAGCACCAGTTCTCACCATTCTACAGAGAAACCGCAGGTACTTTGTGCCAGTATCAAAATCACACCACCCTAAAAACAATAAATCTATGCTTGGAGAACCCTTTAAAAAGCATTAAGATTTCTATTAGTCTTTAGAAAGGGGATGGTTAACTCTCCTCAGTCTCCTTGAATACATCAAGATAAACGAAAAGAACAGCAATACCAACAATCGTAACAACAAAAAGTTATCTTTTGAAGGGAAAAAATCACTTCGTGCATGGACTTAACTGATAACATGCTGCATGTCGAGGAGGCACAGCAGAACTCCAGGTAAGAAGAGCCTTGGTGCTCAGCACCTTTAGGAAGCACATTGCAGGAAGGGGAGGAGCCGATAGCACAACTGCAAAGGGCCTTCAATAGTTTTCACCTGGGTTTGGTTCCTTTGGTTGTGCGTGTGTTGCTTTTTTAATCTCCAAACTCTCATGATCTATCCACGGGAACGTTTCTTTTTAGGGAAGGGTTGCAGTGTTATTGAGGGAACAGAAATGTTTTCCTTACTAATAAACCTACACAGGTGATCTCAATTGGGAAGCCTGAGCGATTTTCATGAAATGATTTTGCCCAACAAAAGCAGGAAGTTGAAAGTAAGGGTGTTAAAACCACTGCCGTCTATTGGGTTTCCCTGTTCATTTTAACATTGCGTTTAGCATCTCCTATTTAGATCCTTACTAAGGCAAAGTTCTTTTACGCGTTAATTAAGTTAACAAGCTATTATCCTTCACTTACACTTGCACAGGTTTATTTCAAAAGGGATATGTAAATATAAGTCTTCGCCCAAGCCGTGTAGTTATCTTGTATGTATCATGAAGCCATTGTTATTAAAACGTACATTAAAAGATCTAAAAAGAGCAGGATGAGCTCCTTGGAATCATGTTTCTGTACTTTGAAGAAGCCTGTAATTTTACACGCATTTTGCAGTAAGAAGTTAATTGCAAGCTCTGTGTGCTGCTTGCGGGGTATACGAACTTATCACACCGGTGATCTGACTTTGCCAGGAGAAATGTTCCTTAAAAACTATGGATCGTGGGAAGCGATGATTAAATATAGAATTTGGAATAAAATGCCAATGTAGGCTTTGAACTCAAGCATTCTTGCTCTGGATCCCAGGCTCTAGTCAACTCTTGCGCATTCAATCAGCCTGGTGTCGCTAACTTCTCATGGGAGGTAAAGGGTGTGGATGGATGGATGGATGTCCTAAGCCCTGGAATCATAGAAAGACATAAGAAATTCAGCTGGTATTTTTCAAGGTGTTTTTAGCTTTTAATTCCAGAGGGAAAGGTGAAAATGTGACTTCTAAACCAAACAAAACTAAAAGCAAATGCAAAGCGCCTACACATATTAGCTCCTTAAAACTCTCTTTGATTCTTAAGCCATACTGGAAGTATTAGTAGCAACTTACTCTGAGTAGTAACATTATCACTCTAGTATTGCTCAAGCCATGCGTGCAAAAAATGACACGCGCAGGTAACGAGCATGATTGGCTTTCATCATTCATTAACTTACTCATTGCTGTATGGGTTAATTTACCTTTTGGTTTGATTTTTCATTAACAAGAGCACAATATTTCTAGGGTATTTCTAAAAGCATTTCAAACTGTCTTTAATTTAGCAAACGTTGTTCAAAGTATGTGCGGCTGAAGCTGTTCTGAAACGTTCTTTTCTTGCTGTGCTTTGTCCCACAGTTCTGGTAACAGGTCTGTAAGGACCCGAAGGTAATGCCAGGAATGAACTGAGAAGGGAAGGAAGGGAGGCCGAAATAGCAGAATGAATTGTTCCATTCACAGGGCTTTTCTGCTAGGGAATAAGTTAACATTGTAAACAGGAGAGAGGTGTGGTTTGCAGATCGGACAGGAAATCCTTAGTTCTAATCCTTGCTGTGTTGCTGATTCCCTTGGAGACCTTGAGCAAATGCTTTCTGTTCCTATTTTTTCAATTTGGAATAAACTGGGGACGATAGCACTGAACTAGCTCATAGGTTCGGCCTTTCAGGGAAAACATTTATAACATGCTTTAAAACCAGCTTATAACACACAGGCTTGAAATCTCTGTGGCTACTTTTCTGAGGCTATTTCCTTACCCTGCTCCGAGGACCAGGGACCCTTGGGGGCCCAAGTCACCAGCGTGCACCTATAGGCTTTGTTTTTGTCTCTTGTAAAAACACAAAGCAGATGGTTTAGCAGGGATGTAAGGAAATGTAGCCCCACAACCCATAGCCATTGTCTGCTGTGATTTGTGGGCAGTCTGCTGTGGGAAACTGCAGCGGGTCTGTGGAATCCTTGACAGAAAATATGAGAGTAGAGATCAGCCTTGAAGATATTAAGATTTACCCTTGAGAAGGATGGGAGTAAAGGAGTATCTGGAGGTATGGAGTTGTACCCGTGAGAGAGAAGGGGATAGAAGAATAACATGGATGATAGCAAAATTAACCAATGAGATGTTAGTGCTGTAACTTGTAACCGATAGTGAAAAGACACATGAACTGGTAGAATTGTATAAAAATGCACTTGTAGCAATAAATGGCACCTATTACTTCAATCTTGAAGGAACTTGGTCCATGTCGTTTGTCCGTCTCAACCGCGACAGTCTGCTCTGCCGTCGCTGGTACACACTGTGGCTGCAGGCAGCCCTGCTCTAAATAGATTGCTTTTGTTTCCTTGGGTTGCAAGGAGAACACCGAGGAGTGAAGATGTGTGAGAAGGGTTATGGCTGAGGACAGTATGTTGAGACTCTTCTTCCTCCACAAAGTGCAGAAAACCCCACTCTGGTTCTTCCGATCAGTGCAGGGCAGCGCAGATTCAGCAGACGGGAGGCTGCGGTTGCATTGGTGCTTCTGACAGTAGCAAAGTTCAGTGCTCTGGTTCACAAAACAGTTCTGTAGGTGCAGGAACAACAAATCAGCTACAGGTAAAGCGTGAAAGTCTCTGGAGCTGCAACCTGCAATGCTTCAAACGCAACATTGGGGTCTCAGCAGGACAGTGTTTCATTTCTCAGAGTATGTTTGAGCAGCTCTTATCGATACAGTGAACACAACAGTGAGTTTGTTCAAACACATCGATGGCAATTGCATTGCACCATACCTGGAAAAAAGGCTATATTTTTCAATTTAAACAAAGGATGTCATCTCCATGAAAAGATCTAAGATACAAATGCAAGGTACAACATTTTGATTTTTCCCACAAGAGACTCAATTTAAGCTCTTGTTCTGCTTGATTCTGTCTAAGATTTCAAACTTGCTCTGTCACATTGCAAACCAGCACCGTAATTCTATTTGTTGCTGGCCATCATCAGCAAAGGCCGAGGCTCTTTCTTTCTCTACACTTCACCAAACAACAACAAAAGACTTTTGAAAGGCCTTTTTCACTAGCCGGTAAAAAAGTGCATGTCAAAGCTTGGAAAGCTCTACACAGCATAGGAATAAAATGTAAAACTCATAAAATCTTATCACCCAACACTATGGAAACAGGCGGATTCTTTAGGCCTTCTCAGCAGAACAATAACACAACAATGCTGCAGTAGCAATCAGGACTTCTTCACTCTACAAATCAGGTCATTTTAAAAAGCCAGCACAAATACCCTCTATATACCAGGTCATTTTAGCACATCTAACAGAATTTCAGTTTAAGGCGTGCATTAAAAACTCACTTTAACCTCAAAGGCCTCAGCCACCTGCCAAGAGGCAAGAAGAGAGCACAAATTCTGTGTTCCTTTTGCCTTCGTGCCCTTGTATCTGCTCTCCTGCTCAAAACAATTCTGTGATTTCTTAATTCATCTGCACACCCGCTTCCATTTGTCTGTTCTCTCATTTTTGTGGCCACGTTATTGTTTGGTGCTCCCCTCCTACAATTAGGTGGAACACTGCATAAGGAGGCAATTGTTTGCTTAAAGCACTGTATTGTCCTTTTAGAACAACAATGAGACAACTGGGCTTGGAATCTGCCACAATAAACTAGAGCAGCTATCCTGGAAAACGAAGCTGCAGTGTTGCTTTTGCAGAGGTGTTTTCTGCAGCAGTTGGAAATAGATCCATCCTTTGCTGTCTCTTTTTCCTTCTGACTTCTCCGGGCAGTGCCAGCATCAGCAGAACCTGCAGGCAGCCTGGGTGTAGCACCAGTTTCACCCCATGTTGCCAAATTTGCAGTTCCCCAGAGCTTGGCCGCTCCTTCCCTCCCAAGTTGTAGGAATCCACTGATTTTGATGTCGTGTTTGCTGTCTGCACAGCGTGGGTTATGTGAAGCGCAGTGCTCTAAATAAAACGCGATGCTCGTAGAAGTACCTTGCTTTTGCTGTGCTGCTGATGGGTGTTTTGTTTACCAGGAAAGTTGTGTTGCCGTGAACGAATTCCAGATGAATTCAGGATCTCCAAATTCACCGTGACATTAGTCTTGAGGGGGAGGCCTGGGAAGCAATTGGAAAATCCCAACCTGACAGCCATAAATTTGCATGAACTGGAATGATGTTTATCCAGGGTTACTCCCTGCATTTAGAAATGTGGTTTTGGCCATGAGACAACTCAAACCAAGATCTCCACGAGGAACATTCCAACCTGCCTAGGACTTGTGTTGACAGCAGTAATAAACCATCAGACCTTTGTTTTCCCAGTGTCTGATGTTTCTAGGGCTCCTCAAGAGGGTACAGCTACACGCACTGTTAAATATTGTTGTTCCTCATGTTGTTCTCACACATATCAACAAAACAGAATAGGCTGGTGTTTCCACTTGCATCTTGTCCGAAAGCATTCCAGAGATGAAAGTGAAGGTAAAAAAAGTTACCTGATCTTGGAAACAAGCTTTATTCCCTACTGCTCTGCAATCCCAGTGATTATATAATGCCTTTTAGGCTGAAACTGCCTTTTTGTGCTTTACATTTTGTACCCATTGTAGGATCTGCTTCATCTAGCACCAAAATACAGTCATTTCTGGGGCAGATTTTGAAATCTGCTTAGTGCGAAACACTACAGCACAGATAAAAAGGGATAGATCCTATAGTTTTTCTTTATGAAAATTAAGGGTAAGCTCTTAATTAGAAGACTGACAAGGAACTGGAGGGATCTGGGTTTTGTTCTCTGTTCTGTTTGACGTTTGTTGCATGAGCGAAGCAAATAATCTAATTTCTTCCTTCCTTTTTTTTTTCTGAAAGCAGGAACATTAATGGCTTCATTAGCTACGTTCATGCATTTGGGTTATCTGGACCTGATGTTGAGCAGCCTGAATCTTTTACAACACGAACGACTCTGGAGTTGCTCTTTAATAAGTAAGACCTGAAATTCTTTTGGATCTATGTGTAAAATGTGTGCTGGATAAGATTTTTTTAATGTCAGAAAAACTGTAGAACTACAAATGACAACATTGGATTAAACTGTCTGGGAAATTCAAGGCAGGGAGTAATTGCCCTTGGCAGAATGTGGCCAAGATCACAGCAAATAACTCCCTGAACAACTGTTGCTCAAACATGCAAGTATCACAAGCTCTTTAGAAATATTTAACATGTAGAAGAAAACAAAGTTATTGTCCCTTTAAATGTACACAAGTAGCCAAGATCTTGGTTCTGAATTCCCAGCTGAGAAGGTGTAGAGTTTCGAGGGATGTGCCAAGCGCGAGGACACGATGCTGATGGCTCCAAGCAGAATGGCCGCTTGTAGGGTTATTTTTGGACGCACGAGTACGTTAGTCAATGACGCTCGTGTTGCAGCTGGAACAAAGAGAGGCTTCTGTTTGGTGGTGGAGATAAAACTTGAGTGGATGCGTGGAGGACGGGGGGGAAAGAAGAGGAAGACTGCATGGCATGACCCATGTCACGTTTTGCTAATGGCATTCATTATTTAATTAAATACTTAATTAAGTTCAGTGTGTGGACTGGACGGAACAGTGAATTGTGGGCTCATGGCAATGTTCGATTTGTTTTAAGGAAACAAAAATCAATTCATCATTGTTCCCTGAATTTTGCTTACCTCATGGAGCACTGATGTAATCAATGTGACAGATACTGGCTGCCCTTCGGAGTATTAGTGGGTCATGGTGGGAGAAATTCAAGCACGCTTTAGGGAGAATATTTAGAAAGAGGCTGGGAAGTGTAGGAAAACAGGGGTGGCAATTTGTTTCAGGTCAGTTTTTAAAAGAGATTATTTCTGCGTAATAGTTGAAGTGGGGAGGAGACTCGGGAGAAGAGCTTGAATGGAAGGGAGAGGTTGGGGAGACATGAACACAAACAAATAAATCAGTTTTTTAAAAAAGTCATAGGAATATTTAAAGAAAAATGTAAATGTTCTCTTATTTTTAGTAGGATTTGTTAAAATATATGAAATGGCAGGGAAGCCTGGAGAAGTTATAACTAACTTTCAGACCTGTATAGTAAAGGAGGACAAACTGAGTATTTCTATGAGGTTTCCAGTTAATGTTAAATGTTGGTTGTGATTGTTTAGAGGTAGGGGCTTGACAGAATTCACCAAGTTCTCAAAAGTGGAAAATAAAACCCCACTCTTTCCCCTTTGAAATTTGTTTTGGGCTCAGTTCCCCTAAAAATAAATCCTACACAGGCTTGGTCAGGTTTCTCCCATTTATATGTTGGCAAAGGTATGTGGCATTTCAGTTAATACTGTCAGCCAGGAATACTTCCAAGTTCTTCAGAGCAACTCGGGGTATTTGTCCTTGATGTAGCTAAGGTTAACATTTGGTGTGCGGACAGAGGGTTAGCTCCATCAGGGAGGCAAGGAACTTAGAGATGGAGTTCACAAGTTCTGGATAATTTATCTTCTAAGTTTCTGTTGTAAAATGATGAGCCAACACAGCTTGGAGAACAGGGCATATCTTCTCCTTGGCCTTCTCTAAAAGAATTGGTTTATACTTTGCCATTTTCTCGGTGTTTTTTAGGATGAAATCAGCCAGGAGAGGGAAGCAAAAGCATAACCAGATGAGGCAGATGTGAAACAGCAGCAGTGAGAAAATAGGCAGCTTCCTTTAGGATGTTTTTTACCAGTGTCCTAAAAACAAGACGTGGAAGGGGAAGCAGGAATTCTGAATCACATGTGCGTATGAAGCTTATTAAGCAGAGGCTTTGGAGAATGGAGGAAAATCACAGAATCACAGAAAGTTAGAGATTGGAAGAGACCTGGAAAGCTCATCCAGTGCAATCCCCCCATGGAGCAGGAACACCCAGATGAGGTTACACAGGAAGGTGTCCAGGCGGGTTGGAATGTCTGCACAGAAGGAGACTCCACAACCCCCCTGGGCAGCCTGGGCCAGGCTCTGCCACCCTCACCAGGAACAAGTTTCTTCTCAAATTTAAGTGGAACCTCCTGTGTTCCAGTTTGAACCCATTACCCCTTGTCCTATCACTGGTTGTCACCAGAAGAGCCTGGCTCCGTCCTCCTGACACTCCCCCTTTAGATATCTGGAAACATGAATGAGTCCCCTCTCAGTCTCCTCTTGTCCAGCTCCAGAGCCCCAGCTCCCTCAGCCTTTCCTCACCCGGGAGATGCTCCACTCCCTTCAGCATCTTTGTTGCCCTGCGCTGGACTCTCTGCAGCAGTTCCCTGTCCTGCTGGAACTGAGGGGCCACAACTGGACACAATATTCCAGGTGTGGTCTCCCCAGGGCAGAGCAGAGGGGCAGGAGAACCTCTCTGACCTACTGACCACCCCCTTCTAACCCACTCCAGGTCCCATTGGCTTCCTGGCCACAAGGGCCTAGTGCTCGCTCATGGTCACCCTGCTGTCCCCAGGACCCCCAGGTCCCTTTCCCCTACACCCCTTGCAAGGGTCCCTTTCCTTTCCATCCCTTTATTCACGGGGACATCAGAAAAGCTGAAGAATGAGTCCTGGAAATCTCTTACGGGTGATGACCCCCAAAAAGGGGTTGCTCATAAGTCAAATCCAACCCACTATACAGGGTTATTTGGCTCTGAGAATACCTACTGGTTGTTGGCCCGGTGTTTTTGAGATTATTGCTGTAGTGCTGTGAAATGTTGATCTTTTTGGTTCAGGTAATGCTTATTTACATGTGAAACAGCTCTGTTTAAAAAAAAGTGGCTTTGATCTCTTCCCAACATCTGCAAATAAGTGACTCCCAAGCATATGGAAGATGTGATCGTTGAAGCCTCAGAGCGTGGTGTGGGATGTGCTGGGGTGCGATCCGAGGAAACTTGTTCTGTTGGTACATGTATTGTGGGTATAAGCGTGGAGCTTCAGGCTGTGATTAAGCCAGTGCTTTACTCGAACCCTAATTTGGTGGTTGTTGCTAATAGCTTCTCACAGGGATTACAGCGATTGTTAAACAGCCCGTAGAATACAATACAGGTGCATAATGAATTCTTTCCAACCTGTGAGCCATTTAATACAGTGTATTTCATGTAACATAGCTATCCTGTGAAATAACTGAATTCTTCCAGAAGCAAAGACACCCCAAAGATGACACTTATGGCAAAAATATGCTCTTTCACTCCCATAACTCTAAACCTTAATAAAGCTGTGAAAGAAAAGGCTGGTTTTATTGGTAACAACAGGCCTATTACAAGCTATAAATTAGCAACACACACATCCAGTTCATTATTAAGCCTTGTTCAGGCGCAGTTACAGCCTTTCTACCAGATATATAGTTTTTAAATACATCTTCCAGGTTTGTATGGCAGCCTGTGCTGGGTGACAGTAGAAAAGTAATTAATTCCTATAAGGTTTTTCCCGTAAGGGAGATTTCTACTGATGCTAAAGAGACCATACAGCTCATCTGTATTTCTCACTAAAACTCTGCAGTAATGCTGCCACCTATGGAAAATTTCACAGACCTGACCTTTGCAATCTGGCCAACACGTTTGCAGCTGTGAAAACAGGATTTGCACATGCACCTCCGATCTGCTGATAAAACTCCCTATTTTTTACTGGATCTTTGTTAACCTAGACGTGAGGTGGCTCAAATTCTCTTCCTCCCAAATAAATTAGTTTTGAAATTGAAATTGGATCCGGAAATTGGTCCTTAAAGCAATATTTTTGTGTGACGGTGGCACCTCGAGGCCCAGATGTAAAGTCTCACTGCGCCATTATGCTAAGTGCTGTAAAAACACCAGAAAGAGCTGGGCAGCACTTCCAGCCCTCATCTTTCCTGACACAGCTGAGAAAGGCGTCAGGAAAAACTCCTTTTTCAGGGATATACCTGACTTGCTGCATGTATGTGACGTTATCTTTGTATATAAGTAATGGGGCAGTTCATATGGCCCTGCAGACTGCGATGGGACCTTGCCCTGCAACTTGGCGCCATTTTGTGTGGCGAAGTAGAAACCTGACAGGAATGTTATGTATGAGGTATGAAAAGAGGCCGCATTTTAGGAGTAAGGCTGTCACTGCAGGCCCTGCAGCTAAAAAGCATGTTTTGGCATTACTACCCGTTTCCCACCGTGGGATAAGATGCTGAAAACGTGCAAGAAATGCGATAAAATTGCCTTTCTCTGCTGAGGGGGTGCAGTGGGACCCAACCCCAAAGGCTTGAGGTAGGGCTGGAAGTGCCTTTTCCTCAGAGGAAAGCACAGCTTGCCCACAACCCCCCTGGTCTTGCAAGAGAGATTTTTGAGGAAAAAGTAAGAAATATAATCACATTACTCTCTGTGTGTGTAGAGGGAAAGTAGCTTGAAAGGCTGTGAGGGGAGGAAGGGAAATTTTACCTCAGGTGTGAGTCACTTCAGGTGTTTCCACTGAGGTGCTGATTGCTGAGGGAGCCCTGAGGGCGGCAGAACCTTCTGGAACAGAGGAGCCTGCGCTTGGGTTTCTCTCCCAAAAAAAGACCACATAAGGATGTTTTCCAGGTAGGATATTATTTAATTTGCTGTGGTGACATGTGGCTCGCTTTTTGTGGTGCTTAAAGTGTGGGTTTTTTCCTCTGGTTGTGGCTGATTCTTGCGGAAATGGTGGTGTTTTCTGTTGGCTTTTGAAACAGTTTGGGAAAGGCTGTGCTAAGGGCTGGGCTGCCCCTTCTGTTTTTTTGTAGCTCTTTTGCCTTTTTTGTGGTTTTCTGCAGTTTGGCTGTGTTTACTGTAATCAGTATGAGGGTGAAATAACCAGTAGTGGAAGTTTCTCTGGAGCGTTAGTATAGTTATCTTGTGGTAAGGCTGCAGAAATAGGAGAATTTGTTCATAAATATTCACAAGTGTTCTGCTTCTTTTATTTAGAAGTAGAGCAGGAATTTTCAGGGACTGCCATCTGAATTCTTGCACTGTTTTTACATTTAATGGTGTCTGAGGCCAATGCTTCTGTGCTTTTAGTTTTGTGTGAGTCGGACACCTCTGGTGAATTCCAGACTGGAGGTTTGGGCTGCTTTTGTTATTATTACTACCAAGTTATTGAACACATAATCTAAGATACAGTCTTAAAACCTTTCCTTCTGACTACTTGTTCTGTCAGATATTTATAATGTTTGTAAATGAAGTTTGATCTCCATACCATAAGGTTATTTCCCCACGTCCCCGCCTCCAAATGTCTTTTTGTGCTAATAACCGCACAAATGTGTATTGGTGATGAGGATCCTGTTGTGTTAAGTGTACTATGGATGCTGTAAAGAGAATATAGTATTTGTAATTTAAATTGAGATTTAAATATAGTGTGTGAATGTGCCAAATGCTACTTGGCTTTGGGGGAAAGACTTCATGGGCTAAAACTTTTGAAAGGAACTCAAGGGAATAGGGTGCTCAAATGCCTGTAGAAATTGGGCCTTAGAGCTTATCTGAGTGAGAAAACTGACAGGACTTACTCCATAACTGGTTTTTATTACTCCCAAAGCAGATGTTTCTAGTCTAGAAATCCTTGTTTGTCTTGATCTGCTTTGGAGAAAATGAGAACAATTGTAAAATGGCCGATTCCGTAATAAAACATTCCAATTGTCCTTCTGCATAGAGTGCGGCTTCTGTTATTTCAAGACTGAGTTCTGAAGCTATTCCACATTGACCTGAAAGAAGCAGCAAGATAAAATAAAATTAGTAGCTTTTGGTATTTTTTGAATGAGTTTGACCATGATGACTCTGAGGTCCACGACTATTTGGCAAGTATAAGCTAAACTGATTAGTGCAGCTGCAAAATTAACTGGTAAAGAGTATAAAACCAGCGAGGTAACGTGTGTTGCATTGAAGTATCGTAGTGCAAATTGAGGGTGTAATTCTGCCCCCTGAGGAGGATGCGGCAGGTTGTCAAAGTCCGGTTCTTGGAAGGTGTTTTCCTGGTTCTGATGTTACCCTGAGCCAGTTCAGTGTTGGTCACTGCAGGAAGAATTGCTGTAAATGCTTGTGTGTGCTGGTATTCTGGAAAGCAGCCTAGGTTTACATCATACAGGATGTCTTGATTATATCAGTAGCAGATATCCAAAGTATTTTTATTTCTTTATGGCGGTTTCAGACATGCTGTTTGTAGTTAGAGTAGAACTGAATTTTGCAATAAATAGTTGTGTGGCCAAACGTGATAACTTTGATATGGACTCTTTTTGTTATTATTTTTAATTTTACCTTCACATGAGTATCTTTAGTCACACTGCAAATCGTGATATGCTGATTTAAAAGGTAGGGAAAGGAAATGGACATGCTTCAGGTTGTGGAATGCCTCATTAGCAAAGCCTGGGATTGTCGATTCTCCATTTTTTGCTCCATCTCCTTATTGAAGGTGTGGAAAGCTGGGTCTGATCCAAAAGGTAATTCACAGAACTGCTTTGAGGTAGCAGTGAATAGTGTTTTATCTTTTCTTTCTGTACATAGTGCAACATCAAGTCTACGCTGCCACTTGTGCTTGGAGGGGCAAAGAGCCTTAGTGTGGCTTCTTATATACCAGACTATGGAACTTGGCTTTGAGGTGGTCACATCTCAACGAATTTTCCTGGGTAGGGCTGTAAAATGAGGCTCCTGCTCTAGTGGCTGACCGAGTTGCTCCCGCTGACCTACGGCACTGATGCTGTGACCAAAGCAGTCTGTCCAACCTGCTGAATTCACATGCATGTGGTACAGAGCGTGTTACTGTCTAAGAGTTTTGGAGAAACTGCTTATTGTAGCTAATCCAGAGCTTGAAGCAGGTACCTTGTCTGGAATCTTTCAGCCAAAAGATGTGCCTTAAATTCATCAGACAGGTTGCCACTAGAGCTCCCAAGACGGACAGTAATTTGCGTTTGGGTCTGTTGGTTTGCGTTGTTTGTTTGTTTTTGGGGTGTGTGTCGTTGTGTGTTGTTTTGGTGTGTGTTTGGTTGTTTTCCTGCCATGCCAGCAGCTAACCAAGTGTTTCCTATTTGCAGGTAGTGGCTGACTAACAGGTGGTGGCACCAGTGTTCCGTAACAGGTAGGAAACAGACTAGAACTTCCAGTGTTTTCAGTTTGTGGAGGATTAACTTCTGTGATGCTTTTTATCTTATTCTGCACCTATTGCTAAAGTAATTCCACAGTCTCTGTGCACAGAGATGCTCTCTGTTGGAGTACAATGTGGTTCAGAAGACAGAATTCTGCCAGAATAACAGTACTAGAAAGGCTTCTTTTCAGGGTTACACTAGTAGGTGTTATGCTCATTCAGCGAGGGTAGCTTTCTGTGTGTTGAGAGCAGGTACCAACTTTGTAAAACAGTAAGTAAATAATTGTACATCATTCAGTTCCGTGTGTGCACACCTGACAGAGCTGTTAAGGTTGTTCATGAGTGAAGTCTAAGCCCAGTTCTCTCAAAAGAGAACAGCAAGGCAGCATGATGTTTATTTACCGCTGAAGATGTGAAGATGCTAGTGGTGGTGTGGCTGTACAGACCACAAGGTGGTGGCATTGCCCAGGTAAACGGGACATGCAATACTGTGATTTTCATTTTGTTTCGTTTGTTTGAGCTGCAGGTTTGTCTTTTGAGCTAGCTTTCTTTAGGGAAAGGAAATCGCATGTTTAATATTTCAGTGTCTTACATCATTAGGAGTGTAAAATACACTACTTGATGGGAGGGACTTTTATTTTCTCTTTTAGGACACTTCTCCTGCTTCCTCCAACCCTAGTCATTAAGCAATTTGTATAACATTTACCTGTCCTACAAAAGGACCGAATGCAGATGTGCTCTGGGAACTGGGAGAGCAGGGTTGAGTTCCTGGCTTCCTGTGTGATTTTGGGCAAGCGGTTTAACTTTTGTGGACCTCTGTTTCTGATACGTAAATTGGGAATATACCATTCCCCCTTCTGTTCTCCTCTTATTTACTGTGCAGCCTCTTCAGACATGGCATGTGCATATAGTGCCTAACTCACTAACATCCTGTCTGTTC
Organism: Nesoenas mayeri; assembly: GCF_963082525.1. Taxonomy (NCBI): domain Eukaryota; kingdom Metazoa; phylum Chordata; class Aves; order Columbiformes; family Columbidae; genus Nesoenas; species Nesoenas mayeri. Next base: position 2,345,549 of record NC_137555.1, on the reverse strand, counting down.
TTCAGTCTTATGGTTATTGATCTTATGCTTGAGGTTCTATCAGGACAAAGTACAAGGTTGGAGTCTAAGTCCAACTTCACTGGTGCTGAAACTGATGGCAAATCTTTCCCAGCTGGTCCAGTTCCCTAATTCTCTATCTGTTATACTTTTGAATGTACCTAAGATGCTGGGAGATGAGAAATCACTGCAGGTGTTAAAACATGTCAGATGATGAAGTATTTAGTTCCTATCTTATAATAAGGCCAGGTGTAAAACAGCAGTTCTGTTAACTATTAAGACTTTTAAACTGTATTCCCCATTTTACAAAAAGTGTGAAGTGGAAACTTTCCAACTGCTGAGTAGAACTCTAACATTCTATCAATATCTGAAGTTTTACCTCTAGTGGCAAGCTTAACACATATAATTTTATATATTAATGTCTTTTGCTATGCAAAACTAGTAATGCCCAAAAATTCTTGTTTGTTTCTTCTTTCATTTGTAGTTTTATTTCTTGCCACACTCAAGTTCTCTTTGGAGCTCCTTTACAAATTGCTGTGAGCAGCTTAGCACAGGGGAGTCCTGGACTCTTGGTTTGGGCCTTCATGTGGTGTTTGAACAAGGGATGATAAGAAGAGATTTTTTTATTGTGTGGCTTTGCAACCTGTGTTCTTGTTTTGATACTTGACAGCTGAACATGAGAATAAAAAGAATTTCCTTATCCATTAGAAATATATATTTAACAGTGGCAGGTGTGCGTGAAATGGGAATTTATCCTTTTTGGTTTTCATGTGATTTTTGTTTTTAAGATCAAAATATAATAGGTTTTCTATCTATTTCTTTTTTTTTTTACTGGAAACCAGTAAGGCTGTGTAATTACTTAATGGACACTGGCACTAGCCTTAGGTAGGAAGTGCTGGCTGACTAGTAGCTGGCAGTGCTCCAAAGCAAAGTTTGAAGCTGTTTGATACCTGCAAAGACCTTTTATTGCCTGTAGGCTCTGTCACCATTAACATTATTCATATTCTACATGGGGAAAATGAAGATGCCATAAACCATCTTGTAAAATGGCTTTTTCCTCTGGAGGTTGTACATGCTGGGCTGCTCTGCAGTTTGGGCTTCCACACAGTGTGTGTTCCAGCTCCCCGGCCCCCTGCCCAGTGCCCTCAGCACGGCCAAGGTCAGTGTAGCAAAACCTGGGTGTCCGGGTGACTGTGCACAGCTCTGGGCAAAGCTACTGAAGACTTGGTACTTCCAACATGAGATACCAGTGCAAACAAATGGAAAGCCTTAAAGATGTATGGCATCTACTTGCTGCAAGTAAATTGCATAGCAAATCCACGGCAGTGCTAACTTACTATTCTTCTGATATTCACTTGCATCAAGATGGTGCCTGAACAGGCTTGCTAGAAGGGCATGGCTATGGAAATACTTTCAAATAAAAACTGGAGCTTGTTCTCACTAGAACTGATCTTGCCGTGGATTATGAATGGGAGAAAGGAAATTATATGCCATATGCTTCAACATATTCCAGTCTTCAGATGTTCTGAACACATGCTCTTGAAAACAACAGAGGGTGTTTTCCTTCCTTAAAGCCAAAAAATGCATGTGGACCACAAAGCTGTGTCTGAAACCCTCTGAACCTGCTTGTGTGTTCTATTGTCATTGATGTCCTGTGGATTCAGAGTCAGCCAAGGCTTGTTTTTTGTCTTTAGCAAGTAGCTAAAGGAGAAGGTGCATGTGGAGAACTGGTTTTCTTCCACTACACCCCCATCGCATATTAGTCACCTGGTAGACAGTGCATTTATAAAGCTAGTGCTGCCTGAATAGAGGCACCTCCTGATGAATTGGAGCTAATGTGACAATTCTTCCATCTGCAGGAAAAACACCAGGTAAAGAGAAACACAGGTTCCAGCTTTGCTGCTTCTAGTTTCTGCTTATGGAAAATGTACTTCAGGAGCCACATCTAAGATTGTTACACACAGATTTACTGTATTACCTACTAAATGGGCACATTTAAGCTTTGTCTGAGGCACAAAGCTTGCCAACTCTTTGTGCTTTTCTGTGATTTTGTTTGTTTTTTCTTTGTTGTAGTAGCTTAGCTGGGTTGGGGTGCCACCTAGTACAGCTTTTTTCTTAAATGAAGTAGTAATGCTTTCTCTCAAAATACTTTACTAGTATCAGGTTATTTAGTAAAACACATTACTTTTCTGTAACTAACTGACACAGCTGGTGGAAATGTGATGCCACACAGTGAGGCTGATCAAATCCTTTTAAGTAGCAGAACCATTTAGGTGTGTGTAAATTTCAAAGCATTGATGTTTAGCCTGCCTATGAATACTTAAAATCAGTGATGAAAGAAGGAGTTCAAATGGTAAGCTATAATTAAAAAGCACTGAAGGCATAAAACTCTGGGTAGATTTCTCACCTCCTGGAAGATAATATTTAGGCTAAACTAGATACTAATGACTTAAACTCTCAAAACCAAAAGCTCAGAATTTTCCTAGGCATGGGACTCTAACCTTGGAAAGCTCTGTTGAGAGCAGGTGATGTTACTTACCATCAGCTTCACTGCTTGTAACACAAGTGCAAGTGTTTGCAGGATACAAATCTGGTTGTCAAGTTTGGCAGCTTCTGAACTGCCATGTACTGAGGTAGAAGTCCAGTTAGGTGTGTTAATAGTTCTGTTTCACCAAATTAAAGAAAAACCTTCTTCAGGTTATTTACCATACCTCAGAGAAGCAGCAGAACTGTCTTTCCAAGGCTGTACAGTTCTAATTCTGATATACTGAGTTTTTAACTACCTCGTTCTTGCCTTATGGAAAGAATGTAGGAATAGTCAGATTAGATTAGGGGTTTTGTGTATTATATCTTAGCTTCCAATGCCAGATGCTTTAAGAGAGGGCACAGGAGACTTTGCAGGAGGCAGATGTTTTGATCAATGACCATCCCCAAGAGATAGTGTCCTAATCCTAATACTTCGTATTATGGTTGCACCAGTAAACTCCAGTGAAGGGCTCAGAATCTTGACAAGTGAGTTTCTATGTTTTATGGAATGGTTGACACTGGTTCCACCTTGACTGCAGTTGCAGTCTTTAATAATATAACCTGGTTTTATTTTTAAATCGCAGAGCTCAGTCCCGTTGTCGGAATTGGTTTGTGCTAATCTATGTAACTCTAGGTTGAAAATAGCCTGCATCAGCAACACATCCCTGTCCTTGAGTGGCATAAAGCAGGCTGCCTCCGTAGTCTGAGCCCGTACCAACTAAGGCTCTCAGTGCACGTGTGTTACGTGACTTGGGTACTCTTGTAGTTGTGATGGACTCCTGTGTGTTGGAAAAGTGGTCCAGTAAGGGAAAGATGGTCTTGTAGGTGAAGAGCATGTTGGATGCTTGTTCTTGTGTGCTGGGACTTTTTGGTGCCTCAGCTTCTCAGCCTGTCAAACAATAATGCTGCATGGATTAGGTGACTTTGTCTCTGCACATACCTTGAAAGCTTTATGGATGCTGATATTTTAGCTATGAAAACATCTTAAAATAAGAAAATCAAGTGATACAATCAAGCTTATAATTACACATTTCCCGCCCCCCAAAACTGATCTGATCCAAATGCTGCTGAAGTCAAAATGTTTCCAACAATGTACTAGGCTTTGAACCAAACCCTGTAACTTCCTGTATTTTTGTGCGTGGTGAAGTTTCTGGATTTATCCTAACAGTGAAAAGTTAGTGGAAAGCTTGAGGTGGATCTGCCTACTTATCTGAGTTCTGTGAGGATGAAAATCAGTATACTTTCTTGAAAACAAATATTTCTTTGAGAAGACTCTGGAGTTGTATATATGCATACATATGCATGTATATCCCTGGAAAATGACAGAAGTTTGGAAGCTGAAGCTTTTCTAGGTAGCCAGCCCTGGCTGGAGGCTGTTTCCTCAGCCAATCAAAACAGTGCAACAAGATATGCATTAGATATGTACCTTCTTTTCTGGCAATTGAGGCAAAGCTGGCAAATTTGGAATTAAATAGAATTTTCATATTCCTGCTCCAGTACTAGTTTGGATCAAAGTAATTTTGTATTACTGGGACTTGAGTGTCCTAATTTAAATGTTAGGCTGTGCTGCATGAAAGAGCTAAAGAAATTTGCACATGTTCACAATGCTTATATTTTAAGTACTTTAAAAATCAAGTTTTATCTAGCAAGATGCTTAAGGTTTGCTGACTTACATGCAGGTGAAGTGTCCCTGTGGCATCACATCGAAGTGACCATTCATGTAATTAAAGCTAGACACCTGTTTTAGACAGAGCTGCATTGAGTTAAGTCAAGGAATAAAAATGAGGCCCTCACAGTACAGATGTCTAAGCAAGAGGTTAAGCATGTGTGTATTGTCAAGTAATTCTTGTAAGACCACTCGAATGACTAATATAGGTTAAGTGCCAGTGTAAGAATATTTGTAATACTGGGGACCACTTTTTATTTGGTTCGTATATTAATGAATGAGTTTAGTTCTGCTCTCCAGTGTGTCTGCATTTATCCACTTGCTTGTGAAGACTGTTTGACAACTCGAGTTGGGTCATAAGTGTGTATCTGGAGCTAGAAAGGCTACAATAACCTAAACTTCTCTTCTTCCTGTTGAATATTTTAGATAGTTTATATACAAAGACATACTGTAAAACTGACCTTGATTGCTTTCCATAAGCTGCAAAATGAGAGAGAGGATCCCAGCACAAATATACACCCACTTAAAGTATTTTTCCTGAATGTGCTTGTTGCTTCAAACCTCCATGTGGTTAGAAAAACAAACTTCAGCACTAAGACTTCTCAAATCTGCATTATAAAATAAAATGGAACATACACTCCCGATAGTAAAATATTATTTGCTAACGTGTTCCAAAAAGCATGCTAGGCAAAAGGCAGTAAAAGTATCTTGAAAAAAAAGAAGTTGGATATAAAACCGAGCAGATGTGTTTTTCTGTTCTAGTGAAAAAAGCACCTACTTACTGAAATGAATAGGAGACTCAAAAGAGGATCTGATGGATACAATATTTTCTCTCTTTTGGGAAAGATGAGGTGGAGAAGAAGTTATTAAATGTTTACTTATGCATGTGTAAGTTTGAAAGCATTCCTTTGTTCACTGCTTATAAATGTGATCAGTAGAATATCTGGAACTTGCACATTTTGTAAGCACTGATCGGTGTGCAGAGTTTCCTCCAGTAAATAGTGCCTTTATGGTGCAAGAGGGAAGGGGGAGAGAAAGAGGGAGAGATGGGGTTTAGCTCTTGGTTTTGCAGCTCTAGAGCTGTGTTTCTGGTTATTTGCGAATGGCATAGGAGAGGGATTAGTTATTTTATACTTAGGGGCTGAACTTTTTCCAGAAATCCAATGGGGGAGTTCTCTTCTGAGAGAACCTGTATGTTAATTATATAAAACTGGGCTTATAATGAAGATAACCCAAAGCACTTCATTGCTTAAATCCTTGTTTTGCATTTTCTATGCAGAGTTGAGCTCGATTTGCTTTCATGACTTAGTTGCGTGCACCTGAACTGCTTGAAACATCTCATATTAAAAACGTTTTCAGAAACTTTTCCCCCCCCTTAAGCTCAGTACCTTCTTATTTCAGCTAAATTGAGGGTCTTGTAAATGAAGAGTAGTCCTGCATCAGCTGGAGCATTTTGGACATAGTGCTCTGACCACCCCACACCCTTGTCCTTCCACGAGTTCAGAACTCAGCCTGTTCCTGGTTCTTGTCGCCACGTTTCTGCTGCAGGGTATCCCGTGCAAGTAAATATTTTGTTTATGCTTATGTTAGGCTCTTGAAAGCTATTTTCAGGGACTTCTTTGTTTGTCAAATACCGTTATGTTGCCAAAAAATGTGATTGATGTGTGCTTGAACATGAATCACTTGCATTTAGAATGTCTTAAAACTTTAAGCTGTTAACAGCTTAAATTAACGTTTATAACAGGCACTTTTATTTTTCTGGTACAGGTGTACCGGAAAAATGAAACTTCCAGTGAGATTATTGGATAAAGTGGGAAAGATTAGTTATCCTTCTCCCTTCTGACATGGATAATTTTAACCTACGATTCGTTCCCTTGAGACACCTGAAGGATGGTGAATTCTCACAAATGAATAGGAACAAGAATGAAGTGCTTCCTTCCAAGTGTCGTCTTTAGACGTAGTTTAACTTTCTCATTGACATTTTCTCCTTAAACGTGACAGGAAACAATAGTAGTTTTAAGGTAACGCTTTTAAAGGACTTGAGTATCAGCTTCAATGCATGTGTTTCTTCCTGCTGGCAGTCGCTGTGTCGAGTCGTGAAAGTTGATTCTGGTGTATTAAACGACGTTGTTAAAAACCCACTAACAAAGACGAGCATCTCGCTTTACCACGTCAAAACTGCCTCACCTGTCATTTTGACCCCGGCATGTGGAAACGAGTGTGGCAGTCTGGAGGGGAACAGCCCTTCCTCCAGCAGGAAATCATCAGCGCTCATCGAAACAGTTGCCTTTTTTTTTTTCCTTAGTACGAGGGAGAAAATCGCTTCAAGCGATTCCCGAGACTGAAAGCGCCCGTGAAAGTTGTGGGGGTGCGGGGCTGCGCGCAGAGCGGCGCTGCTGCGGGAGCCCCGGCCCGGCGGGCGCAGGGGGTGCCCGGCCCGACACCCTCTCCCCGCTCCGCGCTCACCGCTGCTGCTTTACGGTCCTTTTCGCTCCGAGAAACCCTTTCCCCAAACCTTCGGCGTGCTCTTATTTATGCCTCTAAATTGTATTTAGAACTGGGTGTAAGTACGATATGAAGATACGCTGCTGGAGCTTCCTTCTCTTTACCGCGGTGAACTCGCAGGGTTTTTTTCCCAAGCCAACGCGCCATCCTTCCGGAGTTATATGGTGCCATTTACCTGCCGGTGGAACCGACTCAGCTGAACCGCAGAAACCTCTAAAGTGCAAATCCAAATGAAGCGGCGGTTGCACTCGTATAATGCTGCTTTTACTCAGTGATTTTGTATCAGAAGCGTCTGAGAAACAGGCTTTTCCCAAACTATTTAAACGAAGTCCCTGAAATAGGGAATCGGGAGTTTATAACTGCAGAAGTATTTAACAACTCCTGTCATTTTAAGATACGCTGCAAAGGAGAGGAACTTAAGTGGGGGGAGAAAATTCTCCCCCTGAAAGCGCTTCCTCTCGCAGGAGTCGAAGAGGCGCCCGGGCGCGGGGCTGAGCCTGGCGCAGCGCTTCCCCCCCGGCCTCCAGCGCTTCCCCCCCGGCCTCCAGCGCTTCCCCCCCGGTCTTCAGCGCTCCCCGCCCCCGGCCAGCAGCCCCCGCTGGGGCAGCAGTAGAAGGCTCCGTTCATTTGTCCCTGAAGTGCAAAATTGTGGTGGCAGCTGTTTGGGGCGAAGAAAGTGCATCTCCTCTGACCTGCGCCGCTGCCCTCTGACCCGCTATGAATCCCGAAAAGCGGGGCTCCCCGGGGGCCCCGGCACACGAGTGCCCATTGTTCCCGGAGCTGGCACGGTCCGTGCCCGGCGGTTCTTAAGCGACTGGGTTGGAACTGAATAAGCGTTTGGGTTGGATCCCTTGAACGCGTTTCAGGGACAGACTCGGCTTTATCAGTAGGAGCGAGGGACAGCAGTTATTAGGAAACATTTTCTCCTTATGAGTACGTCGGCCAAGGTTAGATCGAGTGGGAATTCCGCCCCCCCACCTTCCGTCCCTGCCCCAGGTTTAAGAATAAATGCAGGAATGGTCAGAGTGGCATTGCCAAAAATGATCTTATTACAAAGAGGAGGCTTTTATTTGAGGAAATGTACCCACGCCTATTGCAAAATGGTTTTAAAAAAATCGCTATAATATGCCTTTACCATCGCATGTGCGTTTACATCGTATTTTGTTTGTTGTTGGTTTTTTTCTCACCTTTTTTTGTTTCTTTTATTCGAATGTCATACCACTGTTTGGATTGGGTCTTTTCAGATAGAGAAATTGCATCTCAAAGATGCTAATATCATGTCTTGAAAGGTTGGCTTCTGCTCTCTAACACCATCAAACTGCCGGTGCTTTGCTGTAACGTTAAAATAAATCCAGCCTCTCCTTTTGCTAACCTGACAAAATCACTTACTGCATATTTATCAGTTTGGGGAGGTGGGTCAGCGCGATAAATTTCCTTGAACAAAGATTGTGTGAGATGTATTAGTTCATCTAATATCACGTCTGTCACTTTTGTAGACAAAATAATTCGGAGTGCCGGCTTTGCCCTCTATCGTGCTTGAATTAAGTATACATTTTCATGAAAGTTTTATGGGAAGATTTTAATTTGCAATTTTTTTGAGGGAACTGTAGGAAACTCTCTGACAATCTAGCATTTAATAGAAAGGTGGCTTTTTCAAATGCGGCTGAACGTGGATGGAAGGAATTAGGATTTTTTTTCTGAAATGGAAATTGTATTTCTATCCCCTAAAAAAAAAAAAAAAGGCAGGTTAAAGAGAGGAGCTGCACATAATGAGTCAAGGAAATCCTTACGCTGTCCCTTTAACTACCGAACATCTGATTCCCTCATCTGGCAGATGGTCTCTGAGCACAGATTTGCATTCATTGTCTTGAAATCTGTTTTCGCGTTGGTGTTATATAGATTTCAGAGGCAGATCTATACACAGATCAGAATACAAAAGGGCCAGGAGGAAAATATCACCAAGGCAGAGTGGTTTAAAAAAAAGATTAAATGTGGACGCAGGTATCGTCCCGCTTCACAGCGGGCTGGGCTGAGCTCCAGTTTCCTTTAATGGGAAATTTTCCCTAGATATAGTGTGTTACAAAAAGTTTAAGGCTGAACCTGACAGCTTGTGTAGAGTAAGAACTTCAGGGTCTTCTGGGTGCTTTGAGTCTCACTTGCTCTTGCTTATGCAGATAGTCTCAGCATCCAAAATCCCCGCAGGCTTTGCGACCGGGACCCATTTCATGCCCTCTAAGCACTTAAAAATCTTTTAAAAATACCGCGCCCCGAAACAAACCCGCCAACTACCTGTGTGGTTGCTTTATTATTTCGATATGGAACAGATTTCTAGAGATTGCCGCATTGAGCGCAGGTCAGTTATGTAGCAGGACCGTCTGGTGTGCGGCTGACGACATGGAATTACAAGCCAGCCTGCGGGGCCGGGGCCGCGGGCCGGGCCGGTCCCTCTCCCGCCCGCAGCCGCGGGGCTCCGGCCTCGCCGCCCCCGCCCCGGGGCTGAGCGCTCGGAGCCGGCAGGCGGCAGGATCGCACGCAGCCCTCCAATCGGGGCATCTTATGCAAATGAGAAGCCCTTATTTGGGGGCAAGCTCCGCCCCCTTCCCGCTCTGTGCGCTCCCCTCGCTGTAACCCATTCATGGTGGCCACTTTGGGAAGGATCGGCGCTTCCCAGCCGTAGTGTGTAATCAGACTCTCTTTAGCTCCATTTCTTCCTTTCTTTTACAATTTATCCCGCTTCTTCTTCCTGTTTTTTTTCTTTCTTTTTTTTTTTTTTTTTTCCTTCTCCTCTGGATTAGGCAGCAATCAATTCTCCCCGTGTCTGAGAAACAGGTGATCCTTGTTAACTGCTATCAGTTTCTGGATGCAGTTTGCTCTCCTGCGTTTGAAGGATAATGACACCAGGCAAGACCGAATCAGCATAACTTTTACTTTGCAAGAGGAAAAACTTTTTTTCCCTATTTGAAGGCATTAAAAACACGTAACATTTAAAGACAGAAGAAGTTGGTTTTAAAGCTGAACTTCTCCACTTTCTGGGATTTGTGTGTGTCAACTTCAAAGGCTGCGTCTTTTTTTTTTTTTTTTTCCTCCTCCCTTATCTCCCAAAAGGAAACTGTTGCTAGTTGGAATAGACTTTTTAAATGTTTGGGATTCAAGATACTTTAGGAAGAGGACCAATTCTGAAAGATAAATCTCTAGGTTCTGAAATGGATTCCGTCAGGTCCTGGGTCAGAAACGTTGGGGTTGTGGATGCAAACGTAGCAGCACAAAGGTAACTGTGACTGTTTTCTCCCCCACCTCCCCCCTCCCTCTTTTTTTTTTTTAACCAAGCCTTTTCTTTACTCTCTATTGTTTGCATTTGATATTAAATTTATTTTCTCCCTTTCTGTCCCCCTCCTTCCTCCCGGTTTCTTCTAGTCAGTGAAAATTCAGGGTATTACAGCTAGAGCAAGGGAGAAGCACTCCAAAAACGGAGAGCATCAGGAGTCCGAAAATCCAGTGCAGGGATCAGATGACACAGAGCTCGGATCGTTCTTTCTTTTTCAGCACAAGGGAGATGTGTGTGGGGGTGGATTGGTTGTACCTAGCGATACACAGAACTCCTTCTCGCTTTCGGGGGCAGACAGCTGAACAGGAGCGGACCAAGTTAGGATTAATTTAAATGTAGATCTTTTCCCTCGCTCCGCCCCGGCCCATCTTGTTTTACTTAATTCAAGTGTCTCTGTAGCTACGGTAAGCACTGGAGAAACCTCAGCTCGTGAATTGCAGGCTGCTAGAGGCAAGCAGCGAGCAAAGCAGGCTTCCGAGGGAGAAGGAGTGTTGGCAGGCAGAAAAGCCGTGCGGGCAGCCCGGCGGTGCCGCGGCCCCAGCGCGGAGCGGCCGCACAGCGCGGAGCCCGCTGCCTGCCCGCTCCCCGTGCAGAGCCCGCTGGCTGCCCCGCTCCCTGCCCGGAGCCCCTCTCCCCTGCCCGCTCCCTGCCCGGAGCCCCTCTCCCCTGCCTGCTCCCTGCCCGAAGCTCCGCTGCCCTGCCCAGACCCCGCTCCCTGCGCAGAGCCCCGCTCCCTGCCCCGCTCCTCTTCCCGCAGCCCCGCTCCCTGCGCCTAGCCCCACTCCCTTCCCCGCTCCCTGCCCGCTCCATCTCACCTGCACGGCCAGGCTGGTCCGGCACCTGCGGGTGCCAGGGATCGCTGCTGCTCTGCAATGCCAGTAAACACACGGAACTGGGGGGCTCTTTGGTTTTTACTTTTTCGGGCGGCTTAGCTTTCCCCCGCTTTTTAAATTTTCTTTTCCCAGCCAGTCGGCACAAGTCCGTTATTCTAGTCTCTACCCGTTAGGGGTAAAACGATGAAAAACCTTTTTAGGTATTTTTTTTTTTCCCTCGCTCTCTGGATACTTTTTAACATTTTTTTTTTTAAACTAGTAGCATCGGGGAAGGGAAAGGCTAAATTGGTTCCGGGAATAAGTTTACTTTTATTTAACATAGAGACAAGGCAAAGGGCATATAACAGTAGATGGAACTTCAAATGAGATAGGGACATTATAGAAATAGTCCATCCATGCCCCCACACACGGCTTGATCCGTGAGAAAGGTTTTCCAAACACTATGGGAGGAGTTATCAGAGTTTTATGAATGTCGATAGACGGTTTAATAACTACGATGACGGGGGGAGAGGTTTATTCCCGGGAAAACCGAAAGTAAAAGGAAGCGGCTCCCAAGCAGCCTCTAATTTGCGGGCGCGGTGCAGACGCGGTCGCGCTGTGCTGGGTGGTGGCATTGCCGATTTTTTTCCAGAGATCCGTAATAAACCAAGAAATCCGAGTTTTTCCATGTAGAATGAGAGGAAGCCCCAAACTAGGTGCAGTTGTGGCGGATGTGGCGAGTCCCCGCTGTACCTATTTGGCAATGGAAAACACGGGGAAACATCTGTAGTTCTCCGAAAGAGGCAAATACTTTGGCTAATGCAGTGGAGCTGTTTTGGGGGACTGACAACTGAAGCTGTTCTGACTCCTAACTTGTCTGGCAGATAAATTTAATCCGTCTGTTAAGTAATATGGAGGTGCTTGCGTGCACCTATTTTCAAATTTGCATTAAGGAGAGGGAGCTACAACTAGTTTCACTGAGAAATGTGGCAGTTAGGGATACTCTGGATATGCAAAAGCATTTGAATCTTTACAAGCCCGGCAATGTGTGGGAACCACTGCACTTTCTGCAGTCAGGGACAAGATTTGGGCAAGGGCTAATTAACTGGAGTCTAAATTCTTTCCATTTAAATCAGAAATTGAAGACCCAGGCATTGGTTCAAATAGGTCAGTGAGTAAAGACTACATTGACGAAATTCATTGCTGAGGAAAGCAGATATTCTGCTTGAAACTAGTTGTCTTTTGCCTAAAATGTAGCTGCCCTCAAGCTGACAGTCCACTTGTAGGAAATGTTAAGATCACTTGTCTTGTACAGGAAAAGGGAGCGATGCTGGAATGTACAGATAGCCCTTCCAGACTCTCTGATATGTTACATCTACTTCCCAACCTGTGTGTTGCATTCCAGCCATGAGTGTGACAGGCAAGAAGGAAATAGGTAGAGGAGGAAGTAAAACACTTACTGTCTTTAGCAATAACCGATCTCTTAACATTCAGGCTCTGTAAATTACTCTTGTCCTCAAAGCATAACCATAAAGACACCAGGGCCAAGCCAAAATGAGTGTTACAATGACAGCTTCAAACTTGGGCATCGCTTCATCCCCCCGTCAGGCTCCGCATTCGGCCGCAGCCGCCCCGGCCCTCCCTGCTGTCCCGCTGGGGAAGGAGCCGTGAGAGCCAGGGTGACAAGTGACACTTCCTAACCTTGTGTGACACTTGCACAAGGTGGATGATTCCCGGCTTTTCTCTGAATGTGTTCTGCCTTTTCTGTTGTTGTTCTGCTGTTACTACTGCACAACCTGGTAATGTCTTTGTTTCTTCCCCCCACACCCCATCCCGTGTTTTTCCTCCACAGCGGAGTAGCTTTGTCCAGAGCTCACTTTGAAAAGCAGCCACCCTCCAACTTGAGGAAATCCAATTTCTTTCACTTTGTTCTGGCTCTCTACGACAGACAGGGGCAGCCCGTGGAAATAGAGAGGACAGCTTTTGTGGACTTTGTAGAAAATGATAAAGTAAGGCTTGTTATCTTTCTTCTTCCTCTTTTCCTCTCCAAATTTGACCTTTTCTTCTCCCCCAATTGAGCCGCTGACTTTTAATACCTGTTGTCCCTAACAAAATACAGCCAGCTCTTGGTCGAGTGTTCAGGTGCTTTGGTAAAGCTGTGCGTGCTGCTGTAGTTCAAAAGGCTTGCAAGCCTCTGCTGGATCTGGAATAAAATGGGAATTTCATACATCTGCCAAAAAGAGAATTAAAAAATGCATGAGGGACAACTGCGTGCCTTGTCTTTCTTTTTTTTTGGTATCTACCAGATTTACCAAGTTTTATTAGTACCCTAACAGAAGTGGAATCTGACCTGTAATATGTCGTATTATCTGTTGAGCTTGATTATTTGTATTCCTTAAGACTCCAAAGTAAATGGCAGTACTCGAGAAGCATTTGGTTTGAGATTTTTTTTTAATCCATGTGTTGACCATTTCACATTGTTTTTACAAGTATTTTCTTAGTCATGGGCAAGATTTTTTTGATTATGAAGGATGCTTGTATAAAATTATCTGCTAGGAAATTATAGTGTAAAAAAACATGCAAGGAACATCCCTGTAGCACAACCTTGGGGAAATAAATAACAATGACTCAAAATAACACTGTTACAAAGCAACGAACACGTTAAAAACAAAACCCACCGAGCTTTCCCGGTATCAATCTGCTTTATATTAACTGACTGAAAACATACAGATTTGTCTCGGTGTATTGCTTTGAAAAAGTTGAGAGCATAATAGCAAAGAAGAGAGGAAAAGAAGTTCTTGAACTCCTACAGGAAAAGATGTCAGCTGTATTTTGTAGTTTGTCCTGGGTCATTTGGAAGGTTAATATATCCCAATCAGTGGATCCACCTCTCGGAATTTTAATGAACTTTGTTGTCACTTCAATCATGATTATCAGGTTTTGCATTTTAAATGTGCCAAGTGTAAGTTCTGGAAGAAATTATTTGAAAATTGTCTCTTTCAGGAGCAAGGCAATGAAAAGACGAACAATGGCACACATTACAAACTCCAGCTTCTTTATAGCAATGGTGAGTCCCATTCCCAGTCACCTTCTGTAGGCTGTAAAATGTGGCGAGCTTTGGAGGTGCTGTCACTCTGATTTCCAAAATACCCTGGAATTCCCTGGATGATGCCCCTTCGGTGCAGAGCTGGGCTCTGAGCTTCACCTGCTGTGGACGGGCTTGGGAAACCAAGCTAAATGGTCTTTCTGAGGGTGTTTAATAAAGCACTGGCTGAAATGAATGATTTTGTTGTGATGTTTAGGGAAAGATGCGTGTTATCAGCATTATTTCTGACTCTCATCTCTTGCTCTAGGTGTCAGGACTGAACAGGATCTCTACGTTCGGCTCATCGATTCAGTCACCAAGCAGGTGAGCACAGCTAATAAATAAATAGCTACCCTATCCCACCTCATCCTTCCTTTTTTCTTAACAGTGTCCTGCGTAGTTTTTATTCTCTTGTTCATTTGTATTGCAGACCTTATTTTTGAGGACAATTGAAAAGTAATGCTCTTAAGTCTATTTTTTTTTTTTCCTCTATGAATTATAGGTTTTTATCTATTTTTTATCAATAGTTATGTATAAGCTGCTTTCTCTGCTCACAAAGGCCTTGGGGCAGGTATTTATTTGCAAGCAATGGTGAGATAAAAAGCCTTGACCTCAGATCTGAATGTTATGACAAATAAGTAACTCTTGTATGCTACTGGCTTACCTCTTCTCTTTATTTTTGTAGCCCATCACTTATGAAGGACAGAACAAGAACCCAGAAATGTGCAGGGTTTTGCTTACCCATGAAGTCATGTGCAGGTAGGGTGACTTTACGAATGGCATCATTTGTTAAGTTGGTTTCCGTAGATGACAAAGTGGCCTTTTCAATGAAACTGTAGGTAGGAAGAGTTTGGTTTGTTTGATTTTTGTTGGTGTAGGAAGACTCTCATTTTACATGTGGGTAATATTTGATTTGGGTTCAATGCAGATATTTGGGGGTTTGTGTGTGGTGGTTTATGTCCTTTTTTTCCCCCTTGGCAAGAAATTTAACAAGCCCAGGCCCACAGTCTCAGCTGCATTATTTTTATTTAAACTAGGCCTTTGTATGTGTTGTTTAAATTGAGACTTTTCATACTCTTATTTCTTACAAAAATTCCCGTTCAACTTTTGAGAACACTTTCACTTCCAGATTTTGACTTAGAAACTGAAAGGTATTCTTAATGTACTTTTCTCTGGTGAAATAGTTTATTTTTCTTAATTCAATTATACTCATTAATGTTCTTAAGTTTTGCTTAGTTCTACCCCAACCAAAACAGAAGCCTCTCAAACCAAAATACAAATCTTTCTTTTCTATACTGTGTGAGCAATATTTAGAGGACTTCCACCTTTTAATTAAACTCCAGTATTTTTAGTTATAAATTAGAGGGTAAAATGAGTTGAGGATGTTTTTAATAACATTTGTATAAGTCTGAAGTTACATGTACCTTGTGTATGTACATCGTGCTTCCATGGTAACTTATTACTTTTCCTGTTCTCATGTAATTAAATTTTTTTCAATACATATAACAATGCAAACACTCAATGTGGTATATTAAAATGTGTTAAATTGTGCATAGAATGTCCTTTCAGAAAATGAGAGGCAAAACCGATCATGACCTTTACTAACAGTTTGTGATTTATTGTATTATGGGAGGCCGTTAAGCTGTCGGACTGAATGTCGCTTCTATTAATGTTGCAGTTTGCTACTTGATTTTTGTGTTTATTTATTTTTAAGTAGCCTTTTAAGGTAACATAGTAAGAGCAGCTTGTTTGGACAGACTTCTTGTGGTACTTAACAATTATGTCAAACATCCCTTTACTTTTAAAATATAAGAAGAATGAAGTAAATGTCTAGTGTTTATCTGTTGTGCTTTGCTCTCGTTAATTAAGAAAATGAGCATTGTTCCTTTTGACCCACAATCACGTATGTATGCACAAATACAGCGTATATCATGTACGAGTGATACGGCGCACTTTGCGAGGACCTGTAGATGTAGTAGCACAGATCAACGGGGTGTATGCTACTTTCTGGCATATCTAAAACTTGTGTATGTATTTTAATATATATCCTATCTATATTGTTTAAAGTCTTCACTATAACCGGGTAAACATTAGAGAAGAAAAATCTTTGAATCGCTATGGAGTTGGGTCCTGGTTTATGCTAACAAAATAACAGTCAAGATATTTCACCCTCCTCCCCACTTCCGTATAGCGTGCGGTTCTATCTTAGAAGTTAAAATACTTCAGCAAACACCAGTATCCTCCCTTCCAAATGTACTTCTTTAAAATACATTTATTTTGGCTTTTTCCCCTGCTCCCTGTCCCTGCCTTTATGGCATCAAACACTCTGTTCAGCTTTTATATACCTGGCCTCTGCTGATGCCTACAAACATATTCCGTGCTTGATTTAAGGTTGTGTTCTACAAATGTAAACCATTATTCCGATTACACTGAACTCTCCTGCTTGATGGATTAGCCAAGGAGGAATTACAACTCAGGGATGTTCTTGCCATGTAAAACGCAGATTAGCGAACAAAATCAAAAGCGCTCTGTAACCTAATCAAGTCATTTGACTTTAAATGTCGTGTTTTCCTAAAGTGTCTCTGAACAGGATGCAGCATATTCCGAAGAGGCATTACACACATCACGTTGAATAATGCCAAGGGAATGGATTCGACTCTAGTTAAACTCGACATTTTATTTTATTTCTTTTAAGTACAATAATCAAATCTTCCTCATTGTGTGCTGCTTAAGTGGCAGCATCAATTTTTAAAGCCCCTAGTTTAGTTTGCATTAGTAACAGTATATAAAAATTTAATGCACTGTACCCACTGTGCTGTCCAAATTGATGCCTACTGTTTTTAAAAAGAAGGGTCTGCCTGTCTTTCTCTTCTTCTTCCCATCCTTGCTAGTTGAAGGTAGGCTTTATTTTGGTATATTTTTTTAATGTAATCACACAGGCAGCTATTCTTGCTGTATAGAGACAAGTGCATCCGAAACTCGGCGTCTTCCACTCAGACGGTGACAGATGCGTGCTTAGCAGGAAAGTTGTCTAAATATTGATATGGCTACAGCAATCTGTCATACCAATTGAAAGTTAAACTCTCAGCTCTCAATAATTAGTGCTTTCAGCAAGAGGCTCTATTTATTTATTTGCAAATCTGGAATTTTGCATTTGGGTTATTATGGCCTAATGGGAACTGTTCCTGTTAGGTGGATCTAAAATACACAGTCGTTCCCCCCAATGGTTGGAAATCAAGGTAAACAGTCTCCTCTCCTCGAGTAACTTTTTCTTTTCTTCCTTTCTTCCAATTACGGACTAAGAGGAAAGTAGTTGTTATGCTGCTGCCAGCAACCCCCTATGCCCTCAATGCTCAGAGGGTTAAAAGGTATTATAATTTGAACAGAAGTAGTCTCAGGGCCTACAGCTGGCTAATAACAGAGCCGCATTGAGGCAGGCGAGCCCCACAGCTGTGACTTTCGCCACAAGGCTCAGACTAGACAGGAGCTCTAATCAGCTGGGCCAGGCGGCCACTGGGGCCTGTGTCTTTATCGGCCAGATGGTGTGAATTTAGACACTTTTGTTATGCAATTGCAGGGAGGAGTTGGGGAGAAGAAAACAAAACAAAGGCCACCATGCTGTGAGCTTATTTGAGTTTGAAATTAGAGACAGATTTTTTTTTTTGGATGGGGGAGTGAGGGGAGGGAAGTTGAGGGCTGAATTTTAAAACCATTTTAGTCAAGTGTGAGGAGGGAAAGGATGCGAGTTTGCCTTAGACATGAGCTTTCTGGAGGATTCAGTTTGTAGATCTGGTGGTGACTGTGGTAGATTTTTGGTTTCTGTGTTTGTTTTTAGGCTTTTTCAGGACAGTTCATAATGTAAACCATTAGTTTTCCTGCCTACATCTAGTTAGAGGGGAAAGTATAATAAGAAAAAGTGTAGAAAATAGAAGTCTTGGCCTTGATATTCTTACTTTAAGCAGATGAGTGTCTCTAAAGCTATGTTCCTAGCAGAACTGTAAATATTGGTTAAGTCATGCCAATAATTTGTGTTAAGAGAATATTGTAGGCTTAATCCTGGACCACCAGAGTTTGGGATTTTTGCCATTGACTTAAACTAGAACATGTCAATTCTGGTACAGACAGCACTTGTAAAACAAACCCAGTGGAAATGTTCTAAAACACGATGCGAAGCAATGGCAGCTTCTCCGGGAGGAGTGTGAGCGGATGAGATGAGGTGGAGGCGCTGCTGGTGTGTTCTGCTTGACCCTTATGGTGCTGTAGTGCAATTAGAAGTATTTTTTTATTACTGTCTGTATAAGTTACACAACTAAAGGATATCTCATTAGTATTATTGCAAAGAGAGGAAATGCCTGCTGTTTCAGCTAGCTGGGAAAAACAAACACACACAAAACCAACACCAAAGCAAACAACAAACCACTCCGAAAGTATCTTAAAAATTGAGTTCCTTTTGTTGTTTTATTATAGCAGCATGTAAACCAGCGAGACATTTATTCCTGGTGTTATTTCCAACGCACCATTATATTGGACATGTCAGAAGTACATGCCAAATTGATATTCTTCCGAGTGAGGCTTTTCTGCCGTTTGGGGATTTATTTTTTGTCTTTAGAAAACATCTTGCATCTTGGCTTTTAGTGCAAAAAAATGCAATTCTTTATAAACAATCATTAGGCAGCGGAATGCATAAAAGATGCACTTAAAACGAAGTTGGGAGAAGGAGGCAGTGGCGATATTCTTAGCTGGTGTGAATTACCATAGCTTCACTGAAGCCGATGGAGCTATGACAATTTACAGCAGCTAGAGGGGCTGCCCCAGGGATTTTTAAATATTTAGTGTATCCTTTTATTTTAAAAGGGCTAGCATCGATGAATAAGTGCAGGATTGAGGCAAAGGGAATGTAGAAATGTTGAAACAGTTAGAGCTGCTATTCAAATAGATCTGCTAGTTGGATCTCATCTTGCTGGGCAATTTCAACCTGCAGATGGGAAGTTCCTGGCACACGTTGGAACCTCAGGAGAAAATGTCTGCATTTGAAATTTTTCATATCTGAATTTTGTCTAAATGCTTATTTTAGGTATTTATAATTTAATACTAGGCATTTGAGAAGAAAAGCTGCTCTTTCATATTTTGTACTGCCTTCAGTACAGTTGGACTTTGAGGGAAATATAGTTAACAAAGATGAAGAGAAAGCTGAGGTACTTAATACCTATTTTGCCTCAGTTTTTACCAGTAAGACAGGAGGCCCTCAGGACAACTGGTCTCTGGAGGTGGTTGACAGAGATAGGAAGCCAAATAGCCTGCTTGTATTCCAGGAGGAAATAGTTGGTGACTTACTGAGCCATCTGGATCCTCACAAGTCTATGGGACCAGATGGGATCCATCCTAGGGTGATGACGGACTGGAAAAATGGGCTGATTCCAATGGGATGAAGTTCAACAAGGCCAAGTGCTGGGTCCTGCACTTTGGCCACAACAACCCCCTGCAGCGCTCCAGGCTGGGCACAGAGTGGCTGGAGAGCAGCCAGGCAGAAAGGGACCTGGGGGGACTAATGGACAGGAAGCTCAACATGAGCCAGCGGTGTGCCCAGGTGGCCAAGAAGGCCAATGGGATCCTGTCCTGTATCCAAAATAGCGTGGTCAGCAGGACAAGGGCAGTGATCCCTCCCCTGTGCTCTGCATTGGGGAGGCCACACCTGGAGTGTTGTGTTCAGTTCTGGGCCCCTCAGGTCAGGAAAGAGATTGAAGCGCTGGAGGGTCCAGAGAAGAGCAACGAGACTGGGGAAGGGACTGGAACACAAGCCCTATGGGGAGAGGCTGAGGGAGCTGGGCTTGTTCAGTCTGGAGAAGAGGAGGCTCAGAGGTGAGCTCAGCACTCTCTAGAACTACCTGAAGGGCAGTTCTAGCCAGGTGGGGATTGGGCTCTTCTCCCAGGCACTCAGCAATAGGACAAGGGGGCATGGGCTTAAACTCTGCCAGGGGAAATTGAGGCTGGAGATTAGAAAGCAATTCTGTGCAGAGAGAGTGGTCAGGCATTGGAATGGCTGCCCAGGGAGGTGCTGGACTCTCTGGCCCTAGAGGTTTTTAAACTGAGATTGGACATGGCACTTAGTGCCATGGTCTAGTAAACGGACTGGAGTTGGACCAAGGGTTGGACTTGATGATCTCTGAGGTCTTTTCCAGCCCAGTCGATTCTGTGATTCAGTGAATTAGTTATTTTTTCAATTCCTTTGCTTGGAATTGTTCTTCAGTTGGAAAACCATAGGATTCAGACTGGCTGGAGAATTTTGCAAATGTGTTCAGCACCTTTTATACTACTGTACAAAAACCTAAACAATTTATGGGTAAACTTGAAGAACCTGAGCAGAAGGGAGTGAAGCATCTCCTGGGTGAGGAAAGGCTGAGGGAGCTGAGGCTCTGGAGCTGGACAGGAGGAGACTGAGGGGGGACTCATTCATGTTTCCAGGTATCTAAAGGGGGAGTGTCAGGAGGATGGAGCCAGGCTCTTCTGGGTGACAACCAGTGATAGGACAAACTGGAACACAAGAGGTTTCACTTAAATTTGAGAAGAAACTTCTTCATGTGAGGGTGGCAGAGCCTGGCCCAGGCTGCCCAGGGGGTTGTGGAGTCTCCTTCTGTGCAGACATTCCAACCCGCCTGGACACCTTCCTGTGTAACCTCATCTGGGTGTTCCTGCTCCATGGGGGGATTGCACTGGATGAGCTTTCCAGGTCCCTTCGAATCCCTAACATTCTGTGATCATCACCTATTGTCAGTGAATGTATCAGTGGAAACCAAGTAACTTAGGGGTTCCTGGCTATTGAATAGTCAACAAATCAGTTATTAGAATACAATAAATCAGTAGGTTGTTTACAGTCAGTTCTGACACCCTGTTTTGATGGACTTTCAACCATACATAACACATGATACTCATGCCTGTAGTGCCATTATGACATCTTTTAAGCTTTTATGAGTAGTGTGCCTTAATCTAAAATGTGACCATATTGCTGTCCATTTTTGGCTGTGAATTTGAAGAAAAGACGGCAGTGAGGCAAGTGCCAAACTCAAGCTGGAATCAAGCAGGATTAGGGCACCTGGTTCCCTTAGTTCCTCTCCCTTCAGGAAAGCCTGGCCAGAGATTTGCCGGTCACTCTTCTAGGCACATAGTGAGTCCCGAAGCTTTGCAGACAAGACTTAGAGCTTTGCAATCAACTGTCCTGGTAATTCTTTAATTTTGGTTTTCTTTCTCTCTCCAGTCGGTGCTGTGAGAAGAAAAGTTGCGGCAACAGAAATGAGACACCGTCTGACCCCGTGATCATTGATAGGTAGGAAACAAATCCTCCTTTTCCTACGAAAGCAAGCCCAAATTGTTGTGTGTGCTTTGAGGCCGCCGAGGGTCTTTCTTGCTGGTCAGTGTCTGCCCTTTGGGCATGTTTGTGCTTTGTAATTCTTTAGCGAAACGCCAGCCTAGGAGCTGGTTTGCTTTAGTCCAGCTGGGTCTACCTTGACAAAACTCTTGATGTTTATTTTTTAAATGAAGTTCTCTGTAAATCACTTTCATTGTGACCAAATATTCTGTGTATGTCTCTGGAATACTTTCTGTTCACCAGGGATATGATCCATTTGGATTACTGAGGCAGATAAAGCTTTGAGCAACCTGGCAGCTTCAATAATATTCTTTAACAAGATAACAATATTTTTGTAGAAATGTGGGTGGAGCTGGTTTGAACAAAGATCAGCAATTACTACATTCATTTTTTTTCATCACCGAGTCAGTCTAAATTTTGGAACTTTGATATGCTGGGGTTCTTCCATTCCCTTTACCCCACTTTTTATCCTTTTGATTTTGTACTTACAAGTTGCGCTTGGGGCCGAAGTTGGAAATTGCAGCAGACTGGGCTGTTTGTGCGGGTGCGAGTGGTAGTTTCCTGACTAGAAGCAGAAGTCCTAGATATGCCATCTCGACCTTCTCTGTGAAATTTCTAGCTTATTTTTGGCTGTGTTGATGTTTGGTATGAATCTGCATTTGGGAACTTTCCAATCTGGATTTTCTGAAACTTGTCTGACTGCTGGAGAAGCCGCATGATGTAAGTCTGGTATTAGCCCTGTGAGTTAGGAGCAGGAAGGGGATAGTTCCCACCACTATTGAGTGAGCCCTCCGTTCTCATGCAAAATGAAGATACTGATGCTTTCTGTGGGGATCTGAGATCTGTTGATGTCAAACACAACGGAAGTGGAACTATTACAAAGAACAGGTTTCTTTCTTGTAACAACTGTGTGTAAAGTATGCATCACAAGTTGTCTGGGAACTCAAAGCTTTTCCTAATTTGCTCTAAGCGTAGAACTTGTATTTGTAACTCTCCTGGTAATGGCAGTAGGCGTTCTGTTCGCACGGAAGCATCCACTCCTGGAGTGCTGGTTCTTCCCTGTCATCTCTGTGTGTGCATGTCTCAAAATTGTGATTGAAAGCTGGAGTTCAGTAGGGGCAATAATGAAGTAGATGAGAGAAATAAAGGGTGCAGCCCCATAAAGCTGTTTTCACTTGGCTTTAAAGGCAATCACTAAATCAGATTTAGGCCGCAGAGGAAAGGAACGCTCACGAATCTGCACAGCTGTTTGGTGGTGTGGTTTAGTGAGCAGCGTGATGAATGGACACTCAACTCGCTAATCAGTGGTGCAGCATCTAGCAAATGACTCCCTCTTCTGTACAGTTATTTCTATTCCACCATTTTAGCCAGTTACACAAGGTTTGAGTGGCGAGGGATAATCCTCTGTGCTGCATCTTAATCAACACATGTAATGCAAATACAATAACAAAGTTATGCTGTACGTGTCTGTGCACAGAGGAATTCATTGTCTAGTCTGTCATCCTCAGATATTTCCACCACAGTAAGTACAACTGCTTGAGAGTTAAACCAAATGCTCAGCTCTCTCAGGCCACATTCAGACAAGCAGAAAACTCTGCTGGAGAGCCGTGTGTGTTCTGAACCAGACGGGGAATCTGGGCAGCAGTGCTCTTACTTATTTAGGGAGTCTTGATAAATGGCTTCTTGAGAACAAAACATCTATGCTCAAGAACTTGGTAGCAGGTGGAATGCAATTTCTGAAATGCAGCTTGCAACCATCTGCAATCATGCAGCTCAATAAATATGGTTGGATTTTCAGTCCGGTGTTGGTTTCATGGTGTTTTTTTCCTTAGTTTAAAGTGAATGATAGGTTTTCTTTAAGTAATTGGAATTAAGGTGCTTTTTAATTGTTTGAAATTATAGGTAGATATAAACACTTGACATGTAACTATGCAGCTGTTACATTTTACAGACATACTAGAAAGTGGAAAAAAACAGCTTAGAGAAGGGATTACAAAAATACATTTGTGTTAAGCAGAGCCGTGTCTGAACAGCGCGTGCAAAGTGAGATGGGAGCAGAGCTTTCGGTTTGAAATAGAAGGAAAATGGAAGCCAGAGAAGAACTTTGTCTGAAGCAGTTAGGTTCTCCCTTTGAGCTTGCGTTAATTAACACGCGTTGCTCCCGCTGCAAGAACGCGTGTGAGAATTGGGGCTGGCGCTCCGGAGGTGCCGTCTGCATTGTCACTGCAGCCGGGGAGAACCTGGTGACAGCTCTGATTGCGCAGCAGAGAAGAGACCAACATCTCTAGAGCTCCAGCAGGTGACTGTCACCAGCTGGAACCCGCTCTTAGGTTGAGCTGTGCCTAGCGTAGGTCTAGCAAGTTCCGTGTTTAATTTGCATTCAGATCACTGAGGTTATAACCTGCCATCCAGCGTTTCACTGAGCTAAACACGCACCAAATTTAGCAGAGTTATCATAAGTTGCTGCCAATGAACATAATTCCCTCAGCAATGCAGTATTTTCCCCTTTATTTGTTTCTTTCCTCGCTTCCTTTTTATGCTTCTGCTATTTTAGACTATTGTGTTGGTTCACCTGTTCATTGCAGTTGGGGGACACAATTGATTGGTGTTTGCCAAATCATGGAAACTTGGATCCCGGTTTAAAAAGGAAGAATTAGTTCAGTGGGAAAAAAATGTCAGCCGTGTTGTTGTTGGGCTTTTTCTTCTCCTTGCATGAATTCCAAAAGTTCTTATGCTGAATAAAACTTTTCTGCTGTGACCTTTGCTCCGGGGACTAGATTTAGATCCTAAGGACCTTGCAGTTATTTTTCTGTCTGCTCTTGGAAACCAGCACTTGTTTAAATGAAAGGGAGCTGCTTCACTTGAAATCTACTGTGTACCCTCTCCTGCCAACAAAGATCCATAGGATACTGCAAATAAGCTTAATTCTTCATTTTACTGCAGATTTTCTTTCTGATTTTAGGTCAGTTATGTAGCTTTGGATATAAATTCCCCATTCTTCAGGTGGGATTATTTTAATTATTCTTTGTTTTTCTTGAAGATTTAAGCTCTTTAGAGCAGGTTATTTTCTGTGCTGGTTACTCTTAGTGCTTTACCTAGTTTACTAAAGCTGTGATCTAACTGAAGCCCCCAGGGTGCCAGGGACAACTGGGTGACTTTTTCAGTTGAACGGCTTATTTGCTTATTATTTTTTTCTCCTAATAAGAGATAAATAGTCAAAAGAAATTTCTGTGTAATGCTGATGAAACATCTTAATTCAATTAAACAATGCAATGTAACTGGGATTTTGCTCCAGCAGAGGAAATTACTTGGAAAACCACTGCAAGATGTGAGCGTATTCTCTGTGCTGTTGCTGCGAGTCCTCTGCTGTCTTTGAGCTGATGGAATGGGATCATTTATCTCGGATGCTTTAAGAATCTGAGATCCTGGGTTCAATTCCTCCTACTGTAAACCGAAACTCTTCCTGATTGTTCTGCAAGGAATCCACTGTGTTTTGCTACCACCTTGTATTTGTGTATTTATTGCGATTATGAACTGGGGCAGTGATGGTAGGGATGGATGGATTGGGGTGAAGTGCTGGGCTGTGTGTGCATTACCTGGGTGAACTACAGTGTTGGTCAGGCAACATGTGCTGTAAATGTTGAGGCTTTTATTGTTTTTATTTTTAAAGAAGAAGCCCAACGCAGCTGGCGTGCTTGTTAGCATCTCCGTGAAGGAGCAGAAGAGACAGGATTACATTCCTGTGCCATAGGGGTCCATCCCTTCATCGTCAAAATGGGGCGGCACGGGTAGAGCTTTTCTCCCCTGCTGATTCCCATGCCCTACCTGCTGTACAGATAAACAGGGGCCGCAGCTCTCCGGGCTGGCGCGTTTCACAAGCACTAAAACTCACTTTAGGAAAGACAGCTGTTGCCAGGCTTAAACATTCTCCCTGTGCCCCTATAGTGTTCATGCTGTGTGTTGAAGTGCTCTGTATGAGATGTCCACGTTAATAGGACTGGGCTTTATGTCGTCTTATGTTCTCCCTCGGATTCCCTCTCCCTAAAAAAGGCAAAAGGGCACATAGATTAGCTTTCATTTTGAAGGATCTGGCTTGAAATAAGTGCAGACGTCTGGCTATTCTAGGGGGTTTTGTTTGGTTGTTTTTTTTTCCCCATCTTAGCTTCAGCTGTCTAAAAAGGACTTTATCACTTCCATCTCCCTTTCGGATTGATCCCCAAAACCCTTGGGTAACACAAGGATATTTCCTAATGCTTAGAGGCAGAACAACATGAATGGAGAGGCCTGGATCGAATTCCCACTGATACCGAGTTCCCCAGTCACTTTAAACAAGTCACATAACCCTGTGCCTCAGTTTCCCCCGCAATGCACTGTTACCAATTACCAAGCAGTGGGAACAATTTCAGCTTCTCGAATAGGAGTTTCTGGTTTTATTTCCATGTTTCTACTGCAAGGAGGATTTCATACCCATGGCAGAGTTGGATTGTTGTTGTTTTACTGTATTCTCCATAGTCCTTGTAACCCTGCCAAGGCAGAATCAGTGTCTCAGATCTGTTGCTGCCGCCGGTGAGACCAGAACCCACAGAGAGATGCAGCCTCCCCAGCTCCCCGCGCGCTCCCGTCCCCCCTTCCAAGCTCCGAACCCCACAGTGATCCCGTCTCTTGTCTTAGGGAGTCAAAGTCCTTTGTTCCCTGCTAAACCCTGCTCTCCTGCAAAGAGCTGCTGTTCTGCCATCTGTCTCTTTATGAATTTTTTAGTAGACTGGATGTTTGTGGGGAGTCAGTAACTTAAAGTGCACTATCCAGCCATTCGACAAGTGGTTCTGTTAGTGCATCATTTGTTTCTTTCTTTCCCTTTTTTTTGGTTAAACCCGCTCTTTGAGGCCAAAAGAAAATTTCCTTACTAGTTTGCTGTCTTAAAATCTTTGCGTACAATCACTTAAATCTCGTAGATGGAGTAAGTTGGAGGCTAGTTGGTTTCACTTAATATTTTATTTTTGAATGTTGACAGACAACAGATTTTCCAGCAAGCTGGTGAGTCACAAGAAGCATAAAGATCTCTCTGAGTGTGCTCGAAAAATGAAGAATGGACTTGTGATTAAGGGACTAGTTGGAGCTGTGCAAGTCTGGGTTCTTTTCCTTTCTCTCACTTGCAGGCTCCCTATATTTTTCTAACCATTCACATAGACTGTGTTTAACAGTAAACCAAGGCTAAACGTGCTTTTCTAGCTTTCACTGATAACGTAAAGATACATATGCTGAAAATCAATGCATGAAAATACTATGGTGGTGTGGAAAACTGTTGCCGTTAGACTGAAGATTGTTTTGGAATGATTTAAAAGTTGTTCTCCCTCAGACTGGTAGTTGCTGCTGGCTGGGCTGAAGGTGTTACTGCTTCTGAGACTCAGCCAGAATTAAATGAGATGAGTTTAAATTGCTGTTGGTTTCTGGCACTGATTTATTAGGAAGGTAACAGAACAGGAACCTGATTTCCACCAGCTTTTTGTACCCGTGACTGTCCTGAGCAGCTCACCTGGGCCTGCTGAGTGCAGCATTCGCCTTTTTGGGTATGTTAGAGGGAAGAAAGTAATGGGTGGAGTGTTAACCACCATTGATTGCTTTAGTTCCACCAAGCCTGTTACTGGAATAGTTAGCACATGTTCTGGTTTCAGAACTGCAAGGGGAGCATGGTTAAGTCTGAGCAAGGACGTACTATATAATTTAGAGAAATAAAATCTGACTATTGCTACTACTGCCTGGAAGCCTTAAGAAAAACTAAGTCAGAAGACAAGACCCAAAGGATTTTAGCCATTCTGCATAGATCAGATAAACTTCCATGATGTGTTAGTGCAGTTTGGACAGCAAGCGGGGATGGATTCCAGTTGTGCTTTAGCTAAGAGAAAAAACATCGGTGATGCTGGTTTAATCCTGTTTAAATTGAAGCTTTGTCCCTACAATAAGGAGGATTTGATCCAGTTTGTGGTGTTCTCGTGAACAGCAAGTGAGGGGGTTAAATGGCTGCTGATAATACGGGGTCTCGGAAGAACAGATGAGATAGTGCGAGGAGCCCTTAGAATCAATGGCTTTGGTAGCAATCAGGAGGGGAATGAAATAAAAGTTTCCCATGAACTAAAGCGCCCCTGGGAATAGAAGATGAGGATAAATTCACTGTGTAAAAGAAATTCTGGGCATGTAGAGCGGTAGCATGTGACATGGGATCTCTACAACTCGCAGCCTTGAAAATGGATCCACATTTGCCTGGATCCATCTGCACTCATCATTGAAAATGCCAACATTTCAGAGTATTTGTATCCTCATGAAAGCATCCGCTGTGTATTTATGACCTCAAATACTCTTCCTTACCCCTTTTGCGCTCCTCTCGGCCTCTGTCTAGACCTGGTTTTACAGACTTGTCACTTCATCTGCCCTGACCTTTTTTGTTACTGCCTCTTACTTTCCTTTTGAACCTTTTGTCTCTGTCCATCCCTTCCCTGTGTGTTTCTTTCACCATCTGTTTCTGGTGGGATCTCGTATATTTTCTACTCTGTAAATACCCCAGGATTTCAGTCTCTGAAGCGAGTGCTTCACATCTGAAGAAGGCCCCCAATTAATATGCAGCGTTTCCTGCTTTCGGACAGACTATGAAATAATTTGTCCTGCTCAGAACATCCCCCAAAGTCCTTGTAAAATGAAAACATGGTTGAGATTGAAAGTATATAACATATATCTGAAACTTGAGTCAGTTGGAGATGGGCTCATAATTTTAAAGATATTAAGAGCTTCCATGACTTGCCCAAGATCACGTTGGAGTTTTGACAGAGTGAGGAGCGGAATCCAAGTCTCGTGTGTTCCAGGCTGGATCGTGTAAGCGTGTCTTGGAACAGCATTTTCTCTCTGCAGCTCTAATTCACATTCCCATCTTTCTTTCTCTCTGATTTGGATTTAATGTGCTGCTGTTATCCAACCTATATTTTTTTTTTCCTCTCTATCTCCTCTTCTTTGCTAATTTCCTTCACAAATAAATACTTATTTCTCCATGGGCGTTCCATTTATAACTCCACGTTTAGTGGCTTTTCCTTCAAGTGGAGTCCATTGAGCTTGTAAATTGTATTGGATCACTGAGCCTATAATGAGGCTTCTAAGTCCAAACAGTGCAAGTCTGCTGGGATTTTATTGTTCATAAAGCTTCTTCCCTGGGGAGTGATAGAGCCATTAGGTGTGTGCTGTGTTTAATATTTGGTCATGACAGGAAGCAATAATTTTCTATCTTTTACTGTGACTCCCGAGTTGTTTTTAAGCAGTCAGCTTATTTGAGTCTCGGTGAATGGGAACCCATTAGGCAAAAGGATTCGCTCTTTCCTACACGGCTTTGTATTTTTTCCTACAAAGGTTATTTCAAGAAAATAAATTAAAATGAAGTGGCAACTGATTGCCCTATGGTGGCTTTTAATCACTTGCTTCTCCTCAACTCCCAAGCGCTGTCACACCCGACAGGAGACGGCGTAAAGCTGATTTCACCAGCTGATGGCATCACTGGTGCTGAAGGCAGTTTTAAAAAACTGTATTTCAGCAAAGAACACCCACCAGGGCTCCTATTTGTACGGTATGTTATGGGACTGGGGATTTATCTGGTGCAAAACTACGCCAAGCTTCCTTTAATTCCAGCGGAAGCAGGAGCAAGGTTGGATTCCAATATTCTGGAAGTGGTTGTATATTCTAGCGGGAAAAAAAATGCAAAAGCAACCAACAATTTTGGGTATCTCCTCAAAGATCTCATCCGATTTCTCCGCGGGATGTGCCATCGGTTCACACTCTTCTCACGCTTCCCATTGTTGCTGCTGACGGCACCACCACGCTGCTTTTTAGCCTGATTATTGCAGGTGTTTGCTTGCTCTAGTTAGGGCTGTTCCTTTGCTCCGGGGGAAAAGTTTCCACTGCTGTATTTTCCCGCTGGGTCCTTGTCTTGATCTTTGCAGCTCTGTGCAAGAGGCTTGTAGCAGAAAGGGAAGAAATAATTGCCTTGCTCTTATGACTCTGTCCCCAAGAGCTGTGTTGCAAAAGCACGACTGCACAGGGTAGGTTTGCATTAACCAGATACACACATGTTCCTTCTCAAAACTCCAAACCGGAGAGGAAGATCAAGTGCTTGAGAAGAGGTGGCATAGGGAGGGTAATTACAGAGGCGTTTAAAGCAGTTGAAAGCCAAAATGCAGTGAAGAGATGAAATTAGCTGATGGCATAAAGAAATTAGACTTGAAGCCGAGAGGGTTGATGCCAATACAAATTGGATTTAATTATTTTTGAAGAGATGTGGTGAGGTTTTCTTATGCAACATTGATAAAAAGCTATTTCAGCAAATGGGTCCCGATTCAGCAAAGCAATTAGCACTTGATACTATTTAGCATCAACATCAAGAAGCACATAAATATTTTGTTACAACTAAGTCCTGAAAAGAAGAATGAAACTGCGCAGATTCTCATCTCGGCTTTTGGTTTGTTTCACATTTGTACATTTTCCATAAGAAACAAGTTATAGAAATTTGTTTTTTTCTGAAAAGATGAAACTTGGATTCTCACGTTCACATGGATCTAAATGGAAAGTGCTGGTTTGGGCTCTCGGTAAAGCTGCAGGGGTCTGTCTGCTTCAAACATGCTCTTTATGTTATGGATCTAACATTTTTATTCTGGATAGTTTTAAACGATCTTTGAGTTTATAACTACTAGAAATGTCACTGGGTCTTCAAAATAAGATTGTGCTGGATACTAATTTGGAGTAGGAGTGAATACTTGGAATGGCGATTTTCCAAATCTCTCCTCTCACTAGGAACATGGGTGCTCGGTACCTTGAAGAAAAATAACGGTGACTTTTAAGGTTGAATCGGTGCCAGTATAAATCCTTCTACTTGATGTTGACAAAATATCTGGTCAGGCAAAATTCCTCTGCTAAAGAGGGGAGGAAAAGTAGACAGTGTTGTGTCAGTGTCACTTGTTGACATAGAACCTCAAAAAAAACCTCCTCTGGGATGGTTTGGTTTAAGGATGTTTTCTCCTTTATCTCAAGCATTTCCCAGCATTCCTTCAGGAACATCTGGTTCTCTCATTTTCCAGCTTAGCTTTGGTGCCTTCAGAAAGTAACACTGCCGGTTTCTTTCTATTTAGCCAAACGCCACAAGCAGGATGGCAGCCCTGCCTGGTAACCGGCCTGAAAGATTGTCGCCCTTCAGAAATAGTGACCGTAACCACTTCTGTGATGGGTGACGCAACTGCGTTCCACTTCGGGCAAAACATATGTTTGTGTTGTATATAAAGACAGGTGAAGTTTTGCCTTGTTCCTGCACTCTTATTGTATGTTGGGTGGATATTTTGCCCCACTTGAGAGCGCTACTTTAGCAAGAGAAAAATGCTATATTTATATGCTACATATATATATACACAAATGCTCTTTTTGCACAGATCAAAGCTGATTTTAGAGCAGCATGGACTCCCTGGCTGATGTGAATTGTCTTGCAGCTCAATTTATATCAGCTAAGGCTTGTGTGTAACACTCATGGATATATATTGTGCAGGTTTGAGAGCATCCTTTAATGGCAGATGGTACTTCTGGGCAGGAGAACTGGGCTTTAAGGTTTGGTGAATGATTCAGTGCTGGACTAGGAGTCTGGACTGGAAGATCAGGGCCTGATAATAGGTGGAGCTCAGCTGGAGGCTGGGGAAGAGGCAAGAAGCAGCTGGAATGGGCAGGAAAAGTGGGCTTGGGGGTCAGGTATGTGCAGAGATGGGGAGGAATTATATGATAATGAAGGATTGTACTGTATATGTCAAAAAGCATTTAAATTAGAGTTGCATCTTTAATCTTAATTCTAGCATTTTCTAGATTCTGAAGGAGTTTTTATGAGCTCGGTGACGTTCCTGTACTTCATTTCTTTGGCATGTGAAAGACTTCCCATTGACATCACTGTGAGCTGCAGGTGCAGGTGAAGTTTTATCTTCCTGCAAGCTTTAATATGTGTTTAAAATGTTCTTTTAAATCCCCTGTATCTCTTACATACGTTATTTTCTGTGTGTAAGAAATCTGGAGCAGTTTCCTGAGCTGTTTTGAGGCAGTGTCATTGCTGGCAAAGAGCAGCACAGGGTAGCTGGTAACATACTAGTTCTACGTAGCTGTATAAAATAGCCTGCAGCACAATGTGATCATACCCGTGTATAGTACCTACAGGATTTTAACTGACTACCAAGATCTCGCTCAGCTTAACGCTACACAAATCAAGTCTCTCTGTCGCTGCCTCCTCCTCCCTGCCCAGATACAACATCTCAAGTACACCCCGTGGTCCTGAACTACTGAGTTAAAGCTGAAGTCGTTAGAGTGACAACTTGATCTGAGTCGCAGCCCTTCCCCTCTAAGATCTGAACTTGAAAAATGAGCAGGATGTGTTTGCCCCTGCAGCTGCGTCCAGCCCACCCTGCAAGCGCTCAGCACAAGGCTGCAGAATGGAACAGGATGGGCAGTACGGGTGATGAATTGGTGTCTTTATCCCAGGAGAATGAGCGTTGCAATGTGCTACCCACTCTGTTCTCCTGTCACCTGTGGTGTGTCATATCCCCTCGACACACGAGGAACTTCAGGTCTTAGTGCCATAAATCTAACTTTTACTCTTCAGTGTGCTTTTCCCCTTGCCCCTGAAGATCTGTATAATGTTTGTTCTTCTTCTGAAAAGGTATCTGTTGCTTTTTGACTGCGGTGTGTTAGCAGCACGTCCTTTATCCGTGTGCAGACCCACCTTAGAGCAGAATAGATTATAAGTTCTGCAATGTAGGGGTTTTGTCCTGACACTTTGTACAATACCTAATGGATCAGGGTCTCTAGCTATTCTAAAACAACGCGATCATTTCAGCTGGCGCCCGATGCTGATTGTTCCAGCCATTGAGATGTGCTTGTTTATTCCATGAACTCAAGGGCAAAGGTCTCCTTTCTCCCCATGCCACAGGTGTTTGAACCAGTGTGATACATCTTAAAGTAATTCATAGAAGTAACTGAATAACCACCATTTAAATATTTTCAGCATTATGTTTTAAAAACTGGCTTCCAGAATTCATAACTTTTCTCCTATTTGGCAAAACATTTCAGTAGGTTCTGTCAGTTGTTGAAACTGTTGTTAAAAATGAAAAGGTTCCCTTTATAAAGCCTTGTTCTATCCCAAGCATGCTCTTGCAAAATTGTGATTTTTTCACCAAGAAAAAGTAGCCTCAGACTCAAAATTAGGGATAACTCAAGCTGGATTAAATCCCTCATTAAAACGATTCTACTCAAATACCCCAAATAATAACTGCTAATGACAGGGTCTCTTATTTCTAGACTGCTGGTTTTAATTGATGTTATTTGATCTGATCTGTTTGCTGGTCATTCAGTGGCAATTGAAACAAGAGACGGCTTTCTGAGGGCCTATGTGAACAAATAATTTACTACCATAGTAGCATCGCTGGAGAACTTCTGACAAAGGGTAAAAATCCTGTTAAAATCTGTGCCAATACGAAAAACTGGCTTTTAGTCCATTTTTGTTTGGACCAACATTTGTATCCCCAAATGTATTATACCCGTATGTTCTCCCCCAGCTCTAGGACCAGTAGCTCTGCATTACTGCTATATCCATATGGAAAACTTCCCACTAGCATTATCCACCTAGACATCCACCAACAAAAAGAAGTTCCCCCTTATCCCATTGAAAATTTCCTGTCTTGCACGGTCCCGTCTCTCTCCTAAGCCGTGTTTTCTCCTGGAATTGACTATTGTTTTGTCAGCCCACCCATCACAAAGCAGAGGTCACATCAACATGACCTTTTGCTGGTACGAGGAGGCTGCTAAATAATTCACGTGGCCAACTTGATTTCGGGGTCCACATTTGTTTTTTCCACTCTCCTAATCAAGATGCTCATTTAATTCTATTCCAGCACCTGTTCAGCAATTAACACCCTACAATTTGCATCTTACCCTGACATTTGCTATCTTTCCAATTAGTTTTTATATCAGTATAATTAGGTAGGGTTATTACAGTGCATCAAGCAGGGTCGAGGATATTCCCAAGCCTTTAAGCTCTTTCCCAGATTTGTTTAGGGAAGCCACTAAGGGTAAACGGTTGATTAGGATCACTGTTTTTCTTCTTCATTCAGATCAGGCGAAAACTGTTTCCCCATGTGGCTCATGAAAGATCAGGGAAATATGTCAGTCTGTAAGAACTAATATTATGTAGTTCATGACTTTTTGGGTGAATTTACAGGGGATTAGAAGTAAGGGTCAGGCTATGTAGCCACTTGCAGTAGCATTCATGAGGGGACATTATGCTCTTGCTTCATATTAAGCTAAGCAAATTGCAACAATCATTTTAATTTTTAAAATAAAATTTTGGGTGGGGGACAAATGGAAACTGGAGGGCACCCTGTCCATATTGAAAACTTAGCTTAATTGGTAAAGATTATGGGAGTGAAATGACTGTTCTTAACACCTTTAATTTAAATTTATGAGAAGGAAGGTGTTGCTGTTCAGCAATCATTAGTTTGGATTGTAGGCTCTTTGAGTCAAAAATTGTCTTGTGGCCAATATATATAGTGTTGAGCACAGCGCACCTTCCTAATCCTGCTGCACTGCCAGGAGCACAAGAGGAGGCTCCTTGCTGCTACTGTTGATTTTTTTATAATATATTTTTTTTATAATATATTTTTTTCCCATCAATATACAGTGCTGACATAAGGGAGACTGAGGTGTGTGTAGGGGAAGTGGGACACTAGGAGGTGAGATCTATAGCATGGATGAGAGCGGAGAAGTTTTTTCTGATCTCACATCGCCCAGCTCTGTGTGGTGCTTCTTTCTCATGTTTGGTTTGAAATGATCTCCCTCCCAGCCCCCAACTCCCCTGCATCTCTCTTAATTCTGTGGGTGCATACAAAGACTGTATTATCAAGAGGCAATATTGCCTTTGGCAGGATTGCGGTGAAGAAAAGGATGCGATTGTAGGTCTTGCTGGGTAAAGTGAAGAGGTGGATGAAACCCCCCGCCACAAAGCAGCACCCTTCATATCTGGTGTGTTGCTGCTGAACCTGGTTGTTATTCTGAGCCTGTCTGCAACGTGTCTTAATGACGCTGGGGCCCAAAGGAGGAATCAGCCCCCTCCAATTCCCCAGCCTGGAAAAGCTGGAGAGAAGCACAGATCTCATGTGTTGGGTTGGTACAGCCAGGGCTACAAGCAATTCTATGCAATAGATTTACTCTTGCGCAATTTAATATGATGTGTTTTAATGAGCTTCATCTCTCCTCATTGTGTCTTTTTTTTTAATCTCCAGTTGTTCTATATGGGTAGCTGAACAGGCTTAGAAAAATACAGGGTAGAAATGTCTTGGGAAACTGAGGCAACAAGGAAGAAGTGGGATGGAAAAGAAACCTGGGGAGATGAGGTTGATTAATGGGAATGATCAGATCCAGAATAAGAAAACAAGGCCAGAGATCAGACAAGAGTTTTGAACATGAAATCTCATTTTTGTGGGTGAGATCTCGGTCTTAGGACTGGGTAGAGATCTCAGCTGTGCAGTACTCAAGAAGTTGAGGGTTTTTTTTTAATATGTTTTATTTTGGTGACTTGAGTCAACAGGAAGGGGAAAGCTGACCCTCTGCCTTGTGAACCTTTCCCCTTTCCTGAAGCTTTTCTTGGGCTTCAGTTACATTTCCAGGTTTGTGTTGGGATGTGCTGCAGTGAGGGGAGGAAAGGGGGGAATCCTGGAGGTTTTATGGAGTGGGAGGAAAGGGTTGGAGTTAAAGAAGGGGAAGCAGAACACAGAGATGCTGTAATTCACTCCCTCTACCGGTGCCACGGAACCAGCCTTTGATTTCCCGAGTTCATTGCTCTTAGTCTGTATTTGAGAGCAGAATCTGAGGTAAGAATCAAGGTAGCAAAGTATTCCCGTTCATTGAATCTCCCTCTTCCTAAGTTAAATACTATTCTAAAGTGGCTGTAAATGCTCTTAGAAGTATGAGAAAGGACAATTTGTATAAAGTAAATTAAAAAGGTCTCTTTATTGACATTTCCTATCAGATTTTTCAAATTCATAGGCTTCAGCTGGATGCTTATCAAGGCTGAACCCTGAGCAGTGTGAGGTTTACTCCAATGTTCACCCCTATCTCAGGGTAAAATCTGGAGTCTCATGTACTTAGTAGGTGCACGAGAGAGTAAACAAATAGTTCAGTTTGAAATGGTAACAATATCCTGTATTGTGTAGCATAATGTCATTATCTGATCACCTTGTCTGCACTGAAATATCACACTTCATCTTTCCCCTTAATAGATTTCACCTTGGGATGCAAATACACTTTGTCACTGCTGAGCAGGCTGGTTAATCCGATGCCTGGTTACCCTGGCTGAGGAGAGTTTCTGAACACGCGGCAGAACCCGCTTGGAGTGCTGAAAGGCTGGCGAGGGGGTGAGGACAGATTTGGGTTTGGGTGTGTGTGACAGTGTTGGGAAGGGATGGGTGTCAGCAGTGCCCGAGAGCTCCTCTGAAGCTGATCTGCTCATGGACCAAGGTCCTGAATGTTAAAAATATAAGGTTTAGTTCCATCATCACTATTTAGACAGAGATCCTCTGTGTTACTTAAGAGTTTATAATGGAAATTATAATTCAAATCTAATAGCTGGCTTGGAAAAAAATGCCTAAAGACAGCAGTGGATGTTACAGAAATTGCTGGCTCTTAAGAACTTTTGAAAATGAAGCCATTTCTAGCCTGTTGCTTTTGAATTTAAGAATCCTGCTCTAAATCATCATTTTATCTAATGGTAGGTAACACCAGCGACCTCTTTTCAGGTGAGAGAATGATGTTGGTTTGAAGAATCTTTCATCAAGTGTCCAAAGAGAAAATTTAACCTGTAGTCTTCAGTGTGTGTTCACAGTGTGTTTCTCTTTGAATCCTTAGGGTTGGGGCTGCTTTGTCAATGGAATCAGACTGACAGAAGTTCGGTCTTTTCCATTAGGTCAGCCAGTGCTCTCCCCAGCGCTGCCCTGCTAAGGAATCTCTGCTCTATTTTATTAATATATTCCCCGCTGTAACTTGGTGCGTTGCTTCCCTGAAGGCAGGTGCCCAGCATTAATGGGAGTTACACGCACTAGCGCAGGGATGTGTTGGATCATCAGCGTCTCTGGAAATGGAAGAAGAAAGAAACGAATTAAGTAAATGAATAATAATATTAATGATGTTTGCTAAATCTCTCCTGTAGTGCACTAGCCAGCGTAATTGCTTTAGTGCTTTGTGTGAAAGCCAGCAGGCTGATTGAGAAATATAAACAGAATTATTCCCCTCCCTTTTTCCCAAACAAGCAGATAGCCATTAATAAGGGTTCTTTGTTTCCTAAAAATAGGACCATGATGTGTGAGCAGGCAAGGTTTGTGTATGCAATCAGTACTAGCTACACTGCCAATGTATCCAGTTTCCTCTAGTTTTGGGGATCTCGGTGCGTTTACAGTTGTGTTAATAGAAGTGAAGTTTCTCTCTCTATATACATATAAATATTTGTGTGTGAGAGAACCTGCAGTGATCAGTTTGACCTGTTTTTTCAACACATTATTAGACTGAAATGATATAAAACTCTGCGAATCCTTTTGTAATCTTTAAAAGCAAATCTTGGGGAAAAGAATAATAACAAAGGCTTACGTTGCTAAAGTTGAAACCAAAGTTTGAAAAAAGAAATCCTTCAGGTTAGGTAATATCAGCAGAATATACAACTTCTTGGTTTCTCCTCCTTTAAATCTTGTGGGATGAGTGCAGTGATTGCAAGGTGTCGGGTACAAAAGGGACTGGCTGCTGTTTGGAAATAAATGAATTTGTAACATGAAAGGTCATGTAAAATATTTGGGAGCTTGGGAGACACTGCAGAACTCGGTTGGCACCATGAGAAGCTGTTTGGCTTGTTGGGTTTCCTGCACTGGACGGCTGCTGTGTCATTTTTCAGGAGCGTATGTGGGGATCGGGATGGTAAAGGGGGAATCCGGTGAATGTTTTGCTGCCTGAAACAGGTGAGCAAACTGATCAGTCGCTACCGTGTTCTATTCAAGGAGGCGTCGGAGGAGAAAACGCACTTGGGGAGCAGGGCCAGGCTGTGCATGGTCGCATTTTAACACCTCCCGTGCGAAGCAGGAGGCCGGCTTGGGGTGCTGAATTCCTGCCTGTGCAGTAAGTGTGTGCTGGGCAGCCCAGGCTGTCAGCAGCGGTTTGTGCTGAGGGCTGAGGGGGTTTGCTCGGCGGAGCCGTCGCAGCAGCCGCTAGGGAGCTGTCTTTAGCTCGGATTGCACCGCTCCCTCCTCACACCACCAGCAGCACACACTCACTATGTTTTCTTCAAGAATTTGTCAGTCGGGCTGTATTTATAGAGTTATAGCTAGACAATAATATTATCGCATCTCCTGTTACGTTTTGTAACGGCCTAGTGAGTTGGATGGTACATTTTTTTTCCATAGAGGAGCTTTCCCATTTCCTGCACCCCTTCTCCCCACGGTGCTCTCTATCTTAGATTGCCAAATCCTTTGTATCTTCTCAGAATCACCAGGGCTTGGCCACCTATTTTGAACACTTGGAAGGAATTTTTGCCCAACTTTTTTTTCCCCCACCAATAACTGTGTTGAATGGGTCGTCTCATTCACATTTCTCCTTCCAAACCTTTCTCCACGCCCCACTCCCCCCCGGCTGGTTCCAATAACACACCATGATGCTTCCCAGCATCCTTGTGATTTATCAGACAGCACCAGCAGGATCTGCTGAGCTGGGCTCTTTTTTCAGCTCCTCCCCTGAAGCTGCTGTTCGGTCTCTTGTTGCACAAGTTTACTCGACCGGTTGTTCTGCTTTCAAATGTTTCTAGTGGCAGCTTCTGTCTGTGGCTCTTGGTGCTAAGGTGCGAGCACAGAGGTATTTTATAGGAATTGTTATGCTATTACTCCAGCCGTTAGTAAAATCCGTCCTGTAGGATGTGGCCGTGCTCTGCAAACAGATGAGACAGTCCTGGGAACTTCAGTGCAGGAGGAGAAAGAAAATAACCAGAGGAGCGTGAGCCAGGAACTCTGGAGTTATAATCGTAGTATCTAATACACTTTCCCTCTCTGGCCTTAACCACATTGATTTAATGTCTTTGCTTCAATTT
Source organism: Nesoenas mayeri (assembly GCF_963082525.1). Lineage (NCBI taxonomy): Eukaryota > Metazoa > Chordata > Aves > Columbiformes > Columbidae > Nesoenas > Nesoenas mayeri. The sequence goes on along the minus strand of NC_137555.1, from coordinate 2,307,103 downwards.
CAGTAGTCAGTTTTGACTACTTTTGGTTGGAAGCCTCTGGTTAGGTTCCGTACTAACAAAGAGGAATAAAATTGTGAAAGAAAACTAATGCAAAACCTCATATTTTTTACTTATAACTTTAATTTATGAAAAACTGGACTTGCAGCTTTTCAGCCTGATTTAGGTGCTAATAAGCAGACCCTTCTTAGCCTGGCTTGTTACCGTATGACATTTCAGATTGTTAAGCCAGAACAGCAATATCGGGGCTTAAAGTTGGACTGAGTATTAAGTAAATGTGTGGAAATGTGTGATGTTCTTTGGAATTGCAGGCTGCTTGGGCAGCAGGTAGGAGCCCTGCAGCCCGTCTGCTGTGCCAGGGAAGGCAGGATGTGATTTTAGGAGGAAGGATATGAAGGATACGAACACGCTGTGACCTCCCACTGGAAAATGTCACCTCTGGTGGCTGGGAAGCAGGGCTGGGTGTCAGGGCTGGTTCAGAGCCCTGAGCACGGAAAGCCCAGACCCTTTCTTTCCATTTCAGGAGGGGTTTGTCTCATTTATCAAATGGAAGAGAGTTATACTCAGCTACCTTACTAACTATTTTCGTGACTGGAAGATGTTTAGATACTTAAATATTAAAGAGAACTGGGGGTGAACAAGAGCTAAATATCTTTTCAGACAGAAGGTTACAATGTTGGAAATTCAGTGGTGTGTTTCATGCCTTTAGAGCACAGAGGAAAATCCTGCACAGGGAAAACCCCTGAACTGCGCTCATTACAAGTCTTAATTTTTCTTGATTGAAATATTCTCTCAGCTTTGGATTTCAGCCTAAAATTTGTCCAACTGGTATATCTCTATATAGGAAATATTCCAAATAGGACTTAAAAGCAACTAATGCCTAAGTGTCTTTTACCACAGTAACATAACTGTAAATAAGTTCAAAAGATAACAATACAATGTCATGTTGGTTAAAAGAACAGGGTGGTGGTGGCTTTTCCTTACCAAACAAAAGGTACAACTTCTCTTGCTGTGTCTCTCTCCTTATTTGCTCGTACTTATGTCCTAAGGGGAGGTGGTTTTGTATCTGACGCTGTAGCTGTGACTCCCGAAACACCACAAACCTGACACCAGGAATCACTGACATCATTTATCAGTCACAATAGCTCTGCAGTTTTGTGTCCCCCTTTCCTATTCCACAAGGGGCATTGTGGCTGACAGACAGAGACGGGAGTTACTGGGGGCACCGGTGGCAAACTGGCATTTTGAGCTCATTCCCTGCAGCAGCAGCTGAACGAACGAGTCCAACACAGCGATCTCTGGCAAAAAGCACTGGCAAACTGAGTATTAATTAAACAGCTGATAAAGTTTCATTTGGTTAATTTTCCCTGCAATAAAACACTAATTATAGCAAAATGAGAACATTTCTGAGCGTTGCAGCAGGATGGGACTGAAATGCCGGTGAAAGCAGCCAGTCCCACACGTGGAACGGAACAGAGACACGATGCTTGCAGAGCCAAGGTATGAACCGAGTTCAACAGCAAGTGCTGGGCTTTGGTGGTTAAATCTTTTGATTAAGCCTTTTGTTTTCCATAAACAGCTTAGCAGCTCTATACTTAGGCTAATATAAGGAAACTTCCACTCAACTGCGTGATGATGGTGGTAATTAGAAATGGTTGGAAGGTGGTTGGTACTTTGCATAACAAGTCTAAAAATTAATAGTTACAAAGTTTTTTCTCTCTTAGCAAGAAGCTCTTGAAACTTGGAAGTGTATTTTCAGTTATTGGAAGGAAAAACCCCAACATTTTTTCCTGCCCATAAGTGCCTAGAAGAAGATGAGCAATTGCACTTCAGTATTTCTTGAGGCCAAAACATTTCCTGGAAGGAGCATAACTAATACTGGAGATAACTGTATTGTGGCTGTTTCAGATCTTTTTGGTAGAGGATTAGATAAGAGTTGGGGGATCCAGAGACAGAACCAAAGATGAAATTGTGGGACATGAAGGAGTAGGATTGTCAGCAGAAAGCTGTATTGTTCCTCTAGCTTTGTTTCTGCAGATGCCAACCAGCCCATGAGCTTGGTATCCCGCACACTTTGCTGCTGCTTCTGTCCTGTATGGGCCAGTGCGGCTTCTCAAATATTATTATTCTCTGTGTATAGGCCTGAAGGCAGGAGAATGAACTGCTGCTCTTCCAAGGTCTCTTTCAGTGTTAGTTTTTAACGAGCAAGTGTGTTGTATCCTAATTTCAATCAAATAACAATAATCACAATGCAGCGTTGAGCGTTACCACCCCGGTAGCGACATTCCTGGAAATGGAGCTTTCTGGGATCCATCCAGCAGGCAAGATCTACCCAGATGTCACCAGGGTGCTGGTTTCATGCATGATTTTCTGTAAAGGAAACCATGTTTCTGGTCGTCTGTCTCATCCTCTCTCCTCCCCCATCTCCCCCAGCCTGCCGTGGTGGTTGTTTCTCCTCTGAGGTTAAGCTACAGTTAGAGAGGATAAAATAATGAATGCAATAAGGAGAGGAAACCAGAGTTTCTTTTTAGCATTTCAATTTTATTTCTGTCAAATGACATTTCAGGAGTTGGAGCCTGTTAATGCTCTCTCCAAGGAGCAAGGTTTCTTTTGAGAGAAGAACTACAGGGAAATGCAGCAGCAACAACAAAAGTGCACCAGAATCCTTCAGACCTGGGCATTCTCTAAAGAGCTCTGCCTGTCATAATTTACACACCTTGCCTAATTCAGAGCACATGTCTCAGCTACAACAGGCATTCAGTAGACATGCTGCTGTCTTCCTCTCAGTGGGCCTGCTGTGAGTTTGTCAGCAATGCTGTTAACAATGACAAAGTAGTTCATCAATATATTTTTTTTCCCTAACACCAATATCCTAGAAGCAGCAAAAATCCTGCGCGCTGTTCCTGTGCAGCGTTCCCTCCTGTAGCCTTAGGGAGAACCGCGGTAGGTAATAGAGCTGCTGCTGGATGCCGGAACCTTGTTCTCCTTTAATCAAGAAATTGGCAGTTTGTCTTTTAATATAGCACTATCTGGGGTTCGTTCCGATATCTGTGAGTGAGATTATCTGGCTTGTTGGTTAGCTGCTCCATTAGCACAGAGCTCGGAGATTCTGCTGGGCCAAGGGCTGCGCTGCTCTGGAAGCAGCTTTGAATGCATTGCATATATGTCTACACGGGTTCCACTTGTACTCTGCATCCGATGTTCCAGCACTTGTAGGTGTGGAAGGACAGACTGCCTTGGATGCACGGTCCTGACAGTCCAGCTTTCAGGACCGAGCCTGCTCTGTGTCTTCTGTGTTGCACATGACTAAGTTACAAAGTCCTTCTGGATCCAGAAGCACTTGCAAATATGATGCAGAGATATCTGAGCTGGCTCTGCAGGAAATCCAGCTGGATGATTGCATTTCATGGGGTTTTTCCTACCATTGCAATATCTAATGCCAGCTGAATTGTGCTTTGTAATCCAAAAATCATCACTTGCATTTATCCGTGGACCTATAAGCTGCCCACGTGCCTCAGTGGGAATGATGGGTTAGGAGTAGAAATTTGTTGAATTTAAAGAATGACTTAAAACCACCACCAACAGAAAATTCAACTGTAACTGAAAAATTAGTTTGGAAGCTGGAAGAGGTCAGGGAGAAATAGAAGAGTGTTGGATGAGAATTCTGTCCAGCCCAAAAATTCTGATGAGACTCCTGCTGCACAATGAGCTGCATGTTTCATCCTAGAGGAACTATGTAAAAGTGGAAATGGGTAAAAAGGTAGAATGAAGGAATATAAAATAGTACAAGGCTTGGAACAGGGGCATAGTTTATTATGAAATAAGCAAAGAGAATATTCCATGAAATGGAAAGACTGCAGACAAAGAAAGAAATAGCATTATTTTGAGGTATAGTTGGCCTCTAGCATGTGTTCCCAGTCAATACTACAGAATTCAAGATTATCAGGGCTTATAAACATTCTGTATGGATGTGATTTTGAGGAAAGTTTTAGGAAGGACATAGCTAACTGCTTGGTGAGTTCTGACACTTATCAAGAACTCTGCAGTCATGCATTGCCGGGTTTTCTAGAGGGCTGAGCATAGGATTTGAAGGGTCAAATGTTGTGTGTGATGTGGCAACACCCCTGACCAAGGCTTGTGTGTTTGGCAGAGCTGCTGAACGAGCCCTCCTAGCAACAGATTGTGAGATCAAATCGAGCAAATAAACCACAATGGGACGTAACAGATAAGGCAATCCATAGTTTCACCTTTTTTCAATGCGAAAGTGTGACATAATCCATACGGTTTATTTTATCGTCAGTCTCCGTTTATGACGTGGGTCTGAGAGCAGCCATGTGTAGCCCGGCCAGCTGAACGGCATGTGGAACACGTTGAACCACGGCAAATTTACTGGCCAATAAAAGGATGAATTCCATGGTTTCCCTGTTGCTTTTATGAATATCTCGTTGCTCCTCAGTTTTCAGTTTCTGGTGCTGTGTGAGGAAGCACTGGATGGACTGGGCAGCTTGGGAAACAGCCTCTTGGAGCTGCCCAAGGAACCCTCTGCTCTGTTTGCCTCCTCCTTCCCCCTCCCTGCTGCCCAAGGAGCTTGTCTGACTCATGTCTGGCCTTTACAACATGTGGTAAGAGTTAAGAGGAGGGGAAAAAGCAAAATAAGACCAAAAAAGAAAAGGTGGGGGAAGGGTAGGATGCAAAGGTTCCACAGAATTTAATAAGACTGCTTAGAATTTATGCTAAAATCCTACAGGGAAAGTATACACCCCTCCACCCCCCGTCCCTGGTGTTTTTGCAAGTTTAGAGCCAAGAAATGTAAAATTTGGGTGGAGGTGTCAGAAAAGATATGGAGGTAGAGCTTGCAGGTAGGAAAGAAATGAAGGAAGGGGTGTTAAAGGAATACAAAGTTAAAGCCTGGGCTTGGTGGAAATAGTCTTAAAGCTGTTGAAGTCACATTCCATTTTGTACCAGCTGGAGGTTTGTTCCTCTCCCAGACAGTGGTTGGGAACGTTGATGGAACTTGCACTTGGCTGCAATGTTGGGTGTTTAAGGGAATAAAATGGATATTGTTGGAGCCAAAGCTGCAGAATCCATGTTTTTTCAATCCCATCCATATTTTTCAGACCCATAGAAGATGGTTTGGAATTGTTTCTAAATATAAGGATCTGTTCAAAAATATAGCTCAGCTGCAGAAGTTTCAGGGCTGGATTTAGTTGGTCCTTGGCCTTTCCAGTGCCTCGATCCAGAGCTGATGGGCACTGATCTCGAGTGCGTTGCTAAGCAGGGTCTAAGTGCTGGGCTTGTTAGTGCAGATCCTACAGGGAGAGTTTGTGTTTTCCCTTGGATGTCTTAAGGACACATTTGCTTGTGTTACCTCTGTGTGGGCTTTTTGGCTGCTCACGTACTAATTTGTTGACATAAGAATATAACCATCTTTTCAAGCAGCATCTGCTTGTCTTTCTTCCATGAATTCTGCATATTTTCTGCTCTGTTTTTCCAAAAGCCACTGGGCCTACATCCAATAACCTCTCCCCAACTCTTCCAAAAAGTGTTTCCGGCAATTGCCCAACAGCCTGTATAAAGATGAGGAAAAAAGGGACTTGACTGCATGAGAACGATTGTAACAGTGCGACAAATATGAATAAAACAAACCCCCCTGCCCCCAGCAAAACGTGTAATCAGTGGAGTCCACAGCGATGGAGTTTAAAAGCCAGGCCTTGGGGTACAGTTGCAGCAGCGCAACAAAATCAGTTTGAAATCTTCTCACTTAAGGCTTTGATTTGTGTTTATTTACAGTACATTAGTTTCAGATGGTGCCTCTTTTTCACTGCAGAGCTGGTGAAGTTACTGAAGTCATAGACAAAGATGTAGCTCAATGTGCCGCTGAAGGTGTGTTTAAGCTGGGCTTAGCTGGCTTTTACGGGCAGCCCCAGGTCAATGCTGCTCATTGCATTTTGCCAACTCTGCTCCCCCAAAAAGCAGCAGCATGGAGAGCCGAGGGCAAAAAGTTTGAAACCCCACAGGTCAATTTGTGAGAGTTTGTCTGTCAGCGCGTTAACTCGGGCAAGTTTCTTGATGAAAACCAACTGAACGATAAATAAGGTATATCAAGGATGAACTTGTGCGCTACCCTCGCGCTTCGCGGGTTGTGAATACGGATCATCGAGCTCCTTTGGAAATGAGATCAGTCTCTTCACGCAGTGCCAGATATAGCTCTTAATTGCCCTGTTGTAATGTGTTATTCCTTTGCTAATAGTTTGAGTTATTTCTTTGTTAACCTTTACACAGCCAATAACAAATTAAACATCATTATCTGAGTTTAAAATAGGCTGTAAATCTTGAAGCCCTGGTTAATACTCAGGTACTTACAACGAGGGAGCAATAAAAGGGCATTTAATGACACTCTGAAACGCAACGTGGGAAGTGTTATAAGCAAAAGAGAAGAAAACAGGGCAGTTATGAATTGTCCATGGAAAGATAAGTTTACATAGATGACAGTGTTCATAAAATGTGTCTCTTTCTTACCAAATTATTCACAAATAACACAGTTCCAATGCTCCAAATTGCTTTGACTCAACAAAATTTAAGGCATATAGTAAAATTTTCAATGAAATCACTTGATGTTCTGCAAATAACATTAGGATGAGAAACAGCATCGACATAAGAGATTGGAAATGTTGATCTGCTCTCTGTTAGGCATATTTATTCCTTTCTCTATCAAAGCAAAGGTGCAGGCACAGCCAGCTCCTGTTTTCCAAGGGCGCTGCTCTTGGTTTGTGTCAAGGTGTCGTGTTCCATGAGACCTGGATGTCAGTGTTGGATGTGGGCTAAAAATGTCAGTGCTTTCAATCTGGAAGATGGCAAGAGAAATGGTGGTGATGAGTTTGGAAGGTGTTTCCCTCTGGTATTGAGAGAACAGTTCCCTCACAGATGTGCTAATAATTCGCCACTTGCAACTGCGCACATTGAACCCTTCTCTCCTACCCTGCAAAAAAAGAACGGCAAGAAACCACAGAAAATACATAGAAAATATTAATTGGTGCGCAGTTTGGTTGCATTAGAACTAAGATAGATATTGCTGGTAGGCTCAGAATGACAAGAGGTCAGAAGATGCAAAACAGTGTATCTGTCTGGCTCCCCTGTACCCACCTTGGGGATAAGGAAGGACCAAAATCATCTGATTTTCCTCAGCATTACATTCACTTCACTAAGGCTGGGAGCAAGAGGATTAACAGACGTTTAGCTCTATATCCTTGGAATTGTAGAGTGAGCGTGTGTATATGTACACACACTTAATTTTTTGCTTGTTTGGAGCACAATCCCTTAAAAATCTGGCCAGTCAGCAAAAACTTTTAGTCTTCTCTTCATTGTGCCTCAGGGTGGGGACCTGGAGCGGGGCCTTTTCTGTGCTGGGAGGCTCCCGGTTCCCATCGTCTCTAACCCTGCTTATCCAGGGGAACCTGGGAGTCCCCTGAGATGGTGGATAAGTGGGATTTATACTTTTATATGAGCTGGCCTGGCAGAGTTTTCAATGGAATATAATGAGAGTCTGTCCGAGTTGGGGATGGAGGGCTGTGTGAGAAAGAAACCCTTCCTAGCTCAGTATGTTTCTTAAGGTTTAAAGCATTTTTTATCTTACGGTTGTAATTTGCCCTTCTTGGGGAGTCAAGTCCATTCTCCTGTAACCCAACATAACCCAATATAAAGGCAACTTTCCTTTCTGCAGCACTTTGGGTGGGGGCTCAGAAATTTTCCTGCCTAAGGAACCAACCAATTCACATGAGAAGAGATGAACTGCAGAAGATGGTAAAGAAAAGCAAGCACAGACTTGAATTCATTTTTAAAAATCACATATGCATATATTTATATATTACAACAACAAAACGCTGTTGCTTGTTGCTCTTGATTCCTTGTGTGCCATTGGCATTCAGAAAGCAGCTGTGATGAGCATCAGGCTTTTGAGGATGTGGAGCAGAGCTGCGGGGTTGATTCCCTTGGCCATTTAGGGCTCTGGAGCAGAGCCGAGAATGAAACCCAGCATTTTGGAATTGTAATGTTTTGTCTTAAGTGTGATGGTTTGTTTTGGAAGATGAATAGTTGGCTCTGATGATGTAGCCAGATCCCAGTTTAGGAACTGGGTCATTGCATTTCCCTACCTAGGATTGCTGATGAGGTTATTGAATAACATCTGTCCTCTGTGCCGTGATATAACTGGGTTTAAATACATTCCGCACCATATATGACTGCATTTCTATAGGGGGTAACTCCTACTTCTTTTTGCACCTACTGAAGATATTCCTTCACCTGTATTTCCTTAAAAATCTCTAAAGATGAAATCCACTGCAGGTTGGCTTGTGCAGAGGAGCGTGTTTGTCTTTGCTGTTGGAGATGGCGGCTTTTGCTACCACCAACCTAAGCCAAAGATGAGAAAGATGTGGGGAGAGGCCAGATCCTGGAGGTGTGCACAGCTCTTGTGACCTCCTATGTCTCCGTAGGAAACACTTACTGGGTTGTGCCCACAGACAGGATTTTTATTGATGTGTATTTTTTTCTAAAGGTGCTTGTTTATCTTTTTAACTGTTGAACCCCTGTCATCTTTTATTGCTACTTGGAAATCTATTTTGAAAGAAAGACAAAAGATCAGCTGCTTGGTTTTGAGCCTTGTACAATCAAGTAATACGGCGTTTTCGTTTTATGTAGAACAAAACATAGGGGACTCGATGACAAAAGTGCGGTTCCCCTTAATCCCACTGTACTACGGTGATACGGAGATAAGTGAAGAAAGCCTGAGAATCCAAACTCTCCACTTGCTGTAAAGGGCCAGAAACTCTGTGAAGTTGCCTTTAGTGCAGCTTCTCGGTACTGCTTGACTTGGTTATTTATTTTGCACTCGAAGGGACTTTGGGAAGTTTGTGGTGCACAGGGGGCAGCGAGATGACGAGGAGCTGGACTCTGGGCATCATTAAAGGTGTCAAAGGTCGGCGATCTCAAAATTGACACACTTGACCCATTTCCTTGCCACGCTGGACCTTGAGTCTGGAGTGAGTTCCCCTGGGGCCAGCGCAGTGGGTTTGAAGCTGAATCTTCAACCCTTTCTTCCCATGAGGTGTATAATTCGATATTTATAGCCTTTCTCTCCAACAAGGTCTATGGCACCTCAGGGACCCATTCGGTAAAGAATGCTGATTCCCTTTATGAATTTTTGATGGGGGAGGAGGAGCAAGGGAGGCCACAAGGGGAACTTGTGAAATGTTAATATTTTTTTCTTTTTAGCAACGTTCCAAACAGCCCCTCTAATTGCATTTGTGAGGATAAAGTTGTCTGAATTTTCCTTCTCTTCCCTTGCCCTATTCTTGCGGGCAAAGCAAGAAAACAGAAACTACCATGTCTGGCTCCACAGATTTTTCAGCTGCTGGCGTCCTCTGAAAATCAAGATGATTGGTAAACAGGATATTTTCCTTGAACACAGTCGAAATGAGGCTCCTTTTGTTCGGTTTGTTTTGGTGGTCCATGGGGGTGGCACTCCCGGGACTGGGAGTGTCTGACTGTGTTTCAGTGCAGAGGAGGAAATGAGGGGTTTGATTTTCCTTAGCGCCTATGAATGCGAGTTACTCAGTTGAAATTGTTCTTCTTCCCATCATACACACAAACAAATGTACACCCCTGCCTCCTGTTGTAGGCGAAATGTTCACCGATGTGACTTCAACCACGGTTTTCATCACAGACAGTTTCTTTCTTGATGTAATTCAAACAAAGCTTTGCATAAATCTGATTTTGTGCCCTTTCCTTTTCTGACGGTTTTGGTTTTAATTACAGTTTTCTTTTGCTTTGGATGATGATTTGCCCATTCTGTAATAAGAGGAACCACTGAAGTTTAATTTTTGGAAGAGAACGGGGCAAACGTACCCAAATGTGCATCAGTAAGAAAAAACAGAGTTAGATCTGGTGGGAGAAGGGAAATGGTAATACAGGTGCTCAAATGGTGATTTGGAGGGGGGAAGAATAGATTTGATTTTTAGAACAAAATACATGATGAAAATGTGCATCAGAGAGACGGTTTGGTCTGAATTTTCACAGGTGACATTCTCGTTGAGGCAGGGAGCTGATGGGAATGAATGTCATGTTCCAGCCTGCTCGCCTGGCTGGCCAGGACACCTCTCCCCTTTCATCTTTCTCTCACCTACCGAGATTGTCCCAGTGTCTGTGGTTAAGTGCCCAGACCAGTAAACTTCCTGGCTCTGACTGGGACCTCCTGCTGGTTTTGCATTACAAACAGCAATAACGAGCCCCAGGCCGGCCGGCTGTCACCTGAACTTGGTGGCTTTGGACTGAACCTTCAGGCCAAATACTGGTGCACTCCTTTTACTGCTGCGAAATAAGTATCTGTGATGTATGGCAATGTGAGGACCTGGCCCATGTTTCCCCCTCTCCCTTCATGTTCTGGGGGGAAGGTGTCAGACAAAACAGTTGGATGGTTCTTTGGATGCAGCTCGTTGGTAGGCAGAACTGTTTTCTTAACTGAACAACCCAATTAACTGGTGGAGCTCATTGCTGTGTGGTTTTATGGGGGATAAGCCCTTTGTATTGCGCAAAGTAAAATTCTTCACTGCAGAATTCAAATAAAAAGAAAATCCCTTGCCTACCTCTTTGGACAGGGCTACTGATACAGCTGCCTGCTCATTCTGCTTTGATTAGTGTTCTGCTTTCACTCATGTTCCACCTCTTCCTACTGTGAGGAAGAGTTTTGCACTTGCTTTAGAGTTCTGTTTGAATGTTCTCATCTGGATCTGTCCCCAAAACCCTAACCAGTTGCTTCCTCTTCTTCCTCTTTTAGTGAGAGTAAGACTTGCTCTCTATGAGCCGCGAAGCCCCTAAGATGATGGAAAACGATGCTGCAAAGCCCTCTGTCGAAAGCTTTGCACAGTGTGAGGAGCTGAGCCTCATTTTCCGTGCACAGAGATGCAGGCATCGCTGTGATTAGGCAGATAACTCCAAATGCCAGTAGGGAACTGAGATTTTGAGACTATTAAGGGGTTTTACTTTGGATGGGGAAGGTAATAAATTAAACATCTGTAATGTGTTCTGCTTTTCCTATTGATTGTCTCATAAAACAATAGTTGTGAAAACAGAGGCAATTACTAACCCAGCCTTGATCCTGAAGGCGCTTAAAACATGGGCTTGACTTTGCTGTGGTGAGCAGTGCTGGGAAGGCAGCCAGCGCCTGGAGTTTTGGGGTCTTAGTGCTGAGCTGGTGGGTCAGGAGGCTGGAAAGCAGAGCTGGGAGTGTTGCGCGTCGCTCCCAGGGTGCGTGTTGTGCAGGGGTGAGATGAAGAGAAGGACCTGGGGGAATGGATGGCGTCTGCTCTGTGTGTGACTTCGGGGCCGAGGGAAGGGGATTGGGGCTTTGCCTGAGATTTTTCCCATTTGTCCAGTAAGGATTAAGATACTTTCTCTGCCCCCCATCAGAGTGTAAAACTTAATGGGTTAGATTGGCTGCTTTTTGATTTCACCTGTTAGGTGCTATCTTATCAAACTTGTTAGATGCTGTGCTCTCCAGCAGCTCCTTTCAGCATAATCTTTATCCTCACTGCTTTTTGCGGTGTCAGCCAAGCTCTATTTTTAGTTCATTTTTTCTTCTCGGACTGGTCTTCCAGAATTTAACTTTGTTCCAGCATTTGCATTCTCTTATCCTCAAATATTTCTCCTTTGTGTTGTGTCCTACATGTGCTCCCTGTTTCCCTGCATGGCCAACACACACTATCGCAGCTTTGCACACCTATAGCAATCGCCTTGCAAGGTACGTTTGACTGTCTGACTTTTCTTCTGATGACGTGGGATTCTTTTCCAAGAAGCTTTAGTGCTCCATTACCTTGAAGAATCACAGGCTCAAGGTCAATCTTAATTTCTTGTTTCTTGCTAAGTGCGGGCAGCATCCTTCACCTGGTGATTTGTGCCCATGCCCTTGACAGCAGCTTCAGCTTTTCTCCTTTCATTTCTCTATGTTTTTGATTTGCCTTTTCCTGCTACTGTCTCACTGTCTTTCTACATCCCTCTGTACTGCAGACGTCTTTCTCCAGTTTGAGACTTGGTCATTCTGTACATGCACAGCTACAGCTTCCTCTTGCAACCTGTTTAACACCTTTGGCAATTTAGAAAAGATCTCCCAGTCTTTTCTATCAAAATAACCTTTAACTTTCATGATGAGCCAACTTGATATTGTACTGGTTGACTTCATTTTCCTTCTTTCTTCTTTAGTATGTTGGCTTATGAGTTTGCATAGTAAACCCTACGGACAAGCGGTGTTTGTGCAGTATATTGCCAGGCATGCTTAAATTTCTGCCGGTGCTTTGCAAATATTTGCAAAGGGTTGCTTTACATTGCAATCTTGTTGGGAACAGTCTATAGATGTAGAAAGCTTTTAGTGTTAGCAGAGATAGACAACAACTTTCCTACCTAATAAAAACAGCTGAATATAAAAGCCTTCACACAAATGTGTTAAAAGGAGGCTGTTAGGACCTCTTAAATAAAGCACCCAATATAATTAGAGTGAAGTAGGCTATTAAAAACATACATTCCCATCACGATGAAAGTAGGCTAATATAAACATGGATAAAACCCACACCATTACAAAGGTAGACACGGTTCTACAAACACCTATATAAACCTCCCATCATAATAAACGTGAAGTAGACAGCAAACATTTAACAGAAGCCTTGTTCACCATAATAAAAACAAATTAGCCAGGCAAATACCACAGGCATCTGTCCCTGCTCTATTTTGGGTATCTTGGGGCATCTCGGTTCCCACCAACCATCTTGCTATGCGGCTGCACACTGAATTGCTTGGGGAACATGCCGGACATTTAGCAGTCGTAAAAGGCAAAGCTGCTGCTGCCTTTGGATGGGTGGTTAATGCTCCTACCATCCTGACTCTGCTGTAGCTTCAGGCTAACGTGTCTCAGGTTCTTTCTGGCACATCTGTCTGTCTCCCTATTGAACGTTCCCTTCATAGAGAGAGGAGGTTTGTGCATGTGTAACTATTCACTCTGGTTTCCGTGGTGTGACAAGAGTTCGGTGACAGACACTTGTGATGACTCGGGGGTTGACCTGCCCACCAGCCTGTGACAACTGACTCTTCTGCTGGATGGGGCTCGTGGTGCGTTATCTACCACTGCAAAGTGACAGCGGGTCAAAGCCACTTTACTGAAGCGCCTAGGAAAAGGACAGGGAAATGAGGACAAGAAGAGATAAGCAGATTCACTTGTGGGTCTTCTCTTCTGGTCATTATACCAGTGTTGCGTCCTCCTTAGCCTGGCATGGAGCTGGTGGGGTGAAGTGCCACAAGTGTTTCCATGCAGAGATGCTCACAGAGGCTTCGTGAGTCCGTGACAGCTCCCAAATGGTAGTGACTTTCCATTTCCAAAGCAAGATGTGAACTACGATTTCCCACTCCTATCCTGGCACTTAAGAAACCCCATTGAATTCTTAGCAAAGCTGGTAGCAAAATACTCATCAAATTCAGCGGCGAGAAAGCTAATCTTTACCTTTTTGATGGCAGGCTCTGATCCTTGCTACCCATTAGGTTTGGTGGCAGGAGGCACGATGTGTCAGTGCAGCAAAGCCAGACGCCTGCCCTCATCCCCCAGCCACTGATATTTGTGCTGCCTCTACAGCCTCCTGTTGTATATGGATAATAACCCACTATATCTGCTTAAGCTGATAAGCTCTTTGTTGTTAGAAAAGCACCTCATGTATTGTTATACCAGTATTGACATGTAGTATTGGTTCATTGTAGGAAAGCGTTGGAATCCAGTGTTTGTCGGAGGCCAGTACTTGCCCTAGTGGGACTGAGAATATTATCTGCTGTGGCAGGGACAAAGTGACCATCTGAAGTTAAAATTTAATGCTTAAGTGGCAGCTTCCAATTCTGTACTTTGTCACAAGCTTCCTCAGTGACTTGGGGTTACTTCTTTTACTTCCACAAGACAGGGTTTTCCTGTCTATGAGTAGGTTACTATGGGACTTTTCTTACAACTGGGTTGCTACGATTCAGTGCTGATAATTTTTCAGTATGGATTGGCAAGAAAGATCTTCAATGGACTGCAAGTCGAATGTTTAGTATGCGTAAATATTTTCCATGGTTTGTTTTGAAGATGGTTATCTGGCTGAAATCCTGATCCTGCTCTATTATTTCTGAGAAGCTATTACTGTTTTCAATTTAATCTCTTCCCAGCTTCCCATGTTGTTAGTAAACACAAAGTACCAGCTGCTGATGGTAGTTAGCAGTGAGTTACTGCTCTGAGTTATTTTCTTCAACTCCAGCTTTGGAAACGTCTCTTTTCTCTCTTCCCTAATTGGATATCAGTCAGAAAACAACCCAGTTCTGGGAACACGAGATGTTAATGTGCGGTGAATAAGCACCTTGAGACTGAGGCCTGTCACTGGCCTCATCTGGAACTGCTTACACAGGGTGCACTTACTGGGGGCCGAGCCTTAATGCGGGACTTTAAAAGGTGGCACCCAAAGAAATCCTCTTAATGTCTCAACAAGCTGATGCTGACAAGCTCTTTGCATTACCGACTTATGGCCAAGTCCAAATCCTTACTCGGTGTGTTAGACAAATAATTATAGAGAATTTTGATCTTGATGCTTTGCTCTGAGGTATCCATTCATAAAATATTTACAGTAGCTGCAGAGAATGCAACAACCTTTTTTTTTCCCCTTTCTTTATCTTCTCTCTTCTTAGCACCACGATTCTTATTACCATAGACTTGTAAGAAAAAACATCGGGCTTTATGTTTTTAGCAGAGGCGCTTCCAAGGTGAAATTCTTTTTCCCTGTAAACCATTGTGTTTTTAACTATACAAAACCTGGAAATTTCAAGCGCTGGAAACTATATAAGAATAACTACAAAATGCGAGAAAATGTGGGGAATCATACCCAAAGACTGCGCTGAGCAGCCTGGATATTTTTGCAGCTAACTCCTACTTTATGTCATCTTGCCCAGAAGGTTGTGAGCGCGTCTCGAGGTGTCAAACAGCCCCTCGGCATCTGTGGCACTCAGGAAACGGAGCATTCGGACGGTGTTTCATAGCAGCCTGTGATGGGAGGTTGCCAGGTTGGCTAAATTCCACTGATTCTGATTCTGAAGTGGGGAAATAACCTGGAAAAAACTGCACATAGCCTTTAAGAACTATATTAAATAATGATTTAACAATTTTAACCACATCCTATTGAAACAACTAACTTATTTTCATGAGGCACATGATGCAACGTGATTTATCTTATGAGAAGGTTATTCATTAGAATCAGAAAGAACATGTCAGAACTGATTTGTACTACAAATCATTTATATGTGTGTGCACAGTTGCCTATTTTTAATGGGATATTGGTTTAAATATTATTCAAGAATCTTGTAAAGATTCAAGGCGGATGCATTTTTTGGATTTAGATTTATATTTTTGATCAGTAGCTATGTCAACTCTTAAAACCATTTATGAGAAACCATTATTATTTAAATACAAATCCACAACTTGCTTGTTCCCACCCTCAGCTTTCATAGGAGCGATGGATTTACTTCCAGCTGGAGACTGGTAGAAACTCTATTTGTATTTTTTGGGGGAGATGTGGGTCATGACTCCAAAGAATGAAACCAGTAACATCTCAGAGAACCAGGCTACCTCGAATTAATCTTTGTGCCTCTGGATTTCTCGTTCCCAGCGGCAGAGGCTGTTTCTCGGCCGCGGTGTCAGGCGGTAACGAGGGGGGAGGCGCAGCCGGTAGCTCGATTGTTCTGGATGAACTATCAGCGACCCACTGGGAATACTGGTGCCTTGACCTCCCTGCCCCTCAAAGTGCTGAGTGTGGAAAATGGGAAGTCTCCATGGACCTCAATATGCGCAAGATGTCAGAAAAATGCAGTTCTTGGAAAACTGTACCTTTTTTTTTAAGGTTGCATCGTTGTGCTAACATTATGGGGTTTCCTCCTTTTTGTTTGTTTTTTGTCCCCAAATGCATGTTTTCCTTTTTTTCATCCCTTCAGTAATGTTCACGTTTTTATTGCGTTTAGGGTGTTCACAATTGTCCAAGAGAAGAAAAACAGCATAGAGGATTTTAAACACAGTTACATTGCAGAACGGGATCTGATTTCTTCTTCTGCCTCCGCCATGGGGCTGGAATCTCTTTTAATAATGTCTTCGCCACGTTTAGCCAAAATCTCTGCTGAACTTGAGTAAACTTCCTACAGCTCCTTTTGGACTCATTAAGGGCCCAGCTATATTTCAATTTTGATATTTGGGTGTTTCCTTGGCAACCGTTTTTTCATTTGGACACATGGAAGGTTATGGATCATACACTTGCTTCTCTGAATTCCCAAGCATTGTTCGGTGTAGCAGAGCAGCCCGCAAACCCTTCATAAGAACGAATCTGATTGCAGACTTGCTGTTTGTGACTCATGGTGCAATTTCAGATTTATAAGCATTTCCAGATTTTTTGCCAATATCCAGAAATGTGTATGGTGAGCATACAACTCACAGAAAGTTTAGTCAACAGTTTAAGATTTGAGTTAGGGAGCCAAGATCATTTTCTTTCCCTTTTTTTCCTCCTCTTTTGAGGACAGAGGGTGTGTTCAATTCCGAGTTTATACAGCGTGTCTCTTCGGGGTTTGACTTTTACTAATAAGCATCCATCCTCTGAGCACACCTGCCCTTTCTCTTAGTGCTGCTTGGGTTTTCTCTCCTGTTCCCAACACGGTGTGTGGAAAAAAACAAACTTAAGAGGAACTGAAACTGGATTTTTAGAGTCTAAATGATCTGCTGTTCCAACAGAAAACCTTTGTGCTGCATTTGCTAAACTATTATTAACACTCTGTAGTTTTTGCTGTGGTTTCATGAATGGATCTTGGAGCATCTTCTAGAGGAGGTACAGTAGTTTATTAGTTTGAAGGATTTTGAGTGGAGTGCCTCAGGGGTCAGTAGTGGGGCCGGTATTATTCAATATATTCATCAATGATTTGGATGAGGAAATAGAGTGACTGTCAGCAAGTTTGCTGATGACACCAAGCTGGGAGGAGTGGCTGACACGCCAGAGGCTGTGCTGCCATCAGAGACCTGGACAGGCTGGAGAGTTGGGCAGGGAAACATTTAATGAAATAGAACAAGGGCAAGTGTAGAGTCTTGAATTCGGGCAGGAACAACCCCAGGTTCCAGTATAAGTTGGGGAATGACCTATTAGAGAGCAGCGTAGGGGAAAGGGACCTGGGGGTCCTGGGGACAGCAGGATGACCATGAGCCAGCACTGGGCCCTTGTGGCCAAGAAGCCAATGGGACCTGGGGTGGGTTAGAAGGGGGTGGTCAGTAGGTCAGAGAGGTTCTCCTGCCCCTCTGCTCTGCCCTGGGGAGACCACACCTGGAATCTTGTGTCCAGTTGTGGCCCCTCAGTTCCAGCAGGACAGGGAACTGCTGCAGAGAGTCTAGCGCAGGGCAACAAAGATGCTGGAGGGAGTGGAGCATCTCCCGGGTGAGGAAAGGCTGAGGGAGCTGGGGCTCTGGAGCTGGACAAGAGGACACTGAGGGGGGACTCATTCATGTTTCCAGATATCTAAAGGGGGAGTGTCAGGAGGATGGAGCCAGGCTCTTCTTGGTGACAACCAGTGATAGGACAAGGGGTAATGGGTTCAAACTGGAACACAGGAGGTTCCACTTAAATTTGAGAAGAAACTTGTTCCTGGTGAGGGTGTCAGAGCCTGGCCCAGGCTGCCCAGGGAGGTTGTGGAGTCTCCTTCTCTGCAGACATTCCAACCCGCCTGGACACCTTCCTGTGTAACCTCATCTGGGTGTTCCTGCTCCATGGGGGGATTGCACTGGATGAGCTTTCCAGGCCCCTTCCAACCCCTGACATTCTAGAATTCTGTGACATGGATGATATTTTTTAAGATGCTGTTCTTAATGAGGTATAATTATTCAGACATGCCAAAAAAATTCTTAATTGACTGAAGAAATCAACAAACAGTCAATATAGGCAAAAACCCCCATATGCACTGTCTACACAAGATCCTGTTCTTTTACTCTTGAAACAGGATCAGTTCTTACTGTGTGAAGTCTGCTACTTGAAAATAAAAATACTAGAAGGATACCAAAGAGGTAACACCTTTTTGAGGTCTACAAGAAAGGCAAAGGGCTTTTCTCTTTGCCAGGCTCACTTTATATCTTCCTGAAAGTTTAAATCACAACTGCTTCTGGTTTTCGACCCATTCAGTGTCACCAAAACAACGTCACGAGGCCCCAACATAAAGAAAAATCAGGCTTATTGTGCTCCATCCTAAAAATAACGTCATATATACTCAGTGTTTTATTAAAGGACTCTTAAAAAAGGTATTTGAATTCTTCATTCCTGCAGACTAAATCTTTATTTACCTGAGAGACCACACTTCTCCACTGGTGGTTTTCGGGTGTTGTCGGTAAATACCGAACCCTTCCCAGCAGGGTCTGGTTAAGGCGCTGGCCCCGGAGCCCCGGTGGTCCCTGGTGATGAGGTGTCCGTGAAGCTGGCAAGGATTAAATACACAAACCACCGTTTAAATGATATAAGTGGGGCGTTGTGTGTGTACTTGCACTTGCAGCTGTGTCCGAGTGGGCTTGATCCGAAAGATAAAGAGTTCTGGCAGGAATTATTTATAGCTCGGACCATTTTGTCGTTGCCTTTTATTTTCCACAAGAGCCAGAATTTGTTAGGATCTGCCTTAACTTTCAATTTCCTGGGTTTTGTCAGCTTAAGCCAGACACTTAACCTTATTTAAAAGTGTTTTTCTTTATTTAACTTCTTTTCAGGTTTTGTTGAGGAAGAAATGTTATGAAAAATTGAAAAATAGACTTGGCTCAAACAGTATCAAAGACCAAAGTGATTTTTCAGTTCCCTGAAACAAAGGGAAGGTGAAAAATGCTGAATTTTTATCACTGCTCCCCCAGAGAAAAAGGGGAGGTTGGGGAAGCAAAATACCTTGTCTGTGTTTGACTTTGCAAATACAATTCTAAAATCCAGATGTATCATTAAAGTCAGCGGCTCGGAAAACTGTAGAAATTACAGCATGGAGCGTGGAGATCTGTTGCTTAGACGTAGTAACAAAAAGAAGATGAGGGGTTTTTTGGTTCATGAACCTTCAGGAAGCGACATCCATTAACTTCTCCATTTTAGTGAGTGATTTAAAATGCCAACTACCGTGTGCCTGCGATAACTTTTGTTGTAAACTCCTCCTTTTGGACTTGCCTACAATATCATTCAGCGTCCATAAATCAATATCCAGAACCACTAGTGGCTTCTTGAGTCTCGTGTCCAGAGCTTTTCTGTCGGGAACCTGTTCATTGAGTGGATGTGAGTGAGATTTTAATCTTTTCCCTGTTTTCTTGCCTTACAAACACCCAAAGTGGTTACAACCACTGAGTGACTGGTTCCAAACCTCCACAGCTCATCACCAGTACGGTGTAGCTGGAGTATTTAGGGAGAGCTTCCCAACAGCTTTCAACAAATCTCATTAAAGCCGTAGAAATGGTTAATCCTGAGATACCCTGAGTTGCATCAGTTGTGGGCTGGAGCGGCTTTTTTACCATTAGAGCCCCCTCTTGTTGATGAGGGCCGGTATCTGATGGAGAAATTATGTCTAATTATAATGCCTGTGTCCTGCAGTTTGAATAAAGAAAGGGAAGGTCAGACATTAGTACAACATGAAATAAGGAAACAGTTGTGGGTTCCATTGCGTTTTGTCGTGGGCTATTTTTGTGACTGGAAATGGATGATATCTAAGAGTGCATGTAGAAAGTTATTTAAAAATAACTAAATAAGCAGGCTTAGAAAAACCAAGAGTTGGCCTTGGTTCCCCACACATGCAGAAGAGTAAGAGCACTTTTCTGCTTAAAATGGAGAAATTCCAAGATTGGAATTAATACTGAATATTCAGTTAAATACTGAAGCGGAATGGACGGATTATTCTGTTTTTGAAGCAATAATTGATATTCTTTGCACCGCAGCACTAACACTCAGTGGATGTTGGAAGGGCCGTGTCATCGGGGATGGTGTTTTCTCCCAAGTTCATAGGGCATGTGGCACATTGGGATCCCACCTGTGCTGAGGGTCTTGGGATTTCCCAAACCACAAACTCAGATGGGCCAAAAAATTCCCTCTGTGGCCTTTACCAAGCTTAGAAGTGCTCCAAAAACTCTATTTGAGCACCGTGTCCTTCATCCCAGAGGCGTGAAACCGTGCGAGAAGTGACCCGCGAGCAGTCGTGTTTGTTGTGGGCTGGTTTATTAGGGCAAGAAAAGCAACTCTCCTCGTTTGCGAGTCTGAGGAGAGCTTAATTAAACTCATTTTTGCTGTTACTTAAAATACGCCTCCACCTGCTTCTGTGGTGCTTTGAGAGGCTCCTGTTCCCAGAAGGCCGGGGCAGATGAGGGAAAACGAGACGAGAGTCGTATTGCAAGTTGTTTTTTTCATCCAGGCTTGTGAGTCTTAAGCTTGTGTGTTTGGGTTCAAATCTATACCTGGAGGAGAGAAATTCAGGTGAAGTTCACAGGGAAATTTCCCCAATAACGACAAATTCTGCATATGTTCGAAAAAATTAATTATTTAATTCAAATAAAACATTTTCAAAATGTAGCGTTTATAATTTATTTATTCACAGCTTTTGGAAATAGTCCTTAAATAATTAGTTTTGCTGTCTGTCTCACTCTTACCCAAACACAGGAAAAATTTGAGAGAGAAAAGACCCTTAATGAAACGTTTCATCAAGGGTATTCTTTATTTAAGCAAGTAGTTTGAAAAACCTTCCGTTAGCTCTGATTTTACAAGAAGTTATTCCTTGTCCAGCCACATCTGGCCAAATTTCAGTGTCGTGTTGCAACGTAATAACTATTGAATAACAAATTGTATGCGATGCATGATTATATGTTACGTTCACATTTCCACCTGTAACAATATCAGTATCATTGCCAATGAATGAAATTAAATCTGTTGAAACATGAATGGTTGTGTGTGAAATGCTGCAGTTTTGATGAAACAGGGTTTTCCGTAGGATTCTTGGTTTTGTTGAACTTTCTGTATGCGGCGGCTGAAGAGGCCGAGGGTTGAACACACCGTACGTGCCCTGCGAGGGGTCCTGAGCATTCGCGCACCCTCCAGATATTAAAGAAGCTAGAGCGCAAACCAGGGTTGGGGTCTAGTGAGTATTTGGAGCAGATATTTGAAGCCACCTGGTGCGATGCGGAGGAATTGCAGGTGTGACCCCGATCGGTGAGCATCAGGAAAACACGAATCATGGGCAGGTTTGGGCTGGGAGGGACATTCACAGCTCTGCTGGTCCCGTGGCCAGAGAGCAGCTGCGGTGACTTGGATGAGTTTTATCTGTAGCAAATGGTTGTCTTAGCACGCCCTGCAATCAACATTTAATTACTATAAAAGCTTATTAATGTGAGCAGTTCCTTTTAAAACTGGTGGGGACATACCTAATGCTGGCTGCGTGCAAAATATCTACAAGGCAGCGTTCTAATATTGTGTAGCTGATTCCTGTACTGTCTCTTTTAGGCATATGTTGCTATCTTTGGGGGGCGTGTTAAAATTTGGGCTGATTTCTTGCTTTTTCTTGCTTTGAAATGACTTTCCTATAGCGCACACACTCTGGTCTCCTTTGTCTTGTCGCCAGCTGAGCCTCAGCTGCAGATTCCCAGGCTCCTCTTTTCCCCTCTGCTCTCAGCAGTGATTTAATAAATACATTTAAAAATCACTTTTTCCTTTCTCCTCCACCCAGCTGCCAACTCCCACCCCCATAACGTGCGTATGCACATCCGTGCATGTGAACCGAATTCACGTCCGCAGCCACTGACAGGTCTGATTTCACCAGAATTTAATACAATCATGACTTTTTTTTTCATCTATTTCCTTTGTTTTTTCTTTCTTCTCCCACTGTGTGTGTCCTTTTTGGATCCTGGGGTGAGAGTCCATCTCACAGTGAGAATATGAACTAAATATATACTGTAGCCAGCTGAGAAAGGCGAGGTCAGAATGCCCAGCTCCCAGTTACCAACAGTTTGCTGAAGCTTTTGTCAAAGCCTTTTGGCACTAAATAGAATTCCCCATCCGAACTCACTCAGTGCTACAGTAAATATTTTAGTTGTTGTTGCTTCGATTCAAAAGCACGATGTTTGATGGGATTGCCTAATGTTTATGTGGAGCTCTGCTTTCCAGCGCTTGGATATTTATGGGAATTTTGTGCTTCTGAGATCTCAAATTCAATTTTCATTTGCACTGATCTGTCACAACTCCCGTAGACTTCAGTAGCACTTCATAACATGGAATGGCTGAATACCTGAGTGTTGGGGGACGGGGATTCTGGAAGCAAGAACTGTTAAACTCTGTGTTAAGCTGGGCTTATGTGCCTCTGGCCATGCTGCCGGTGCTTCCAGCCAGTCATGCCTGGGGGGTTTTTGGTGCTGTCAGCTCCATGTTAAACCTACATGTGCAAAGTGCAAGATGTGCACATCGAGATGTTCTGTGTAAATGGGCCAAACTGATAAAGGGAAAACAGGAAACGAGATGCTGGGAGGAATGAATTGACTTGCCCCACAGCATAAGACTCCGATCCTCAAATCTTCCGAGTCCCATCCCTGAACTCTTTAGTCTGGCGTTATCTCGAGTTTAAACTTTACCTTCTTGGCTGCAATCAATTTAGATCAAATTAATGTGTAACAAAGAGTTAAATAGCAAAGTTCTTGTCTTCTGCTCATTCATCCCAATGGCTATAATGACTGTAATAAAAATTAGTGCGAAGTAAGGAGCAGTTGCTGACAAATAAACTTGAGACAGAATGTGGCCCCAAGATTCTTACATTTCATGTCCTTTTGAAACGTGCATATCTAAGCTAGTCCTTGATGCCTTATTGGTGCAACGGTGTGTAGCAAAAGTATCTGAATGAAGCGAAGTAACATAAGACAAGATCTGTCAGCACAGGCTTTAATGTTGCTTAACAAAATATGTTACAGTAAATCTTTATAGACTGTAGGAGTATGTTGAGTTCCAACAAAGTAAACCAAAGTAAACATTTCTCTTATGGGAAATTAAATTCCATGTGGTTAAGGCAGAGCTATGATTAATTCAGCGGCAATGAGAATATAGTAAAGTTATTGACTGTGTCTTAGAAACAATTTAATGTCAGAAAAAAAATTTAAACACCAGATAGTAGGAGTGGAAAAACAGAACCGGAGTTTCTCATCTTTAATTATAAATTAAAGCGCTGGTGCTGTAGGTATTAAAGACGCATCAATTATTGATAACGAGCTGGGTACAGTATTAGAACCGTCGTCTGCACCGAACCATGGCAGCTCTGGAGGGGCGGTTGTGATTCCGTCTTCCCTGCCCAGTTCGGCAGGAACGGGGAGCACTGGGAGCACTGGGAATGCTGGACTGCGGCCCCCCCAGCGCAGGCTTTCATAATGCTCATTTTAACTTTAAATGATTTTTAATATTCTACATATGGTTTCATGGTTTTAAGCCTCCTCACTGGGAATGAACAAGGCTGTGGTATTATGATGAATAGTGGATCAAGTCCAGGAACACCCACTTGCTTCCCTACATATCAAACATGTGGCGCTCCCATTAAATATGGGAATCTCTCCGGGGATTAGAGTTGTCCTATCTAATCCAGTCCTATTTTGTTCCCCCGACCCGGATTGAGTAGGATGCATTGTTCCCATACATTCTTCTTTTAATTAAATGCAGTAGATATGTCATGTCAATGAAATATTCCAGGTCTGTTTTTACATCTGTAGCCATTTTCTCCTCCTTTACTTCCATTTGCCTTCTTGGAAAGAAACTCTGCATTAAATACAGTCTTGGATTAGTTGATCGGCTGTGTTTCTGCTGCCAGAAGAGTTCAAATAAAAATCTTAATGTTGTTTTTTATTTTTTGCCTATGTAAAGCTAGACTATAATGTCATAGGGACGCTGCTCCTCTGAGAAGTTTCAGACCCACCAGAACACTCCGTCTCCAGGTGCCCTCGTTAGTTTGGTTTGTTAAGTGGATGTTTTGCAGCAACCACAGCGACCTGTTTTCTCCTTGTTACCTCCGTAATCCCTGTAGGTATCAGTGTGACGGACACTGGACTGGGTTGGTTTTTAAATGTGCTGGAATAATTTGGTAACTGATCCAATTGATACAAAGCTTCATCATTGTTTAAAACAAAATCCTCTCTGCATATATACCAGGCAGATGATCCAGGTTTGAAAACTGATCTCCTTTTAAAAATGCCGTGTTCAATTATTATTTTTAAAATGTTGGATTACAGCTATGAATTCTCTGGAGGTTAAACTGAAGCCTTATTATAAGGGGAACTACAAGTAAACATTATTAATTATAAAAAAAAATTGCTTAAATTAGGTTTTTTTTCACACCTGCTTCTTTCTTAATTAGCTAGTAGTCCACATATTTCAGTCAGTTGAACTCTTTAGTATTTATTCAAGCATACTTGACATTAACATACTGTTTGATGTTTGATATCCTGAGTTTTTAATTTAACCACATGACAACAAATGGTATTTATGAAATATCAGTGAGCTGGAAAAATATCCCGTGTTGCAGTGGTGCGCTGTAGTGAGCTGAAAGCTGGTTCCTTTCGGAGGTTTAAGAAGGGCTTAAATGCACAGGGGGGAATCTGTGCCTTGGAGTGCTACCCCTGGTTTTGATCCTTTGCAAGATCTACAGGCTGCCAGGGGTGCAGAGCTGCCGAGAGAGGCGAAGAGACACCAAAATACTTCTGAAATGATGTCATAACTCAGAGAGTTCCTGCAAAACGGAATCTTTACTAACACACAAGTCATCACCGAAATATGTGACATCTATTTGTCCGAGTTTATGAATGTTATTACACGTAGTATTTGGATTGTACCTTCTCCCCCCTCCTCGTTATGATCCACAGTAATTTATAAATTTTCCATGAAAACGCATGAAGCTGCTGTTTGTGTTACAGCAGCTCTGGGATCAGGTCTGTGTTAGGTGCTGTTCACCAGCAGAAGACAATTCCTGCCAAGAAGAACTTGCGTTCAAACCACATTGTTGAGCCCAGAAACCACATTGGCCTGTGAAACAAGTGCCGGGGTAGGGGCAGGATCAGAGCAGACTCTCCAAACCCCAGCCTCGCTTAGCACAGCATTACTATATGGATATTTTTTAGTGGGGAAACTGAGGTATGAAGCAGTTTTGGCTTTGCAAAGCAGCTCAGCGTCGAGGACAAAAACCAGCCCCTCAGCTGGTATTTGGGCTCGGCGTTAACTTCAGGATGTATCAGCTATCTGTCTCCAAGCGAATAATCTCACTTTTGTAATGACAAAGCTCCGTAGCCAACAATGACGGTTCCTAGAACTGGCTGGCGTTAAACTCAGAGATTCTTTGCCAGAATCTTGATACCTGCTGTTTTGGTTTCGTGTGTCATCCTGTGCAGGGGTTGGGGACCGGCCGGTTGGTGGGTGAGGGATCTCGACAGAAGGGTGGGGAACATCTGACTCATTTGTTCAATCTGCTGCAGATTCTCTTGTGGAGTCTCGTCCCTCTCAATCTGTTTCCTATCTCACGGCAAGCTTTTCTGATTTTGGTGTATGAGCGTTACATTAAGCAGAACTCAAGTGTTTTGACTGGAGTTATGTTGTTAATTACTTTTCAGTTTATCCGTTAAAATATGTGAGGGATCCCCAATGAAAAATTTTCACAAAAATGGAATACTAGAAATTTCAAGTTGATTTAGGTTAGAATTTTTGTTTTGTTTTGAGTGTAAAAACAGAAATGTAAAACCAGGCAGAATCCTCTGGTGAGGAAGAGCTGGTATAACGCCCTGGTTCAGACTGATCACCCCCGCTTTGTTAAGGTTGCTGGTTGTTGTCATAGACACCAATTCACCAATTTACATGTGATCCTGATCACCAGTAGATAATTTTAGTGTCAGTCAGCTGATGTGTGTACACACTTGGTTCTCACTATCACTCCTTAGCTCTACCTGTGCCCTTCAAACACTGGCGGGTGGTGAAAGGCAAGAAAGAGATGGTTGTGTTTGCACCCACATCTCAAGAACGGGCTGGTTGTGTTTGCACCCACATGTCAAGAACGGGCTGGTTGTGTTTGCACCCACATGTAAAGAACGGGCTGGTTGTGTTTGCACCCACGTCCCAGCTCCGCTCTGGGGAACGTGGCTGCCATGGGGTGGGTTTGCCCCGGATCGGGCCGTGCTGTGGAACAAGGGGAGCACGTGTAAAGAAACACTAAGTGTGGATTTAAAGAAAATTCCTCATGTTTGTGGAATGTTCAGTTTAGAAACTGAGAAGAATATCTTAATAAAAATAAATGGGAGACAGATGCATGAATTTCAAGTGGCAGGATAAGCTCTGAGTGGGGAGAGGTTTTTTTTAAAGAAATGTTCACATGTGTTAGCAGGTCAGGATAACACCAGAGAAGATGATGCTTTCTGTAGGCTTGTTAAAACTCATTCATAGCAAATCTGCAGTGTCTTTGCTAGGATCTCAACTTTTGCTGGCTATCCACGTCTTAATTACCATGGGGTAAGAATGCACTTAGCTGTGTTTGGTACTTCTCAAGCAAAGCAAGCTCAAGTCCCATCACCTGCAGGAGAAGGGACGGTTCAGTCTGAGCGCGCGGGGCATGCTCCACCAGTGCCTCTGCATTGTGAGTGGGCACTTTTTCTAAATCTTAATGTGTTATTCCTTGCCTGGAATTTGAAACTTCGCTTCGTTTTCCTCATAATTAGATCTTGACTTGGGCAGGTGGACTCGAACAGATGATTATTGCCTTAAAGCCTTACGTGGAGGCAAACTCCCTGAGAAGGTCTGATATCGGGCACGGTTTTAACACAACTTTAGCTTGAGTTTTCTCTTATTCTCTCACAGTGAGGTCAAGTGGGAAGCTTAAGTGAGATATTGGGATCTAGTTTTGCCAACTGCAAATCACAGTCAGTTGCCACCAAGATGTAATACATGGTGTTCCCACTGAGTGTCCTGAGAATCAGGTCCTCTAGTGCCTGAAATGAAACAGAGGTGTTTGAATAACCATGGTGAGCTAACACCACATTTCAGATCTGCAGTTCTTAGGTTAAATGAGAAAAGCCCAAATCTAAGAAGGGTGAAGGTGCCAAAAGCTGCAAGAATGGAGAAGCTGAAGCTGTGAATTACATCAGAAGCAAAGAGCAGAAGGTCTTAATGCTGCTGCTACTCAGTGTTTCTAGGACTGACTTTGGAGAGGGAGAGAAGGCACGAGTGCTACACACAGGGATGCCAGGAATAAGTTTAAGAAGTCCTTGAATAAAAATGTTTGTGGAGCGATCAGCTCCTCCAGGAGCGGGAAAGAGCAGGAGAACCTGGAGAGCTTTTCCAGCAGATGGGACCGGCTGCTTTGAAGCGGGAGGCCAAAAAATGCATCAGGATTCCTGGAATAAGTTGATTTAGAGGAAGGAGGTCTCGAGGAGAAGCTGATCTAGAAGAGGCAGTGACCCTGGAAGAATGGCACCAAACACAGAGATGCAGCCCTTTCTGTTTGCAACCCCAGGGAAACACCATTTCAGGTTTAACCCAAGGATTTGCAAAGTGCTGCTTTTGCCTTAGTATCTTAATCCTCTACCTGATCCTCTGATTATCTGTTGGTAGGTGACATCTGCATAGGGTGAATGGGAGCACTGAGACACTGCTTCCTGTTTATTCAAAGTATTTCCTTTATGCGTAAAAAGGGGAGAGGTGTTTTGCGAACCCACCAGAACAGTTTGGTGTCATTTAGAATTGGAAGGTCCCTGTGCTCTTGACGTTTCTACTGAGAACTCAGGTTCTGCTGTAGCTCAGCTTTTGGGCTTCACCTGCATGAAACATCCCTTCATTGAACCACTAAGAGGATGATTTTTCTTTAAAGACCACAATCCTAATACCAGTTTATTCCCCAGCCAGGAACAGAGCCAGATCAACAGACCTGTGTAAACAAGTCACCGTAGACTTTCTTGATTTTGTTCAAAACTTTTTTTTATATATATAAAGAGGCTACTTCAGATTCTGCAGAAGTAATAATAAAACCAGACCTAATGGGTCACCATATGTGGAGAGGAGTTCTCTTGGGTCTTAGGATATACACTTAAAGAGTGAAATAAAGAAAAGGAAAAAAGCGGTAATATTGGCAACTGTTGTTAGGTAGTATAAACAATAGCCAGCCATTGGCTTCGAGCGGAGGATCAGGTTCCAATAGCACTCAATAGGGAGCCTTCCTTAAAAAATTAGAAGAAGCTGGGTTGGAGTTGGTCCATGCTGGGAATGGCAGAAGAAGCAAAAACAAGAGTAAATGAATGGAAATTAAGCAGCAGGAAATGGGGATTTGGCACAAGGTTGGAATTTGAAACTGCAGAGAGGTGTCAGTGATAAAGGTTGGATAGAGTTTCTGGCCAAAAACAGAAAGAAAGAATGCAGATGTGTTCATTGAATAAAGTACAGATGTAGAAAGTAGGAGGAGGGGGGCTGGTGGGGAGAGAGGAATAAAGAAAAAGAGAGAAAAAAACCAAGAAAAATTGAGGGGAAATAATGCTGAAAGTTGGTGCATTCATGTTTAATGTTGTTTTGAAACCATTTTTCTTTGTGAGTCTGTAGAGAACGACAGGTCTGGGTTTAGTTCAAGTTGCCTTCTATGGGGAGCATCTTTCTGTGTGTAACTTGTTCTCGCCCCTTGTGCATCTCGGCCCCGCGTTCCTTGGGATCCTGCATGGATCGGTGTGGAGCTGGGGACCGGCTCATTCATCATCCACAGCGGCTTTGCAGGAACAGCAGCTCACGTCATTTCAGGACTATGGAGTTGGTGCTGCTGGACTCCTCCTAAAGAGACTAGGCTGTAAAAGTCTTGTTTACAGGTTATCATATATCAAGTTCCTGTTATCATTTTCTTAATTGTTTTTGTTACTACCTCTCTACAGTGGAGTATTTCTGCCTAACTCTAGGCATATGGTTGCACAATCCAAATTTATCATGTATTATTTAAATAAGCCCACACTGTGGCAATTGACAGTGGCTATGTTCTTCCTAATTACAAAGTGGGCTGATTTACTTCAACTGTTGTGAATATGAACCCATTTTTCCCTGCAGTGGGGCAGGCTAATTGTGGTTTTGTTTCCGTTTCTGCAGTTCATCTGATGAGTAATGCTATTGTATTCTTTCCCAAAAGTCCTTTTATGGCCCATATCATAGTTGCTTCTGAGTATTTCTCTATATATCTGGCTTGAGATTGTCCCAGCGACGGAGGGAAGTCCTGTCCCTCCTCTTTACTGCTGTTCACTTAGTAAACCCAAATGCTCTGAGCTTGGAAGGCATTTAGCCAATTGTCTCCTATCGATTTGAGCACATAAAGTATGAAATATGGTCTCAGTGATTTGCCAAATAATCACATAGCCTGTAGTAGAGCTCATAGTAGTTTCTGGGCCTTCTAAATCTAGACTAGGACTTCAACACTCCTTCAATATTGTGCTGACAGAGCTGAAGCTTAGGAAATAGACCAGGGATTAAGCAGTGTCCTAGCAGTTTAACTGCCTTCACTCTAGAGATCCTACAAACTTAATTACTTTTAATTGACATGTAGTAACTTATGTATTTAAATACAAATGTTATAGATGTCATGGTAGGTTTCTGAAGGGCCTGATTCACTGGTGACCCCTGTCTTGTGTTTCAGTTCCTAAGTAGAAGAGTGAGCATTTTGTGTCTGCTTTCCAGTGGATACGAATAAATGAAATGCAGCGCCGCGTAAGAGCGCAGCTCTGAGAACAGCAAAAATGAATGGCAGCCTTTGAGTTGCGTTTGAGCAAATTATACTGTGGTTTATGGATTCGTAGTGTTAGACCCTGATTCTGTAACTCAATCTGTACCGTGCCCTGTTGACTTTTGAAGAGCCTGTCCAGGAGAATTGTATCACTGCATTGGGACCTGACCCAAGGTGGTTGCAAAGTCCCATCCTCACTGACGTATTAGGGCTTCACACCTTTGACTAAATCACTGTCAGTTTGTTTGCTATTTTATTTCTAATTGCTGCAGTTTTGGACTTGGCCATCTCACTCTAGAAAATAAGGGATATTTTGGTGTCTAAGCGCCATTTAATATTTTGCTCAAGTATAAAATATCTTGACTCCAGAAAGTCTTTATTGTCCTTTGAACTCTAGAAGGAATTTGTAGGGCTTTGTCACATCTGTTGTTTTGCTCTTAACTACGAGTGGTTGTTGTGCAATATTTCCTTTATATTTCAGGGTTTTGTTAAAAAAATAATCCAAATATTTGTCTTATATTATTATGTATTATGAATTTTACCACTCTGCTCTGCCAAACCATCATTCTCAAACCCTGGAGAACTCTAAAACTAAGAACTGGCATGTGGGGAAGGCTTCTCCATCCTGCAATAACAACCCCCTCTCAACCCTTAACATTTAGATAGTTTTGCTACTTGATTAATGGATGTTAGAGAATTTACCATGGAGGTATCCAGCAACTTTTGTGTGCCTAACTTGTGTGCAGATTTGAAGGCCCTTGGCGCGTCTCCAGGATCTTGTGCACAGATCCAATATTTCAGCCCTTACTCTGATTTTCTCCTTGGAAGTGCTGCCTGATTTCATTTTGCACGATCAGTCTCTGGAAATGAACTTTGTAGTGGTAGCACGTTCGAAAATCTCTTCTACTTGTTCTTGTATGTAATAATTTGAACTAGAGGCTGTATCCTGCAAAACATTCCACTAAATTCCCTTAATGAAATACTGTGGATTCTCTGCCCTTACTCCCAGATTTTAAAGGGTTTCTGAAGAGAATGAGACAAAAAGGTTGTGTCTGGTTCTTGTGGGGGCTGAATACCCATCACTGGGACTTGAGCAGCTCTCAAGACCCAGAGTCACCCAACCTGGTGGGCTGAGAACGGTGCTGCACAAGTGGGTGTCACAGCTCAACTCCTTTGTGAAATCATTGTGGAGTGGCCTAAATATTGTCTGAGAACGCTTGACTTTTCCCGTGTCAGTTCCTGGATGACGTTAATAAATAAGGAGATAAACCTGCAAAATCAAATGCATTTTTAAGAGACACAAATCCAGGTTGTTTAGAGGGTTGTTATCCCCGCTTCTAAAGCAGCATCTGGCCACCTTCCTTTTTCTATTTCTCCATTTCTGCTTCATATATCTTCCCCTCTCCCCCACCCTTGCCTTTATGGAGTCTTTTAAGTATAGATGCTACTTACATGCCTAAACAGCTGTAAAACTACCAGTGCAAACCCCTGTAAATGCCGAACAGATGCGCAGTGGTGAGATACACATATGGACGGCACTGTCACCACGTTGGAGGCCTGGACCCTTCACCTCCTTCCCTTACTGAGAGAGCAGGATAAAGGAGAGCTCTGCACCAAGATTTATCTCCTTTTGCTAGAGCAGGACAGGTAATGATGAAGCCTTTGACTGGGTAGCTTGGGAAGGGAGCATAGTCACCTTTATTTTATGCTTGTTTTGCATTGTGCATCTTGGAGTTTTCCAGCCCACATGGCAGCACTGGGAATGCAGCAGGGCATGCAGCAATAAATACTGCAAAAAGCAAGCATTATGCTGGGTATTTTTGAAGATTTATTGTATTGTGTCTTACCTGTGAACTATTTACATGTAGAGAAACAAAATGTGCTTCTCTAGCAAAGGGGTTTTGTGAAGCTTTGCCACCCTGTCCACGCTGGAAGCAGCGAGACTTGCAGCAGGAGGAGGAATTTCTGACAGATCAGAGGTTTGCACGTGGAATCTTCTATCACAGGCTGGGAAGTACAACCTGTAGATATTTAACAGTAAGCATCTTTATGCACTAGGACCTGCAGATGGTTCACCATAACTGTGGGGAATGTTAGTTCCTTGCCACTGACAGTGTGCCCCGACATCTGTCTCACCCCACTCCTGATTGCAGATCTGTAACGCGTGCATTGCAGATCCTTGTGCATTTGCCACAGGACTCCTAGATTTGAAGCTACCCTCTTATTGCGCCTTTCTCATGTGAACTGGCAAGTTTCTCTTCTTTGCTCTCCCACCCTGCCCCTTCCATGACATCCTTATGGTAGCAAAGCGACGAGTTGGTGCTGTGATTCACAAGGCGAGAGATTTCTCTAGGTCCAGGCTCCATGGAGCCATCTATGTCTGTGTGGCTTACCCAGCGGTTCCAGCTGACACCTGAACAAAGTACTGACCTGGTTGCTGATCCTGCTGTGGTCAGATGGCCAATTCAGGGGAAGATTCTTTGCTGCACCTCCTCTGGGAACTCCCCTCGACCGTCTCCCAGCACTTGGTTCTGTTGTACCTCCTCGTGCCGCTGTGCCAGGGGTCTGAAGGTTTGGTTCTGTCACCATCTAACAGAGCGCTCTGGGGGAATCATCCCTGATTCATTCTCTTTTTCACGGAACTGAAGATGGGTCAGACACCTCTTCTTAATCACCCATTTTATGATTAAGAATCCTCTGCCGACAAAGCAGCACTGATTTGTCACAAAGCAGTTTGTTAGTGTAGGATGATGTGTTAATTCTGTATGGTATCTAGATCAGTGACTGAAAGGTTATGTCATTGACCGGAATCCGAAATGTTTCCACAGCTGAGATCCTCGCTCTGTTATCCAAGACATGTGCGATTCTGATTGTGACAACACTGGTCTCAGTTTGAAAGCAGCAGAGCTTTGCATGTGTGCTTAAAATGAACTGATGCGGTTTGGGTTGAAGGACAGGATGTGATTCCCATTTAACTATATTGAGCATTCATTAGTTTGGTGGATACCTTGTTTCTGGGGATACTCCAGTTTACGGGTTTCAATATGTCTGTGAGATTGTTGCCCGCAGGATAAATGTTCTAACACAGAGGGACTCACTTCTAATCAAGGTTCTTGGCAGTTGTATTCTCTTAACAACGGAGGAAGCTCAAAATTCACAACCTTTGCATTAAGGGACATGCAAAATTCTTTAAATTTTCAAGTTTGTGTAAGTTGGGGAGATTGATAAGCTGATGACTGGAGGAGGAAGATGGTACATTTCCAGACTCAAAAATAGGAGCAGATTTGCCAATAAGGTTGAGAGGACTTCCTGACCCGCGTGGGTGGCTAATGTTGCTGTTTTTGTGCCGAAACTATGTGAAAACTGCAGCTGCGAATAAAGATGTGTCTGAGCCACAAGGTTTGGACTCATTTCCACATTCACAGTCCTGGGCGTTGGGATGCGATATTACAGTCTGAGCTACTCCTTGGTTCACATCCAGTTTGGATTGTTGTGTTTTCTTTTCTAGCTTGTTTTGTTCCCTTCAACTCACAGCGTAAGTTTGTGAAGGTTTGCAAGAATGTTTTAAGCACAGTTCTTGCATCGTCTGTGTGCGATCCTTGCACGTTTCCCGTATTTTGAATTGTAACGTGCAAGTTGCAATTCCGGTTATGGGGAATCTCTGCTGAAGAGTCTATGAGTGAAAGTGAAGGGGCAGGCTGGCAAGGGTGATAATATTGTGGGTGTCTATTATAGGGCACCAGATCAGGGTGAGGAAGGTGATGAGGCCTCTACAGACAGCTGAGAGCAGCCTCACAATCACAGGCCCTGGTTGTGGTGGGGGATTTTAACTTCCCTGATTTTTGTTGGAAGGACGACTCGGCCGGCGGCCACAGTCCAGGAGGTTCCTCCACAGCGCCTATATTATTCAATATATTCATCAATGATTTGGACGAGGGAATAGAGTGACTATCAGCAAGTTTGCTGATGACACCAAGCTGGGAGGAGTGGCTGACACGCCAGAGGCTGTGCTGCCATCAGAGACCTGGACAGGCTGGAGAGCTGGGCAGGGAAACATTTAATGAAATAGAACAAGGGCAAGTGCAGAGTCTTGAATCTGGGTAGGAACAACCCCAGGTTCCAGTGTAAGTTGGGGAATGACCTATTAGAGAGCAGCATAGGGGAAAGGGACCTGGGGGTCCTGGGGACAGCAGGGTGACCATGAGCCAGCACTGGGCCCTTGTGGCCAGGAAGCCAATGGGACCTGGGGTGGGTTAGAAGGGGGTGGTCAGTAGGTCAGAGAGGTTCTCCTGCCCCTCTGCTCTGCCCTGGGGAGACCACACCTGGAATCTTGTGTCCAGTTGTGGCCCCTCAGTTCCAGCAGGACAGGGAACTGCTGCAGAGAGTCCAGCGCAGGGCAACAAAGATGCTGAAGGGAGTGGAGCATCTCCCGGGTGAGGAAAGGCTGAGGGAGCTGGGGCTCTGGAGCTGGACAAGAGGAGACTGAGGGGGGACTCATTCATGGTTCCAGATATCTAAAGGGTGAGTGTCAGGAGGATGGAGCCAGGCTCTTCTCGGTGACAACCAGTGATAGGACAAGGGGTAATGGGTTCAAACTGGAACACAAGAGGTTCCACTTAAATTTGAGAAGAAACTTGTTCGCGGTGAGGGTGTCAGAGCCTGGCCCAGGCTGCCCAGGGGGTTGTGGAGTCTCCTTCTGTGCAGACATTCCAACCCGCCTGGACACCTTCCTGTGTAACCTCATCTGGGTGTTCCTGCTCCATGGGGGGATTGCACTGGGTGAGCTTTCCAGGTCCAACCCCTGAGATTCTGGGATTCTGTGAAGTTGAAGCTCTGTGCAATCAGTTACTTGTGTTCAAGTAGTGCTTCAACCATGGCTCTGGAAATTAGTATGTCTGCAGCAGTAAAGTGGGGCTTTGTTCATCCCCCAAACTACAGTTCCACCATACACCCCTAATTTTAGCAGTTTGGCCAAATGTTTAACTACTGCAATTAGAAGAGGGTGTCATACTGCACATCAATCATCTTACATTGCAAATATTTGCACATAGCCAAGATTGAGAAGAAAACAAATACACAAGATGTGCATATGTTCTAATTTCGATGTGAAAGAATCATCTTCAAGCCTGTTAATACGCAGCTAGATTGGAGCAGCACTGTTAGCAGAGAATATCTTTGAGATTGCAAAACTAGAACAAGTCTCCTGTCCTTAGGAACATTTAAGGTTAGTGCAGTGAGTTTTCTGGAGAAGATCCTTTCTACAAGACTTCTGTCACCTCCATATACATATCTTTTAATTTTGCATCTTTGTGATTTAATTTATTAGAGTAGCTGGAAAAAAGTATTTATTGCTTCCCTCTTGGAATTCTACTGAGTAAAT
Source organism: Nesoenas mayeri (assembly GCF_963082525.1). Lineage (NCBI taxonomy): Eukaryota > Metazoa > Chordata > Aves > Columbiformes > Columbidae > Nesoenas > Nesoenas mayeri. The sequence goes on along the minus strand of NC_137555.1, from coordinate 2,271,912 downwards.
ATCCATAGGATCCTATGTGCTAAATTACGATAGAACCATATGGTTTATTCCCAACTGAATATAGGATTTTTGAAAAGGAGGATGGTGGCGTATTTTTTTTTTCAGCATAACCATCATTGTCTATTTACATCAGTTTCACAAGTATGTATTAGGGAAAATGAAGCTGTTAAAAGGGTTTCTTTTTGGCCACTGTGAGATGTTGAGAGTCAGTTTGGATTTCTGGAGACGTTCTGACGGTCGAGCTTGTGAACAAATACGGATGAAAAATTGAGAAATGTGTGACTGTTTTGCTGGCTGATTTTTGATTCTATCTTGTATCGAATTGTTCTCATCAAAAGGGACCTCCCTGTAAGTGCTGAAACATCCTCTCTGAAAGGCCGTACACTTGCACTCCCACTTCTGTGCCTTTTTCCTCCATTAAAAAATAGATGATGTCATTAGGGCTTCCTTCCTGATGGTTCAATTCTTTCATGCGTTGATCTGCTTCTCTTTCTTTCCAGCAAAAATTCACTAAGTACACCAAATTAATTTGTATCTTTAAAATATTGTACAAGCTTAAGATATACTCATCTATGTGCATTTTAACCCAGGGACCTATACTGATTTATTATTTTTCTCTTTTGCTGTGATTTCTTTTTGCCTCTTTGGGGGGGCAGCGGAATAAGCAGAGAGGAAAGCAAAAAGAATAACATGAACACAAAGGAGCACTTCTTATTAGGAGTAGGTGGGTAAAGGCATTGGAAAAATAATACCTCGAGATGCATTGAAACATTTTAGGGAATTAGGGAATTCTGATCTCCTGCAAAAGGAAAAAAAAAAGAAGAGAAGGAGGGGGAGAAAATTAATATTAAAGACAAGCTGTGAGTTTCCATCTGGCCTTGCCGCTTCCGACTAACGCTTCCATGACGGAATTCATCTGTCCATCAACTGTCAAAAATTCTCCTGTCAGTAAATCCCTGGGTACCCTTTCCAGCCCACCCCACTCACAAATATTCTGAGCTGCATAGTCCTGCGAATTCCGAGCGGCCCCGTCCCTCCTCCCTTCCCGCTGCGCTCCCGCTGGTACCCAACGCGTAGGGCTGCGCTATTGCTTTATTTACATCTTTCTCCTTCAAAATTGGGGTTCGGGAGGAGGGAGGAAGAAGTATGGGGAGCGTTTGGTCATCTGGAGATGAAACTCCCCCCCAGACCGTGCGCAGTCTGTCCGTGTGCAGTCTGTCTGTCCAGCAGCCAACCCACATCTGGTAGAAAGCACTGAGTGCTTGGGAAGTGTCAACTCCCCTCTGGTTAATGGAACGACATGACTATTTAATGTACACGCGGTGGAGGTGCTCGGAACGCCGCGCTGTTGTGACATGCCTGAAGGACATATCTAAACATCAGAGCGGCGCTTTATTGTGACAAAGTGCGTCTATACCGCAAACACTGAGATCTGTTTGCTCTCGAGTGGAGTCAAATGGGAGCTTAATACTATTTACCACTTTTTTTTTCAAGACAAATATACATGAAACTTATATTCTTTAAAACTGCATAGATTCTATACAAATCCCCCTCCCAAAGATGTTTAGTGGATGATTCATCCTAATATTTGTATTCCGTGCTGTTATTGATGAAGGAAGTAGAAGGAAGCAGGTAGGGAATTTGGGAAGCCCCCAAAATTCTCATTTCTTAGGGGTTACACCCCACAAAGCACTTTTTGGCTTCTCTCTCTGAGCTTAATTGATTTAGAGCAGTAATTGTGTTTTTTTAGTCTATTTTTCCTGTTGGTGTTAAAAGGTAAAGCTGCCTCTGAAACAGCCGCCTTGTCTATGGTGGGAAGAGGAGCGGGAGAAACATTCCATCTTTAAAAGTACATTTTGTTTCAGTGTTTTTCCTTCAAAAAAGCATCGGTTACTTGTGGCTTCTGACACCTCATTAATCAAGTGATCAGAATTCAGTATTTTACAGCAGCAAGACCAATTAACCTTTGCTAGCTACATAGCAGCCAAAAATAATTTCTAATTGTCAAATGGGGAAAAAAAAACCACCCCAAACACCGAACCTCTGAAGCACATAAAGATGAAAAAATAAGTGGGATTTCTTGGTTGTTTTGCAAGCACTTAGAGAGAAATCCTTAACTCTGCATGCGTGCCTTTCCTTCTCGGACTTTTGGAAGTAATGAAGAAACGAGGAGAGAAGGAAGTTGAAAGGTTCGACACATCCCCAAATCCCTTAGGATGAAAGATGGGGCTTTCCTCCCTGAAACTCCACATCCCGCTGGCTGAAATAATCTCCCTTTCACAGGTAGGAAATCAAGAGGAGACAAAAGATGGTGTGAAAATCTCAGATCGTTCCATTTTAGCTCAGAGCTCGGTCCGGCTGTTTCCACGACCTGCGGTTCTTCCCCGCAGAACCGCTGGATTCTGTCAGCCCGACCTGCCCTTCGGGCTTCATTTGCAGCTCCTCACCTGAGAATTTCACATTAAAACCAAGTGTTACTACTCAGAGTTTACTTTTCAGTGAGTACTGACTACACTTTAATCCATTTTTACTTATGAATTACGTTTTATTCTTTGAGGCAAACTGTGGTTTTAAAGGCAATCAAAACAGTGTTTTGGGAGGCTTTTAATTTTTAGTAGTGCTTATTTTAAATTACGTCTTTTATGTATGAATTGAGGGGAAGGGCAGTACAATAACAAGAAGTTCTTCTCAAAGGGGAAAAGTTAAGCAAATCATCCTGATTTTCTTGCTGTTATTTCTGAAGCGTAAGTCCATAGATTTGTCAGAATTCCATTATGGAGCTTACAATACACACGGTTAACAGGTTTTGGGGAAGGGACCCCAGTGTGCAAACTGCATGTCTGCCATACAACAACCTCTTATTTAGCTCTCCATATTTACCCTGTATTTTTTGCTTGTCCTTCAAGTCCTGTATGGAGTTTCAGAAGTCTCTATTATTTGCCTTTGAAGTCGTGATGAAATTTGCAGTGAAACTGGAGCTCAGCACCTTGAGCTAAATATTGTCATTTACTTCTGAAGCTTAGCTTTTGTATTCTTTATAGGCTGATAGCTTTCATTTTTTAGACCGTAATTATAAAGCAAAATTGGCTTCAAGTAGATTTGTGAAGTTCTCGTCAATAAGTATTTCAAGTCTTGAGTTATTTAAGTTTCATCAGTTGTGGATTTGATTAAAAACACCATTTCCAAGAGCATGGATACAAAGTGCTTAATGAAATTGCCTATCAGGAGGACCTGTGAGGTTGGAGGTTTTGTTGTTGTTGTTTTTTGGGGTTGTTTTATTCCTCTCCAGGTTTCCCCACCTCCCCCCTTCCATGGTCGTTCAATCTATTCCAAGCAGCCGAGGTCAAAAACGCTGGTGCATATGCAAGAGCCAAACAAATCGCCTTTCTGCTGGGGTTGGGTGACATGTGTCAACCCCTGTCACCCCGCAACAAGGGCCAGACAAAGGGGAGGGTGGAATGGGGGCGCCCCGGCAGAACCTGCCCCGCGCGCGGGGCCTTTGTGCGGCAGATGCCGCCTCTCATTGTTCGCCGCCTCCCTCCCCGGCACCTCTAACAACAGGCGCTGCCGCTGGCATCCCACCCGACATCTGTTCAGCTTTATTGATGCTCTCCTGGAGGAATTCCCAGTGTAAACAGGGAATTCTCTACGGGAGCCCCATGTTGTAAAAGGGATGAGCTGCATAATGCAAAGATTTAACCACTATTTAAAGGTGTGACACTTGATTGAAAGTGACTTGATTTTTTTTTTCCTTCTTCCTCCCTCTCTCTCCAACCACCTTAAATGTATTTGGCACAAACTCCATGGGTTGGACTTTTATTTTAAATTTTGGGTAGGATTTCTCCTCCTCCCCTTTCTTTCTCCTGCTCCTCCCTTCTTTTGTTTTCATGAAGCGGAATTGTCAGGATGAATGAAAACTAGGAAACGGAACATGCCAAAAATGGAAAATAAAGCAAAAGCTTGAAAATAAACCCTGGAAAGGTGGGAGAGAAAGACCCAGGTTGTGTGTAGAGGAGTCTGGTTGCTCCTCCGAAAGCTCAGAAACCACTGATAGCAAATGTCTTGAAGATCTTTGTGTCTCCTGAACTCCTTCTGCGGGCTGGAAACTGGGACAGCACGTTCAACATCTACAGCAATAGGAAGGAAATTAAAGTGCTGAACCATAATATGGTTTTATTCATGCCCTTTCCCATTCTGCGTGCTGTGTTCTGCGGGTTTTCACAGTGAGCACGCAGATCTGCTCCTCTAGGAAATATTCAGCTGAATTTTGGCACCAAAGGACCTGTTCCAAAATCCATAGCAGCTGATGAGAATCAGCCCATTGATTTGAATTGGCTTTGGGGCAGGATATTAGATGCTGAAGTGGCCAAAATAGCGGGAGGGCTGGGAATTGCCGTGTGTTCTTGTGAGCGAGGGAGCGCGATGGGGAGACTGGAGCTGGCGCTGTTTTGACTCCCTCATTTGTTTAAATAAATAGGTGAAAATAAACGTGGATGTTCGAAATGCAAACACTAGGCTGTCTGCTGATCAGATGAACCAAAACTAGACAGGAAAAATCATGCTACAGAATTTTACCAGGCTATAAGTTAATATGATTCTGTTGAAATTGCTCTATAAAGCCATGGTGTCCAATGCGGGAGGTGCAGCTGAGTTTCTCCCCTGCCCGCAAACACATACTTATTTAAATTATCTGAGCGTCCAGCCTACAAACCCTTATTCTTTTTTAGAGTTCTGTCTATGTTCTTTATTCTTTTAAGTAAAATTTTATGCAGGGTATAAATATATCTGTTATTGGATATGATATAGGAACATCCCCCCAAATAGTGAAGTCCAATAAAAAGCACATCAAACCTACAATAAAAATTACACAGAAGGAAATAAAAATGTTATTAATGTCTAAGTAAGAGGAACAAGTGCTACATTAGAGAGAAATCTCTTAAGTCTGAGAATGTAATACTTAAAATCAATTTGGGGTTAGGCCGTGTTAGGCATGGAGAATACTGTGGAGTTATTTTGGTTCTTAGTGTGATATAATCTGCTAGGCTGGAGTTTTTATTAGCTTTATGGTATCACTGGGATGAATAAAGTGATCTCAAATTCATAGCGAACATGCGTACTCTGCCTTGCTTTAGACGTAATAAAAACCGCTGTGGTAGCTGTTCCAAGGAAAGGTCTTATTGAAACCATCACTTGAAGTTTTATTGGACTGTCTATAGGATTTCATAGGCAGTTGTATATTTATTCTGTAATCCCGTTGGATTGTTTAAAAATATATTACCAATCTATAGATAGCATCTTATCTTAAAACAAATTTTACAGGATTTTTGAGGATTTTTTTTAGGAATCTGGCTAAATTATATTGGCATCTTTTAGATTCTTTCTGCGGGGTCAGCTTGATGGGATTTGTAGGAGTGTCTCTAATTAGAACGCCTTGTTTTTCCCCTCACATCTGCTTTTCCCTTGCTTATGATAACTGAAAAATAACACATAAAATAACGGATAGAAATCCCCGAGTGTTGCTGGATGGTCGGAGTTGTGGCCAAGTCCCACTTTGTGCTTCCTGTACACTTTGAATTAAAACACCAAGAGAAGTTGCTACTAGAATTCCCATCATCAGTCAGCCCAGAACAAATTTACCATAGAACTCCAACAACAAATCACTTAATGATTTAAGGATGTGAACAAATACCTTGCTTGGAGCATAAAGTGGGTAGTGTCACTAAAACGTGCCTCTTGATGCTCTTTGAAATGCAGCTTTTCTGTCTGTAAATATTTGGGGAAAACAGACATTTTCTAAAAAGTTAGCAAACATTCTGGGTATTTGTCTTAATGTGAGAAGAGTGTCGGGAATAACGTGGGTTTATGCACTTAATACATTTCTACACACGTGTGGGGATATGTATATAGTATCTACGTGTGTACGTATGCATGTGTGCACAAATATATTTGCATCCAGGTAAAATAACAGCTGTTATTATTAAGCTCAGCTTTTATTATCAATTTGTTGGTAGATTCAGGCACTACTACTGAGCTTTTTCCTAATCAGTTCCCTCATTTTGCTAATATTCTAACGACTGTCAATTTACTTCAGTGGTGCCATTTGCAGAATTTTCCAATTAGCAGGAAACCTGTTCCACCTTCTCCCATAATTACAGGGGACTCGCTTCAGATCAGCTGCGGCCAGACAGCATCTGATGCACTTGCCAAAATCTGCGCGCTGTGGGTTTTTGTGTGTGTGTGTGGAATTTGTTTTAACCTTTGTATGAGCTGGCACCGGCTTCACGTCTCTGTAGGAGGCAGGGAGCTCCCTCAGTAGTGGCATGTGTCAAAATATCCAAATAATTTCGAATAAACACACCACAGTGAAAACACAAATATGAGCCGATCTGCATCTTGATGGCTCTGGGCTGTGATGGATGTTCAGTGCCTTGTACTTATCCCCGCGTAGGGAAATATTCCATAGCTGCTGTGTTCTACTCCTATTAGATGATTTTATTCAGGCAGCATCCATTTGGTCACTTTTTATCACCTTTATCTCTCAGCATCTGTGTCAAGCGGTACAGGAAGGACAATGTTGTTATGATACTCTCTGATATTACACAGGCTGCTCAAAAAACAATCACCCCCCCGTTTTTCGAGCTGCTTAACCAGCTGATATTACAGCTATAACAATGGAGCAGCAATAACTATTATTGTTACATGAAAAGAAAATATATTTAATAATAAGCTCATTGATTTTTAACAGCATCTCTGTGTTGCCTAATTGATGGGAAGTTGTATGTTTGTGTAGCCAACGGGGGTTATGAATTAAATATGGTCGTCATTCCTTGAGGGATGCATGTCAATGCAAGAAAGATGGAGGATCTACATTTCCCCCAAGCGAAACAATCCCCTTGTAACAGACACAGGAAAGTCTGGAATAGGAGGAAGGGGGAAAAGGGAATAAAAAGCATCCATCACTGTTTATTAAGTGCTGCTACTTGAAGGTAAAAGGAGTATTGAACTGTTTTTAAATTGGAAGGAACATAGCTAGACAAAACATTGATGGTAATATTAGGTTGGTGACAAATTTTATTCTTTTGTCCACATTTATTACAGTAGCAATTTGAAGTGATTTATGCCTCTTACCCCTGGAAGTCCCTGTGTTTGCATGCACACAGGCGGGCGCGCACACACAAAATCAGCCTCTCTGAGTAATAAAATGAACTCTTCTGGGAACAGCCACAGAAATATGGACTCTAAGTATCTGGAGGCTGGTGATCAGCACTTGGAAAAAATGAGGCTCATCTGGAGATGTCTAAACTGGGCACCTGATACAGAATCACTGTGCAAAACTTGAGTGACCTGTGCTCAGCTCTGCACTGCACGGGACGTGGTGGTGGATGCCAAGTACTAGGGGTGCGTGTCTGTGTGTGTTAATGGCAGTGGAAGTACTTTTTGTTTCGTAAATAAATCCTTACCGTGACTTAGTTCTGAGATGTCAGGTATGCTGAGCTCTCCAGGAAGCCCGACGTGCTTGGGTCTGGAGCTTGAACTGGGAGTGAAAGGGAAGTTCTGAGCTCATTACACTCATGAGAAACACTTAAAGTTGAAGCATCGTCCATGGCTTGGATGAGCAATCACTGCTTTCTCACTCGTGTATATAATATTCTGCCATATGAGCTAAAAAAAATCTGCTCTCCCATCTATATATCAGTTCTATAATCAGGAGTGATCTGCAGACTGGACCGTTTCACCCTTCAGGCAGCAGATCTCAGTCTCTGGTGGATGCGATTGTTGTTACTTGTCTTTTTTCATATACCTTTTGCCTGAGTTTTGCTGGACCATGTGGGTCTACTGTTGAACTGTAATGGCTTTTAGCATGTCCACAAATCCTCGAGCTCTGGCATTATCAAACAAATTCCTAGTACAAAATCTCTGAATCATAAATGCCATTCTATTTTCTTCTGGGCGCTACTATTTTACAGCCAGATCTATTATTTTCCTGTGATTAATAGGGGATAACATAATGCAGAGCAAAGCTTGGGGCAGCTGTTTGCAGGACTATGCACTGGAGCTGGCAGATATCAGAACTTGGACAACCCTACAGTAGAACATTAAGTCTTTAATAATCAAACAGTTTCTACTAACTTTAAGTAAGACTGCTTGAAATTAAGCTAGAATGTTTGTCAGAGTTGGATTTGTTCTTGTAAATAGCTATTACAAAAACAATATCAGCTACCACTGGGGATGCTAATTAAACGGGTAGATTCACATTAAGGCTGTGACAGGCAGAGTTTCCAACATTTCGCCCAAAGTTCAGACCGAACAGGGAGTTCCCTTCAGGATGCTGGAGGAATATGAAAATCACCTCCCACCCAGAAACGGAGCAAAATACTCGTGGTGAGAGGGTTGGTTCTAAGAAACCAGGAGAGCTTATTAAACAGGAGAGTTATGGTTTTGAATAGCAACTTATAGCCAGCTTCACTTTCCACTTCTGATTTCAGCTGAAGGCTGCATTCGTAAAGCAAAAACTTGTCTTGGATTTGAGCAAGTTATTGGAACCAATTTCCCCTCCTTGTTAGATCCTTGGGGGCTCAGGAAAGGGACTGTTCTGTCTCCTGCTCTTTTATAAGTGCTGGGACACGAGGCCCCGGCCCCTCTTTAAAGGTTTTGGAGAGTGTCTGAGTATAAATAATTTGTGTCATTAAGAGGGAAGGATGCTCAATGCCCAGCTCAGGCTGGGCTCCCACCAAACCAAACTCTGCCGAGCACGGGAGAGGAAAAGCCCTTTAGAAAAACAATTGCACTTTATGCAAAGGTTTGTCATTTTCTAAGCTAAAGTGAAAACGGTGCCAAACATAATAGCTGCACTATTATTTTTACTCAGGTGCCCAGGAATACGGACGTACTCAAGAAGGAAAATAATGAGCAGGCTTTTTTTTTATTAGAAAGAAACCCTCTGTTGTGTGTAAAAGACACTTTCTCCCGAATATTTTACTTGCTAATAGATAAGTATGAAGTAATTGCATAAGACAGATTAAATGGTTTGTAATGCCTCACTTGGAGAATTATAGTGAATGTTTTCCTAGCCTGTCCTCCAAATTGGTAGTCTAATTAAGCAAAAAATAATTACACAGAATCCCAGAATGTCAGGGGTTGGAAGGGACCTGGAAAGCTCATCCAGTGCAATCCCCCCATGGAGCAGGAACACCCAGATGAGGTTACACAGGAAGGTGTCCAGGCGGGTTGGAATGTCTGCACAGAAGGAGACTCCACAACCCCCCTGGGCAGCCTGGGCCAGGCTCTGACACCCTCACCAGGAACAAGTTTCTTCTCAAATTTAAGTGGAACCTCTTGTGTTCCAGTTTGAACCCATTACCCCTTGTCCTATCACTGGTTGTCACCAGAAGAGCCTGGCTCCATCCTCCTGACACTCCCCCTTTAGATACCTGTAAACATGAATGAGTCCCCACTCAGTGTCCTCTTGTCCAGCTCCAGAGCCCCAGCTCCCTCAGCCTTTCCTCACCCGGGAGATGCTCCACTCCCTTCAGCATCTTTGTTGCCCTGCGCTGGACTCTCTGCAGCAGTTCCCTGTCCTGCTGGAACTGAGGGGCCACAACTGGACACAAGATTCCAGGTGTGGTCTCCCCAGGGCAGAGCAGAGGGGCAGGAGAACCTCTCTGACCTACTGACCACCCCCTTCTAACCCACCCCAGGTACCATTGGCTTCCTGGCCACCAGGGCCCAGTGCTGGCTCATGGTCACCCTGCTGTCCCCAGGACCCCCAGGTCCCTTTCCCTACGCTGCTCTCTAATAGGTCATTCCCCAACTTATACTGGAACCTCCAAACTGTTGGCATTCACTGAATTATTGCAAAAACAGTTTAGATTGAAACTGTTGACTAATATTTTAATATTTTTGGAAGGCAGAGATGGAAAGGGGGAGCAGAGAAGGGAGGGATCTATTATTAGCGAAACCCATTAATCTTCTAAAAAAATCTCCCAGTGTCCTGGCAGAGATCAGAGTTTCTGCCTTGACGTTTCTTGGTTTGATGATTCCTTATGAGTGTGATTAGTAGGTTTAAACCCCGAGAGCTTCAAAGCTCTGGCACATTTTTGAGCATCTCTATTAAGATGTGCAGTCTTGAGCTGATCTCTCTAGTCAACATTGATCTGCTAGAAAGAGACGCAACGTTTTTCTGCTGCGTCCTCAGGAAAGTACATTTTGCTGAAATTGGTGTCTGTGAACTATGTAAAGCTACTTAGCCCTAAATTTTTGTATTAACCTTAATTTTGGGCTTTAATTTTATTAGAACAATGATGTCCTTTACGAAGTAAATGCTGATGGTCACAGCAGCAACCAAGTCAGAACAGTTATCAGATGCAGTTTTACATTTATGCTTGAAGAAACTTTGCAGACTTAATTTTCTTGGTAGAGAAAAATATCTTTGGAAATGTTCTGGTCTTTCCTGGAGCACTTTCTTCTCTCCTGCTGCTTTATAAAAGATGGATTTGGGGCCCAGTGGACCATAACTCCTGTAAAGTAGCTGTTCCATAGATATTTTGGTAGATACTTCTTAACAGCTCCAGAGGAGCCTTTACAAGGGATTACATCATGGTGTGGAGCCAGTAAATCCTTTTTGCATATTATTGGCAAACACAGTTGTGCCATGGAGTAGGGAGGGAATATCCAGTAGCAAATCTCTACCTGGTTCAGATCATTAGAACTGTAGCAACTTCTGTGTTGGATTACAAAGCTGAGATATGCAAGTATTTAAAAAGTTTCACGGAAAATAACTGCAGGAAATACTAGAAAGTCCAGCGATGGTGAGACTGGTCGCCATGCTCAGTTACAGCAGTCTAATTTAAGAATTTATTTTTAAAAATCAGTTTAACAAAGCTACTGCAAATGTGCTTTATAATCTTACTTCCACTTAAGCTGACTTCAGTGAGGTTAAGGTTGATTCTTAGAAAGTCGAAATCAAAATGTAACAAGAGTTTGACAACCGAGCCATAAATTAGGATGAAGAGTCAGCCTGCAGATACACAGTGCTTTGGGCAGAGCCCAGGTAATTGCGGTCCAAAACTGTCTCAACATCTTAAATCAAAACAACTGTACTTCCAATAAAGTCATGCAGCAACTCCTGTATTTCATTTGGGAGCATAACACTTTACTGTTCAATGAGTTTATTCAAGTGGCCTACAAAGTGGAGAAATGTTTTAATTTTGGATGCAACTAAATCAAACCATAAAAAGAAATATAAGCTTTTTGTAATGGAAAAGCTCACAACATCTTTTCATTCCAAGTTCTGTGCAGTTGGTGTTGAACCCTGCTCTCCTGAAGTGTCATGGATGGCCTTACGTTGATATGTAATGGTTTTCAACAAGCTCCGTGTCTTTATTCCCTTAACCCGTCATGACATTGTGGGGACTGATTCCTTAGTCTAATGTCTCAGCGTACAAGTTCTCTCTAATGACAGTGCTACTCCCATTAGCCTTCCTTGATGTCTATTTACCATAGCAGCTTTTCAATTATTTAAAATGCAAACATCTGGATTAAATAAAGGAAGAAAACATTCGGCAAATGTTGCATGCACACTCAAACTTTTCTCCAGAAATTATGACTGCAGTAGGACTTGAGAAATTCAGAATTCACTGTGCACATCAGCCTCTCTGTGCACCAGGGACGTGGCAGGAAGGGCTCAAGGTGGGAACTGCCAAGAGACCTTTTTCAGTAGAGAGCACGTTGTGATGATGCATGTGGAACGATACCTTGTTATTTAAAGCATCAAAACATTAATGTTTTCCAATCAATAAGCCAACTGTTGGCTTAAAGTCTATGCTCTGCGTGGATGTGTGTGTGTCTGCAGTTGGAGTACATAAAACATGTAATATGGATGCATAAAACTATGTTGTACGTCCAAGAGATAAAATGGGTTGGATTTCCTCCCTGAGAAGTCCTTCAAAGTCAGCACGCATTGGGGTTGTATCTCTTCAACCCACTTGAAACAGCCTCACCTCTGGTGTTGGTGATAGCTACTGAAGCACCAAGTTGAATCTGTCTCCATGATCTCCCCAAATCAGGGAAAAATCTGTAGAATTTGAAGTGAATGAAGAATACAGACCCTAGTTGCCATGTTTGGAAACATCTGGAACCCTCACAGAGGCTCATCAGTCTAGTCCTAAAGCAGAGTGTTGCAGAACTCTTAATGAGATTAAAATCAAGCACAATGAACCCGGGGTGTGAATGAGCACTCTGCTGGGCTCGGGGAGCTGCTGAGCACTCATCACTGACCTGGGCTGTGCAGTCAGGAGCTGGAGGAGAATGCAAAGTTTGGTCAATCAAGACCTGGTCTCAGACTGTCCCCAAGGGGGCAATTCCCCTCAAGGGCATGTAGTCCAAAGCCGGGTCTGGATCTGCCCTGTAAAGAGGCCCAGCAATCAGATATTTGCTTTTTGTGTGTGATACATCTCACAGACCTCGTTGGCTTTCTTTAGGTGGAAGGTCAGGAGCTGGAATTGCAAAGTGTTGACTTCGGATCCTTACAGAAGCCCCAGGAATGTGTTTTGCTCGGGGCAGAGGGCACGGCTCCGCAGCTCTGGAACAGCGTTATGAATATACACGTAGACATGCTGTAGGCATCAAGGGGGAAATTAAACCCACGACCTCCACCCATTGCTGTGCTAAAGGAGAAGCTCCCTTACCAAATCTTGGTGTCTCGAAGGGAGGTTGCTGCTAAAACCAGACCTGAACATGTGCACCCATTGAAGTGAATGGCAAATTTTGCATTGTCTAAAGTGATGTGGGAATAGGTATTACATATACACACTCAAATGAAACCAATCTCATGCTTCAGGGTGTAAATTGATCACTGGAAAGGTCAGGAAGCAATTTTCCTCTCCTGTTAACATCGCTGCACAGTGAACTTGGGGTGTGTGTGAGAGAGGGAGGGATGGAGGGAAGAGAAGCAATTTCTCCTGTAGCATAAAGTATTTGCCAGAGGCAAAATAACTTGCTGCAGCCATGAGTTTGTAGCAAACGGATTGCCCAAGTGTTTGAATTTACCTCATCTTGATTTCTGGGTGCCTAGTCTAAGGCGCTTCAAAGGAACGTGGCTCTCATGATGTATTTAATGAAAACTCCGGCTTTTTTTGAACATTGGGACGTGACGCTGTGTGCAGTTGCACCAAATGGCTCTTCTTGCATGAAACCTGCGCTTTAAGCTGTTGTGAGGGGTGTGGATGTATGGCCATGGGTTTGAATTGCGAATGCATGTTGGCGTTTGGACCTGTTGGGTTCTGGATACGTGAATCTTCTGGGGACGTGACTTAGTGTGATTTCCAAAGGGTCTTAGACTGAGTCTACTGGAGCTGAGCTTATCTTGCTGTGTATCTTCAGAATCTCTGTATCTTCTTAGGGTAAGACATTTGTCCTGAAATAACTGAGGAGTCAAAACAGGCAGAGCTGAGTCACTTTGAACATCATCCCACAGAGATGCTCAAGAGAAGTGGATTTGCCCCCCTGCCCCATCACTGCAGCCCCATATTGAGGTTCTGGAAAGGCACATCAGCTGTGGGCTGTTCATCAAATTAAACCGCTCTTGCGTTCGAGGCTCACCCATTGCCAATTAACAGGGTTCACACTGGCATTCTCTCATCTAATGGGAGTTCCTACCCCAAAATGCTGCTGCCTTTTTGGCCTCTGGCACAAATGTGCTACATCAAAGGGTACTGAAAAGGTTAATTAAATTTGGAGGATGGTAAGCAGAGATGAGCGAAACGTTTGCAGTGAAAGGTGGAATGACTTTAAATGTATTAATTTATTTACTGCACAACTGGAATTTTCATATTCCTCATACGTACAAGATGGAGCATGAATGTCTAAAATATGAACTTTTTTCCTTTGGTAAATTAATTGATTTCTGAGGATATATGCCAAAATATAGAAAAAGATGGCTTTCAGAATGCTGAATTTTTCCTCTTTAAGGCCAGATTACCTCTTTCTACATAGGTATGACTTGGCTTGAGTGAGGCATTTGACACAGTCTCCCACAGCATCCTCACAGCTGAACTGAGGGAGTGTGGTCTGGATGAGCGGGGAGTGAGGTGACTGTGAACTGGCTGAAGGGAAGAAGCCAGAGAGTCGTGGTCAATGGGGCGGAGTCCAGTTGAGGCCTGGATCCAGTGCAGTGCCTCAGGGGCAGTGCTGGGGCCAGTATTATTCAATATATTCATCAATGACTTGGACAAGGGAATAGAGTGACTGTCAACAAGTTTGCTGATGACACCAAGCTGGGAGGAGTGGCTGACACGCCAGAGGCTGTGCTGCCATCAGAGACCTGGACAGGATGGAGAGCTGGGCAGGGAAACATTTAATGAAATAGAACAAGGGCAAGTGTAGAGTCTTGAATCTGGGCAGGAACAACGCCAGGTTCCAGTGTAAGTTGGGGAATGACATATTAGAGAGCAGCATAGGGGAAAGGGACCTGGGGGTCCTGGGGACAGCAGGGTGACCATGAGCCAGCACTGGGCCCTTGTGGCTGCAAGATATCTTATTCTGACAAAACCAGAATAGCTTTACAGAGTTGCAGTGACTTGCTCCCATACCCGGCACCGTGGCTCTGGAGATACGGATTCTATTTCTGCCTCAGCCGTGTGACCTATATATCTTTGGGCCAATTCATCCATGGTTTAAAATGAGATGCAGTCAAAAATAAGAAGTGAAAAATGCAGACAAAAATCCGGTATTTTCTTTAACTCATTGCATCTTTTCTATCTACTGAGCCAGGGTGTGAGAAGATAAGAAATGGGGATGCATGAGACAGAAAGATGTTTTCTGTTGATATTTCTCATTTTGTTGCTCTTTAGTTTCTCATCAACTGGTAGCACGTTCAGTGGCTATTAGGACAGTGGTGTATATTGGGGCTGTCTATAGGTATATAATACGGAATTGTTAGAGAAGCTGATCCGTGTTTGGAGTTCTTTAATCCCATGGTGGTTGACTACAATGGGTCTCCTGGTATTGCTGTGCTTCCTGAGCGACTGGGATTCCAAGTGTGCAGTTCTTCTGTCTGTTTAATTTTGAGATGGTGTTTACTCTCTTGAAGAGAGGTCTTTGTCAAACATGCCTTTCACAAAGCACTGTCGTGTTTGAGGAGGTCTACAATGAGTTAAAGCGCAGCAGGATGATTTTCAGTCTTCTTTGGGCAAAACCGTTGTCATTTCTGCCCCTCTTTCCGTCCCCTCCCCATTGATGGTCCAGTGGGAACTATAGAAAGTGGCTTGGTTGGCACACGGTGCCAGGTCCCTTTTCTGTTGTTTATTTACGCATGGATACGCAGAGCCCAAGTCAATGTTAAAAATATATTTATCTGAAGAAGAGTACTTGTGCAAGTTAATAAAAAAACAACAGGGACCTCAAGCGTAAGTGTCTGCTAAGGATTTTATGTATATCGTATGTGGTAGACAAACCATGCTTGAAGGCTTTAAGTGCTTCAGCAATCTCCTAGTATAGGAATTAATTTCCGTCTTGCTTCCTTTGTTTGCGTTGAATCAGGAGTTCCACATTTTGCCTATTCACAATTGAAGCAAACACCCAAAAATGTTGGTGAGCGCTGCATTTGCGAAGGATTGATGTGAAAGCTAAACAAGGATATTAGCAACAGACACACACATCAAAAAGTATATAAATAAACACAGTAATCAGCAAATGGGATTGTAGACAACGTGTATGTATGTTGATAAATATAATGCATTCATATTGTGAAACACCCTGTGATACTTTTGGGTGCTCCTTCCCTGTAAGATTAAATTGGTGGGTGAGATGTGAGGACTCGGCTGGTTCGTGCTCAGGGCTTGTTTGTGCAGCACAAGCGGAGTCCTCAGTTCAGGGCCTGGAATGCTGCGTGGTTTAGAAAACACACGGGCATGTGCCCTCCTCTGAATCCCAGCTCTTCAACATTAAAGCAAGACCCTTCATTTGAATCATTAGAGAATGAATCCAGTGCTAATAGCACTTAATTTTTTCACTAGAATGATCTCCGTTGGTTTTGGCAGCTGAAATGAAAACAATTCCAAATACCATCAAAGGAGCTTATCCACACACAGCATGCGGAGGGCGAGCGGTTTGATATACAGCGGTGTGTTAATATCAGAACATCTCCGAACGCCACACACGACTCTGTAATCCTGGTCTGTCTCGGGTCTATGATCTCGGAAAGTCCGACGGGTAAAAGCAAAAGGAATAAAATAGACACAGAAAACCTTGGTCCTTGCCCCTGAAAATAACGCACCAGTGATGTCTTTGCTTCAGCCACGTACCTATATTAATCTTGACTTTCTTGAAGCTTGCCCGCTAGTTTAAATTTGTATGCGACATCAAACATACCTTTTCACATATGTTCTTTCCAGATTTTTTTTAACAGTTACTTAGCAGTTTATAGAAGGAAGTGAATGATCTCATCAAGCTGCTTAGAAATTTAAAAAAAAAATCTGTGCTTATTAATTATGCAGGATTAGTCTAATTATAATTCAGCAAATTAATTAGCGACAGAAGGTGTTCTGAAACATTGGAGTACATTTGCATGTTAAATGGAGAGGCTAGTCTGTAATATATGTAAATTTATGCATGGCTTCATAGTTTAATTTAAAAATTTGCAGCTGCATATGGTATGGGAGCAGGTGAAAAGTCAGTTTTAGTTTAATGATGCTAACAAACATTGGATGCTGTCCTGTCTTCGGGAAGGAATGCTCTGAACGCACCCCTATCTGCCAATCTATAAATCTGTCATAGGAATATAATGTTACACCCATGTTCAGATTCAAGGTCATCTGTGACTAGACCCACAAGTACAATAGGTGCGAATCTACTAACTGAACAGACCTCGGGAAAGGGGCCCGGGCTGCTGGGTTGTGAATTTGCCTTTAGCAAATGACTGGATGTTTATTCTGCACAAAACCAGTTTAGGGAGCGGTGATGCTCTTGCCTTCGTAAATGAGTGAGAGCTTTCAGCTGAGCGATATCCGCTCTGGCAGGTGTAAAATGGGTGTCTAACCTTGGTTCCGTCTCTAACGTTCGCGTCGGTGCAACTTTCTGCTCTCTTGGAGTCACCGCAAAGTTATTACCAAGTTGTGCATTAACTGCAGGGTAGAGTTTTATGTGCTGGCCTCTGCCATCTGGCAGAAATAGTAAAAACCAGCGGACCCATCAGCACAAGCGATTGGTGTAATTGGTGTTCACTGTTCAGCCTAGCGTGGCTCAATAGACAGAGGGGTTTTGGAGAGCTATGGGGTAAGAGAGTGGAAGAGTCAGAAGATAAAGGTCTTAGAGGTTTTTCTGGGTATGGCAAAAAAAAATTGAGCATGCATCAGATTTTGTGCTCATTTAACACCTATGTAAGTCTTTTCTGGGGTCCATAGGGTTCTCAGATTAGAACCTGAGTTAAATTTGCACCTCTGGAGGGCTATAAGTACCAAACAATAGTGAAGAATGAACAGATGCACCAGGACTGCAGAGCATCGGCCGGCACCAAACGCGTGTGCGCTGCTGAGCTGCCATAGGTGTCACGGAGAAGAATTTGGCCGTGTTTTCAAAATCCTGCTGGGTGTTACGGTCCGAGGTAATGAGCTTTATGAAACTTTTGTCACTATTCAAAAGAACCAGTCGAACCACAAACAGGGCTTGCAGGAGCGCCGTGTGGTTCTTGGCTGGGAGAACAGCTTGATCTGTGCTGTGGGTAAGTCACTTCATTTCTAGGTGCCTTGACTCCTCCCTCAGTGAAACGAGTACAAAAGCCTTTCTTTCCTCCTGTCCTTTGTGTATCTTTTCTCCAATAACAATTTCACAACGTGACACTGCAATGCTTAGCACAGTTGGAGCCCATAGATACTGTAATAAACCAGGGAATATTATCTGAACGTCCCTTTCAACAGCCCGTCAGCCCAATCCTCTACTCTATTACCTCCCTGCCTATTGACTTTTGATTATGCTATGGCATTTGGTCCTGTGCCAAATGGCATGAATAATATGGATCTTACAGTATAAATAAGCTTTTAGCCATTGTCTTGTAACTTACTGGAAAGTTTTGGTGTGGGAGGAAGGAGAAAAACCCAAAGGAAAAGGAAACTGCTCAGATTGCAAAGGGTCCTCCCAAGACTTTTTGGAGAACAATTGCAATTACAAACACGCTGTTAGTGTTGTGTTTCATTTTCAATTCGAACCCATAGAGTTCAATTATTATTTTCATTAATGGTGTCGGGTTTTCATCAGAGTGCACAAACAAGGAGGTTTTCCTTGGAGAGTTTTTTTTCCTAGCAAATGTGGCCATGCCAAATAACTGCATTCAGCGCCGAGAAATGAGCGGCTCTATAACCGGCAGAGCGCTCCCCCAGCCCTTGTTTCTTGAAAATGGGATCACTTTGCAAGACAGAATAAGCATTTACCAAATGAGTGCGAATTGCAGTTTTGGATCCGTGTGCCTGGAACAGAATCTACTTCGGAGATGAAAATTGTGCAGAAGGGGGAAAATGTACAGAATATAAATATCAAGTTTACTGACATGTTTTGGGTTTGGATGATGTATTGCAGGTCTACATTCAGTTACTATTAATTTGGAAACTAAGCTCTGAAAAACCAACCACTAGATAGAGAGGGTAGAGAGAAATACGATGTTCTAGGCTGCAGAGATGGGATATTTGAGGAGGAATTGTCCTTTGTTTAAGTGCTAATTCCACCTGTTCTCTGTTAGGCTTATCTGATCTGCATGTCCTCATATGCTTCGCATTGTGAGTATCTTGGAATGAGCATGCTGTTATTGATCAATTAAATATGAATTTAATAATAAAGATAGGCCTAAACAAAAAACTTTTGACCTCAGCTTTCCTCGGTGCAAAGGATCTGTGTGTCCTGTAGATTTTGGTCCAAACCACCTTGATTTAATAACACAAGTACAAATACAGGAAAGCCTCCCATCTTGAAGGCTTTTGCCAGCACAATTTTGCCGATATCAGTGCGGTCACCCTGACCCGCGCTCCTTAGGCCTCTGCAGAAGCCGACTTTACCTTGGCAAGTATCTATTTCAAAGCTAAGAAAGAAATGAAGAGAAGGAGAAAGTTCCCCTAGACAGAGGTCAGGATCAGTGCCTAGAGGTGGAGAGACAGGGGTGGGATGAGGAGAAAGATGCAATGATAATGTAGAGGGCCGTATGTGCAGAAAGCATAGATAGAAGCGTAAAAATAATAATCATAGACATTTATGAGGATGTGAATTATTTTGAATCAATGCAAGAGGGTAGAGAAGCATTTTTTCATTTCCCATCAGGAAACGTGGCCATTGTTGGAGGCAGAAGTAGCTGCAAGCGTGATATTCATCTACAATTTTCTGGTGCAACTGGAGTCTTTCTATTAAAAACCAGTGAGAAATGAACAGCCAACTCCTCCCCTCCCGGCCCAGGCTTGGGACCTCGTATCATCCGACTCCCACTCCCTTCTCCCTCAGTAAATCTCCGAAAAGTCTCCTGACCTACATCTGTTGGCTTTCACATTCGTTAAACTGGGTTCACACTTTATGCACAGGAGTTTTGTGAAGATTAATTAGCTGCTGTTTGTGGAGTATCAGATAAATACTCTGGATTATTGTAACAACCTCCCCCATTTCTCACACAGGATAAGGTGGAGGTTCATTCAGAATGCCTTTGTGCAGTGCCTGATCCCACACTGGCTGTAACTGCTGCAAAAGAGTAGGAAATCTTCTCATCAGCTCCCTAATAACACACACTGACATAATACAAGAAAATTACTCCAGACATAAATATTCAGATGATAAAGAAGTCTTCTACTGTGATATTCATTAAAATCAAGATGATGATATCAAATAAATGGAATTAATTGATTTGAAATACGGTGCAAGATCAGGCATAGTCCCTTTGAAAGGAAGAAGTTTCCAGTAAACCCTTGTCCTCTGTTGTGTTGTGGGGTAGGGTTACTGCTCACACTTATCTCAGGGTTCGCAATGCCAAGACACACACGGGTGGATCGAGGGGGGATGTGAGACCCTGATCTCAGAATTTCCCAGCTTTGGTGGAGCTGGACTGCGGCCCTTGCTGTAATGATGCCTATTTAATCTTAATATTGTTTCACTGGAGCAAAGATACTCATAATAACAGCTCGAAGGTTTTTCTTTGTTAACTTTGTGACTTTTTGGGAGCACTCGAATCATTTCAGCAGAATGCTACCATCACTTTGTATTCCTGTTAGACTGTAGCATCATAAGATCTGCTGATAACCATAGTAGATGTGTTCTCATGCCAAAAAAATGACGCTGACTGTGAATCCGAATTCTGCAGTAACCCAAACAAGACAGAATTAACTCGGTATTTGCTTTACAAGGGATATTTTTGCTGCTCACAAGATAAAAACCAATGTAATACATAATTCTGTACCTGTATTTTAAGAAAGCACAAAAGGTGGAGAGGAAGGTTAGTTAAGATGTACGAACCGGAGTCGGGAGATGTGAGACCAGCGATGGGATGGGGAGCAATTCCCTCCCACTTTCCAGGTGTAAAACGGTGAGTTCCACCAAGGGCTGCAGAGGGGGTTTGTGAGGCAGAATTAATTGAAGTTTAAGTCCCATAGAATGGCGCTATAAAAGCACAAAGCATATTATCTATTTCTGTGGTTCCATGTGGTGAGACTAATCAGTCCCAGGTCTTGTGGCAGGGCTTTAAAAAACATTAATGGATTCTGTTGCATGCGGGACTGCTCTTTAGGGCTTCTGTCTGGTCCTGTTGAAGTCACAAGAAAGATCTGATGCCAAGAGGATTTGATTAAGGTTCTTCTTAATCATCTGAGATGGAGGATAAACACTCTCAAAGGTGTCAAATATGCGTTGTGATTGTAGCCATGTTTTTCAGTTGCCTCAGGTAGGTACAGAACGTAGTAACATAGACCAGGTGAGAGCGGGTGCAGTGATTGCTTTGGAAAGAGCTTGAGAGGTGCGAGGTGGAAAGTTTGATTATATGAGAGAGACAATACAAAAAAAAAAAAAGGATCAGTCTATTCTAGTTATATCTTAATTAATCTTATGGCTCTGCATGAAGTTAGTCAGGTTCTCCATAGCGACACCAGAGTTGTTGGTGGTAGTCGTTCAAAAGTCTTTAGGTTTCCCCCAGCGCCCTTGGATGCTCAACTCACAGCCAGTGCCGTCCTTAGGAAGGAACAAGGTCCTGCTAAGAAACATGAAAATGAGCCATTTTCTTAAATTCTGGCGTTTATTTTTTTATGTTTCTGCAGGTTAAGGCCAAAAACTGGCTAAAGGTTCTCATTTAAAAAAATTAATAAAGCCTTTCTGCAATTCTCCTGTTACCCCTAAATCAGCTTCATTTCGTGCTAAACCTTCCCTCCTCTTTGCTCCCCCCAAGTCATTTTTGTTCTAACGCTGCAATAAATATTAACGCCTTTCCCAGATGCGACCACTGAAAATATATCAGTATATATAACGACCTACCGAATACTTCATGCAGATGCCCAGTTGCAGCGAAAATTTGGCTGGAGGAGAAAAAGGGAGATGCGGTTCAACTAGAGGAAAGATAAAAAGATCTGAGCCCAGGCAATATATCTGAATATATCACCAGTCCTATAACCCAAGAGCAAAGGGAGATGAGGAATTCCCGATGCCCAAGTTGTGGTATCTTAAAGGTGCTCAATTTTCAGCAATTCTAGAAAGTTGGGCACCTTCAGGTTGGCTCAGATGGGACCCCCAGAATTGCTGTTGGTGAAATACCCGACAGCCCCGAGCGTTTGTGTGCTCAGTGCTATTTATTGCAAAGTGTTAGCGATGAGAATGCGTCTTGTAGGAGGCACAGAGCTCGGAGAGAAGGAGAGGTTTATTTTCTGTGTATTTTCAATGGAATCAGCACAGATCTAATTGAAATCCAAGTTAATTTTCACGGACGCTGCTGATTTACATTTGCTGGAGCTTTGAACCCCAATTTTCTGGAGACATTGAGTAGCAAATATACATTGAGCTCGTTGCTGTGCAATGTTGCAGAGTTCAGTCTCGGATACTGTTAAGCGTACATTTAGAATTTTTACCTTATAGCATCTGCCTTTCAGGGTGTGTGTAAATACAGAACCGCCGTGTCTGAGCTCTTCCCAATGTCGGCTCAGCCGACACAGCGAGTTCTCTGACTTCGCTCTCGTTTTCTTCATCCTTTACTTTCCGTGGAGCATTTTTCCATCTAGATGAACAGAGATGCAAGCACTTAAAACAATTTAAAAAGAACTCGCACATTTTCCTGATTAATTTGATTATTTTTCTTTGAAACTAATAACTTAGTGTGGATTTTTGTTTGCAGTTATCCTCCAAAATAATCCCTTAACTCATTGATTTCCATGTGAAAGTCGCTTGCTTTGGTTTCTTTATATAGTTTGGCTGCATTCCGCAGATTTTCCTTCCATAGATAGGAATATAAGGACTTTATGTATCGGCAAATATGTGCGTGAGCAGGATAAAAAGGAGCGTTTGTGAGTAACGTTTCTGCCTCAAATCCTCCTGTGAATCCTCGGGTGTTTTTCCTTTGGAGAACGTTCTTTCAGATACAATCTTGCTTATAGAATCATTCAAATATCGGGGTCAGCACAGGACCTGGGACCGACACCCACGTCCCGATGAGCCGGCGAAGGGGATAAAATAACAACAGGCTGCAAAATGCACATGCAGAGAAAATAAGGATTTTCGGTGTTTTTTAAATGTTTCTGAGTGATTTAAGAAAAAAAAAAGAACGTTTTAATTTTAAAAGGATGGATTTTATGACTGATTTTTTATGACATTATCTGGGTCTTTTTTGCGGGTTCGGTTGTTGTCGTGAGGTTCTCGAAGGGTTTTATTTGTTCGAGCAACATATGAATGGATCAGATCCTTTGATTTTATGCTTTTTTATATGTTCGGGGCAGATGGAAGAGAAATACCACGATATAAGCGCCGCGAAGAAAGTCGCAATAACAAGGGAGAGCGGCTTTCTGCTTTATTGTCTTGCGTTAGGACTATTTTGGCCGTTGTTGTTGGTAAACCCCAGAAAATATACATCTTTCTCCTTTAAAGTTCTAATTCAAGGCATGAATGTGTGAGTTCTGAAGGGACTTAGGGACTGCGGTAAAAAATCGTTGTCATAGTAACAGAAAGGGAAATAGGCCCGACTCACCTGGGACTTTAACTTACTGCAAAAGCGGGTTTTTTTTTTTAAGGAAAGCACTCAGCAAGCGAAATAAATAAAGAAATTGCTCTTTGTATTCTAAATCAGTCCTTCCACTATTTATTTTTACTTCTATCCAAGTCTTTTTCCTTCTAAATCCATCCAAAAGCATCTGAGGAATTATTTTCAGTTGTAATTGTTGCGGCGAAACCCGTTTTGTCTGACAAATGGAAATGAAAAGAATCGCAGAAAATCTTTTCACTTGCGATGGGGGATGCCAAAAATGTCTGAATTTTGGAGACGGGCTTGTTTTGGTTTTCATGCAAACAACTGTAGTTTTTCATGTAGTTTCTTTCCCTAAACTAAACCCATCGTCATGAGGAAATCTCATCAGCTTCTTCAGGGAGCTGCATTTGTTTCTGTGGGTTTTAATACGTTCTAAGGAGTTTCAAGGCTTATCTGCCTCAGAGTCAGTTTTTGTAGTTGTTACAATATTATCCTTCTATATTGCGTTCATGGAAAATCCCTTCGGACAGCAAAAAGAGCTTGTGTGCAAGGGAGAGATAAAGAAAGGGACTAAAATGGGGTGGTCAAACACACAGGGAGGAAACTGGTGTAAATGGGAGTGAATCTGGTGTTTACAGTCATCATGGTTGTACTTTACCTGATTTTTAACTTCATTTTTTAGGGTTTGCTTTTGTTATGCTTCTATTTTAGTAAGTTCTTACAGTCCTGATCTACTGATACACTATTGTGTAAATCACTATGCTATATGCTTTAAAATAGGATGCACCAACCCGTGTTTTGTTTAATAGGAGTGACATGTTCTTTCTCTTTCCAGATTCTTCTTAAAATTTTTTCTCAAGTGCAATCAGAATTGTTTGAAAACAGCAGGAAACCCAAGAGATATGAGACGGTTCCAGGTAAGCCTTATAAGGCTCAGCATTAAGCTGTCTTTTTCCCCTCTCCTCTCTCCTACATTGTTCATAATAAATATGACGACAGTATCTGATAAGCCATATCAGATATTGTTAAAGTTTTTTTTCCATTTGTTGTGTTTAAACCTTTCCCCTCCCTCCTTTTTTCCCGTCTTTTTTCCACTGTGAATCCCCAAGGGGTTGTGATGTTCTGTACCAACCAGCAGTGGATATTTGATTTGACACCCTCGGGCAAAGCTCTCGCACATCCAGCTGCCCACAGCGGGGATCGCGCTGGTGATACTCAGATGCCTCCCAAGCTTTCAAAGTATCTCTGTACGTGGTACACAAGCAGCCTCCTCATTTCCCTCCACTCTTTCCATCTCTTTTGCCGTTTAACTCTCTCGTGCCATTCCTTTTTTTTCTAAAAAAAAATGAAGGCAAAATAGCGTTGGTCACTTTAAGACTTTAAGCAAAGCAAACAAGCCCCATGGGATGGTGACCCAGCTGCTTTGCAGTGAAATCTGCCACTGGTTTCATCAGCGCTGGCGCTGATGGATTGTGAATTCCAGCTTGGAAAAACACAGAAGGAGGTGAAGTGTGGCCGTGGTGAGGAGAGAGGCAGGCCCAGGCTCCCATCTTTCATTCCCTACGCTTTTAAGCAATTATCTTTAATAAATCAGTGTTTTACCTGCAGCTCAGCCCTCCCAACCATGTAAACTCACCCTGTTTATGGCCTGGATTTGGGAGAATGCAGGAGGAAGGTGATGCCCAAACTAACCCTCATGGGATTGAGGGTCTGGAGAAAGGATCCAAGTTGGCAGTTGGGGTCTGGCTTCTTCCCTTCAGCCAGTTCACAGTCACCTCACTACCCGCTCATCCAGACCACACTCCCTCAGTTTAGCTGTGGGGATGCTGTGGGAGACTGTGTCAAATGACTCAAGTCAAGGTAGATCACGTCCACCGCTCTGCCATCACCCATCCATCTTGTTATGTCCTCATAGAAGTCAATGAGGTTGGTCAAGCACGACTTCCCCTTGGTGAAGCCATGTTAACTGCCCCTAATGACCCTCTTTGTACCCTATTTGTACCTCTGTTTTGCTGCAGAACCAAATATATCCATTTTCAGTTTGTCAGCTTTCCAGGAGACATGAAGATCCTCATTTTTATGGTGCATCTTACTGGGTTCTTCCGTAACAACAGTTACTCATGGCTGGAAAAGCGTCAAGTTAATGCTTCTGATTAGAGATGGGTGTGAAGCCCCAGTCTGGGCTGGGTTTGGTTGACAGCCAAAGTTCCAGGGCGTTGGGATCCAGTCTCTGAGCCTCAGCCTCACTTCTACATATAAGATTTGGATTTTTAAAAATTATAATTACAATATATTAAACTAAATTAAATGTTAGCTTTCACTTACATCACACTTATTTAAAAGAAGAGGTAGATGGGGAGAAAAGGGGATTGAAGGTTACATTAACACTGCATTGTAAATTTAATACAGCTCCAGATGCCTGAAGAGGGTTTTTTTTATTTAGTATAATTCTTTAGTTTGGAGAGCAACACCAGCTGCTTTGTGATCACATTAACTATGGGAAATTTGCTATGATATTAAGTAGAACATCAAAGATACAATGAAAATCTCTTTTTTACAATCACATACAAAGGTTGTCTTCTGTTGAAAACTGGGTTATACCTCAGAAGTTAAAGGATATGTGATAATGATTTTATTTGGTTTATTTCCCCCAGTAATAACATAATTTTATTGCGAATCACTCACTACTCCAGTGTCTGTCAGTGGCTAAAGCAGGGAAAGAGAGTCTTTCTAGAACTAATGGTTTTTTTCATGGTTACTTGATGGCTGCCCAAATGCGTATGTAGATTGCGTAATATGTCATTGTGAATTTAACTGAAGCAAATATTGATTATTTATCAATTACAATATTTCTGAATCGAGGTTGTCATGGAAAGCTCGAACAAAAAGCATGTTAAAATCATAGTGCTGACTGTTGGAGTTCAGCTAGTCTGCAAATCTGAGTTTACATAGATATTGTCATTACTGTCATTGCTATATTCTCAGGGAATGATTCTCCCAGGAACAGAATGTTTTTAAAAAATGATGCCCTCCATTTAATGAGGACTTCACGAGGACTTGATTGAAGCCCAATGATACTTAACGGTAACGACTGGTGTGTAATGGGGGCCAATAATTCCGTGGCATTAAGATGAGGCACTTCAGCTCAAATGCTTCAGCTGAGATTTGGTGCTAACGCATTAGACTCCTGTTGACTGGGAATTTTGCTTCATCCACTCACACGCTGATTAAACAGATCCTACAATGCTGCGCACGAGAGAACGGTGCAAGGCAGCAGAACGTCGATACTAACAGTGGGTGTCTGAACCAATGCTTTTTTAGAAGCAACAAGAGGAAGGTCAGCAATTGGCCTCAGTTTTCAGCAGAAATGGTGACATGTAGTGTTTCCTGGCTGGTGTCCCCCTCTAGGTGCTCTAGGGAGACAGAGAAAGGCAAAATAACAAGGTGTGTCCCTGGGGAGATTCCTGCCTGAGCTCAGAGTGGTTGGATCGGTTCATCACCAGGTTGAGAATTCCCCCAGCCAGCCTCTGTGCAGCTCTGAAGGATCCGTGTCGTTCAGGAGAAAGGAAAATGGGTGAGAGTGTGAGTTAGGAATGTAGACTGGAAGAAGCGAAAAGGGATAGCGAGAATAAAACATAACTGGTCTAAATCAAAATCCTTTTCAGGCTGGTGATGAAAAAAGGTGCTAGAGCCCCATTTTGGGTGTGGATAGAAATTGGTGAACTGTTGTTAAAGAGGTGAATACCACATGGACTAATGTCATTATGGGAGATTCATGTCCTGGCTATAGGTTGTGAAGCAAATGCAACTGGTATCAGCAGAGTCTAGAGCTGTTACTAGTTGGCAGATTTCTCCATCGAATAAAGGTGACGTTATTTTAGATTCTATATGAGTAAGGGAAGGACTGACTACAACTGCAAAAGAAAAAACACTCAAGGAGCTTAATGTGTTCAGATCTTTAGACCAAATAGCCATTGTGACGGTGAGTTGCCAGAGTTGTGTGTTGTCTATCAAAAACAAAGCACAGATGAGATTCTCCCACGTCTCAGGTAAGCTTTGCCAGTAGAAACAAGGATGCATTGGTACCAATGTACTCCACTGATTTCTTCTTGAAATGGGAACAGATGCAGAAATGGATCATTAAGGTGATGAGGGAGTGGACAAATGCTTGGCTCAAATATTTTAGTGATATGCACTGAGAAGGGACATGACTGCAGTCTAAAAATATCCTGAGGTAGATTGGAATGGGGAATAGTAATTGTAAAGCTAGTGTTAAGTATTAACTGACTAAGAATAAATTTAGGCAGTAAACCATAAGTTCCCTAATCATCAGGACAAGCAGGCTATAAAACAAGAGGAGTACCAAAGGCAAAGGACAATTTTATAAAAGTAGCTGCATGGTTTGGTTGTATGTAACAGCGGGAGATGAGATGACAGCGACCAGGAATTATCTCCTACCCAAAATGAAGGCGACGTGCACAGAATCCCAGAATGTCAGGGATTGGAAGGGACCTGGAAAGCTCACCCAGTGCAATCCCCCCATGGAGCAGGAAGGTGTCCAGGCGGGTTGGAACGTCTGCAGAGAAAGAGACTCCACAACCTGGGGTTGTTCCTACCCAGATGCAAGACTCTACACTTGCCCTTGTTCTATTTCATTAAATCTTTCCTTGCATGCTTTTTTCTGGTAGTTACAGTTTCCTCAGGATCTCAGAGAGGATTTCCCAAAAAATCCAATGGAAGTTCTGAGCAGAGGGAGGCTGCTGGCGTTGTTCATATTGTTTATCTTATTCCTAATCCAACTATGAAGCAAACATTATATTCTAGCATCTACTTCCGTATTACTCGCTCTACCAAAATATCTATTGACATCAATGGCTCCGGAGCCCTGTCCGAGTGAAGCCAGCAGGATGAGGCCTGACATATTTTCTTCCACCCAGCTGGAAAATAATAATAATGATACTAATTTTTTAAATCCTCATAGTAGTTATTCTTTTGAAAAGTTAAAATAACATGATACTGTGACTAGAGAGTTATAAGGGAAAGTGCATCAGGAATGTAATATTGTTTCCAGATGTACAATGTCATAAAGAATTTTTTCCACACTTGGAATGGTAACAGGAATTTTTTGAGAGAGATCATTTACACGGTGATGAGATGTGTTACATGTAAGTAAATGCCTGTATGCCTGGAATGTTTGTACCATATGTCTAAATAGGTGTCTATGAGTGATACGGCTTCTATATAGATGATGATGTGGATTTACTTGCATGTATGTGATTTGAAGAGAACCATACTTTAGAATATAGAAATACTGATATAATATATAGAGTGGGGGTGGAAGTTGTAGTACCCAGGTAAAGGTTTGTAAAGAAATAGAACACCTTGAACTGTGCCGGGAAGGGAAAGAGCAGCTCGGAGAACCCGAGTCTAACGTGCTAAAGACAGTTTGTCTGAATGTCATGGAAGGTGAACCCGCCTGGTTTTTGTGCAGGGATTACATTACAGAAACCCACCTGGGAAACAAAACATAATGTGCAGCTACAACACACGCATTTCTTCAGTACTGCTGGAGAATCGTTGGTTTATGTCTGTGGCTTCATAACTAATAACAAGACCCTTGCAGATTAGCAGAGAGAATCTTAAGAGCTGCCAAAACTTCTGCTTAGAGGCCTGTAACTCCCTCACTATTCTAGAGGTGGAACCTGCCCTCGGATGGATGAAGGAATAGCACATTGACCTATTTCTTGCTTGATTGTTGTCCTCTAGAACTTGACAGAGGTGACGGGTTGATCCAGCTGTTGGGTGGCTCAAAATCATTAGTCTTTATGCTGCCTGTGTCAAATTTGCCCTCAGCTACAATTAACAGAACCCACGGCCTACCTGACATATTTTGATGTTCTCAGATCGTTCCCTTAGGATTACATTTTGCATTAACTACTGATTTTAGGGAAAAGATCATCAACTGAATAAGCATAGAAGCCAAATTATCATACCCATCAGATTGGGAAAAGAAAAGCACCCCAAAATAATTTGTCAGTAATTTGCCGCTGCTATGGACAAATCTGAGAACTTAAATCTCCAAGGAAGTTTGCACATCACCTTTCACTGGCACAAAATAGAGGTTAAAAAAAAGATGCCCAAACTGTTTTATGATGTTAGGAGAACAAGTGTTATCGATAAATACACGTTCAGAAGGGTATTGGCAAAAATGCATAGAAATGGTTAACAAGGTAATGGTAAGAAACGTTGACCTTGATTTGTTTAGCTAAGATGTAAAGATTTTTGAAGGTCAAAGGTGTTCTTGTGTAGTGTTTTGGAGTCTAACTGTGTCTGACCCTCTAACATTAAGCTGCTGTGGCCTGCAGTTTTGAAGAGTGAAGCAAAGCAGGGGGAAGGAGAGAAGGGGGAGAGTGCAGGAAATGGAGTGAGGTGTTTCAGGAAGTTGTCAGGAGTTGACTGATTGATTCCAGATGGAAAGGGTCACCCGTCCTGACCCAGGACATACTCACTGGGGGAAAGCAGTTGGCTTGTGAAAGGGAAGGGCCTGGGAGTTAGAGACCATCGTGGAATGTGCATTCCTCTTCCTTTTATCCATAAAACATTGGGGTTTAGTCTTTGGTATAAAACAATTCCATTGTCATCTCCATCAGGTTCAGAATGGCTGGAGCAAAGTGAGGACGTTCAGTAGTTTTCATGTCTGTAATCTCAAGCATTCATAGTGCACATCATTGCTAATGAGTTGGCCAGCAGTGTCGTGGCAAAGACGACAAAGGTCTCTGCTGAATTTCAACAGTACCTTAGAGATTTCTTCAAATGAGCTTCACAACTTGGAGAAGGTTCTGGTCCAGATCTCAACTTTGCATTTTGTCCAGTCCCCAAGAACACTGTATTTATTTACCCTCGGTCCCAGCCTGTGAAATACCAAGTGGCTTTGACCCTCCTGTGATGAATGGGAGAGGTAAATAAGAATGGAGCTGCTCATGGAGAGAGGTCTGGAAGTGCATCTTCCATTCCTGTGGGATCAGGGAGCAGAGGATGCTCAGCACTTGTCCCCTGAACACAGGGCTGGTTCTTGTTGTTTCTCAAGGAACAGGATCTTGACAATTTCTGAAATGTTGCTCTTGTATTGAGCACAACACACCCCGCCGGTTATTCAAACAGGGAACGCGTGTGTACTTGAAGTCTGCGTCTATTATAAAGATCTCATTGAAGAGCATGTGGGTGTGTGTTTATCACATACGTACCTTGTGTATGTGAGGTCAGATATGTATATATTATATAGTGTAACTGTATATATATGATATACTTTTTATTTACATTTGGTTACAATTTAAACACTTGTCGTAAATATTTCAGACACTGGAATAATTCAGGTCTATTCCCCTGTTGCCATAGTGTGCTCCGCGCTGGCCAGCCAGAGATGAAAATTTATTTCCATTGTTTAACGGAAAATAATGAAGTGCATCTGAGTGGGTTCAGCTATGTCATGCGGGAAATGTTCACTTTGGACAGGAGTCTCACTCCACCCAAATGTGCAATGATGAAATCAGTTGGCACACAAAAGCAACACATTTTGTGACAGGAATGCTTGAGAAGTATAAGAGTACAGTATGACAAGAGCCTTTTGGAATGAATTAAACTTGTCTTAAGAAAGAAAGGATTCTTTAAGCTAGCATAATCCTGTAGGAGGGCAGGGTTTTCTTGCTATATGCTGAATATAGTTTCATCAACAGTTGGAGCTTGGCATTCTCTTATTAGGACAGCTGTATCTGTGAAAATCCATGAACATGTCCAGGGGCAGATTCTCCATAGCTGTGAATTACTGTAGCTGAGTGGAGTTAAGCTAATTTACACCAACTGATAGTTGAAACCTTAAAGTTTCAATAAGATGCATCGTCTTTCAGTAGTTAAAAAGCAGTTTGCTCATTTTTTTTTTCCTGAGAGTTTGTGGTTTAAATGCACAATATATTTCTGGATTTATAGGGCTTACAGGTTTGGATATTGTATTGTAAAGGGAAAACTAAGTGGGATTAATTAACCTATACAGTTCTTTCCTCTAAGAATTCATATGCTCTTGGAGCCCAGCAACATGAGTCATGGAGGCAAAGGTTTCAAAACTGCTGCTTGATCTGGGCTCCTCAGGCTCAGATGATTTTCAAGAGGCACTAAGCACACGTATGTCAAAAGCCAGACGTGATATGAGGTACCGCTTTCACATAGTTAGAGTTTCCATTTCAGTAATGGAGAGCTGCATTTTGCAAGCAGATGCAGATCTGCATGTGCATGGTACAGCAGATGGCTCTGGATCTGTGTGTTTGTACGAGATGCAGGGTCGCCGTGGTGCTGTGCAGCCTGCCCTCCTGCTCGGGATCACAGACATCAGCCCCGCACAGCGCATCTAGGAAACTACACTTAGGGCCATCTGCAGCAGATAGTTCATTATCCAGTAAGAACTTTATACGGCCCTTAGGATGCTATGTTAAATGGAATTAACACATAGAATAAAGGCTAACAATATTTTCTCCCCTTCTTATTCAGGAGTAAACCCTGCAGGGCGTGATGCCATTTTGCAAGCAGAACGGAGGGTTAACTAAAGTGAATAATTAATACTTAAGTGGAATTTCAAAGTAAATCGTTTACCTGCCTATTTTTTCTTCTCTTTCTAAATACCCAGGTTGTGCTATCGACAACAGTGAATGTGGATGGGCATGTGCTGGCGGTGTCTGACAACATGTTTGTCCACAACAATTCCAAGCATGGACGGAGAGCAAGGAGACTCGACCCCTCAGAAGGTAGGAGATTTGTGTGAAGAACAGTATGCAAACGAATGCAAAAGCATATTACCCATTCTTCAGTTTCTGTTTGTTTTCAGGAGGGAAAGAGCTAAGGGGCAACTACAGAACCTCAGGGGGTTTGGAGAAGGAAGAGGCAGGAAAACAGGGTCTACTGTACTCAAAATTTGATCCCCTTGACATCTAAGAGACTGGCTGCCCCACCACCCCCGCAATTTGTTAATTAGTTTGTACTGAAAAGACGAAAAAATAGAAACACGAAGTATTATGTACATTTCAGCCTCTCATTCAGATGGGATAGATTTGATTTCAGGCAAATTAGGCAACCTGACATCTTAGTTAAACAGAACTGTTGCAGCACAAGATGTGTATGAAAAAGTGTCACCAGTTCCCTTAAACAAACTATGCGCGAAGCGTAACAATGCACAGAAGGAAAGTGACACTAATTGATTTTAGTTTGTTTGGCTAAGCGAGACTCATGGCCATCTACAGGGATGGGTTTTGGACTATATTAAAGCAATTACGAATACTTGTATCTGTTCAGCTTCAAACCGGTTGGCCCCTCCTTTCCCTCTTCCCGTGCATTCATTACCACGGCATTCCACCTCTCACACAAACAGTACCCAAAATTGCTAGAAAATGCTATCTGCGTCTCCTTTTCCCTCCCCTGCAGCTAGTGAAAGTGAGAAGAGCTGCTGATGTTAGTAGAAAAGACAAGCAAGGATATTATTTCATTATAATGTTTTGCTGCCCCACTTCTTAACTGTGCCCTATATCAACCTAAAAGAAGAATTAATGAACTGGAAGAAAATGATTGAATCAGTAAAGAATTCCGAGTGGTGTTAATTCTCCCCCAGCGGGCAGTGAAATGGTAGAAGGAAAATCCCAGGATTCCTAGGCTAGGAAGCCATCCAGTTTTTCCTTGACTGATTGGATGTGATTGACTGGCTGTTCAAAGGAGTCTCGTGTTTTTGGAGCGCTGCCAAAGTTCCCCTCCACCTCTGACCCTGTCAACATTGGGAATGGAGTGATGGATTGACTTTGGTTATGGCCTGGAAACCATATTGGGTTCCTGATGGGATGTATAGTCCAGAGGCCTTGAACATATGGAAGAGAGGAAAAAAAAATTGTACTCTATAAAATCAAGAAAATCATTAGAAATTGTCTCCTGATAGGAATTGGAGGAAACCTTTGAAATTTGCTATCTTTTTTACCTATTGATAAACTTAATAAATCTTAATCTACCTCTTTCCATAGGGTTTAGATTTGTTTGATCGTATGATAATGAGGGGGGAGTTAACAGCCTCTGCACAATCATTTAGGCGTTTCATTTTTACACCCACTACAGTTGGCCTAATAGGCTTTAATGACACAACGTTAAGTGCCAGTAACGAATAGGCAAGTAATTAACACTAGCAAGGCAGAAAACATGCTTTTTATTTATTTATTTATCTATTTATTGGGCTTGGTGGGATGACGCAGCAGCCTTCATGGGTCAGTGGCCAGAGGGGACTCGTCCCAGGTCTTTGTCAGCTCTGGTGAATTCACAATTCACGCCGGCCGTGAAGCTGCGGGAACACCAGGACTGGACAGGTGAAGCTACAGGTCACATCAGGATGACTTACGACTCCTTCATGTGCACAGAAGTTGTTTGCACCCATGTGTTGCGAGGGTTTCCACACAGTATTGTGAACAATCTCAAAGCTGCGTGGGGAGAAAAGCCCATAACGTGGTGCTCTGATGTCCTTTTTGTCTTGTTTAGCCACACCGTGCATCAAAGCGATCAGCCCAAGCGAGGGCTGGACTACAGGGGGAGCGATGGTGATCATTATTGGAGACAACTTCTTCGATGGGCTGCAAGTTGTGTTTGGAACCATGCTTGTATGGAGTGAGGTAGGTAGAGATTCCTCCCTGAAGCTCTTCTAAGGCAAGTGGAGGTGGGGACAGTGTTAATTGCCATTTCAACAATGGTACAAAAGTGGTGGCATGGAAGACAGGCCATGCGAACCTGTGTGAAGGAAATTCACGGAACACGTTTAGTCTGTGGAACTCCTTTCTCTGTGGTATTATTGAGGCCAACAGCTTGGTAATATCCAGAACAGAATATTGTAGGCACCTGGAGACAGGTAAAAGTAAAGAAATAAAGCCAGGGTTAGAGTTTGGGAAGGAGAAAGAATTCCCTTTGGGTCTAGAAATAAGCTGGCAAATAACCAATGGGCATAACCAGCACAATTTTCCTGACTAAAATTTATCCTAAAATGGGTCTTCCCCTTCTGGAGGCAAGAAACTAGACCAGAGGCATCACTTGCCTGATCTATAGTGTCTTCAGGAATAACCAACGCATTTACTCATGAAACATGTTTGGAGAGTGTAAAGTGGATGCGGGGGGAATAACGCGGAGATAATCGTGCCTCTCCTTTTATTATTTCCCAGCTTATCACGCCTCACGCCATTCGAGTTCAGACACCTCCACGTCACATTCCCGGAGTGGTAGAAGTGACATTATCGTACAAATCCAAACAGTTCTGCAAAGGTGCACCGGGCAGGTTTATTTACACAGGTAGGTGATGGTGATTTACTCTGGAGGAGCTGAAACTCAGAGCCTCTTTGTTTTGGTAACACGTATTGACGACTCTCAGCTTTATCAATGTATTTATTTAGTCTCCTGCTGTTTGGAGGCCGCTCTGGTACTTGTGGCATTTGAACATGTGAGGAGGTAACTTGACTGTTGTGCAGAGGTGTTGAAGGACGACTGTTCCTACACGTTAATACTTTTTCCCGATTGTTGTGGTATGGATCTGCCTCTAGGTACATTGAGCGTACAGGAATATGATGGCATTGTTCTACATACCGGAAAATGTTTTATTTATAACCATATTTATTTTACATTTCCCTAAATGGACATGTGCTCTTGGTACCTGTGCTGAAAAGGTTTAGGGATGGAGCGATACAGAGATGAGTAATAGAAATGGGCATTCCTCTAGGAAGAAAAGTCATCTTCTTATTATAAAAACTGGTTTAAGTGCAAGACTTACTTGTACCATCTAGGGCGGACGTGAGTCCGCCTGCAGCACAGCTTTTTGCCATGTTAATTAGAGAGCTTCCACAAAAAAGGACATGAAGTGGATGTCGGAGCCAGCAGAAGAAAGTTAAATATACTATCCCTGTTTTCCTGCTGTTATTGGCATAGGGATATCTGTGAGCATTCTGAGGGGCGAGTGGGTGCTTACTGCCATATGTTACAAAACAGCGTTTCACAGAAGACACCGAGCTGTTAGAGCGAGGGTAGAACAGACAACTTTTCAATCTGTCTGTTCAGGAACCTGCAGTTCTCCCACCATGGCAGGCAAAATGATAAACACAGCTATTAGGTGGAGGCTCACCTGTGTAATCAATTCCCCAGGTTGTTGGTGCTAAGAGTGATAAAAACAACTTCTAAGCTAGGAAAATAACATGGTGGCATTTTTTTTTCTTTCCGCGGCATCAGAAAACCGTGGCCCTGCTGTGCCGTATTCCACCCCTACGTTTTCCTCAGACCGTCCCCAGCAAGTTTTGAGCCTTTTGACCAATTTCTGTCAGTTTTGATCAGAAAGGCAGGAGCATCACAGATGCACTTTTGGGAAAAAGGAAAGTGGTGAGAGATCGGAATGAACCCTGCACTGAAAGAAAGGATGAAGAGCTCAGCCACATTCTCAGCCAGTAGAGACGCCACCAGAAAACAGCCTTAGGAAACCAGGTTGTCTAAATGCCCCTCTCCACAGAATGTGTGCGTGTCCATAGCTCTCTGTGAAACATACTCAGCAGCACCACAGAAATGCAGCTATTTGTTGGCTAGAGTGCAGCAGACGATCATATCAAATAATGAAGAGGAAAGTTTAATAGATTTTATGATTATTGGTAAGGTAGTCCTGTGCATCATAATGAAAACCTGTGGTTTTTTTTCATGCTAATTGAAATTTATTATTTTTGTGATACTTTTAGTACCTTCTATTGCAATATATTCCTCTGAGCTGTCACCAAGTTTATAGAAAACAAATCAGAGAGTGCAGTAGGCTTGGAGACACAAAGAAGACCACTTTGCTCTTGAATTGTATGTAGTTGCAATTATATAGTAAATGAGGATTTCTCCTCTAAATAGCTCCCCTTTCCCTTCAGCCAGCGCTTGGCAAAAACCTGAGAAATGCAGAGACATTAACATCAAGCCCGGGAGACTGAAAAGTGTGAAATCCTGCAAACTAAAAGCACGGGAAGATGTAGTTCTGTCAGAACTGATAACAGCAGCAACAACCATCAGGGTCATGTTAGATTAAGCCCTTCATAATTATTAAGTGCTGAGATACAACCACAGATGAAAAGCACGAAGGGTCAAGTCATATGAAAAATACTGCGTAGCTGCCTATAGGTACCTCACAGGTGTAACAAGAATAATTATTGCTATAAAACCAGAGCTCAGCGGGGGCCTCACCGCATCTGACATGGGTGACCAGTTACAGAACGACACGTGTTTCCATTTTATACGAGACATCGCCGCAGTACAGTGGAGAGAGATTAACCACCTACTTGTGGTTATACAGGGAAGCTGGAGATAGGGAGACAGATCTCTCAGGTTCTAGTAATGTATTTTAATCACCAATACCCTTGTAAAACATGGAACAGATAAACAAGGATCTTATTTAGTATTGTGGGTGGCTGCTTGTGCCCTAAATATTAAGACAGAGCGTAGCAAAAATCGAGAGAAATAGCTTGGTATATATCATTGGCAGTTGCTGAACCAACTTACCTACTTTAGTAGTTATCTCTAGACTTAAAGCAAGAGATAAGAAGTCTATTTTTAAATCAACCACAACTAAACATTTAGTCCCCGTCTGTACCTTAATCTGGTGAGAATAAAGGTTACACATACATCTCCATGTTCTGAATTACTTAAAGAAAAGTCAGCTGTTCCTAGAACAGTGAGACATTTGTTCTCTGCTCCTGATCTAGCAGTAGCCTCATATTCCGCCTTTAATACTACACAGATTCAAACTCTGCCACTGTAAGCAGTTGCATTATAGTTCCCTTGACTTTAATAATGCTTACATCAATTTACGCCAGCTGAGGATATGTCTCGTAGGCTTTCATATCTTCAGCTGGATCACAGCTCTGCATTTACTTTGTCAGAGAGATGCTAACCTGGAAATGTGTATATCAGGGAGATTTTGAACATAATTTTCCTTGCTGAGCAGAAATCCTCCAGGGGTTGACTTGTCAGAGCAACGCAATATAAAATAATCTGTAGGATATGTTGGGCTCCCGGGTCGTGCTGTATCAGTGTCTGTGCCAGCTGCCACGGATAGGAGGGTCTGGTTTGCTAAAGCTTGTAAGTAGATTTGAGAAGGTGGGAAACGACATTTATGAGCATGCAGTGAGCTCTACAAACTGGAAGAGAGAGTTTGCTTGGGCAGAACACAACTGATGGGCACAAAGAGATCACGGAGAACAGCTCCTGCCCCTACTTTAGCCTCTGAAAGACACAGGCGACAGGAGGCATGGTGGGGTGTTTGGAACAGCTCTTACCGGCATGGTAAATACAACATGAGCCCTTCTAGCAGCGTCCTCCCAACTAGAGCACAGCGTACACCTTGGAGTAGGCTGTGAGTACCTCCTAAACCCAGGATTAGCACAATTACAGCAAGCGAGCTTCTGTAGCCAGCAGCATGGAAGTGTTTTATTGTGTAGGGTGAACACCAAGCATCTCTTTACTGTTGGTTTGAGTGAAGGTTGTCACTAGTACAAAGTTGGAATTCAAGCCTTTAAGGCCACTGGTGCCTTTTTCTCTCTGTTAACATCTTTAAGACGGTCGGGCATTGCACTCCAAATACTATATGTGTCCTCTGGGTCTGTTTTCTGAGTTCCAGATATTTCTAGAGGTACCTGTACTTGGTTTCTTGTCATTCATGCTTTACAACCAGAGGACTTGCTGCCCTTTGGTGTGCAAAGAAGAGCTGCAGAACTTTGCTAAGGTCCTTACATGTGTCCCCTTGGTTGGCAGAGAGGGAGAGCGCCCGATATCAGAACGAGCTGTCGCTCACGGGAAACCGTGCAGATCTTCATAACATCATCCTCCTTCAACAGTCTTATACCCGCTTTGAAGTGTGGTGAAATAACTAATACTTTAAATGTCCGCACTGTTATCGTTTGGTATCGCGGTTGGTCCCTGTTGAGATGAGTGGGGCTGAGCTGTTGTTTCAGGTTTTGCAAATGCAGACAGATGTCACGGCATCAGTTGCTCAAGTGTGAGGGTTTTATTCCAGTGGGTCAGGGTGGCTGGACACCTGTATTTCAGAGGAAACCACACACTGGGGAGGGTACTGTTGTAACTGTTGTAACTAAGTGGGGCAGCCTGGGGGGCATTTAGAGCTCTCCCCACTGCCGACTGCAACAGTTCTGTTGTTAGAACAGATATGCCAGGGTGAAGTTTATAGACTAACCACCAATTTGGCTTATTCACCAGACGATTGCTCCTTTTTTGCTTACATTATAGCATGTCATGCCCAATTTTTTAAACTGTTCTCTGGGAAATTCAAGAGACCCCTCGTCCTGGAACGCTGGGTTGGGACTCGCTAAGGGGATTCTGCTGTATCTGGATCAGTTTTCTTAGGGGTTGCATTTCAGATATCTGATTTATAGGAGATAACGAGCAGCCTCCTTCTGTGTCAGATGGTCTCCGAATCCATGAATCCAAAAGCGTTTCAATGTCATTTTGGCATATTTCTATATAACACATAGATAAATGATCACTGAGCCAGTAGCTCTTTTCTCAATGGAAGTGATATTGTGGTGAGACTGTTCAAACTTGCTGGTGGATCCTACACGTTGCTGTTCAGCTGAACAGGCACCATTTACTTCTACAACCACTGGATGTTGGTTTGTAACAGGATTTCAGGACAGAGATATTTTTGTTTCATTAATGAGTAAAACCATTAGTGGGCAATTTTGCTGCAAGCTGTACAGAAAACATCTTGTGCTGAAAGACATAATATAGACATCGATTCCAAATGGCTGAGTTCTTCTTAAAACCATTTAACATTGTTGAGAAATGATTTGTTGCTGTTTATCTATCAGAATGAAAATGTCCATGTCAATCCATTGGAAAAATTTTTGTTGAATAATAGCCAATTTCTTCTTCCTGAATTAGCATTTTGTATATTCCCATTAGCTATTTTTAGTGAAGTATGTATACATATATGTCTAAATTAATATATATTTTATGTTGCTTTTGCTTAGCTCAAGATCTATAACTTAACTGATTAGCCTTGCAATCAAGAAGAGAAATGGCACGTAATGATGTACGGGCTCTGGAGGGAATTGGCCTATAATTCTCAGGATTATTGGCAAAAATACCCACCCCCCCAAAAAACCCCCTTCCCAATTGGGACGTAGACTCTGTAGCAGTTGAAATGTGTATTATTAAACTCCTTAAGCAAACCAGAATGGCTCCCAGCGGAGAGCAAAGACATTCTAAGTATAGCCACGCCGAAATTCTCAGGTCTGGCTTTTCTCTACTCAATTCCCACTTGATTATCTCCTGTAATATTTAAACTTCGTGCCATGCCATAATTATTTAATAAAAAGTAAATATAAAATGTATCTCAGAGGGGAATATGACCTTTTACCTTCATGTTGTTATACCAAAGACAGACACAGATAAACAGGGTCGGGATCAGTAGAATAGTCTGTTTTACTTGATCAGTTCATTGTTCCTGTGTCTGTGCTGGTTCTCCCGCAAGGTGCTGGGTATAATTTGGAAGGTCCAATAAGTGCCATCAGTGGCTCTTGCAACCAGGTATTTTCTGCTGTGCTGATATCACTAGTTATTAAAAAAAACCCTCAAAAAACCACAAATGGTACAAGAGGATAGACCAGCACTGAATGGGGACAGTGCTAAAGGACCTGCATATATTACTTATTAAATGTGTCATGGAATTCCTAGCAAGATTCGCGGCATGAATGTGTCACTTGAATTATAATACACATTCTGGAGTATAAAGACATTAGAAAAAAACCCAACCTGTAGCTTAGTAAACACTAGTAATCCTAATGTCTTAAAGCCCATGAGTATGCAGAATGCTACGGGACTTTTCGCTTTCTGTATTAATTTGAATTGGAATTTGTTTTGAATAATCAGAAATTAGATGATAATTGCTGCAATTTCATAGCAGAGAGTATTAAAGTGCCTGAAGTTGGATGGAATCCTCAGCGATGCTGGCCCGGCCGTACCAGCTATTGCTGAGTGAGGATCTGGGTCAAAATATCTTGGTTTATCCACTAGAGATTCACATCATTGCAGCGAAGCGGCTGCGTCTGCACAACAGCCAGATACGACTGGAGACGTTAATGTGTCTAATGAGTCACCGTGCCCTAGTTTGTGACGGCAAAGTGTCGGGGGGTGGAGTGTCATGTGTTTATTAGCTGAGCAAATACGGTACTTGATTTCTGACTGTACAACCAACACAGAAGACCTGTTGTAATTTGCATTTGTACCGTCACTTGCTGTATTTCTACCATAGTCAGTTTTGTCCAGGCTAAATACATTAACCCTTAAAGCAGTGTGTAGTGACAATGCTGCCCTGCTGTATCTTTCAGATTGTTCGCTCAGCCTTTGCTACATGGTGAGGACTCGGCAGTGGAAACTGGAGCAGTTTTCAGTGCAGAAGTCATTTATTTTCTCTTTCGAGTAAGCCAAACTCACTGGTGTAACCCTCCGGAACACTTTCAGTTAGGAGTTTCTAAATAGCGTGCAGCATTCGGATAAATTGTGCCATTTGCTTCAACATACCTGCCTCTGAATGCATC
Source organism: Nesoenas mayeri (assembly GCF_963082525.1). NCBI lineage: Eukaryota > Metazoa > Chordata > Aves > Columbiformes > Columbidae > Nesoenas > Nesoenas mayeri. The sequence continues at coordinate 2,231,109 of NC_137555.1, read as the reverse complement.
TTGCGGAGCTCAGGCGAGGAAGCTGTGAACCGTCTGAGCTAATGAAGCTTCAGATTCAGACAAACATATTAACTCATACAAGGCTTTTTCTTCTGTTTTCCTTTCAGCTTTAAATGAACCCACCATAGATTATGGTTTCCAAAGACTGCAGAAGGTCATCCCAAGACATCCTGGTGACCCCGAGAGACTAGCAAAGGTAAAATATTTATAAGCATTTCACTGAGCCCACTTTGTTCTTTCACTTGTAACTCACAAAAGAGACAAAATGTGTCTCAAATGACTCTTGCATGTGAACATATGTTCAGCAATTAGTTGTAGGACCAAATAAGAATTTGATTATGTAGAATGCACAGCTACCAGTAATTGTTTTCTCTTAGAACTCAAACACTACGAACTTCTTTTGCTGCTTCAGTGCAGGCGCCCTCCCAGTTCATAATCACAGTCCTTTGCATTTATCTATATGGGCAAATCAGTGAACATAGATGATACATGCTACAGGATTTATTGCAGAGGTTAATCTGAAGGGAATCTTTTAGTAAAAAACACTTAAAGCTCAACTTTCTGTGCAGCAATGACTGCAGAATGCACGTATTGGAACAGCTCGGGATTTAATGTATCCATAATACTGCACCGGCCACGGTGAGAGTGGCATTAATGACTATATTGCTAGATTTTTAGTGCAGTACCCAAATTACTTATTATCGTCTTTGCGTGGTGAAAGACTGTTTTATTCAGATAGGCTACTGTGTGATTTTTTTTTCCTACAAGCAGAGGTAATATAAGATACAGGTAGTGTTTTTATTAAGCTGCCATCAGTGAGAAAACATAAAGGGACGTGGGATTAATTAGATTCTTATGTGTCTATGCAAAATAACATCATGGGATTCAGCAGGGAGGGGGGTTCCTGTTGGAATGGGGTGTTTTGAAGCGGGTTCAGGACTCTGGGGTGCGGGTGGTTTGGTGGGTGCTCCTTGTGCACCCATCAGCCCTTCCAGAGCCACAGTGGGTGTGCAGCTCTGGTTTGAGATACTGCAAGAGAAAAGTGGCAAACAGCAGCTCTTGAAGGGACTCGTTTTTCAGCAAACCCCATGGTTTTGTTTGCACCGAAAACCTTTTGCTGTTAAAATGTTCATTTTCTTCATCTGCTCTTCCTCCAGGAAATGCTGTTGAAACGAGCTGCTGACCTAGTTGAAGCCCTGTACGGGACGCCACACAACAACCAGGTCAGAACGACTCCAAGGGCAGAGCCGCGCGGTTGTGTTTGGTTCTAAATACTAGACAATGTCTCCGAGCCCCTTTCTGACTGTTCCCTCTGGTTGGCAGGACATCATCCTGAAGCGGGCGGCGGACATCGCCGAGGCGCTGTACAGCGTCCCGCGCAACCCCGCGCAGATCCCCGCGCTCTCCAGCTCTCCCGCTCACAGCAGCATGATGGGCATCAACTCCTACGGGAGCCAGCTGGGGGTCAGCATTTCCGAGTCTGCACAGGGGAACAACCAAGGTGAGCGCTGCGAGTCGCGACACAACGCGCTCATTTAAACCACCAAGAATTGCATCACAGATGCTTCCGTCGGAGTTTCTCGTCTTGTTTACTTGTTCAGCTTTCAAGCGGATGTGTGTGTGCGGCCATTGGGGGTGACGCTGTGTCTGCACCAGCTTCCAGGCACCACATTGGCAATGGCTGGAATCTCTTTTGACTATTTTTTTTATACCAGCTTAACCCAGAATTCTCTCCCTGCTCCCCTCAATATTATATCTCTGTTTTCATAAAAGACAATGACAGCAACTGAACAAAACCTCTTAAAAAGGTGGGGAATTTGATTGCTCTGTTTCTCTTTCTCTCTGTCTCTCTCTCTTTTTCTCCCCCCTAAAATTGTAGAAAATCCCATATACACGTTATAAAGTCTACCTCAGGAAAAGATAAGCACATACAGTTTTTTCCAGGTCTTAGAACAAGTTTCAACTTTTAATAAATCAAATCTGATTAGAAAAGGATGTCAAAATTTAGTTTCTCACATTGTTTTACAATTTAATATAGCTGAACTTGAAAGAACATGCATAAAACACATTGAATTTAATAGTACTTGCTTAAATGTTTAATCTGGATTTATTAATAAATCATTTGTATAAGCAGGGAATATGCAGGAGAAAGTTTTATGCCAAATCCATTGACATGCTTTGAACTGTGTTTTATTTCAGGTTACATTCGCAACACAAGCAGCATCTCACCGCGCGGTTACTCCTCCAGCTCCACCCCCCAACAGTCCAACTACAGCACGTCCAGCAACAGCATGAACGGCTACAGCAACGTGCCCATGGGCAACCTGGGCGTGCCGGGCTCACCCGGCTTCATCAACGGCTCCCCGACCGGCTCCCCGTACGGACGTACGTGCCCCCTCATTCATTAATACACCCCATCAGAAACCAGCAACCAGCAAGGGTCGTCTTTCCAGAGACGTTCTCAAGATTTAGTGAAGATTGTTCTGATTTGTGTTCTGGTATTTTTTAGTATGAACTAGAAAAATGCTCCCTTTTCCAGGAAGAACAGAGGAATATTGAATCCTACTTGTGTTTCCTTCATTCTTTATCCTTATACAGATTGATTACTAAGTGGCAAAGTCCACAGTGAGACACGAGGTATAATTTGTACAATATATATAAGGTATAATCACCAGATCCTATCTTAAAGCCACTCTAACATAATTTTTATGTGTATGAACTATATTAACAGTAACTGAGAGCTGAATAATTTCCTGTAAAGCTGTATTATCTTGATAACCAGGAATATAACAATGATAGACTTAAGTTCTGGGAGTTAGTATTGTTGTGTTTCTAGTTACTAGTTTTACCATGAGCAAGTCTCTCTTCCTTTCACACCTTGATTTCCCTCTGGCAAGAGTGTGTGCTTTCTATCTCTCTCTCCATATGTATATGTATTTCTACCTATCTATCTCTCTATATCTCTCTCTCTATATATGTATATAATACATATATCTATTTCCATATCTATCTATATCTCTCTATATCTATCTTTGTCTCTCCATTTATGTATCTCTATCTGTCTATTTATCTCTATCTAATTATCTATCTCTCTATCTCTACTTCTATCTCTCCATCTCTGTCTCTATCTCTCTCTCTCTCTACTATGTATCTCTCTCTCTATATATATAATCTATCTCTATCTATATCTCTATATATCTATCTTTCTCTATATCTCTCACTGTCTCCATCTATCTATCTATCTATCTATTTATCTCTCTGTCTCTTTCTCTCCATGTATCTCTATTTCTATGTATCTATCTCCATGTATCTCTCTCTATATATCTGTCTATCTCTATCATCTCTGTCTCTAGCAGCTCTATCATCTCTGTCTCTATCATCTCTGTCTCTATCACTATCTCTATGTCTCTGTTTCTGTCTCTGTCTCTATCATCTCTATCAACTCTATATCTATCTCTGTCTCTATCACTATCTCTGTCTCTATCTCTGTCTCTATCTCTATCATCTCTATCAACTCTATATCTATCTCTGTCTCTATCACTATCTTTGTCTCTATCTATCTCTATCTGTCTCTATCATCTCTATCACTATCTCTTTATATCTCTCTCTCTATCATCTATTTATAAGAGGATGAGCAGTTAAACAGCTATTTACTTACTGACTGCTTTAATTACTTACTCACACTGTAACTCTTGCAGAGTGTAACTCCCAACAACATCAGGATCTTGTCTTTCCAGAAAACACCTGCTATCCTGCCCAATATAGACATTTTAAGCAGTTTTACCCAACTTCTTTAATTGCATTTCTGATAAGCATTCACTATTTCTTTTGCAGTCATGTCTTCAAGTCCAACAGTTGGCTCCTCCAGCACTTCTTCCATCCTCCCGTTCTCCTCGTCCGTCTTCCCCGCTGTCAAACAGAAGAGTGCCTTTGCTCCTGTCATCAGACCCCAAGGGTCTCCTTCCCCTGCCTGCTCCAGTGGCAATGGAAATGGGTTTAGAGGTAAGAAACGTGCAATTACTATTCACCTGCACACGTACAGCCCGCTGTGTTAGTCCAGGTAAATACAGTAATCACCTGAATAGCATCACACTGATATTACAGCCTCGGTGGTGAAAAGCTGACCCAGTCCCACGGGATCAAAGCAATGCTCCCAGCTTTGTCTGGTTGGTTTTAGACCATCAGGGACAGACACTCATTTACACCGAGAGGGGTTTCACCCCGGCTGCGTTTCACTGGCAGCCCTTTCGTGAGGAATGACTTCTCCTTGGGCTTCAGGGACCTGTAAAGCAACCGTCTGCCAGCAGAGTTACTGCACAGCTCTGCACGGACACAGCGGCCAGAGCCCCAAACCTGGGCAAGGTTTAGGCCCATACCGGGAATTGAGCCCTATAGGACATTTACAGCCTTTTTAAAGGTGATCTGCAAAACAAATGTGAGTATTAAGATAAGAATGGAAACCTGTGCTAAATTCTTTCTTTTAACAGGCTGTGGGGGGCACGCGGCACATAAATATGCTCCAAGTCTCCATAAAAACAGCCTTTATAGGGCCTGAGAAGTCATCTGGCTCCTTCAGACTCCACTAGAGATACCAGAGCAAACACAACTCTGGGAATTGAGCCATGCCAAGAGCCAGGGGTAATTCCGAAATGAGCCCTACAAACCGCACCTGTTGACTTGGGTGCATTATAAATCCTTAGCTAGGCCACAGGGACTTACATAAACTGTGATTATTTTATGTAATAAGGAAATTCTAAGTCTGTTGAACAAAAACAATTACATTTTTAAAAGCTAACTTACAGAATTCTGAAACAGCGTCTTCCTGTCCCAATTACATGAAACTCTGTGCTGCTCTGAGATTGTCTTCTCCCATTAATGTAAGACATTGTTCCAGCCTGTAAATGCCCGGGTACCATGCTGACAGGGAATAACACTTATTTTCCACTCTGTTTAAAGAAGATGAAAAAAGGATTTGAAGCAATTTTTTAAAGTACAGGTATAGAAAGTTTTGTTGGAACAACAGTTGTAGCTGTTTCTTGAAATTATTTAGGAATGGTTTATCTCTGTCAATGTTTTGTGTGATTATGGTGTCTAAGGAGAAAATCACTCAGATTGTTTCTGGGAGGCAGAAAAAGGACAGATTAAAAAATACTTTACATTTAAGTTAATACTTTTCCTTTAGCTCCCCTGTTTGTCTGGTCTCTTTTTTAACCCTTTTGTAAACAGGTAAATACTAGAGACCATTTGATGCTATTCATGCCACTTAGTGTTCACAACATATTTTATCCACTATAAATTAGTAATCAATAATAAATTCTAAAATTGAACTGTAATATTAAGTATAACATAAAATCTCAAAGCTAAAAGCCCAGTCCTCACACTCACGCATTTTTACTGACAAAGGTGCGCTCTTGGGGTGTTCAGGATCAATCTGTCAGTTCAGGTTATGGATTACTTACTTACTGAAATAGCTTATGCAAACCGAGCTGCAGTGACTTGGGCACAGATAAATGCATACAGAAGTTGTGAAGCAGATCACTTTCTTGGTGGGATGTCTCCTTATACATCAGCGCCCTGATACACAAATACAGTAATACACTACAGCTGTTAATTAAACAAGTTTTCAGAGATACAGTACCTAGTACACTTTGTACTTGTCAGTCAGACGCAACAAGACAGACCAGACGTGGCTCCAGCTCAGGCAGTGGCTGCTCCGCAGAGTCAATCGTGTCTGCCCGAGGCTCCTTGTGCCAGGTCTTCCCACTGTTTAACTGTTTCAGCCATAGATGCAAATTCTTCTTTCCGACTGAAATATTTAAATTGATGCAAGCTGGGGAGCACATGCTTTGGAAAGGCTCCAGATCCACACAGCCTGATATCCAAATTAACATTCCCACAGTGTTGACAGACAGATGTGGCCAGAAAGTCAACAGGAGGGTCCCAAAGAGGCTCCTTGAACGGACTTACCGTGCCGCAGTGGTGGAGACTGTTGATCTCTGCTGTGCCATCACCCTGGGCCAGAAACCAGGAATAGTTGTGCTGCAAATCTAAGTTATTTATTTACTCATCAAATTTAGGCATCAGTAAATACTTGGTGGAGACAATAACACAAGCACAGAGCAGGCAGTAAGTAACGGGGGAAACATCTCCTTTAACATAATATTTGCAATGTAGTTTTTGTTGAAAGGCAAACATTTTCCATCCTACTTATTGCATCCTGTTGCAATGAGAACATTAGAAATACTACTAGAGACAGTAAGATAGGCGGTAAAAAGCACATTGTAACTCAAAAGTATTAACTACGCATGAAACTTGCATATCTACCGGCTTTGGGCTGCACAACACAGCCAGGCCATGGAATACCCTCAGATAACCCTGTGCCATGTGTTCCTGCTTACCCCCCTCACCTGCCATCTGCTATACATTGGGATAGGTAGAGAACAAGCAGCAATCCATACTGGACACCACGCGCTTCTATAGGCTCTCCAAATTGAGAGCAGGTGATCCTGATCAGAGCTATCGCGTGCGCCGCTCATGTCACACGTCAAGGCAGTTTAAAAAAGGCACCGGGAAGATGTAACGTGACGTGGTGCAACGCGGCATGATCAGTACACAAATGCCTCATCATCTCGTCTCAGATGGGAGGCAGCTGATGGGAGAAGCAAATTGGAAACTGCTGGAACAGCATGGGCTGCTGACTGCCCAGATTACCTTTGGCCAGCTCAGCACATCTCAACACAAAAATGCAAGCTCAGTTACAAGGAATAGCAGGCAAGCCCCAGAAGGTCAGATGTTCCATTAACGGTCAGGATTGTAGCCAATCCAAAAGGTACTGAAGTCTGATACCCTCAGGAACAGCCTCAATTTAGCGACGGGGACATCTGCGCTATTCCCCGAGAAAACGCGGGTATTTGAGTTGAAGACCCTCATTATGGGTGTCTTGTCTTGCCAAAGTCAGGGGTGTCACCAGCACTGGGGATTCCAGTCCCCTCGCACTCCAAGGCTGCGCAAACAGGTAACGAGCTCCAGTCAACACTTCAGACACGACAACTTAAAATCATTCTTAACAGAACCCTGAACCAGGTGAAAAGCACCGTGGGCCATTCCCATGCTAGGAACGCTCGGCACGGAGCTGCTGCTGGAACCAGAACGATTCCAGAGCCCAGACAGCGACTGAAGGCTGCAAATGATACACACGCCGTGCTGTCAATAGAGATGGAAAATATTGAGCTGTCACCTGACTAAATTGGATATATTGGAAGGATCAAGTACATTTTTCTCCCTGGTTTCTTGGCAGAGATGCAAGTGGCACAGGCTGCTTCAGAATAAAGAAAACCCAGGGAGATATTTAGAACTTCTTGCTGACACTTTACAAAAATATCTCCTGTTACTATTAATTACTTATCTTTCATTTGATGGGATGCTAAATTTAGTATCTCATCGTATGTCACAGATTTATTCGGGCTTGACAAGAGCTCAATTTTTAATGGCAGAAACCAAAAATCTGCCTTTTTAAATGGAAGCAAATATTCCAGACTGCTTCATGTCACACACAATAAAGAGGATATTGGGCAAAATGGGAAAAATATATCACTGCAGAGTGGCTATACATTTCTGTGCTCTTTAACAATTAAACGAAGGCATATATGATTTAGCAAACACATATTTTGATTTGAAGGGTGTTCCTAATTAACGTGAATTAAATCAAAATAATTGCTCAGGCAGCCTTTTGTGCAGATACAGCTCAGCACCTGCTGAGACAGTAACTACTTCTAACAACTCAATAGATGAGGCCAAGTTAACTTCTCTATTTAGCTACCGATGGTTTTCTCTAGATTTTTAAAAGACATATTACATAAAATATGGATTAACTTGCTTATCGTCTAAAAGCACTGCATATCTATAGATATCTTACCTGGCTGTGATTAGACAATCAGGGATGCACGAATGAAAATCTCCCATCCAAATACAGAAAGATTTCTGGGGGAAAACAAACAAAAAAAAAGGTGTTAATTACTATGGAGGCAAAAAGAAAGAGAAATTCTTTAGGAAAAACTTGAAGCTTTTAGCTACTTTTTAATGTCTGAGTTGGGACCATCCTTCCCAGAAGCTGTAATTCAGTTCACTTACATTCTTGTATAAAGGATGATGGTGCCCTTCTGATGTTTTCTGCTTCTGATCATTTTCAAACCAATTATAATTTAGACACCAAAGGGCACCTGCGATACCTGAAGAACGAGCTCCGTGTCCGTTTGTACGGCACCGACCCCTGTCCAGCTCTCACCAAAGGGCTGCTGGAACTGCGCAACTCTTCCCCACTGCAAAGCAAGACATTTTCAGGGGCTACTTGTACACATCAGGCTTATGAGCATTATTAATTACACCCATTAAAGGTGCCTATCACTATAGCATCTGGTTACTATCCCTGTTTGATTATTTATTTATAAAAAAATTCTCCAACCTTGTGACAATTTTAATCAAGTGTTTCAGTTGATAATTGCAAGCTGTCAAGGTTAATACAATAAGGCTCATCTCTAATTCTTTTTCCATTTCCCTCCAAGTGAAAAAAAAAGACCCTCTGGGATAATGACTGTGGTTTCTATATTCCCAACTCATCAGGGAGTGTCCTGCATTGAACCACCTTTATTGAAAAGTTACATCGATTCAATATATAGTAATACAGGCAAAAATAATTACAGCTTTGCTAGCAGTGTAAGACCTTAATCCAAACCTCACAAACATTCAATAAAAAGCGATACAGGCTGGGAATAAGCTTTTGACAGTGCAGCCCCACGGGGGAGCGGCGCTGGGTGTGGAAAGAGCGAAGCGCAGAAACGGGAGGACGGAGGCTCCTCAACACCCCTGTGCTTGGCTGCAGGAGGGGAAGCTGCGATATTGGGATGGAACACCAGGGAAACAATTGGGCTTTGCCGGTCTTTTCTGGGTTATAGCAGAGTGGTACCTGAATTTGTTCGCTGGTGGATTCCATCCCAACAAGTTCTGAGGGGAAGCTCTGCTCTGGAGCACTCGCAGCATGGAACGGTAGCACGGACAAGGCGAGGAAAGCGGGGACTCGCTTCTTCCTCAGGAGGAAAGGGAAAGGGGAAAAGGAAAGGGAAAAAGGGAAAGGGAAAAAGGGAAAGGGAAAAAGGGAAAGGGAAAAAGGAAAGGAAAGGATCAGCAGAACCCCAGGGGTATTACACGCTCCTCCTGATTGCAGGTGGCAGTTTCGCCGCTGCCATGACCAGTTTGAGTCCAGGACTGCTAGATAACAGAATATCTTTAATTTTACAAACAAAATGTACTTCCCCTTCAATTTAAAGGACTTTCCAAAATGTGGCATCTACAAATATGCTTCAAATATTTCTAAGAGACATGGCAGACACTCGGGCTTGGGCTTTGCTTTGGTCTGCTAGAAGTTTTCCCTGATTAAAACAATGAAATAAATGTTGATAACAATAGTATCAGATAAAAACATCTATGCTGATAAGGCCAGTCCCCAATGGAAACAGAGCTCACACTACGCTGGCTCACACCCGCTCTGCTCCTTAGGGCTACCAGAGCATCTCCGCACTTGTAACGCACCCTGGCTCCCCACTCCCCAAAACAGGCATCCAAACACTCACCTGTTTTATTTGGGGTTAGGTAAACTGCCTGTTTGAAAATCTGCTTGAGAAATAATAGCAAATCTCTAAGCAATTCAAATAAGTAGATATTTGACTCTAGACTGTTTGGTTTCACTTTCAGTTATCAGCCGAAACTGGCAGGGACTTCCAGCCCCAGTCACTGACCGAATAGGAAAATACTGATTTTCCTATTGTATTAAATCATAGCCCATACCCACGGTTGTTTAAAATCAACACAGCTCCAATGAAAGACTCATGTTAGCTGGGGATCTTGCTCTAAGCATTTTTTTAAACACTATGAACATAGGGGTGAAATTAATTCTCAGAGGATGGGGCTTTAAACACATGAATAATCCCACAAATTCCAGCGAACATAAATCTCTGCAGGATTAGGACCTCACGCTGCACTGAGGCCCCTTTGAAAATATGACTCACTCATTTGTTTTATAAATACGTATAAACTTAACTTACCCCTCAAAACCTTTGGGAACAGCACCAGTCCCAGGCAGCTTCAAATGTTGCTGTTGTCAGTTATGAAGAAAATAGCTGCAATTAAAGGTAGTGAGAGTGATTAATAAATAATTTACATAAGCCCAGCGTTCTGGGAACGTGCCAGGTAGGACTCCAGCGATTCAGACACACGGGCTGAGCCAAGCGACAAGAGCCTGGTCCGTTATTTGCACTGCAGCCAAACGAGCAAACCCGGCTCTGGTCACCGGCCAGTGAACCCGGACTTGTCATTCTCAGACAAGGTCCCGTCAGCAGCGCAGGGGCCAAGTCCCCTTTGCTCTCACATCTTCCTCACTCCCAACATTTCCTGCGAGGAAATGAGGGAAGGGAAACGCTGCTCGATCCTGGTTTGCAGGAATGATGTTGAGCGTTCAGCCCGAGGGAGGGTGAAGTCTGAACTCTGGGATCTCCAAGGACGCAGGAACGGTTGGGCATTGCTCAAAGTTCATGTACTGAGACCTGAAATCATCTTCTATCCCCTTTATCCATCTAAGAACCACAAATTACCTTTTGGTGAATATACTATGAAATAACCCGTTGTCCCTCGTCTGTGCTCATTGTCAGCCTCACATCTTAGTTCCCACTAAAGCATGAAAAGATTAAACTGAAGGTCTAGTTTAACCCGCAGATAGGGCCATTCCTGCAATGTCACCGCATGCAGAAGGGTGAAGGGCTCGAGTATATTTTGTTCCACACCAATTTGCCAGAATTTAATGTTTGTCAATTTTCTCTTTCAGCCATGACCGGCCTTGTCGTTCCCCCGATGTAAGGCCGAGCAGCTTTGCTCCTCTCCCTCTGCCCTTTTTTCCTCTTTTTTTTTCATTCTTCTTTTACAGCACAAAACTACTTATTGTGATGGACCACTAAAAAATAGCACTACAAGCTCTTTTTTTGGGGGAAAGCCAGGCCCAGGAAAACAAAACAAACACAAAGGAACGTTTTTTATGGATTGGACAAGATAGAAATCGGCATCTCTGACCTGTTTCATATTCCTGACACAACCACGTCAGCTCCGAAAACCGTGTGAGTGAAGAAGCAGCCCAGAGCCAGGACGAACAGCGGGATCGGGAACGCAAAGCCAAGAAACCTTCCTAACATTTGTAAAGTACTAAAAAGGAGAAAGAAATTGGCAAAATGATTCAAGCTTGATATTTTGGATACACTTTGTTTTACTTTGTAGGGGAAAAAAAAGTTGAAGTTTCTATTTTCTATCAGATATCGATTTAGTTTATGCAGAAAAAAATGCAACAAAACAGGGTACCAGCATGAAAGAATTTCTAGGACAAACTGACATGAATGATGGAACTTTGGTGTATGTGTGTATTTGCTTATAGTTTAACCTCTTTAAAAAATGTAAGATGTTTTACAATTATTTAAATAAATAAACTTGTAACTTATTGTATGTAGAGGTAGAAATTAAACCCTTTTTTGGATTTTTTCCTCCAAGTTGTACAATGAAGAAAAATGATGCAAAACTGTAGTGATAAGTTTGAGATATATTATTACTGCTGCAATTGCTCCTCACTTCTTCCCTCCTACTGAACTCACGCGCAAGGATGTACAGGATTCTTTCTGATTAGCAAAACTCACCAAATCTTATGTACGTTGTGGTATCACTAAGTCACGTGCGACTTTCGCCCTCCTCATCTTCCCCCTGTGGCTTCTGGTTCAGCTCAACCATTCAGGTACTGAGGTGAAGTGCTGAGTGTCACAGGCCCTGCGGACCGAACGGACCCAGTTTCCATGATACCGCCTTGATTTAGGGATTCAGTGTAGGAATGAGGAGGGAAAGGGTTCTCCATGTCTTTCCGTGTAGTTAGAACACCTTACGTTCAGTTATACTTCATATTAAGGGTGCATTTATAAAGGGTAACTATGTATTTGAATGATTTATGCACTTTTATCCTGATTTGTTAAAAACGGTAAGTATTTTCCATATATATATATATTGAAGTTCATAGAAGTAATCAATTGCTTTGAATTTTTCTGCATTTTAGCATAAAGAAAAGTTTGGTTCCCCTTTGCGTGTCCTCTCCTGAAACTGGAAGGTGAGAACAAGTCTGATTAAAAATATCACGAGTTTTCTGACTAAACCACAGACCACCCTAAAGAATTCGATTACTGGAAAGCCATTTGTAGAGGAAAAAAGTATCAGCTACCCTACTCACAGCCCCCTAAGTACACACAACCGATTCGGAGCTGTTCCTATGATTCCAGCTTTATCTTCGTAAATAAACCCTTAGTATGGCCCCTGCACTTGCCTGTTGCCAGTAGTTTATGGATGGGTAAGTGAAAGAGCGTTCTTGGCGATCGGTACGTGTGGTAGGAGATGTTTGGTGATCTGGAGCTCGTTTGGAGCTAATTAGGATCACTAACAGCCTAGAAAGCCCTGTCTAGACTCACAGTTCCAATCCAGCTGCAGTGAGCACTGACTACGAGGCCGAAATGGCAATTAGAAGCAAATTTAAATGGTGGGAACAATGAGCTTTAAGTCAGAGTCTTACAGTGACGCTCCTGACAGTGTCTGTGATCCAGAAAAAAGGAAATATAAGAACTCACCGTGAATTGCAGTCCAAGGCCATTGCGCTGCTGGTTCTCTGCGGGTCAGCGAGGCCGCCAGCGTTGCACTGGGAGCTCTGGAACGGGAGAGCACGCGGTCTGACCGGGCAGTGCTGCTCATGACAGGTAGTTCACACGTTCATAGGCACCGGCACCCAGCAAGGGGAGGGACAAACGCATGTTGGGAATCCTGCAGCACACAGGACAAAAGCACATTGAGGTTACTGGAGCTGGGACTGAGACTTCCCGAAATCTCAGTAAATACCACATTGAGTCCTGGAGTTCAACACCGTGATGGACCAGGCTCGTTTCTGAGACATCTCCCACCTTCCCCCGTTTTGACCTAAAAAATACCCCACACAGCCCCAAAGCGTCAACATAGTGGATTGTTTTTCCTCTGCCCTTCACATTAATTTTGAGGTCTATCAGCTCAGCTTACACTCAAAATTCTATTCTGTTAATTGCCCACCCTTCTGGTTTAATTATCAGTTAGTCTGTGCAGGCACATACAGAGATCACTGGAGCCTCAGGAAGGTTCAGGTAACGAAAATCCCAGGCTGGCCACACCATTGAAAGGTCCTGACACGCTCCACGACCCTTTCACACCTCAGTTACTTCTTCTCAGCTCAAGTGGGAGAATCGTGAGTCCCAGTGAAAAACAAAATATCCTGAAAAAGCTGCTTTGAGTGCACACAGGAAGAGAACCAAACGTAGCTGCCTATAGTGATGGAAACATGGAAAACGGGGTTTTCTGGCTTGATTTGAGGCAAATAAATGAAAATAACTCAACACAGGACTGATTTAGAACATGGATTTTGCTCATGCATGGAAGTGGTTGTACTCGAGATGGGTGTAGAACTTACCGGTAGCTTCCCAAATGAAAATGTGTGTAAATAAATGCAATCAGAACCCTTGCCCATGCAAGAAGGACTTTGGCAGTGGCAAAGCACCCAACCAAATGGAAAAGTCACGTCAAACTTTCTGTGTAAGGATTTGTCCGGTGTAATAAAGCAAATCTGTCCTCTCTTAGTTCTTGCTGCTCCATATTCCTGACAGCTTTCCTTTCCGCCTCTAGAAAAACAGAGTGTTGCGATAGGTAACCGCAGATTTGCTCTGAACGAGTACGATTTCATGGTTCCTTTGGGTATAGCATCTTACTCCCTGTTTCTTTGCACACCTCAATATGCATGGTTTTGAAAGACCATTTTCTCCCTTCTGTAAATTAAGGCCTCATTTCTCCCTACTGTATAGTTTTGGGGTTCGTTTGGGGTCGGCTGGTTGTTTTTTGGGGTTTTTTGCTTTGTCCGTTATATCCGGTATGAAGTTGCTATGCACAGAGCTTTTGTAAAGATAGCTTTTTTGGTTTACTGTTTTTAATGGTCCTACTTATGGAATAATATCTTGTTTGTAAAATGAATATGTCTACTTCCGTTTTAAACTTTAAATTATCCTAACAAAAAATAAAATTTTTGTACTGTAAACAAGGAGGGGAATTTTCTTCATTTCGGAGTATTCAATACGCTTTATTCTTTATCATCTTTATGGGTCGCTGTTACAGCAATGCCACTTTTTAAAAGGTGACAGTTTTCAAATCAAACCCCCATGTCTGTAGCACGTCCACCCGCTATTTGGTAGAACCAGATCAAAAAGGTAAATGAGCTTTATGAGGAAAAAATAAAGAGTGCTAAAAAGTGGCTTGAAAAACAGTGATTGACTGTCTAACCCAGGAATATTCTGTTTTCTGGGGTGAAAATCACTGGAATAGTTCAAACAAATGAACGTTTTCTTTAATGATAAAAGCCACCTTTAGACTAACAGAATATGAGTCCGTGTTTAAACTGCTGCCAGATGTCAGTGGAAGCATCGAAAACACGAGGCACCGCCAACCCAATGCTGAGAAGAAAGCAGATTTTTGGGTAATTTGCCTCAATTCCTCACCCAGGGCTAACACGCAGTCAGTCGGTGACCTTCTGCCCGGCAGGGAACCGCGGTGGCCGCTGTCCCACTGAATCCCCCGTCCGGGGCCCTTTTCCAAAGCAACGTGTCCAGGTAGCACCACCAACACCAATGAACGTTGGGCTGTGCCGGGGGCAGACGCTCCAGTCACACACACATCCCAACGCACCATTCCCGGCTAAAGAACGGCCACCTAGAGAAGCAGATTCCCTCCCACCCTCTTTTTCCCCTTTCCAGGTCTTTTCTAGGTGGCTATTTTGTAAGAATTTAAATTTCTCTCTAATAAATGGGGACACAACAGCCACTCACTCACCTACTTACGTGGGGCAGCGAGGGAATTGCCGGACCAGTTAAAATATTTATCTCGGTGACAACACACAGCTGTTGAGGTGCAAAGATCTGAAGCTTTAATCGGAGCAGGTTATTTAAGTAGGAATGTCTCATTAACTCCGCTTGCAGGACTGGATTAAACAGACAGCTGGTGGCCAGAGCAGCCGCCGCTGCGTTTGCCATTGCAGTTGGAGTTAATGTCACAACACACCACTTTCCTCTTACTGAGATGAAACACACAAGCAAAGCTGATGCATGTTTAGATTCCCCATATCTATTTATTTCCAACAGAAAAACTGATTCACCCAAAGGCATGTCAGCCAACTGTAGCCACTAGTTTGCCTCGTGCCTGAAAACACAAACTTGCTATTTCTTAGGATTTGAGGCGAGAAATAACTACCCAAAAGACTTGAGCTATGACACATTAACCACAAAACAGAACAGAGAAATAACTCGTCACTTCTCCCACTCAGGAGCTCTTCCCAGCCACAGCCCTGACCCTCCCTGAGCTCCGGTGATGAAGGACTTGGGATCAAACACCAGTGTGTAAAGTGGGTGTCTGTGCCTCCTGTAGCACTCGAGGAGCCGCAGAAAGGGAGGGGAGGACGGAACGGGGGAATAAATCTCTAGCACGAGCGCGGGAGCGTGTCCCTTGGTAACGACACCATCGCTCTGTGTTTACAAGCTCCAAACCTGACAAGACACCAGATCCTCAGCTACCGCAACTCCGAGTCAGTGCACACGTACCGATTTATGCCACCTATAGATCTGACCATATAATTACTTTCCCCTCTGGCCTGCAAACCAGAAGCACAGCTACAAAATAAGCGTAGAAAAAATAAAAACCACAAGCGTTGGATTCCTTTGATGTTCCAGTTACCCCAGCACAGCACCGAACACACGCAGGTCACTGTAACGACACCGCGATGGTGTGTGGGCTCCCCAAGATGTACCCATGGCGAGGAAACACCTCCCGACCCACAACAGTCACCGTCATTTGTCACGTTAATGCGCTGGAGTTGTAGCAAAGACAGAGGGAGGTTGGGCAGGAAAACGAAACAGCAGAAACTCAAGCAGGTCCTTCTGCACAGTCTGTAGCGACTACGAGGTGCTGCTTATTGAAACTGAACAGTTTTGCAGCTCTTTGTCAGAATAAAGGAGCCTCTATACATTTTGTCGTATTCCAAAATAACAGCGACTTTACAAAGACGCTGCATTCTCATGTTTACAGCTATTCTGCACATCTCCAACTTCAGGAGGCACATGGTTTTTAGCTTCTTAAGCAACTTTCTGTCCTATTCATTTGCAAAGGAAGATTCTTAAAAATACAACGCAGCTTTTCAGAAAGGCATCGATGAGCGTGTTCGCAATTACGATTATTTTTAACCTAAGTCGTGAGTTTTTCAGACGCAACTCTTGAATTATTAGAATTAAGAGAGCTGAGAGTAGAAAGAAATACTTCCAAGAGCAAGTAGGCTTTTGAGAATGCTTCAAATCAATGTTGGGAGAGGGTTCAAGCAGCCCGCATCTCTGCGGAGCGGCTGGTTCTGCGCTGCAGCGAGCGGTGCTGCCGGCCCCATGCACAAGGACTTCGCTCAACACTCCACTGCGATTGCAGGAACCTGATTGAAATCTCCCAGCAGGGTCCCTGTGACACCGCAATTGCCGTAGTCATTTCTTTGTCTTTAAAATGCCATATAATTGCTAATGTAATTAGTGATGTATACAGAGGGGGCCTGTGCAATTACCAAGTCCTAAGATCGAGTAATTAATGTTCTGTCAACAAAACAGCAACTGTTTCATTAACAACTGTCTGGGTCTGAAAACAGATCAACTCAGAACTTACCCACTTGGCTGAGTTTGGCAACAGCAGCGAATCCAAGCCCAGAACACAGCGGCCCACGTCACCCGTGAGCAGCGCCGGGGCTGTGGCCCCCTCGGGCTGCAGGGTCACGGACGCGCTGCCCGGGCTGGCCACTCGTCCCCAGCTTTATCACTGACTTTGAAAACCTTGCAGAGGGTTCCAAGGACCTGGAAAGTTTTAATCCACATTGCAGGACTTCTACTTTTGGTATGGTAGATTATTTTGTTGTCCTTTGGGGTTCTGGGTTGTATTTCCAAGTTTTCTCTGCTACCAGGTCCCTGAGCACCTAATTCGTGATGGGAAAGGAGGAGTTGGGTGTCCACCGTGATTTTTCATTCTTCCTTCCTTTAAAAAAACAAGTTTTAAAGAGGTTTTTATGAAATATTTAGCTTGTGTTTTTCCTTACAACTACTTTTGTTTTGACAGTTCACATCCCTTAAAGTGTTAAAATGACTTCTGTGTCTCCTTGGTTTGAATGCTGACACCAAGAGGCCGTTTTTGATGGTGAGTCCCAGGTGGGTGAAGCCTGGAGCCGCATTGCCCTGCGTGACCCTGGTGGGTGCTCCACAACCTGGAGGGACATCTCCTGGTTCTTTCTCTCCCAGTTTGCTATTTAGAGAGGGATTCAAGGTTCTGCTGCTCCAGAACACAACACAGACTCAAAATACTGATGCACCACACAACAACCAACTGGGGAATGGTCCCTGCAGCCTCAATCAGAGCACGGGGTTCAGCAGCCCCAGATAAACTCTGATCCTCGCCCAAGGTGAAGTGTCCAAGGCTGTGACATCCTCCAGAACGCAGCTCAGAAACCCCACACGCTTTTCCCTGTCTCAGAACGGCACCGTATGCGGTGAACGTGGCTAAACGATAAACAATAGCTGTGGCAGAACAGAATTAAGCAGCAGAAGCAAGAGGGATCAACAAGGATTTCCAGGGAGATTTGAAACACAAACAAGCATGAGGAACTCTAAAAGTATACCATTTTTCCTCCCGCTCTGCTCGTGTCATTTTATTACAGGGTAATTAAAGAACACTTTAAAATTGTGATTAATAGGCTTTTTAGCTTCAGAGAAATCAAATCTTTGATGTCAGATGCTTAAACATTCAGTTTACTTTGCCATTGAGGAATGCAATAAATAAGGAATGGCAAGTATGGGGTTTTAACTTCTTTCATTTTACTTACTATGAGAAAGCTTTATAACAGTACTGAGGATAAAAATGAGATTCGAGCAAGCGAATGATGCCCTCGCAGTGTGAACGCCAGGTCTGTGGCATCTCGGGAACAGCCGCACAGCATCACTGACCGCGGTTCCAGCGCAGTTGGTGCTCACGTACAACCGGCGCTGTACAATTCACAACCACACACCAAGTTGTTAACCGTGGGTGAAGTTACACATGACGGAGAGTTGAGAAAGAAATCAGTCCTAATTGCCCTTATTTTCCCTTTTGTTAAAGATCTGGACTGTGCAACCACGCAGCACAAACCCCTGATGGCCTCACTACCCGTCTGTTGTCGTGCAGATTATGGAGGTGCCATAATAGCATTTTCAGCCCCCTGGTGGCCTATATGTCCAATATATTTTTCTTAAAGAACAATTGTTAACTTTTCTCCATTTCTCCTTTCTCCACTCAGCCTTTCCCTTCGCATCCATAATAACACATCTGTCCGAAGAGCTTTCGCACCCATGGTCACTGATGCCTCACAAGCGTTCAGCAAGGCCAGGCCGCGCTGTGGGGACGCTGGTGTGGTTCGCAGAGCAGGCTCTGGTGCACTGAGATCCACGTGAAAATCAGGGACATCTGAAGGCCTTGAGGTGCCTCGTGGTCTCCCCAAAGCCCAGTAAAACCTGTGGGACCAGCGGAGACTGGAACCTGTGCCCTAAAGTGACAAAGGTACTGCAGGAAACATGGAAAGAGTAAAAAGGCAGGGTTTAGAGTATAAGGGACTATATTAGTCTAGTAGCCTATATATAAGAATCAGTTTCTTATACAATTCTCGAAGCATTACCGGCAGTGCTTTTCTTCATGGCTCTGTTCTATTCTTTGCAAGAATCCTGACACGCTCCCTTCCTTCCAATATCTTTAATGTGTCACACCTATATGCAGATTAAAATCATGGAAGCTTTTCATTCAATTGCTCTTACAAGAAAAAAGGGAGGAGAGGAAGGAGGAGAAGAACCAAGTTTAATACTCTACAGTAGCACAAACCTCTTGGGCATAAAACACCGTTCAGGTAGACACATCTGGTGAAATGCATCACATCAAATTAGTATCAAGGGTATTGAGATTCTGAGACGACTGGCAGACAACTCCCCTTCTAATGTACTGCTTTTTAGATTGTTGGAGAAACTTGAATCCCAAATCTCCTGTGAAATGAGTGATACTAAACATGCCTGCTCAAATACTGAAAGTGAAGATCAAAGACGCGGTGTCCAAATTGGCTTTGCAAACAAAGCAAGCCCAGAGATCCCCAAGAGAACGTGGTGCTAATTTTATCAGATCTCCTTGACTTCTTCCTCCCAACAGTTTGTCATTTAAGAAAAATAATAATAATGAGAATGTATTTCTCTCTGTCAGAAGCGCTGTTGTAAGACAAACAAATCCATTCCCTTTTAAGCCTATGCTTTGCAAGTCACCTAAGAGTCTTAATCTAGTTTAAATGAAAAATGAGAAGGTTTCACTCTCTGAAAGGTACCTACATCTTAGTCCCCGAACCGCACATATACAAACACACGCACTGCCATGAATATTTCAATACGACTCAGCCTTTCAGATCAATACAGGCAACTCTCAACTTCCATTGATTTTTCAGAGGTTTGGCTCACAAGGGTGATAAAATATTTCTCAAGTTATGAAACCTGAGTTAAGGAGCTTTTGCTGACACTTCAGCATTTACTGGACACATCTCTCCCTCTGCCTCAATTTATGACTAAGCAATAAGTCTTGCTAAGGTGGGCAATATCATCCCATAGGGCCCACTTAAGGTCCAAAAGAGAAGTCAGGATAATAGGACAGCCCTTCAGGTCCCTAAACTTCTGCTTTCTGAGGTAATCACTTATTCTTTTCCACATGCCCTCCAAGTCCTTATTCCAACATTCATTAGGCAGTGAGTGAAACTTGCTTTCAGTTGTACCTCTGTAAGCTGTCAAAAAGGAAGGGACACCAAAGCAGACACCAAATAAAGCAACTCCCTGCTGAGGCAAGGAAGCTAATCCTCTCCATATGGAAAGGAAATATACTTAATTATGTATTTATGCATGTCATTGCAGGCTTATATCTTGTTTCACTTTCATCCATGGTGATCCAAACCCATTTAAATATAATGAGTAAACATTTCTGGTTTTACAATAACATAAGCACACGGTCGCTCAACGTTTCCCAATCATTTCCTTGCAGGACGCGGCAATATAGTGTAGTTATTATTATCCGTACCAAAGGGAAGCCAGGCATGGACCACGACTCCGTTGTGTTAAGGTGTTCATAATCACAAAAAACAGACGGCAATCACAGGCCCCAAAGAGTTTACGGCTGAGCTGAAGAAGCGTCCTGAGTTAGAACATGGAATCTGTGGATTGTGGTTCCCGTGTTTCAATTATTCCTTCCCAAAACGGGTATCTCTGCATAACAAGGAATTCCGGTGTTGATCCAGTGGATAACACCCAGCCTAACGCACTGTCCGTGTGGGATCTGCTCCATAAAGCAGGTTAATAACGCTCCTTGCTCTCCGTGCCTCAGTTTCCCTCTGTCCCTTGTAACTGTCCCATCTGCTACATCACTAATCCCTTGGCGTGTGGATTGGCTAAATCATGCCCAAAGAGCTTACCCTAAGGAGAGTAGAATATACGCAAGCAACAAATCTGACAGTAGAATTTACCCAGGCAACATTGACATATTTAAAAAATAATAAACACATTTCAAATATCAGAATTTTGAAATAAAAAAGGCCGCCTATCAATAGAGGTAGTTACGGGCAGGGTGATTAGCTGTGGAGGCAGGAATCAGTTTGCGTGCACAGACACACAGAGGAGAGCCAAGGCTAATTCAGGCTCCCTGTTTGTTCTGAACCCCAATAGTTCCGCACCTCCCGCTGCATCTCTCACTGCAGCACCACGAGGCGCTTTTGTAAAAACATGACTACTTATTATTCCTGGTGAACAGACAGCAGCGTAACGAAAAAAATGAGGTTAACTGACTTGACCCACAGAAGCGATCGAGTCCGTGGCAGTCGCATTGATTCCCCATTGCCTTCTCCAGCTTCCCCTCCATTTGGTGTTAGCTCTTTTGTTTTCAGGAATTAGGATTCATCTTTCATCACCTGAAATTTAAAGAGCTTTATCTTGGAATAACCTCATTAAGCGGGACAAGTCCTCCAGCCTCTCATTACCCACCGGAGCCATCCCTTCCCTGGGATGCCCATCCGCTGTTTACCACACACAATAGACGGGGCAATTTCTGGCCTTGCAGGAAACACGTTCGTCACATTTCAATGGGAAACCTGAAATTGTAGGGTTGTGCGTTAAGAGATATTAACAGCACATTAATTTCTGGCTAGTAGACACAGAATCTGTGTTACTCTGTCCATAACCCACTTTGCAGCAGTTTAAAGACTTTGCCCCCAAGCCTAAACATATTTGTCTGCATTAAAAGTATATGTTCAACTTACTGGCCTCGGACTCAAGCTCTTCTAAAGGGGGTGGCATTGGAACCTCCGTGCTCAGTCCATCCTCTGCTTTCAGAAAAAATACACTAAAATATCAACTGTTCCCATACATACACAAGACAATACTGGAAAGAGACATTCTCAAGAGCACCTACAGAACTTAAAATCCTAAAGCATGCAATACTTTTGAAACATCATGCCCAAAAAGCCTGAATTCAGAAGCACTAAACAAATAGTTCTTATGATGCTCAATATTTCAGGAATAAAAGAGAAAAATCCAGCTAATTATTTAGCCTAACAAATGCTCAGTACCCTGACTTCGGATCTTATCCCCAAAGTTATCAGCAAATCTCTTCTGGAGTATTGTTTTTAAAGTAAATCAATCTTGCTTCTGATCCTAAGTTGGTTTTGGCAGTTTAGGAGTATAATCCCAGCTCCGTTTAAGGTTATTTTTGTTATGACCTGAAGAAAACACCTGGATTGCAGTTAGATACGTAGGAAAGCTCATTTGAGAGACTCTTCCATGGAGCAGCGTCCCCGAGGTGACAGAGGTTGGCAGGAGAGCCCAGCTCACCCACTTTCATTTTCCCCCCCATGTGACGGTCTTTAAGACTTTCAAGAAGCAGAAAGTAAAATGAAATGTGCTTCGTTTCACTTTTTCAAACAAACTATGGCTCTCACCCCCCTGCCTGGCTAAGAGGATTCATCATTCCCCTCCTTTAAACCCATTTCCAGCAGGTTCAGCAGCACAGCTCGGTGGAACCAGGAGGAGCTCTGCATTTGCGTCCCAGTTTGCCACTTCAAAACCGTAGCGCAAGCACACGCCATCCAATCGAGATCCATCGCCTCCCACGGCAGCAATTCCTTGGAAGAATCCAAAGTTAGTTAAAACCCACACCAAAAGCCCACATTGGCCATCTCTAATCAAATTACACTTTTCAAGCTGTTCACTCCCCAAACCCCATCAAATGGTTTCTAATATTTTTCCCACAACTGGTGTTAAACCGTAATTGCTTGCTGTATCTTTTTGCCCCTCTTGAATAATTGGTGTTAGATTCGCCACTTTATAGTCCTTGGGAATGTGACCTGTCATTATAAAGCTTCTAAAAATATCAGTTAACACTTCACAATTTTCTCTCCTTTATTTCCTTCTGCAGCAATGGATGTGCCCTCCCCGGACCAGATACCTGATCTGCCTTTGAGCGGAAAACCTTTCAGCAATAATTTCTGCAGTCATTTGCACAGTAACACCTTTAACGTGCCTGGGAATAGAAAGTCAGACCTTTAACTGATGTAAACTGGCATAGCTCCACTGATCCTAATAGTTACCTCAGCTCACACCCGTTGGAGAGATCACTGAGAATTTCTATGCATTCATTTAAAAGCCAAAACAAATTCATTTCTCATTAAAGACTTGAATACTTCATAGAAAATCAAACTCGTGATAAGGATAGGTGTTATTAAATAATAGATTTTCAGTCTAACTTAAGAATATATTTCAGGACATCACTAATGTGAGGTCTTGTTGAAACTATCAATATGCTTAATTACCTCCCTGAACTGGACCCCCAGTTTATAAGCTCAGCACCTCATCTTCCAATATGCCAAAAAACCCACATTTCCAATGGCAGGTACATGGACAAGGGTGTGCAGAAAGTAGGTTTTTAACAGCAGTAGCCATGAGGATTCTCATATAGGATATGTTATACACAGGGTCCCTTTTGGAGACAAGGGATTTGAATACAGAAAAGGTTCTGAAAGCCCTAGTGCAATGACCAACTTTTGGCCCTTTCCCTCCCCATCCCCTCGGCAGGTCTGTACAGATTTTCCGCAGCTGATTCCCGTCTCCAACATCCCTCACCCACAGCCACAATTGTCATTTATAGCACCACAACACACATGACCCTGTTGCTCCAGCTATCTCCAGTCTTTTTGCAGATGTATTCTCCAACACCCCAAGCCCTAGAATATTGAGAAGCACATTTCTTGAGCAAGGATTGCCCAAGCTCTTTGTAAAAAGAAGGGTGGTATTCCTGAGCAGCCTTGGCCATTGGACACTCTTCCTTCCCAGCACAGCCCCAAGTGGTTCTAGCACAGCTCATCTCATACTTTAAGCGCAGGACTCATACCAACATCTCACACAATAAGCCCAGGTCTCAAGAGGAAGGGAGGAAGCAGAGAGTCGCCTATATTCAGCACTGTTGCTAAAACTCCACAGTAGGTTGACCCCCTGGCCTTTTCCAACAATCTTTAATACCCAGCGTTACATGATTCCTAACGGCACTTTTTTGGCGCTGGACAGGGCAGAGGTCAAGGTCTGGAATGTCACCAGGGCTGCTACTTACTGAGGAAAGACAATTAGACGATTGTCTAGACAACTGCGCTTTGTGCTGTGTGTGATAAGCTGCCATCAGCTCTCCGCGGTGACACAAACAAGCTGCCTTTTCCTTCTCGGCCTCGGCCTTCCCTTGCTGGGGATTTCTCATTCTTCCTCCGTCTGTGCTGCTCTCAGTAACTCCTCTGCGGCTGCTGTTAGAAACAAGCCAGCTGTGGACATCGCAGTTGCACAACACAGAAGATACTTTAGCCACTGAGATAAAGAGCCAGACTAGTGTAATCCTTTAAGCTTAGGGTTTGGCCATTTACAGATATTATTCATATTATAACATTATTTATGCAGAATTGGCAACAGGATCGATCGAGAACTCCTAATTCTAAACTAACGGCTTTTCTCCGACACAAACTGTGGATTCAACCACTTAGAGGAACTGAAACTCTGTTCCCAAAGTCCAGAAATGCACATTAAGCCACCAAGTCATTGCTTTTAAAAACCCAAACAAACCAAAAGGGGTCAGCCAAACCATTATTCCCTAGCACCTCAAGCTATTTGTCAAATCTAAACCCTGTGCTTAAGATGACCCAATCCCCATCTATTACTTGTTGGAAGTAGGGAAGAAATATCACCACCGTTTGTTTTACTGCAAGATACTGATAATGATATCTTACAGTTTCAATGATCTCGAAGCATTTTATTGTGGTCCTAGTTCACCAAACAATGTAATCACAGAATTAGAATCCCATTTACTCCAACAGAATGTGCTCAAGTGCTTTGCTGAACTGGGGACTAAACTATTAAAATTTACATGCCTGCGAGGCAAAAATTATCTATCCTGTTTCACAGAGAAGAAAATGAG
Source organism: Nesoenas mayeri (assembly GCF_963082525.1). Taxonomy (NCBI): domain Eukaryota; kingdom Metazoa; phylum Chordata; class Aves; order Columbiformes; family Columbidae; genus Nesoenas; species Nesoenas mayeri. The sequence continues at coordinate 2,206,407 of NC_137555.1, read as the reverse complement.
GCTTGCAGAGAAACTCCCTTAGACTTTGTGATTCTAAGTATGTTCAAATCAAACAGAGGGATGCACAAGATTCCAAAAACAACAGACCAGAGGCAGGCCCTGTTTTCAAGAGTTTTGTATTTTCATCCCTGTGCCACAGAGACCAGACTCACATGTTTGAGAAGAAGCAAGACCATATGGTAGAGATGAGCGCATCAGCACTGAAAATATATATATATATTTAGTCTAGAATAATTACCTTAACTGTTCTTTTCCCTCAAAGCGGACACCCAGTTCTAGTTTCAGACCTGGCAAACTGGCACAAACTCAACATGTTAAATCTAAATCTTGCCTCTGGGTTCACAAAAGGATTTATGGAAATATGAGCCTTTTCAGGCTCTGGGGCCTGCAGGAAAACCCTCGTGGATGTCTGTCTTACCCAGAGCTGGTTTATAGGACCTTCTCAAGCAGAACTTGCAACACACAACCTCCTGGGAATCCTTCCCCCAAATTTCTAAGTGGGACTTGGGAAGGAATGCGTCTCGGGAGAATCCTCCTTGTGCGTTACACTGAACCCACCCATGTGTAAAGGGAGGTGTTCTGCAGCCCCGTGCTGTGTGGATACCGTCAATAAAGCTCACAGCTCCCTCTCTCACTATCCATTCTCACTGCCTTGATTTAAAGAGCTCCCAATAACTTGGGACATAAGAGCAAACTTCACACAGAGTGAACATTAAGTGAGGGTGAATTCCCCCTTACATCACCCAAAGGCTGACTATAGCCCAGTTAAGAGAATACGCAGGACGTGGTTTGTTTACATTCTTCAAATAAGGCACTTGGGCTTTGGGGGTTTTGTGCCTTTTTTTTTTTTAAACCAACTTTTGTCAGATGAGTTTGTCTGAAAATTTCTTGTAAAGCCCTGAACAAGTTCTGCTGAGCAAAGCCAGGTCTGCATTTACTATTCTCCAAGCTTGCAAGGCACCTTCTTGCACTATAATCGCACCGTGATAGAGCAATGATATAAAACTGAAGGGAAATGAATCAAGGCTGTTAGTATCCAAACTATTAAATGTAAAACTTCTGTTTGTGAGCCTCAGAGGCTTCTTAAAGCACAAGGAACGTCATCAGTCTAACCATGCTAGGAGCTGGGAGTTGTTTAAAGCTTGATTTAGCACAGTTTCTTTTAGGTTCAGAACCACTTGAGATGAAGTGCTGCCATGTATGAAGTTAGACGTTCTATTAACATTGGGAAAGAATAGCTCACTTGAAAAACATCTGTTCAAATATTCTTTGTCATCTAGACTATTGATAGTTTCAGATCCAGAGGAGTTCAACAAGTACAATTAAAGGCTTGATAAAGATACAGAGGAATGCAGGTGCAGAAGAGGTTAATTAATCCACCTTTCTGGAAAAAAAAAGCTAAGTTCTGGGTTGCCAGTGGTCCAGTGCTTCCAGTGCCACACTACCCCAAGATTTCAATCAAGTAGCAGCATGAAAGAAATAGGTAAACTTCCCCATGTCCTCACTCCTATCTGCAGATCCAGCTGAAAGGGAAGGGACGCTCACACATCATACCTGGGGAGAGCCTGATGCAATAGGAATCTACTCCAGGAGTAATTTCTATTGCATTATAAACAAACAATAAAAGATGAATGTTTGTATAGCCTGGGCAGGCTTTATAGCAACGAGCAACAGTAAGTGGAAACCTTAGCTTATATTGCCAGTTCTGTACTATGCGTTAAATCAAGTTCCACTGGTACAATTCTCCAGCAGAAAGAGGGCCCTGCCTCCTTCCTTCATATCATTGGAGCCCTAGGGCACAAGAGCTTTCTCCTCTGCAGCTCTTGCCCACCAGTGCATCTTCTTTGCATCTCTTTTCCCCTTCAACTCATTCACACTCTCTTCTAAACTCAGCAGGAAGCATCTGTTTTCCCCCTTGCCCATGACTCTTAATTTCTCTCTCCCTTGGCAGTTATTTAACTCATTAACTGAATTAATTTTAACCCTAAAGCACTTTGGGTGAATAGATTTTATGAAAGATCTGATACAAAATAAAGTCTTGGGGGCCTTATGCCACAGTAGGTGCACAAAGGAGCCTCAGTGTAACTGAGAATCAGACCTGTATTTCACCGATTCTACACGGAGTTTAATCTCAGTGCGACTCAGAGATTCCATTTAATGACAAAGCGGCTCTTTGATTGATAAAGGTCCCATGCCTCTGATGCAGACTAAATAGCCAAGCATCCAGAATAGTGGAAAAATTATTCTTGGATCTGTATGAAACAAGACTCTCCATCATTTTCCCACACACGCTTCTTAGAAAAATTCCTTTTCATTTTGGAATGCTGCTTTATTAGGAAATATTAAGAGCAGAGTAGACTCCGACACGGTGGTTTTGCCTTTTGCTCTAAGAGGTGGCTGTTTGGCAGGGGAAAAAACCAGAAAGTCAACAGAGAAATAACGTGGAAGTTGTCCTACAGAGTGTTTATTTTGCTGGGTGCTCTGATGGCTTTGAAAACCAGGGAGGTTTCTCTTTCAGGTCAATTAAACTTTTGTTCAGCAAAATCGCACTGGAGACAAGAGTCTAAGAACATGAGGTATTGATTGGAACTTGCTAGCACCCAAAAAGGGGCATTTTCAGCAGGCTGTGCCTAAGTGCTTTCTGAGCCTACAATTTTCCACATAAATGCTCGGAAAAGGAGGACGGGAGCCTTGCAGAGGCTCCAGAAGCGCGTTCAGAAGGACCAAAGAGAATTATGGCCCTTTAGCACAGTCACACTCCATAGACTCTCATCTTCATGCTATTCTTATTACCTAATCTCATATATATACATAAACGATATAAACATATACACATAAATGATGATATACATAGATAAAACGATGCTTACTGTCCACCACTACTCTTTAGCACAGTGAAATCCGCTTTTCTTCCCAATGCTTCCTGGCTCAGACCATCAGCTACTCGGAGAGGGATGCTCATGACTGGCTTAACGTTCTGATATCTCCACAGCTAAATAATATATTGTTACCACAAGCATAGACACAAGCACACAAAGAGACATAAATAACAGGGAAAGAAGTCCCAGTTGGCTACTATCCTGTTCACTGAAAGGAAAAGCAGCATCTGTTTGAAGAGCCAATCTGGCACACGAATGCCTCGTCCCATTTTTGTTGCAATATACTTATTTCAGTGTAGTTCTAAGTTCCATCAGCTTCTGTAGCTGGACCACTCTGCTGATGGGCTGGGGAGAAAAGGGGGAAAAAGGAGGAGGTAGAGGGGAAAAAAAGTGGGAACCTGTCTGCAACTGCCGCTGGTTTCTCCATTACAGACACTCACACACTATAATCACGGGCACTGAAGAACTTGCTCTGATCTTCTCAGAACAGGTGACCTTGCAGCTCTTTCCTCACCTGTAATTTCTAGATTTCAGCTGATTTAAAAGACTGCTAGGAAACAAAACACTGTTCAGAGATTGGTGTCAAAGAGAAGCCCCTGTACCAGGAACACGTCTGCCTGTTTCTGATACAGGGAGTAAATTGACGCCAAATCCAGCCCCGGACTGTTGGTCGTTTTCCCTTGAAGCAGTAAATAAGGAGCAGGGCTGAGAAGCTAAGCCAAACTAATTTGGCCAGTTATTATTTGACTGAAAGGTGATACTGAACGTTTAAATGGTTTATCCCCTTCTTGTTAGTGGCATCATTCAATCAGGACTACTAAGCCTCCAAGTGAACGGATTGCAACTACCGAGGGAATTACTCACTCCAACCAGGAAATGTGGGGTTTGTTAGTTCAAACAGCATCTGTAGGAAGCTGGTAAACAACAGCTGAGATGATGAAAGATCACATCAACTCCTTGCTTTGAAGTAAAAGATATTAAAACCACGGGCGTACGAGTTCTTATTATAGCTTAGCCGCCCCTGCGTGCTGATCCCCAAGAACCTGGCATGGTTGTTCTTGCTGCATAACAAGCTGTATAATAAAAATCCATACAAATATCAACGAGGCACTTGAAAGTGACATGAAAAAGCGATGGAGGCCTATTTCTGGTGATGCTGCCATTACGGGCAATTTGTTACTTTATGCCTGGAACGAAATCAAACATTCTTCCAGGCCCAGAGTGACATTTTTAGTCTCAAATACTTAAGATACGCTGTCACCTGGATGGGCATGTTATGAATACTCAGAAGCAGAACAGTCAGCATCGTTTGTACACGGAGTGTCTGTCAGGCGATTTGCAAATGAGCACAAGGACAAGGGGTCATATTTTAACAGCAGACTCTTAAGGCATTGAAGTGTGAATTCTCCCATTTGCAAAGTTAGTTAGGTATTTGTTGTTAATTACAAAAGCACAAAGACAAGTGAGGTGCCTCCATGTGGAGCACATGTTGCAGGGACACGAGGCTGGAATCGGGACGGTCCTCACCTAAGCAGTGTTGTTAGTCTACGAGATCATCTCTTTCTCCAGCACAGAGCTGCTGAATCTGATTCAATCAGCTTTGAAACGTAGAATGTGAAAACAAATCTGTTCAGGTTCTTTCCCTCCGATTACAAGACTTAGCACCTTTGCAGAATGAGCATGGAGAGAAACACACGCTCTGCAAATGAATTAATTAGATCCCATGAAAGAACGTGTAGGCTTGGAGGAGTGTCTTAGCGAGCAGTTTCCAAAGTAACAATTGGTGAAAAAAATGAAGTTGCGTTCCCCAGTGCTGTAAATATGACAGATTAGAACAAGCAGGGTAGAGAGAAACATGTGTTAGGATGGATACACTGATTGTGAATGCACACCTATTGGAAATGGTTGTGCAGTCAGCTGTCAGGACGTGCTGTTCTTTCACTACCCCCTCCCCGGCTCTCAGGGTATCTGCCTGCATTATGGGGCTACGAGTAATGCAATAAAACAAAAATTCCAGTTTCATTTGACTCTTGTTGCGCTGTACACCAGAGCTGCGTGCTTTACAAGTCTACCAGAGTGAAATAAAAAGTAAGACTTCCTGTATGTCTGCTCCACTTCTCAGGTTATGAGGCAGAGAGAAAAAAAGAATCAGTAATTGCTTTACATATAAATGTGAAAACAATTTTAGAACTCCCTGGTCCTGTATCAACGTGCATGCATATGTCTTTTACCAGCTCTGAACTGCACATTATCATAACACGTAAGAGCAATGATAAAGGGTTTACTCCACAGTTCTGTGTTAACCTGTTTATACCCAAGCATTTGCAAAACTGCTTTTGCCCCTCGAGGTGTCCATGGGAACACTGGGCTCTAGAGCTTGTTTTATTTTGCATCTCCCCCCATCCTGCTCCCCTCCAAAGTCACAAAACGCAACAGGAGAAGGAATCTAACATGTAGACAAATGTAGACATCGTATCAGTTCACAATAATGATGGCTCTGTGATACCGCTATGGTGCTACATCAATGCAGGAGTATGATACAGAAAGAGGAAAATGCTCAGTTATGTCAAAAGTAAGCTGAATTCCAGGCGTCTGACATACAGAGACGTGCACTAAAATAACCCAACGGGTTTAAAACCCATTCAGTTGTATTGTTATTTCAGTGCTAATCTATCCACGTAAAGCAGCCCTGGATTCTACTACATCCATCAACAACAGAACATACGCTCCACCAAGAAAAAAGAAAATCAATACAATGCAATTAAAAATATTTCTTTTAAGTAGCAGTAACCTGTCTTTTCCTTTGGCAAAGACAGCCAAAAGCTTGTTTAGTACGTACACAACAAAAATAAACCCGAGTGGACGTTCTCCTCAAGCATTCATAAGGAAACCCTGGGGAGTTGAGTGCCACTTGAGGGAGAAACAAAGCACTTGCCTCAGTGAAATGCATTGCCAGAAACCATTTAAGAAGAAAAACAACAAACACACACACACAAAACACTCCCCCCAAAAACCCAAACAAAACCAGCAACCCGGAGCACTACAACTATTTGTCCTGCCTGCAGCGTATGGCCCCGCACTCCAGTTTTCTCTACGTAGCAGTAGTTAAAGCTCTTTGAAAGCGGATTGAAATTCAAGTTGTATTAATTAATGCACTGCGACTGGTGCCCTGCCAAACCGGGTTCGGTTCTCATTGCGCGGGGGAGCCCGTGGAGCACCTTGTGCAAACCCATCGTTGTCAGCGGGGATCTGCAAAAGCCCTTGCACGGGCCCAGGAGCTGGTAGAATTATTTCTTAGGCTTGAAGGTCAGCAAATACCATCAGATCACGTAACCCAATCTCCTATAGCCCAGCTATAGAGCTCAGAGCTCACCACCTCTTGCTGCGTTGAAGCACATCTGCCAAAGAGGCGCTCAGTCAAACTGGGACGGTGCCATAACTTTAGTTCTGGGAAGTTGGTAGCACTGGATTTAACAAACAATTTTTGTATAAAGATCTGAACAGGCATACATTAAAGGCCTTAGTCTTGAGGAGCTCAGAAACCATACAAAATGAAGGAAGTATTTTATTCCCAAGGAAAGAGTGAAAGATCAACAGGCAGAGTAAGCTGGACTTGAACTTGAACCATCATGGCCTGCCTGGGTGCCAGAGGAGCCAGTCTGAACACTGTCCAGAATGCTTAAGGCTCTGTTTTAGTGCCCGGTGAAATCAATTATTGATTTCAGCAGGAGATGGAAGATGTCTTCTGTGACTTGCCCAAAGGGACACAGGAAGTTTATGGCAGAGTTGAGAACCACCGCAGATCTCCAGACTTTCCATTTAACCATATGTCCATCTGTCCCTTCACATTTTTCTGTGTTCTCTTTAAAAGTGATTCCCCCCCCTCCTCTGCTGGGAAGAAGTAGATGGCACTTTACCTCTCCGAGCTGCGCTCTGTCAGCTCTCACTGCCACTTGGGATGTGCTGTCGCTTCCATGGAAACAGAATCATGAATCTTTTTCCCAGGAAATGCCTCCAAACTGCCTTCATTTTGTTTGGTTGTTGTTTCTAGGCGAGTCTGTGTGCGCACGTGCACGCTGAGCCTGGAGGACTTCTGCTGCTAGTTAATGGAGAAACAACCTTTTGGAAACCAAAGCCGGTGCAATATTAATAGAAGTGTAAAATACTGTCTCTTTTTCAAAGGATTTCCCCTCTCCTGTGAACTCTTTGCTAACATTGGCCTTGCAGTTTGGATGGCACGTGGGTGTTAAAATGTTCGCCGGTTTCTCTGCATCTGTCACTGTCAAGGACAGACAGTGGTGTTGCAATCCCACCAGGTTTGTGTCCATCCCCACCGTGCAGAGCTGCTGCTCTGAGCTGGGTTTACCTGCTGGGTTTACAGGACGGAGACCTGGAACAGCCAACGGGACAATGGAAATCTTAAACTGCGCTTTTCAGGGGCTCATTGCAGAATAACCAGTGCTTGGATATGCTCAGCTTAAATCCCACATCATCTGTTCTCAACTGGTTCTCTCATGATTTACTTTGTAAAAGGGACAAATATATGCCTATTTTTCACTTATTCAAAAACTCTTTGCCATGATCAAGTCATAACAAACCTATAATTCAAGCACATTGGCTTAATTTTCCTCTGCTATTCAATACGAGAGGAAACAAGAATAAAACCTTTTCATTGAACACTAAGGTGCAGGAAGATAAACTGGTTCAAAGATGCTGAAGAATTAAAGTAGGAGGCATGGAGCCCTTAACCTGTGGGTCACAGCCCAGTAGGTAAAAGCAAAAGCTGCCCCAGCGACAGGGCACTTGGATGGGAGATGTGCCCTGTTACAGGCGTCGTCCAGAATTTCCGAGTTAATTCTCCAAACAGGCCTTAGCACAAAGTTCAATAAGATACAAGTGCTCGCGATAGCGACTCCTGATCTTAGACATATTACATTTTCAGCCAGTCCTCAGAGAAAACAGAAACCAGCATAACAATAGTAGCAACCGAGTAACACACGTTGCTGGTAGGAACAGTTTGTGAAGCCAACAACAACGTGACAAGGGTCAAGCTACTCAACATCATATAACTGTATGCGACAGGGGCAGAGAAACTCTGCTCTGCCACGTCCTTGTACCGACTCGCACTGTACAACACATGATTTTGCCTGCAAAGGAGAATTCTCCCACTGTTCATCCGCAATGCTGGTGCGATCCACAGAAACCGTCTTGGTTTCATGTATCATAACAGCCTGAGGGAAACTTTACTCTTTTCTTATTTCATTCCTATCTCTTCCTATTTTTTCCTCCATCCTGCAAACAATTAATTATAAAGCTATACCTAAATTATAAATTACCAACTTTAGGGGGAAAAAAAATTTACTTAAAATTCTGAAAGGCTGATATGTCAAGATTGGAGAGAAGCAGCTGTTTTGGAAATGTTGCCTTTTCTTTGTTCCGAATGCTATTTAAACATTGGCAGGGGGCCTCATTAAAGATGAATCAATGAATTAGTAAGTAGTGTTGTAGCCAGAAGAGACAGCATGTGCTCCTGTGGTGAAAACAGATTTACACAAAAGAAAGGAAGGGGGGGAGAAAATACCCCATCTCAATGTGTAACAAAGTCAGTGTTTTACAATATTCTATCAGAGCTGCACCAATCCCAGGCAGGATCCATCAGAATTTCCAATATAAATTCATATTTGGGGATAGAAGTTGGAAAGGGATGCAAAGTTTCCTCTGGGCTAAAATGTAATAGACAAGTTTTGAACCCTGGAGCATTTTAGTTACCAAAATGTTATGAAGTGTGAAATAATAATAATTAGGAATATAACATGGGAATCACAAACACAAAGATATAATCCAGCTGAAAAAGCAAAGAGAGATATCAGATCAGCTATCACAACTGATGTATGCGTGTATTAATATGTTAATAGCACCTTACTTTTGGCACCAAACTTCAATGGAAGTCTCAGAAAAAAGGATCAGCTTTAGCTGTGGAACTGCAGGGGCGTTTTACATCGTCCAGGATGACGGGGGTATAAATATCAAGGGACAGACCCAAAGTGGAACTGCTTATCTGACTCTGAAATGCAAAGAAGTCAGTGAAGACAAAAGACCCGTCACAGCTCCTGCCCTCAGCACGATACTCACTCCTTTGGCCTTTATCTCTTGCTCCGGCACCAGGAGACGCAAAATAGGAGCGAGGTGGCAGTTCTGCACCGGAGTAATGTGAACGGCACTTCATCACCCAGCTGAACGCACCTTCCGCATAACCCACGCGCCAGCCGTGCCCACCCTCACACCACCGGCCACCAACCAACGCTGAGAGCGGGACTGCAACTCCAATCCTAACTACGGAAACCGGATCCAAGCACCCCTTGAATGTTTTGCAAAGCTCCCAAGATGACTTCTGAGGAACGTTTGACAGAAAAGTGCTTGCTACCCTTTCCCATGCAGATCTCCTGGGAGGGTTCTCAAGTATTCTGCCAATCAAAAACACCCACAACAATTCAAAAGTTACTAGGAGTTGCATTTGTATTTTAAACAAGTGGAAGAGAAGGAACTTGCACTGACCTACACACTAAGTAACCCAACCTTGTGTTGTTCCATGATACTTTATGTCCCTAATAATAATTTGGCCACTGCCTAAGAAATAGAAGCATGAAATTTTAGCTGGTGTTTATAGAAGACTAGAGAAGGATGAGGGAGAAATAATCCATTATTATTATCACCTGTGAGCTGCTAATTATTCTCCCTTTGTGCTAGGCACTATACAGGCATAGGTAAATTAAAAACGTACACAGCCCAGAGAATCTTTTAAATAACTTAGACTGAAATAAAACAGAGCAAATATAATTACGAAGTTTTGAAAATGGAAAGTGGAGGCACAGAGAGGTTCTGGGATTTACTCAAGGTCACCCTGGGAGTCTCCAGCAAAGCCACAAGCTGAATCCAGACCTCTTGTATTCAGTACGTTCTCATCTATGACCTATCCTGCAAGTCACAAAATGAGGGAACACAAGCAACTACCAAGTAAACATAAGATTTCTGAGTGACTCCAGTGGGTTTAACTCATATATAAAATAAATATATATACTGCTCCAGCTTCCAAGACTCAGATTCATTTCAGATCTATTACTGTTAATAAACCTCAATAAGAGTCCTAAAAACTTGCAAGACATTAGTTGCTCTTTTACAGTTACCAGAGGACCATTTATCCTACTTTAAGTGTAAAGAGTTGAGATTTTCAACTACTCTAAGTTTTTGTCCATGTCAAGGATTTGGAGTGAATAAAAATTAGTGTTACAAGGCTGGGCTTCCTCTGTTGTTTTGTCCATTTACTAATTCAGATCTGGTTCAAGACACTTTGTATTTGATATACTTTGCTTTTCTTAAAATAAGAAACTAACCGCTTCATCTACCACTTAAATTACTGACCTTCAGAGGGGAAACAGAGACATGGAGCAGGTGGGAGACGTGAGCATCTTGAGCCACAATTGGACTTGGCCTGAGAATGCCCAAATGCCCGAAACTGGGACTGTTTCACTGCCTCCTCCTGCTGCTCCTTCACAATCCCAAAGCAGAGGACACAGCTGGAACAGAAAACACTGTACATGATGGCATACGTGGGTTGAATTCTATCTCCTCCTATACAGAGAGACTATAGGAGAAATATACAGGATGATAGAAAGTTCCTTACAAAACACCAGCCCTGCTCTCATGCACTCAGGTGTGCTAATGGTGGAGAGAGAAGAGCTCATTTCCCTTCTAAACCAACTTGTGACATCTTTCTGTCGCTTTAAGTTTGTTATTAGGGATATTAAGAACGGGGGGTTTTTTTTAATTAACTTTATGTCCCCTGACTCCTCCTCAGTTGCTTCAGGTACATTATTATTCACATTGACTCCCTGTGACCGTGACCCAGATTCTGCCCAACATGGAGATGTGATCAGACAGAACTGAGACCACAGAGAGGCGAGATAGGGCTCCCCAACCACCCTGGGCAGCCACACCAGACCCGACTTGATGGCTTAAGTTACAGCAGCCCAGAGGACACCCCAACACACACACTGAGAAATTCAGCCTTTTTGGACCCAATACGAGGTGCCACCAGATCTTCTGTCTATCTTATAACGAACGTCTCTATAAAAACACATAATTTAGAACGTCCCTCCATTAATAATTGTCATTGACATCTAAAGTCCCATCACTTTGCACTATGGACTAGATAATCTTTCGAGGTCCCTTCCAATCCCTAACATTCTGTGATTCCTTAAAAAGCAAATGAATGGCTTGCAAAATAAAATGCCACTTAGAGTAAATAAAAGGAATGGTATTTGGCCCATAAGTCACACTGTTATTTAAATGAACTACAAAAAAAAGGCATGGGGACAATCCTCCATCAGATTGTTTTCTAGCTCAGACTAAGAACCACCAACAGAAATGCCAAAGGTAAGATGAATTCCAAATTATTATAATTATTTAAATCAAAGGGGCAAAAATGCTAAAAAAAAAGCTGAGGAAAAACAGTTACAGAGAATAATATAAACAAAAAATAGAAGTTGGCAGAGAAATAATTGGGTATTTAATGCCAGAGAAGTTCTAGGGTTCCAGCCCAGAAATGGTTAACACATTCTTGCAGCAGAACTTGTCTTAAAAGTAAATAAATAATAAAGTGTAGCTCTATTCTTCTAAACCGACATGGCTTCCATTCCAAATGTTTGCTCCATACCCTGGCTGTTGCTCTGCCTTTGCTGCACTTTCTTTAGGTAGGGTCATAAAAAAAATATTGTACCTTAAAAAAAGAAAGTACTTGAATCTATTGATTTCTGCTGTAGTAAAGCCCCTGACATTCTGGCGCGATGAAGATATTGCTCTGGACCCTGTGTGCCTCCTCATACTTCTCCTCTGCTTATGAGGGTCTCTAAGGATGGTATTAAAGATATTGTAGTTCCCACTTTCCGACTCTGGGATATCAGCGAGATTCTCCTGTGTAAAGAATAATTATCAGCACTGCTGTTACCTCTAGTAAGTGTGTAATTACATGCTCTGTTTTGTGGGCTGTAGGCTGTGCAATTTTAAATTATACAGTAATGACAAATTCTCTCTTTTTCGCCACCTTCTTCCAAATAATAATAATCATCATCGAAATCCTAATGAAAGAAAGAAAAGCTTCTTCTCATTTTAGGATTAGCAGTTTGCATTTGGTTGCAGATTTTTTTTATCTTTTAGACTGAAAGGAGCTTTGAAATTGAAAATTTCTGCTGAAAAATAGACGAAGAAAGATAATTGAGGGAGAAAGGGAATGAATAAAAGCACAGAGTGAATACAGAAGAAGCCTTAAGAGAGGGAGAGCACACAGGCATGGAAGAATATTTGATTCCATTCATCCAACAGACTTTTCCCTGCTTTTGTTGCAAAGTCAGGTCAATAGCAGGAACCCAACGCACACTGGAATCCTTCCCCAAAATGGAAAGAATCTCTTCACAAGCCCCAAACTGAGATTTCTCCATAGAAAGATATCGGCACTCGGTGAAGGAAATTAGCCTGACCATGATAAACAACACGTAGTGCAAAGTGCGTGTGATCAGTTCAAGAGATCAGATGTCAGAGTGCTCCCTCGTCTGTCCCCGATCATCACACCAATTAGCGATTAAATATTAAAACAAGAGCACTATATATGGGCAGGGTTTGCTAGAAGCTGTCACAAGTGTGCTGCTGTGCCCACACAAAGGCAGAAGACACGGTCATGGCATAGCAAGCCTGGCCAGGAAACAGGGAATAAAACCAAAATTCATTTGCAGCAAGGCAAAAGCACCGTTTACCTGTGTGAGAGGGAAAAGCTTTGTGAATGGAGAAGCAGGTCTTCAGTTGGTTTGTCTGCAAGAGACTTAAAAAGTTTATTCTTCCTGAAAATTTGGTTCCTAACTCTAAAATTTAATGAAATATAACAAGGGCAAGTGTAGAGTCTTGCATCTCTGGGTAGCAACAACCCCAGCTTCCAGTATAAATTGGGGAATGACATATTAGAGAGCAGTAGGGGGGAAGGGACCTCGGGGTCCTGGGGATAGCAGGGTGACCATGAGCCAGCACTGGGCCCTTGTGGCCAGGAAGCCAATGGTCCCTGGGGTGGGTTAGAAGGGGGTGGTCAGTAGGTCAGAGAGGTTCTCCTGCCCCTCTGCTCTGCCCTGGGGAGACCACACCTGGAATCTTGTGTCCAGTTGTGGCCCCTCAGTTCCAGCAGGACAGGGAACTGCTGCAGAGAGTCCAGCGCAGGGCAACAAAGATGATTAAGGGAGGTTGTGGAGTCTCCTTCTCTGCAGACATTCCAACCCACCTGGACACCTTCCTGTGTAACCTCATCTGGGTGTTCCTGCTCCATGGGGGGATTGCACTGGATGAGCTTTCCAGGTCCCTTCCAACCCCCGAAATTCCGTGATTCTGTGGTATTATTTACTATTTGGGCTTCTTTTTGTTTATTTCCAACAGCAGAATGTGGTTTTAATTCCCAATATCACAAGATTTAACGACCTAACACTATTTCACATCCATCCTGTAGGATTTAATACAGGACTCCAGAAGATTTCAACTGATGCTCAGAGATCCTCCTTGGTTTTATAGCTTCTTCTGTCCCTGGGTCAGAATATTGACAGGGATGGCAAAGAGAGCAGCTTGCAATTAACTCCCACTGGAAGTCCATGAGATTTGGGGACTAACTGGCCTTGGCAAAATCCTCTATTAACATCTGTGGGACTGGTCAGATGCTTATGTGAGTTACTGGATCAGACTCAAAAGACAAGAACCAAGCCCTAAAAGAACAAGGTGAGGGATTTGAACGACTGGGACGTGAAAAATAGGAATTAAGTCAAGCATGCAAAATTGTCATTAAAATTTACCAGGCCAGGGACTAAATATATGGCTCTCCCTTACAAAGCCGCATGGAGAAATCTTATAAAAATTAATAGGCACTGAGTCAATAGCAGTCTATAGGAATAAAACGGGGTGCCACAGAAATTACTTCAAAATCTACAAGGAAACGTGAAGTTTTAAGTATGTTTTCTTTTCATAAAGGTTCCTATTGCAATAGAAATAAAAGCCTAAGAAAGGTCTAGAAGAGGAAATGATTTACAATTAAATGTCATGGAGATACAGGGGGAAAAACGCTATTGCACTTGCCTTGGAAAAAAAATTCCTTGCCCATAGCAAGTAGAATTTTACTCTAGAGTTACATCTTGGATTAATCTGAATGGTATTCTACTGTTCTTGATAAAACCAAGAGGAAATTCACTTAAATGGCATCTTTACTCTCTTAGCGCTACCTTGTTTATTCTGTTCTGTGATCCAGGAGAGGTTCTGCATGCGATTAACAGTAGGTACCTCAGGCCCAGGAATAAGCTGGTAATTCCTAAATTAGGGAACAATTCTGTGAGGCAAATGGCCAAGGTGCTCACCGAGCCTCAGCTCCAGGCCCTGCCATGACCCATATCCCTGTACATTGATATTAGGTGCACAGTTTTCTCCCTGCTACCTCTTCAAAACTTGTAACAAGAGATTTGGTTCCTCTGTTTCAAGTCATTTAGGAAAAAGGCTGGAAAAGTTCAGTTACGGATGAATTTTTTCTTCTCTAATTTCTTTGTTACCTATAAAGACAGTTTTGAAAACCACCACCCGGCTTCCCATCCTTTTCTTGGGGTTCACATTTTGAATGGATCTCTCTTTCTGGATTTTAATTGACAGTGAAAACCTGATTTCTGAAGGCAAGGTAAGGTACTGAAGGTAAGTGATCAAAACACTGCCCCTGTAATAAATCACTGTAGCCCAGGTCACGGTTTGGAGTGTGAATGCAGCGTTCAATAAAGAAACACACTCCACCTTTCAGCTTCAAGCCGACCCCAGCTAATTGACCTCATTGTGGTCCCACCATTAATCATTCTGGCACAAGGGGCAAGAGGCAGCTCCACTGCATAGACTTGCACGGGGTGGGGGTGGAAATAAAAGGTAAGATGAAATCATAGACAATTCTTCATTAATTAAGTCATTGGATTGCCTGTTTTGTTAGATGTCACTGTGTTACCCATGGAATATCAAGAACAATACATGTGGTTTGTCCAGTTCGGATTCACTCAGCCCGTGGATGCCCAGTGTAGCAAATAGATGTGAACAAGCCCCTGGCACTGGAGTAAATGAAATTACTGCTAGATCTGCATAGGGGTTCTTATACATTTTGTCAAGAGAATATTGTGCAAGAACATACTAGAAAACTACGGAACTGGCCTTGCGGTTGCCACATCACCTCTTACCAATTTTCATTCAAGATTCAAAACCACTGTTTTGCACAACTAATATCACTTGAAAATGTATCTATTTATCTAATAATCTAGAAAAATAATCTACAGACTTGTGGCCCTGCTCATGGGAAGAATTTAAACGATTTTACTTAAGTCAATGACATAATTAATGCAAAGGTAAAGTCTCTGTGTAGACTGTGAGCTTGTGTTCCATTTCCCAAATAAAATGCATTTTGAGGTTCCAAAATGGTCAAGTTAACAATGCTATGTAGGTTTAAAAATCAGGGTAAAAAAAGACATTGAGAGGCAATGGAAATTCATCTCTGAAAAAGGAACATGTAAGAACATTCAAATTTTTATCCTGTGTTTTATTTAGGATTATGCCACCTTTATTTTCATTTGGTATAAATGTGTTTATAGGCTGTGAACAACATGATCTAACTTTCAAGTGGTCCTGCTTATAACTCTATTAGAAAAGGTTTAAGATAGAAATAAGCCTTTTAAACACTGCAATTGGAGTGAACTCAACATGAACATATCACCAGGAATTTCTGAGGAAACAACCACCACAAAGCTCAAATTTTCACAACTACCTAAAGGATTTACTGAAAACCAAGGATGTGAAGTGAATAAGGAGCTCAGAACTCCCGGACCTGTTCACAAATATCAGCCACAAAGAATAATAACTGTATTCACAAGCCAGAAGCTCTCCATACAGTGTGTCCCACTGAACCTGAACCTAAGCAAGCAGGGATGTCACAGCGTAGTGTCCCACCAATGCTCCGATTTGCAATCATCTTCTAGCTCAAGGAATTTCTACAGCACTGGGTTATCAGGAATTACAGAATTTACAGATGCTCAGCGCTTGATTTTCAAAGACCCCGAGTACTTGAACCAAGTTACTGGAAAGTTATCAGTATTTCTGCAAAGTCAGGTCCCCAGTCTGACGTTTTGGAAGACATGCTCCGGTCTTTCCTGAAACGCTCTTCTTTCCTTCTCCATTTTTCTCCATTTACAGGGACTGAATGCTTGAATGCTTCCCCGCTAGCAATTCAAAAGAAAGGACAATCCCCTTGGAGCGTGAGACACAGAACCTATTAATAAGCAAATGGAAAGAGCTGGCATATATTCCTCATTGTTTAATTCGGCAGCCACTGGAGGCCGGAGCGTTTCTCTCCAGGGTCTCCGCCATGTAGAGTCGGTGTGGGAGATGACTTCATGCTATTGTCCTGAGCAAACTATCTCAAACTCGCACATGCGGCGAGGACTCACAGGATGAAGGCGCTCATTTAAACAGACAGCTCTAGATTTTAGGGGAAACAAGCCTTTAATCCTATCCGTGCTGCCCACACCTGTGCAAGATTCAGTTTGGTGGGTGAAAAGGAGTGCAGGGCTTTAGGGAAACGACACGCTCCGCAGAACTGATGAACTGTGTGAAGATGGCTGCTGAGAAGATCGAGCCCTTTTCCCCAACTGGAAAACTATCACTTCAGGTTGGGCTTCTGGGGCTGTCTCAACCCTCTCCGCTCTCAGATCTGATCTCCCCCTCCTCTTCCAGCAACGCAGAACAGCCTGAAGAGATTTCAAGTGAATCCTGCCTGATAGACACCTTCCTATCTACCTTCCTCCGCTTTGGAGAAGCAACAAGGGGCCATTTTTGTATTGCAATAGAATTTGTAGAATTATTTCTATTAGGAAAAAAAATAGAGAGACTTTTTCACCCATGGTGAAACTTCTTTTTTAATTCGCCCTCATATATCACAGATTTTGAATAACTACACTTACGACCTGATCAACAGAAACATCATTCACGGGGAAGGGAATGCTGGGTTTAAGTCAGGCTCGAGGGGAGAGAGGCGGCACTGATTGCACTCCCTACGTTCTGTATTTCTCCATTTACAAGCACTTTCACCTCCAGTGACCCTGTGTAAGAGGACATTGTTTGCCAAGCAAAAGGAAATATCAACACTGATGCAACCAAATCAAAATATAGGAACCCACTTTCCTCGAGCACACAGAACTGTTGGGCCCAACAACACGTCGTATTATCTGGGGTTCATCTGCTGTTTAACAGGTTGAACAAGTTCAGTTCCTTAAAGTCTCTAAGCCTATTGCATTCCTGCTTTAACATATCCAATTTGTATACGGATACACTAGAAACTTTCTGTGGGGAGCAAAAAACAAAAAGAAAACAAACCAAATCACCACCTCCTGCACCAAAACCCCCAAACCCAACAACTGGACCCATCTGGATAACTTCCCTAGCTAAACATTTCTCCCATATATTTGCTGTGTCTCGCTAAAGCTTCTAACCTGGCTCTTCCTATCGTGTGAACTGTTGTGCATTTAAATTTCAGGCTGTGTGACAATACTACTGGGTATATCCTGTACTTAAATCATTTACTTGTCTTTCATATTGACACTTTCTCAAATGCAATCCCATCACACAAGTGTTTCAGTGACATGTTGAATATATAACAGACTCCCCAGCGGACACTGGTCATTTTAATGTTGTGAACAGCTCGTCACACCTTTCATCCTCCTTCCACCTTGCTGCATTTGCTGTTTCTACTGTATAAATTGGGGTGACCACAGAATGACAATAATCTCACTTTGATGCACCACTTTTCATCCCACTGGATTCCTAAGTGATTTACAGAGTTCACATATGATTCACTGCATCATTTCTGAATGATGAACAGGCTGAACCAATGTTCCTATTAGGTGAAGCTATCACTATTTGAAATTGCAGGATTGGTTTCAGAAACAATGTGAATAACCCCATTAGAAAAATGCGACAGTCAAAATGCCCCTGAAGATAATACAGTGGATTTGTTAAAATCCCACCTGCTAAGGACAGTTTATGATTCATGTTCAAGCAAATCACAGTCTGGGCATCAGACAAGGAGGACAAAGCATTTGAGTTGTCAAGAGATAGAGGTAGATAATGAAATCTATATATAAACAGCCAAAATATTCTGTGTGTGCCTGTTCTGTCTATATGTTCCATCTACATATACATATACACAGGCATTCAAACTTAATCAGCTAATCAAAACTTCTATCATTTATCAAAACTTTATCAAGTCAAGCCTTTGCAGCAGACCCTGTGAAATAAAGCTACTTGTTTCACTGCTGTTCTGTTTTATTAGAATATCAAAACAATAAACTCTTCCCCCAATTTACTCTGCTTGGACACACTGACATTCTTATGCTGTGAAGGGTACCCAGTGTGGGCTATTCCCAGCCCCAGAGACGACCATTCTACTGGAAATCCCAGCTCTCGTCTGGGCAAAATGTGTGAAAGCAAAGCTTTGTAAATGCGCTTTAAAACCAAGCCTAATGGAGCACATTGACTTCAGAGCTTCTCAACAATGGCAGCACTGCAAAACCAGCCCAGAATCCTCTTGTATTCTTGGGTAGCTGCTACTGTGCTTCACCCAAAAGGTGACCTGTAGCAGTGTAATAAAGACACCTTTTAATATAAAACCACGCACTGCAGTCACTGGCCCAAACAGTAAGAAATTACAATGAAATTATGGTGCTATTTTCCTGAAGTTTTACAAAGAACTACCTGAAACCTCCTCCAGAGTTGGGACAACAAAGTCAAACGAAGAGCTCATAACCTGCCTCAGGAGGCTGACTGAGCATTCCATGTCACCAACAGCCTCCAACGCGCTTCAGATTTCCTCAATGATCTCAACGCGTTGGCTTCAGAAACCTTGGAACACGTAGATATTTTCTAAGTCCCTCATTTGGTCAGCCAAAACAGGAAGAGTGATGAATGGTGACACTGCCCTTAGGAGGACCCAAGTTATTAGCCTAATGCATCGGGAGGAATGATGCATTAAGACATTAAGAATCAAAACAATCACATTAATGCTTGACAGCATAAGCAGGAAACAAAAGATGAGAGCTATAATACAAACCATATGGCTTAATAACTAATCTCTCATTTAAGCATCGTTATTAAAACACCTCCTAAATGTTTGGGTCTTAACGGAACATCTCAGCATCATTATTTTACATATTTATTCTTTTATTCCTTCCTCCCCCACTTCTTTCCCTACTCTTTGCCACTTTAAAAGTGTTTCTTTCTTTTTCCGAAAAGATCTTCAAACTGCTTCTCCTTTCACAAAGTCCAAATCCTACGTCAACCCAATTAAGCCTACACAAGTCGTAATAAATGAGGGTTGTCAGTTAGTCTCACTTGAGACACAAACTGTAGCTAATATTACTCAATATGCAGATGTTTTCTGTCTCTTTCCGTTGGCAAATAAAAAAGTATTATTCAAATGGATTAATGATAAATTGCTATTAATATGAAGAGGATATGCTACAGAGTGACACGAGGTTGCAGAAATGTCAAGTGGAGGGGATGTGTGTGAACAATGAAGTCCTCTTAATGTGCTGATGTGTTGCAATAATTTATATACTGTTGTGTTTCTGGACCACACCAGCTCCCCTTTAACAACAAAAAACAGGTTGCATACAAATATTGGGCCCTCATCCAGGGGCCCCAGGAGATTCTCAACTCGCAGAGGCCACTCGAACGGATCCCAGCTGGGGATCTGGCCCAGGGACACTTTCCAGTAACAATTGTTGGGCTCGTGTTCAACTCTTACAGAAGTCACTGGGAGTTACGAGTACTTTAAATTCCTGAAAATCAGATTACACCTGATTCTGGAAAGCAAAGTGGCTGAAGCGTGAACCCAGTGGACACAGTTAACCCCTGCACCAATTAAAAAATTGTCTCCAATGTGTTTTTAAAGATAGTTATCCCCACTGTTATCAATACCAATCTGAAGTATCAAATTTAGTCAAATGCCTCCAAAAAATCAGCATTTGGTTTTCTCAGTTCTTGAAATAATATTTCTGTGAATTTCTTTGCAAATTATTCTTCTCTTTTATGCTACTTTTTCTACAGCTTTTTTTCCATTTTTACGTATTTATTTCACAGATTGAGGCAGAGTGCTAATGGAAGAAAACTTGGAGCTGAATTTTAAGCATTTCAAAGCTTGGGAAAGCATTCAAATCCTGAGTGAAGGACACAATCACAGTTGGGGATTGGAAGGGACCTGGAAAGCTCATCCAGTGCAATCCCCCCATGGAGCAGGAACACCCAGATGAGGTTACACAGGAAGGTGTCCAGGCGGGTTGGAATGTCTGCACAGAAGGAGACTCCACAACCCCCCTGGGCAGCCTGGGCCAGGCTCTGACACCCTCACCAGGAACAAGTTTCTTCTCAAATTCAAGCAGAACCTTTTGTGTTCCAGTTTGAAACCATTGCCCCTTGTCCTATCACTGGTTGTCACCGAGAAGAGCCTGGCTCCATCCTCCTGACACTCCCCCTTTAGATATCTGTAACTATGAATGAGTCCCCCCTCAATCTCCTCTTGTCCAGCTCCAGAGCCCCAGCTCCCTCAGCCTTTCCTCACCCGGGAGATGCTCCACTCCCTTCAGCATCTTTGTTGCCCTGCGCTGGACTCTCTGCAGCAGTTCCCTGTCCTGCTGGAACGGAGGGGCCACAACTGGACACAAGATTCCAGGTGTGGTCTCCCCAGGGCAGAGCAGAGGGGCAGGAGAACCTCTCTCGACCTACTAACCAAAGTTTGCCCTGCTGAAATTCAGGGTTGCAATTCTGCTTGCTAACCTGCTCCTGCCACAGGAGATCCTGAACTCCACCATCTCATGGTCGCTGCAACCAAGGCAGCCCTCAACCTTTACCACTTCAACTAGACCCTCCTTGTTAGTGAAGATGAGGTCCAGCAGTGCACCTCTTCTAGTTGGCTCCTCCACCCTTTGCATCAGAAAGTTATCGTCATGCAGAAATAAACCACCAAAAGGCAGGTCTGAGAAAGCACGTCAAGAAATCTTTTAAAGCACTATCTTTAAATTTATTTTGAATTCAAGAAATTCAATTTTTTGAGGAGTTGAAGCAAGGCAGGAAGAAGACACATGTACCATCTTGTACTGCACTACTGTTAGGCCGAGATTAATGCTTATTGAAAGTAATTCAGATTCCTGCAAATTTTCCGGAAAAAGAGAATCAAAAAGTACCTTTAGAGTTTGCTTCCTCCTCAAGTACCAGTGGCTGCATTTTGTGCTGTAACAAACACAAATTCCTACTGAGCTGCTAAATAAATGCTAATGATTATGATCATCCTTTTCTTTGCTTTCCCCCCCTCCCTCCCAGGATTTTGTAGTGTAACTGAACACACCAATTTATCTGTGTTACCATCAATGTTAAACTGAAGATAGAATACTGTTTCCATTCACAAACAATTTGCTGGAAAGCATCCGGAGTTTGAAATGTTGATGATGGGTGGGGTTTTTTCCTCCTTTTTTTTTCTGCATTGTTTTCAAAGCAATTTAACAGAGTTGAAAAGGTATGGAAAAATCAAAGTTTCGATAGAAACGAGCATGAAAAAAATAACCTCCTATATTTAACCAGTCTTAGCAGCGAGCAGATATGCTAAGTGTTGCAATTCCAGTTATACCTGCTGTTAAACAAAACAAGAATATATTTTAACAAAAGCTAACTAAGACCAATCAGGTTGTTTTAAATGATATTGCAGTAAGTACCTACTAGTACTGAGTTAGTTTTTCAGAATGAAAGCAGGAGGTACCAGAGCCACAGCAGATTCTGGTGTCTCTGGATGAGATGTCAGGAGAGGGATGGAAAATCGACCAGCTTCAGCTTTGCTGCTTGTTTTTACTTTCCTCATGCTATTCAGTATATTTACAATCTGCACATTTGTTACTATAATAAATGATCCATCTTTCAATATTTCAGGCTTCTTTTGTGGATTTGACTACAGATATTGACCAAATAAGAATACAAAACGTTCTTCGAGGTTGTAAAATTGAGAGGCTGTAAATCTGGTTTTTACCTTAAGTTACAATGGTGTCAGTCGTAGCGGTTTCAGCAGTATAAATTCATTTACTTCAGGCACAAGGACAAAGTGGGACAAAGTCCTATAGGAAATGAATTTGAAGGTTACCCACTGGATCTTGGACTTCTACACTACTTAGTATCAGCCATGCTTTGGTGAAGCTGAACAAAACCGGCTTCCTCGCTGCTTTCTGCATTCGTCCGTGCAGAAAAGAATGAAAAGCACAGAGGAATTACGCTTCCAGACGGTATCAGAAAATGCAGAGAAGTTTGGCTTATTTTATTTAATTTTTTATTCCCTCATTTTGCATCCTCTGCTTGGAAAGAGTTGGCTAAGTATGTCAGGTTCCTGCCGTAATTGGAGTCTCTGTCTACTGAGATCTACAGTAAGTAATAAATAGATTCTCACCTACCTACTTTCTGAAGCTATTCAAAGCCCACCTGGGCTACTGATGTTCTTGCTTACAATGGAGAATAGAGAAGGAGCTGAAGGATTTGACACTGCCTGAAACAGACACTTAATAAATAGTGTTCTCTTAAAATTATTAAAACCAGCTGGCCTTGCTGAAACAGTGTAGAATTTAACTTGGGAGAATGAAATAAAGATAAAGTCAGAATAAATTCATCTTCTGCTTCCCAGCCTTGCTTTCCTCATCCCGCTCCCTTCCCCCAAGGCACCAAACCTGTTTTTCATAACTGCAAAGAGAAAGGGGGGGAGAGAAGAAAAAAAATCCAGGAATTCCTACTAAAAGACATCAGCCAAATTTCAACTGTTCCAAAAAACATGAAAACCATTTGAACATCTCCTGTGTCTCCAAGAGACTGGTAATTCCCAACGTTTGGCTGCTTAGCTTCAAAAATCGAGAGGGACAACAAAAGGAAAAAGGAAAATTTAAAACACAGGAACAAGCTTTCCAGTCATGAGTAATGATTTTCAGGGACCCAGACTGAAAAACACCTGCCTTGCTGATAACTGATTCCCTTTAAGATATGTCAAACTGGACTGCCTGGAACACATTCACCTACAGTGAAATTTTTCACTTTGAAAAGAGACTTAGCTCCTAGATTTTCCATTAAAATAACATCAATCTGGTTTTTAATCCCTAACGGAGTCACTGAGTGTTTTGGAACAAGCGCATCTCCGCTCAAGTGAAGTCCAGCAGCATCCGAATATCGGAGAAAAACTAAGAACGTTGAATATTTTAACTGGCATAAAGATTCACTGGCATGAGAGGCCCAGCATCCACACCCAGGGAAAGGTTCACAAGTTCTTCACTGACCACACGGTCCAGGCTTTTCCAAGCATCACCCACAGACCATACAGCACCAGTTCAACTGAGGCTCGTTCTGGAGATGAGCTGATGCAGGATGGGATATAAACCCTCCTGGGAGAGCGGCACAAGCACCAAAACAAACCTCATATGCAAAATAGACTGAGCTACGGCCTCAAGGATTTTCAGTACCTGAGGTTTCTGTTCAAGATTAAGAGGCAGCAAGTTGTTTTGCAGGCAGAATAGAGGAAAAAAAGGAAAAGAATATTCTTAGAAGCTCATTTGTCATGCGACACATGATAAGTGACTTGAAGAAATGCAGGCACTGGCCATAAAGAAAAAATAAAAAGTATCATTAATTGTTGAGCTTGTGTTCAGAGGTCAGAAGCCTGAGGTTGAAAGGTAGTGGGGGAGCATTAACACTCACAGACACGGAGGGAAAGATTCTGATCTTTCCTATGGTGATATAAAGGTAGAAAGATTCCTCTGACGGTTTAGCAGTAAGTGTTTCAAAAAGATGGACCCAATTTCAAATCAGCTGCCATTTTTGAAACAGCCAGTGTGGTACATGGATCTTTAGCTGGCTTGTCTTCCTAGAAACACAAGTTAACAACTGCCAGAACGCTGCATTTTATACAAAGTCTAAGAAAAAGAAGGTTGTATTATTAGTATGAAGGTTGAAGTATTTGAAGGAGCATTTGGTAAGAGAAAATGTACCTTTAGATACCAAGCCTGCTGTCTGGTGGGGACGTCCTGTGTGTCTTTCAGAATTTCACGGTAAGCAGGAGTTAAAACCAGAAAACCTGTCAGAAAACAGCAAGTTTATTTGGATAAAGTGCCGCACTTGGCTCCTTTAGTCCCGTCTCCCAGTTGAGCAGGGTTGTTATCTAAAAAGAACAAGACACAAATACTAATTTTTATTGCAACCACCAGGGTTTAGACTTCCAGTTGCATTCGTTTTATTAGGAAGCGGGTGATCAAATTCCTCGGGCAGCGTGGGACATTCTGAAAGGAGCATTTTCACTGAATTATAACAAGAATAAAAATCCCAGTTGGTGAAAGTAAAATACTTGTAAAGAACATGTCACCTCCTCAGCTGCTGCGGTTGGCTGGAACGCTCTTTAAAAGCTCCTTCCGCAGCCCGTTAACAAAACGACACCTTCAGCACACGATCCACACAAGGCTGTGTTGGTGCTCAAGTTCAAGTTCTGCCAACCACCTGCTAGAGCCGTTTCTTTCACAAGAATTTCCTATTATTGTGTTTTGTTAGTCTGGGGGCAAATTTATGACCCAGGGCCTTTATTATGCACCACTTTTCATCAAGTTCCATTTGTTTTAGTTAGAGCTAATAGTCAAAGAATTGAATCACAAGACTAGGACAAGGTCCTAAACATGTATGTTTTTCTTTAATTTTAATAAAATAATGCTCAGCTCTGGCAAAAATCTTCCTTTTGTAGATTTTAAAGCAGTGTGTAGGACAGAGATAGGGAAATGGAGGCAGAACCTGTCCAAAGTCATATAGGAAACTTGTAAAAGAAGCAGAAGATGCACATTCCAGTTCTCTCCAGCAGCTCAGGCAGAATCTGACAGTGCTTAAAGTGTTTGCAACATCATAAACACGCAGATGAAGTGGTTGGGATATCGCATTGAGAACAGAACAAGCACTGGGAGAGTGTCCTTGTCCTGAAAAACAAGGCTCCGAACTAATTCGGAGGAAAGGGGGAAACTGGCAGATGAAAGGAGGGGGGAGAACTGGTCAACAAGAGGCACGGAACAGAACTGAACCTCTTCATCCACTCCTTCATCAACATGGAAGCAATTCAGTCTGAGGTCCACCTGACCCACCAAGGGTGAGTCAAAAAGGAAAATATCATCACAAAACCCTCTGAAACAATAGAAAGTCCAAAAAAACCCCTCTAAATAAGAGCCCCCTCCCTGGTGCTGGTGTCCCTCCCGCACCTGACGTGTCGCAGGGCTCACAAACACCTCGTGTGGCTACCAAGACCTTGCAAATCCCAACATGCCATTAACGGCATGAAATCAGAACACAAGCCTTGATTTATGGAGGCCGGATGATTCCGTGTCACTCACTCACCGTAAATTGATTAGGAGACGGCGAGGTCCTGTTAGAGAGATGTCATATTCATGCAGAATTTATTGCCTGATCTCACGCGAGCACACGGGGAGATGGAGTCACCATGATCCTGATCAGGGGGGTGTCCCCTGATCAAGGCAGAGATGTGCACCAAGGTGCGACCTACAGCCACGAGGACTTGGGTAACACCAGCCACTTGGTAGTTGGTGGCTAATTAGCGACAAGGTCCTAATTGCCTTCAGTAGGCTTTGAATCAGGCTGAGTGGGTAGATAGCTGGCAGTTCCCCAGAGCCAAAAACCTGAAATAGTCACTGTGAGGTGGATTCGCAGCACGGGGAGTACGATTCTGCTTATGGGGAGAAGCATCTCGAACCCTCCCGCGTGTCCCATGTGTTCCACCTGTTTACCAACGCGCGCGAGGACCAAGACGAGCCGCACAGGGCTTTTCATCTTCAAAGAATTTTGCAAACCTGCATGTCTTTGCTACAGAAGGATAATTACCGTAAAGCAGACAGCATGGATTTGTTTAAGTGAGAGAAGATTCTCAAGCTAATTTTAGGGATTTGAACAGAAGGCGACACTCCAGCTGGGAGAAGATTTCCGCCGAAAAGAATTTTTTGATGAAAACCAGAGGGCGAGGGGGGAGTTTCACAACATTATTTCCCCTCCTTTTCCTAACCTGCGCGGTGAAATCCACGTGGGACACGCGTTGGTAACAGCCTTTATCACCGAGGGATGGTCCTGCAAAGGCTGCCAGCAGAATCGGAACCGGAGACCTTCTGGAACAGACAGATCTCAACCAGGGAATAACAAAGGAATCTCGTGGGCTGGTTGGTTGTTTACAGGAGGAGTGGATCAACATGGTGCCCTCAAAGAAAGGAAACCTTTGGGGTCCTGAACACAAGCGCATACCTTAACAATTCCTCTGTATCTGCATCACAGCCGGGAGTTGCTGTTGCCTTAACCTGAGGCAAAAAGCAAAGCTCCTCAACATGCTGAAATACGGATCCTTCCCCTCCTCCAAAGGTACCGGACTAAGATAATCTACCTGAGATTTCTGAGCGAGGTTTTGTTTGGTCTTTTTAAGGGAACCTGGATATTTGGCAGAATTTTTCACTTACTCAAGAATGCAATTTTCTGAGAAAAAGAGTTAAAAAGCAGGGAGGTTTCAATCAGCATTAGCTCTAATTCACCTGCTTTGCAAATAATGAGAAATTTCCTCCCTTTTAGGACAACAAAAAGGTAGAAAATCCTCCAGCCGCAGCAGGACATTTCTTCACTTTAAATTGCAAAAGTGAAATCTCTCTGCAATGCACATTTAAACTGCAAACAAAAAAAAAACCAACCTAAATCACTGAAGGTTTGCAAAATATTTCAAGACTCAGAGTTACTCTTGGAATTGATCTTCTAGGAATAACTAAACTAGCAGGAAACGCACAGAGGAAAGGCTGGACAGAATTCTCTCCCTCCCTTTCCTACCACTGCAGCAACACCCCCCGCGTGCTCTGCTCTCCCTCTTTGGAATGCACAGTGAGAAGAAATGAGACAATGGACCCGGGGCTAATGTCCCTGGGTGCCCATCCAGCTCTGCTCCAACTCAAAAAAAAGACATTTCGAGTTGCTCAAGAAACCCAAACGAGTATTTATAACTTCCTGACAGCCTGGATTACACAAAGCTTTAAGATCACTCTCAGTCTGCCTTGTCCTTTCTCTCCCTCTCGACGATAAAACCTGTAAGTCTTCAGGGGGAGCCATTTTTCCCCCAGATCCAGAATCGACGCTTGGAATCTGAAGACACCCCTCGCTTTGAACGGCACTTGTTGCCAAATCGCTCTCTCCCCATCCTGTAGCAGCTCAAGGCTCCGTTCCATCAGCGAGCGTTTCTTGAGCAGCCCTGATTCAGAAGATAATGGAAGGCACAAAAGGAAAGCCTTCCAAGTGGTAGGTTTCAGGGATAGAATAAGCATGAATCCTGGCAAAAGCCATGGTGGGACTGCCAAGAAATTCTATATGATGCAGGTGCAAATAGTTTTTAAAATTCAGACTCATTAAAATATGTATTTTGCAAAAGGAATTAAATTAAAACATCTGGGAACTAGGGGAAAAGGCTGGGGGCTTGAGAGGAGAACGGGGTTAGGCGTATGCATATATACACACACACAATTACTTTGTTTCCAGTTAAAAAGTGGATTTGAAGGCCCCGGACTTCATCAGGATCCATAATTGTGGGAAAGTAACCTGAAGATGCCAAACAACAGGAAATTACCAGAAGAATCTGTCAGCACAATCAGCTGCTATTTTCATTGTTCTTTGGCAAATTTATACACAGTCGGGAACACCTGGGCTGGCACGCAGCCCGGCCTTGACTAATTGCCAAGGGAGAGGAGCAGTCATTTGTCTTCGGTGGGGTTTCCTACGCTCGCTCCTCAAAACATGTGGTTTCACTTTTCCCCTCTCTCTGCAGGAAATGGCAGGACAGTGAAACGCAGAATAAATGAGTTCGATTCCAAGAGGTTGCCTCCTCAGAGGCCACTCCAAAAATAACTGTCTTGTGAGAGGCTGTTAATAACCAAGATTCTATATACTGTCTTCAGCAAACAACATTTCAAAGGCACAGTGTTCCTTTTCTCCCTGGACCCTATGTACATTAAAAACATTGTGGGGGGAAGAAAAGGAAGGGAGGGGGAGAAGGAAGAACCTGGGCAGTTAAGAGTCCTGTATATTTTTGTGGGGAATTCACACTCTCTTCGAAGTGCCTTGCAAAATCCAACGCACCTCAAGGAAGTTGCTTGGATTTTCCTCCAGGGCCAAGCAAAATCCTGCCACATTTTTCCAACGTGATTTCAGGATGAGCAAGCAAGTCTTTGTTAAGCAGCTCTGTCGATCTCCACCGTCATTTGTTGAGGAATTCCCCTTGATTTTACCTTAAGGACGGCTCGCTCTCCATCTCGTGCCTCCCACACCCTTTGAGAACTTGGCACACCTGATCTCAGTAGGATTACACCAATGCACAATTGTTTAATCCCGAGAAATTCAGGCACAATCCCACCAGCAGTCAGCAGTATCGAGTTAGCCTTTTGATTCCAGAAAACGACAAAGGATAGTCTAAGATTTGTAAAAGCAAGGCCGTGGTTCCTGCGCCTTGCATTTAAGGATCCATTTCTAACTCACTATTTGAAACAGGTATCTGGTGCATGTGTCTTATATTAAAAAAGCAAGTCCCCTCCCAAATGTAAGTTTTGAAATGGATTTTAAAGCGGTGTGACAGACAACAGAAGAGTCCCAGCGATCACCTGCATCGTAGCTTTATCTCTGCCGAGACGTTGGTTTTGACATTGTAAGACTGCACTTTAGAAGATCACCTCTTTACAAGAACCACCTGTCTGCAGCGACAGCTTTTTCCTTTAACCTCCAAACAGATTTTTAAGGTTAACATACCACTAAAAAAAAGTGCCCCCTCCTCCCATTACCACTGATTCTTAGCAAACCCACGTTACCCCTCTAGGTAGCACAAGCATGTTTTATGTAATTCTTTTTTAAACCTGAGAAACTTTCTCATTTAAATTGCAGAGTATTTTACCATTTTGGATGGTCTTATGTCACAGCAGCAGCAGGATGTTTTATATTGAAGTGTATATCTGCATTTGGTGTATTTTCACCTGCATCTTGTCCAAATCCCACAATGATTTAGTATCTTGGCACTCTTACAGCAAAGAATCAACTCAAACAAAACCCCCAAAGCCCTAAAAAACCCATTTAAAACATACAGCAGATGATCATTAGGTTGGGTGAAGGAGCTAAAGGAACATTTGGGTTTCATTTGGTTTCAGTTGCAGGGTAGAACTAAACGGTAATTCTAAACTGACCCACCTTTTCTTTCCTTTCCTCAACACAAGGTGAAAAATGTGATAGAACATTTTACAATATGCAGCACATCGGTTATACTGCAGCACTGATAGAGTTCAGACTTGGCTTATTTTCTCTACGACTGAGATGTTTTGACATGTTTATTTGTTTAATTTGTTTATTTTGACTAGCTCTGATTATAATTGGCAGCAACGAGCAGAATTAACATTAGACAGTGTCTTAGACTTGTCGGTTACAATAATGCAAAAGGCATGTGAAGACAAATTCTCCCAAGAAGTGACAATAGCTGGAGTTTGGTTCAGCTGCCTCCTGGTTTCCCTGATGCACAAGTGACAGAATAGCACTGGAACTACACGCTGCCCATGGATTTCAGTGCCACAGGATCAGACCCTCGAACAGCTGAAAACACACCAGCTCTTAAAATTATAAAATGTCTTTGTCAGTTACTCCAAAGCCAACAATCCGATCCATACTGACATACTATCCTCCGAATTAACAGGTTTGAATTGGAACCTTGACATGAATATCACAGGATGTGCAAAGTGCATTTAGCCTTAGATGTACTCGTTGGACTGTTACTGCCAGTAAAGAAAAGGGCTCATCTCCTTTCCAAATCAGACCCTTCATTTATTCTTTGGAGCTTATTCATGTCAGGCAATGAAGACTTTCCTCAACATCACTTTCCTAAGATATCCATCACCATTGTTACTTTCTTGCACCAGGACAATGGTTTCTAGGGTACTTTTCTGGGTTTGCCTTGGGTTTTTTGTTCTTAATTGCAGTCACCGAAATGTAACAAGAGTTAGAAAGGAGGGAGGAATCTATTCAAGACAGGCACTGTAAAGCACTTTCGTCAAGTCACAGTAATCCAAATGTTTTGCTTCAATTCAGTTTTAAACAGCTTGTATTTAAACTGACAAAAACAAGAATATTTTCTGAGCTGCTGCACCCTTCGCACAGGCTACTCTGCCATGATATTGCAGCCCATATGTTCCACAATATCACACTTCTCAGCGCTACCTAGGTGAACGATAACGCCAACAAATCCCCTTCTGTGCATGTAGACAATACCGCGTGCGGGTGATAAATCTGGAGCCAATTGACAGAGTTTACTTTCCATATCTTGCGGTGCTCTGCAGAGGTGATGACACTTCATCCTCTCTGAGTTTCTCTCCTGCTCGCTACCCCAAAACACTGTTTCAGGCCTCAAGTCATGGCCACATTTTAGCATCAGAAGATATTTAAACGAAAACGCTGTCAGAACACTACGTTGCTACATTACCGAGCAACTAAAGCATTCCCTGAACTACTGAACCTTAAAACACCATCTTTAACCTCTACCAGTTAAAGACCAAGATCAAATATTCAATCCAGACCTTTCCCATGATTCCAAAAAAACCCCACAGACTCCAGCTGCAAAATCCAGATTCTAACGCACGTTTCCAAGAGCCTGACATTTTAAAATTCAGAGTCCAAACATCTTTACAGTGCAATAGGTATCCAGGCCAGATGTCAAATTCTTCCACCTTCTCAAAAGGAACATTCAGGTCTGAGATCATCAGAGATAAACTTATGACACTTCACCTGCAAATCCCAGAGAACATTAGAAGGGGAGTGAAAAGAAAATGATCCAGTTTTTTCCAGACAGGAATCTGAAGCACAAACAAAAAACCCCATGATGTCAAACACAAGAAAGGATCATAGAATTCAACTGTATGCTGTTTAGTTTTTAGCAGATTATGCTTTTTCTTTTCCTAGAAATAGGCATTACCCGCAGGCAAGCTTGCTGATGCCTAGTGCTAATACAAAGCCTAGTGGCGAATATAAGGGACAACTACTATCAAACAACCAAGTTGTTTAAATACGAAGAAGACAACTCACGGCCAAAATAACGTGGTAATCGCACGGCCAAGATAAAGCAAATGAAAGCTTTAGGCAAGAGACCAGATTTGAGACCAAAAACACAGCCCAAGACAAGTAACCGACATTCTGATTTCCAGATGACTCATATGTCAGCGAATATATGGTTAAGACCACCATGTGGGCCAAAACCTCTACAGTTTGCTCGTCCACCAGCTAGTAGGACTTTTCTGAATTAGGTGAGTGGGTTTTGGCCTCATAGATCACCAGCCGTGTGCATTCAGTTTAAATATCCAGCCAGTGTTTCAGTGAAGATTCATTTGTCATGTCCCTTGGCACTTTCCAGTCTAATTATTGAGGGCTGTACAACCCCCTCTCCTCACCCAAGAGTCTATTGTTTTTAAAGTGAGAGGATACAGCTCAATCTAAAACCAAGAAAAACCACAAGATCTCAGTTGCACATAATTGCAGAAATAGGTAGAATCTTCAATTTCTAGCCTGCGCTTGTGTAGATCAGGGAATAACTTCACAGCATCTTTTAAACTCCCTTCACATATGATCTTTTAAAAAAGCCAAGCAAACAAACCAACCAACCCCTCAGGATCTGCTCAGTCATCTTGCTCATATAGCAACATTATGGACCAGGTTTTCTCCAGATTTTACACAAAATAATTCATGAGTATCCCCATTTTACTGGTGGGAAACTACAGCTGGGCAAAGAGACAGATGAGCACGCAGACACCCCCAAGCTCACATCCTAAAGTGCCGCTCACTTGGAAATGCATCTTTTCCCTCAGCATTTGAAATGACAGTCTTTTCCAAACAATTCTACATGTGCAAAGGGGATAAAATACCTATAAGAAAATGTGTTCTACTGGTGAGCTTCCCGGGGGGTTTGAATGACAGAGCGTACAACACCTCAATAGTGTCTATTTAAACAAAGGAAGCACATTGTACATGTCTCCGACATTTCTCCACAGAGTTCAAGGCAGCAAAGGTCACTGTATACTATACCTTTAAATAAAGTAGCCCAGATAAAGGGGAGAAGCCTCAAGCAGAGCCTGCCAGTTGTGACAGGAGAGGGCTCTGTAGGTAGCTGTCTGTTGCCATCCAGTGGACAAAAAATATAAGCCAAAACCAGAGGAATAAGGGTCCAGAATTCCCTCTCAGTGTCTTTCCTTTTGGACTATATCTGAACTCCTGTTCCACTATGTTATGAGCTTCTTGTTGTTTGCTTTTATGATAGAGAGAATTTCTTCTTGTTGATTGAAAAATCCAGTGAAAGAACAGCTTGGATCAAATCTACATTTCCTTTAATTAGCTCGAAAGACAGGCTGAGATGAAGAAGGCGGAAGGATGAATGGGAAGGGGAGAGTAGATGAAACTCTCATGCCAACGGCAAACAAAGGGTTTGCTTTGCAATTTCATGGATCGAGCAGTGGTCAAGGGGTGAAAACCCTAACTGAAAAATTTTAAATAGTACTAAATTAATGTACATTGAAAAGCTGGCTAAAAGTTTTCTTTTGTCATTAACAGTTGTGATTCAAGTTACCTCCGGGCTCTTCCTCTCCTGTTGTAGTTTACCCAGGGATAACAGTGTTCAGTGTAATTTATGCAATGCCAAGCCATTGGGCTAAACCTGTACAACAGGAGTTTTTGATGCCTGGCAGCCCCTTTCAAGTCACCACTTCACAAGAGCAAACAGCAAGAGAGGGAAGCGGGAACTCTGGCTGGAGGAGTTGTTATTCCTAATCCCACCCTTGGAGATTTATGCTTATTGGCTTCGATGACAAGATCAGAGCAGCTCAGCAGTCTGCCAATAATAGCAGCTAATACATTGACATCATGTGCCGTATAATCCAGAGAAAGTCGCCCTGCCTCAGTTTCCCCACACAGGAAATTGCAACATACCTTGACCTTAGTTTATTACATCTTTTGAACTTTGTAATTGCAGAGTCCCACTAAAAATTAACTATTATTAATACGCTATCTTGTGTGAAGATGGCACCCTCATTTCCATGTGATTTCAGTCTCCAGAACTTTTTCAGTTGGTAAACCAGCAAGGTTTTCGCTATTCCCCGAGAGCTCTGGGAGCTCTCTTACCCTCACAGAGTCACAGAATGTCAGGGGTTGGAAGGGACCTGGAAAGCTCATCCAGTGCAATCCCCCCATGGAGCAGAAACACCCAGATGAGGTTACACAGGAAGGTGTCCAGGCGGGTTGGAATGTCTGCACAGAAGGAGACTCCACAACCCCCCTGGGCAGCCTGGGCCAGGCTCTGCCACCCTCACCCCAACAAGTTTCTTCTCAAATTTAAGTGGAACCTCTTGTGTTCCAGTTTGAACCCATTACCCCTTGTCCTATCACTGGTTGTCACCGAGAAGAGCCTGGCTCCATCCTCCTGACACTCCCCCTTTAGATATCTGGAAATATGAATGAGTCCCCCCTCAGTCTCCTCTTGTCCAGCTCCAGAGCCCCAGCTCCCTCAGCCTTTCCTCACCCGGGAGATGCTCCACTCCCTCCAGCATCTTTGTTGCCCTGCGCTGGACTCTCTGCAGCAGTTCCCTGTCCTGGTGGAACTGAGGGGCCACAACTGGACACAAGATTCCAGGTGTGGTCTCCCCAGGGCAGAGCAGAGGGGCAGGAGAACCTCTCTGACCTACTGACCACCCCCTTCTAACCCACCCCAGGTACCATTGGCTTCCTGGCCACAAGGGCCCAGTGCTGGCTCATGGTCCCCCTGCTGTCCCCAGGACTCCCAGGTCCCTTTCCCTACGCTGCTCTCTAATAGGTCATTCTCTCAGTCTCAGCTGACACAGGAGTAGGAACCCAGCTGCACAGCATCTCACGGGAATGGATCAGTCAAGTAAAATGTCCTCAGGGAAATGTTTTTTGGTAACCCCAGCGAGTTCCTTGTTGACGATGCATTCAATATATATACATACAGGGGTCAAACGCACAACCGGATCCATCAGCATCCAATAAAACAGCCCTCTCTTGTCAGGTAGCTCCATTTACACCACTGTAGGGTATAAACCTCAAAGCTTTTCCCCAGGTTTTGCACACACCAAACAGCACCTCAGCAGTGGACGGTGGCAGCAAGTTCCACCCGTTGACTTCCCACATGCTGAGAAGCACAAGAAATCTAACAAGTAAACTACTGTGGCAAGATCTCCAATTTGATTTCTGCAGATGTCCTGATAAATATCCAAACATTTCGGCAGTTCTCCAAACTTATGCTGAATTACAAACCTTCTCGAGACCTGCTCCATTGTTATTCTTCAAAATTCCGTCCAATTTGGATGGTGAGGCGTTCAAGACTTTTTTTTAAAGCGCAAAGTGAATGAAAGGAAGGGGGAACAAAAAGTGACTAACCCACCCCACCATATTTATTCTGTTATGTATCATTTAAAAAATGAGCACTAAAAGGCTGAGTGGAGCTCACCTGACGTTTTTTAATGTACTGTAATTTCTCAGGAAAACGCTTTGTGAAAAGTAAGCAATATATCCTAGCATATAAGTATGTAACCGTAGTTTCCCCCACCATGCAAAACATCTGTGACCTTGCACAGAGGTCATCTCTGCAGTAGTGTTTCTCTTTACTTTTAAAGAAATGTCAAGCCATTTTTTATACAAGACTTATGACAGGGTGCTGTTTATTGTATCACAAAGCCACTATAACTCCAGCACAAGGAAACTGCTATTATTTGGAGAGTATATATCTTTCTGACTAGCAGTAAAGATGAAAATAAGAAGGGTCCTTTTCAGAGAGTAAAAGTCAGAGTCTCCCCTAATGACACCAGAATCTTCTCTGTGACTGAAAAATGAACCATTACTGGACTACTCAGTCAGATTAAGGCTCAAATTTTATGCTGGGATTTTCTATCAGGTCACACAGGGTTTGTGCTCATCTACCACTGAAAATGGTGCTTAATTCCCATTTTTTTGAGGTCTCTCACATGACCACACAATCACTGTAGCCACTAGTCTTAACATTTCAGCTCCCTTCCGCAGAGATGGCCTTCCCTCCCCACACCATTCTACACTGAATCAAATTTTCTGTTTCATGTGGCAAGTGTTGGAGAAAATGTCAAGGACAATTTAGGGCAGAATAAAAATCATTCCCAGTCACCTCTATTTCCTTTTTACCTTTATCATGGAAAATTGCTTGTGGCTGTTTCTGGTAGCTCTGTTCGGTCCTGAATGAGTACACTGTGGGGGCACCAGGCTGTGACAGCTGCATCTTTTAAATCAGAAGTCTAACTGAGATCCTAACTAGTTGTGTTCATGGAAGGTCCCTTGGTACTTTTCGCAAGACTAACCTCTGTATCCTGGCCAAATTCCAGCTCAAGTAATTACAATCTACTTTCCCAAACACCCTTCTTCTTTCCCTGCAGCACTTTCAATTGCATATGAAATTATTCTATTATCTAATTATAATAGGGCCCACAGACTCCTGTCAAGCCTGGGGATTCGATGCGGTGCTGCAGAGAGAGCAGCCGCACACAGAGTCCTCCGGCTCCCCAGCAGCACAGCGCCAGCGTTCAGACCTGTGACTACGTCGCCGTGACTCGGAAAGGGCAGACTGAAGAGCAGGCTTCAATTTGAAATACAATACAGTACATTAGTAAAAGAACAAGAAACGAAAGAAAGAAATACGTACGCTTAAGAAAGCAAGCAAAAGAAGGACAGGTCCCCGCTGGTGGTGTTTTAGGCTGACTGTGCTGTTTAATCAGTACCAGCCCCACAGCAGTTGAGCACAAAGGTGTTCAGTGCAGATCTGCACGGTTAAGAAAGCACCGTCCAGGAATGGCCCAGCCAGACCACGCACGTTGAAGAACCACCCGAAGAGTCATCATCTAATGGGTCTGTCCTGTACCTGGAGTATCCGTGCTGGCTATAGATCACAGATACATAGCTTCCAATAATGCAGTTCCAAGCTCAAGTTAGGAACTGTTGCCAAGAGGGAAGATATATTGGACTGGCTTAACACCGTGTGAACGGAACTACCTGCCTTGGTGCTTCACCCCGTTTTGAAACCTTTGCTTTCTGGAGTGAAGGGGGAGGTGGATTGGAAGGGATCAACCTTTCCTCATGACATATGCGCACAAGCATTGAAGGCGAAACACAAGGTGTTTCAAAAAGAAGGACCCAGTTTCAAAGCAGTATAATAACAAATTGGGTCCATCTTTTCGACATACCCTCTACTAGATTTGTTTATGAACTCCATTCCCATTTAAGTAGCCAGATTTTAAAAACCAAGCAAACGCAAATACAACAATGCATCAGAAGTTTGAAATACCTTTTCCAGCATATTCAATGAAGTCAACTACTCACAAACACTACATGGCTTGAAATCAGAGAGATGGAATTTAGGAGCATAGAATTCGATGGGTCAACAAGTCTTTTTCCCGACCATTTTGGGAAATTATCTTTGAGATGTTTAACATAAAACTGACCACAGAACATTCATTTGCTGCAATTGCATCCCAGCACTCAGGAATTCCAACAGCAGAGTAAAATAAAGTGATCAGAAAAACGTCAGCGACTTCTTTGAAATGTTTGTTTGTGGTTCACTGTCACTAATTGGAAAAAGAAATATTGGAAGTTCTTTGGGGAGAAGATTTGTTCACTTTTTTCTGCTACCCATCATAAGTCTTATATTTATGTAACAGCTATGAAGACATTTAAGTTGAGATTGTTGTTGCCTTTGCACCTTTAAGCATAGGTTTTGAAGTGTGTTTCCTTATAATGCTATAATTTAACTTGAACATTTTCAAATGAAAATGGCAGCAGGATGCAGCCAGCATATGCTATGTAGTCCACAGAGGGCAATTATTAATTTCCCAGTGGATACCTTTTCTTATGGTGACTGGCAGTGGGGGTTTTTGTTTGCTTTTTATTTTTATTATTATTATTATTACTCACGCCTTTTATTTAAAACATTGCTAGATGTCTGTATCTCAATACACCTGCTGTGCCAGTGATTACACTGTGTTTAATGGCATGTCTATCTTGGGAAAGCACAGCCAAGTGTAAGAGGGGACTGAGAAGGACAATAAAACAGCTGTTGAGTTTGTATGTCCCTACGTTCCCTTTGAGGAGCTGTGACCAACCTGCTATGGCCTGAGGAGTATCTGAGCTCCAGCCCTGGCTCTGACACTAACAAACTGTTACGGTCTTGCTCAAATCTGTAACTACTGAGCGGGCTTGTAGCTAAACCCTGAAATGGTGCAGGAAAGAAAGATGAACTTTTCCAGAAATGTCTTCTACTGATCTAAATTTTCTTCTGCTGAAGCTAATAATTGACATGAGGACAATGAAACCCCAGTAGTAACAGCCCCATCAGTGCTAATGAAAATGTTTCAACAATGAGTCTCTGAAATGCCCCAGGATCCTTGAAGATCTTCCCTAAGAATGTAAATCATCATTACAGGCCAAACTCAATGGACAAATTTCACACCTCATCACAGAGTCTGACAATCTGTCAACTTGGACTAGGAAAAGACACGCACAACAGTAAAGCAAAGACATCAGTGCAGGTCTACAAGAACACAACTAACTACACTTTAGTTCAAGCTTGACATTTTGATTTTGGTCCTTACCGGAAAAACGTCAAGCGTGGAGATGGATTTTTGCTTCTTCCAAACACAAACTGTCTGGTCTTCTGCAGACAGACACTCAGCCGATAGCAGCGGCTGCAAACATGATGCAGGCAGGACCAAGATCCACACTTAAAAACAAAAAAAGGAAAGAAAAATCAATCAAACTTGTTTTAAATCAAGTGTGAACAGCTCAATGACTCTACAATATCAAACCACTGTTACCCACAGTGCTACCACACTTTGTGCATTTCTAACAGCTTCTCCTCGGCAGGCAACAGAAAAACACCAACAGAAGTTCTGCTTTATTCTAGGATGAAGCCCAGAATCCGCACGGGTGGATCCTGATATCTATTTAGAGTCCCATTAATTTTAACGAACAGTAAATGAGACAAAATAAATGATTTTTGCAGATTCACCCAGAACTTCTTCCTTATGAAGCTGCTCTTGACAAGAGTCATTCCAAACAGAAGTCCAAGTTCAAATGCAGCAATATAGCGATACATGAAAACCAAGCAAGTTTCACAGACTACATGTTACAGATACCGGGCACGGAATTGGTGGGAATAAAGATTTGATTCCCATAATACTTGGACAACTCATTATTAAAAAATAAAAAGTATTCCACTAACTGCATCATTTCTAGTGGCCTCTTTGCACACTTGAGGCTGAAGTAGTTACTGGAGAAAGATCAAGGGTTAAGCTGCACAATAGCACAAGACTTTGAAAGAAATAATAAAAAAAAACTTCATCTAATTTTTTTTTCCAAATTAAATCAAGAACATTCATAATTAGTTTTTACACCGGAGACATCTAGTGGGAAATGAAAGAACTGAAAGAGCCATAAGCTGCCTTCGCCCTTTCATTAATATTTGCTCCCAAATGCAGGTCAAATAAATCTAACTCACAGTTTGAAATGAGTAGCTTTAAAACTGATGTATTACTTTCTGCTCGGATTTATGCCACCCATTTTGGATAATTACTCCCAATGCTTTTTCCCTATTGTATTCAAAGCTTCTTCATAAGAATGAAACGAAGTTGGGTTCCTTGAGATCTCTTCTGCTTTTAATAACTTCTCATTCCCCTCCACCCCTCCCCATCCTCAAAGATTACTTCCACCTTTGCAATTTAAAGCAACTGGATTTGTGCTGGCAGACACCTTGCACTCATTTATATATGGGTTTTGTTCCCTGCTATGATAAATTTCACTGTCCAGGCACACAGTAAAAGACCATCCTGCCCTGCATCCGGGGCCCTAAACCTGTGAAAACGTACCCATGTGCTTGAGTTTATACACCGAATAATTTACTGAAGCACATATGTAAGCCCTGTCCTCACAAGATTTATGCACGTCAGTAGGGTTACACACAGTGCATAAAGTTAAGCGCTTGTTTAAGTCATTATAAAACCAGGCATGGAACAGGCAAAGGGTGAAACGGAAAAGAGATGCATAGAAAGGTGAATTAACTTGCCCTGTGTCACAGTAGTCAGGTCCACATGGCACAATACAACAACTGTCCAGAGACACTTGAATTAGTTCTAAAAACTTGCTGTCGCAGGAAGCAGTTTAGTCCCACTAGCAAACCGCTCTGCTCAGGCTAATGTACCCGTTAGGCAGGAGGGCTAATTAGTCTGAGCAACGCATCACGCCAACACCGCTCTACAGCTTTCAGGAGCTGAGCTGAAACATCTATGACTGAGCAGCATCACGTTACGCTTCTTAAGAGCACGCAGGTAACACCAGTAGGGACGGAATATCTTCAGCGCTTCTACTTAGTGTTTTGGTTTATTGCCCATCTGGCCGCACCAGCACGATGGCAGGGAAGCCATTCTGCCGAAATCCAGCGCAGGAGCGTGTCTGTGCCTCAGTGCGGCACAACAAAACAAACCAAAGGGAAGTACCTACTAACTCCATTCCAACCATTTTGATGTAGAGAGAAACAAAGGTAAGAAGTGGACGACTGTAAGAAAATGCAACACAACTTTGTGCCTTACTCTGGGCACGGTGCTACAAACAAGACCAGAAAATGTGTCCCCAGTTCTCTGGGCCGTGCAGAGGAGCCAAAATAACCACATGAGTTCTTCCCTACAGATCTGGGAGTGACACTGAGGCCTTCAAGGCTGATCCATTAGAGACTTCTGAGCTGCCATTTCATTACAAACCAACATGGGAAATAAAGCCTTCTCTGCTGCCGCTCCTTTGAGATCTATAGGCTTTCTAGAGGTTTCATAAGTAGTGTAAAGTGACAAAAGGCAGTTCCCGTTTATTAGTATCTGCCTCCTGCGTATGCAGAGAATTAAGGGCAGGTACATACTACCTGTGGTTTACCGGCTACATTTGAAGTTAACGATTGCATAACACTGGATCAGCTTAGTGCTTAAACTTCTACTTCATTATTTTCACTTCCTAGATATATAGTTGCTTAGTTATGACCTTTTTTTGTGAAACGTTGTTCTTCAAAAGACACGTACCTGCTTGCTTCCCTTCCCTCAAAAGACCACATACCCAGCTGTCTCAAATCTGAAGTAACAGACCCATTTGCAGCACATATGATGGAGGCCTCCAAGGCTCAAATTCATGTTTAAACTACATTCAAAGCTCAGTATCTTTTTGGCTTATATCTTCATTGACTAAGCACCCCAAAATGCTGCTGTCTGAATTGCAGGTAGACTGAAATGAGACCTCAGATTGAAATTCAAGGAAAATCTGAACGTGGCTTGCTCTGGAAGGAGAGAGCTCACAGCAGGAGAGACTGAGCCCAAGGGGAGTTAAACCAGGACTGCAACTGGAGCAAAATCCCTGGAGATGAGCCCAGGCACTATGGAGAGACAGCCCAGAGCTCATAGTGGCTGTGGATAATATCTAAGAGCATTTTGCACTGGAGTTTTTTAACTGCCTGGGCAGCAAAACTTCACAGCTCCTCTATAACCTCCCAACAAGGAATTAAACCTGGTGAAACCAAGTGAACCTCAAAGCAGGGTAAGGGTAACGCTGCTAGAAGAACCAGGGTCCATTTTTTTTATTTCAGGAATTATTTAGCCAGGAAAATCACTTCAAAGAACAGATTTCCTGAAAAGCCAACCATTCAGACCATGGAGGGAAGAAAACAAGAATTATCACTGTTGTCTAAAACCACAGCTTTGCACACAAAGCAACACCACAGCCATTCACAGAGCAGCATTTGCTGTGAGCCAGCTCTGAGGTGATATCCTGTCCCCCACACAGCACCCCAACAACATGAGGTTTTCAGCTTCTCCCCTCCTCCTTTCAGGCATCAAGCTACACTCATTAGGTCACAGAAATAGAGAAAATATAAATAGAAAAAGTAATTTAAGAGGAAAATGCTCAGAGAGAACTTACCCTCTGCAAAGTGTCCTGTGTCCAGAGCCAGTGCTGAGGAGGAGACTGGAATCAGGGGTGATGGGCAACACCTGAGCCCAGCCTGCCCACAGGTGACAAATCACATCACCCCACACCTGTGTCTGGAACGTCCTCCTGGCCTTGCCATGCCCCTCCTTTGTGGAAAGGCATCCACAATGCCACATAGCCACAGAATTCAACCAGAAAAAAGGAGAAAATGAGAATATAGTGATTTCCTTTCTGTATTTCAGCATACCTGGAGTTACAGCCACTTCTGTTGTGAAAAGGGGAGTTAAAAACTTGTGGATTTTTTTAATCTGTTTTGGGTTCATCACAGTCATTTAATCATTATGTCACTGATTCCTGTGCATGTGTATAGATTTCTCTGCATGCATTACTTGTTAAATCTGTCTGAAAGGGCGGAACTCAAAGATGTACCAACGTTCTCTATGCATAGTAACTGCTAAATCTTTGAGAAGCTTTTGTCTGCAGGGATGTGCTGGTTTAGGTGTGGCTTTCAGCAGCACATCACAGAGGAAGGGCGCACCCTTGGCAACCGCCAACGTTTGATTTCTGCACTTGTTTATTTCTTTGCTTCCCTTCAGCACATCCAGCAAGTAATTGTGAAGGGAAAACTTGTCCTCTCCCAGAATGAGAAGCTCTAGGATATCTGAAACACTATAAAGACAAAACAAAACAAATTGCATTTGCTTACTTCTCTAGAGGGATTAACTGAAGTCCTGCCAGCTAAAAGGAAAAAGCTTGAAGAGCAAGAAGCAGCTACATGGAAGGGAGGATAGGAACATAGACTTCTTCAGGCAAGGAGACTTGTTCCACCTGCTGAAGCAAATAATTCCTCTTTGTTTTGTTTCTTCCTCCTTTACAGTAGAGCTAAAGTCTTGTATTCCTTGTCCCCACCTGCTGGTAGCAAAGAATTACCAGTTTTCTAGGCTGGATCATAGATGAAAATGCTTAAAATGAAAAACCAAGTTGTATGGTGATGAGGAGAGGGGAGAAATTTGAGAAAGACAGAGTGAGATATTAAGCACTTTGCTGAAGAACAGCTTTGGCTGGAGCAGCCAAGATGCATGTGGCACTTGGGCTTAATCGTGAGTCAAACTGGCCATTTTCCACAGGCCACTGTGACTTGCAGCTGCCCTGAGTGAAAGCAGGAAATTGCATTTTTGCTATTTATAAACTGTGAGAGTGAAATAACATGAATACTGTATGCCTCTCCCGATCCCCATCTGTGGGGTTTTAGGTATCTTACATGCCCCAATAGATTGTGCTTCTCAGATCTTACAAGGGCGTTCTCATCATATCAACCCATAGCGTGGTTCAGCATAATTGCACTGTTGCCTTCCATTATATTAAACTAGAGAAATTACCTTTTGGGTCACAGCTCAAGCTAAAATGGTTCATTTTTTTGCAAGTAGTAGGAGCCAGTGCTTTTGGAACATGGTGGCTGTTTTATCTGCATTGACTTTGTTACCACATGGCTCGTTGAAGCACGGTCAAAATCCTAACAGGGCTACAAGCTTCTTTACAGAGCTTATTTTCTCCTGGCCTTATTCACATTTTGTACCTTCATGTATGTCAAAACCACAACAGAAGAACAAAGTCTCAAAGTCAGCCTAACACGGCAAGGATTATCTCTAAATCAGTGCAGTTTGCATGTAGCCTAATGCAAAAATGTTTCAGAAAGAAAAATCTATGTGATGCAGCCATACAAACATTGCGGCAATAAAAATGAATGGGGTCACTTCCAGTGCAAATGTGGAGTTACGCCACCAGCTGAAGAGTACTAACACGTATCACTTCATGCTGCAAACAAACACTAAGCTTAGGTTGGTGTTATAGTAAAATGCACACATATAGATCCTATACCTTG
The DNA here is from genome assembly GCF_963082525.1 of Nesoenas mayeri. NCBI lineage: Eukaryota > Metazoa > Chordata > Aves > Columbiformes > Columbidae > Nesoenas > Nesoenas mayeri. The sequence continues at coordinate 2,163,417 of NC_137555.1, read as the reverse complement.
TAAAAGAAGTAGCTCAGGTTGCAAGCAAGACCTTCTGCAGCATTTCTGTTTGTTGCAACTTCCCTGATGAGTCACCTATGTGAGCTTACAACAGAGCGCTAACTTACCCAAGTGAGTTGTTCAAACAGATTATGGCTTGTAAGCTTTCCCCAAGTACAGCACTGGTAACTAGAGACTCTGGTGCTGCACTACTTACCAGCTGAAAAAGAAATCTACTTTCCACTAGATATTGTGACGTTCAGCCTTTCGGGGCAGGAAAATTCCCCAAGGGATGGGAAAAGCTACAGCTGATGAGCACATCCACTAAAACAATCAAAAGGGCACCGTGATTGTACCAAGATAATGACAGGAAATAAAGATTCTATGCACTGAACACTCCAGTATATTTAATCAAAATGCTTCTCCAAAGTGGCTTCCTAACTTAAAACTTGTTCTGGCATTTTGGAGCTTCTGAGATCCCTCCTGTCACTGTCACATTTGGTAATCAACCCTATAACCTGCGTCAGTCTCAAGTCCTTCCATGGCAGACATTTCTTCCCTGTCTACAGGAGGCTTATTAAGACTCGTGTCTACAAAGCACCTGGAAAAGGGACAACACAGTTTCAGAGAAGTGCTACCACTTCTTTCAAAAACTTTATCCTTAGATCCCACAAAATGTGCAAACGTGCTCTGCAAAGCCAGCGAAGGGACTAGGATCTATTGTAAGTATAACTGATACTTTTCATAAATGGGGCAAAACAGGAGAAAGGGACAATGGAAAGGAGTTCCAAAAAGATAATGTTTCATTGTACAAACACTGCAAGCGAAACTCCCTCTCAGCTGGGCAGCTGAAAATAGTCCCAAAAGTGTCAACTCATCCAACCACCATGAGAAGACCCTTCCCAAAACCTGCTCACGGGCAAGAACCCACCACCTGACTCTGTCTTTGTCATTTGGAAGAAATTCTCCTAAGAGAAGCCTGAAAGGTGTCTCTTTATCTTAGAAAAAGGTGTAAATTCCTCTGCCAGGATCCAGTTTCAAATGGTGTGGCCATTTAGTAGAAAAGCTCCAGACAACCTGGATCCCAGGACTCTCGAGTGCTGCGTAACAGAACCATGCAGAGGCCATGAGGCTGTGGCTGAGCATGCCTGATGCACCTTTAACAGGCTACATCAAATTAGGAGTCCAAAAAGAAATTATTACCTCCCTTCACTTAAACATCTATTCTTTCTTAATAAAGTATCTCAGGCATTGAATTTCAGGCTCAGTGTTTTCAGGGATATACGGGTTATTTCCAAGCCGAGCTATTACCAGTGAATGCGGTGACATTAATATGAGTAAATGCAGGAAAAAGGATGAAATAAAACATATCCTATTGAAGGAAATGAGAGCTCCTTAAGAAAGAAAAACACACATAGGAAAGACGTGGGCATATCAGGATACAAATGGGACACTGGGGAGTGCCGGATTCCACAAGCATGATGTTATTGAAGTGTTTGATACCAGAGTAAGCACCTGCAGATATGAATTACATCCTTGTTCAGACCACTAACATCGGAGTACTGACATCTCAGGAAGTGCTTATGTTATATTTCAAATCCCACTGCCAACTGCATAAATATCAAATAAATCAATCATAGATATAAAAGACATTATCTTAAAGACTTTAAAAGGCTGAACAAGCCACCTCTCTTCTAAAAGTGGCATCACCGTTAAATCATTGGGGCTTTTTCAGTCAGTCGCACCTGAACGGCAGCAACATTGATGCTGTTGACCATCAGACATTAAATGCTTCACCTCCGTACACAGAGATAGAATCAGTATAGAAAGAGTTAAAACCAGTAATAGCTCAGTGATCATATCAAAGATTTTGCACACTGTAAATGCACTTTCCTCCTTCCAGAGGTGGGCATCTCATTTTACACGTGTGGAAACTCTGCAAGGACTTGTGCAATATCAAGAGAGCTCTGGAATGTCAGGAGCACAACAAGCTCAGGACTAAGAGTCCTTGTAATGTTTATGAGACCATGCGGTCTTTATTTTCCAGTGTATTTTGAGAAGGTTTTCCTGACCAAGACAGAAAATGCCATCTAGCAATGAAGTGTTCTTGTGATACAAAGACATTTTGTCATTTGCATGTATCAGCGAAAAAGACTATTAAAAAATAGACGACGAATATAGTTCATCTAATTGTAAAGAAATCTTGTGATTTAACTGGAAGTGGCTGTCTTGAAAAATCCAGGTTTGAAGCTTCTGCTACATTTTTAAAATGAAAAGTGTGCAATTATCAAAATAGAAAACCAAATACAGTAAAAATAATTTGAATTGTAATAATTCTGTGAGCTTTAATAAGCTAAGATCTTACTAGTGTTACGGAATTCTGGATTTTAAGAACACTTTTCAATTTAAGAGTTTCCCCATAAGCTCTTCTTAGATTAATTTGTTATTTTTCCTTGCTTGCCATGGGAGTCTTAATTACTATTGCTCCAAATACAGCTACCATCCATCTTCATCAAGCAGGGACTATTTGGCCACAGCGCTAAATCATCTGGTGCAATCAGTTTTTAAGTTTGTTCTACAGTGAAAAAATGGCTGAGAAAGGAAGCAAAAGTAAATATATCCTTTTAGGTTTTGTTAACAGCAGCAGGAAGATAAAGTGGCTGTTCTACCGAATATTCATAAGAGTTCAGAATTTTTAAGCAGAAGTGTATTATGAGCCACATTCTGGAAGACATGGGGGAAAAAAAAAGGGTCTGCTGCAAAGGACAATTTCTGAATTGGAATGAGGTTGTGAATTGAAAGTGTTGGGACAACGGAGGCCTCAGCAGCCCTGGAATTGCCGATGGCTGAAGTCTGTGCTGTCACCGACTTGGCTGCATTTGTTCTACGGCAGAAATAAAACATCCAAAGGGCTGGTTGCATCAGGGCTCTGGCCGACAGGTCCAAGTGCTGCTCATACAATCGAGCCTTTTTTTCCCTATTAGAATAACACAGTACCACTTGTACGCTCTCATCCGGAACCCACTGCAGCCAGCACGCGTATTTCCACCCATTTCAGTGTGATTCAGAACCGTCTCTCTTCTCACAATCTCGCATTATCTACTATACAGTTCGTTACGGAATGGTTTCATAAACTGAATGTAGCAATAATATGCACAGTGTAATTAGTGTGTATTTAATATGATTACATAATTTGAATATTTTGGCAGAAGTCTTTTACAATCCTGTGCCAATTTCCAGTCACCAATTTTAGTGCCAGTCCCTCAGCAGCTGGACCAGCTTAATGGTCCTTCTTGTTATGAACAGTTAAAGTCTGCCTGTGATTTTATTTTTCTTAAAAAAACCCCACCTTTTAGAAAGATTAGATATCAAATAGGAATAGAGAAAGCATCTGTAGGGCTTGGCCTTCTCTTCAGCCTCTCATGGTTGTGGAGTATCCTACCCTTTGAGTAAGAGAACCAAATTAAATTAAGCGTTTGCTTGGTTTTGTTTTTCTAAGGAGTGACTGAAGGCGCCAAATGAAAGATTTGGGATACAAAAAGCCTCTGTTTTCCCATCAAACAAAACTGGGGAGTAGAACATGTTTTGCCCCAAATACTGATGAGAACACGACTCACAAGTACCAGAGGAGGCTCCTTTCTAATTCAGCTCCACAGTGCAATTCAAGCCACACATGAACCACTAAGTGACCTGCCCTGGAACATGTTTGTCCAGGATGTTGTTCTTCTAAGTTGTACTACAGTGGTATGTATTTTCATTTTATATCCTGTAAGGTGTGTGAACTAAAGATGAACAATTCAAAACTGTCCAAATTCAACTTGCACCTGAAACATGCTTTTAGGTCCTTAACCGTCTGCAAAACCAAACACAGACCTTTATAGAATTATTATTTGAAAGCTGAGTTGCCATATTTAAAAAAAGAAAAATCTGAGATCTACAGTACTAAATTTAAGGAAATATATTTCTCCTTGTTCTGAGGTTTTCATCCAATATAGGAAATAATATCAAGTGCCTCCATCTTTGATGGGGAACCAGTCCGTCCACAAAGGAAACACAATCCTGCTGCAGCTCAGACGTTGTTCATATGGCTGCTGTCCCATTAATCCACCCTAGTCCCTCCATCCTCTTAGTCTTCTCAGAGGTCCCTCTTATTTTAATCCCTAGCAAAACCCCTAAATTCAGAGTTTCCAATGAAGCTTTGATAATTAAGATTTCATTAACAGTTTGCACACAAAACAAACGCATCTTTCTGCAGCGTTACTGTCAGAAATGAGACATTCCATGACCAGAGTTCAGCTCACAAGATACACTAAGAGCGGGGGAAAATGTAATGACAAAAACAAAGAAGGTTCAAGTTTCCTTCAGAAAGTCTAACCACCCCCCTTCCCTCTGTTCAGCTGCAGTAAGGTGAAAGGCTAAATGTGGACAGAACGGTAATATGTAAGCGGTTTCTAAGCTTTCTGGTGGGAATACTTAACAGCATAAGTATGTTTCCCCTGGAGACCTTCTCCACCATTTGGTCCAATTTCTTACTCCAAGAACTGAACCAATTCATGATGTAATGCTCCAGGGAAAACATTCCTCTCGAAAAAGAGTATCTTCCTAGGGAGAAGTTTGAAGAAAACATCTTAATATTGTTTAAACAGCTTTTGGCACGGTCATACTAGTTGCGCTCTATTCAATACTGAAAGCAGAAGAAAGGCAGGCTAAAAATATGGAAACAGAAAGTTTTAGGATTTAGTTTAAGACTTCTCCTCAGCTACCACCCCAAGTCCCTGGCCTCTGCTGATCCTTGGTGGAATGAGAGAGAAAGAAATATTCAGAAGCAGAGATTTTCTTTGCTAACAGAAGAGGAACAATTTAAGGCTTTGGCTATTCTGTATGTCAATATGAAACCACATCTTTAATTCTGCCCATAGCCTTATCATTTTCTTTAACTCTTACATAAAGGTGCCATTCCAAGACACTTAACACCGCAGATAAGGCAGTGACTGAGGCTTTTTGTGGCTCTATTAAAAATCACAGAATCCCAGAATGTCAGAGGTTGGAAGGGCCCTGGAAAGCTCATCCAGTGCAATCCCCCCATGGAGCAGGAACACCCAGATGAGGTTACACAGGAAGGTGTCCAGGCGGGTTGGAATGTCTGCACAGAAGGAGACTCCACAACCCCCCTGGGCAGCCTGGGCCAGGCTCTGCCACCCTCACCAGGAACAAGTTTCTTCTCAAATTTAAGTGGAACCTCTTGTGTTCCAGTTTGAACCCATTACCCCTTTGTATACCTGTAAACATTAATGAGGTCACCCCTCAGTCTCCTCTTCTCCAAGCTCCAGAGCCCCAGCTTCCTCACCCTTTCCTCATAAGGGAGATGCTCCACTCCCTTCAGCATCTTCACTGGTGTCATCAGCAAACTCACACTCTGTGAACCAACTTGGAATTTTGGTGACTGGCAAGAGTCAGACTTTGGTGTATGAAGCACGAGGAAGCGTTGGGAAGGCAGAAGCAAGGGCAGCAGGCAGAGCAGAGGGCAGCACCTCCAAACCCGCGGCAGTGAAACACAGCCACGCAGGAAAACTCAGCGAGGTACCACAGGCCTCTGTCTACTGTGAGAAGCAGTGGGAGACACGCAAAACCAAATGTAAAGTGAACATTTGAGGCCTATATTCCATAGCTTGTATTATGTAATGCTTAACATTAAGATAAGCTACATGTACATTACCTACCTTATATAAACCTCACAAAGCTTTCCTTGCAAAACTCACCATGGGTACTTAGGATTTTTTTTTCCTTGCAAGTAAAATGATCTTTTTATTCATCATTAATATTTGTACCCACATGATTACTTTTTCCTCTATAGCACACACGAGGATACTCAACATACCCAACTCACAGTTCAAACACGAATTCCCTTACAACCTTAATAGATTTGCATTAGTGAATATTATTTACTACCAAAACTCAGCTTTACTGACCTTCTAACCATGGAACTAAGTGCATTTGTTTGTCCAAACATTTGTGTGACATAGGCAGGTTATTTATGACAGTGAAGCGTGGCTTCAGAAGCATCGTCAGGATGACTCCATTGATTTAACGGATGGTGATATTAGATCCATATTTTCCACCCTGATGTTACAGCTGCTGGCAAATAAGTGAAAGACAAAGAGCAAGGAAACTGAGTAACAACTTAATTCAAGAATAGCACAAAACCAAACCCAGACCACAGAGGGAATAAAAAGACCAGGTTTTTGATTCCCAGCTTGTTTAGTTTACTACATCATTAGGGCTTTCCAGGAACGATCACTATTTGTTCTTGCAACTTCCGTTCAGACTTTGAGATACCTTGTTTTTAAATCATTAAAGATTTAAAAATAAATCTACTTAAACATTAAGAGTTTTGCACATTATCTCTTCAAAGGGACTTGTGCTTGCAGGGTGGGATTGTGAGGAATAAAAGGTTTGTTTGCAGGGTGGGCGTCATCCAGACGTGGTGTCTGTTTTGATAGATTTAGTTTTAGTCCTTCGTTGTTACAACACTTGGAGGCCTATGGGCGTGGGTGGCTAAATTAAATTTATTATTGATAAATATGGTTGCTCAGACTATAAAACACGTTGAACAACATGAACTATCTGGGTTACACCAAGGTCTTCACTGATCTGATTGGCAATGCCGAAAGGCAGCAGTAATCCTGCACCATAAAGAGGGTATTTAACCTGAACTCGAGTGAAGTTGGCAGCCAGTCCAGCGCAAGCTTCTGTCAAGAGGTTTTGCTATTAGTTTGCTGGGTCTTGTGTTTGTAGAATTTTCAGTTTCTTGGTGGACCCTAAACTTTTAAAGCCTTGAATCACAACTATTTATCACCCATCAGGGAGCTACATAAAATGTATTTTCCTTCAGAATGACTATTCTCATAAAAAAAACTAATTTAAAAAAAAAGAAGACAATCAAGATTTGATTTTCTTTTTAATCTACAATCTACCCCAACTTACATGGATTCTTACAACTAAATACTATGAACCACAAAAATTAATGCCACCTGCAAGCTGTAAATACGTGTATTATTTAATTTTTTCCCAAGTATTTTCTTTGGCTGCTACATTCAGCCGAACAAGGCCTAAAAATTGTCAAACTAAATTCTTGTTTAAGAGTAGAGCTCTAACTACTGCCAGTTTGAGTGAAACACACATCCAGGTTTAGGGAATATGTTTTGTTTGTTTTGGCTGCAGCGCAGGGTAGAACATTTTCCATCCCATCCGAATGCAGTCAAAAAGGTTTTGAAATATTGCACAATAAAAGCCATTCATTATATCTGTCTCCTCTCCCTTCCAAAAACAAAAATGGCTGACCAGTTCCAAAGCTGTGCAGGGGGCAGGAAAATGGGAGTCAAGGGGTCACTGGAAAGAACCCAAGACTAACACCAGGTTTTTCAGGTTTGAGTTAGAGAATATGTTCCATGCCCTCATTCCCAGCGCACACAGGTTTTTCTTCTCCCCCCTCCAAAGCTTGGTTAAAGTAGTTAATTGCTCTGTTATGCACAATTTACAGGACTTAATTACAAAACTAATACATTAGCCTTCTTGTCTATAAGTCACAGGCCCAACTTCTTCTTTTTCCACGGGGACACAGTGAAATTAGACCTGATTTCAAGTTAGAACATTTTATTTGCACTGTTTACCTCCTAATTTTAAAGAAGTGCTATTTGAAGGAATCCGCAACTACACTTTACAGTTTGTTTTTAGATTTAGTTCCATTGCTTACCTACCTGTTAGCAGCTTGAAAATGAGATTTCTTTCACTGCCCACTCCTGTGTGCTTAAGCTATACTTGGCATACTCCAATGGCTTTTTTCCCCCCTCTCTCCATTTCCTTGTACATAGATCTAACAATGCTTTTCTGTTTGCTCTTCGTGCATAGGTCAGTTCATCACTAAAGTCTTTCCAGGTCTAACTGAGCTATGGGAGTGCTAGAGGAAGAGTAGAGCACAAACATTTCAGTGCATTTCTAAACAGCAACTAGACGAGATGAACACACAATAGATAAATTCATATGCGACACTTCTGTGCTTCAGTACCCCCTTCTATTGCCCAATTAGTCAGAAGCAAGTAGAGAAAAATAAGCTGAAATGCTATGTAATTACACTTACTTATTAACAACATCATAATTACAGAGTGGCAAAATAATCAGTGTTTCTAGGACCCACTGCTTGTCCTCTATGTCAGTCAGCACATGATAATTACATGGCAATCTGCTAAATGCAATTATTCAGCAATACACACTTAGTGCTGTTATCATACTTGAGGCCATTTAAAGTCTATACAATACAGCACTTAACGTTAGTGAAGTACCTTTAAACACAAAGTAATCTTTGTCACAAGTCTCTAAAGAGAGAAAAAGCACCCCTTTAGAAGAGTAAATGAGAGGTGAAAGAGACTGGCCCACATTGTGGATTTGTTTAGATGCCACTATAATACACAGACTGACATGGACCTCAGTACTGCACAAAAAACAGTCAAAATAGTGACTCGAAGGGAAGGCTCCAAATGCCCGTTTTCACACGGAGGCTACGCAAACTAAAACACGACTCAGTCTTACACTGCTGACTTGGTGCATTCTTCTGTCTAATGACTTTGCGAGTAAAGCCACAGGCTGTATCACAGTGACTAAGCTAACCGCATGTGACAGAACTGTTCACATTTACTCCGGATAGTGCTGCAATTAACTTGACACCTGTCTGCACTTGCACACAATCCACCTTTATTTTCATTCCTACACCCCAACATGGCAATGAAGACAAGAGACCACTTCAGAAAGTGCTTCTATTGATTGAAGAGGGATCTTGCTGGTCCTTCAAAGGCTAATGTTAATTCAGCTTTAGAAAGGCAGATCTGAAAATGGAACAGCACTGTTCACACTTCGTCTGCAACAGCACGGGCACCAAGTTGGAGGTGACACTATTTCGGGAGTCTGTAGAGATACTCTCCTGAGGAAGAGCAGCGAGTCCCATGAGATCTGGATGTTTCGATACTCAGATCATTTTGCTGGCCTTGCATGACGAGCTCTGTCCCAGCTTCCCCAGGTTCTTCCCATGCTGTGCGCGCAATTCTCCGGATCCCTACTCCAGAACAGATTCTATCTCAGGTCTTAACGATTCAGCAAGTCCCAAATCACCTCTCGCAACCCTAATCTCTAGCAATCAGAAAACACAGCCAGCAGAGACCTCAGGAGGCCATCCAGGCCCTATCCTTACCCCTAGGAAGGATCATATGTCATTCCTGACAGATATTTGTTTAATCTGCTCTTAAAAGCCTCCAGTGATGGAGATTCCACAACTTCCCAAGGCAAAGTATTCCCGTGCTCAACTATCTCTGCTGCTGGGACTTTTTCTTAATGTTTAACAGAGACATTTTTCTGTAATTTAACCACATTTTTTCTTGTCCCATTCCATACAGATATGGAGAACAGATTATCACCCCCACTCCCTTACAACAACCTTCTGCATAACTGAAGACTTGTTTCCTCTCAAATCCTCTCCAGATTAAGTCCCATTAATTGCAACCTCTTTATTTCTCTGTAGGTTCCAACCTCACCCTCATGCAAACAGCCATCAAGCATCCAGGGAGGCGTCACAGCCCCAAGCCTGACAGGATTCATGAAGCGTTAGGACAAGACTCTCAGATACATGGTGTGAATTTGGGGTTGCCCTGTGCAGGGACAGGAGTTGGACTCAATGACCCTTGTGGGTCACTTCCACATCGGGACATTCTATGACCTACATATAATTCCTAACAACCCTTCTCAACCAAGCTGTGCTGGGAGGAAAACCCAAGCTGTTTTCTTCGCCTTACCCTTGCTCTTCTATTGCTGACTCTACTTACACTTCACATATAAAGTGCACTTAGCCTACCCACTCAAGAAACCCCATGGGAGAATTCCCTTCTACTGCTGCCATGATTGATGCCCAGGACAGCAACACCACAAACAGCACATTCTGGGCAGCGTTTCAGATGAAGCCCTCTAGCTAGCTTACCGCCTCTTCCTCCAGGACAACTCTTTACTTGACCTGACTATTCAGGTCTGGTATACATTATCCGACACCCACGGTCTCCAACGGTTTCGCTCACTGCTAGATTTGATATCTAAACTCTGCTAGGTAAACCCTAACATCTCAGCTGCAACTGCAGTGCTCTACTGTTTAAGAACACAATGTGATTTCAACTAGTCATATTGGCATTCATTGCATAAGCATCTCACTTTTCCAGATTAACCTCAGTGCATTGTTCGCTTGCTGTTTTGTTGTTTTTTTTTTTTGAATGTTAGAAATAGCAGCTATTATTAGCTTTGATCTCAAGCAGCTTTAGATTTTAACCTTACCTAGTACCTCTTCAAGGATTTTGTACATTATTTTTAAATTCAGTTACAACCATAAAACCTCATGTCAGACTGCCCTCTCCTGGTAAGCCAACACACCGCTGTAACAACAAGGTGCAACCCAAGTAACTGTTGCCATTCTGTTTCCAAATCCAACATTTTCATTGTGACACAAAAGCAAACCCCAAAATGAAACACCGAGGAGACTGTTTTGATAACTTCAGTAATGTTTCCGAAGTAGCATAAGATGAACAGTATTTAAGTGTAGAAATTTCTTTCAAGTTGCCTTAGTTCTTGTCTTGGGAAAAAATAATGTCTGTAGAGAAAACGTGGCATAAAAATGAAACTGTTCTGTTTGCTTTCAAGCTTTACAAAAGCAGTCAAGTACATAAAGTATTTTATTCCACATCAATTATGTTAAAAACAAGGTCACAGAAGAGATCATTTTCAACAGAAAGCTATTTCCTTCAAGCTGGCATGGGTACTTCACTAGGGCTGAAACAGAACAGTATGAAAAATGAGAGCAACAGCAAGTGTTGGAGTAACCACCTACAGTCACCACTCTTTATTAATTGCTCAAACTAGAAAAATGAAACCAGTAAGATGACAGGTCAACTACTGAATAATGCACACTGTATTTAATACACATACACCGAAGACTGGAAACATCCAGAAAGGAAATACAGCTTTATTGTATGATAAATGTTTCATTTTTCATAGCCAATTTAATGTTTTTAAATTAATGTTATATACAGTAAAGATTTACAAGCTTTTTTTTTTTGTTTTGATCTGATATCCAAGTATAAATTAACCAGAAAACTCATAAGGAAATACAAGTGCGAGGGAGAAGAAAACAGCACTTGAGAGAATGTAAGAATCTAATACTGACCTTCACTTTAGAAAATCAGAGAAAGCTGAACACTCATGCTGCGCGTCACTCTCCTTTCACCCCTGGTATACAAAACCTCTGGAATTTCAGGGATAGGTGTGAGAAGAGGTTTCTTCGAAGCCATCTCTCTTTCCCCATATAAAGATTTTTTAACTTTTTTTGTTCTTCTTTTCTCATAGCTTGCACGTCTTCTTTTCTGAAAAGATTGAATAGAGCACAATGTACAACAGGAAGAGCTTTTTCCAATACATGGCAGATAAAAATAACAGCAGAGGCAATGTAGGCCCGCTGATGAATGAGGTGGGTGCCCCGGTGACAGAAGATACAGAGAAGGCAGAGTTACTGAATGCCTTCTTGGTCTCTGTCCACTCTGCGAGGCTGTCCTGAGGAGCCCCGAACCGCTGAGGCCCCAGAGGAAGGCCGGACAATGGAGGAGTTTGCCTGGATTGATGAGGACTGGGTTAGGGAGCAGTCAGGCAATCTGGACACCCATAAATCCATGGGTCCGGATGGGATGCACCTGCGGGTGCTGAGGGAGCTGGCTGAGGTCATTGCTGGACCGCTTTCCACCATCTTTGCCAAGTCTTGGGAAATGGGAGAGGTGCCTGAGGACTGGAGGAAAGCAAATGTCACTCCAGTCTTCAAAAAGGGCATGAAGAAGGACCCGGGGAACTCTAGACCGGTCAGCTGCACCTCCATCCCTGGGAAACTGATGGAATGACTTATCCCTGATATGCCTGGAGATGGCACCAAGGATAAGAGGGTCATTAGGGGCAGTCAACATGGCTTCACCAAGGGGAAGTCATGCTTGACGAACCTCATTGACTTTTATGAGGACTTAACAAGATGGATGGATGACGGCAGAGTGGTGGACATGGTCTACCTTGACTTGAGTAAGGCATTTGACACAGTCTCCCACAGCATCCTCACAGCTAAACTGAGGGAGTGCGGTCTGGATGAGCGGGTAGTGAGGTGACTGTGAACTGGCTGAAGGGAAGAAGCCAGAGAGTCGTGGTCAATGGGGCGGAGTCCAGTTGAGGCCTGGATCCAGTGCAGTGCCTCAGGGGGCAGTGCTGGGGCCGGTATTATTCAATATACTCATCAATAATTTGGACGAGGGAATAGAGTGACTGTCAGCAAGTCTGCTGATGACACCAAGCTGGGAGGAGTGGCTGACACGCCAGAAGGCTGTGCTGCCATCCAGAGACCCGGACAGTAAAAACTCTTATAAGTGTCAGGAGGCATAAAACCCAACAATTCTACCCAAAGAAGTTAAAAAACGTAACCAAAAAGAACTAAACAACATCACTAAAGAAACTTACCTTCCTTCTAGTAGAAGAACAAGTTGTTATCGTATCAGATTTGTCAGTTTCTGCTATTGCATAGGAAGAAAATAAGAATATTAAGTTAATAAAAATTAACCACATTAGAGGAAATCACCCAAATAAATTCTAACATTATACAGAGCACGTTTAGTCATCTTAGTGTTGAGTAACGTTTTCTGCATGAAGGACTATCAAACATGGCAAGATAAAACAAACTTAAGAGCTTGCTTTACAAAACAGAAGAAAACAAAACTTATTTGTTAACAAAACAATTAGCACTTACACAGCTTTTACAGTTTTCAGATACAGAAAGATGCATTATGTCATGACAAAAACTCAAGTTGGAGTTACCTTTTGCATTGTCAACAGGTGAGAGGTCGTCTGCAGCAACAGAGCGCTCCACTAACTCTTGAGGAGGCTCAACAAATTCCTTGAAACAAAATAAGGTATTTTAGCAATACATTGTACCAGATATATACTAGAAAACACCTTGCCCATTACCGTTTGGAACAGCCAGACAATTGTGGGGTTTTTTGTTTTCTTTTCCTTAAAGAACGTGGCAGCTCATTTGCTATATATGGCAGAAAGAAATAGAGTCTCAAAAGTATATAAACAAGCCAAGCCAAAAAAATTTCATGGGCTACTAGTACTCAACCTTAAATGTAGCCCTACAGGTCAAAATGCTATTTAGAATTCATATAGCAAAAGAAAAAGTTCTCAATGCCATCCTAAAACTTCAAGGAGACTGGATTTTAACATTCTAGTTAATTCTTTTCAAAAGCAAGCAGACTGGGGAAAGATTAAACCAAGATTGAACATTCATAGAGATTAAGAGGCTGTTTCTATAGCTAAAACAAAAAACCCCAACACAAAAAGCACACCGAAAAACCCAAGGACTTACATCACTGCAATCGAAGTCAATACTTTGTAAGCCTGGATGTCGGATGGGTGTTGCTCCTTTGCACAATGGAGTATTTGCAGGCAAAGTTTCGTCAAATATTTCTGGGCTTAGAGCTTCTCCAAAAGTAACCCTTCTCTTCTTTGGCTTTTCGGAGCTCTGTCTTTCAGTTTCCTCTGTTGTAATAAAATACACAGACTGTTGGTGAACTTGAAACTCTCAGAGTAAATACTTTTCAAGGTCTTTTTATGGGTCTTAACATTCTCTTAAAAATCACTCCCCGCAACCAAACAGCAAAATACCACCTTTACATGTACCATGGATTCAACCAGGATTTTCAGCATAGCTTTATTACACTGTCAAGAATTAAGGAAGAAAGAAAATAGGCTAGAAAACAGTATTTTCCACTTCACACAGTAGAATGCCATGTGAGCTGCTTCAGTGGTGGTTACTGAATATCATTCTTCAGATTTAGCAAAGAAGCAAACCATTATGATCCCACAAAATACTCTGCTTATTTAAAAAACAAGAGGTGAATCTGACCTGTTTGCAACGTTTCAAAGGTTTCTGCACAACTGGAGACTGTGAGAGATTCACCTTCTCCTCCATAGACTGCATCGTTTAAGGATTTCTATCAAATTTAAATGATACAACCATTTATTCAACACCATTTCATTCAAATATTGTCATTGTTCAAATCAAAAGTGAAAATAATTTTCGTGTAAGCAACATTTATTAACCAGTCCTATTGTTTAAACAAACTGCTTGTTTTCTAAATTCACAAATGTGCATCCTTAGAGTTGTAACTCTGTAGAAGTCAGAGAACCAACCTTTGCGTTCTCCGTTAGTTGCTTCACTGGCGTTTTCTTTAATATAGATGGCAGACGGGAGCCACTCTGTCCGTGTTCGTCTGAGGGAACGCTGCCCGTTTGCAGTGGTGTGCTAGGTGCCTTGCTGTCATCAAATGCTTCCAGGTCGGGTTCTTCTGCAAAACTAACTTTCTTTCTGCTTAGATCTGATACGTTACTTCTAACATCCTCAATGATGTCATCAAAATGGAAATCTTTAGAGAAAGTAGACAGATATGACAATTAAAGACTGAAGTAAAAGTGAGGAGACTTTAGTGTTAGCAACATGAAATATAATGTGGAGCGCCTCAGAGATCAGTACTGGGGCCAGTATTATTCAATATATTCATCAATGATTTGGACGAGGGAATAGAGTGACTGTCAGCAAGTTTGCTGATGATACCAAGCTGGGAGCAGTGGCTGACACGCCAGAGGCTGTGCTGCCATCAGAGACCTGGACAGGCTGGAGAGTTGGGCAGGGAAACATTTAATGAAATAGAACAAGGGCAAGTGTAGAGTCTTGAATCTGGGCAGGAACAACCCCAGGTTCCAGTATAAGTTGGGGAATGACCTATTAGAGAGCAGCATAGGGGAAAGGTATTCTCTAAAGCAAGAACATAGCAAAGATTGCAACAGTCACAAATGCTCTTACCATGGCCTGATCCTAAGATATCTCCAATTTGACCAGCCTTCAATGACTCAATAGGACTGTCTTGCTTACAAACCCATTCCTAGAGAAAAAGATATGTGATTATATGTACATTTATAACATCTATTTATATACACACCCACACAACACAATAAAGGAAAGAGAATCTGCTGAGTTTTTTGTGAAGCACTTGACATAAGTCTGGTTTGCCTCTGTCCTCATTACTCATCTGTAATATCACGAGGATACTTCTGAAAGTGTTGCTTCAAGTTAGCATCACAAGTACCAACAGGAATCAACACAGAAGAATAATACTGAGGTTTTAAATATTTTTCACCTGATTGCTGAACCTTTTAATCCAAAAAGAACAGGTGACACTTATCTGATTGAACAACCTGACATTTCTCAAATCAGTCTCAATATTCAAAGATGGCTGGTGGTGGAGGTACAAGTAATGAAATGCTGCCTTTAAAATAGCATCAACTACAGAGGTTTTTTAATCCCATGAAGAAGGATTTCAGTGTTTTCTTAATCACTAGAAGACTAGAACTGATTATAGCATCCACATTGAACATTTGCATGTAAAAGACAACTGACCACAGCCTCAGAGGAACCAGCAGCTGGTGTCTGAGGTTCAGCTACAGTCCCTGTCAGTCCAAACGGAGCCGTGTCCGTGACAGATTTTGCTTCCTTTGACTTGTCATAATAAGATGTAAAATTCCTACAAGGGAGAGTTGCTGTGCTACTTGTTTCCTCCATGTTCTTTGCCCTCACTCATGTAAGTACCTTTGAAACAGCAGCAGCAGGGTCAGCGACAGTCACGTTTTGGCATGAAGACAAGATGGTGCACATCTTGGTATCAGAATTGATGCTGTTGGTCAAACTGTGTCTTAAATTGTCTTTCAGATCAGCTCCACTGTTGTCTGAGATGAACTCTTCACTCCACTGCTCCACATTCCACTGTTTTGTAAAAGGTGCTTTGTCCTGAGCTGCAACAATCCAAAAGAAAACAAAAATCAAACAACAAACCACAAAGACAAACTTCAGATTTTTCAATGAATGCTCTTTTTGTGTCTCTTCACCAAAAGGATGGTGAGACTGAAAAAGTGAGGTAATTTTCTAGTCAGGAAGAAGAAAACACATGACTTTTTTGTTCTACTTTGAAAATAACATCACCAAATCTTCAAAACAAAGCAAGTTATTATTTTCATATAAATGTTATTGACACCACCAATGCTGGAGAAACAAACATTGTAGTTTTACACTATCATCTTCTCACAGTTTCCACAGCGCTGCCCTCTCCTGCTTTTGCAATACTTCCTATTTTCATTAAGGAGAATGTCAACACCACAGTAACATTTATATTAAGTGGATTTAATATTAAAGTGTTTGTAGTTTTGTACTTTTGGGCCTAAAGGAAGACCTAAAGCAAATCATTGACCAGAAATGTAACCAACTCACAACAGCCTGTTTCCTGGGAAGCATCATTCACTTGTGACAGTCCAGAGAAGCCAGTCTCCCCTCCTTCTTCTTCTTCTGATAATTTAAAAGATGATTGAAAGGCATTTATCTTTTCCTTCAACGACCTGACATTTTCATGTTTAAAAGGACTAACCTGCTAAAACAAAATTAACCTCATGAGACACTATTTTTCCCCAAGATGACATGTGTTATATCACTTTGTATTTGTACTTCATAAAACAAACTCAAAGAAACAAATCTTGTATTTAGTCTGCTGCAATCTTAGTTGTATGGTAAAAATACGCAAGAAAGGAACTGTATCAAGAAATCTGCCTTTCATAACCTGTCCCTCTAGACCACATTCAGAATTCACTTCACTTCGAACTGCCAAAACCTCCATTAGCTAAAAATCAAGCATGGCAACTGCAGAAGAGTAAAGCTTATGTTAAACAAAGATAAAATATATGAGCAGGCTACATATGCAGAAAAGACTCCAGACTCTATGCAAACAAACCCTCTAACATCCCCTTATTCTCAAGGCAGGTGTCCAAGAGAAGCCAATTCAACTACAGCCATGGTTACTCCTTCTGGCTTCTTCCTGAGATTTGTCTTCTCCTTCCACCAGCGTATGTTGATTCCTGGGGGGAACCGAACTGACACGTGAGATACCTGAGAAAGACTCTCACCTCCGTAAAAGCAGCTTTTTGCCTGTTGATTCTCTGCTGGGCAATGAATCGAATAAGCGTATTATTTTCTGGCGACCCTCGTGCTCCAATGGTTGATCTTCGTCTAAATTTTAATGAAGTTGGAGACTTCCCTGAAATGGGGACAGGAGAGGAAAAACAAAAGAACCTGACCTAAATGAAAGCTGGATTAGGTGGCCTCCGCGTGTCTCTCTGAGAAGTTACTCTGTCCTTACCTATAGATGGTTTAGTAAAACTTTCTTGAGTAATCCCAAATTCACCAATTGTTACAGTTGCAAAATCAACAGGTGTTTTCCTGAGTTTCTCTGCTATTCCCCCATCAGATTTCTCTTCTGCTTTGTCCCTATTAGGCGTCAAGTAGCATTCACCCCCCAAAGAACCAGATCCACATCTTGCAAAGTTGTCTTTACTGTTCAAAGGCAAGGGAGGTTCAGCCACCACGTCCCCTTTTAATGTCCCAAAACAGCCTTCGAGGAACTGACAGCTGCCCAAACCCTCCTTGTCGTGGTCCGGCTCCTTCTCCAGGCGTTTGCTGTAGCGCCGGGTCCGTTTCTGCGGCTGTGCCTGGTTCCCATCAGGTAAATTCTCCTTCCTGGATGCCTTGACAACTTTGGATTTAGTCGCTTTGCAAATCTTCTTGTCTTTTGGCAGATCAGGGGAAGAGGCCTCGTCCTTCTCTTCAGCACATCTACTCTCGTTTTCTTTAAGCTCTAGAGGGGCATTTTTACTCATGGATCGTCTGCGCATTGTTAGTGATTTATTTTAAGAACCATTCAATCAGCCTTGGCTCTCCTGTAATTAAAGACACCTATCAAAAAGAACAAAAGATTTTAATAGGTATTTGGGAAGAGCAAGAGTTCGCTATCATTTCAAACTGCTACCAAAGGTTTAACAGTGTGGTGGACAGTCAGCTCTCCAGAAAGCTGCACAGAGAGGCCACAAAATGCAAGCACTTTAATGAAAAATACCATGTAAACCTCCAACGGAAGCACTTCATGAGTAAGGAAGTATAAGGCTGTACTTTCACCCTTTATTAAACTTCAACTTCATGTGTTAAGCATCATCACACTGCCAGTTTTTCTTTAAACATTGCAGCAGTAGCAGGTTAATACTAACTGGAAAGTTTTAAGACACAGCATTTTTCGCAGGGAGCAGCGCCCAACCCCGGTCGTTCCCAAGGGCCTCACCACCCTCCCCCGGGCGCCCCAATTCCCTCAGCACCACCTCCCAGTGCACCCCAAAGCCCCTCACAGTCCCCACACCCCCTCAGACACCCCTCTAGCGTTTCCCCCTCCTTTACACCCCCTCAGGAACGCACCCACCCCTCCCTGCACCCCACCTTACCACCAGCCTCCCCGCGTCCCCTCACGCCCGCCCCAGCGACCGTTGCCGCCTCACGCATTCAAACCGAGCCACGCTACAACGTATCCCTCCGCGCCGCTCGCCCACCCCTCGCACCCACCGGCCACCACGGCCAACGGTGCACGGAAAGAAGCGGCTCACACAGGAGCCGGTCCCAGGCTGCCCCGGTCCCCGGGCGCCGCTCGGGCTTCACGGGGCGGGGAGGAAGGGAGGGACTCTTTGTCTTTCTAGGCGCGGAGGGATCACCAACGGTCGCTCTTGTGCTGAAGTGCAAGTTTGGAAAGAGAAATAAAAAAGGTCCATTCGCGAGCCGCACCCACGTGACAGGCGGCACCAATCAAAGGCGACTCTGCTCCAAGTCACGCTTTATGCAAATATAGGGCTTTACTCCTCCTCTGATTGGCTATCGGCTGCGCCAATGCCGGCCCGCCCCCACCGCTCCGTTGACATTTCCCCGCCCACCCCCCCTCGCTCCGCCCACTTCGGTGGAGCGTGCTTCTTATTGGCCAGCGAGTCAGGCGCGGCAACACCGCCATTGGCCAGAGCGCTTGTCGGTCAGCGCTCGCTGTCTTCCGGGTTCGGAGCGGCGGCCGCCGCAGCATGAGGCGGGTCACGCTGTTCGTGAACGGCAGCCCCCGGAACGGGAAGGTGAGCGGGGGGTCCCGCGGGGACGGGGCTCCCGGAGCGCCCGGGGCGGTGACGGTGGCGGGCGGGCGGCTGGAGCGCTCGGCCGCCCCTCCCGGGGGCCGCGGGGGCCGGGTCTGGTGCCGCTGCCGGCGGAGCGGGGGGGGTCCCCGGCGGCAAACAGCGGCTGTTGGCCTGTCTGGGGAGGGGGGATCGCCACAAGGCGAGAACTTCTTGTTGGAGTTCAGGTCACCTTGGTTATTGTCACCGATTGGGGCACCGGGGCGATCCGAGGCTGGAGCGGCTCAGCTGGGGGTTGGGGTGTTCACCTGGAGAAGAGAAAATCCGGGGACACCTTAGTGTGGCCTTTCTGTGCTTAAAATAAAGATGGGGATGGAGTTCTGAGTGGGGCCTGTTGCGATAGGACAAGGGGTGATGGTTTTAAACTAAAGCAGGGGAGATTTAGGGCAGATATAAGAAATCGTTGATCCCCAGGGTGGTGAGAGCCTGGCCCGGGTTGCCCAGAGAGGTGGTGGATGAACCATCCCTGAGACATCCCAGACCAGGCTGGACGGGGCTCTGAGCACCCTGAGCTGGTGCAGATGTCCCTGCTCATGGCAGGGGGGGCACTAAATGACCTAAAAAGGTCCCTTCAACCCAAACCCTTCTGTGATGATCGATTCGGGTCCTGCTGACATGTCCCTGTATCGTGGGGAGCACATACATTAAATCCTGCGCGGTATCAAGTCTCTGTGTGGTCTAACTAATTCTGCACACGTTCTGTGGGATAGCCAATAAAAACCAATGGTTTAAACTCTGCTCTGTTTAAACCCATGTAGTAATGTTTCAAGAGTGAAAATAAGGTAATGATAGCCCAGGGACTAAGTCTGAAGTGGCAGAAATGATATGAAGTGGTATGAACGCAGTGCCTGCAGCCACCTCTCTGTTCCACAGGTTGTGGCCGTGTATGGGACTTTATCAGATCTGCTCTCTGTGGCCAGTAATAAGCTGGGAATAAAAGCGACCAGTGTTTATAATGGGAAAGGTGGACTCATCGATGATATCGCTTTGATTAGGTAAGGCTTACCCAGTGAAACTAAAATCATGGGAGCGGATTAACGGACTTGCTATTAATCCTCTGACCTTAATCGATAACCAGTGATTTCCTTAAGAACAGATCTTGTCATTGCCAGCCAGTGTGCCCAAAGGTGCTTTCCTGCCTCAAGGTAAAATAACACTGTCTTTTGAACTTCAAAGCATTTCCGTCTTGATGAATCAGAACTTGATACAAGCTGGAGTTTATGCATTTAACATCCCCCTGTGCTGATTCACAGCGCAGTGCACGTACCAGGAAAATCCCCCCGTTCTAGCTGGCACTTGGGTAAGTTTGCTTTGAAAAGGAGACAAACTGGAGCATTGCCTTGGCTTCACAGAACACTCCAACAGCGCGGAGAAAAGCAACTATTTTGTAAAAGTAAACAGAAGTAAGAAGTGATGCCTACCTGGCTGATATCTCTAGTGAAGTCACTCCTATTACAATCCACTGGAACCTGCAAAATTAGGATCAAAATCAGATACTAAAGTTCTAACTAATAGCGACCTCTTATCATTTACTGAAACTAAAAACTAAGGGTTCACTTACTGATTATAATTAATCTTTCTCTTCCCCTGCCCCTTCCAGGGATGACGATGTTTTGTTTGTCTGCGAAGGGGAACCATTCATTGGTAAGTCTGTAATTCTTACGTTTAACCTTGTGCTTCATGGGAGGAGGTTCTGTTAAGTTTTATTTCCTGGTGTTTTCAGAAGGTTCCTCTTACCACAGGGAGGATTCAGAAATATTCACAGTTTTTCTAATAATTACTGTGTCTTGCTCATCTGTGCAGATCCTCAGGGCGATGGGAGACCTCACGAAGAACTAACAGGGTCACACACGGATTGGTTGACACTCAATGTTGGAGGCCGATACTTCACCACTACACGGTACAAATGCAACTAAGTTGGTTTTGTTCTTAAACTACTTGATTTCAGTGGTTATAGCAGCTGGAAGTGAGTGTACGTTCAGTTCAGAGGCTTCAGATGCTCTTGCAAAAGAACAAGAAAAATAACTTACTATGGAGTAGGAGTTCTTTGACTTGTGCAACTTTCTATTGCCTATTTGCTACCACAGTTTTGCAACAGATTAATTCTTAAACAGTTTACACATGAAGTAAAGCTCAAAAAGCCTGAAGAGGCCTGGATTTATCATTAGAATATCTCAGTTAAGTGAGTGCTTTGTATTTAAATTACCATTGCGATACCTCGGGTCAGAAATATATTTTGTTAGCACGCTATATGAAATGAAATCAGTTCAGTGCTGTAGCCATTGGAACACGTATCGCGCACCAAGGGCAGAAAACACAGCCCAACCAGAAGGTTGGCTCTGGAAGAAACACTCCATGTGAAAATAAAATTGTACTGCCTTGTTTTCTAGGAGCACTTTGGTTAATAAAGAACCTGACAGTATGTTGGCCCACATGTTTAAAGATAAAGGTCAGTATATTGGAGTAAACTTTACTTTCTAAGCTGAAAAAATAGCAAAGTAGGGAAAAGGCACTAGCATGTCGAGACTCTTGTTTATACATTAAACTATCCAAAGTATTAACGTATCCAAGCAGGACGTGTTGTTGTTCTGCCCGTGTAATGCTTATCATCTCACAAACTGCAAATAGAACTTCCATCCATAGTTGATATCGTGGGGTCTTTTTTTGGTTGGTCGTTTGATTTTTATGTTTTCATCTTATTGTTGCTCAGTTTTGCCAACAGAAGCGATGGGCAAACGCGGTATGAAACAGCCTTTAGGAGATTAAAATCTCAATGCTGCTTTTATTCTAGCAATGATTCTTATGTACGTGATAAAATGTTTTAGTTATTTATGGCACCAGTGAAATAGTTTTAAGGTGATTTCCCTCCTCCCCCCCAGTTTTTTCCTTCCTTTCCACCCAAAAAGGCCCTTTGGGTGGAGTATTTCATAACCCAGTACTCCTTTGTAGCGACAGCCTGAAACTGAAGCGAATGCTCTTTTGTTAATATATGACATTTAATTGTGTGTATGTCGTGGAAACAGATGCATGGGGCAATAAGCAAGATCACAGAGGAGCATTCCTCATTGACCGCAGTCCGGAGTATTTCGAGCCCATTTTGAACTATTTGCGTCACGGACAGCTCATTGTAAACGATGGCATTAATTTGCTGGGTAGGTATTACCTGTATGACAGCTCCTAAATTAATACACTTTACAAGCTGAACTTTGCCCTCAGGTAAACATGATAAAGCTGGTGGGACTTTGCTCATCTAAACGTTTGAGATTTTTCTTTGGTGAATTAATTCTCAAGCATTGCAATTCCACGTGCTTGGTTTAATGAAGAGATGCTGTTTAAACTTATTTATCTTGAGAGCATTAAAAATTCTCCGCACTGGATTAATATCCGGCTGTAATTCAGAATTTGATATTTTGAAGCTAATGCTGGTATTGGAAATACCCTTTTTGGGTTATTTTTTCCTTTTAGCTGCAAGCAAGCTCACTCTCCTTCTGTCCAGTTACCTCTAATAGAATTTATGTGGTTGTCAGTTTTATTACTTCACAGATTTCTTAGAGACTCCTTAAACTTCAATAAGTTCATCTTTGTTAGTGTAGCAAAAATGTCTAAAAGTTATAACAAGTAGGGAGAATCGCTAGAATTGATGCTTCTCCAATAGGGAGGATGGATTAACCCAAATTCGCTGGCACGTTCTTGCTGTGGCTCTTCACTCTCATTAACAGCTCCCTGTTAATAACGACTATTTCTTTCTTTCGATAGGTGTTTTGGAAGAAGCCAGGTTTTTTGGTATCGATTCACTAATTGAACATCTAGAAGTAGCTATTAAGGTAACTTGTTTTCTCTAAGACACGACTGCACAGGTTGTGTTCTTCCAGGCAATAAGTGATTGAGTCCTATCCGCGTTAGCTGGTAAACCACTCTCTCCACAGAACTCCCAGCCGGCTGAGGATCATTCTCCTATATCGCGAAAGGAGTTTGTCCGATTCCTACTGGCCACCCCAACCAAGTCCGAGCTGCGATGTCAGGTGCGAAAATGCAAACTTTGTCTTGATCTGTAGTGTCTGGTGGCGAAATATCCTGCAGCATCGTGTGACATCGTGAAATTCCAACTCATTTTTAAATGGGTTTTGATCCCAAGCTGTGGCAGAGAGACCTTAACATGAAATTCAAGTGCACTATTTGGGCTGCTTTCGTTCGTTAGGTTCAAAGTTTCCTGGGTGAACAATTTAAGCTGATTAAAACGTCCTTGGTTATGCTAGTGCGTTCTACAATGCTTAATAGCTTTGTATTTACATTTCATTACCCTTAAGCAGTAGAATGGATGGTCTTGTGTGTCTATATCTATAGCCCTGTGTATATTTATATACACATGTACACATACACAATTCTCTTAACTGTTTTGTGTTCAAATCTACGCCTTCTGTAACTTTTGGGGGGTTGTTTTGTTTTTAGGGTCTCAATTTCAGCGGAGCGGATCTTTCCCGTCTAGATCTTCGATACATTAATTTCAAGATGGCAAACCTGAGCCGCTGCAACCTCGCACACGCCAACCTGTGCTGTGCGAATCTCGAAAGAGCCGACCTCTCTGGATCAGTGCTGGATGTAAGAATGGTCACGTCCTGGAAAGTCTGGGCTGTCCTTTAGCTATTTTAACAGAAGAGGAACTGGAACAAGCAGATAAGCGTAAAACATGCAGTTCTTCAATATTTCCAGCCATTGTTCTAGTTAGACCACTTCAAAAGCTTTTTGAAGCTATCTTAAATCTAAAGAGAAAAAGGGCGGTGGGTGAGAATCGTCTGCCTTCCTGGTGCTAAAGAAACAGCATAGCAATCTTAGACAAGGCTGGTGTGCTTTTATAGGATTCACTTCCAAAACAGAAATGAAAAGCATACTCTGATCATTTTTGGTATCTTTCATCTTGGCACTTTTCTGACTGTCACGACCTGTCTCTCTCTCAGTGTGCAAATCTCCAAGGGGTGAAGATGCTGTGTTCCAACGCAGAAGGAGCGTCTCTCAAAGGCTGCAATTTTGAAGATCCATCAGGCCTTAAAGCTAATTTGGAAGGTAAGAAGCTTTTGCCTGGTAGGTGCATGTGAAAGATTTAGCTGTGGTTTGTACAATCCACGTTTTCATGAGAAGAGGCCACAGACACCAGACTGTGTGAACATAAGATTCCAAGTTCTGCCTCGACCTCTATCAATTGACGTGGCTCTGAGGAGGCATCCTCCTGGAGATACGGTGTTTTGGACTGTTTTTCCTTGTAAAACTACTGTGTGTGTGTTCTAGGCGCTAACCTGAAAGGCGTTGACATGGAAGGCAGCCAAATGACAGGAATTAATCTCAGAGTGGCAACGCTGAAAAACGCAAAACTAAAAAACTGTAACCTTAGAGGAGCAACTTTGGCAGGAACTGATTTGGAAGTGAGTTATGATCCATTTTATATCCCAACTAGTCAACTGATGAAATGTTGAGGATTGCTGGCTTTTGGCTGAGCTCTCCAGCTTCAAACTAGACAGAGTGTGCTGATCTCTTTCAGTCCTAGTGAGCTACGGATGATCTAAGGAATCACATTTCATTCTAATTTGGATTTGCCAGCACCTCAAAGCCGCATAAATGGCTTGTACCATCTCAAAAGTGATGCACGAACATGTGCTACACTGAACTCTTGGGGTGAGATCAGGCCACCACTGAAGAAAAATGCAGTTTCCTGGGTTTGGGGGGGTGTTTTTGATCCTGGGATGTGATTTGTAGAGTAATGATGGCATCTTACCTGACTGGTGGCACGTGGTACACTGCTGTCTCTGTTAATTAGACAAACTAGCTCCTTTTGCAAGCTGTGGACTTGGCTGTTTCATCCTCAAATACTAGAGAAGAGTTCAGAGTAACGTCTGGTGAGATTGCAAGAGGCAGCTTCTTTCTGGCTTTGTTCAGCAAGCATTAGTAAAGCCTGGAAGATAATTTGATATGAAGAGTGTAAGTCTAACAACTTAAAAACAAGTCCAGATGTTACTGTAAAAAAAAAACTACTCCCTTACAAGAAGGAACTAAAACTCTAAACTGGAGTGATAGACTAAAAACTTACACTTAAATTTATGGAAGTATATGTGGGTTGTGTGTAAAGGTAGTTAAGGTAAAGTTTAGAACTAAGTTCTGGGTATACTCAAGTAACGTTTATTTTCTTTATGCCATTTAGAATTGTGATCTATCAGGTTGCGATCTACAAGAAGCTAACCTGCGGGGATCGAATGTCAAAGGAGCCATCTTTGAAGAGATGCTGACACCTTTGCACATGTCTCAGAGCGTCAGATAGGGCAGAAAATACGCCGAAGAGGAAGGAATGGAAACATTTATTGTGACGTTCTTCACCTCCTCCCCTTATTCAGTTAGAAGTCATGGTTATTAGACAACTTACATTTGCGGTAGTGCCTACGTAAACTCTTCTTTGGTCACTTTTAGGGGAGGGAGATTTAAGAGGTAGAAACGCTGTTTCTGCCTTTGTGAACAGAGTGAGGAATGGGGCTGGTTCTACAACCAGAACGTGCGGCCGGTTTGGGGCGGGAGGGTTAAATAGCTTCATTGTTTAGCATTGCCTCACTTCGGAATGCGTTTTAATTTATAAAGCACAATATATGCAATTCTATTTATTAAATCTGTAGCTGCAATATGAATAGAAAATGTTATTCATGGATAGTAGCAACAAAGTTCAGGTTTACAGTTAGACTAGTGTATTTAGAGTTAGTTTCGTCATTCATGCACAATGTATTAAATGAGAGATGTGGTTTAGACATTGTCCACAGGATGTTTTCAGGTACTCTTCTGGGGTGAAAACAGGAGTTAACTGTCATCATAGGTAATTTATTGCCTTGTAGTAGTTTGAATGCAGGTATAGAACAGCTTTATCGTCTTCTATAACGTGCAGGGGAAGCGGCTTCCACTGAAGGGATCTGCCCACACAGCGGATTTAGTTCTAAAACATCCCCGTTCGGAAATTGGATGTCTTGTTTAATCCTTTCCAAATGAGTCTGCAATTGCACTATCAATCACGGCTGGTAAGAGAAATTCTCTTGCTTTCAGGTGTCCTGGAGGAGCTGGAGATTTTTCATTCTTTGTGGGGAATTAAATGTACGTAGGAAAATAGAAAATACTGTCACCAAAGCAGAGCTAAGCCCTGGGGCCACAGCACATGCTCCGTCATCCAGCATAGGAACAAATGGCCCGTTTCCCCTCAAAATACTATGCAAATATGGAATTCTTGAAAGTGTGGGCATAATCCCTTACTGGCCAGATCTCAGTGTCCCACTTCACGCCTGCTTCAAGTGGCTGTAAAAGCATCTTTCATAGGGCAAAGTGCCCTTTCCACAACTGCTTTACATGTGAGCAAATGGGAAACTATGCGAGTTCTGCAGAGCAGAGGCCGCACAGCATCTCGTGAAGTGTAATGAGCTGTTTCCATTGTAGTACCGATCTAGCTCTCATCTAACACATTTCTTTTACACACAATCAAAAAGCACACAAACCTATACCAAAAAAAAAAAGGTGCATCAAGAACTCTTACCTCAGATGCTTACTTAAAACACCCCAAAGTTAAAACTAAGCTTGAATCTAAGGAAATGCAACTGTTACTGGAAGTTAAGAACCAATGTATCCTAAAGCTTATGGAAGGTGACTGTGTTGTTAGCAGGCGTTTGAGTTCCACCCTCACTTCAGGGGGTTGGTTTTTCATTTTAGTGCAGATTTCTTGTCCTCTGAACGGTTTTGTTGTCTCCATAGTTGTTATGAAAATGCTGCTTTGCCATCAATCTAGAAAGATGAGATCAAGACCAGTATATGATTTCATCGGGAGGAATGGCAGGATTCTCCCTTCTTTTCAAGTTGAGTTGACTCAGGCATATGACATGAACTTCTGGGACTCAAAATCCCAAAGCCATCTGGTTCAGGATTGGGATTTGATTTCCTCCAGATTCCATGGCCTCTTATCTGGCCCTGGGACAACACGGTGAATACACCTCTAGGTTCAAGGGAGATATTGCAGTGTGATTTTGGAGTCACACCTCATCGCTTTCATTGAGAGTGATGTGTATGTTGCAGTAGAAGATTCGTAGGGCTAGAGAAATAAATGAATTATTTTTCTTTATCATATTTTGTAGCTGGCAGAAGTAAAATATTGTATGGAAGAAATATCTATTTTCATAATCACTGTGTATAAACTATATTTGAACTTTCACTGAAGCACTATGTTTTGAATAATCACAGCATGTGGCATCATTCATTCACAGATGAATTTAAGGTACCTCTTTTGCTATGACAAAGCTGTACGAATAGCCCAAAGTGGCCTATTTGGAAATTGCAGGTTCCGGCGTAATTTAAATTGCATTAATAAAAGTGTGAAATATAAAAGTGTCTTGGTTGTCTTAATTTAAAAAAATCTCAATCTTTTATGGGAAGGACAACAAGTTAGAAGGGAACACAACTTTTAACTATGATAGCTTCTTGTATAGAGACTTAAAAATACTGCAGCTAAAGTTTGGTTTGCCCTTTGTAAGAGCTTGACTGTCACCTTAGCCTGGATTTGTGTGTAGCCAGTGTCTTCTCAAGGTAACAAGTGTTACCTTGTGTTGTGGGGAGTGCCGCAAGGTTTCTGATGGAGTTTGGGAAATTTCACATGTATTTTGTCTTGTCATTCATCTGGAGCACTTCTGGGCTCTTCTTTTGTCTCCACCCTTCATATTGGCTTAATAAAATAGTTGGAGTCAGAAGTCATGAACCACAATTTACGTAAGTATGTGTGCTATTTAAAACGCGTTCCACGTTAGATTGTCACTGCACAGCACAAGCAGCTCAACTGTTCCGTCTTAATGAGGAAACGCTAAAGCACTTCTGGAAGAAAAAGGCTTTGGTCTGGAAAGTGTTCCTGGTTCAGTCTAATTAACTCTGTGATAATACCAATACATCAAATCAGTGCTGTAGAGCACCTCAAGAACAAAACTGGAAAAAAATACAGTTCTTCTTTCCGTTTCTCGCCTCCAGGACCCTTCTTTGGGGTAGGAATGCTGTCTGGAGAGCCCAAGAGACCCAACAGGGTAGGATATGCCTTTCTAAAGTGTCTGATAAAAGGGAGGTCTTGATTCTTGGAATGGGAACCCCCCAACCCCAGGTTTTCCTGACCAGTCCCTGGCTCCCGTAGGTACTTCACAGCACTAACAGGCATCAGCATTTCTCTCCCCAAACCAGAAAAATGAGTGTACTGGAAGCTCTGGGAGCTCCTCTGAAAAGTCTCCATCAACCACACTGCAGTGTCTGAAGAGTAAAGAGAGGTCGCAGGATGAAAACCCAGCTTCACGTTGGATTTTTTGAGAGCACAAAGCTGGCACCTCCCAGCCCTTGGATCACACTTCGTTCAGACTCGGCCACAAATCAGAGTAGTCTGGTGGTTTGTGTTACACGAGGCCCTAAAAGTACTTGTGGGCAAACAAACCAGCCGTAATCTGGTTTGTAACCTCCCAGCTCCTTTATGTGACTTACGACCATGGTCTCGAGTTCCAGAGAAGATGTGGAGCGGGTCCCTCCCGACGTGCTGTTTGTTCCAGCTTCGAGCTGATCCAGCCTGCGGGCAAACATTGGTGTGAGATATTGAGGGTAGATTTGTTAAACCTAGCTTAAAACACTGGCTTAGGAAAAGGTGCAATTATTAGGCTAAGCAAGCCCCCTTCTGCCTTTAAGCGTCATCCCTCAGGGTGAACAACATCACTGTTTACCTTTAAATAACCTTAATTTCTGCTATGCTCATCAGGGAAGAAATGAGCCCTAAGATGGTGTTACAGGAAAATCTCCCTTCTGCAGTGATGTGCCTACGCCAAGCTAATATTTCTCCCACTGAAACGATCTATTTTCACAGCTTGATCAGTTTATCAGCCAAAGTTAAATGTTGGCTACTCCTGCCGTGAGTAGGAGGAGCATTAGAACAGGAAGAATTACTCTTTGCTGGAGCCACTAAATCCTCCTTAAATTATTTACTTATTAAATTACTTTTAATCCATTAACCTCCAAAGGGTCATGGGAGCAGGAAGAGAGGATGTTTGGAGAACACTAAACATGATATATTCAATTGCACACAAAACAGAGCATAGGAAGTCAAAATAGCTGCCAGATGGAGAAAAGAATTACATTTCTGCAGTCAGAATTACTGAAGTCCTGCATGCCATCAACTCCTTTATTAAACTGCAGCGTGTGCGTTCTCAAGAATGCAGAACATGCATAAGCACACAATATACAATATCTATAAAATCCAAAATAATAGCAGAGTCCTATTCATGAGGCTCCATCATGACAACAAAGCACCTTGAAAACTGATGTACCAGTCCCTTTGATCAGTTTAACTTTGTGTTTTATAAAGCAAAGAATATCAAGGAAAGGACTTTCAAAGGAGTGAGCGAAACGCTCTGTGCTCATTTATGCCCCTAAGGGCTGTTTCCTTCACACCTGATCTACAGAGATAGAGACGCAGCTGAATTCAAGCCCAAGAACTTTTACTTCAAAATTAGAAGTCACTGAAAGAAGAGATTGTGTATTTTCCAGCCATCAGCTGGATCGGAACGTCGGATTTACAGCCTCTTAAAAGAAAGGCTGTTACTTTTATGGCTCCTAGAGAAAACAGCTGAATTTAATAGCCACGCCAGGGGGGTTCCAATTATGCGCTTTACTTCTGCTGCATTAAAATGATTTTAAGACCGAAATTGCAGCCTGTGAGAGAGAATCAGATAAAGTCACCTGCTGTGAAAGGTTTGGGAGGGACTGTCTATAAAAGGGAGATGACGAGCACGATTTTCAAACAGAGAAGAGCTGGGGTTCATCTGGAACCTCTCTTGGCAAGCAGGTAATGTGCTTGAACAACACATCATATTCCATTTTCATGTATTCCATGCTTACAGATGCTTGTAGTAAAAGAAACCTGCATTAAGAGAGGCTGCAAATAGCACTTTTTGAGGAGCTGGGGCATTAGATTAGAAACTGGCTAAAATGAACATATTTATCATGTATCAACAGGGACTTGGATGGAACCTTTGAGGTCCAGACATTCCCTAGAACTCAGAAAGGGTGTTCAAAACCCCTAATTTAGATCTTCATCCAAGTTTTTGAGATGTTAAATCTCCTTTTAATGAGCGAATCTGCACTTCGAGAGGCTCCAAATCCAGCTGTGGCTCACACAGGCACAACACACAACTGGAGATCCAGAATTATAACACTGTCGTAGTTTTATAAGATACAAACGGACCTGTAATGTCGTTGTGAGATCAGAAGGATGTTTTGCTCTCCCGCAGGATGGAGAAGTCCAGGATGATCTTGGTGGGCGTCCTCCTGTTGGCCCTGTCCATGGAAACCTGCTCGGCTCAGCACTGGTCGTACGGGCTGCAACCGGGGGGGAAAAGGAACGCGGAGAACCTGCTGGAATCACTTCAAGAGGTGGGTTCTGGAGGGGAAAACAAGCCTGTTGTTTTAGCAAGAAAAGAGTGACACAGGCTTTAGTGTGTACGCGCATCTCTGGCTCTTTCCCCCCAGACATACATACATCTGTATGGACAGACGTATTGTTTTAAAGTAGTGATTGGCATTAGGGCAAGATGACATTTGACAGCCTTGCGTTAGAACCTGCGAAGGAGACGCATTTAAATAGTGTAGTGGAGCAGTTTCATCTGTAACTCGGGTAAAGGGGCTTTAGCAGAAAAATGTCTTTTCGTGACGGCTGTATCGCTTCCCAATCCAGATCGCACGCGACATGGAAAAATTAGGGGAAGTGCAGAAGAGCGAATGCCCGGGCTCAACGCAGCATTCCAGGCTGCGGGAGCTGAAGGAAGCCGTGGTAAGTGTCACATTCATCCTTTTATCCCTATGGGGAATTAGAGATCAGTCCAGGCTGGGAAAGTACACGGAGGACAGAGAAGAAAGGTGCTGGAGGAGCAGGAGGGGGCATGTATGTCGAGTTCGCATGGCAATACTGGCTCTGCCCTTTAAGTACCTCAGAGTTCCAGTCTTAGGCCAGGACTACATTATTCTTGATGCTCCCGCTGTAGCGATGTCATTACTCAGTAAATTAAAAACAAAATAAAGCCAAACACATTCTACTGGAATACAAATCTCTGCAGCACTCACAGATGCTCAACTTCAAAGGCGCTTTGCCAGTGGAAGGATGGAGCCATATGGAAGATGCTGCTCCCAAGGTCCCCAGCCTGGGAAATGTATTTTCCATTAGATGCTCTAATGCAATGACAGCAGAGACTTGACATACACGCTAACTGCCACACAAAGGATGCTCCCCAGCAAAAACGTGCTCTTTAATTAATATAGCGACACCTTGATGAGGCCAGATGGTCACCGCTTTCTGGGAAGCGTCTGCGCTGTGTTCGAAGTTGAAACACTCAAATCTCCACTTCATTTTTGAAGCCAAACCCAAAAGTTTCAAGTAAACATTCTTGTTTTTCACTGAGGAACCTGGCCTGAAAACAGCTCATAAACTCGGTAACAGGAATATAGACGGGTAGAGTCTGACTTCCATTCGATTTTTGTATAGAAATTACCTAAACTCCAACTTTTTAGGTTCTCTTTAATCATATTGGTACTGAACATCAAATGGGATCTTTGCCCATGACTCCGGCTTCCAGTAACACTACCTGCACTATGAACAGCAGCTTAATATGAGCTTAATATGCTTAGGCTATTGTTTAATTGCAAGAG
Source organism: Nesoenas mayeri (assembly GCF_963082525.1). NCBI lineage: Eukaryota > Metazoa > Chordata > Aves > Columbiformes > Columbidae > Nesoenas > Nesoenas mayeri. Next base: position 2,131,509 of record NC_137555.1, on the reverse strand, counting down.
AATTTGTTAGGCAGGAAATGATACCACAATAATTACCAGGATGCTTGAAATGAGTCGAGGGCAATTTGGTCTTTTATTGCAGAGCTGAAGGGCCCCCCCATTGGATTCTCAGGTTTGCGCAGAAACTGCTGGTAATCTTGCACATACGTGTAAAAACTGCATCAAACTCTTAGTTTGCAAGTCTTATTCCTGTAGCATAGTCCAAACTACATGGCCTTCTTCTTTCTAGCCACTTAATGACATTGAAAGCAAATTAATACTGTTGCAGATGCTTTTTCGGTGTAAAGACTTGCTGCAGTTGAATGGGAATACCGTGCAATGAAAGGGGAGGTGTCTGCAATGAAAGGGGAGGTGGAAAAACCTCCAATTATCTTCATCATTTCCTGGAGAAGCTGGTAGTGAGCACAAACAAAACCACGAGATACAAAAGGGGGAAAAAATGACCCATCCAGACAGCACATGTATCCAAAACACCTCAGGCTTTCAGCTCAGAGGTAACGCCATAAACAAACATTCAAAGAGGAGACCAGAGCCAGCAGGATGTGACACGGGAACAGGGTTTCCATCCGAAACGCGGTTGAAACTCTGTGGGTTCCCGTGCACTCTGAGCTGCCGTTAGCACCGTGTTCAGCAGCTGTTGGGCTGGAGCCGCCAACAGGTGCAGCGCTGGGCACGAGCTTTGGGATGAAAAGGTCCATTATGAGCGTTGGTGACATTATACCGTGCGATCACATCCACGGGCAGGTGGCAGAGAGATCGTGTCGGGTCATATTTATGTCATTCTAATCCTCCTTCCAACAGAGACCGCAATATGAATATTTTAGCGTCTGACCAGGCTTTAAAATTCCATCAGCCAAGTTATTTCTTCTCTTTAAAATAAAGCATCCGATGTGTGTTTACAGGGAAGTCTGATCGAAGGAGAAGCCAGACGGAAGATTTAAACCCACAAAGCCAAATGGAACAATGGACCAAGAATACAATTTCAGAGCTACGTTAAAATCAACTCCTTTGCTTAGATGGCGCTATGTGCATAACTGCTCTGAAGTCACATTTAAGTAGCAGAGCATAATTGTGTAGATTATTAGCTTGTATGTAAAAGCGACAGGGACTTGGCAGCGCCGAGTCTGCTCTGTGTCCTGCAATGAAAAATGTGGCTTAAAAGCTTTTGTTTCAGTTGTACAGACAACGCGTGGACAGAGGCACCGTCCGATCTCATTGCTCTCTGGATAAAACTCGATATGACTTTGTTAAAAACCACGAATAAACTTACTGTTCGGGTGTCATTCCACTTGCGCTCCGGTAGTCCATGTATGAAAGACTTTTATGTGCTCGTGTTTTACCGGTTCACTCATAAAAACTACATTTATTTTAAAAAGGTATTTACAAACTTTACAATAGTTAATACATTAAACAAAAAAAAAGACCATGAAAATTTATACACCTTTGCTTTACAGACTTAGTGAATCATATGGCATTTACCCAGAGAGATGCAGACTCCCTTTCCAAAGCTTAACTCCTGCTCTTTCTTCAGAGCCACTTTAAAAGCTGCATTTTTGGCTGATTCAGTTGCAGAGGACTAAAAGAAAGAGAAAAAAAGGTATTTGCAGTCTGCAGAGCTGGGGTTTATACTAAACCGTCACATCCAGGAGCTCGAAACACTCACAAAACCACGTTACACAACATCCAGATTCTCCTGAATTCAAGACAAATGTCTCCCAAGCTCTATCATGTCACAGAACCTTTAAAACACCAAAAATGACACCGATTAACAGCATGCATGCTTGGGCTGGATTTCAGAGCTGCTGAGGACTTACACCTCCAGTTAAAACACACACAAACTCGCTCTGGTCCACTAGAACATTTGGTCTGTGACAGTAAATAAGGTAGAGAAGTTCTTAATCAAAAGAAATAAGTGAAAGAAGGTAGCAGTAGCAAGTCAGGAATGTTTTCACTATTAAAAGAACCCTACAGTTAAATTAGAGACGTCTTATACTTCTTATTTCCATTTACAATTACAAAAATAAATAAGGAGAGAAAATCTGAGCCGTTCCCACAAGTCTAACTCACTGTTCATGTGTGGAGCAGACACTGGGCTGCACAGTGGGAAGGTTATTGATGCAGGTCCTGCATATACATGACGGTATTTTGTGGCACTGCAGATCACAGAGCTGTTCTCCCTGGAATCGGTGTCCTTTCCTAATCCAATAATCCACTGCAATGGAAAGCTGTCTGCTCCCCTCTTCCCCTGCTGTGGATTAGAGCCTGCAACATTTTTAAAGGAATTTATCACAGCATGATAAATTTTAATTAAAAGCTCCAGAAAACAAGTGTTGAGCATATTTCTCCAAATAATAATAAAAAAAACCAAAATCCTCTAAGACTTGAAATTTAAAACTGGCTTTGAACAGCACGGCTATGAAATAGGATTAGGTTTTGTCTTCTCTGCAGACTGGATATGTAGCTTTGAGATTGTTTTATTCAAAACCATGAGCTGTTTGCTTTAATTTCTGGTACACAGAGACAACATCATTATGGACAGTTCTCCTACCCTCATTTATAGCCCTCCAGTCCAAAAGCCATTAGGATACATTTCCAACAGCACCTAATTAACATGGAACGATGACCCTCACTTTGAAAACAAAGCAGTGAGGCTTTAAATTGCCTCTGAAAATTAAGTCTCAGAACTTAAGCATTGTAGCAAAAGGCAGAACACTAAAAAAGAATGAGGGACCTGGTGGGATTTCTCATAAGAGTGTGGGCACTTAATTCCACTTAATTAAAATCAGTCAGGCCCCGTGCTTATTCACACACTTAAATGCCCAAGTGCCTTTAAAAATCTGACACTTAGAAGACAACGTTTTTCTAAAACTGGCACAAAGGCCTAAATCATTTAGGCACAGCACAGAAATTCCGCCTTGTACCTCTAGGCAAACTGTGCTGACTTGTATCAGCTAAGAACAGAACCACAGCCAGTAATGTGTTTAAGAAAACCAAATGCCTATTTGTGAGTTAGTTCACCAAAAGGCAAGAAGGGAGAAGAGTTTACAGCACTCTGGACTCTAGAACTAAAATAACACTAAGAAAGAAAAAATCTCCCAGTTCTGACCCCTTTTCTGGCATAGCAACTTTTCATATATATTCCTAATGCTGGCAGCTGCATGATCCAAGGAAGGAAAGGAGAGAAGAGGATAATTAACCACTTGCATGCTAAGTACTCTGTTCATAAATCCAGCCTATAAAACTGCAAGAATGGCAGTCGGAACCATGTCTCCCCAAGTTAAAGAGCATTATGCAAAGGGTCATTAAAGATCAGCTGAAAAATCCTTCCTGTGGTCAGATTTGTAGGGAATAGTTCCCTCCTCCAGGAAAAAAAACAACCAACTTTTGCATGTACAAGGTCCGGCTATGAGTTTAAGCTACGAAAGCAGATCAAAAAGGTAGGGAAATGAAACTAAAGAATCACTTGGAACCAAAACACCCAAACGTGACAGGTAGTTTGTTACCCTCTACACACAAACCATCACCTGGGATTCCAGCAGAGTCTCCTGACTTACCAAAGGAGTGAAAAGCAAAGCTGCTCTGAAAGGAAATGCACCTAAGAACGAGAAAACGGGCAGATGTAGAGCGGGGAAAGGCACTGAATTCACAATAGGTGGTGTTAACACGTCCTGCTCTCCAACCCAGACCACATCCTGCTGTTCTGCCTACAGCAAAATTCTCACCGAAGACAGAAAGTTCTCACTCAAGTGAAGAGTTTCAGAGGATCCTTTGGTTGGCTTGTGCAGCAGAAGGAAGACAACGGCTGCAAGAAGAGCAAGAATGGACAAAAAATGAAAGACGAGAAAACCCTTGTGGTTTTCAAGTCAAGCAGCATCCACATCCAAGAACATCATGTGGAGCTGACACGTCCACAAAGGTTTCAGAGATTTCCCCTGAGAAGGAAACGGCCCCGAAGACGGTTGTATGTACGCTATAGCAAACCCAACCGGGGATGTATGTGATGTGACTGCAGCTTCCAAAACGCTTCCAACCTGCTTTGTGATGTGAATCCAATGTGACCCTTTGTGGAAAGCAAGCTGGTTGGGAGCAGCAAAGCACATCCAGCTTCTGCAGGTTTCTTTGGGAGTCACGCTGAAGGCAAAGAATGTGTAGGAGCAAAAGAAAGGACTAGTTCAGACTGAACAAAGCAAAAAACCCAAACAAAAACATGATCATTTTTGCAGTAAGGTAATAAAAGCCATTTAAGTCATGTGAGCAGAATTATGGTGTCGTAGCCTGCAAAGAAACAACAGGATTTGTATTTACTACTGTGAGCAACATCCTCAGCAGCATTTTTAGTGTCTTCTACCAGACCAGCAGAAGCTAAATGACAACTATAGGTAACAAGCAAAATTATTTCCTGGAAGACAGAGCCCACGACAGCCTCTTCATCAATGCTGATGATAAATAAACAGGCCACAAGCTGTAACCGAGCAGCTAAAGTTTTGTATCATTTCAGAAATGAACTTGGATCCAACTTCCTCAGCTGGTCCCTCTTCATGATGAGTTTAAAAAACCTCGAACCTTCCAAAAAGTTTGAATCTGAACTTTGCAAACTCCCACATTTCCCAAGTTCCACAGTAAAACAGAGTGAATGTTTTCTCTGGAAAATATCAGTGAAAAGTAACAGCCCCGACACAAGCTGTGTATTCTATAAACAGGTGAGTTACACTGCAGCAGGCTGGAGTAATCCAAGCCACAGGAAAGCAGATGGTTAATTGTCAGGTCTTCCACATGCATCCCAGATCTAAATGGCTCCTTGAAGTCTGGTGGCTGTTAAAAACCTGTTAATAGATGGAGGGAGGCTATAAAACAAAGTGCAAGTGCTGCCACAAATGGCTGCAGGGAGAAAAAGAGGATGAGAAATAACTATATTTGTGTGAATTTGCCCAGCCTAAGTAAAGGTCACGGTAACTATGAGATTTGTTCCTGAGGTCAGGATGTATAACGAGTTTTCCACCCTCTCCAAGTTGCTGGTACCAGTACAGTGTTGGTATCAACGCAGCCTCTACTCAGCTATTCACAGGAGAGAAGCAACTTTTTCCACCCTACTAAAAAGCACGAAGGTGAAATATTCTACCAAGCCCTGGACACAAGCACAAACCAAGCAGGTAACATAATTCAGGGAGGAATATCAACTGCTCTCCAGTGTTAAAACCAGAACCAACAGTGAAATTATGACAAAGCACCGGTGAACCTAAACTCTCCATTGGGAGTGAGCAACTGCCGCTCCTTAAGCAGAAACGGGATGAGGCACAATGTCTTCATCTTAAATACATATGATGACTAGCGGGAGAAAAAGACTTCTTATTCTGCTAACGATGCTCAGGTCTGTGCCTGCAATCAAGAACCTTAGGAGGCTGCACATCACACACCAGCTCCTGAGATGTCACTTGACAATTCAGGAATGGGTGTGATCTGCTTCACTTCATGCAAACAGGGGCAGGAGGAGGGATCGGTGCAGAAGCACAGCTGTAAAACTGTACGGGATTCATGTGAAAACACTATAGGACATCTCACCGTGGCGTGGCTTACCTTGTTTCAAACAGTGGGGTAAATCACTTACAAATGACAGCTTTACGCTAGGAACGAGCTGCTGAAATTGCAACAGTGGGGAAAAAAACTCTGGACAGACAAGACTAAAATAGACAAGAATTCCAGTAGGGCGACTTCTCCTGCTACGTGATTAGTGTTTCAGTACCAGAAAGTAAACCAGAGGTTGGGAATACAGTCAAAATATCAGTTCCTTTTGGTAGTTCCCAATGAAAACTCCAAGGGGAGGGAATGGAATGGCAGGCGAGATCAACAGTCTTTAGGGTCAGGGAGGCCCAGCATGTCGGTACAAAGGAAGCGGTGATTTCGGCCCAGGCACTTGCTGCGACCCCAGCAGTGCCGATCCTCACTGCACTCCTTGCTCTGAAGAGACAACGCTGGATTTCCTGGTTTTCGGGGGCGGAGGGGGAGGTTTGGCTTCACGTCTGCTGGGTAGTGGTGGAGCAACCTGAGCAGATCAAACGAAAACACACAGGAAAATAAAGCATTACTGGCAAGTCAAGACATTTTGCTTTGCCAAGCAAGAAATCCAAAAGGTCCCGCACTACTCGATGTTCCCCTCAGGACAAAATCTTTGAATTCGGCCTCTCAGTGCTACATGCAATTGATGGGGCAACAAGGACAGATCCCCAAGGGATAACAGACATGTTTTAATTGCTAGAACACGCTTTAGGTGCAGATATACTTGAGTTGTTTGTGACCTGCAGCATGACTTGCAGTCAGAGCCATTTGTCCCTCTGTCCCACCTTCTGTTTATCAGTAAAATGGCAACAAACCCATTTCCCCCAAAGTTTCAAAACTCAACTGTTTTCCTCTTGGTGAGTGGCACCAAGTAGAGGTCAAAAGGATGTAAAATGCTTCCAAATCAGAGTGGTACAACCAACAACAAAACAGCAGCAAGTGCAGTTCTACTAAAGCAATCGCAGCCTTCCTGCCCAGCACGGGGGCGCGTAGGATGTTTTATTCTTGCAGAGAATTGCACCAGTGGGTTCTCTGTTTGTTTTCAGGGTCATCCCCAGAAACAAATGAGATGCGAAAGGCCAGATGAACAAGAAGGTTGTGTGGCTCACCACTTGCTTCCCCAAAACCGCCAGCATTTCGGGACTCTTTTAAGTGAAGGAGAGAGTCAGCTTGACAACAACAGAGCAACAAAGCCCTTCAGAAAATACTTTTACAATCTCTCTTTACAGCCCTTCCAATCCTCCTCACTTGGCCGCAAGCCAAGGTCAATGCTGCAAGCCAGGACATGTTAGTAATTAGTTTTCTTACAAGGCTCAAGGGAAGGAGGCTCTTTCATTAATCCTCTCCAAGCAGTGACTCCCACAGCATCCCCAGCGCTGGCCCATCGCCACCGCGCCCCTCACCTATAGCGGCTATACTGCCCCTTTCAGAAGCACAACTCTGACCAAACCAAGGGCAAAGCACAAAACCTCCCATTTATTCCACGCTCCAAGTGTCGTATCTCTAACAAAATCAAGCGATCAGCTGTTCTGTTGTCTTCCCGTAACGTATTTTAAGCGCGGTCATTCTTTACATTCTTTTTGGTCAAATTCCAGTTCATCTCACTGAGTACTCCACAAATCCCCTTTGCAAACTGGGCTGGGGAAGATATCCATCCCTTTCCCTGTTAGAAAAGTATGTGGTCTGTCCTGTGCATTGGTAGCAGTTACAGTCTCACATCAGAATCACCTACACCTGGGCAGACAAAATGGTTCTGACACAATGACCAGAGTGTTTGCACGTTAAGTACCTGCAAGCTGCTTGGAATCCCACAGTATAAGAGAAATGCTAGCGAAACAGCATTAAAGTGACAATTTGATGTTCCTAGAAGGAAACCAACATTCATAATTTCTGAAAACGTGAATTTTTCCCCTTCTTTTTCAGGACCGGATTACCGTGCTGCTTTACACTGATCATGTTTTGGAAACTTTGCAATCATTGTGCTTGTCTGTTTTCCAGATATCTTCCCACCCCACACACACTTCGCCCGACCGAGGCCAACGCAACTCCCACTTGAAAAAGAAAGGGGGGGACACTTCATTTGATAATTTGATAGCCTTCTCTTCAAGCAAAACACTTCTCTTATTCTTCTGTGGTTTCACGGAGCGAACCACTAAAATGATTAGACAAGTTTCAAGTTGCGCCACCCTAGAAGCAGCTTGGAAAATTCCACCGGTGTCTCTTTCTCAAAAGCTGCTTTCCAAGCCCACGTCAGCTCTCATTTCCTCACCTCCACCGAGTTCCGCGGGTTGCTGTTCTCGTAGGGTTTGCTTTTGGGTGGAGGTGGCGGGGGGGTGCTCTGTAAGCTACCAGCTGCCAATCCATCGGCTTGCAAGGAGGGAAAACCTACAAGCAACAACAGTAAGAAACGACGTTAAAATAGAAGGCAAAGGAACAGGAAATTGGGTTGACTATGTAGAATTTCAAGGGAGATCCATTTAACGCCTTGTGCTTCCGATCTGCTAAGCGTTCTCTGCTTTAGCAGCGAAACCTGGATGGATATGTCAGAGTAGAGTCACAGTTGTATCTCCCTGAGGTTCAGAATGCCCAGAAGAACTCCATCTTCAGCAACTGAATCTAAGCTTATGTGAAAAACGCATGCCTGAGAGAGCAGAAAATGGAATCCATTAGCACATCTGCAACGTGCACTGGGGTTTCCTTTCAGCCTGGGCCTCAACCTGAGAATTCACTTTGATTTTAACTCCAGTTGATGGAGTAGATAAGCACCCAAACTTCAGAAGGATTCTTGGGAAGCTGCCCTGCTACGAGTGTCAATTAAAACCGCTTGCTGAGTACAAGAGTGAGGTTTCACATTCCTTGCACACATCCTTCTTCATTTAGTATTCCTGCATTTGTTTGTGTTTCTGGTTGTCTCCCCAGCCCGATGTGTGTTTTTTGGTTCTAATCCTCTCTCAATAGCTTTATGCTAGTTCAGTTCATTATCTACGCCAGATTCTGAATTTATACCCAGGTAAGAGGAAGGACAGTCAGGTCCTACATATGAACATTTGTTCCTTTAAAAAAGGAGCAGCAGAGTGAGAAACGCGATGGCAAGGAAGACGTCAGCACTGACACTACAATTGTATTTCTACCTTAGCCATATTTATCTGCTGCTCCAGAATTAACTACAGAGCTTACTGGATACGCAAGGAAGGTAACTGCACAAGTTACTGATTTTGCTAATTCTTCAAGATCAATTCCGTCTCTTTCAGGTGTGACATCTATTAGCTGAGTTTCCAAGCTGCAGAGCAACTTCTAAAACCTTCTGTCACGTGGTGGTAGTTATTGTTCATTAATTAACAAAGCCTTCAAGGCTTGCCCAGGCAATTTAGCCATAGGGCTGATCACAAACCCAATGCTGGATTGACCATGCAGTGAGTTCACGGGGGATATTCCTCTAGTATGTGCTGTCACCACCTGATCCGAGGCATTTCCAAGTATCCACCTTGATTGCATGTGCTGTTCACCCTGAGGTTTAACATCCCTTCCCACAAGTCAATACGGGAGAAAACACGAAAGGAACTGGAAAAGATAAAAACTCTTCTCTGGAATTCATCTGATACACTTATTTTAACAAGCGATACGTAAGTCGCAAGTATGATCTTGGGTAACGCTGCCAAATTCTGTTACCTGCCAAAAACTTCTACAAACATTAACAGCCCAGAGTCACTTTCTGTGAGCTACTTCAGAGCAGTTCCCCCTCTAGCAAATACACAGTAATTCCTACTACTGCACATCCTGCCCTGAAGGATGCAGCAACTGCTCCCCAATAAAACTTACTTTGAGTTCGTGGTGTTTTGGGAGTGATGGGCGGCGGGCTGCGAGGTGCTGCCTGCTGGAGCGAGGAACCCTGGAGCAAAGTCAGTCTGTTGTCTCCTAATTGAAGACTCTTTGGTCTCTGTGCTTTTCCTGACAAGCCCTGGTTGAAATAAGGAGCAAAGAAAACCTTTAGAAGTCAGTAAGGATGCTCCACGCGTATCAGATAATCGGACCCGTCACAAAGGCATCGACACGCTCCAGAAAAGTTGCGTTCAGGTGAAACACAAGAGTGAAACCACAGCACCAACTAAGCTGTGTCTAAATACCCTGTGCTCCTGTGATACATTCAGTTTTCTGTGAGACCTTACCAACTAGAGCACCAACAGTAAACTGTTTTTAACAACCTTAGTGTATTAACTAAGAAGGGAAGGCACCAGGCTGAAAAACGGGTGCATCTGACTAGAGTTCTATGAACAAATGTGGGAGTGGGACAATAAGTCTTTCCAAGAAGGTAAAAAGATTGAATTCTCGGTGCAATCAGGAGTGCTAGTGCCACCCAGCTCTTTAGGGCTGTGAAACAAGCCTACTTCAGGCTTTACAGAGCAAATCTCCTGCATTTGGGACTTGAGAGATGTTTTTCCAGTTCCTGACACAGTGTCACGTGTGTCCTTCTCTGCTCTTCACTCAAATCATGAGGCCACCCGAATATGGGTGAGTCTGGTGCATGAATACGACGCTCCTTCTACATAGCAGTTTATTGCTTTACAGAGCAGATTGTCACTTACATGTGTAATTAGAACGACTGAGCTCTTTCAGAGATCAATTCTCCACCATCAAGCAGCTCAGTATTTCTCCCTGTGCTGAAGGGAGCACACGTTGGCGCACAGTGAATATTAAACTCCATGACATGTAAAAGTGCAGGACGTACAGCCAGGCTTTGGTTCCCTCTGGCTTTCCAGCTCCCAAGCAGCTCAGTGAAGAGCCGCATAACATCAGTCTGTCCAATTCCTGTGCTGGACACTGCAGATCAGCTATAAAAACCAGCTCTTTCCGTACTGCGCAATGTTCTTAAGCATGAATATAACCCTTAACTGGGGGGAGAAGGGAAGGTGGGTGTTCTGGTTTGCATCTCCGAGCTCTCTGCAATGCAAAGTCTTGGACAGGCGTGCCTTAGTGTCCTAGTGAACACTATATAAATGGGCTCCATCCCAGAGCTTTTCTCTCTAGTTTTACTTAATAAAGTGATCAGCAGCTGACAGCACAGTTTGTGGGTTAAACTCATTTAATTCTATAGCAGCTTTTCCAGAGGCAGAAGGCCAGGCCTCCTGAACCGCTAATATTTACAACCCCAGGTTTTCCTGTCAATACCAAATGACATGATTCTAGAGCCACGGTTCCCTTTTATAAATATTCTGCAGACTCCGAGTGCTGGCAGCGTCACTCAGATTTGATGAGAATTCCTGAATATGTAGCAGCATAGCCTGTTCCTGCCAGATTCAGTCAAGATCTTGGGAGGGAAAGGGAAATAGAAGAATTCATGTTTTCTCACTATTTACACAGCCTATGTTAAGTCAAATTAGCTTCACCGAGCCACCCGCTTAAATACTCAGATGCCTAATTCTCGCATACTATGGCAGTTCAACAGTCTTCGCATAAATCCAAGGTCACACAACTCTGCTTTTGAGCTGAAACTTACCCGTTTCTATCAGGCAATCATTCTGAATCCTACTGTCAATCTGAATGGCTGTCTCCAATACATTCCTCATTACAACACTCCTGTGCGGGTATAAATTCTCTTGTATCCCTCCTTTGCAAATAACGTACTCAAGGAGCAAACCCTCCTGTCCTCAAGCAGGAGGTCTGGAGCAGAGCACACACTGGAAGAAGCAGTTTTTCTAAGTCCCAAACTGGTGACCTAACTACCAGACCATCTCTTTTCAGCTCGCCAATCACTCACACTGATCTTCACCTTGCAGTACATTTGATTTGTGCAGTGATGCTGAGTGATAGCAGCTGAACATCTGGCTGGCCAGCTGGATTTTTGAGCGGGCGAGCAGTATCTGGTTGCTCCAACAAAAACAGAACAATTCTGCACGGTGCAGAGTGCATCACGCAGTCCTCTGCTCCCGGGAGAAATGAGGGCACTGAGCACCTAGATGATACATTAGCGCCTCATGCTTCCAGTTTGGACCTTAAACCAAACTGCCGTTCAGCTTGTGACACAAGTTTTCCAAATAAATAAAGCAAGAATTACCCAGATGACCAAGGCTTTTGGTATTTGAACCCCTCCCACTATTTAATGATGTTCCCAATGACAAGCATGGCTGAAAGCAATGGAAACACTAAAATCTCCTGCTGTGGATTTTATTATTGCTATTATGATGATTATTTTTACCATTTTGGAGGTCAGTTCTGTTTCTGGCTCTTTCTCCACGATAACCTGAGACTTGCTAATACTCCAGTCCTTCCGTTTGAGTTTGCTAATCCGGTTATCGCCATCATCTTTCACGGGCAGCTCCTCAGCTCGGGAAGCTGTTGATATTCTTCTCTCCAAGAGAGGCTCCAGAACAGATCTGTGGTCCACACTGAAAGAGTGAAAAAACCATGAAATGTTAGTCCATCAGACAGTTGTCTGTTAAAAAGCTGCGATCTCTTAGTCTGCATAACAGGTTATTGGGAAAAACTGAGTTATGAGCTTAGAACTCTCAGTGAGATTTGTGCTCCTATTTTACCCCAGCAATTTGGAGTTTTATGCCTTGTAAGATAAGCGTGATCTACTTTGAGGGAGCTAGACCTGCATGTTATGCGGAACTCTGCTCTGTGACCCTGAGCAAGTCACCCAGACTCCCTGGTGATCACTGATGTAAACTGGAAACGTTTCCATGTGCGGCAGCTCCTTTTAATGCTGCGTACACAGCTGCAAAGAGGTAGGTGGAACAAGTACCATATGAATATGCACCTCTTCGCGAACCACATCAAACTAAATCGCCTTGTAGCATCTTACACCTCTGTTTCCCAGCACTCCTGGGGATCAGCAATAGTGCACATCTGAAATACATTGCCTCCATCGCTCCCCAGCATCGTGGAGACAACTGGGACTCCAGAGAGAGTCGAGGATTCAATTCCCAGAACTCTCCTTAGCTATGCTCCAAACTCTGTCTGTAAAATGGCAAAACAACATTGGCCTCCTTTTAAAGTTTTAAATGTGTAGCTACTACTATCGTGCATGGAATAAATCTTCATTTTAAGAGTAACTAATTTTCTCAAAGTCATATCCCTGCTCTCGTAAATCACATGTAAAGGTCGATTACTAACCCATCGGAACCCGGTCTGGAGGAAGCGCTATCAGATGATGTGGAAGATGTGGAGATGACCGAAGACGCCACAGAGGTGACGGAGAGACGTCTCAGCATGGAAGACATGATGTAGGGCAGCACGACAGAGCCGGACCTGCTCGGTTTCCTCTCGGTGAGGGAGGGAGGCTGCACATAAACACGCTTGTGAACAACCACGTAACACCAACTCACAAGTGGGAAAGAGGAGAGGTGCGTTTCTTTAAGGAAAAAACCTAAACAAGCAGGGGCACTTACCAAAGTTATCACACCATACTGCTTCTCCACCTTCTTCTTGAGCTCCTTAAAACAGGCTGTCAGTCTGTCGTGCAGAGGCTTCAGCTGCTCCGTCAGCTTCTCACCGTGGATCCTGATCCCTTCTGCCAACAACGGCATCTGATAGGAGGAACAAAATTAAGCTACAAAAGGACAGATCAGCTCTCTTATTCCAGGAAGGAGGGTTTTTATGCATGTTACACATCTCAGATGCACTCAAGGGACTTAAATCAATGTGGCTGAAGTTTGCATAGGCAAAAAAAGCAATGGTACAGTAAGGAAGTTCATCTACTGACACAACTTGTGACACTGTAGTAACCTGTTTGAGCTCCATGTGTTCAAGAAAACAAACCCTTTCCCCATCCATGCCTATGGCTTCCATTTCACCACTCAAATTCCATATTCCGCTTTGGAAAACAGAGCGTGTTAAATGTCAGTGTCACTTCTTAGCCCCAATGCTGTGTGACTGTGAGGAAGCTTTAACCGGGCTCTGCTGTGCGGAAATATGTAAAAACTGGTCTGCAGGAACGCAATTTGAATTACAAGAAAACAGGGCAATTTTTCACTCCTCTGCAGGTCAAAACAAACACGTTTCAATGGTCAGAGTGACAAAACATCAGGCCTGATGATTTCATGAGAAGGGAACAGATATGTTGTTACTGCTGAGGGAAAAAATAATCTATCCCACATTGGCAATTATTTCAGAATAACATTTCAGAGCAACCCAAAGCACATGGAACATTCTAGGCCGCAATTTTACAATACAGCAGTTTCCTTAAAATAAAAAACCAACTGTGCACATATCCAGATTGTCCTTACAGCATTTACCTGCATTATCTCTGCAAAACAACAATGGTGGAAAAACCATCTGCACTCACACTGTGCTTCCCAGTCTTTCCCAGTACGATACCTGTAGAGCTATTAGTTGCTTAAGCAGTTCAATTTTATCTTGATCTTCAGGATGTTCTTGAAGATATTTCTCTGTGAAAAAGGCCTGAAAGCAAAGAGAAAAGATGATATAGACACTATGCTGCTTTCACAGCAGAGTGAAAGATCCCCGTGAATCAATTGGCGTTATTCCTCATAGCAAAGTTTGGTTTTGATAACTTCCTGCTGTAAAGCTGAGGGACAACCAACCATTTGTTGAGAACAGGGAAGAAAAGATACTGAAAACAGAATTCCTCCTTTCTAAGGGTTTTCTTCAATTCCAGTTCCCTTCTCATAAACCAGCACTGATCTGAATAACCAAGGTTCTATTACTTGTCACTCAAATGGGAGTTTTAGATCCAGCCTTTGAGTTCTCACCTAAAAAAGCCTCATTTTTAGCACTCGGCGCCCTCCGGTACAGGACACGCAAACAGCCTCAGCTGCACAAGGCGAAGAGGGGGAACATCTGCCCGTGCTCACCTTAAACGCCACCATTTAAGCCCGTAAGTCCAACACTCTCACCTGGGGCTCGTTATGCAGATTCAGTAGAAATAAAGACTGCGCTGAGAGTTTGGCTCCGCTTGATTCAACAAAGCACCTTCAGTCTACACTTGTTACGCGTTTACCTTTCACCAGCAGAATCTGGTATCGGTTTAAAGTTGAACAAACACAAGAATACTTTCCTGGAGTGAAGACTTAAAACGGTGCCAATTCACATTATGTGCTGCGGCGCGTTGCACTGAAACGTATCACAACGAAGAATTTCGTTTTTCTTTTTCCTAGATAAAATCCCTAATAATTTTTCATTTGGTTTTAAAACGCGTCTCTGATCTATTTCAGCCTCTGCGTGTATTTTTTGATTTCTGGACTGTATGTACAAGTGTTTATAGGCCTAGTGGTACAAGTCTGAAATAGGCTGATGTCAAGAGGAGGTGAGCTTGTGAAACAACTGCCGGGTATGTCCCAGAAGATTTTTCTTGAAAGTGTTTAATTATTGCAAGAAGAAAAGCGCATGTTAAAAACACAGACTTTGGCTTTTGGCTACAATGAAACAATTAAAGCTCAAGTTTTTAGCCGCCCACAAAAGCCAAATGTTCTGTACCGATCTTCAGTTGAAATAGGAAAATATGAACCAGAAATGAGTATTTCCAGATGTGGTTACAGACACTTTGTGTTTCCTAGTTTTAACTGCTTTCCCACTTTCGTAATTCTAAACTTTATGTCAACCTTAATTCATAAAATGGGAGGATTTAGGGCCAAATTCAGCCCTGGCAAAGCATGCGACTCCTCTGGAATCAGCAGAGTTAGACCCCAGATATATCAGACCCTCTCCCATTTAACTTCTGCACTTCATTTCATGTGACTGGAACACATCTGAGAAGAATTAAATGTGTTTTAACACCATCCACTCAGTTTATAGAAATGAGCAATATATTTTGTGCTGGCAATACCATCATTGGATACTTGGAATAAACAGCTCAAGTTAAACATCACAAAAAAAGAACATACACTGTTCAGCTGAAGTCAACTGAATAAACCTGGATAGGAAACACTGCTTTTTTTCCTGAAATACACGCTCTTTGCTGCAAGACTGCAAAGACAGATTATCTGCTGGAGAGAAATCCTCATTTCCTTACCATTCTCTATGAATACAAGGGATAAAATATTAGATCTTTTGCTTTTCTTCATTACTTGCATCATTCACTGGCCTGACCAAGCACCTCAATGCCCTCATGAGGCAGGATCATGTTATTATCGCCGCTGTAAATGAGGCCTCAAAGAGACGCATCACTCATCACTGTGGCAACGTACAGCACTAAACTGAACACTAAACCACCTTCCAGTCTAGGGGAAATCTCTTATCTGTGTTCTTTTCTCCTCTGAGTTCTGAACAGATACAGCTACAGAAGGAGGAACAGCCAAAAACTGAATTTCAGTGCCCCCTTTTTCAATCCAGGTCTTGGATACTGCAGAGGTCAACAGATTGAGCTACAGAGAAATGAGAAAAGACCTTCTCATAGTTGGTGTATCCGCCCATGACCGCTGGGTCCACAATGCCACTGAGGAGCATCGAGAGAGGATGGACGGGCAGGCTCCGGTCCCAGCTGTGCTGCTGGACGATGTTGCTGATTTTCTCATTCGTTAGCTCCATCGTTTCGATGGCGTTTTCCAAGGGGCTGATCTCTTCCTGGATGACAAGAAGAAACAGAATAAATCCTCACACACCTCCACTGAATATGGAGTATTATAACTCCTCCGCTATGAATGGCAGCCCAATGGTTTCCAGCAGGGGATTTTGGACCCCTGTGCTAACTATCTTGCCATTCGGAGATGAAATCAGGAATGATCTCACACCTCAACCTGAAGGAACAACAATTTGGGACTTTGCTGCTGACTGTGGGGTACGTTACAGAAATAACCCCCGTCCCAAGCATCATATAGTCAATGCAGAACTTCACTGCCTTGCGTGGAGTTGTCTGCAGAACAGCATGTGAGAATACAAGCACAACAAAGAAGATACACGTTTGCTTTTATCCAAAGCAGAAGTTACTGGTGTGGAACATCCACCAGTGGAAGGATGTTCTAACTGATTCAAGAGTCTTGACTCACCAAGAGATTGGAGGGGATGAGACTCAGCCCACATGCAGAACTCACCGTTGTGATCTGTTTGACTTCAAACCACTTGAGGATGCCAGGAAATGAATAGGCTGTCGTGTAGGTTGTCCTTTCTATCCACATATTCTAGTTAGAGAAGGAAAAAATTCCAAGATGTAAAGAAAATATTGGTCTTGCGATTCAGTTCTCGTCTGCAGTACAGCACGGAACCAGCTTTCCAGCACGGAACCAGCTTTCCAGAACAAGCTGGCATGACTTACACAATGAACTTCACCTTCACTAACTGGGATGGAACCCAGTGTTTCTGGCAACAAACACCACCTGTACTATTTAAATGGTATCTTACATTTTAATAGAAAAACTCCATTGCAACAGGTAAAGGAAAAAAAGTGTGAAGGTGTTGCTTAAAGTGCTACCAACAAAATACATAAGTGCATAGAACCATTTTGTCACAGCACAGCCATCTGGCATCAACAGCAAAGGACTCACAGCAAACTCGTTGTCTGGATCTTTTTCTCCTTTCCTGATGGGCCGGGAGTGTGTGAACTGCTGCACCTCGTTTGCTCTGTAGTAGCTAGAAAGAAGCAGAGGAAATGGGGAGTTTTCTCATGTCTCATCCTCCTTACATAAATGTTCCTGTTTCCTCTTAAAACAACCACGTTTAAACCAGATTATGAAACAAATTTACACAAAACACAAAGGCACTGCACCTTGTGCCCAGGCTAGATGAGAAAAATACAGAGGAAATGGTGAGGGAAAAGGAAAAGCAATTACTTTAAGATCTGTTCAGGAACAGGTTTATCTTTATAATTAGGCGGCAGGTTCATCACAGGCTTCACAATGAAGCACTGCACATCTGAGCAGCTGCGGTTAAGGATGAAAAACTATGGATCCTTTTGAGAAAACAGGAGAGGGAGAGAAATACCCTTCCTGTTTTCACCAGGCTTCTCAAAAATCCCCCATGCTTGTCATGTTTGAAGAAAAATACTTAGTAGTTCATCAACAATCACTGTACTGGAGGCTTTACAGGAGTAAAAACCTGTATGGAAAAGTAAAGCATAAACAATTTGATCTACACGTATAGATTATTTCTGTGAATCACTCGCCAACGGCACTCTGAAGAGGGAATGTTTTACTCGTGGGTAGGGCAGCCCCTTACATCCTTTATTTCACCAAGGGTAGTTCTAACAGTATTTTGAAAGCAAATCCAAGGTCGTCCTGCCCGAGCTGAAGAGCCAACTGGATACCAGCCAAATCCGAGCCCCAAACCGCATACCCACAGTAGATCAAGCACTGAGCCCAAGCTAATATATTCTTGCTCTCAGGAGAGCTTATTAGCTTGGGCTTCACGCCATGCTAAGCACGCTGCACAGCTTCGAGTTCAGAACTGGGGGAAGATGAGCCCGTTTAATGGTGTAGGCATCCCCGAGACGGTGTGCAGCTCAATTAATATCTCCAGTACACTATTAAGAAAAAAAAAACAAAGGAAGAACAAGCCATTTTATCATAAACAGATTCTAAGTAAAAAATAAAACCAAGCAAAACCAAACCCTGAATCAACGGAGGCTAAAAAAGCACAAAATTAAAACAAACTATAGAACCATCAACCCTGCCTAATACAACAGTGATCTGGGCACTCAAACTCATCTTTTCCGAAGGTGTTTGTAAGAGTCCGAGAAGAACCTGTACCAAATCCAAGCAATGCAGCTGCTCCCCTTTATAATGGGGCTATGCCAAGGACCCGGAACCAAACACCCCCAAACTCTTGGAAGAGTTCAGATCTGGATCCAAATTCTGCAGTTCAGGTTCATCTTGAGCCAAAACCGTTAGAACAAACACAAACAGATGCAAAGGAAGTAGCTGAAACAAAGCAGCAATAGAAGAGGCATTTTTTGATACCAAGTTTGGTCTTGAATGAATTTTAATTTCCTATGTGGATTTAGTGCTTGGCAGGATTATTGCAAGGGAAGCATCTGGTTTCACTGCTTGAGTTGTGCCTTTGTACACGGACTTTTAAGGCCAAAACGGACCACCAGATTCTCAAGTTTGGCCTGTATAACACAGGCCAGAAGCTCAGTAACCTGTTTTTTACTGATGTACATCTTCCAGGAGCACACCTGCTAGCGACTGCAAGTCACAAACGAGAATCTGAAGCATCTTCACTAGGTTGCAGTTGGTCATGCTCACAATTAAGAGGATGTGAAGCTGAGCGGTGTGCTGCCTCAGAGCCTGGAGTTCCACCGGCATACAGAAAAAACTAATGAAGAAGCTCAAGAAACAGATTTAATCAACCTAAATAATCACTTAACACTTTGTAAAAAGTGACTTCTACAAGGGAAAAAAATACTCTGCTGGTTCATAAATGCTAGTTAACTGCAAGCAAGAAAAGAGCACACTTCTACTTATATCCTGCTTTCACTGCCTGTATTTTCCCCTTCCACCTAGAGATACCAAACCGGATCACACATACGCTATAGTAGTCAGCACCAGCTGCTTGAGAAGGATGTACAAGAAATCCTGCCCTGCAATCCGTTCAGGTTACACTCCAACAGCAACTCCTTTAACTCCGACAATATCCACCTGTCTCTCTTTTTCAATACATTGACATTCACCATTTCAATTCTGGACGGCCTTATTTTCATGCCTTCAAAGCCCACCCTGGAGCAGTAAGTTCCTTGTTTATTATTGCTGTTTACCAATTCTGTTATTCTAAGAAAGAGGCCAAAATGTCTTAGAACCAAAAGATACACTGTTTAGGAGAAGCCTTGATCTCCTCTCCTGGAGGGGCAGTGCTGGTCATCTTCTCAGCACTAGGAAACTGGGTCAACAGCTTCAGGTTGAAGTCTTCCCGTCGTTCATACTCCTTGCCACGGTAGATAAAGATCTTATTCTGTGGGTAGCAGAAGAGAAAGAGAATTAACACTGAACAAAGCAATGAGAAAGAAGAAACATAGGCTGGAGTGACCACCCAGCAACCCTCAGGAGCTGCTCTGCATACAAGCCTTATTGAACGTGTCCGTGCTTTCTAGCACTCTTAGAACTCACACATTCAACACACACAATATCACTCAGGGCACTGATTAAGAGAACAAGCACCCCAAAAAGTTCTTCAATGCACAGAACCACAAGCTCCCTGCCAGACCACTTATGGTCTGAGTTAACTGAGGGATCTCTCCATGCACAAAGACACAAGTTTTACCTCCAATCCACTCTTGACTCTCTTCAGCTACCATTAATAAGTGGTCAGCTATGGCAGTTTTGCACCATAGACCATGGCCAATTATTTTTCCAAAGTGGCCACCAAGTAGAGGTGGTTTCTGGAAGGGATGGATTCAAAAACACGACCTGGAACTAAAGCCTTTGATGCCATCCAGTTCCCCAGTCCTAAGTTAACATTCTTCTTTTTTATTAAGGTTGGCTTCCATTTAAGGCCAGCGACTTCAAACAATTCCAGTATGAAAATGCAAATGTTCCTTAATTTTAAATAGGAGTTGGGAATATTTTCTAGTGTTCTGCACCCTGCCCATCTGACTCACTTTGTTCTCGTGTTCCAGCCAGCACAGATCCAGCAATGCTTCCAAACAGGAAGCAACTCTGCATTTTAATTCTGCGTGGGACAGGATCTCACTAATGTTCTTGAGCATTGAAATGATCCACGTCCTAAAAATTAGGTTGATTCAGGCTAAAAAGTAACGGGGTAAATTCTTGACAAGCAAAGAATTTTCTAACGGCAATCACATTTCTCAGGAAGTGTATAGGGCACAAATACAAAAGGTTGATTCTGTTTAAGTCCATATAACAACACAATCAGCTAACAAACCCTATCGCAACACGCTAACTTGATTAAAGCTGGTCACACCAAAAATCTGTTCTCTCACTTGTCTCTTTTTATATGCTGAAATGCTTTGAAATACTTAAGGGATTTAGATTTCTCAGTGTCATTCAAAGGAAAAGGAGTTTGGTGTCTGAATTTTCTCGGAAGCTCTGCAAAAATTGTGACTTTTAGGGTACCCACCAGTCCAGGACTCGAGTGCTGAAGAATTCTTACCCGGAGGAAAGAGGGGAAACCCTGACCGTAGTACCCGACAGCAAAGTATTCTGGTTGAGGTCTCATTGCCTTCATAATATTCTCATAAAAAGTGGCTCGTTTTTTCTGAAAAAGAAAAAGTCACCAGCATTTTTCTTTTTAAATACAGTATCTCATACTTATCCATTTACTTGGTTAAATATTTGGTTTGTCTGGGCCAGAAACAACTTCATTTCCTGGTCTGCAGACATGAGAATGATGCCATGTTTTTCAGGATTCCAGGAGGATACTTGAAATCTATTGCACCACAAATTAAAAACAAATATGTTCTGAAGCACAAATGGTGACAAATGTCAGAGAACTGGCAGAAATAAAACTGGGCAGATGATTCTCCAACGAAAGAACATAAAGACCATCTGGTTACATCTTTAACCACTAAAGACATAATTCAGAACCAAGATGATTCTGTAGTTCTGTGTTCATACACGGTAGTTTAATCACAGAAATAACGAGGTGATGGGATTTATGGAGCCTGAAAACACACCATGCAAATGTTACCTTATTGGATCTACACTAAGAATCCTAAACATCTGCACACAATATTGTCGTGCTAATTACAAGGTCAAAATCACACACTTTAAAAAAGAAATACAAAACCATTCTTCTAACAGTAAGCTTTACAAAACCATGGGGGTTATGTTGGTTTGTTTGTCTTTAGCGTAAATGTATTTTGGGCTTATCCTGCTCAACAATATTAATTTAAGCAGTCAGTAGCCTGCTGAAAATGGAGAAAAAACATCTTACCAGGAGATTACCAAGTCCCTCATAATCAAAGACCTTGTTTTCGTACATGTCAGCCAACTCTTTGCTCAGTTGAATGGCTTTTTCCCACATCTCCATGGAGGGCGAAGGGAGGCAGGTGGGGGCAGAAGAGCACAAGCGAAATAAAAGAGTGAGTTAAAAGCGTTCGTTACCGCAGATAGGCAAACAAAAACTTTGGCTGATTTTCATTCAGGCAGCACTTTAATGCACTGCCAACTTTCCCTTAGACTCCACGCTGTACATTTTTTGCAGTGATTATTACAGTCGCACAGCTCTTTTGATTTGTAAATCTGAGAGTGATTTACAAAGCAAGGTTTCTAGTGTTACTCCTGATAGGGAAAAACTGAGGCACAAACTGGTGGAAGGACATGTCTGAACAGCAAAGGAGAGAAGCCCAGGTGGGCTCGTCCTACACCAACACTTCATCCCCTCCATCATCCTTGGGTTTGTGTCGGTCCTAGTAGAACCAACCAACACAAGCTCAGCATCAGCCAGACAAGCCGTACTTACCACAACGCAAAACCCTGACAAAAGCCATTACCCAGAAAAAGAAAGGAAAACACCTATAGTTTTCTCATCTACACACTATTCTTGAACAGGGCTAATTTTTTTCAGGTGCTCTTTGACTAACAAGGAAACAGAAGGATCCAAATATCTCCAGGATGCATACATGCCCTGCCCATGCCAGCACTGTGCTCTTCATTCAAAAGCCAGGCCTAAGCATCAAAGGCCTGTTACAGAATCACGTCTGCTTTTCCCCTTAAAACCAACTTCTGCCAGCTACGTTCTCCAAGCCAAGAATTCACCGGCGAGCTGCAAGAACACTGCAGAGACACTCACTTTGCCTCTGTCAAAGAAGGAGATAATTTCTTGGTAGAGCTTCTCCTTGAGCTCCTGTTGTGAGTAGACGTAGTAGCTGTCTCTCTGCAGCAGGTGAGGGACACACGGCTTCTCCGACCACTAGGACAGAGGGAAAAAAAGAGGCAAAGCTGAAAGAACCGCGACATTCTCGCATGAACAAATCCTTAGAGCAGACAGGCTCGCCTTCTGCAGGATGCATTCCAGACAAATCCATCAGCAATGCAAAGGGAGAGCAAGGAAGGTTTGCAGTGATATAAGTTGAGCTGGCTGGCTGATGTAAAGCAAGAATGCACAGAAACACTGCAGCTCAGCAGCACGCTCAGAATCACAAGTAGCCAGCAGGCAGGAACTTCTTAAACAGCTCCATCCAGCTGCTCAGAACATCCCATTATGCTCTTCCACTACACGCATAAGCAGCCAGAAAGCTTTGGTTAGACACAACGTTTTTTCTATGTTAAAAGTTCATTTTAAGAAGTCATCTGAACTTGTAGCAATTTTTCGAGTCATGTTTAAAAATCACTTTAACATGTTAATACAAGTTTAATTATATATGCAAAGCTGGTGTGATTTTGGCTTAAGATCTTATGCTGAGACACTAACTGAATATGTATGTTTTATTAATCTGTGGAAGACATGAAGAGGTTGACTTAAATCCAGATTAAGGTGGCTTAGGCTAATGTATTTTATACTGTTCACACAGAAGTGGAAAAAACTGTACTATGGACATTTTCTCCCAGTTCACTATAGCACTTTTTTCACCAAGAGTATGTAACAAATTGAGGGTAATAACATTCTTGTTTTCAACCATGCAATTTGCAAAACTGTGAAACTCCTTACTGACCACTACAGCTTCAATAATGCAAAGTCACAGTAAAAAGAAAAAGAAAGGAGTTAATTGTTTATTCTGAGCTGTTTGCACTTCATTTAAAACGCACACCCTGACAGTGGAAACTAGAATTTGCTTTGGTGTAATACCTGGAGCAGCTCTGCATGGAGGAGGAGAGTGTACGCTGCCTCTGTGAAGTTCTCACAGTCTGTGTGCAGGTCTCGGAGCTTATAAAGATACCTAAATAAACAATAAGCAATAGTTACTTGATGGGAAGGACTCCTGTGTACACAACACCAAGAGAAAGAAAGGCTTCTACACAGCTCTATGGAAGGAGACAGCCTACCTGATATAAATGTCCTCTCTTTTCTTCTCCTTGTAAAAATTCTGCCAAGAATAGAAAGAAGTCAAACTTTCATGATTGTGCTAAGGATTTGCATCATCACCTCTAGACAGGCAACTTAAGCATCAGTTTTAGACATTACTAAGATCTTTGCTGACATTTTGCCTGCTTAGGTGAATATATCCCTGCAAACATCCCTAGTGTTAGGTTAGCCTAACCCTAACACTAACTCTAATGCTAAACCAACTCTAATCCTAACTGTAATCCTAACCCTAACCCTAACCAAACCCTGACCCTGACAATAACCCTGACCCTAACCCAAACTGAAGTTTAACCATAACCCTAAACCTCAACGTAACCCTAACCTAAGCCTAATCCTAATGCTAAGTCTAACCCTAAAACAACACAAGGTGGGGCTACTATCCCCTCTAGAAAAGGGGTAAGGCAAAGAGAGACAGTGACTGTCCAAAGCTACACAAGCTCTTTGCAGCAGAACAGGGAAATAAGCCCACACTTCCCAAACGATCAGCTAGCCATCCTTCCTGCTTGTATTTCAGGGCCTCAGATTACCAGGTGAAAAAGGACCAGCTACATCACTTAATTTTGAGACTGCACGTCTTTGTTTTATAGCTGGTAGCCTGATTCAGGCCCACGATTAACCAGAAACGGCATCAAGAATTACTGAAAATCCTTCAAAACCCACAAAAGCCAGGTTGGTAAAGCAGCACCCGTATCGGAACCCCGTACCAGCACGTTGACAGTGCAGCTCATGCGGTTCTCCTTGCTCTCGTCGTGCATGATGGTCCTGTAGTCCAGCAGGTTCTCCAGCAGGCTGCTGACCAGCCAAGCGAACACCTCCCCGGGCACAGACAGGTATTTGTGCTTGCGACAGTGCTCCAGGAGCCTGCAGGTACACCCGGAGGGACAGAGGGAATACTCAGTCATGGTTCTGAGCCGTGGTGATGAAACTTGAGTGTAAACCACCCAAACAGCCACTCAAACAGTCAAATATGTTTCACTGCCTCTCTGTTCACTGCAGGAGTGAATTAGGGTTTCTTTGCATTAGAAAAATAGCCAAAGAAGAGTCGATGTTTGCTATAAAACTTACAGTTTCTCCAGCAAAATCTTGTATTGCTCGTCCCCTCGGCCACCTTCCACTTCCTGGTCCAGCTTGGTTATCAACTCATTTTCAAACTGAAAGGCAAAACCCCACAATTAAACAGACGGCAACTCTAAAGAGTGTGGTCTGAACACCACCAATGCTTGTGGCTATTTGTTTTAACTGCCTCGCCATCAGACACTGGTTTTACAAGCCAAGCTAGAGGACGCTTTCATTTTTGAAGCAGAATAAAAATGATAAGAAGCCAAGATGAGGACATTGGAGCAAAAATAATCCAAGTCCTTCCTCTTGTCCTTGAGTCACTGGAAAGTCCTGCTCTGGGGTAATTCTGCCCCTTCTCCCCCATCCATGAGCTGCTCAGTTTTGCCACGATAAAGCATTCTAGCAGCTGGCTTACAGATGATAATGGTCATTTACTCACCCTAAAGAAAGTGAACTACTACCACCAGTTAAGGGCAAGTCACAACTCTCTGGCCATCATTAACACTTGCGCCTACTAATTAAAGCAACTTATAATGCAAGAGAGCCAAGTTCTGTGTGATTATCTGCCTGGCCATGAAGATATGCCCTGTTATGTGCAAGCAAAGAGGGATTAGTCAACATGTAAGCAACCACACAGTGTTAACACTTGACCATCCAGTAATTTTCTTTATATAATTTACATTTACAGCCAAAGATCTTGGGGGAGTTTATACTGTTACTATAAATATAAATAGACATTAATTTTCAGAGTACTCTCTTAGGGTCTCCACATTGATTCACAATTTAGATGTGCGTATCCACACACCTGCAAGCCCAGAAAGGTACGAAAACAGAGGAATTCATTAATTATCAGTGTCATGCAAAGGTACAGTCAGGGACAGAACTGCAGAGCCCTGACTCCTACAAACCACTTAATGATAACGTCCCAGAGTTCTTGGCAAAACACTCGTTTTGTGTGAGCTTTTTTCATCTGTTTTGGTTCTGTTTCAATGTTCTTTCCTCCTGCTTGCGCAGTGAATGCTGCACAACATCTGCGCCGAAGAGCTCGGGCTCCCTCACCATATGGAAGTTTCTGTTCCCGCTGAAGTTAAACTCGCACTGCATCATGTCGAAGAAGATGGGGATGGTTGCTTTGCGCAGCTCCGGCTCCGGGACCAGCGTTACCTCCAGGATCGGCCCCACCATCGCTGGGATGAATTTTATTTTGTGGGGACCTGCAAGAAAATCAAAGTCAGACGCACCCAAATGGCAGCATTTAGATATCCAGATGTTTCAGCACATTATTCATATAAAGGCCATAAACCACATTCTGACTAGAATGCATATTTTACATGGATAATGGCTACTTAGAGTTAACATGTTACAGCTCCAAAATTCAGAAATAGTCCAAGAACTGAATTGCATGCGATGCTGCAAATCACAAAGGCTCTCTGAAAAATTCTACTCTTGTCATTCATATGGCAGAACATCCTATACAAGGAATCTAAGAAATTAGCTCAGCAGCTGATGTGAGAAAAGATCAGTTTTTACAAGCTATTCACAGAAAAAATAAGAGATTTTGTGCTCTCAAACAGCTGAATCTTAAGTGTATTTCCCCACATTAAACATGAGCGGCTTTTATAAAGAAATAAAGGATCCGAAACCCAGTTCAGAGCTTGAATAAAGAGAATTCTTTAGCTGGAACTCACCCAGGTTATACCACATATCTCTTATTTTGAAGCCAATCTCTTTCCTCATGTCCCCATACCTAGAAAAAAGCATTAGAAAGAAAAAGCTGAAAAAGTCCTATGCACTAAAATTACCTTTGCAAAGTGGCTGAAGAAATTTAAAGGCAAACCCACCAAATCTATTACCCTCCCCTTAAAAAAAATCAGCACCCACAAACCTGCATAGCCAGGGCACTTATAAGCAAGGGGCCTCGCAGACTGCAGTCCTGCTGCTTCACACAGTTCTACCCAGAATTTTGTGGTATTTAGTGTTTTCCCCTAAAGCTTTAACTGCTGACATGGAGAGAATGCAAGAACCAGGCTTCTTAAAGCCCTCATGGCAGCAAAAAGATGACAAGCATTAACTATATATGCCCTAATAAAATTTTACATCAAGATCTACAAAGATATTTAGGCACTTGGTTCCAGCTCAATGCAGGAGTAAAAGCTCTTTGGTGTCTTTGTGAATTTGGCCAAGCTACTAAAAGCTACTACTACAAAAAACAAAGAGAGGGGACTAACGAGTTGCAGGGCTGTTAGGTCTTGCTTACCTACCTTACATTATTCCCGAGGAATCGCATAAGGTATTGCTTTGAAACTATGGCAAGCCTCCTGTTACAGACCTTACAGTGGAAAGAGTATTTTGGCAAGGTGCTTAAATTGAGCTCAAAGAGTTCAGGATCTGTCTGACCAGATTTAGACATCCACAGTGTAAAGACCTGATATTAATATCTGTCCTACTCACCCATCCTCCCTTTATTGCCACTCATTAATCAAGCACTCCATGGCATGTTTAATCTCATTCTGAGATTGGATGGGGTATGTCTGGAGCAGGACAAGTGAAGCTGCTTAAAAGCAAAAAGGCCTGGCAACCTTTAAAATGTAAACTCACTTCTTGATAATTTTGTTGCGTTTGGCTTGTGAGAAGGTCTCCAGCTGGAGGGATTCGTGAGTGAGAAAGGCCACTGCCAAATGGAAATAGTTATTCCAGAGCTGTGGAAGAGAAACAAGTCTAAAACAGGAGAAGACAAAGGAAAAGCACAACCGAGCATCCACTATTTCATCCCTCACTGGTTAAGCACAGCTCGGCCACAGTCAGCACGCTGCTCAACCCGACCTTGCAAAGACAAGGATTTGCTTGTGCTTTCTTGCTGCACTAACCGCAGTTCAGAACTGCTTTGCATTCAGTAGCTTTGCTATAAAAGATTATGGACGTTTTCCATGAGCGTGCTCCTCATTAACAGATCTGTTAACAGTGGGGTTTTCCTGCCTTTCAGCACAGGGGCCATAAGAATTTCCAGAAACGATGGAATTATTACCTGGAGTTCAAAATTTGCTTGGTCCAGAAAGAAGCGGTTGAGTACAGAGGTAAATTGGTTCACCGCCCGGAGGAAAACCCTGGAAGAGACAAATAACATCAAAGAAAAGGTGGATCTTGAAAAAATACTCTGTTGATATTGTCGGTGTGAACGTTAAACTCTGTATCACGGGCAGCAGGTTCTGGCCATGCTTTGCTACTTAGCACAGCAGAGAGATAACGAGCCAAAGCCACTCGAGTTGTACAGACTGCCTCAAAAAAGCCAAACAAAATGCACAGCAGAGACAGGAGTGAACCGGGGGAGTTCTAGTGGACAGGCCAGCACACTAAGCCCTAGACCACGTTTCTGTCCAACTGTAGCTGTGTTTGCCATGTGGTTCCCCCAGAACAGAAACCAAAAAGGCTTCTCTGATTTAGGCTGCAGTAGACAAGTGACGGGAGGAAAGGCAGCATGGTTTCCATTGTGTGCCTTTGGGCAGGAGAAGAAAGAGTCCCAGATTCTTTAACTGAAATGTGCAGGCACTACAATTTACTGAAATCTACTTTAAATCACCCTGAAACTGTAAAAAATAAGCCTATGTAACTCCAATGATTTGCAAGCCTGCTTGTGTGAGTCCCTCTCCTTTCAGAACCAGAAAAGCACCAAAGCAGCAGCAAGACTTAAAATAGCAGCAACTATTATATTTACCTGCTCTGCATCATATTCATGACCATCCAGTCGGATGCATAGACATTTTTTCCAATCAGATCCTTAAACATAATGAATGTTTCCATCAGGAAGTCCTGTTGGAAAAATAAAACCATCGGGTTGAACATGGGAGTCTTTTATCTACATGAAATGCAAATGTTTGTAATGGCATTGATTAACAACTGCATTGATCAGCAATCAATACACTGCACCTCTTAAGAAGGATGTCTTATTGTATGGGTATATTCCAGTAACTACATTATTTCTGACATCCCATCCATTCAATTACAGAAGGAGAAATAATTTCACAGAACATGTTGATGTGTTTAATTAAATTTATCTTTACTGTTTTGAATTAAGCTGTGTTGGAGCGAGTTCTGGTGTGCAAGCTGGCTAGAAAGCAAAACCAATAGTCGAGGATTTGTTTCCCAAGGTCTGAATGATGACAACGTAACAGCCCTATGCAGAGGGAACAGAGTGCGCTATCAGCAAGTTTGCTGATGACACCAAGCTGGGAGGAGTGGCTGACACGCCAGAGGCTGTGCTGCCATCAGAGACCTGGACAGGCTGGAGAGCTGGGCAGGGAAACATTTAATGAAATAGAACATGGAAAAGTGTAGAGTATTGCATCTGGGTAGGAACAACCCCAGGTTCCAGTATAAGTTGGGGAATGACCTATTAGAGAGCAGCGTAGGGGAAAGGGACCTGGGGGTCCTGGGGACAGCAGGGTGACCATGAGCCAGCACTGGGCCCTTGTGGCCAGGAAGCCAATGGGACCTGGGGTGGGTTAGAAGGGGGTGGTCAGTAGGTCAGAGAGGTTCTCCTGCCCCTCTGCTCTGCCCTGGGGAGACCACACCTGGAATCTTGTGTCCAGCTGTGGCCCCTCAGTTCCAGCAGGACAGGGAACTGCTGCAGAGAGTCCAGCGCAGGGCAACAAAGATGCTGAAGGGAGTGGAGCATCTCCCGGGTGAGGAAAGGCTGAGGGAGCTGGGGCTCTGGAGCTGGACAAGAGGACACTGAGGGGGGACTCATTCATGGTTACAGATATCTAAAGGGGGAGTGTCAGGAGGATGGAGCCAGGCTCTTCTCGGTGACAACCAGTGACAGGACAAGGGGTCTCTACAGATACAAATGTACCTGTGAGCACTTAAATGGATTGTATTCTCTACAAAGACAACATTTGAAAATAAGAGGGACACAAAGAAGGTCACATGAGAAATTACCACCTTGCGAAGTTCACTGATAAAGAAAAAGTTCTGTTGAGCTGAACAGCTTGCTCTAAAGAATTGGCAAGAGACATCGCTGTAGAGAGAGAAATGGGCATTTGGTGCTGCCTCAGGAAAAATCCTCTAAGCATTATTAAATCAGAGCCTGATGGAAGGGTTTGGACTTGACAAGGGGCACCTTGAAGGTATCAATTAACTTATAATGGTGTTAAACAAACCAAGTAATGATGCAGTGCCAGGACTGAAAATACCAAAACACATAAACCTCACAATAAACAAAAAAAACCCCAATACACCCAACTACTGTAGCAAAACAAAACGCAATGTTCTGTTGGTATTAACAACTACCGCACCACCACAAACACAGCCTTACTCCTGTAGATGTAAAGATTTATAAAGATTAGATTACAACTTGATATTTTTGATCAGGATCTGTTTAAATGAAACACAGGTAGTTTTAATGAGAACTCACCCTCTTGATACATCTTCATGCAGAAGCTTTATGTGTATACACAGAAGAAATATCCTACTATTCTAGCCAGAAGATGCAGAAGCATGAAGCAAAACGTCTTGCGAGCATTTTCCCCTCTCTTGATCTCACTGTATCTCTTTGTGATCCTGTTCTCTTTATCTACTTCTTTCTACTCCTTTTCTCTCCTCTAGAGTTTAATTAAAAGCTTTAGTCTTGCTTGTGAGCGGAGCTTCACTCTGAAGCTTACATTTTAGGAAAGCTTTTAAGCACCTGCTTAACCCTACCTTCAACCTGGCTTACAACGGTTGGGCTCAACTGCTCTGCAATAAGGAGAAAAGATTGTGAATAGAGGCCCACTCAATGTAAAATCTGTTTCAGTTCTGGTTTGAACCCATCAGGTTTGAATTCCATCAGATTTGTTTTCCTAGCTCTTCCTCCTCAGATGCAGGATTCCTACACAAGCTTGCTGAAAAGCTTTTCGCTCATTTACTTGAACACAAGCAAAATTCCTCAATGTACCTGGCTTTTGTTTTGGCTTTTGGTTTATTTTCCAGAAAATTATTTGGCTAACATACAAAGCAATTCTACAACTAGCCGAGGAGTTCCCTCCGCAGTCAGTGCAGGCGAGTGGCCTTTCAGATGCGGTGACACCAACATGTGTGTCCTGTAGGTGGCCACGTTGCTCAACAGATCACAAGCAATTCCAGGGAACGAGAGATCACCTTGTCAAGCCAAATTGATGACAAACCTCTTCTTGTGGGTTTTGATCCGGCTTTTACAGGAAGAACAGAACTCCAGGCTCTTCCCCAGATAGTATTTCAATAAACAAGCGCTTCTAAGTCACAAAACAAAGAGTACGGGGACAAAAATAGACAGAACAGGTGCTGTGTCACACTTCAGAGACTTAGAGAAATTCTGATTTTGGTTCTGACTTGTTCTGGGCAGTCTGAGGAAAAACCTGCACAGAGTTGTTAATTCTGGGGGCCTCAACCAAACCAACACCTAATTTTCACCTGGATTCATATTGGAAGTCTTTGGGGACACAAATTTGATGCAGTTTTAACATGGAAGGAACTATTTGCATTGCTGCCCACTAAAGCAAGACTAAAGCTTTTAATTAAACTCTAGAGGAGAGGAAAGAAGTAGATAAAGAGAACAGGATCACAAAGAGATACAGTGAGATCAAGAGAAGGGAAAATGCTTTTCCTTTTCATCTTCACTCACTCTTCTGGTTCCTGACTTTAATTGCACAGACTTAAATAGTCATTAAACGTGTTTTTAGTCAATGACACAACTGCTTTTCTCAAGCTCTACTGAGTCAGCACCATCCACTGTGCATTCCCAGCAGGGGCGATGTGAATATATCCCCAGTGGCTGTGGCATTAGGTGCCCATAAGTCATTGCTGACAAACAAACTGAACACAGCAACTTGAAATGACCTTTCAGAAGCAAGAGTGTGATGTGTTATGGACTGAGCCAACCCCCCAGTCAGGCTGACTTACAATGATGTCCTGCCTGGTTTTGAAAGTATTGATGTAATGGTTGTAATGGAAATCTTCCATCTGCCTCAGGATGGCTGTCATGCAGGCCACAAAAATACCCTAGAAGAGGAAAAACAAAACATCTCACTTTTTTCCTGTATTGAGCACTGTAAATTTGAAGGCTGGTATATGCTGTCACATTTCTGCCTAATCAAATATCGCTGATCACGATCCTGATCATTATGTCTTGACATCAGTCTGACTGTTTAGTCCTCTACCCCAAAACGTCCAGCTCTTGATATTCTCGTCTTTCTGTACATGAAGTACAGGGCAAATTAACACATACCAACTTGGTAACAACGTCTAATATACCACACAGGAGTCAGAAATACCCCTCGGAGATGCCTCATCCTTCAGGATTTAATCCTATTCAGCCAAGGTGACAAAAGAGCATTTTTTCAGGAAACACTCCTTGTGTATTAGAAACTGCATTGAAACCAAATTCTCTATACACAAGGGCCCAAAGGAACTTGAAATCACAGCCAACTGTGACTCGGTTCAAACTGCCGCTGGAATAGGACCATTTGTATCCTAATACCTGGTCTCAGAAAACCACCAAAAGCCACGTTTGAGTGGCACAGAAGCCCTGCAGGGAACGGAAAGATGATTTCATAAACCATTGCTGCACACTGACATCTCCCAGGAGAATAAATTCCACTATAACAAATGGTGAAGTAATAACTGAAGCAAGTAAAAGGCTCTCACTATGTGCGGAGACTGTCTGCTCATTCCAATCACCGTGCGGTTTATTCTCCTCAGCAGGCGTTCCATGATCAGCTGGATGTGGGCAGCAGTGGGACCCTGGGGACAGCCCATAAAGAAAATCTGAGGCAATTCTTAATGTACACTGTTCTATAGAGTGCTCCCTGTATGGGAGGACTGTCCTCATAGTGGTTATTGTCATTAGAGGATGCAAAAAAGGCGATTTAAAACACATGAACAATCAATTCAAATACTGTAGGTATACGCTTGGTGAAGAGCTAGCAGAATGGATATATATCAGCTTTGTTAGCTCATCCTGGCATAGCTAAACCAAAGCTGCTGTTTTGATTTGGCTTTGTTTTCCCTAAATAGCTCTACAGTTCAAACTGTTCTTTTCACAGCAACTTAGAATCAATTTCCATGACTAATGTGGCAACTAACTGTATTCTCCTGACCGTTATCCCTATTTCTCAGCAGAGAAAATGAGAAACCAAACACTTTTATGACTTGCTCCAAATAATTCAACAAGCCGCCAAAGTAGCGGGGAATAACATTTTGGTCCCTAGAAAGCAAAGCAATTGCTTTTTGTACTGTAGTGATAACCACTAACTCAACCTTTCATAGTTGTTTTTTAGACGTAGCTACTCAACGTGCAAAGAGATTACAAGAACTACTCAGCAACGCAACACAACTGCTGTAAACATCATTCTTTAAGGCATAAGTTGAGAAGAATGAACCTTAATTTGCACGCTCGACAGTTGATGCTCACCACATCTTTGCGATCCAGGACTTCAAGAACGCTGCTAAGCAGCTGTGAGGAGGCCTCGTGGTCAGGCTTGTTTGAATTGTCATCCAACTGGCCACTCAGCTGATCTATGAGCAGCGGTAGAAGAGCATCTCTGCATTCTAGAATAGAGAACAGAGCACCACATCTCATTGGTCTCAGCAAGATCTTCAGCATTCAGTATACACAGGTACCACACAGTAGCTTTCAGCTCAACACTTTATCCTAGACACCAAAACACGCTTAAATCCACTTGAGAGACCACTAACAGACTAGAGAAAGTCATAAAAGACCTGGAATTTTAAGTATGGCATCAAACAGTACCCTGTCAGCTTCTGCTTCTTTCTAAATCAACACACTGGGTGAGGATCCTGCATTTGCTACTTACCAGACTGTTTAAACAGGTCACTCTCCACTATCTTGGTCATGCAGTTGAGCTTCTGTCGAACCAGCTGGTTGTCGGGAATACTTTGGATGAACTTGCTGAAGAGGACACTGGGGTGCAAAGCACAAGGTAAGCGGACGGTCAGCACTGTCACCCAGAATTATTCCACCCCACACTGTCCTGCATCCCAGCAAGTCAAGCAGTTTTGTCACTGTGTGGACACGTTACCTACAAGTGGTCTCCAGGCAAATTATTATGGAACCCTAACTTATTTTCAAGAGACTTAGCACAGGGCTTTTAGTATAACTAAACAATAATCGACACTGGCTTAAACATCTTAAAATAAAGCTTGCATCCCAAGACACACATAAAAGCTTATAAATAGGCAACACTATCTGACCTCCAGCGCCAGCGTACGATGATCCTACTTACTTTTCATACAAAATGAAAGCAGAATCTTGCAAAGCTTCAGCAGACCGCTGCTGATAACACTGAAACACTGCTATATACAACGACATAAGTGTATCCTTCCAGATGCCCCTTTCATCAAGAGTGATGACTCATTTCAATCTGAGATTCCATTAAATTAAATTCCATGTACATTTGCTGTCTGTCTACTGGTTACGAGCAAATTACTTGTGTCAGAAGAAGGGGGCATGGTTGGGAGGTTCTGGGCACCAAAGAGCAGAAACCAGTGTCATGAATTTCCTGAATAAATACAAGTGTTGATTTCCTGATCATGCCTTTGTCACACAGAATCACTGTGTGATTCCTTCGCACTCAACTGACTTCCTTTAAAGCCCTGCAAGTGCTTCCTTATATTCATGCATCATCACGTCATGATCAGAGTGGCTGTTCTTAGGAAAGTTTCCAAAATTCTCCCCAATAGATGAGCTGGACTTGGAGGACAAACAAAGTTAATACAGTTACCTGAGCTCAACAGGGTCAAATACCAGTTTGACATCATTTATGATGCTTGGCAAATACTTTAAAGCTGCACCCTGCAAGAAATTAAAAAACAAGGACATGAAAGACACGTGGAAAGTGAGACTACCTAGTTCCTTCTAAAAGGATGTGAAGTCCCTCTGTGATGTTCTCTGGCTGCTGACAGCACATACTCTGACTGCATGAGAATCAAAGCTGGGCTTTAAATCACCCAAGTGCTAATGAAAAGTTTAGAATCAATCTTTCCTTCAAACGGATAAAAGCACATTGGCTAGAAGAACTGAAATACAGCAACCTCAAGGCCTCACTGCCTTCAACAATTTAGCAGCCTCATTGCAGGGCTGCTCTGCTCCTCCTCAGAGCATCAACAGAAGGTTCATGATCAGGCTGACATGAGAAAAAGAAGGAAGTATAAAATCTAAGGCACATTTAAAACTAATTTGTTTTTTCATTACTTTCATTCCCAGCATCATGTTGATTTTTGCAGTGGTTTAACATTTCTATCTCCATCACCCTCAAGCATGGTGTTCCCGGTTGAAGTGTCTCCCACACTGCAGCAGATCACATCTTCAGGCAAAGCTCTCACCTTCATTTGATAAACTTTGGGGCTTAAATATTCCTTTCCTGTCATACACAGTTCATTAAAACAGACGTTCAGAGGTGCTGTGATTCATCTGAATGGGTTTTACGTGGCCCAAAGCTTGTGCCTTTTTCTGCCTTCCCCTTCCTCCCAAAACCGTCTCGGTTGATCTAATAAAAAATATTAGCCCTCCCGGCAAATTCTACATACCTTAATCTTGACAGCCTCCTCTAAAGGCCGGTCCATGAGGACATTGAAGGAGAGGAAGAGCTTGCGTATTGCATCATTAAATTCATCCCCATCTTCACTTTTCCCATAAAACCTACAAAGAACAGCAAGAGCTAGTTAGACACATAAATCTAAGCTAACAGTGTCAGAGCAGCTGAAAAATTATTTTATCACAGAATTCCAGGATGTTAAGGGTTGGAAGGGACCTGGAAAGCTCATCCAGTGCAATCCCCCCATGGAGCAGGAACACCCAGATGAGGTTACACAGGAAGGTGCCCAGGCGGGTTGGAATGTCTGCACAGAAGGAGACTCCACAACCCCCTGGGCAGCCTGGGCCAGGCTCTGCCACCCTCACCAGGAACAAGTTTCTTCTCATATTTAAGTGGAACCTCCTGTGCTCCAGTTTGAACCCACTGCCCCTTGTCCTATCATTGATTGTCACCGAGAAGTCGTTCCATCAGTTTCCCAGGGATGGAGGTGAGGATAGAGGATATCCTGAATATCCCCTCCAGTGGTGCTGACTGGAAGTAACTTGGCTGACTTCCAAAAGGAGACATAAGGACGGTAATGACTTTGTTCTCACCTCAGGTACAATATTCGCGACTGAACAATGAATCGGAACAGGTACTTCAAGGCTTTCAGGGCAGCAAACAGCAATTCTGTCTTGCTGGAGTCATCAGCATTTCCCACGTAACAGTTCAGTACTTTGGTGAGTTTCCTTTGGAAACAGAACAAAAAAGGAGAATAAAGATAGACCCGGCTGAGTTTCTGTGTAAGTGCAGCTTCCCTATTCCAGAGAGGAACCACAGTCTAACAAATACATATGGGACAGAGGTTCCTCTTCACAGCCTATTTCCTTCTGAAATCTTTGGCTTCATGGGATGCCAGATTTTTATAACCAGTTCACAAGTTCTCAGAACCCTACAGACTTGTCTATGAATTCCTGCTCCTTGATCTGCTTTTGTTCTTCCCCAAAATGAAGTGTTCAGGAAGCTGGAAAACCCATTTCTCCCAAAAGCAGCCTGACACCTTCTCCACGTGTTGGCGTTCCCACGTGTGGAACACAAAGTTCCCCACTGAGCGCTCTAAGAATGGGGGACAGAAGCTGCATAAACACATTATGAGTATCTGCTGTCTAGTCTCTGCCAAATCAGAGGATCAGCATCTTCTATGAGTGCTTTGGCAGCTGATATTTGGGTAAAATCCCTTTCATTACACAACTCACAGCACCCAAAGCCGTGGGTGAGTGACAGTCAAGCATCCAACAGCTCTTACATTTGCGTAGTCTACAGGTTGACTGAAAGCAATAAATTTTCACACGTATCTAAATAAATTCCGCACATCAGCTTCTTCCTTCCCTGATAAAATACGACTAATGATTATGATCTGAGTTTTTTAAATTGCTTTGAGTTCCACAGATCAAAACGCCACAGGGCAACAGAATTACTCCCATTGTCCATACCCCCTCCACTGCAAATTTCTTCCAAACAAATGACAGTCTACGTGAGAGATTTTCAATATCCTAGTGTATTCTCATGTAATCTGCATGTTTAAACCCTACCATAGCATTTTGCCCTGTTCTGGGGCCTCAGTGTGCCTGGCTGTAGGCAGCTGGTGGAGGTGAACTCCACTCTTATCTCTGCTACCATCAACCACAATGTTGCTCGTGCTGTTTCAGCCACGTCTGGTTCTGCTTCTGCTCCCCATGACCCCATTCAAACACACCCCTAAAACTGCAGCCTGGAGCATACAGACTATTCAAACCTCCTTCTGCTTAAAGTATTTTGGGGTGGATTGAAAAGGCTGAGGCAGATACTGGCAAGACAAAACATTTCCATGAGCAGCAATAGCCACCAGACCACACTTCTTATACATTTGTGTTTCTTTATCAAGTTCCAATGACACCGTGAGTGACAGCCGGGGGTTTGCGGTTTCCAATACTTACGCATACGCCAGGGTTGCACTGAAGTGCTTGTAAATATAAGTTTCAAGTACAGGGTTGAAATGCTGGAACTTGATGTCTCCAATCAAAGAAATAATAAATACCTGCCAAAAGTTCAAAAGGAAACAGATGTACAGAGCCACTCAACCTCTAACTCCAGCATTGAGTCAGTCTCTAATTGTAAGTCATTTATTCTGCTGCGTTATTTTTGTTTTCCTAACAGCATTAATGATACAGGTAGTGTTATTCATATTCTAATAGTGACTAAATACTGTGGTGTGCGCGACTAAATCACTGTTCGGAGAGAAGGCAGTGACAGCAGCATTTGGATAGGAAGTCTTAGAGATAAAGGGACCTACTTCTTAGAGCAACAACACTGACACAGGGACTAGCACTGCTCAGTCTATGCACAAGTTAAACGGGCACAGAGCTGCTGAAGTGCATTCTTCAGAGCTAAGAAATGACACTTTTCAAGCTAGAACTTGAGATTCTGATCATTATACTCAGAGCAAACGCTCAGTCCTATTCCTACAATGACACGTATTAGAGCCAGAACATTGTGTCCCCCTCTATTGACTCCCCCCACCAACATCAGCTGGATTCATCTGATAAATTGTCTCAATGCAAGAAGTTATCTGAAGAAATTACTGTAAATTATGTAAATGTTTATTACTGTTCTCACTGTAGTCACTAAAAAGCTCAGTGCATATCTCAGTCCTAGCTCCTGAAAATGCCTTAGGAACTGTTTAAATATAACTTATTTCTCAGAGCAAAATACCAGTCACTCACTTGTAGGAAGCAACAGGAAGAGATGGAAAACGTGGCTGAAAAATACAGACTCTAAATCCACAAAAAAAGACTCACCAGTGCATCAAACACAAGGAAGTCATAGGTTTCATTTTCTGACATCTCCATCATGATGTTGAAAAGCGCATCAAGGGTGTCTTGCAAAAACTAGAAAGGGAAAAAAATATGTTTTATATTCTACTGTCTTACTATCTTGCAAGAGACCTGCTAAATGCACTGAATCCTATCTGTACAGTTTAAGCTTGCACTGTGTCAAATCAACCACGTCCACTGTACTAACCCATGACATTTTACACAAAGATGGGTCTGCACTGACACAGCATTTACTGTAGTTGTTCAGCAGTTCAGTAAAACCCTGACCTTGCATAATCCCAAAAGATCCACACTTGTATCTTCTATTTTGTAAAGATCCAAGGAAAAATTAAGTCACTTCTCCCTTCCCAACCCTGTAACATTTGACTTCTGTAATTCTGGTGAATTCCACTAATGAGAGCTCTTGGGGCAAAGTATTATTTTTGTTCTGTTGCTCAGCAGCTACAACATCTCTCCTACACTGTGGAGAGAGCTTGTGGGTAGAACACAATTAATTAGGAACCTTAAAGGTCAACATCAAGCCCATACAGAAGTGTCTGCATAACGAGGAGACTCAAATCTCTGTGCACACCTTTACGATTTCTCCTCCTTCCACCTCCATGAGCTTCCTCAGGTTGTGAGCGATGTTCTGAGAGTTCGAACGCCAGTTCAGCAAACCCAGCAGGTCAACTAGCAAGGACAGAACATCAGCAATTAGAAACAGATTACAACACCACAGCTGACTTCATGCCTGCAGAACAATAAAGAACAAGTACTAGAGGTTATTTTTAGGATCAGCTTATAAGGAAGAGTCACGCTGACGTATACAATATTACCTTGAGATGGTACTTTTGTCTTGGCAAGACATTAAGGTTCACTATAAATGGAAGCTTTGGTGTAATTTGATAACGCAAGGCATTTGGTAGACAATTTTGCAAGCTCCTCATTCACTCAAGAGGAGGTATCTCAAGCTGGGAATTTTATTAGAGCGCATGACTTTTCTTACTTATGCTTGTATTTACTTTAGAGCAGCCTCTTGGAGATGGTTCTTGAAGTGAAAACTGAAACCTCTTGTCCAAATTACATTGAGCTGCAAAACTATTTATCACAGTTCTGGGACATCCCAGGTGGGCACAAGCTGGGAGCAGCCACACAGGTACAACGTGACAGAGCCACACCTGGGGTTATTTTCACGTTTCTTTCCCAAATTCTGAGTATGCTACACCAAGAGCCTGTCACTGATGGGTGCTGTTTCTATACATGCCGACAAACCTGTTAGATTTAACATGGGTGGTTTGGATAAAATATAATACAATGGCTTCATAAACATTTTTTATAGCTTGTACTGGCAACATGATGCCAACAACGCTGGGATCAGGCTGCCATTGACACATGAAACAAGATTAAAGCTGAAGCACTATGCCCACACATGCTGCAACACCAAAAGATCTGCATAAAGAAAATGTGTTCATTACTTCAGATATACAACACAACACCAAACGCAAGACCTACCATTCTGGGTGAGTTTGGTGGAGCAGATCAAAGTGGCAATCTGGAAACTGTCTTTTGTACTATCTTTAGTGGGTGTGAAGTTGGCTAAATGATGCAGATTTTTCCCCGAAGGAGCCTCCTTCTCCTCCATCTCCATTTTGGTACAAGGAAGAGTTAAATAGCATTTAGCGTCTTCCATTTTCTTGTTATCGCCCTGTGGGTTGAACACAGCAAAGACAAGGGTTACCCTGCACTGAAAACATCTCATCTGCGGAGCCACTTCAACACAGCCAGCCAGAGAGGCCTTTAAATGCCTTTTCACAGCTATAGTTCTTTACTCACGTTATCTATTTGCATCCCTAACTTTAGTTGCCCCTGCTGCCAATGAACTAAGCTCTTTACAGAGTGATTTGAAGCCACAGAGGTTTGTTTTTGCACCCCTCACTTTGTAGCTTTAACCTACACCACACTCTTCCTATTACTGTGATTAAAGCCAAGGGAGTTGTTTCGATTAAACAAAAGTGAAGACTGCAAGTGCCCAACCCACCTTATACACAATCAAATTGTGTTTGCCGTCTTGCAGCGTTGTTCCATCTGCATTCATCAGCTTCACAAAGCCCATGCCAAAAGCTCTCTCAGACTTATCCCTAGCTGCAAACAGAAATCTGTATTAGGAATTGTCTTATTTATGCCCATGCACTCCATAATGCGGCTCTCTAACTATGTGCAGCTCCTTTATTTAACAGCATCACACAATTATGCGATGGCAGGAGCAAACTCTGTGATCCTCAGCAGAAAGAACTAAAGAACTCTTCTTCCCCTCTCATCTCAAGGCACTTAGTAGGTAATCTGCAACTACACAGAAAAACATCCTCTCTGAAGCATCTCTTGCCACACAATTTTAGTGGCTGTGCTGCTACATGGACATATATAATTGTATAGATATGCTGGCTGGGATTATGCAAATCTGCTTGTGAGGTCTGGATGTGTAAGTATCTCACTGCATCTCCGAGCTACCTTAAGAGAATTTTTTGAGAGCCTTTCAAGGTCTTAGTGTCATGTTATTGATCTTATTTGGGGGCTCTGAAGGTGTTTGATGAAACCTCTGGCTACAGCACTCCTGCAGATCTTATTTGCCGATACTTACACTCCTGTGATGACCGATGACGGAAGGTGAACCTTAAGTGGCAACGACTGACTTCTTCTATGGCAATGGACACCTGCACATGACAACACAGTGAAACATGCAGCACCAGCAACCTCTATCTCCAGTCAATTTACAGGACGTTCTGTTACAGATGCAGCTACCCATTTTAAATTAGGTCTGCTTTCTACACAGAGGAAGCAAGACTGTAAATTACACACTCTTACCTTTACGGTTTCATACCAGCAAGGTTGCTTGACTTGATAATAAACAACAGACTTATATTCGGAGACACCTTCATAACCAGCACCAGGATGGATAGCTTTCTTTGGACAAAAAGACAGGGGGAGGAGGGAAAAGGGAAAGGTAAGGTCTAGAATGAAAGCAAAATGTATCTTAAATCAGCAATTTTCAAAGCATGTAACTGTCAGAGTTACTCCAAGTCTTTGCTTTGCAATCAAGAGAACTCAATGTGTGTTACCTCTATGAAAGTTTTATAGAATATTTTAAGATTTGCTCACATATCTTATCAATTGGGAAAAAAACAACCCAGCAGCCTGGTGAGCTCCCGCAAGGGCCATCGTACCTCTTGGAGATTTCCATCTTCGTCATGTACAGACATGGTGACTTCTACATTCTTGGGGGTCTTCTTCTTCCCTTTGTCAAACTCCCCTTGTACCAGCGTGACATAAATGTCATTTCGAACATCACCTAAAATTCACAGCGCTTCATGAAGCGTTTTTCTCATACACACACTGGTACAGGTTAAAATTTACATCCTCAGGTACCACGTTATCCTTATCTTCCTCTTAGCCTTTACTGACACCAGCTAATTAACGACACTAACATCACACCATTTCATCTTCATCTCAAACTACACAAATTCTTCTAAAATGTAGCATTACCCTTTTTATAAACCTCATTCTTTTCATAATGTTTTTTTAATGTACAGAGCCCTAGAGGGCTAAATCCATTTTGAATGGATTAAATAGAGCAGGGTCAAACCTATATGCAACAAATATATCCCTGACTAAACAGACATTCTTCTTCCAAAAAGTACACAGACTACTGCTTTTCAATACAAGAAAGGAAGCTTATTTTCACTTCTTTGACACAAAAAATAAAAGACTGGCTGGACATTTCACGAAAAATCAAACCAAATTTTCAGCTGGCTTTAAAATAAGTCTGTCCATAGGGCCCTACCAGGAAGGATTATCTCAGGGAATCCCATTTTGCGAGCCACAGCAGTTGATCTGTCTACGAGGTGGGAAAAATCCTTCTGAACCTGTGCTAGATCACCAGGAAGCAGCTTCAGGGAGACCCAAAGACCTGAGAAAAGAAAGATAATATTTATTTAGTGGAAAAAAAAAGGGCACAAGAACATGAAAGTCAAGCCTACGCTTAACAGAAAAGCATTTCTTCCCGTGATCTCCATGCAACAATGCTTTAAATATCCCAAGCTGGTTCTCTGTTGGCTCAGTCCTGTCTCCGTGACGCGGAGTGAGAGCCTACTGAGCAAGCAGATTCTACGAAGTAAAATAGAAATTTTCTGAGATTAATCCACTTGCATATTTGAATAAAGGCCA
The DNA here is from genome assembly GCF_963082525.1 of Nesoenas mayeri. Lineage (NCBI taxonomy): Eukaryota > Metazoa > Chordata > Aves > Columbiformes > Columbidae > Nesoenas > Nesoenas mayeri. The sequence goes on along the minus strand of NC_137555.1, from coordinate 2,089,409 downwards.
GACACACAAACAAAAAGAACCCTGAGTAACGCAGTTTAAATCCAAAGCCATTTAGCACACGCAACCAGACACGTTCACTTAAAAATATTTCATACAAACAGGTTTATCTTCTAAAAACATGAATTTACTAGCAAAGAACATACAACTTTACTAGTAAGAACAGCTCTTGGTTTTATCTTTTCTTGTAGCTCCCAAAGTGCCAGGATCACAATCATTACAAAGCCCATATGGTTGGCTCAGGGAAGGTAGCAAACCCCAGCAAGCCTTGAGCTCTGGACTTTCACAAGCCATTTATTTTCCTTTGTAAGCAAGAGGAACCTTTGCTTCCAGCTTCTCGCCCGGCTGCTGTACCTTGCCCTTTGTGATTCACTTCCTTCGCCGCGATGACTTTGTTGAAGACAGAAGTGAGGGGCTCGTTCTCTCCGATCACATGGGACGTTATCAGCGGGGACATGATGAGCTGGCGCTGTCTGATGTACGTTTCCATGGCAATCCTGAGAAGAACAATAGAGACTGGGAAGCAGACAGACTAACATCAAACATACTCTGTGAGAAGAAGGCTGCCAACACCTGGTTTCCAAATATATTTTCTTTAAAGGATTCCATAGGATTTTTTCTTTCCTTCTTCACCTGCACAAACCCAATGGAAATCTATTTAAACTTGTATTCCCATCAGATGAACCAAGCCTTGTCTTCAGGTGTGCCTCAGAGACTACATAGATTAACTAGTGATCAATTAACATAATTAGTGACTACTGTGAGATGACACAAGTGATGAACCTACCCCTAGTCACAAACACAACTGTTGAGCTTTGGATGTTGAACCTGACTTCACTCCTGTACCCTCATCATCAATAGCCATTCAAAGCACAGACAAAACGACGTCTCCACAGACTCTGTCCTTGTAGAGGTGCCCTGATCCGGATCAGAACTCAGCCTCATTAGAGGAAAAATGGAAGAGAACAACAAAAACGTAGCAGACTAACATCCTTCTGCAAAGGAACGGACACCCTTCTTTCCACCCATTCAGGCCCTGAAAGGGTAGGGGAAAAAACAAAACCTAAACCCCATACAATCTCTCCTGAAAATAAGTCGTCATAACATACACCAAATGGATTTCTATATTTGCACTAAATGGACTTCTATATTTGGGACTGCAACAACATGGCTGAGTTTACCCAAACAAGCCTCATTTTACTTACTGTAATGTGCCAAAAGAGCGAGTGATCAGAAAGCAGGCAGAACACACGAGTTTAACCAGCAATACAGAAATGCAAAACACATTGGAGCTTGAATTTCTTTCCCAGAAAGAGGGAGAAATCCCTTTTTTATTGTCCTCTGACTCGCCCTTACAATATACAATTGTATATACAATATACAACACACAGGGCACCGCACACCAGCACAGGGAAGAGCTGCCTTCCGTGTGCTCAGGTCTTCCTGAAAACTTTGCCTCTCAATCCCAATAATTCTGAAGGTCCCATCCCCCAGACCCCACAACATTACTTTGCACTGTGTTCTTTCCTCCCTCACAATACAGGCGCCCAGCAATTTCAGCCGCATTGCCAAAACTCCCTGAGCAATTCAGCCTGTCATGTCAACCAAGGGGAACAAAGGCTTCAGAGAAGCGACGAAAATCTTCTCCTTCAAAGAGCTGACTCCTGCCATAAGCTAATCTATTTGTAGAGCCCTTGGTACACTGCCAGGCTCCTTTACAGATTCGTCCTTCCCCAAAGGACAACCGCTTTAAATAAGCCAGATATGTGATGAACCCTCAAGTCCAGTACTTACTGCTGAAATGGAATAAAATGTTGCTTTTCCTCATCGTCCACCTTCCCATGGATGATATCAGTGATGTCCATCACTGCAACAACACAGGTTCATCACACAGTTTTGCCAAGTTGCTGAAGAATACAGAGAGCTTTCCCCGACCAGAATGCAACCAACAGTTGCTTATTTTGGGCCAATGCCACCCCTGACAGCAGCAGAGAGCAACACTCTCATGTTAACTTTCTAAAAACCCCTTTTTATTGATGCGTAAGTCAGCCTGTTATACTGAATGTTAGTGTACTCTGATAAAAAACAGGTGAGGACTCAGGCATTGCAAGGCAAAGAAATTACACTTAGATTACAAATGCTTTTCAATTGCATTTTGAAATTGTTTTCCACCCCAAATTTCAAGCAAGTCTCTGCACAAGAGATCACAGGAGTTGAAGAAGAACTGGATGTCTCATTCTCCAAGGTTCCTTTAAAAACTTGAGCTTTAGCCCATTAGTCCTGAGGAGCAAATCCCTCTTTGATAAAGATTTGAACAGTCTGCTGCCCTGATGGTAGGGTATTATCTTTTTAGTGGGTGACAAAACAAAAAATGAGCAGTAATAGCATTTCACCTTCACTTACAACTTTCATTAACAGGTCTCAAAGGGGTATTAAGCGCAGCTCAGGATAAGCATCTCCATTTTGAAGCCAGAGATGCTGACACAAGCACCTATTTCCCCATTGCCACCGCACTGTCCCAGCCCCTGGTGTTTTCTCCGCTGATGGGACCCATCGTACCTGCCACCCCAAAAGGCCGCCGGAGCCCACAGGTGTGTTTCTTCCCATCTTTCAGCTCCATGTGTCCCACCCTCACGATCTGACACACCAAGCTGATTTTCGGCCTGATCAAGTCAGAACTGCTTAAATCCTAGAAATTATTTAAAACACAGTTGTATCAATCTGCTTTATGAAGAGGACAGAGAGAATAACACTAGTTTTGTTAGATCGTACACATCTATAAAAGGAAATTATTATGTTTTTAAAAAAGTAAAGTCTTTGAGCCCTAGGAAAAAAACATACCAAAAAAACATTAGCAATTTCCACACAACAATTTCGAACCATCCCATTACTCTTTGATAACACATCCCAGCAACTGTACTGAAAGGAGAGTGAGTGATATTAATTGCCAAAACACTAGATCCTGAGAACAAGCGTAGGGGAAAGGGACCTGGGGGTCCTGGGGACAGCAGGGTGACCATGAGCCAGCACTGGGCCCTTGTGGCCAGGAAGGCCAATGGTACCTGGAGTGGGTTAGAAGGGGGTGGTCAGTAGGTCAGAGAGGTTCTCCTGCCCCTCTGCTCTGCCCTGGGGAGACCACACCTGGAATCTTGTGTCCAGTTGTGGCCCCTCAGTTCCAGCAGGACAGGGAACTGCTGCAGAGAGTCCAGGGGGGTTGTGGAGTCTCCTTCTGTGCAGACATTCCAACCCGCCTGGACACCTTCCTGTGTAACCTCATCTGGGTGTTCCTGCTCCATGGGGAGATTGCACTGGATGAGCTTTCCAGGTCCCTTCCAACCCCTGACATTCTGGGATTCTGTGAACAAGGCAGTTAATTTGTGCCACCTTTACTACTTGTCAAAAATCATTCCATTTGTGTGCAATTCTTCCATTAACATCTTGATGCAAAGAAGAGGAGGATCATCAGCAAAGCAATGAACAACACATAACTGATCTCAAGCCTAGATTTCTGGTACAGTTCAGCTCCAACAGAGAAGCGCCCAACAGGATTTTCAGAAATACAAGGCTTGGCAACACCCACTGATGGTGGTATTGCAGAATAATACATCTTTACTGCTGCTTTGGATTGATGTATTAAAAAAAACACTTTTCAGAAGCATTCCTCTGATCTTAAGTGTTCATGAAAAAACCCAAAGTGCCACATGACTCCTCTCTGCTGGGCGAGGGAAAGAACCCAAAACTGAGGTGTTTGCAGTGTGAGGGAAGAATTTCCAGAATGTAAATACAACAACTTACGGTAAAGACCGCTTGAAGGTTATTTAGTTTCTCAATTTCTTTAGGCATCCCATTACTGCCCCAGCGAACCAGGTAATTTTCACTGTGAATAAAGGAAGAAAAAATATATTCAATTAAACACCTGACATTCCCATTACCTGGGTAAAAGCTCAAAAGTATTTTGATCTTCTAGGAATATTTGAAAAACTCTGTCAGATTCTGAAATGAAATAACCTCCTTTCAAATCACCACTGGGGCAGCAACCAACAGAACTGAAAAGCTTATCTGATGGATCTTCCTTTCTAACCTCTCCTGGCTTCTTTAAAATGACCATCATGGTGGCTAAATCACTTCCACACCTACAAAAAACCCCTACCTGATGAACTTGGAGAGATCAGGATCATAGAGGCTCATTAACAGCTCTGCATCTTCTCCAATATTGCAGACAAAATTCTTGAAGTTTACATACAGGCTGTATGTGTGTGTTGTGTTGAATATCGGCTGCCCTCGGAGGTCCAAATTCTGTTGCAGGGACTGCAAAGGAGAGTAATTCCATGAAAAACAAACAAAATTTACTTCTGCTACCAAAGGACCTCAGTGTCCTTAAGAAACGTACAAATACAGTGGGTCACTAGTTACTTGAAGAGGAAAAAAGGCAGAGCCGAGAGATGTACCTTCTCTTCCTGGATTCTTTCCTCAATCCGTTTGGATGCAGTTTCATGGGACTTGAAGAGAGAGATTGTGCTGGTTTCATCTGGGTCCAAGATGTTCCCATTGTCATCTCGCACAACCAGGTCCAAACCCAGGATCCTGAGGAGTGTGCAAGTCACGAGGATGAGAAGAAGCAACACAATACTTAAGAAACAAAGGTGACTGAAAGAGTCCAAACCACAGATCGAAGTGTGGATTGCACTAGGCAGCCAACGCACACCAACTCCACCCCTTGGAATCATCACATTGCTGGTTTTCCTGTCGCAAAACACTTATCTCTAACCCCTCTTTTTCCCATTAAAGGAAAAAAACATTAGTCAGGTAACTTAATTCTAATACGACATTTTCTTTGTTCTCACTTAAAGATGTTTTTGGTTTTTTTAAAAAAGTATATATAGATATATTTCCATCAGGCTTATGGATTATTGCTAATTATTATTCTTTGCCATAAGCCTTCTTCTTAATTGACTTATTTGACCTAAATCAAGTCTGACAGACAGATAAATGAGTTCTGGAGACAGTCCCTGTTCTGTACAAGCCAGTGAAAGGTGGAGTTTTGGTGGCCTATAGAACTCTATCACTCAGTTGCTGATAAAGCAGATCAGTTCATAACCAGCATGCGAATCCTGGCTCCAGCCAGCAAGGCACAAACGTGCTCCATGGAAATCCGATCGTATGCCAGCATTTCTGCAGAATTCAGACAGGTGAGGTTTGCTGCCAAGTCAGAGATTGCTGGCATATGAAGAACCAACTGCTACCTGCCCACCTGCAGCCTCATCACATCCTGATGGGGACTGGAAGCCACAATTACCCCCTTCCCAAGGAAAAATGTAAATCCTAATTCAGAGTTCTCCTCGCGTGGTTGTTTACACCATCAAGAGCCTTTACCAGGATTTGGGATTCCCCCCGGCCTTCAAGACGTAGTTTGGAGTTCACCTGTTGCCGTAGTCAATCTTAGCGGTGACTTTCTTCTTGAGCTCCGCCAGCTCATCCTTGGGAAGGGTCCCGGACAGTATCTGCGACCGCCACTCGATCAGGCTGTAAGTCAGTTGCTGGACGTGCCGAAACTGTGTTGTTTTGTTGTCCTACAGAAAATAAAGGGACAATTTTAAGCTAGTGATAGCTCGAAAACAATGAGCTCAGGAAGCTTTCTGAAACGTATGCGCTTGAATCTACCATACAATTTGCATTTAACTAAAAATATCGGAGAAACTGGCACCATATGACAGTACAAGATTAGACCCACGGAACACATTCTCCAGTACTTTGCACTGCCAAGGTTAAAGTGTCTGGTCTCTGCAAAGAACACAAATGATATAAAATACTCTTAACTTGCCCCTCAGAACACCAGTCTAAAGGGAGTTATAAATAACCACCTTCCTTTGAATTTGGGCGAACACAAAGGGGCTGATGGAGGCTGGATGAGCCTTTTAGTTCTTATGGGGAAGATTTAGATATACACTTGGGAAACAAAGAAAAAAGTGTGTTAACTTGCATTAAAACAACTGCAAAGAGAAGGCAACTTGTGTTAGATTTCAGGGAAATACTGAGCAGATCTCAATCTGCCAGTCAGCTAAAGCTGAGTTCTTCTACAACCGTTTGCATCGCCTAACTCCTATTAACTACATGAAGTTCATTAACGCTTCCTGAAAACCACAGAAATCAAAGTAGTAATATGAAATGCTGCCAAAGAAAGAAATCCCCTGTATTTCCTTTTTCTCTTCAAGTACGTCCTTCCTCCTTTAGTGTAGTTTTTTTTAATACATACTGCAAGGGAATATAAAATAAACTCAAACTCATTTAAAACCACAACATTTTCCAAGACTGTTTTAAGACTTACATTGGTTAAGCACAGGAACATGAGAGATTTCTGCTCTTAAGAAAAATACATTCTGAGGGTAGGATCCTAAAGTTATTCAGAAAAAAAAAAAGGAGCTGGGAACAAAAGTCTCTTTTCATACAATAATAACATCACATACAGCTTCTCATTAAATTAAGAGGGTGGAACAAATTCTCGTGGTTTCGTGGTGCACAAACAAAACGTACTTGTGGCCTGGTGAAATTTTCAATAGGAAAGCTTGCGCTGGGTAAACGGAATGGTTAAAGCTAATTTAAAACCATTCTCTCATCTTAATTAAAGTCTCAGAGCACATACTATGCAGGCTGAACTCACCACTAAAGGAAGGAAAATCAAGTTTGACTCTGTCTAATGTGCCTTAATAATCACCTTGAAAAGAAAGCAATTGATTGTGAATTGCAGTTGTGTTTCTTTGAGCAAGAATGCACCTCCCTCAGCAGAACCACCAAACCCTGCGGTACTTTGGCTTCTGACTTTTCCGAGGTGACTATCATATGGTCAGGCTACTAAACAGATTCGTGGATGAGATGATGAGATGTCTCTCCCCCACCCTACTAATTAATATATGATTTGGCCTCTGCCAAGTCAAATCCTCCACACATGGCCCTAATTTCCTTTCCACCCTTTGTCTATCTTTGAGCTGTAGGCACTTTGGGGAGAGCATAAATTATTCTATTAAGTACCTAAAATACTTCCAGTGAAACAGGTTTCACACTCACTAAAGGTTCTGTTAAAACAGCACCGTGGTTTCATGCAGAACTTTCTCACACAGCTGAGATATCTTGTTCTCATTCAGGACAGACGGACGACAGGCAAAGCAGGAGCCCTTGTTTTATTATTATTTGATAATAAGGGTGACGGTGACTCAACCCAAGCCCCAAGCAGCTGACCCGATGCTGAATGTGACTCGTGCCAGCCAGCGCTTCATCGGCACCATCTCATCACACAGTTATTCAAGTACAGCGAACACCATGGTGGAGACCAAACCACAGTTCTGTCCGCGATCACACATCCCACTCAGTGGAGAGCAGAACATTTTCAGCCTCTCCGAAGACCAATTTTACAATAATGACAGTTCTTCAATTCTGTATGATGTTCTATTCAAAGCCTTAAAGTGCGCTGCAAAAAGCCCTGTCTCAGCTCATCTGAGGTCATGTAATAAAACACCAATAACTGAAGAAAACTCACCACATATAACTTGTGCCAGATAACTGCCCATTCCCTCAGGGTAGAAGTGAGCTCTTGTCCAAGGGGCAATTCACTCGGAATCACTGTTTCATGTTGCCTAGAGAAAAAAGGAGACAAGAGAAAAAAAGGTGTTACACTCAAGATTAAAACTTGGTAGTAAAACATCCTTTTTTGATAAATATGGAAATGGAAACTTCAGAGGGCTTGATATTCACACAATTCACACACACACAATGCCAGGATTCTTAAGTTATTCAATTGGTTTTCCAACACACGCATGCACATTCATTATTCATTTTTAATGCAAACGTGTTTCCAGTTACTGTCAGTTTTGTTCTTCTCAATGGATCCATTCCAGGAACAGGGAAACCATGTTTGGAAGAATCACCACGTGCAACGGTAACTTGGCCACGCTTACTAAAGACAAAAAATAAATGTACTTTCTCAAGTCTCTTCCTTTGCAACTGCCCTTTTCCTCCCACTGTAACGATCACAGAACCGGCTCTAAGAGTAAAACGAGGAGTCATTTCCGTCAACGTTTTCCAAGCCAGGAAGGAATCCACACTCCTGCTGGAGACTTGGCTGTGATCAGGGCTGTGTTATGGCTCACAGGAGTCCTCGGAGGAGCTAAATGCAGCTTGATCGACCTGCCTCACTCCTAACTTGTCTAGCAGAGCTTTCTTCGTTTTTACGAATAGTATTTCCCTGCACCTACGCGTACAACTGGTTTGGGTACATACAATGCTCTGAAAACAAGAAATGATGCAGCTCTAGAAGTCCAGCACAGGCGGGTGTCTTGCTGCACACACAGACCAGTAGCGCTCATTTCAACCACCACTACTTAAGCTGGTTTCTTCTTGTTTTTAAATGAAACAACACTCCATTGTTTTCGCTACCGAAAGTACATCTCAAGATGCGTCAACCTACCCCCGGTCCTTCACGATTGCCTCTTTTAAATGGATATACGTTTCGGGGAAAATGCCCTAAAAATAAAACACAGAAATAAAATGAATACATCACACCATAGGATATGACAAAAATGCATTCAACAGAAAGCAGGGGAAAGAGATAAGAGCAGGACCAGCAGAACAGCAGCTGTGACTGATATTTACTATTTACCTAGAACAGAAATGTTTTAGGTCCACCAGTTTTGGTATCAGAGGAAAAAAGACCATATGGAGCATCAGGTTGCACGCTTGAGCACTATACTTGATATTAGCACCTCAGAGAAGCCAGTTCCTTGCTTCACACTTGTAATGACGCTCATCTTCCTGCTACAAAATCCTGTAAACTCTTGCAAACTATCAGTCTTACTTGTTTGTCCTTGTGACAAAATATTCTTGGAGTCATTTGTCTGATTCCTGTGGGAATCCAGATTTCCACGCAGTTTTCACGTTGGTTTCACAAACCTCATCGCGTTTGGTTGAGATCCACGCTCACGTAATTTCTGTAGTATTTTCCAAGTCAAATCAACACTCTCATCTTACCACTACACGTAACTAATGTTGGATGCATACAGGTCCGTAAGCACAATAATAAAGCAATAAACCACCGTATGCAGATATGCAACAGTCAGTTTTGCTAGTTCAAATGATTACACGTGTTTACAATAGAGGAGTACCCAGCGAATGGCTCTGAAATATTTAGCTCAAGGGCATTTATTTCTATCACTAAGGAATATGGCACAGTGATCAGGAGACCTGCATGATATGAAGACAAGAAACACAGCAGAAGCGCAGCAGCTCGCAGCACCGGATGGGGCCGGGCCAGGTGTGAAATAAACTAAGAGTTCTTGAGAAGTGAGGTCTTACCTTCTTGGATTTATTTCGGAGCGTGTACCCTCGGTACCAACCTGCCAAAGGGAAACAAAGATGTATTTCTTGTTTTCCACTCCACCTCTTTAAAATTTTCCTTTCTACCAAGTGCATTTTCATCCAAATCATCTTATAGACGGTGCTCGAGTTCCACATTGTAGAGTTCTTTATTTTCTTCTATGACTGAGTCAAGTCTTCCTCCAAAGGAGGGCTCAAAGATTGATTAGATAAGGCAAAAAAATCCCAACCCTGGTACAGATATTGTTTCTCAATATTATCTTGACAAGATTGAGTAAAGCAATAACCATGATCCCCAAGACTCAGCAGCATCTCTCACTTTCAGATGTCCCTCTCCTCTCTCTTCAGCACCAGGGGTTTGACCCGTATTTTGATTTCGAGGTCACCAAAATACAAGTGTATGAAAGGTTGCTCTGGTTTTATGCCCTCAAGCAAGCCTCGCTTAACGAGCAGATGGAAGAGCAGGGGAGCTGTGGGCAACCCACTCCCAATCTCTTCTGCCACCTCCAAACGGTGTCAGACAAAGGGTTTTATTTCCTCTCTGCCCTCACCTTTATCATTTGTCTCCTACAGCACTGGATTTTGACTCTTCTCCTAAGGTTCTATTGCACTGAAACTGAAAACACTGCCCCTTAGCAACCATGAAGGGTATAGATTATGGTCTATAATACGAGTGATGTCCAGAGCTATACAGACAGACATCGCTGATCCAAGACGATTATGTTCAGCTGCCTGGCAGGGGGAGCAGCAGCGGGAAGGCAAAGGGATTTAAGGGAATAATCAGGTAAAGAAGAGAGTAGTGGAGGCTGGTGGGTTTCTTTCTTTCTATTTTTCTTTCCCCCCCCACATTTCCATATTTAGCAAAGGCGGCTCCATGAAGAACCACGGATCTGAGATCCCCTCAAGCATAAATCAGTATTTAGCGTGGTTTTGTTTTGTTATATTAGTGATCTGTGTATGTGTGAGTGGTTTGCTTTTCCCCCCACCCTTAGCACAGTTTTGGCCCCTTTCTCTGACAATGAGAACACGAATCAGCGTGACCACATAACCCCCAATATTCCAGTAGTACGTTAGGAGGAAAGAAGAGATTCCATTCCTTCCACGGGATGAAGACAAGATTATCCATCGATCATGGAGCAATGGATAAGGTACTGGATTAGGGATGAGAAGATTTAGGTTCTATTTTTATCCAAGTTTGGAATTAATTGAATGTTAAGTACAAGTTGTTTAGGGTGTGATAAAAAGCTCGTGGAATTTAATGAGAATATTTTCCCAGTGATTTCAATTCCATTTGACACCGTCTCTCAGCTTCCACAGCTTCCTCATATCTAAAATGGCCTCTTGGCTTTAACCATATTCCTGTAAAATATTTGGCAATTATTGCATAAAAGCACGTTGTATATTATTATGCAAAACTATTTCAGCAAGCACCTCACACAATCTTTTCACAATTCTGCTCCACTTTTCAATAACCACATTCATCGTTTTAAAAGGAACAAAAGCTTTCAGCAGCGGTCAATTGATTACTTGATTTCTTCTTTAAAGGCAAAAAACCTGCCTAAACCTTCAGAGGAGTGATAGATAACTCTCTTGAGTATTTTCTCCAAGCAGAGATGTGCTAAATGCAAAAGGCTTTTCAGTTGAAAAGCGAATTCAGTGCATTTCAGCTACTGCACCATTCTTTAGACAACAAAAAGTTATACAGAGACGCGATCCCAGGCCATGTGCTTAACCACAAGGTCCCTGTTCCTCTTCCACGGTCAGGTCCTGTCTCTCAGTGCCAAACACACATGCTGCGCTGAAATAAAACAAGGGATTGCTTCATTTACCTACAGTGGCCGGAGGAGAGAGAAGAGGCTGAAACGAGGAACAAATTCAACGCAAATATCTTTTCATCAGGAGAAGAAACCGGTCGGAATCCCGGGCTGTGGGCACACATTCCTTCTGCCTGCAATTCGGCCAGTTCCCACAGCTTACATGCAATAATAACATATACTGCAGATTAGAAAGTATTCCCCTAACCAGAAATGTATCCTCCCCAGCTCACTACTCAAGGACAGACTCCCAGAGAGTCAGAAAATCCTGCACTGGAGCAGCTTTCAAACTACTGGACGCAGCAAATTTCCTTCTTTTCTTGGATTTTGCAGCATATGCCCAGTCTTGACAACCTTTGGCAAACAACAGGATAAGCTCTGCTTATCTTCTTATCAAGCGGAAAAAGGAATTTTGTACAAAGACTTCATGCAACCAGACAGACAGACAAAGGAGGAAAAACAACACCTTGCTTTGCTGTTCACAGGAGTGTATTATGACCAAAACACCTAAAGTAACAAGACCGTGGTCTGCAGAGGGTGTATGGGTATTCGTTTTAAAACGAAGTCTAATAAAACCGGTATCCTGCAGATCTTCACGTGTAATGCAAACACCATGCTGTTTCAAAGCCTGCCCGAAGCCCAACTAAGAGATACCAAATGTTAATTAAAATTGGTCTCACCCACAATCCAAGCCTAAGTGCACAGTTGCAACCGGGGCTTATAAAACACTAGGCAAAGCATCTGTTTAGAGCACGGGAACGGAAAGCTTCACCAACAGAACTGCAATGCCAGAGTCTCAGCCCAAATCCGGCCAACTTGCCAAGGACTCCCAGCCTCTTCAATAGGCCCCTATGGGATGCACCAGTGCAAATGAGCGGGGATTTAGCAATTTAAAGGTGCTTTCTCTCATTGTGAAGGCAGTTCAACAGCAGGGCTGCAGCAACTGCACCTTAGGAATTTGCCGGATCTGTGCAAAGCCACATAAGTTTGCACAGCACAGAGACACGTACCACGAGCTGCATCCACACCTTCCAGCTTGCACTTTAATTCACTTCGTCACTCTTTGCTTCTCACACACCTCCCCAGCGTCTCAGCTGTATCAGTGTTATGTCTCCAAGCTCTTCAGCCAGTTGAGGGTCAGATAACTTTGATTGTTAACGTCAAACCCCAGCCTTGCTGCCTCACTCGCGAGGAACAAACTGTGCGCTCCAGTTCTTGCAGACAGAGCGGAGCCAGCCAAAACCCAGCCGCAGAACACAAAGAGCCTTCAAGCGTGTGATACAGAGAGCCCTTCACTTGAATACGGCTGGGGAATCAGCGCCTGCTGCCTCCAACCAGGAGGAAAAGGAGGCACGTTCGAGGCGACTGATGGAGCAAACCGAGGTGCAACAGCCAAGAGAACCCTCTGGTAACTCACAGAAGATGCTCTGCTGTAACCTCATCTGGGTGTTCCTGCTCCATGGGGGGATTGCACTGGATGAGCTTTCCAGGTCCCTTCCAACCCTTGACATTTTGGGATCCTGTGATCACACGACTGTACCTGCGCTTGGCCGGGCACGGGAAGAGCCAAAGTCAACAGGTGTGGTGTGAACACAGGAATGAACAGCCACGAGTGTTTCTTTCTCCTGCAGCATTAGTGCAATCTTACCTTGGCAAACCCCTGCCAGGAACAGCGTTGATACCATCGCCGCTTCTCTATTTTTCATACCTTTTTAAAAGTCAAGTGCATCGAGCAAACACTACACAGCAAGCTTTGCACTTTCGTGCATATCAGAAGTTGAAAGTCTAGATCTGAAATGCACGTTACTTAAAAAAAACCTCTTGATTTGTTATATTTACTTTCAAAAATGACCGCAAAGTCATGGCAACCTACCTTCATACATCTCCAAAATGTGAACGGTGTCGCCAACTTGCAAGGAGAGCTCCACATCTCGGGCAGCATCGTAATTGTAGATGGCTAAAAAGGGAGAAGAGAGAGATGAAAAACACAACCATGAAAGCTGGAAGATAATCTGGCATCGTAGCACCTGTCAAAAGCAGAATATTATTTTGAAAAAGCACTATAAAGTTATAAAGCTAACCTGTGTATACAATACATTGGAAAAGTATGTAGCATATGTATTTCCAGATACTATCATCAGTTCCTGCAAGGAAAAAACATCATTCTTAACAGAGTTTGTCATTTACATTTAAGCGTGTGGATTTGTGACACTATATTAAGAATCTGCATCTTCCCACTTTACTGACAACCTGCCCAGCAAAGGTCACTGCTACCCAGGCAGAGGTCATGGATCAATTAGGGAATTGTCATTTTTTATTAGTGTTTCAGAGGACTGACTGCAATGTAGCACTCACAGGCACCGCCAAAACAACATCCACTGGATGTCGTAAGAAAAAATGCCACTATTCTGTATTAAACACCTCAGACTATTTGCCACCAAAGGCTCTTTCCAGACAAGAACCAACCTTAGCACGAAACCTTCAGATTCTCTGCAGATCTAATCCCCACCAAAGACAAAGCTAATCTGAATGCTGATCGGATTCCCAGTGGGAATAGGATTAAGTCCAGAAGCCCACGCTGCTAAACTGCCTTCAGAAAGTGTAATTTGAATTTGCTTTCAAACAAACACAAGTAAAAAAACCATAAAGCAATCGGGGAAAATGCTTCGCTATGGTGCAATGAATTGATCGGCCAAATCAGAACAGACCACTCCCTCTAGCAAAATGAGGTGATCTTATTTATGTATTTGAAACACTGGTTTAAGTACAAATCACATCTTAAACGCAGCAACGCAATATTCTCACACGTGTAAGTGTTGTATTTAAGTCTCCAAATCTGTTCCCCAAGGAAACGTATTAGGGAAGCAACCACGATGTTTATTTATGTAACGAGGGCAAATAAATCCCGCAAACATTTGCAGGGGGCTTTGGGAAAATTCTTCAGAGGGTTTGTGTTTGCACAAGTCGCTCTGAAAAATCAACAAATAAATAAAAAACGGAGCTCCTGTGTCAGGAAATTCGCATCGAATGCCCATCATTCCCATCAGGATGAGGTCTATTGCCTCCTGGCGAGGGTCCAGCATAAACAAATGACTGTGGCTTACCGCACCGGAAATTATCTCACATATTCTAGTTTTCTTTAAAATATTGTCACTATAAATAATCCAGCAGCAGTAGGCAAGCGATGTGAACTCGCTGCAGTATGCGAAACAGACGCTGGTCACCAACAGATACTTATTTTACAGCATTTGTTCACGGTGGCACCATTCACGGCACCCACGTCAGGGCTGCACGGCCAGAATGTCTTCAATCTATTCCAGTGGTTTCCAGAGGGCTACAGGAATGCGACTGGACTTTTGCTCCTCCGGCACTGGTTGCTTCAACATCCAGTTTCCTCTCTCTCCTCTGAGTGGTGATCTGGATATTCAGTTTAGACATCTTAAAGGCCCCAGAATAGGCCCAAAAGTAAAACTCCCATCAATATTTTTGCAGAAGAATTTGGATAATGTTGATGACCAACAACAAACGTGAAGGTACACAGGAGTAAATCGGAGTAACCCGTTAAGAACTACCTTGTATCGACAGATGATGAGATCATAAACCAACGCAAAAACTGGTTAATATTGTGTGTAATTCAGTTAAAAATAAATCTTTCTGCTAGATATAGAAAATAACTCTGCAAGGGTTTGCAGAGGTCGGCATAGAAGTGCAGTGCCTGATGTCTATGGACGTTAATAATGTGACAGCACTGTCAAGATTTAAAGCAGAGAGTCTCAGCCCATGTCTATCTTGGCTGATGATATCCTGCTCACTGGAGTTTCCCCCTGTGGTTACAGTTGGACCAACTGCCTCATTTTCTGCCTTAAAACACTGCTTGGGATTCCCGTTTAGTTTTGATTCCCTGTTTAGAAACAGCGCGTGTGCTTATCCGTATAGGGATTCCTATGTACAAGTCCTAGATGCCTTGGGTTCCTTCGGGACAAACGGACATTATATGAATACCAGGCTGGATTTTTCCATAAATTGCTGCTTTAGCTCCAGACAAAAGCAGCCGGAGCGACAGTGGGTGTCTAACAAAAAGGTGGGTGGGCACCACACAAGCTTTTCTTTTGAGAACACAGTTAATTCCAAACCAAGGAGCGCGACAGCCACAAGAAGAGGGAGAACCGAACACTGCAGTTCCCTCAAAGATCACAACGGCCACAAGAGAGAACTAAACGTCGCAGTTCCCTTCCCTGCTTTACCAGAAGGGTTTCAGATCCCAATGTGCAGCACTCACGAGCCAAAGGAACAGGATTCTGCCACTCTGCATCCCCCAAGATTTCAGTACCTTGCTTTGCTAGACTGAATTAAACAAGAACGCAGGGTCACTGTATATAAAATCTGGTTCTGCGCAAGGTTATAAAAGACAAATTGCTGGCATATTTTCCCTGGGAGCTTTACTGTTTGGAACTGATGCTTCCTGCCGCTTGAAGTCAGTCCTGTCCCAAACAGCCTATCTGCAGCTATTTGAACTGCTGAGCCTATTCGCATTGTGTGTATTTAATCTGACCTCGATCAGACTTGAAAGAGAACGGGAGCTTCGCATAACAAACACGGTCACGGGATGATAAAATAGAAATCCTTCACATAAAACCCTCACAGAGCAGCAAGAAAGGAAGAAGGAAAAAAAAATGCAAAGACTTTTGTCCCCAAATTTGCAGGAATATCTGAAGTTGTCTTTTTGCTTCAAGTTAAACTTCAGCTGAGATTTTGTCCTTTGAAATACACTTTAGAATGGTGATCTTGTTCCTCTTCTCATCTGAATGAAAAGCAGCACCGAGTTTGGCAAATTTAATCTAAATAAAGAGGATGGAGTGGAAAACATGATCCATAAGAAGGAGATACTGGGCTTGTTTTAATGACCATATTATTTGAGCCCCCCATATTATTTGAGTCCCCCAATTTGACTAGTGAAAAGTTTATGAAATGTTTTTAAAACAGTCTATGGAATTCATTACGGGGGAAGGTCAGAGGAGTCAACACCAGGGCTGGTTTCAAAAGGGCAACAGATAACTCCGTGACCGGTGACAGCAGCCAGAGCAATGGAGGCGCAGATAAGGAGAACCAATTTTCATGCTCCAGGGCAGAAGGTGATTCCTCAAAACGGATCGGGCCGGAACTCCACAGGCATTGCACAATGGGGATACACGCTATGTCCTGAAGCATCACGCAAGTCACCAGCAGAGACAAGGACGGCAGGAATGGCAAAGGAACCTGCCTTAGTCTGGGCTTTCCAAGGCCCTGACTAACAGCTGACAGAGAGCTGGGGCTTCCTGACAAGGCAGAGTTTGGTGTGGGCTGGCACACGGTACGATTGCGATGGGAAGAGCTTAGTTATGTCACTCCCTCCAGTTGTACGAAGACAGATGATTAATCAAAGCGCACATTCCTGATCTGTGAGACACCCAGCAGCGGCACTTAAAGCAGCGCGAAGCCTCAACGTCGAGCATGAAAATGAGAAGTACAACTATATTAAAACAAAACAAAACACGTTTTGAAAACCCACAAAGCTTCACTTCGTCCAGGAGCCGTGGGAGAAGCTTTAATTTGCAAGAGGTTTGTCGGCAACTCGAGCCTCACCGAGCTCTTAGTGAAACCAGGGGGTGTTTGGGCGTGTTTCCATATCAGGCTTTTCTCTCCTGTGCGTACCAACAGCATTCATTTGGAAGGGAGGTGATGGTGCGGGCAGCTCTGATGCCACAAGCACATCTGGCTGCTCTTTAAAGACGCTTTGCACATCTGGACAAGTGATGTCCGGCACTAACGCAGTGTCTGCCACCACCGCCACACAGCAGACGGGCAGCAGTTGTTCCTTTTGCACGTAAAGAAACCAAGGACAGAAAACCTGCGTGTCGCACTGTTCATCTGCAGCACAGTGAAAGATGAAAAGCAAATATCAATTCCTAGAGCCATTCTAATCACACCATAGCTCACTTTCAAGACTGATCTAAAAGGGAAGCTCAGCTAAAATGTCCAAAACTCAAGGGAACGCGGCAGAAGCTGTCACACGCTATTTTGTGTGTAATTCACGGCAGAACGATACGGAAAACTTTCCTCAACAACTTATTTAAACGCATGTGATATGTGGATTATTGGCCTGGAAAACACGGGCGCTGCAAGATCCCTTATCTCCAACTCGCTGGAAATAACCAGCCCTCCGCCCATTCTGAGGACACGATAACTGCTCCCAAATGCCATGTCCCACTCCTGCGAACCCTGCGCTGGCCACTGTCTGATGGGAGAGGGCTGTGCTTGCTGCCTCGGAACAAAGAATCACATTCAGCGCTGCTGAAACAACCAGACTTGAGCTCATTACATCTTTCAAGAGTCACAAACTATTGTACGAAAACAGAAGTATGTGCTTTTATGCTGCAACAGCCCTGTGTTAAGAAATGGCATTTATGTCGGACAACCCCATTTGGAGAAGCCTGGTATGCTATCTGTTGCCAAGATATAACCAAAAATACAGTGGCTTTATTTAAAAAACAAGGAACTGCCCAAGGAATTAATTCTTAATAGGAACAAAGGCTTTTTGATGTTTGAGCAAAAACGTTCTTGTAACTTCCCAGGAATTTGTGTCTGAAAAATTGAGAATAGCATAATTAAGATTTATATGTCAGACTAGTTCAAAAAAAAAAGTAAGTCATGGTTCAACAGTGTGAAACACGTCCATTAACTCATAGTTATGAAGAATATCACTGCTCCTGAATTGGTGGATGCTGACATTCAGTCTCAATTCTACAAAGTTCCAAATGACTGCTTATTATTTTGAATGCAAATAATCCAGAATAACAGGATTGCATGGATGGAAATGCTTTAATTACCAGCCATCGTTAGACTTCAGAGCCAAATATCTAATGAGCTAGAGGTGGACCTTGAACATCTTGAGTACTTATTGTTTCAGGCTGACCACACAAATACACTTGGAAGGACTTTTACTTACCCTGATGTCCTGCACAAGCACTCTTAATCAAACTAATTTCCTAATTTGAGGCTGGGGAAGGTATCTTTCAGTCTTGCCATCAAATTTAGATATTCCCGTCTCCCCGTTGTAGACTGGATCAGATTTTAGGATCGATGGTTTAATCTCTTAAAGCCTGAACTGCTTTAGAAATAAACCAACTTCCCGACCTCAGCCCATGGGAATATGGAGCCAGGCAGATCACCTCATGGTCTCTTATGGCTTTAAACCCTACAGACTAAAACCACAGTCAGTTCCCCAACAATGCTCCGGAGCAAGTGGCAGAGCCAGTGACAAATTAGCCCGTGTATTTTAATTAGAGCTCCTCAGTAGATTCAGATCAGGCAAACTGAGATGATTCAGAACTGCCGAAGCATGAGACAGACTGATTATAAAGGAAAAAGAAATAATCTCCATCTTTTCACCTCTGCAGAATTCCCATTAGTCATTTCCCCCTCAAATATTTATTGCTAAGTGTTTATACCACAAAATAAGGGAGATTCTGTTCTCCGAGTGCATCTATACAGGGCAGAGATACACATCCCAAAGATACACTGATTTGGACACCAGTAATAATATCACCACGGCGTCAGGTGTTTCATCTCTTCCTAACTGTGCTCGGGGTAGAAACTGCCCAAGTGCAGCTGCTTCTGTGATCTGAACCACACAGAAACACTCTGTTATATCTTACAGACTGGTAACACATACATAAATTGTTAGCTGTTTCATTTTCTTCACTAGGCTCTCTACTCTCTTTTATTATTTTCACTGGAAAGGGCCCTTAGGGATTTTAAGCTCAGATAAATAATTAATCTACATTAGCTGTCTCAGTTTATGTCTGGAGTAAGAGGGAGCCAATGGAGGAATAAATCAGGACTAGCAGCGTAAGAGCCAACCTGCTCCTGAATATACTACACCCAGCTTAATTCAGCATCGAAACAGAAAAAGGGAAGATAAAATAACAAAAAGCGTTAGCTGCAGTGTAAAATGCATTTAAGGCTTCCATCTGCTTCAGATCTGGCTGGTTCAAACCAAACAACGTGTAATAGCAAGTCAACGTTCAAGTGGGATGAACAGATGCGGGAGAACCCAGCTCGGAACTCACGGGCCAAAAGCAGCTTCCAAGCACAAAAAGATGACTTGCTGTAATGGTTCCTGGAAGATCTTGTGCTTTCATCGAGCAAACCTTCCTTCAGTTGACAGAGAAGACAAGAAGCCAGTGGCAGCACACTGGAACTCGTTTTCTGATTAATTCTGAGCAGTACAGAGCTGGCTCCTGCAGCAAAGGTGCAGCAGTAGCCACCAATATTGTTGTTACTACTGCACTACAGAGAAACCTCAGATCCTGGTGCTATCAAAGCTGCATTGTTTACTAGTTCTAATTTCACAAAACACACCTACCTAGTCTGTTTAATTGCTTCATTTAGCAAGATACACATTCAAGTGCTTTCACCGTGACACAGTGACCTTCTCAACATGCAGGACACGAGATGAGGCTGCTCCTTTTCATCTACTGGTGAGGCTGCGAGAGCCAGATACCATAATGACGGGCGCCTTATAGATCTTATTAGGTTAGAGGGTGCTTGATATTATTGTAATGTGCATATCTTCCAAGCCCTGCAGGTTTATTTTGCCTCTTTGAAATCTGAGCAGTAACATCTAGCCTGAATGGTTAGTATTCTCCTGAAAACATATTAACACATCATCTTGTCCTTTAGAGCAATCATTCTAACCTCATAACACTGTTTCAAACTATCATAGGAACACAGAAATCAACAGTTTTGACACTGGCTTTAGCTGAACCAGAGTCTGGTTTGTATTCAGGTTGGCCTATTGATATCAAGGGAATTCAATAAAAAGTATTATGCGTTTACATTGTGCATTTTGGGACCTACATACCTACATTTTAACAACTGCATACACCTACTCGAGGTCTGAAATCCAGTTTTCACACAAGTAACCTCTGATTCCAAACGCTTCCACCTTATGGCTTGTGAAGAAACAGATACTTATTTACAGTACGCATACAATTGCAACTGAATTATACTAAGACTGTAACCACCTTTTATTCCTCCAAGCCTGCAAACCTGCAACTTGTTTTTGGATACATTAAGTACAAGAGTGACTTCTGCAATGAAATTTTCAAGCAGATTTGTAAAAGCAAAAAGGCAACCAAAACCATCACTTGATAAATTGGACTACTCAGCTAATTCCCAACTTGAAAGTGTGTGGCACTTTCAAAAGAATTAAGTGAATTTGCCACTGGCTTTGAATTACTGTCCTAGTTCTTACTGGGCAAAACATCAAAGGACGTGAAAAGAAAACTTGGAAATACTACTGTACGGAGCTGTGTTACTAACTAATGAGTTTTGCTGTATGCATTACTTCCAGAGGGAGTGAGGGTGGAGATGAGAGGAGCTCGAACGAGTCAAACACTTGAGCACGGAGTCCAAGATGCCTACGGGCCAGTCTTCACCACAGAGTTCACTCCAGTTAAACCTTCAGTGCCGTCTCTTGGCACCACCACACCTACACGGATCCACGCTCATAGACCCACAGAGAATCTGAAGCTGAGGGACCCCATTGCATCAGCTGCAAAGGAATTACAGCCATGAGTTTTCATACAAGTGTCCTCAGGTCTCCAACCCCTTCCCCGCTCCATCCGTGTGCAGCAGGAGACAGACAAGCCCTCTCCATTCTCATCCATCTAGCTGCTGCATTTTGAGAAACTTTGGATATGCTGCCAAAAAACCCTTTACCACCTCTGTAGAAACCAGCGCTTGAGCTGGCATGGGAGGGCTCACACAAGGAGAATTCCTAATATTCATAACCATAGAGATTTCAACCGGCCTCTGCACCTTCAGTCCTTCTTCAACACGGGCTTCGGAGCAGACTCCTCTCCCATAATGGATGCTTGTGGTTTCATTGATTCGTGTTTGCAAAATGGCACAAGCCCCGGTCAGGAACAGCCACTTTCACATTTCCAGAGACCTTTCATTCCAAAGCGTTTTTATCTTGCCTCCTATCTCAGGTAACAAGCAAACAGGGGAACAGTGTTGAAACGAAGAACCGGAGATCTTGGCTGGGAACTCAGGCTCTTACTCAGGATGGAAAAATACAAAAGCCAAACAGGAATATCGATCTCTTGTTGTCAAGATAAAGAACAAGCTAATCCCAAATTTGCAGTTTTAATTAAACTGCACAAGATGCAAAGAGATAAAGAATTTGGAAGCAGGTACCACGTGCTGCAGCCTTCCCTTCATGTTCTAGAGCTCACATTGAGCTCCATCTCTGCATCCTGAAGTCCCCACATTGTCATTGCAATGAGAATGGAAGTGCTACAAGAATCAGGTCTCTAATATTTAAGCGAGTTGCTCTTGCATTTAAAAAAATAGAGGAAAAAAAGCGCACTCTTTCAGAATTAATTGGCCACTATTTGCCCGTGACATTCTGAAACAGTATTAGAACTTCAGAGCTGAAGTTATGAACTGTTTAATTATTACGGAGGATCAAAGTACCAAGTTTTCCCAAGAGCAGAAAACTATTATTATCTCCGTTGTATCTCAAAGAACTTTTTGCCCGGATTCAGCACTTTCCACAATGAAGTTCACTTTTACTGGGGCAACTCCTCCAAAAATCTGACAGTATCAGACATGGTCAAAGCTTCAAGAGGCTGCCAGGACAATTTATGCTTTACCCCACGCTCCCCTCTGTCCCTGGGACACCCCCCCAGGAGCTACAATGCGTCCCCAAAAGACACTTTTATCACTTAACCAACCAGTCCAACTCGCACTCAGTAACATCTGCCAATTTTGAAGGCAATCGTGACCTGGCCACCTAGAAAGCTGGTTAGTTATTCGTATTTATGCTCCACTTTTATTAGGATGTGCTTCCTGGCAAATGCACCAAAATTCACTGCAGTATTTTAGGCGCTAAATCATAAGTTAAATGCATTAGACCTCAAAACATAGGTTCATTCTAGTAGCACGGGGATAAACGCATTCATGACTTTGGACTAAGGTGGCCTGAAGCTTGGCCATGGTTGTGTCTTCAATACGCTAGCATAAATAGGATGTTTTTCCCCTAGAAGCACCAATTGAAAGAAATGTCCTACCAGTCAAGTTAAGCGCAAGTGGATTATTCCACATTTACTGCTTCTTGATCAATATCCTATTAAGTTTTTCCAGTTTGTGAACTTTCATTATTTTGTTTTTAATTTCCGTCGCTCCCACCTGCATCGGTGCCAGCAAATACGATCTCACGCTGAAAGAACCACAAGAACGTGCAAGAGACCGGTGTGAATCCACAACTGGTGGAACCTGGTGCTTCCAGCCTCGACACCTCTGAGCAATTAGACACAGAGCTAATGAGCAGGAGCCAGCTCAGCCAAACCTCCACAAGCAGTTCTGGATCCCTCAGGAGAGGATTTGGAGCCTCCAGATACGAACCTGATTGTTAGTAAGATCAATCCTGTGATAGTCCATAAACATCAGGACTGCTGGGGATGCTTCAAGGTGGATACCCAAGAGCCAAAGTCACAAGGCACTTCTAGAACTATTGCTTTTCAAAGTAAGAGCAAGAAAAAGGATGGTTACAAGTCCTGTTTATGTCAGCAATGCCTTTGAAGTCCATAGGATTAGTTTCAGAGGGAATTACTTAAGGGGTCGAGTGGTAATCACCAAAAGTAAGAGAAGACAGACTTGGGCTAATATGGATTAACAAAAAATAGAAAGGACTATGGAAGTGAGAACTAGCACAGCTGGCTTTCACATCAAACAAACTGCAGACACAGCAATAAAAACTGAGGAACTAAATCAGAAAGAAAGTGTGGCATACCACTCTGAAGATTCCGAACTTTTGGCTGTCAACAATGCCAAGGTTTTTGTTTTGCCCTGTTCCAAGTTTCGTTAGTATTGCCACCAACACAACAATTTTTAGACGCATTATAACAAAGCAAACAGAGAGGAAACATGAGTTATTTATAGAGTGTTTGTATTGATAGAGAGGAAGATCATCACTTCTGCAATGGGAATGGGCTCTTCCATCCTCCTTTGTCAAGCCCTTGTCAAGAACCTGCTGCACAACAGTTGCCTCCAGTTCCAGTTAGAAGGGAAGTCCAGGGCAAGGAATAAGTTTAAAACAAATGTGAATTTACCTCTAATTTTACATGATGTGCAACTATCAGTACTGTGAAACTCCTTTGATCACAGACTATTTTGGGACAACTTTGCACAAGACGTACCAGTTTTGAACACGAAGCCAAGACCTGATAGCCCAGGATATCACAAATGAAACCATTAGCCAGAAAATCTGATTCTGCAGCACTCTCAGTTCCTCTCTGCATTTCTGCTCACATAAATCACAAATGGAGCTGGCAGGCACTGGTTTACATTTGAAAAATTACTGCCATTCCTAAGACATGACGCAGCTGATTGTAACTCAACCACCACATGGTATTTCAACAAAGTAAATACTTCTTCACGGCAAGGAAAGTCCTTCGCTTGGGTGCCTCCAGCAGGGAAAAATGTAATGGGTTTTAAAGGCCACCAGTTAGGGGTAATTACCTGTCCGTTTACAAATATATATATATATATATTAAAATAAAGAAAAAAGAACCAACCAACAAACAAACGAGGTAATATGGTTAAGGTCAAATCAAGCCATCCCCTTTCGAAGAGCCACCCGTGTATCTGCAGACTCGAAATGCAAATGGGAAATCCTGCAATGGGATGTGAAGATGCAGAGAGAGCTTGGGAATTAAAGCTGCCCAAAAGCCTTTCCCTCCCAGCTCCTCGCCTTCAAAAACACACCAGATCAAACCGCTTTCCGCAGAGCAACCAAACTGCTTTCATTAGCTCCCCTTCAATCCAGTATTTTAAGGCATTTTCTAAATAAAACAGGACTCTGGTTTTACTCAGAGACAAAGGTTACAAACGATGTACTGAAATACCTCACTGACCAGCGGAGTTTTTGTGGGCTCACAATAGTATTTTAAGTTCTACATTTAACAATCTGGAGAGATCACAGGCAACAAATGCTGCTTGAGCTTTCACGTGCTCCTTCTAAGCCGACGATCACAATTTGTGGCTTTCAGTATTTTGGTGAACGGCCCATGGTGAACCTCACATCGCAGAGCTCTTCCCATAAAACTTCGGTTAATAATTTCTTTGCGGACTGGCTGAACAACAGGTACGTCCACAGCTCAAACTACATAATCATCAACAAACACTTCACATCCTGTTAGTTCAAGAAGGTGACATATAAAGCGTGTGTGCACCTGAAGCATCATTACAGTCACCTGGAAACCGTTCTGGCTGAAAACTCAGCGCTTTGCATTTCAGAATTGGTGCTGAGCTGGGTTGGTTCCTGTCCTGGCTCACCAGGCTGCTCCTGCCTGTAAGAAGGATCAGAAAAAGGGTTCTGAGAGCAAAATGGAACAGATTCTCTTGTATTTGGTAATGAAACCATTAATACAGTCTTCTCCAGTCCACAAAGGACGCCTGCACGCTAAGAACAGATGATGGCTAAAGAGCTGCTTTTAATGTAACACTTAAGCTGAAGTTAACGCAAGCCCATGTCACTGCCAGCAGAAAAAGAAAATAATGACGTTGTTGATTCCTTATGGGCTAAGTTAATAATTTTAAAACAAGCAGATAATAAAAGTTACAAATGGTGGGGAGTCATTCAGGCACTCTTCCCTTCAGAGCATGCTCTTTGGACTGAAAAGAGTCGGCAAGAAAGGCTTTCTGCAAATGACACGGTTTATGAGAGAAGCACCTGATCAAGAATGGGTCACTTCATTTAGTTTGGCGCTAGAACTGAAGAGCTTTCAAGGAAGATATACCGGGTAGTATCTTTCCTTTCCAAAGTAGAGGTGAAGCACGTTGCAAAGCAGCTCTGTGAGACCCAGAAGATCCTGGTGCTAGGAGAGGCAAGATGTTGCCCATCAGACGACCAGCAACAGTTCTGCCCCTTTACAAGGCTGAGGCTTCCAAAATCCCATCTGCTACCGGGTCCAAAATACATTTCAAGCGAGAAACAGTGAGCCATTTGTCTCTCACTGTGTGTCCCTAAAAACGCCACAGTTTCCAATGTCGCACCCTCTGCCATGTCAAACTCAGCCCATGTGCCACCTGGATTATCCCCGATAGAGGTAGCAGGCTCCAGGTTTAACCAACTGAGGACAGAACCAGAGGGCAGCAACTCAGTTTGAATGGGCAATCGACAAATCTGTAGAATAACCCACGAGATAACACATCCTGAACTGAAATGCAAAAAAATCAGACAACTGACATTGAATCATATCGTTTACTTCTTGGAATTTCTGACTGCGTTATGATTTACAGGGATGTGTTTAAAATAAATGCAAGTGGCTTTATATTCATTTCCAAAGCACAGATGACTAACAGCCACAATATGTGTGTTCTTTTTGAAAGGAAGGAACTTGCATCTTTAAATTTCACAGCTACCCATGCTACTAGTGAATGAAAGCTCTTACCATCTAACGGCCTGTATCATGCAAATCAGTGGTATTACCCTCATTACAACCACCTCCATAATTAGTACTAACGGGAACCTTGGTTAGGAGGCAGACTAATGGCCCAAGAAGCTCATGTTTCCCTTTCCATCTTCATTAACTTCTTCAAAGCACAAAACCAATGAGGACCGGTACCTGGAGCACAGCACGGGACGCAACTAGACAAAAAAACAGTGAGTCTGCAAAGATCAAATTGACAAAACCCGATTCCATTAACGCCATGTATCAAACACCACTTGACAAAACTACTCACTGCAAAAATCATTCTGTTTGCTGCACATCGATTAAACCTGTCAGTTCTGGTTGCGAATTAAATGCAAGAGCTGAAGCATCGCAGGCTCTGTGTCGGTTTGGTCCCTGTGTCTGCACACAGCTGTATGAGCACACAGAATGAAGGGGCTGCTGCCCATGAGCACACTTTCGGTTTGGTAACATAAAGGAAAATGCAGTGTTTCCCTCCACCCCGCTTACTCACGGGCCGGTGCCCTTTCTGGCAGAGGAGCTGTCATAACCAGCAGCTGGCTCAGGCCAGCACAAAAAAACTCCCCGGAAGCCAATAAAAAAGGAAACGAGAGGAGTGCCTCTGATTCATCCCAGCGCCCAGGGCCATTCTGGAGGGAGCGGAGCCTTGCTCAAAGCTGGGCTTGAAAAAGCCCCACCATAACCTAGCGTAGCCAATCATACCAGCATCATCTAGTCTACTTCATAATAACGCCAAAATTTTTAAATTCCTGATGGTCAAAGTAATCTCGCCAAGTCATACCTATATATAAATACATTAAATAGCCTGGGCTGTTACCTACACAGCAAGAAACAAAGTTCAGGGCGTTCAATACACACCCTCCTGGTTACCAGAGCAGAACTTAGATAAGGTTGTGCTGCGTATGGTGTCTCTGAAGCCTGAGCCACAGTCCTGCGAGAAACGTGCTGCCTCTCTGCAAAGCCAATGGGAAACCCAGTAACTTACTTCAACCCAGAAAAAATTGTGCAGGATGAGGCTCTTCACCTTTAAACTCATGGACTGAACTTGAATAAACCACCTCATGGAAGTCAAGGCAATTAACACTTTGCAAGCATGAAATTATACTCTTTTCTCACATCAGGAAGTCCACAGCGAACACAAGGGGCAAAGAAGATCAGTCTTCATTAAAACAAACTATCAGTTGTTTGTGTCATTAGTGGTTTCCTGCCTATTGCTCTCTGCCCAATTCTCACAAGCAACCTCAAAATTATGTGGTTTTCAACTTGTCAAACTCTCAAGAAAAGTAGAACTGATCAGCAACACTACTGATGATGTTCCTCCTCGAGAAAAGCAAGCCAGCATTCAACTACCTCCTTTCAAACATCAAGCAGCAGCAGTACAGAAGGCACAAGGTGTCAGGCAAGTTTTCACCATTCCTCGCCCTACATCAAGATTTCCATCCCCTGCAAAGGTGTCAGACACAGTCCTGAAATTACTCACTACAACCATCTTATCCTACCATTGCTTTTTCTATCCGTATCTTCATTTTCGCTGCTGCGCTAGAGCACTCCTCGCTATAAAACACGCTGGAGAGGCAAAATTACAAACATCAGTCCCGAACTTGCAGGATTGCAGAAACGCAGAGCTCTGGGCGTGTGAGCAGGACACACACACACTGCATCCATCCCTCCATCCCTGCGGGTTCAAAGAGTGAACGCTCACTGCTGAGAGCTGAAAGTGGAAGAGAGGAAGGAGAGAAAGAAGGAGAGAAAGAAGGAGAGAAAGAAGGAGAGAAAGAAGGAGAGAAAGAAGGAGAGAAAGAAGGAGAGAAAGAAGGAGAGAAAGAAGGAGAGAAAGAAGGAGAGAAAGAAGGAGAGAAAGAAGGAGAGAAAGAAGGAGAGAAAGAAGGAGAGAAAGAAGGAGAGAAAGAAGGAGAGAAAGAAGGAGAGAAAGAAGGAGAGAAAGAAGGAGAGAAAGAAGGAGAGAAAGAAGGTGTGTGGAGCAGAAATGACTCAAGGGCATGCGAAAGAAACGATTCTAGATGGGGAAGCAAATGAACGCGCGGTGCAGAGAAGCCGCAGCGCACCGGGGAGGGAGCGGAGGCTCCCGGGGGGGTCAGGACCGCAGGGCGGGGGGCGACACAAAGGCAGGAGCGCGGGGAAGGGGCACATGGGGCGGGGGGTCCGGGCTGGCACTCACCGACCCCGTACTTCTCCCGCTTGGTGGGGATCCAGCGGGCCATGGCGGCGGCTCCCCGGCCGGGTTGCGCCGGGCTCAGCGCGGCCGCTCGCCCAGCGCCGCCCCGCCGAGCCCGGCCCGCTCCGCCATGGCTCCCAAACTTCCCGGCAGCCGCCCAACTTTCCTGCCTCCCCCGCCGCGCCGAGCGGAGGAGAAGGAGGGACGAGGAGGGAGGAAAAAGAGGGAGGGAAGCGGCTCGTCCCCGCCCCGGCGGGGATCACCTGCTCCCGGGCCGGCCCGCCCCGGGGAACCGACCCGCAAGGTGCTAATGGGACACGGGGGAGGGACACAAACACTGTCGGGAACGGGGGCAGCTACGGTTAATGGTTCTTATTATCGCTATTGATGTATAAACACGCAGACGTTTTCCCACTGTTAATATAAATAGGTTTTTTTTTTTTGAAAGTAACTCATTAATAACTAAGAAAACAAAAGGGTTGTTTTAAAAGTTAAAGCAAAACAAATTTCTTTAAGAAGTAGTGTGGTGTAACGTCAACCCAGCTGGGTACTCTGATGTACGAGCCATGCCTCCAGATTAAGGTAATGGCCTTAAAATAACACAATGTAAAAGCAGTGTACACCAATTATAACTCTTAGAAGAGTAGATGGCAAAATATAAATATATACAATAAATATAAATATATAATAAATTTAAATATATAATAAATTTAAATATATAATAAATCTAAATAAAATATAAACCTTCCATAATTAGATTTTCAAATTGTAGGTGTTCTTGCTCCAGCGGGGGGATTGGACTGGATGATCTTTTGAGGTCCATTCCAACCCCTGACATTCTGTGATTCTGTGAAAAGTACTCGGAACATCTGGAAGAATGGTCACAGGACCGCACTTTGCTCAAGATTCAATGTTCTTGTTCATAAAATTGACTCAATGGTGTAAACCTCCGCTTGGCTCCAGCATTGTGAACTGGGACTCGATAAAGTATTTCAGATTGGTGACACAGAGACAGGAGCTGTGCACGTACCTGCGGGACAGGTTGGACGGTCTGACCAGAACCAGACTGGCTGCTTCTGTAGTTCTGTTGGTAGCAAATTGTTTGGGATATTCAGCAAGACCTACTACTTCATTAAGCAGTGCCATCGCAAATCAGAGCGGCAGATTCTTTGCAAAGCTTTAGGAGATCCAGGTTCCCCTGAAAGGCAACAAGAACTCTGATAATTCACAATATTGTAAAACCCGTTTAAATGCACTAACGCATGAAAATCTGGGGAGACAATAATATTTGTTGTTATTTTACATTACTAGTGAGAAGCACTGGGGGTAGCTGCACGGCTCAGCTGTTGTGCTCTCCCAGGCATATCACTTCATCTCTCTCTGATTCTCAGCCTCCATCCCTCTTGCATGTTCAGCACAGCTTTCCATGCTGCAGACTCTCCCACCTGTGTTTTTAACAAGTTTAATTTGCCTTGATCTTCACTGGCGCCTCTAAGTGCCAGAGTAGTATAAATAAGAATTAATTACCAGTAGCTTGCTCTAGCAAATAAACATGTTATTTGCAAGCCAGGATTTTAAACGTAAGGACACCTTATCACTATTGTACGATATACTGGTTTTTAACAATATGTGGTGATCTGTCATCCATCAAGAATGTGTGGCCCATGCATTTGTCACACACGCAGAGCGTTACTCATCTGGCTGTGATGTGCAGTAACGCTACACCCAGTTTGCAGCAGACGGCCAAACCCTTCTCTAAAATGATGTTTTGATCTTGTCCCAAGGGCTGCTCATGACACAACCGAGAAGCTCTCAGCTCCGTTCAGATGTGCACATGTGATCATGGGAACACCGCGGCTCCGAGGTTAAATACGGACATGGGCTCTTTCAACACTTCACCGGCACCTGAGGCTTCGACGAAATGTAGAACAAGGAAAAAAAGGAAAATATTTGCAAGCTGGAGTTGATTAACTAATTTGTTATTTATAAAACACTAATTCAAGCCAGGCAACCACGATCAGATGTACTGGCACACATCTGAATTCATTGCTCTTATGCACAAACCCCTATGATTTAGCAGTGCAGAAGAAGCCATGTGGAGCAGCCTGCTGCTTTTCTGCACCCCCTGCATTCCCTTCGGCCCAGGGAACACTCCGTCCATCCCTGGAGAGCTGCTCCAGCAATGCCCGAAGCGTTCATCTTGTAAAAGTTTCAGTGCTTCGAGCTGAACGCTCCTCGCCGCAATTCAAGGTGCCATGTGTGTGCCAACATCCGAAATTAGTTAAAACGACCCTGCTTGGAAAGAGAAAAACATCTGTTTCTTTTCTTGGTTTCTGTTCCACTTATGCTTAGCTGGAGCCTTCTGTAGCATCATCCCAAATACAGAAGAGAAACAGCTTGATGGTGAGTATCTCATAGGTGACAAGAAATGGACTGTGGGATGTGCTTAGACCTGGGGCCAGATTATTAAAGAAGGAAAGTGTTCATGAAGACGCTGAATTGAGTCTTTGAAAGACTATGTGTTTTCTGGCTGCAAAGACCTTTGGCCAGAGGTTCTCTAAGAGTCTCGCTGACAGTCTAGAACCTCGATTTTACTTTAAGATTCTCAAGTTTGGAGCTAAGCTGGCTGAGCTGTTGCCAGTATTTTCCAACCCAGGTAAAGCAAATTCTTGGCAGCAAATGAAAAAACAGAGGAGAGCATGAAAGATAGACAGACAAGTAGTAACTAGAGTAGCTGTTTCTGTTACTGAAGTAGGGAAAGTTGGTGAATGATTCATTAAATATAATGATTTGCAAGTCTCAGGGGCACATGAAGGAAGCAATCTCAGCTACCACTGAAAGTAGGTTTTCTTTCTGAAAGTATTTCATTTAGTTTTATAATATTACCACAGACATTTGTTTCCTTCTGTCTTGCTTTCTTTTAATGCTCAGGTGGTGTTTAACCAGGGCCATTAATGGTGAGCAGTCTGGACTCTGTTCTCTGCCCCAAACAGGAGCAGGACAGATAGTTAAATTCTAATTGAGGCTACATCAGAGATTAACTCAGTTTATGTAAATACCACATCATGTTACTGATGAGAGCTGGAGGGAATTTGGGTGACTACAGCTCATTCACATTTTTAGTGCACTAAGAAAGTCATTTTACTCCCGGGTCTTTTATTTCATAATGGAAAGAACAGCACGTTTGCAAATTATCAGACTGCTGAAGTCAAATCTTTACCTAAACCGAGCACTTCAAAGTGTGAAGTTAACAGACTCATTTTGAAGACACCTGTGAAGCACTGACTGCATCTTTTGTGGCCCAACTGGAGATCAAAAAATGTAATTCCAGTGCCCTCCTGTGTCTCAAATAAGAACAACACCGACCTTCACTGAATGAATGGGAAATAAGACTTTTCCTGTGATAGCACTGAAGAATTCTTCCAGTGACCAGCCTGGATCCTTTCTAGGTAGGTTCTGTGCATATACAAACCAAAAAGATGGCACTTAAATCAATCAATCTTAAGTCAAGATAAAGGATACAGCAACAGGGTGGAGAAACAGATTAAATAGTGAAGCAGTTGTAACACACCAACTAAAAAACTACTACCACAACTAAAGCCATCTGTTCATTAACTTAATAAGTCACTTCCTCTAGCTGATGAATTATTAGATCTGGTTCAGAATTGGACCAGATTTTCCGATCACCATAACTAAAAAAGCAGCAGTGTAAGCTATAAAAGCAATTAAATATGCAAATACACATGTACACCACAAACAGGAGAAAACAGTGGTTTTATCCATCTGCCTGCACATGTTTTATCATGGAATAGTATTTAACGTATTATCTGAAAATCTCACAGCCCAGATGAATTTTTAGCTGAATATTTCACTGCACATTTTCTTACCTAAATAAGGCAAATGCTTTGTATGGTAATGTTAGTTAGCTTTGTGACTTACTCTGCATTACCCTAGTGTCAGTTCTTTCTGTTGTTCTGTCAATGTAACAGAGACACTTCTAAACAACTTTTCAATGAACCCACTATGTACTTGCCACCCATTTCACTGGCAATCTCTTTTTCTGGATTATTCCGCACCAGCAAGGGCAAGCATCCATTAACCAAACCCAAGTTTACAGCTACTACAGCCCACCTATTAATTTTCACAGGGAACTAAGGTATGAGTGACATGTACAGAAGTACCTTCTCCTATTTACAATTAAGAGTAAGCAAAGGACCGTGTAACCGACACCAGCTCATGCACAGGATAACCTGCCGTTATCCTGCATGGTATTCTAGGCTGACAAGCAGAACATTGGTAAAGAGTGTTTCTGAGAAGACAACTAATAGAGAAGACGCTGGATAAATTTGCTGCTTTTGTTTAACAATACCAAAAGCAATTACATGATGTAAGCGGTAGATTTCCCGTCCAAAACCGATACATGTCTTGGGGACAGATTTGTAAAGGTATTTAGATGCTTAATGATGCTGAAAGGTGCCTAGTAGCACTTTAAAAATACCTTAAAAGCTAATTCCTGCTGAAATTAATGTAGGAACAGTGCTGGGTACGTCCCCTGGATTTCCTGCATCTCCCCCATCCTCACGGGGCAGAGCTGTTGATTCCAAAACAATTTTGCCCCTGTTGAGTTGGTGTAATAAGGTGCTGAGCAGGGTAATGGTTTGTTAAACAGGTTTATCGCTTTTTCTTAAGATGAATTTGACATGAAGTGCAATCATCTCTGTTTTGTGATTTTGTGCAAATATTTCCAAAGCCACCTGACTACTGAAACCTGACTCCTTTTCAATTAAGCAGGAATGGGACTATAACAACCCTTAGGCAGCTTTGCAAATTTCTGCCTTGATGTATCCGTAAGTCAGATGAACAGGTTCTGAGTAATCAGTCACTTGGTGTTTCCATTTTAATCGCTTTGTAATTTTATGTCTGAGTTTATTAAAATTTCAAAGCTTTGCTTGCTTACCCCTCCTCCATCTGCTTCTTTTTAAGGAAAGACATAAGAATCTTCCTATCTAGTCTGCATTTTATCCAGATGGTGATCTCTCGCTTTGTTCAGGCATGAATTCTACCCATGCAAATCAAAGCATCAATCATACAATCAACTTTTGCATTAGTTGCAAAGCTCGGGAGGATATTTGCTTCATTAGACAATTAGAAAATGTGAGGTGTAACACCACGTCTGCAACACTTAACAGTCTGTTCAATGCTGCAAATGCCAGCGTGATCCATGCCTTCATTTACTCATCTGCACCAACTCAATGTGAAAAGGCCAATACCTCCCTCCTGTAACTACTGCTAAGTCCCAAATCCAATATTCCTGAAATGAAACACAATGGGAAATGGCACCTCTCACTTGTAAAACTGCTTTTAACTGTCTTCATCATCTATAATTCACTTGAGTCCATTTATTGCTGCCACATGCACTGAGAAAGAGCCTCCCGGACCAGCAGCAAATTCAACTCTTCAGCTCATGAATGAACTGGTGCTGGAAGCCAGACTTTATTATTCATTTTAGTAACTCATTCAGTGGTCACAATCCTCAATGGATGTAAATCAACACAGCCACATTGAAAGAAATTGTTTTGCCTGCTTTTCACATTTCATGCACCAAATGTTGGTCTCAAAAAGGTTGTGACATTAATTTCAGTTGGAGATCGTTGACTGATATATTTCAAGTCATGATGCCAAGATCTTTCCCAACAGCTGGATATTGAATCATTTCTACAGAACTGTATAGTCATAGGGTTACATTTTTGGCCCCTTTCTAATAATGTTTTCTAGGTAAGGAATTGCATATAGCAGCCCCAGGAATGGTTTGGAGCTGTGAAAGGAAGCACAGAATTCTGCTAAATTTGAACAGCAAAAAAGCATCTCCAGGGCAATAAGTGTTTCATGACACCATTCACACCATGAATATGCCCGAGCCCCCTTGTGCTATCTGATGGAATCATTACTATGGAAATAAATGTTTTGTAGAAATGTATTGCAGATAAAATGCTTAATTTCAGTGCCAACATACTGTGGGGCTTATTATGTTATGTAGTTCCCATTTACAATGGAAAACTAAACCAGTTTTATAATCAGTGAGATACAGCAGAGCTCAGTTAATTTCCTGATAGAAAAATCAGCTTTGTTATTGCTGCTATTGTGGCATTCGTCACCTAGCTGTAAGAGACATTTCACTGCAAAAGACAAAAGGATAAAGGAAAAGATTACTGAATACAAAACTACTCCATATTTACAACACATGGAACGGTGAGGAATCCCAGAATGTCAGGGATTGGAAGGGACCTGGAAAGCTCATCCAGTGCAATCCCCCCATGGAGCAGGAACACCCAGATGAGGTTACACAGGAAGGTGTCCAGGCGGGTTGGAATGTCTGCAGAGAAGGAGACTCCACAACCCCCCTGGGCAGCCTGGGCCAGGCTCTGCCACCCTCACCAGGAACAAGTTTCTTCTCCAATTTAAGTGGAACCTCCTGTGTTCCAGTTTGAACCCATTACCCCTTGTCCTATCACTGGTTGTCACCAAGAAGAGCCTGGCTCCATCCTCCTGACACTCCCCCTTTAGATATCTGGAAACATGAATGAGTCCCCCCTCAGTCTCCTCTTGTCCAGCTCCAGAGCCCCAGCTCCCTCAGCCTTTCCTCACCCGGGAGATGCTCCACTCCCTTCAGCATCTTTGTTGCCCTGCGCTGGACTCTCTGCAGCAGTTCCCTGTCCTGCTGGAACTGAGGGGCCACAACTGGACACAAGATTCCAGGTGTGGTCTCCCCAGGGCAGAGCAGAGGGGCAGGAGAACCTCTCTGACCTACTGACCACCCCCTTCTAACCCACCCCAGGTACCATTGGCTTCCTGGCCACAAGGGCCCAGTGCTGGCTCATGGTCACCCTGCTGTCCCCAGGACCCCCAGGTCCCTTTCCCCTACGCTGCTCTCTAATAGGTCATTTCCCAACTTATACTGGAACCTGGGGTTGTTCCTACCCAGATTCAAGACTCTACAGTTGCCCTTGTTCTATTTCATTAAATGTTTCCCTGCCCAACTCTCCAGCCTGTCCAGGTCTCTGATGGCAGCACAGCCTCTGGTGTGTCAGGAAAGCTGTGATCAAAGTTTGTTTTAGCACTAAATACAGATAGGAAGGTGTTTTACCAACACCTGAGGAGCCGAGAGATGAAGTGAGTAGAAATGCCCAGACTATCTTTAGAAAGATAAGGATTCCAGCAAAATTCTTGCTGTAAGAGCATGAACTGCAAGCAGTGTTAATCAATGAGGGACACATTTTGCTCTAGGCAGTAGTTTAGTATCTTAGACAAACTCTGCTTATTGACGCCAGCGCGAATCCAGGTTGAGGTTTCCGAGGCCAGAACTCTCAACTGGAGCCACAACTGCAATAAAACAATAGGCACCAAGAGACCTGCAAACTCTGAATTCACATTTGACTTTTGTGCCAGTAATCGTGCTCCTCCCTCCTTTTCAAGATCATGTGAAAGATGAAGAGGAGGAAGTGCTGGCAGGCATTTTCATTAAAATCACTGGCTAATTCCAAAGTGCCTATTAGCAGAAGCCCTCTTGCAATGCCTGTGGTATCTATCCATCACAGCCAAATCATGAATATCGACTATTTTATATTTAATGTATCTCTTACATCTTTAATGTCTGAAGAGCTTGTTCCCGAAAGTGTCCTCAGCAGGGGGTAGCGTGGTCAGATTTAATCAAAATTTCCAAGGCTGGAAATGAGCTTCCAATAAATCTTCAGACTTGTCTTCAGCAGCCTGCAGTCAGTAATTCCAGTTTTAAAGCAGTACTCTTTCCTTCTTCTGCTCCTGGGAAGTCAATATGAAAAGTATTACTACAAAATCAAGCCTCTGATTTTGGCAGATTTTAGCAGAAAGCCAAATCCACTTATTGAAGTTAGAAGCCCTCTGATCTCACAGGAGTTTGATGCCTGCTTGTCTCTACCACCACAGGTAATTATTTCTTCAATAATAAATCAGTGCTGATAGAATGAAAAATCAAATCAATCTTAGAGCTGATGAGCTCAAGCTAATCCTAAATGCTGCAGCTTCTAGACCTAATCACAAACAACAAAGGCACCCAAGATAATATCCAGATCACACCAAATCTAAGATCCAGATACACATTTTGTGGCTCAGACGAATGTCCACTTAGTATTGACCTATAAAGATGTGGATGTGCCTTATTTTGTTACAACAATAAATGTTTATATGCAGCTCTTCAGAAGTATTAATCTACAGCTTAAGGGTTCTGGATACAGCACATTCTTTGCACCCTCTATAAAGACAAACCTCCCTATATTTACTTGCTGGGCTTGATTTCTTTGCATAAGCAGCTTAGAGATCTTCATAGGAAATGCTCTGAACAAGCATAAAGTTCGATTACATGATGTACACTTTATAATAAAAAAAATAAAGACTCTATGCTTCTTATGACTCTGTTCTATTTGCACAGGAATAAAAGAGCACACAAATGATACATTCATAGCCCTGAGAATTTCTCCATTCATCTAATACTGACTCTTTTAATGAGTTTTATCTTTCTAATTTTTAGTTCAACTGTCTTATTTCCCTTTTCTCCCATTGAAAAAGAGGAAAGAGACACATTCACAGTATGAAGAACCAACACTGAGAAACAATAGCAATACAATACTAATTTTTCTAGGGTACTGCCTGATGCGTGCAGCCCTGCTGATAACAGACGGTCTTCAGAGCTTTCAATGTCCTCTGTGCGCGTCAATTCTCTCCAGCTTGAAAAAGGCTTTCATTTTTAAACAAAATTTCTTGTAATGTCTCATTCAGTGTTGATTCTCCAGAACCAGAATCCTCCTCCTGGCAACCCCTCCATTCTAGAAATATAAGTCCTGTGTACTTAGTCCCTTCTTGCCCTCCCTTTCCGACACAAACCTTGCAAAAGGGGCGCAGAGCTTGAACATTCAGGAACATTCACAGACACCCTCTCTGTTGTCGCGATGCTCCCATAGTGCGAGGTTTGTTCTAACAAAGAATCTATTGCATTGTTTCATCCCTCCAGAAAAGCAAAAAACTTTTACGACAGTAATGGGATGGAGAAATCTCAGCTATGGGGAAATGGAGATGAACACTGAGGGCTGTGAACATCCTAAATCCCTTAGAGTGAGAACTGATGACAAATACATCAGTAAATACCAAAATCAAAGGCAAGTATGGAGAGGGAAGGCATTAGAAATAATTGATTTTAAAAGGTCTAAGCATACAGCCCTCACGTGGGAGTGGATATTGTGCATAGAAAGTGCTTTGTCTCAGGGGAATCCCTCAAGGTTACTGCAGCCCCAAACGGTTGTGAGAGGCGCTGTTACCTGCGTTCAGCACTAGATGCCACTGAGAGATCAGCGTGGAAACTGCCAGTGCTGGGCTGGGATGCTCTTCCCTGCAGAATCATATAGCCCTGGACCAGTTTCTGAAGAGGCCACAGCCTGGTTTGTGATTTTGCAACCAACAGAGACATAAGAGAAGATAAATGTGCTGTTCGGTTATGCTCTCGGTATTTTCTGCGTGAGAACAAAAAGTGCATTTGTGGAGTCACGCTTTGTGAGGATTCTCTGACGCTGTGCACATGAACTACAACTCAAAACATCTTCGCTTTTCAAAGCCATAAGTCCAAAATTTTAAAAGTGATTGAGTGGCTATTGGATTTTTAAAATCCACACTGAAGACAAACTTCACAGCAATGTATCAAATACCCTCTGTAGGCTTCACTCTGTACATCATGCCAACCCTGGTTTAGTTTTGTGTTTTGTGTACCACACACCCGCCACCAGCACTGTTTGTAACCCCGTCTCTAGCCAGGCCAAGCACCACGTTTTCACTTCTCTGTGCAGTCAGGAAATCCAAGCCACAGTCTATCCCTGCAATGGCAAAACGCAGCTCGGTGACGGGGAGACCACGGTGACAATGGACCAAGGGACATGATTCCTGCAGCTCAGGAGTGCGCCTGGGCTGCCGTCAGATCACTGTTGCCAGGCGTTCAGGAATGGATGCACTGCCTCTAGCAAAGCACAAGCAACCAACCAAGCAAAAGAAAAGAAAACTACTTGCTGGCAACTGGTGACTCCCTGTAGTAGGTCAGAAACAGCTTCCCACCGTCTTCCTATTCGGCTGGATTTTAATTAGTGAGTTCAGTACAGTTGTCGAAGAGGAACAGATCATCACCACTCTGCCCAAGGAATTCAGCCTAAATAAATTGAACACAGCAGCCCAAAAACATTAATTTCTTCATCAAAACTACACCACGAGAAAGGCAGGAAGACTTGATTATATCGTTGCTTTACTGATATCAAAGACTAATTGGAGTAAGACAAAGTGCTTGATCCAACACCAGCTTCATGGTGGAAGATTAAGCACTGTGGGATTCCAGAATTGGGCACACATCTTTTAATAAGCCTATGCAGTAACAAGTAGAGAGATGACAGCCTTTAGCCTGGGACATTAGTCCAGTCTTGAGATAGAAATTAGAGACACATACTACTTAAGAAATAGAAACCTCACGTAACTGCACAAAAAGGATGGAGCGTTTGGTCTTAAGAGGAAATATGTGCATTTTTTATGTGTGCTCATGTGCAATCTGTAATTCCTAGTGCAAAGCCTCCATCAGAAGGCAAATGAGAATGCTGGATGTCAGCTGCAGTAAATCAGCCCCACTTGCTGCCTTCAGTGCCATCCTGACACCACTCAGGCCTTTGAATGGTTCTCACAGCCTCAGACAGAAATCCATCAATTACAGGACTGGCTCTGACTCCTCAGTTTGGTGATTCAGCTCCCTTTGGTTCCAGAGCGTACCAGATGGGATGGCTGATGCATCGGTAGCAGTTCAATGCCTTGTTTTATAGAGGGAAGGCAGCAGCAGGCCCGATGTGCGATGTGATGGAGCCATCCCCAGCCCTATGAACATAGAAATGCTCGTTTCAGCACTGCGGGGAACAGACCGATCTCGTCTTGCCTGAGCAAAGGGACTCTGCATTCTTTCTTCTAAGATAGAAAAGAAAAATTCATAGGCTACCATAGTTTTTGCCCACTTAGGAAATATCAGATTCATATGCACGTAATGATTAGAAAATACACTATAGGGAAAAATTCTCCACTGGGCTGGAGTCCCTGTTCTGCAAGGAAT
Organism: Nesoenas mayeri; assembly: GCF_963082525.1. Lineage (NCBI taxonomy): Eukaryota > Metazoa > Chordata > Aves > Columbiformes > Columbidae > Nesoenas > Nesoenas mayeri. The sequence continues at coordinate 2,050,379 of NC_137555.1, read as the reverse complement.
CTCCTGCAAAAGACACAAGGCTGTCTACTCATATTGCAGTTGATAGGTTTAGTTTCTTCTGCAAGTATTCCAGACTTATTAACAGAACTGCTGGAGCAGTCCAGTATAATTAGACAGGATAAAGTCTTCCAAATGTTGTTCAAAAAAAAATCAAGGAGTGAAAAAAGATCTAATTCTTGATAATACGCTGCCAGAGATGGTACAATTCAGTAAAGCTCTCCTAATGGGAAGAGAATAGCAAGAGTTTATATCACCTGAGTTTTAAACCCCAGGCATCAGTCCTTTCTCGTAACACAGCAGAAGGAATGCAGGACAAACCTGGATCACCTTGAGTGGTATAGAAATAAATACCAGCACAGCAAGTCCTGGCAGATAGAGTCCACTTGAGAATTAAGAAGATTTTATACCTAAAAATGTTCCAGCTCTCTATTTACGTCAGTTCTGGCGCGCTTCCTCCTCTAACATTACATAAGATCAATGCATTCCTCTGACATATTGCCTCCCCCACAGGCTGCCACAGTTTCATACCAGGATCCCTTCTCCTGCCACCTGCAGAACGAGCATTTCAGAGCCCAACAGAACCAGGTCCTTTCCAGCTCTTTCCCTGTATGCAAAATCCAGCTCAGCAACTTCTCCTTAGTTTTCAGGCCACCCCTTCATAATTATGCTGATTCTCTGGCTGTGAGGAAAAGGACATGATCACAAACAAAGCATCTGGTACTTTTTTAGTCTAAACTGTGCTGTAGGCTCCATATCTGGTACATTAACTACTGAACTGTTGTTTCAGTCAACAAATTCAAGCTGAGAATGTGGCTAAATCTGTAATTAACGAAGTTGCAATAAGTTTTACCTCTCTGATAGAATCTAGGCTGTAAATCCACACTTCAAGTCTTCATATTTCTACATTGCAGAGATTATTTTAGCTCGGATCCCTCCTGCTGCAGATCTCTGCATTCCCTGAAAGAGATGGGTTGGATTTGTGTCCGTCGGGCAGGGCTGTTTTCTGTCTGTGCGCTGGCACTTGGTGGCACTCGAGCTCATCTCTGTGAAAGGAAAGATCCAGATGAATCAGCAGCATTTCACTGTTCATGCAGTTTAAAACAGTTTGCTCTGTAACATCGTTCAATGAGCTCTGAAGTCTGGCTCTGCACTTTCTTCGAAAATAGATGTGCTGTATAATTCTCAGAGAAATGCTGCCCACTGACAGTTTACTGCAATCTGCTCCAAAGTCGCCACAGAATTGGGAATTCTCGCAACATCAGAGGGAATTGAACTACTTATCTCATTTCCAGTGCCAAAAGTGCAGTGCACACTTCACAGACAAGGAGAAATTATGTCTGCCCTGTTATAATTACCGAAGCTGATCTTCCAGTCAGTCCTTAATATTAGCAGGTTCTATCTGGATGCCACATATTCTGCAGGAGTCCATGCATACAAATGAGCTAGCAGCAGGAGCCTGTAAGAATGTGCAAATTGCTATTGAATTATATCCTAAATTATAGTTTTGTTTCGCTTAAATATTACCTTTGGATTTAGGTTCGCAAAATACCTGCCACTTCTTCGGTTTCTTAGAAGAATGATCAAGTCTTGGATGCATAATATGATCAAAACATCAAGTAAAAAGGGCTGAGATTTGAGCATGAAACAGCAAGTACATTGGAACTCTGCTTATAGCAGCACTTCGTGTGTCAGAGCAGTAATAAATTACAAGGTACACTAAGAAAGTGCTGCCTTTATATGTAAAAATAACCGCAAGCACTGTCTACCAAGTTTGTAATACACAAATTCGCAAGATTTCAATATTCTGTTACAGATGGGTGGTTTTACATAGAGACAACAAACACTCGGGGGACTATGGAAAGCTCTGTATAATTAAACCCTACGCCGGTGGCTGCCCAGAACAGCAGAGCTGCCACTGCAGCTGGAAGGCAGAGCATCATTTCAAAATCTGCCTTTTAATCCTCTCAAAACTGCTTCTCAGTACTTTTAAAAGCCACCATCTTTTATGACTATGTGTAAAATGAGTTTACAGGACTGTTAAAAACCTCAAGAAAATTCAACAGCCTAATAATCTCCTCCTTGCAAGTGCCAAATTGATTCAGCACCATTCGGCAACCGCCGCAGCAAATGTTTGATGACTGTGTGAAGTTACTAACAGGGCGACATGCTGAAAGTGCTGTGCTGAAATCTCTGCCTAGCTGCTTCTTATACACAACAGAACCTTTTAACTCCCTACAGCACAGAATCAGTGAAAAAGAAAAGGGGTTTTCTGGACTAAGTCCCGGGTGAGCAAGGTGGGGACAGGCGCTGCACAAAGTCTCCCATCCTTCACGGGCTGATGAGCACTTTCAGATCCACAGCCACGCCGGTGCTGTGTCTGAACGTGGTCGCTATCTCCAATTATCATTAAATCGGGAGGGTTAACGAGACAAGACAGCCAGAGCGCGATTGAAAGCTCACTGCAGCACAGACTGCAGCAAGTGGTGGGACACACCCTGGTGAGATGCAGCACAACCCGCTGCCCTTCAGGCTCCATCCTCTGCTGCACAAACCTTAACCCTTTTCAGAGCAAACTGCCTCAAAAACTGTGCAGTACTCCAGCTAGAAACGCAAGATATAAGTGATCTGTATTCACTATAGATACCCTCTGTCCTCACAACAGAGTTTTGATATATATGTGTGGGGGTATATGTGTAAAGAGTATTTTAGTTAGTTGTTTTTCACTTGGGAAGTGCTTGCCGCAGAGGACGGGGTTTGCAAAGCCTGCCTGAGAATTTTAATTCCTGGCTCTTCATTGCACAGATCCACTACAAGGCAAGCGTGACAGGGCATTTTCCCCAAACCCACCTGTGTTATATGGTAAACTGAGGCGCAGGTTCCACACCAATTCTCTTCGAGGCTTTGATTACACTTTTGATGAAAAGTCGGCAATTTGTAAATCCAGGTCAACTTCAGCAAACACTTTCAGTGAGAAGAGTGAAGGAAACATTTTCTAAAGGAATGCCTTCGACTTTTAATTTCAAAATTGACCTGAATTTCTTTCCAAGATCAAAATTTCATCTGTGTGAGATTACTAAGCAAATCAATCCATTAAACAGCACGATTTATCTTGGACTGCTGTTCTTCTTTGCCACTTGGATAAAGCCGCTGTAAACGGATCTGAGGAAACTCAGACCAAACATTTTGCAGTTCACCTACTCTAGATTGTCTCTGGCTTGCAAGAGAGCTGCTGTAGACAAGAAATGAGAGCAGTCCCAGAGGTCAGACCTATTTGAATTTGGGAAGAGCCGAATGAGCATTATCCTTGCTCCCCTGTGAAGGGCAGCCCAGATTCTGAGTCGGAGAGCAAAGATCCCCTGGGACTTTATTAATGACTATGCAGCATGGACAAGGGGATGCGCTGCAGAACCATACGGCTTGCTGTTCTGTTTCCAAGCCTACATTTCTGCCTTCCTCCCATCCCTCATCACAAGTAGCTGTTAACAGACTAACTGCCTGAAGCTGCAGGGAAGAAAAGAAAATCAAGACAAAATATAGCACGGTGTGGAGGAAAGAAGTGAAATGTGTCCAGTTATAGAGGAAATGGGGAAAAAAGAAAAAACAGATGCCCTGTGAAAATGCAAACAAGAATGACATTGAGCCCTTATGCATAAGCCAGGCACATGCACCTAACAGAGAAAACGATGTTCTTTTGTATTCGCATCACTGCCTAAACCTCCCATTAACAGAAATAGAAATGTGACAGTAGCTTTTCAGTGCTCTGGCTCGCCTGTGGCAGCTCCAGGGCTGATACGTACTGTCTCGCTGCTGACAGCCGACGCGTTGAATCCTTCTCTGTGCGGTCAGAATGAAAATAAAGAACAGTGGCTTCCGCTAAGCAGGTGGGTTTGATTCTCCTTTACACGCAGGTGATTTAGCAGTGATTCACTCAAGCCACAGCACTCACTGGTGGGTATAAAGACATCCATATATGTGAGAACCATCTAACCCCAAACAGAAATGTCTACATTATACACCACTGGTTCTACCTAGTGGAAAAAATAAGGAGGGGAGGGCAGGGAGAAGAGATCAAGCAGGAAAGAAGACAAGAGAGCAGTTATTTTGGAAAGAATAGAGTTGCTTGGATTATTGACAGGCGGGATACATAAGGTCGGTTTGTTTGCTGTTATCTGCCAATGCACAAGTGTCATGTTCCGCTGTCACTGTTGATTGCTGGACAACTCAACGGGCACCTCTGAGACACCACGGCCAGGCTGGACAAAAGGGATCGTGTGGAAGACACGAGGTCAAATCCCTCTTGAGCCCATCCTTGCAAAACTCTCTTTGGCTAAAATAGAGGTGAAGGAAGCAGGATTTGGCACATGGTGACTTGCTACTAAAAATTTAGATGCTATCAGGTGATTCTCAGTTTTTCATGTGACATTTTATAACCTCTCAATAGTCTTGTGGTCCAATATCCCCTTTAAAAATCACAGGATCTACCAAAAGTTCAGGCTGAAATGTGATGTATACTGGAACATAACAGTTCAAAGCAGTTGTGATTGAGAACATTAGCAGGCTGGTAAGAAAGAGACAAGCCTCTCTTCCTCAAAAGCTTTTCCTTTCATGTTTGTTATCCCACCTGTTATTAAAATAAAGATCCATCACAGCTACAGACTCAGAGTTCTCTCCATACACCAGCTTCTGCCACTGTTTTGCATTTCAAAAGAACGCGTCTGTTATAAATGCGAAAGAGTAAAATATAGGAAGCGTTAGCTGTGGAAAAGAGAGGAGGATTCTCTGCGGGAACCTGTGCTTGTACAGTTCCTCCTCCAGAACTTCCACAAATCTACTGCATTCTCACCATTTTAGTATCACCTTACCTTGACATGCAAGGACCTTATTAAAATGTCACATCTAGGAATGTCAATAAGTGACTAAAGAGAGACATACTGACAAAAATACAACATACACTTTTGCAGAAATCATGATTGTAGTATGTTAAAAGATCCCCTGAATTGCTCATCTCCATCACAACTGCATTGAGCCAACACTGCTTCCACCTGGGCCCTTCAGGATGGTAATCAGGCAAAAGAATGAGAGCTAATTGCTTTGTCAGTGTATATTAGGGCACTGTGTCCACTGATATCGATCAATGAAGACGGGCTAGATTAGGCTTTTCTGACATTCAATTCTTTTTGCCTTGTTCAGAACAGAACAGTGAGGAAAGCTGAACGCATTTCTGGTCGTGCCAGCGTCACCACATAAAACGATCTTTAAAAGAAAAGTGTTCTAGCAAGAGGTTGAGTGAACAGGTCATTTTGGAAACCAGAGAGATGAGATGCAGGGAGACACTGTTTTATTTTTAAATCACATTTGCATGTGAAATCACAGCTCGCAGCCACATCTGCTGACCCCACACTAGCAGCTGCCCTTGTAATGTGATCTCCAGATTTCACAAACCAGCCCATTGATTAGCTGCAGGGCTGCAGGACAGGATTCTATTTATTGATTTATTTGAGCCTGGAGCAGCACAATCAATGAACATCGGCAAATGATTGATACGGGAAAAGCAGCAATAATCTAATATGGAAGATGACTTCCGTGCACAAACACTACTAATCAGATTGGCCTTCATGACTACCTGAAATGAAATTCAACCTTAGATATGATTCCAAGTTACTAGAAAGACTGCAAGTGATTATGTTCTAGACAGCTTCCTTCTTGACATTATATATTATTACTACTATGGAGGTACATAGAGTCTAATCCTAAACCGGGAAACCATACTGTGAGATACTGAATGGCTCTTAAAATAAAAGCAAGATAAAGTGGTCTGAAAAGCAGCAGTCTAAACTGGACTGAAACACTCCAATAAGAAGTTGTTGAAGGAAAAAGGATAATCAAATAGCTACAACAGGGGTCTGCGGGTAGAAAATTCTGGATTTTATTCCCAGCTCTTGGAAGGGAAGGCCTAATTAGAGCAGCCTCAGAACCCCTTGATTATGTTTTATTCTCAGGGCAGGAAGGTAGACTAGTAATTAGGCCACTACGTGTGAGAAATGAACTGAGAGTCATGACATGCGAGGGGTATTTCTCAAGGTCTAACTGTGCAGCCGTCACTTTAGAGCAGAGGATAACATGTCGTAACCCTGGCTTACCTTCCTGTGGAGCAGAGACAAGAGCATGTGCAAGTTTTGTTACCGGTGGATTCGTAGCTCTTAAAACAAATAGCAGCACAAATGCGCTAATGACATTACTCGATGTCTGATATTGGGCCTTATTCTGCTGTCTTTCCAATCAATGGCAAAATTCCTCCCGGATGCAAAGGTGGCAGATTGGGCTCATTAAATTTTGAGTAAATTCACAGCGCTAAGCTCAGCATGATCCTCTCTCCTCAACTATTGTTCATGCTGTAATCGGGCATATCCATCACACACTTTGCATCTGTCTGCGGCCCCTTTCCCTCGCCCAAACCTCATCCCTTAGTCTGCACGAACAATGGATGTGATGACCCTCTAAGTCTCTTTCATATGAGGTAACTACAAATGGGAATATGCCTTTGTTCATAACGTATATTACAGAACGGACAAGGCTGAGGTTAACATATGGCATTTGCTAATGGTCCCTCCTATCCCACATCTCTCATAGGAGGATAATTTAATAGAGCTGATGTCTATATCCCTTAACAAATTGAATTAAAAATGCTGCAGCAGCTGCACACGTAATAGAATCTACATGCTCTTCGGCAACCTGCTTTATTACGGGATGAGGTTTTAGGCAGTAATAGATGGTGCATAAGCAAAGATGCACAGAATTGGGGGCAGCAGACAAGACAACGCCTGCCCTTCACTATAATACCATATATAAAGATATATACAGATGCACTTACCCTGCCTCTGTGACGAATGTAGCTACCTGCCCATTTGTCTTCTCTCATTTTTTTATTAGAACTATTACTAATATATCACAAGAACAGGATATTTCTGGGATAACAATGTAACTCAATTCAGGCTGCTGCTCTCCCATGGACATCCTCAGAAAATCACTTAAAGCCATTACTACAGAGACCTTCAAGAGTACAAAATCCCTACAAGATGCGTTGTGGGACTCACAGGAATAAAAGGCTGTTACATGACTAGCTCTGTTTGAAAGTCCATCAATATTTGTGCCATTTCCAGCTACTAAACAGAGAATGCTGTTCCATTACAGACACGTGTGTACAGGAGATATAGGCACTAAAGTTTTGTGAAGTTCAGACACTACCAAAATGGGAGGCAGCTGGTTCATGCCCTGATGAAACGTGTTCATGACCAGTTTCACACTAAAGTCAGTCTCATGCTTACACATCTCTTTAAACTGGGACACGCATGACAGTTTTTTCCAAGCTATACTGCCAATATAACACCAGATTCACAGAGATGTAAGAAAGAAGAATATACTTGTTATACCCAAGTAATAACAGATCCTCTATGATAGGGTCCAGCAAATTTCTTCTTGCTACAACTTCAGCTAATACGTGACATCCCTGTAGGTGGTCAGCCTGTCCTTACAACAGCTTGTAACCAAGTCTACTACCTGCTGATGCACCTGTTTCATAAACCATTTTACTGTGGTCTGTAAGTGAAGCTGCACACTTGTGCATTTTCCTCCCTTCTTCAAAGCCTCCAGGACAACAAAGAGCTGGCATAAATAATTCACAATATGTTACCAAGAAAAGCAGCAAAGCTGCAGCACTCACCCATCATCTTAGACGCCAGTGATGTGACTCGCAAGTGTGAGATCTCGAAAACACTGTGGTTGGAATGGTCTCATCGTTTGGAAAAACAGAAGACAACCTGTCTGAAATAAAACCAATCATGCTGAGTCTCTGGTCTTTGTATTTATTTCTTGCTATGACAATACCAAACCGAAAGATTTAACCAGTGCCCCAAAGGAATGGAAAGTTATCGTTTCTACATTCTTGTCCCATTTCCAGACCTCTGGTCCCATAAAGTGTGAGGGTCAGGATGTTAAAGAGTACATATAACCCCCCACTCCCACATAGTTGATCATATAGGAACTGTTGCATAACAAAGGATGTTACGCACAAAGAATCCTCAGATCCCAACAGAACATAAAGCTTTTTCTAAGTTGGGCTGACAGAGACTAGAATAAACACGGCCTGTTCCACCCCCTGCTCACATCTGCCTGTTTTGCCACCCAAGTGCACTGGGCATTTCAGGGATTTTGAGGAGGCCCATCTGTAATTCCCCAGCCCAGAAGGCGGTTCAGTCTGGACACACGAGCACTTTCAACACACGGTCCGGCCAAACCTCGCAGATGTCCATCTGTATTAGTGGCTGCATCAAGGGCTCAGATGGCAGATATTTATTCCAATTATTCATGGGATGGCAAGCCAATTTTGTGCCTTGTTAAGTAAATTACTCCTTTAATAGGACGGTTTACATATCTGGTGTACTAGCCTGGGGAAATAAGAGTTTTCATTTTGCACATAATCGTTCCGAATGCTGACAGAATGCAGAAAAGACAGAGCAGCCAGCATTTTCCATTTGGAAAAGCTACTGATCAGATTCTTAAACAGAACAAATAATCAAATGTATTAACATAAGACACTAACAAAAACGTCCTCGTTTGGGCTTCACTTGGCAGTGGTGTAATTTTGGAGCAACTCAAGAGAAGCCATTAAATGACCGTGGTCCTTATAACAAGGAAATGCAATAGGACCACCTTTAGAAAACATTGCCAATACCACTTAAATGTTCTTTAACTGATAATTAGTCAGGACAATTCAAATCTCCTTTGAAGATAACTGATTAGTATTTGTGATGCATCTTGAGATCTGTAGATTAAGAGCTCCAGAATAAGATAATGTTTTACTCTATTATAGTCAATTAAACATACAGAAACACACATCGAAATTAAATAGCTGGAAAAACCTTGATGCTTCCTCACCCCTTTGTTTTCCTCCATCCTTTAAATCTATTTCTTTGATAAACAATTACATTTCAAGAGCCTGGTCCTCAATACTCCCTTTTAGCTCCACAAAGTGCATTAGGAACAATCTGCCCATTAGCTACCAGAGAAGATTCATGGGCATCAGTTCAAAATGTTCTAAATCAGTTTACAAAGCTCAGAGACTTTGATGTTAAGTGTGGGAGGAAGACAGAGACACACAGGGAAGGGAAGACCGGCAGCCTTCCTACACACATCCCTTATTCATTTGAGTAATCCCCTCAAAGCTACTCAAATGAAATCCTGAAGCCTGACACAACTGACGTTACAGGCAGACAGATGCTTCTGTCTATATAAATAACTTTATGAAAATTGCAGGTCTTGACAAAAAGATTTCCTAATTCCAAGCCTCCACTCCAACCCTCTTGTTTTTCTACAAGAAAAATAATTTCATTATGTAACACCCTCATACCCCTCAAGACGTGCGGCGAGGGATGGCTGAGCTAAAAACAGGTTTGAAAAGGGAAACAATAAGTACATGAGCACATTCTGGAACACAGGCTGAGAAAAAGGAAAAGGTTTTTCCTGCATCTGACCAGCAGCTCATGGGAAATCAGGATTTCAGAGCTCAGGAACAAGTGCTTAAGTTCTTACCCTTCTAGCAAGTCAGCCACTCACAAGTATTGCTCAAACAAGCACTTTGATTTTCAGGAGGACAAGACCCTTCCTTTAATAAATTCCTACCTGGCACTGCAGATATTAACTGGCACTAACGTTTAGAGAGGACAAACGGTGAAATGTGGATGGAAGTGTTATTCTGTGCCAGCTGTCAGCAGCCCCAAGCCCCGATCTCTGTGAAACAAGCACAGCCCTGCACCAGGATTCATCTCTCACCTTCCTATTTTCCTGCAGAGCATCCTCCCCAAAGCTGCACATTTTTGAGTTATTCTTTGCCATTTTTACTGAGATGTTCTGCAGCAATCTCTGAGGAAAAGGAATAGGTTGTAGAGCAGAGGCACAGAGAGCTTTATTGCTGCCTATTCCAGCAAAGCACACACACAAAAATCATGTTTCCTCCGCCCCAGCCCTTCTTCCAAGAAATGTCTGCCCGATGGATAATCATTGCTGATTCAATGCCCAGGAGGGCTCCTTTAAAGAAGAAAATTGCTGCTGCATCCACTGCATTCATCAAATATTATTGCTGCTCTCTAGAGGAACAGGAAGATCCATTACCAAAGAAGAAATAGATTCAGCATCACCTTATGGTAGCTACAGTGATAAATTTTAATTTTAAAGCAATGCCTGCTTTTGGTTGGGACCCAGAACAGGGCGGGGGGGGGGGAAAGAGAGAGCAAGCGGGATAGAAGTCAGGCTAGAGGAGAAGAGCGGTGCGAGCCGTCTCCATGAGTCTCACTGCGGGAGAGGAGGGAGGGCTGGGGAGTTCAAGAGGAGGAGCGGGCGCTGCAGGGGTGACTCAGCATCCTTCTGCGGCAAAACGGGAGGATGGCAGCACCGTCGCCCTTCCCGGCTGCCAGCACAGGGCCTGTCCGTCCCCAGCACCCGCAGGAGAGAGCCTCCGGGATGCCAGACCCCCTCCCATGGACCACTGCTCTCCCCCACCCTAAAATCTCCCTGCAAATACAAGATCTGCAGCTCCCCCTACAACCATCGCCTTCCCTAAGCACCCATGGAGCCTGTTCCCTCGGGAGAGCAGCAGCAAAGCTGCAAACGTCCCATCCATCTCCCCCCTGCCACCCAGAGAGCCCCCACTCCCTCCCGCCGAGCTGCAGACATGCTGTTAACGCTGTTGTATTCGCCTCCCATGCACTGGGAGCAGCAGAGCAGCCGATTCCTCTTCCTCTCCTGCACCCCATCTAATCATCACATAGCTACAAAACGCTGACTTTAATAGCTGGCATAGCACAGAAAAGGAAAAACATAAGCAGCAAATAGTACGGCATGTCCAGACCCACACCATTAAGGCTGCTCCTACAGGACATATGTATGAAGGTACATGTGGGAAGGGAATCGCGTGCTTTGTTCTGACGGTCCCCAAGAGCTGCTCAGTGTGCAAGGGCAGGGAGAACTTCATCCCCTCATGCTGACCAGTGGGGAACTGGGCTCTCCCCACTGCAGAACTGGTCCCAGTTCCTGTGGGAGAAGCACTTGCTGGTCGCAAACGCCATCTTGCAAGCTGGAACTTGGCGAAGGCTTCAGGGATGTGAGGGAGGCCATTTGCTCGTGTTTTGCAAGGTTTGTCTTGATTTCCTACCTGTTTCCATCCTTCCTTTCTATTCTTTATTTAACACCTTTCTCTCAGGTGTTGTTGATTTTTTGGGAGCGGTAAATGGCCTGTTTTCTCCCCACTCCCATCCCCACCAAATTTCACCGATCCCCTTCTCTCAGAATGCTGAGGGAAAAAAAATCCCTGGGAGACAGTTGTTCTGATCCCATAGATACCCATTGTTGCACCATTTTTGGCTACTCTGGGGTGAGTTTTTTGTAGTATAATCCACAAACACTGCCTCTTGGCATCAAGTCTGGAGTGGATAAAGCCACTGAAAACTTGTTAATTTTATGAAAACCAGGGCAAAGCAGGCATTGCTGCTGAATGGGAAAGGGGAGACCGGCTCTCGCTGATTCTTTTCTTGCTTGCAGCAGTTGGGCTTCTGGCCAAAGGCAGCCTGGGCCATGGTAGCTCCTCCTCTATGCGGGACTCTCCTCCTCTCTCCCTCCCTTCTCCTCTCCTTTGAAAGTTGGTGCAGTGTTGAACTTTTGCCAGAAACTGGACCTGCTGCAGAAGCAGCAGCTTCGCACAGGGAGGAGGAACGAGGCAGAGCGAGTAAAGCTTTCTCTAAACTCCCCTCGACAGCAGCCACTCAAACAACCCCTTCCCCTTTGCTTCCAGCAAGACTTTATCATCCGTAAATTCCCACTACAGGGAATGCAGCGCAGGGTCCTACCGTCACATCCCTGTGGTGACGGGGCAGGGGATACTGCCCAGGGCAAATGCAAGAGTTTGCTCCCTCCTCTTCCTTTTGCAAAAGGTCAAATCCTCCGTCACCATGTCCCATCCCTTCCTAAGGATGCACAGAGAAACCTCACTGAGGTTTTCCCCTCGGGATGCACCTTCCCCTGTTGCTACCCCGACACACCAGTCCTAGGCACTTATTAAACCTCACATGGGCAGATTCCATCTCCTCCCCTGAAAAGTCAAAAACCTTAAAAGTTCTGCTCCCTTTGAGCCCTAAATTGCAGCACCATGGGGCAAATTCCCGGCAGGAGGTGCTGGAGGAGCACACAGCACCAAACCACCGCAGTCTTCCCCTGGGGACCTGCAAATCCAGGATTAACCCAGCCCGCAGCCTTGTCCCTTGTGCCCGGCATTTCTCAGTGCACTGCAGGCTGCTCCAAGGCGTGGAAAGCCTTCCAAAGGAATGATTTAGGTCAGATTATATGGATAGTAATTCCGCCCCTCAAGGCAAGTCCTAGATGCAGTCGCGCAGTCTTGGCCAGCCTAAATGAAACCTGCAATGCGTTGGGTTGTTTTTTCCCCTCTGAACACAGCAGCATCAAACCTTGGGGCCACTGAACTCAATAGGTTGTCTTCTGTCTTACTATAATAAATAACTCCCCCCTTTCTCTTTCCTCCTCCTTAGCTATCCCACACATATGCAGCTCGAGGAAACAGCCCAAAAATGCACCTTCACCTCTCTCTGACTCTGCTGTGCCTGCAAATAAAGGCATTTGCTTCCTACTGGCTGTGCAGTGCTGCAGGAACTGCTGCTTCCAGGGCTGCAAACTGGCCCCACAGCTTCTCTTTCTCCAGCAAAATCTGCAGACTCACAGCATCTGATCAGTTCCCCGAACATCTGATCTCCAGACTTACCGCTCCTAACCCAAACTTCCAATGTTACCAGATTTTACGATTGTATTAGTTACAGAAACAACACAGCTTGTGCCGCTTCACCTTTGCTCAGATTAGTGGAAACAAGAGCCCTGCCACGCTTGAATCAATACAACAGGAGCATCCCAGTTACACATGTCCCAAAATGTTGTGGATAATACGACAATTCCCACCTCACTGCAAACAAACACCTTTTACGCTGCTGCCCTGCTCTATTATTCCATAGTGCAGGCTGCTGCATTGAAAGGTGAGACATGACCTTTCATGTTTGGCTTCGGTATTTGAAATACGCTTATTATAGCTTCACAAACATCCTCTTACAGATTCCATCAACAGAAGCAGAAAAATGAGATAAAAGGTTATATATATATCTGGCTACCTCATCTTTCCTAATCCCGTCTACTCAGAGCTATTCTCTACAGCACCATCTCGAGCGCTTTATCCTACCTCATAATAAACGTCCAGGTTATTCTCCTTGAAAAGCAAAGTTGATGCTGTTTCTAGTCAGTTCTGATGGCCGCGTTTGTGAATCAGCAGACCCTTGAAGATTTATCCCCTTTTTTACTGTGGAGATCTAGAAACTGCGTTTCTTTCAGCTGCTGCAGGAATTTCATCCCAATTGCAATGGACCAGCTCGGTAAACCAAGTTAATTACTGGGGGCCGTGTATGTGCATATTTCACCATTTCTGCTGCTGTAACACTTAAAACCATCTGCTCAACAGCCACAACACCCCTTGGAGATTCTGGAGTAGCTAAAGCAAATGACTGAGTAGCTTTTGGCAATGCCAAATACAAAGACTGAGGCTGGCTAGTTATAGATGCTAAGTGCTGCTGAAGTTATTTCAAGAGCACATTTCTCTTATACAAAAGCCAAATTCATGCTGTGAGTTTTTACTAACCTGCGGGCTTTTAAAACACCGAAGATAGTGACAATGCAAGTGCTGGAAATACTAGAACTTAAAGTCCTTAAGGTCCAGATCTCCAAAAAATGACACTAAACTCCCACTGGCATCAATTAAGTAGAGAGGAAACACACCCTGGGAATAGGATTAGACAGAGGGTAAGATTGTGAAAAGAGTTAATGAACATACATTTAACAAACAAGAAAAGTATGATGATGATGACTAAGCTAACTGAAAAGAATCAGTAAAGATGTACTCATATAAATGTTTTGCAAATGCTTAAAAGATACAAACAAAATGCCCGGAACAGCTAAATTTGGCTCATCATTTTAGGTTTTATGACTAGTCACAGAAAGGGCTAAGAGCTCATCACTAAGATAGCAGAAATTGCAAACAAGTATCCTGATCCTGATCTAACCAAGCCTTGCCTTGCGTTGTGAGGATCGCAGGAAAGAAAATACAACAGCACTTTCCTGGAAGTGAAGTATTTCCATTTCCCTCCCAAAAATGCACAAAGGAAAAGAAAAACCAGCAACTTTTCATCTGCCCTTATTAGTAGTATCAAGAAAACACTTGAATGCTCACAGCGAGCACATGCCATGAGAGGCTCTCAAAGAGGCTGTACATTTATAATTTGAGAGTGGTGCAAAGCCATTTTCTCTCTAGGAGGAGTAGTGCCAGAGATTAAACCCCTGCAGACCTCCGCAAATGTTTCAATTAAGTTACATTAGCGTAAAACCCGGGCAACGGGCTGCACTTCGTATTCTATCCCACATATACATAAATCAATCGTTGACTATCACCCTTAATGGCCAAATATAATACCAAGAATCCGATGTATGCAGGAAAATGTAGGAAATTAGATGCACTGGCTGCAGGATTTTACTAATTTTTATTCATATACTGCAGAGCTGAGCAACTTCAGCTCGCTGCCATGAAACTTAACCAGTCAACGCACTGCAGTACGACACTCAGACAGTTTTATTGCTCATTTTTCTTCTGCATTTTATGGTCAGCAGTACACGCTGGACTACTAAATAATGGGATGCTTATATCTTGCTAAGAAATGCTTGCACATGTGCATGGGGGAAGATTATACACATAAGAAAAGGTAGAGGTGGCTTTGCGTACAGCCCACATAAATTTTATTGCTGCATATGCAGCAAGGAGAAAATCTCTCAAAGGTTTAAAGAAAACCGAGCTATAGGGAGAGTATTCCTCAGCTTTTCATACAGGTTCTGCAATCAAAGGAAGAACATATCTTGGTAATGAGGAACTCAAACTACACTTAAGTTCCCTGCAGACACGGATATTAATATAAGATCTCTCTGCCTTTTAATTGTGCATGCAGTCCACAAATAAATACTCGTCTTGACCCACATTTTATCTTTATTATCATTCACACTGGAAAGTTTTTTGGAGAAAATAGAGTCTCTGACTGCATTATGAGCTTTTCATGTGCTCTCAACTGTTTTGTAAATGCAGTCTCCTCTTCTACCTACTGTATCAGCAATAGAACTAACAGAAATATTCACACTTGCTTGCCTCTGGATATTGCTGCTGATGAGTATTCAACTTCAAAAATATGAGGGATATTAAATTTCTCCTATTATTATCACCTACAGCTCCTCAAGCACATGTTCTTACAGCATACACCCCTCAAACAAAATTATATATATGCAGTTATTTTCACTGAGTATTTAAAACTTGGCAGTAGTCGTAGAGGTCCAATTGATTCCAGTCTTGCCCAATTCAGCGTAAATACTCACGAATGCAGAATAAAAACTGTGTTCTATAACTCACCAAATCACGCGAAGTTGATTCAGCTGGGAACTGTCACAATTATTCTTTGGTATTTTATGGCACCATAAACCAGCACTTTTCAGGCAACAGCTTTAGGATGGGTAAGATCACTCACAAGGAATGATCTCTCAAAATGGGCCAAGAGGCTTTTTAAACCACATACATTGCTCTGCAGCTCGCAAGGTAAAGGAGCTTTATTTGTCCAAGAACCCTCTTGTTTAATTGCTGGAATCAAACAAAAGCAGAACATTAATTTAATTGATTCTGGGAGTTATGAACTAACCCTTGAAACTGCAAGGAAGAACTTGCCATCAGATTCTGTGGTCTAGTTTGGAGTCGTGATCCAACGAGTAAACAAAGCTAATTAATCTCCTAATTAAGCACTCATTGATGGAGCTCAGAGGAACAAGTCACTGGCTGTTTCCTCCAGCTCTTCTAATCAAGAAACACAACAAACTCAAAGCGAGCAAATTAACGTTACTGTGTGCAGTAATAAAATCACGAAATAATAAAATAATAATAATAATAAAGTCCAATAATAAAATCACGAAAGCTGCTCAGGCTCTTACTATATATGGCACAAACAAAGCAAATAGCTTTTCAAAAGAAATAAATTAAATACTTATTAGTATTTTCTCTGTGTCTTCCAGATAGTGTATTTCAGTCCTTGCAGATGAAATTTCATATGGGCTTTGACAATTCATGTCAGTGTTCGCTCATTTTATTATAAAAGGGCTGTTTGGAGTATAGGAAACAGACTTTCTAAAATGTAAGATTCATTCCAATTCACAAAATAAAAATGCAGCAGCATTTAGAGAATCAAAGTAGAAGAGTGTTTTCATTTGCACGTTTCAGTTCAACTAATTCAGAGATTTTGTTATCATTTTAGACATAAGATCTGGGTTCCTAACTTCAGGACAAAGGCAAGAAAATGGGACCCACTACTCCTGCTTGTGACTTTCAAAATATTCCTCTGAGAAGTAGAGTACTAGTTACATACAACAGCAGTTTTCACGTGTGTTCAGCACAGGTTCAAACCTTAAAACCAGCCAAGACAGATGTAGAAATTCTAGCACACATGAGAATAAATCCCAAAGAAATTCACTCAGCACTAGAAGTTTTAAGGAAATAAGTGGCTGTGAACACCAAAAGCATTGTAGGGCAACTCCAAAGTCTTTAACTAGATTTTTCTCTGGTGTAGTTCCCAGGGGCTTCAAGGAGAACTCTCTTTCTCAGTGTTCGCAAGATGCTTCTCTGTGGTTAGATCAATAGAAGGACCTGCAGGGACAGCTTGGCCGGCGGCGCGCTCTGCTGCACTCCCACGGCGCTCAACACTGGCACAAAGCGCCGACTGCTACAGTGGACCCGGTCCAGCCCTGCCCTTCCTCCTTCAGAACTGATCAATCTAATCAATACGAATCAATCGATCCATAAAACATGGTGAAATAAAGCCAGGAGCAGACAACACAGACTTCATTCTGCCAGCTACCTCAACCCCAAATGTACCTGTTACACTTTCTGCTGGGAAAAAACATTTTTTTATTTACAAATTAAAAAGGCAAACCCAAACCCCACTGGGCTTCAATGCACAAGGGAAATTTTCACTGACTCTGGTTTCATTCAAGTAACTCTTGGTGCTAAATAAGATCCTAGTACAGGGCCTAGACCTGAACGTTTCCCTTAGGAAATGCCATTCCTAGTCTGAGAACATGTTAACTACATAGTATATAGCAGAGGAAAAGGTACAAACAGGAATGTATTGTCGCAGAGGTGTTCTGCTCATGCAGCAGTAGCATGTGACTGCACAGCTGCCATTTCATCACATCACAATCTCTTAGCTCTGTATCATTCATCATGATAATTCATTATTCAGGTCAGCCAACTTAGGGGAGGTTTTCAAGGGACAGACCTGAACTTGGGATTCTTCTGCCTAAAGTTTGTATTAGATGAAATCAAGATATACCTACCTAAACAGCAAGAGAGCAGCTTGAGCTTCAGCAGAAGCAAAGGGACATAATTCTGAGCTGCTAGGTGACTCAGCTCATCTCTAGTGCCTGCCTGCTTTTTGCAACATGGTCTTCAAGATAAGATGAGCGGCACAGACCATTTCATTCTAGTTGGAAGCCAGTCTTTATCCTGTTTACTACTTCAAGATTTTTCTAACAATAATACATCAAGGAGCTAAATTATACCCCGCATTGTGAAAAAAAAACAACAAAAGAGAGACAAAGAATGAGAAATCAGAGTCAGCACTACGCTACACCTGGAAATACAGGTTTCTGAAGCAGGATGCCTTCAGTAGTAGCTTTCTTTTCCTCCGAGTAGCAAATCTTCCTTACCTCTGAGTCACACTGCAAATCAACACTGCAGGGCTCTCTGCAGACACGCTTCCCCATCTTCCTGGCACACATTGCTGGCAAGGAAAAGGGTTTTCCACTCATTTTCCCTCTAAAAAAATACATGAGAAAGAATATTAAGAGCCCACAATTACAAAGCTTATTTCCCTGGGATAGAAAGTGGAGTTATTTTTAGAAGCTGAGGGTATATTCATTTATTAATACATGACATAATAAATGATACCATAAATAATTAAATCTCATGCTCAAATAGAATGTAGGGGAGATTAGCCTAAATCCCTTGGCATGAAGCAAGGTATGCCAGTTCGCATTAGTTGAGTATCTCACACCAATTTGGGTTTATAAGCCTGCTGTGAATCTTTCCACCTGCTATAATGTCTGTATTGCCCATTTCTTCCCTGGGTGCTCTGCAAGCTACACAAGCTACCTCTTCTGTGCAAAAGTCAAAAGCAATCTCTGTTAAAGCTAAAAATTATTAAAACTACATCTGTGCTGCTGTAATTTCACATTCAATGTCTGAATAACAGGTCGCTGTTCTAATATGCATGAACGCAACCGCTACTGAAATTTAAATCACAAATTTTGTATAAAATTTTGAGCAGAAGCCTCGCTTGCAGTGCTTGTAAATCGAGAGTAATCCCATTGATCTTCACGGGGACACTTTTGATTCGCAAAATAATATATCTCATCAGCCATACTGTGATGTAGTGAGACATAAGCTTTTGCTGGCTCTTTGTTCAGTTCGTTCTACCTTGTATGAGCTCAGATGAAAAGAGACAGCAGCTTTGTAGCTCTGATGGGCCACAGCCCTTCACAGCTTAGTATCTCTCATATTCAAGTACCCCAAAACCTATGGAAACGATACCACACAACAGGTAATATTCTGTTTGATATCACCGGATGA
The DNA here is from genome assembly GCF_963082525.1 of Nesoenas mayeri. NCBI lineage: Eukaryota > Metazoa > Chordata > Aves > Columbiformes > Columbidae > Nesoenas > Nesoenas mayeri. The sequence goes on along the minus strand of NC_137555.1, from coordinate 2,031,571 downwards.
TAGGAAGAAGCATGATTAACTCAAACCTGCTTTACCTTTAATAGATGATGAGTACTAAGCAAACATATCTTTGTGCCAAAAATAAAGTATCATTGCAATTAGTTACAGGCATACAGACTAATTTATGTATATTACTATGCATTTCCCCTTTCTTTATGAAGTAACTAAGCATTTTTGTGGTATCTCTCTCTCAATAAATACCACCCCCCCACATCTGTACCTACATTTATTCCTTCCTCAAGAAAACTTTGAAGAGTTCGTTTGTAATAAATTAGCCCTTCTGACTCAGAGGGACAAACTATCATTGCCTTTTTGAGCACCCAATACAGTGCATGCTTAATATATTCCTAGCTTACTTGTATTAAATCTCCACTGCATAAATACTGATTTGTTTTAATCAACCAGTGGCTAATAATTAGGGTCAGAGGTAGCTGCAATGCAGCTGTCTAGTCTTAGTCTCTGTATTAGCCAGATTAGGCAAGGATAAATATTCAGTCCCTTTGGTCCAAGTCTCAGACAGACTTGCCTCTCAGAATTTCAAGGAAGAGAAGCAAAGCTGGATAACCAGATATTAATACATTCTGCTAGGGCTGCAAACCACACCTCGTATTTGCTGCTTCTTTCATGTAATTACCTGCTTATTAGGCACCACTTGCAACAAAGGGCACGGAGCAGGAACTCGAGGAGCACACACACATCTTGCAAAGCCTGCAAACTGAAGTAAAATAATTGCAACTTAGCATGCACTGTGGGGGTTTTGAGGTGCAGCGAGGGCTGTGCGCCCCCCAGCCCCACCGAGGAGCTGCGCTTTCCTGAGACCCCAGGGAACCCCGCCATGATTTGGGGCTTGTAACGGCCTCCCCTGGGGCAGCTTGTGAGGCAGAGGAGGGCGAGGGGCAACCCTTGGAAGTTGGGGGGCAGCAGGTGGGCCTGCAGGAGGTGTGGGGTGAGGAAAGCGTGAGGAAAGCGTGAGGAAAGCGTGAGGAAAGCCTGGGGAAAGCCTGAGGAAAGCCTGGGGAAAGCCTGAGGAAAGCCTGAGGAAAGCCTGAGGAAAGCCTGAGGAAAGCCTGAGGAAAGCCTGAGGAAAGCCTGAGGAAAGCCTGAGGAAAGCCTGAGGAAAGCCTGAGGTGGGCCCCGGGTGGGCCCGGGCTGGACCCTAAAAAGGCTCCTCATGAGCTCAGGTCTAGAAAGGGTTCAGGTGAGGGAGGTTCGAGGTGTCTCCGGTGAGAACATACCCGGGCGGACCAACAAGGACCGGGACGAAGAATCACAACGTGGCCCCAGCCCGCGGTGATGCGCGGAGCGGGCGGTACCTGGGCTCGGCCCGCCCCGGCCCCTCCTGGCGGCTGCGCCTGCCCGCCCTCCCCGCCCATAAATAGGGGCGGCCGGGCAGCCCCGCTCCGCAGAGCAGCCGCTGTCTCCTCCCGCAACCATGAGCTCTTACGGCTACGACCCGTTCTTCCCCTCCTACAAGCGGCGCTATGCCGAGAGCCCCCGGCTCCACGTCTCGGCGATGCGCAGCAGCGGCGGCTACAGCTCCGGGCGCTCCGCGTACTCCAGCCTGTCGGCGCCCGTGTCCTCGGTGTCCGTGCGGCGCAGCTACGCCACCTCCAGCGCCTCGGGCTCCCTCCTGCACTCGGTGGACAGTCTCGACCTGAGCCAGGTGGCCGCCATCAGCAACGACCTCAAGTCCATCCGCAGCCAGGAGCGGGCGCAGCTGCAGGACCTCAACGACCGCTTCGCCTGCTTCATCGAGCGCGTCCACGAGCTGGAGCAGCAGAACAAGGTGCTGGAGGCCGAGCTGCTGGTGCTGCGGCAGAAACACGCCGAGCCCTCCCGCTTCCGCGCCCTGTACGAGCAGGAGATCCGCGAGCTGCGCTTGGCCGCCGAGGAGGCGACGAGCGAGAAGCAGGCGCTGCAGGGCGAGCGGGAGAGCCTGGAGGAGACGCTGCGGGGGCTGCAGGCGCGCTACGAGGAGGAGGTGCTGAGCCGGGAGGACGCGGAGGCGCGGCTGCTGGAGGTGCGCAAGGGCGCGGACGAGGCGGCGCTGGCGCGGGCGGAGCTGGAGAAGCGGGTGGACAGCTTGCTGGACGAGCTGGCCTTCCTCAAGAAGGTGCATGAGGAGGAGCTGGCGGAGCTGCAGGCGCAGATCCAGTACGCGCACCTCTCGGTGGAGATGGACGTGTCGGCCAAGCCCGATCTCTCCGCCGCCCTGCGCGACATCCGCGCTCAGTACGAGAAGCTGGCGGCCCGCAACATGCAGAACGCCGAGGAGTGGTTCCGCAGCCGCTTCACCGTGCTCAGCGAGAGCGCGGCCAAAAACACCGACGCCGTCCGCGCCGCCAAGGACGAGGTGTCCGAGAGCCGCCGGCTGCTCAAGGCCAAGACGCTGGAGATCGAAGCCACCCGCGGCATGAACGAGGCGCTGGAGAAGCAGCTGCAGGAGCTGGAAGAGAAGCAAAGCGCCGACATCTCCGCGTTGCAGGTGCGGGGGGGGGTCGGGGTTGGCATGGGGGGCATTGCTTCTAGCTCACACCTGAATTCTGCGGTCAGACCGTGTACCTAAACTGCAAGGTATCATAAAATTACAGTACGAAATAGCACAGAGCTGTAATGCCTGATATACCACACAGCTGATAAATCAGTGGTGATATCATTACCAAAAAATATATATTTAAGCTAAAACTAGAAAAAGCATATAAAAGCTAAAAACAAAGCCAAACTTCCACGTGCTTTAATCCTTGGATAGCATGAAATTAATGCTAGGGATGAAATAATAAGGTGTGGGTGTAGGGGTGGGAAAACCCTGCCAGGGAAGGTGGGATTTGGCGCATGATGCCTTTTTGGCTGGGGTGGGAGTTGCAGCTCTTGATTTCCTCTGGCTGCTTTAGCAAGATTAGGTTAACAGGATTAGAGAGATTCCTTGTAAGGTGTTACTGCTGGGGATTGGGGGAATTAAGGATTTTACACTGTCAATGTTGTTACTTCCAACAGGACACAATCAACAAATTAGAGAACGAGCTGAGAACCACGAAGAGTGAAATGGCTCGGTACTTGAAAGAATATCAAGATCTGCTCAATGTGAAAATGGCCCTGGATATCGAAATTGCAGCATATAGGTATGATGGGGGGGAATGTTCTAGGAAGTCAGAACTCAGATCAGATTCCCGTTCTCTCATCAAGACAATCAATTTTGTTTATCATTCCTCCAGCAGAAATTTTCATAGATAGATGTCAGAATTCAATCAGGTCTTCTTGTCTTGCTAGTGCAAGCAGCAGTGCTTTTGAGGTAAAAATCTCCAGTGAATATAATAGTATGTATATGCATACAGAACTCTAGTTTGGCTAAATAAGATCTCAGTTTTCTATCTTTACTGATAAAAATATCTGTTCTGTACTCACAGTGAGGAGTTTTTGTATCAGTAGGGCTTATTAATACAGATGGCTGTCTTCCCAAAATTAGAAATCCCATACATGCTTGTAGAACAGCCATTCTTTCCTACTCATGGAAGCAATCCCTTGCAAAGCAGGTGTTTTACAGCAGAATTGCTGCTAAATAGCTGTTTAATGTTTTGTCCCAGTACCGTTAGAAATGGGAAGCGCTAAAACAGTTTCGATGAGTGCCACAAGGGGGAATATTGAGAAAGTGGCTCTAAACCTTCTCTAATACCAAAACATAACATCCAATTGTTACATCTGCATTGTTCTCTGCAGCCATACAGGCTACCGAAATATACCTCTAACTTCAGCTGCTATAGGCACCTAATCCTGGAGGGTTTTTTCCCCTGTTATTTCATCTAACAAAGCAGCCTTTAGGGCTTGCGCTGCTCAAAGCATCTTAGGATCTTGGTCTGTGGATTAATCTGAATACTGCTGCAGCAAAACTAAGTCTATTCTGCTTGTCTTTTTTTTTTCTGCTAGAAAACTGCTGGAAGGTGAAGAGACCCGACTCAGTTTCACCAGCGTTGGGAGCATCACCAGTGGCTACACCCAGGCTGCCCCGACGTTCGGCAGATCTGCCTACAGCGGCCTCCAGTCCAGCTCCTACCTGATGACAACCCGCTCCTTCCCCACCTACTACTCCAGTCATGTCCAGGAAGAGCAGATTGAAATAGAGGAAACCATTGAGGCTGCTAAAGCGGGGGAAGCCAAGGCAGCCCCTGCGGAGGAAGGTGAGGAGGAAGAGAAGGAGGAAGGTGAGGAAGAAGCAGGAGGTGAAGAGGCTGAAGAAGAGGAAGAAGGTACTTGTAGTTACTTTCAGATCCCTCTCTTTCTTGCTTTCATGATAAAATCCAGAAATCCTGATGACTGAGTCTAATGATTAGACCTGTCATTGCTCACATGTGCAGAGGATTGTGGGATTAAGCACAGAGCATTTAAGCAGAAAAGCTTGAATAGAAGATAAATGTTCAATATCAGGCAGGTTATGGGATTATTCTCCCTTGGAAATCACTGGGTGTTTTTCCATTCAAGTTTCCAAAACCAAGAATGGTAATACTCTAACAACGTGTAATGTTCTATTCATCTAGAGCAAACAGTACTTAGCTATTACAGACATCCTCAAAAAGAAGAAACAAGGGCATCCTGAGCTAAATACTGATTCCCAGAGAGCAGTCCATGATAACAGGAGCATCAGCTGGTGTCTGGGAATGTAGCTGTTGGGTTCAGTGGACAGCAGTATCTGTTGTCTGAGGCCTAGATAGTTTTATTGTTCAACCAAAGTAAATGCCCATTGGAGAGCAATGGCAAGATCTAGTTTTGAACACAAGTGTCTGGATAAGGCTTAAAGCGGTGAGTCCACAGTCAATATTTTTCAGGGCTATGATTTTTAAAAGGCCTGTGAAGTGTTTTGCCCCCTCTAAAATCTAGGATAAGCTATTCATGTGGTTTTGTTGATCTCTCTTCCAAGTCCTATAAAAATCTGTTGCCAGCCCCACCATGTTCTGCTGGCTGCCATCCCAATGTGTGGGGTTGAAGGATGCAGGTATGCTGGCTCCTGTTAAATTGGGGTTAGGAACAGTACGTAGATGTGAAATATTTCTTTTTGCCTTTCAAAGGTGCTAAGGAAGAAGCTGAAGAAGCCAAAGAGGGTGAGGAAGAGGAAGGAGAAGGGGAAGAAACAGCAGCTGAGGAAGGAGAGGAGTCTCAGGAAGCTGCTGAGGAAGCTGGTGAGGACGAGAAGGAAGAGAAAGAAGCAGCAGGAAAGGAAGAGAGCGAAGTGAAGAAGAAGGCTTGATTTCTAGGCAGTCCAGCTTTCTCATCAGGTCAACAGAATAAATGATGGTTGACTGAGCTAAAATTGCAGTCTCACATATTTAATTCAGTGACCACTGAGGTTTAAAGTTAATGATTATGATGTTTCTCTCCGTGCAGAGTATCAGTATGCTTGCAGAGCACCCACTGGCTTGCTCCCTGAATGCCGCATGGTCTACACGTATGAATTCAGGGGTTACGTCTTTATTGGGTGATTCAGAACCTTAAAATTTAAAAAGGGGTTTAAAAAAAAAAAAAGTGGGAATGAAAGTTGTCTTTAACTTGCGTTTAAAATAATTATGGAAACCTTGGGTGGGTAAAATAACGGAGGCTTCAATAAGTATGTGCAATAAAGCTAGTCAATAAAGTTATGGAAATGCGTACACAGATTCCTTGTGTGTGTCATGTGTCACTAATGCACTAGAAAGGTTGATTGAGTGTATCACACTCCTGTTTCAAGGCTGTGAGATGGGATATGGGATACTGGTGTCTGCCTCTAGCTGATTCACTAATAGGTGAACGAAGAACTTGATGGGGCTGTAAAATTTCACATGGAAATGTTATGAAGGTAAAAATACAGTGCGGCTGATGCTGTTGTGATGGGTCTTGCTGGGATGTTGGGTGCACACAAGCTCCCTTTTGGAAAAAGGAGTGATTTTAACAAACCAATCCAGAAACAAGGCTGTTAAATCTTGGTAGTTAAGTCAGTCCAGTGTGAATAGACGAGGCTCATTTTCTTCTGAAAATGTGTGAGGGCACTTCAGAGTTTTGCATGTGGGCTAAAGAAAGGTTGAATCTGTTCGGACACAAAATAACCCAAACAGCAGTAGAACCTGGTGGTTCTTACAGCAGTTCCAATGTCCTATGTTCTGAGCTCATTTCTTTTCAATTAGCTAAACTTGATGCATCAAATTAAACCTTGTGTTTAGGGCAAGTGCTTAGACTAATGCTGCAAATCAAACCATTTTAAATGGTAACCCATGTTAAAACAAGCATTACATGTCTGCACTGAAACTTCAGCCACATTTTGCTAGATGGATTTTTGCACAGGATTTTGGGGGAACTTTTCATGTTGCCCACTGACTTCATGGTACCAGTGGGTTTGCATCATTGGTTCTCCATGGCGACGTTCAAGGAGAAAGGAGGTGTCTTTTTATACAAATTTTAGGGGTGTTTCAAAAGCATCTCCCTTTCCAGTGTTGAAAGAGTTACAGAGATGATGATGATGGATGAGGTTAAGTGTTTAAAACAATTCTTTCCTTCCACACTCTGAGAAAAAAACAGCAGGAGAAAGAAAAAGCAGTGTCGGTAGAACAATTTAGAAAACAGTATTAATTCCGGTAACTCCTGTTCTGGGACTTTCAGTATCATTTCTAAATAATTAATTTCCCCCACACATGTGCTTTTTGGGGGTTTTTGATGCAAGTAATTAATTTCCCCTGTCTTGGACAACATGCTGTTTGCTCAGTGCTTTTAAACGCTATAGATGGGATTGCAGGAGACTCATTCCTCCGGGCATGTGATACCCTCCGTTCAAACAGCAGAATGTTGAGTCTAAGCGATGGTACTTGGAAATGAGCACCTAAGCGTCCCATCAGAACATGCTTAGCACAGCACTTTGATTGGGACTTTTGGTTTGGTTTTGCTCCTATGGAGCAAAAACCATGTGCCAGATGAGAAACCATCACAGCCATTCAAGCCAAAGCACTGTTAAATATATTAATATATATTATATATTATAATATATATAAAAATATATTATATATATTAATATATATAATATAATATAATATATATTTGATATAGATTATATATAATCTATATCAAATATATATTATAATATATATATTAAATATATATATTACTATATATTAATATATTAAACCCACTGCCCCATTCTGCCCCATTCTCCAAGCGCTCTGAGCTCCTTTGAACTTTTCCGTACCTGATTTTGCTGCTTCTTGTCTATTTTTTAGATCAACTCCTTCTTCACTTAGTCCTTCATATCCCTTTCACTTCTGGGATGCGACACAACTTGCAGCTGTTCCAACCAGGCTGCCAGGGATGCTCTCAAAGCAGCACATTCACAGACACACACACAAACACATTTCTTGCAGCGTATCTCAGCCCGATCCCTGCTCCTCATGTTATTTTTAATGTATTGCAGCTAGAGGAGAGATTTCACGACTGCAGAAAAGTGTGAGTCACAGCCATGGCAATGAGCTGCAGAGGGTGACGAGCTGCAGTGACCGTCCGGCCGCGTTTGTCACCTCCGTCCTGGCCTTGTTGCCGAAGTAAACTGGTGAGAGGGAGGATGGAAATGTGCATTTGCTTGCCAAGATGCTCTCGGGGTTGTGGGGATCCTGCTGGCAACCTTTATTCACCTTTGAAAACCCAGGAGCTGCTTTGACGCAATGCAGTAAAAGCAAGCAGAGGGAGACACGCTGGAAACTTTAACACAAGTTGCAGCTGCAAATAAAGCTGAGTGTCTGTCCCTGAGTTTTCTGTTGCTCTGGGCAGCCGGGGTCTGGATGGGGCTGAGATCTCATCATGGGGAAGGCAAATACCAGGAGTCCTGAATGCTTTTCTCGAGATACGCACGCACTCCCCTTCCACTCAGCAAGAGGAAAACTTGTGCAGGTATAACATCCACATTCTAACAATTTACCTTCTAGTAACTAAATAACTGAAAATTCCTCATTTGCTGCCTTGCTAGACTATGTAAAGCCAGTTTAATCCTGAGCAGAGGAGGAAGAAAAGCTCATATGTGAATGGGAAAAGCACTGACCCTGATGCTTGGAGAAAATTCTAGTGCCTGACTCAGCTCCCTGGCAAACACAACCTATTTGTGTTTTGTAACACTTCCCGCGTTGTTTCCACATGCAATTTAGTTCTGGGATGCGGAAAATCTCTTAATTGTAGCATCTCCACAACCTGGTATGGTATAAAGATCCTGGTTTAGACCCTTCCAGCTCCTGAAGTCACGGTGGTCTTGATAGGCCACCTTAAATAAGATGCATTAATCTTCACAGTAACTCCCTCTAATTATTGTTTTTCCCCTCACTGAGTCTTTCCTATTGATTAATGTACTTTTGTGTCTGGAAGTAATTAATCCCTTCACTGCTTATGCACAGTCTGAAGAAGTAATTGGTGCAGAACAGGCAAATAACATCCTATTTATACATCTCTGCCCTGGAATTATGCTCCCTTTTGAAACTGTTTGATTGCAGATGTCAGTAGACAAAACCTCTTGGCAACATTAAATATTAATCAGTTCTTATAGTTCAATAAATATTTAGAAATGTGTTAACCAGTTGCTTATTTCTCTCAGGATTTAATGGAAACACTCGCAGTGGGAAACAAACTAAACTCACAAATTATGTGTTAGAGCAGAGAAAAATGCAGTCCTGGGTAATAACTAACGGCTGCGATATGGTTTGGATGGAAAAGGGGGGTGAAATGAGGATATTTTGGAATATGCCATGGATGTGCCTGGATAGAAGGGTTGGTACACGCTATAGATGCCCAACTTCCTATGCTGAGGGTTGGGAGCCCGCTGGCTTTGCAGTTTGTGACATTCGAGCAGATTCTGGGACTTAAGGCACGTGAAGAGAAAGTTTTACATTAAATACCAGTGTCTGGTTTAGTTTTGGGGTTTAGTCTTACTGTTCTCTCAAAGATTTTAATTAGACCCAAGGGAAAAATAGCTTCAGCGCTCACAAACCATTGGGCATTTCTGTATTTTAATGTAATTTGGTGCAATCCCTTACTGACTGGGCTACTCACCTCCATAAAGGTATAGATATTTTTATGTCATATACACATATATATACACACTTTCACAAATAAGCTCACTACAGAGTAGCTGCCATTTAATTTGCTAACTCTGCCTTAATTAAACGTCACTCAAGCAACAAGCTGTTGAGCACAGATTTCCATTATTGATATCAGCAGGAGAAACAGTCATTACTCTGCTACACAAAGACATTCAGATTTATTTGAAAGCCTTATCTGCTGTGGACTTCTTACAATTCCTCCGGTGAAGAACACGCAGAACCTTTTCAATTAAAAACTACTTGATCTTCCATTATTGATAGGGCAAAGAATTGAAGGTGTATGCAAATCATAGAGATTGTGATCAGCCCCTCAATTAGTCAGCAGATTTCAGGGCATTCCATGCGCAGTTATTTTCTGCATAGCGGGATTTTAGAAGGACTTTTAATTGTTTTTTTTCTTAATAAAGCCAACCTGCAAGTAGTGGTAGATGTAGGCCAATGCTTAGGAGGCCTTTCTATTGCAAATATGCTTTAATTTGCTTTTATGGGTCAGGCAGACCAGTTTTAATCTGAGCACTACCCAGCCTCAGTTCACAGTCCAGAAGGGTGTCATTTCTATACCTATTTTTGAATGGACAAATAGGTTAAGAGTATTTGCTTAGACCAGCTCAAGTATTTGTGTTATGTTACAGGAAATTTGTCCATCATACCCCATTCAAACTCATTTTCTAAATAAGATTCTAAGGAAAAGCTCGAGCCACTTTTCAACCCACGCAACAGTGTTCCTGTTCAGGACAGAGGATCAAACTTCAGGGAAGGATTTGAGTTGGAAAAAGAAGTCACCAGACAAGTAATATTTTCAGTATTGACCTTTATTGAGCAAGAACTGCTGTGACTGTTTTACATCAAACAACAAAAGGTTGCGTACTGTGCATGTCAACTAGGTTCTCCCATGAGCAAAAGTCCACCCTAATTGCACCAGTGAGGTAAACATAATTATTTATAAGTAGCTTTTTTTTTTTAAGGCTAGGAGAGTTCTGGTTCTCATGAATACTGTATTACTGTTTTCCGTTTGGTTTTGGCTCAGTTGGTTCTTTGCATAATACATCTTAAATCGTTCCTCAGATATGTCCCCCCAACAGCTCAGGAAATTCAAAAGCTTCCTTTGCACATTTCATCTCATGCACTATTATTAGGATTATTTTAGAGCCCAAGCTCTGTGGAGGGAGCACATCTTGAGCCTGCATGCATTCCCCCCCTCCCCTATATTGCACAAAAAAGTAAAATACTGTGTGTCTGGAGCCTCCATGAGAGAACCCATTCTGCTTTGAAGCCGTCACTCACATGCATTTTGCAGCTGTCATATGGCTTAACCTTTTGCACCAACCCAAGCTCTTTAATTTTTAAATTTAGCTATGATCTAGTTTATTCAGCCTCTTTAATCTCTTTTACTATGGCATGTGAAGTAACTTTCTCCACTTTCTTAGTGGACACTAATTTCTCCTCAAAGCTTTCTTCATGTTCCTCTACCTTCTGAGTGACCGTCACCGACTTTGTGATATATGTGGTTGTACTGTCCCCACCTTCAGTGATTTTCTCTGCTTTTTTGGTTACTACAATTTTCTCACCCTTATCATCAATCGGGCTCACATCTAGACCGTTAGTGACAACTCCCTTGTCTTCCTCCTCAACCTCCTTCTCTTTGGATTCCTCTTCCTTTTTCTCCTCCACCTCACCATTCACTGCAATGTCTTCTTTCCTGGACTCCTTCTCTACCTCGGCACTAATTTTTGTTACCTTTGTGACGGTGACGGTCTCCTCCACCACCGCCTTTCCGTCTTTGACCGGAGACGCCGGCTTTTCTGGAGAACGGGGCTTCTCCGGAGTCACCGGCTTCTCTGGAGTGCGAGGCTTTTCTGGGCTCACTGGTTTTTCAGGAGAACGGAGCTTCTCCGGCGTCACCAGCTTCTCGGGGGTCGCCGCTTTCTCTGGGGTCGCAGGTTTCTCCGGGGTCGCTGCTTTTTCTGGGGTTGCCGGTTTCTCCGGGGTCGCTGGCTTCTCCGGAGATGTCACCTTTGGTGTCGCTGGCTTCTCCGGAGATGCCGCTTTCTCTTCCTCCTTGGCTGGTTTCTCACCACCTTTCTCCACCTTCTGTTCTTTTCCTGCATCTGCTTCTTTCTGCGCAACCTTGGCTGGCTCGCTTACAGGGGATTTAGGGGGGGATTTAGGGGGTGACTTTGCGGGAGGTGTTTTGACCTTCTCTACCTTTGCTGCTGCCTCTTCGGCTTTGCCCTTGGCCTCAGCTTCTTCCCCCTCTTCCTCAGCCTCCTCCCCTTCTTCCTTTTCCTCTATTTCTTCTTTTTCAGAACCTCCTTCTTCTGCTGCGTCAGATTTTGCGGCTTCTTCTTCTTCCTCTGCTGCCTCTTCCTCCTTTTCTTCCTCAGCTGCTTCTTCTGCAGCCGCCTTCTCAGTTTCTTCCTCTGCGGCTTCTTCTGCCTTTTCTTCCTCCTGGGCCTTGGCTGCCATTTCTTCTGCAACAGCTGCCAGGGCATCTTCCATTTCAGACTTCTCATCCTCTACCTTTGTCTCTTCAATGATTTCTTCTACAAACTTGTGCTGGACTTTCAGCTTTGGCGGTTCAATTTTTGTTTTCTGGATTTTAGTGGATGCTATTGTGACAGATGGTTGTCTGTGTGTGAATATGGGTCCAGTAATGCTTCCAGAGAAGGCACTGAATCTTGTCTCTTCACCTTCCAGTAGCTTCCTGAGGGAAACAGGAGGGCGGGGAGGGAAATGAACATAGAAACCCAACATAAGAGACAGTTATTAGAATATTTCCTTCTGTCAGCAGGATGAAATCAGTTTGTATAAGGAATATGCTTGAGCTGATCAGCATAATCCATCGCTTACAGCCCCAGTTTGGCTTTCCCTGAATCAGCTCTTTTGCAAAATTCATATTCAGCAAACAGCTTCTAGCTTGGTTTGCATGTGGCAGGTGTAACACCTTCGGCTGATCAGCTGAAATTCACCCTTAATGACAAAAACTTCATTATGGTGTAAGACAGCACAGAGTATGGCAAAGCAGGTAACTTCATAGGCTGCATTATGACTCGGGTGAACTGGGAATTTGACACAGCCAACAGACCCAAAGGAAATATTGTGGCTGAGCCATTCAAAGCCCATTAGGGTGTATGTCCTAGTTCAATAGTCCAGGCATCCGCCTTTCTAGTGTGGCTATGAAAACTGAAGAGACTTTTGTTCAGCTGACTTATCTTTGGCAGCAAACAGCTATAGCCCCAAGGGTACCTGTGTGTTCGTCTGAACAACCTCAGGAATTTAAGCAGATCTGGAGGTGGGTTGCTTTTACTTCTCTTATATTCAAATGCATGTTTTTCATCTAAGCCTGTGACCCAGAAAAATCAGCAGTTCTCCAGTGAGAGTTCTAAAGTGATGCAAAGGAGACTAAAAAAACCTGCCAGGTGATGGCAATAGCAAGCAATGTTCCTGCTCCAGATTAGAGTGGATGCTTTGGAGGAAAGTTGAGCAAGTTGTGACAAGCAGACTAGCACTCCCTGCTTGAAACCAAGATCAAGCAAGTGCACTGTCTCTCTCAAGTGATAAAAGGGAATTCAAGTGACAAGCACTGCTTGCTTGGCATATGCAAAGCAAACAGGGATTAAAAATAAACTTGTCTTTTGCTGCATCTTTTGCTTTTGTGAGGAAGGGCAGAATGCGGCACCGAGTGCCACTGCACTGAGTCATGCTACATATGCGGTGCCCACTGATCACCAGAGAGCTGCTCCCTAAGAAACTCTGGGTCCTTACTGCAGACACTGCTTGAGTCTATGTAGATTTTGAAACGCTTGTAATAATTTAGTCAAGCTCTAATTTTACTTGTGTTTACTGCAGGGAGATACTTCTTATCTCTGCTAAAGCTTCCCAAGCCAGCAGCATCTGCAGTGCTATTAATATTCCAGACATGTCTGCAATGATCCTACTGTACCTGTATGCAGCAATTTCAATATCCAGGGCCATCTTGACATTGAGGAGGTCCTGGTATTCCCTCAAGTGACGTGCCATTTCCCACTTCGTTCCTCTAAGCTCGTTCTCCAGCTGATGAATCGTGTCCTGCAACAGAGATGCAGAAAACCTCTGTGACACAGACATACGCTTGACGCAGAGACAGAGCAGAAAAAGTTCTCAAAAGGGACTTTCAGCCACTCATTCCCTGGGAGGCAGTGCCCAGATCACAGCAGGACCCACCCGGCTCTCACCGCCCTCCCCATCGTCCGCAGCCACCGCCTCCCACATCCCTCACTGCGGAGCTGGTACCCGGGCACTACCACCCCCCACCCCCCCCGCCGCCCGCCCCGGGCTCGGCGACACCCCCCCGGTTACCTGGTAGGTGCTGAGGTCGTTGTTGTGACGCTCCTCGATGTCGCTGAGCTGCCGCTCCAGCGACTCCTTGGTGCCGCGCACCGACTCCAGCTCGATGCTCTTGGACTGCAGCTGCCGGCGGTACTCGGCGATCTCCTCCTTGGCGGAGCGAATGGCCTCCTTGTTCTGCTCGGCGGCTTCTGTCAGCTTGGCGTAGCGGCACTTGAACCACTCCTCGGCCTGGTGCATGTTGTGGTCGGACTGGCACTCCAGCTGGGCGCGGATCTCCTTCAGCGCCGTGGTCAGGTCGGTCTTCAGGTAGTCCTTCCTCTCCACCGTGGCGTGGGACGCCTGGAGCTGCGCCAGCAGCTCGGCCACCTCCTCCTCGTGGTTGCCCCGCAGAAAGGCCACCTCGTCCTGCAGCGACTGCACCTTCTTGTCCAGCTCCGCCCGCATCAGCGAGGCCTCCTCCATCTCCTTGCGCAGGGCGCGGATGGTGGCCTCCGTCTCGTCGCGGAGCCGCGCCTCGTCCTCGAAGCGCTCCCGCAGGCGCTGGATGTCCTCCTCGATGTGCTCCGAGTCCAGCTGGATCTGCGCCTTCTCATGGCTCACCTGCTCCAGGACCCCGCGCAGCTCCCGCAGCTCCTGCTCGTAGGCATCGCTCAGCTGCGCCCGCCCGGCGTGTTTCTGCCGCAGCGCCGCCAACTCCGCCTCGATCTCCTTGTTCTGCTGCTCCAGGTAATGCACCTTCTCGATGTACCCGGCGAAACGGTCGTTCAGCCCCTGCAGCTGCTCCTTCTCGTTGGAGCGGCTCAGCTTCAGCTCCGCCGCGCCGTTCAGCAGCGAGGACTGGCTGACGTCCAGGCTCTCGGCGGAGCTCAGCACCGTGGAGCCGTACACGGCCCGCGGCCCCCCCAGGTTGGTGCGCTTGTAGGAGGAGGACACGGTGCTGCCCGAGCCCCGGGACCACGACTGCGAGCGGAAGCCGCTGGACGGGGATGCGCTGGCGCGGCTGTAGGTGGCCCGGGTCTCGGTCACTCGGCGGTACGAGGGGTTGCCGAGGGGCTCCATCGTGTAGCTCATGGTGGGAGGGGGACTCGGGGTGGCGGGCGGCAACGCAGCGCTGCTCCGGCCGCCGCCGCCCCTTATAAAGCCCCGCCGGGCGGCAGCGGGGCGGCCCCGCACACGTGTGGGGGAGCGGCCTCCCCCCGGCCCGGCCCCGGCCCCGCCTCCCCGCTCCGCCTCCCCCGCTCCTGCCCCCTTCTCTGCTCCCCCTGCCCCTGACGCCCCCCGGATGCCCCTTCCCCATTCCCTCTTCCCCTTGCCTCCCCCGCTCCCTTCTCCCTCTGCTCCTCGTTCCTCCTTTCCCATCCCCTTGCCCCCGCTCCCCCCATTCCCTTCTTTCTCCCCTGTGCTCCTCCTTTTCCTTGCTCCTTCCCTCTTGCCCCTACTCCCTTCTCCCCGCTTCCCTAGGCCATCACCCTCTTTCATCCCTTTCTTTCCTTCCTTTCTTTTCTTTCTTTAGCTTCCTTTCCTTCTTTCCCTTTCTTTTCCTTCTTTCCCTTCTTTTATTTTCTTTCTTTTCATTCTTCTCTTTTCTTCTCTTTTCCTTCCCCCCCTCCCACCCCCACTTCCCGCAGTGGCCATGGCGGAGCGCAGCGCGGTGCCGGTACCGGGGCCGCTGCCGGGGCCGGCGGAGCAGCGCAGCCCGCAGGGTAGGGCCAGGGGCCGGGGCTGGAGCTGGAGCCGGAGCCGGAGCCGGGACCGGGGCGGCACCGGCGGCTGCAGCACCACGAGCAGCTCCCGCGGGGAGCGGGGTGGGGAGCAGGAGGGGTCCCAAGATGCAGCCCCCCCATCCCCGCATCCCCCTGTGGCGGGTGGGGTCTGACATCTCAAGGTCAAAATAGGGTAGAGGAGGGATGCTGGGTGGGCTCACTGGGTGGGTTCCCAGGGTGGGCTCACTGGGTGGGTTCCCGGGGTGGGTTCCTTGGGTTGCTTTGCGGCAAGAAGAGCTCCCTGCAAAGGCTTTGCCTCCGTTTTGGGGCGGGGGGGACGGCTGTAGCAAGAGGGATCTGCAGGAGGATGCTGGATGCAGCCGTTGCAGTGCTAGAACAGCCGGGCAGTAAACAAGAGTTTGAAAGACCCCCCTGGCACCCAAAATCCTTTATCTCGATTCTTCTTTCCCTCCCTTTCCTCCTCTCTTTTCCTCCCACTCTTATGTTTTAATCTAAGGCTTGGTGCATTGCTTAGAAATAAATTTTCCTTCTTTGAAACCTTGTTAAAAATTTTGTTTGCATGGTACAATATACTTCTTATGGGTTGCATTCCAGTGACTAGATACCATCCAGACTTTGAACTCCTCTTGGGTGGATTACAGCTGCAAAGGCTACTGATTACTAAGCTGCAAAGGGAAAAAACCTGCTGGTGCTAGAAAAAGCCCAGCTAGAGCTCCCATTGCAAAGCAGAGGGATGTTGAGGGGGGAGATTTTAACTCTGCATTCGGAAAAGTGCTGAAAAGGGCCTGCCTGTGCTCAGCAATCTGCGAGTTTTTAAGCGGGCGATCTTGTTACCAGGCAAAATCCTTCTCAAAAATTGCCTTTTTGCCTTTAACCTGGAACATACACAATTGCTGGGTTTGGTGCTGCGTTGTGGAGAGTTGGGAAGTCTGAGGGACAGGGTTAAACTTTGAGAGCCACATGGAACACGGTACCTCTGCTGGCTCATTAATATGATGCTGTCATAGGACTGCAGCACTGCAGTCAGTGGAGAAGTCAGAATTACTCAAGGTACCTACCGAATTGTATTTGCAAACACAGGCAATTGGATCCACTGCTCAACCTCTCCGGAGTTTTATATGATAACCATAGAGAAAAGATTTTATTATAATCGAAGCAATCACGGCTTCTAAATCTGTTCTGTTAATTTTGCTAAAAGTTTTCTCCGTGGGCAAAAAGCATCTCTTGGGATTTAATTGGAAGTCAAAACAAAATTATTGTCTGTTATGGCATTGCGTTTTGTTTCCTTTTAGGGAAAAAGATATATTACGATCTGTTGGTTTTTTTTGCCTTGTTAAGTAACCACTGGGAGGGGGGAACAGTTTACATTTTTATACATATGGAAAATTTACAAGAAGAGAACACATATGGTTAATAGAGGTACTTGGGAGTTTTTATTATCCTCTTAATCTTCTGAAAACAAGTGAATGGTGTTGAAAGACAAGTAAGGAGGGACATATTGAACTTCACAATACAACTCCCTTTCATTAAATACCTTGATGCATTATTTGGTTTAAATCCATTTACCCAGTATGCAAAATAATTTGTTGCTTTATAATCAAGCAGTGATAGCATTTGACTTATTTAAATATTGAAATTCAAGCAAGGCAAACTTTTCTAGAATATAATCATTTTCATGACACGTATTGATTACCTTAAAAATCAAGATATTCAGATGAGGAAAAGTTTGCATTCGCAGAGGCATTTCCAAGCATACACAGAGATCCTTCTGCAATAAAATACATGCTTTTAACTTAAAACACATTCTTGCAATGTTCGTTTCTGCTCCATAATCAGATGCAAGTGGACAGTGTTCCTGCTACATTACCCTGAAGGTGATCTGAAGGTTACAATGAGTCAGGGAAATCAGTCTAAAACGATGC
Organism: Nesoenas mayeri; assembly: GCF_963082525.1. Taxonomy (NCBI): domain Eukaryota; kingdom Metazoa; phylum Chordata; class Aves; order Columbiformes; family Columbidae; genus Nesoenas; species Nesoenas mayeri. The sequence continues at coordinate 2,014,507 of NC_137555.1, read as the reverse complement.
CTTAATTCTGATGAGCAACCGCTCCCTCTTTCCTGTCTCTCAGTATCCACTTTGGAGATTCTGAAATGCAGACTGATATTTCTGCTTATAGAGAACTTTTTTGCCTCAGTTTAAAGCACAAGAATCGCAGCTTTGGAGCAAACTGCAACCTGATGTCTCAGGTTTGAAGCAGGAGGGAAGGAACAGAATCGAAAGGCAGCAGCATTGATTTCCATCTTGATTATACACTATTGACAAACCTGCATTAAAGAACTACTAGAGAAGGATGAGACTGAGTTCTGCAGCGTCCTTAAAACAAAACGAATAGAAAAATAACACAGAAGGAGCTGCACAACAGCCTGGCTGCTTCCAAATAAAGGAGTTGAAAATATACCCAATGATAATGAATTAACTTGAGTATCTTTTAAAAATGATGGAATCAGATGAACAGAAGAAAATGTGGGTTTTGAGGGGGTGGTTTTTTTTAGGTTGTAGAGAGACAGTAGAATGAAGAGGACTGGACGGATAATACCATGCACTTGGTTAGAGCTATTAAAAATTATCAGCTTGAAGGGTGTTTGTTAGTGGCTGCCTGGTTTTAATATAAGGCTGAATTAAGCTTAAGTTTAGGAAGTTTAAGCCTGAATAGGTCTTAGCAATATCCATGCAAGAAGGGCAAACAATAACATCAGAAAGAGTTTTGTCAGAGTGAAAAAAGAATAAGGGAATCAGAATTTGGTCCACTCATGTTCCACACCACCGAGTCCTGTAAATTGGTGCGATCCTCCAAGCCAAGGGAATCGCACTGATTTTCATCAGCTGAAGACCCTGATGTCCTAGAACCTTATTTGGTCCCCATAAACTTATAGTAAATAATGGCCCAGATAATCAGCTGGGGTAAATTGGTCCCATTCCAGCAGAGTCAAGAGAGCAAGGACATTTCGGTCTAGCTGAGCTTACGTCCTAATAATATTTATATAGTGACAACTATGGAAGAAAACACTTAGATTTATGCACTAAGGGCCTGGTCCTGTGCACTGTTGGATACTTCTTGAAAAAGGCTCTAAATCCCTAATTCCTGAGGAAGCCAAGAAGAATTGTAGGATTAGCAGGATGGCAGAGGAGTGAGATGGGATCATACACTGATGTTCTCTAACCGATAGTCAGGAAATGGTTCGTTTCAGATTCTTCTGGTCCCTCTTGGAAAATTTGTCCGTATTCAAGGTATTCAACCACCCAATTCTGCCTTTTTAGAGCTGGCCGATTCAGGCACACAATAGAATAGAGACTGCAAAGGATCAGCTCTGAGCCACAGCCCAGGCAATGGAAAACTCAGATTTAATTGGCTTAGATGAAAAGCAAAGGAAGCAACGTGGCTTTGTTCCCTTGATGCCTCCACTCTCTGATTCGTTTTATGGCTCACTGGTCATTTTTCCTACTTATATTGTCTGATGTTTCAAACTCAACTATCCTGAAAGTCGCCATCCAGAAAATAGCACAGGTCAGGACAGCAATCTTTTAGTGATGAAGTGATCAAAAATAGCTCTTCCTACCTCGTTTTCTGAGGTTTTTTTTCCTAGCTCTCCCTTTCTAAAAATGTAACTTTGAAAAGTGGCCACGATGCTTCCTTTTATGACCACTTTTCCTAGAGTCGTATGTACCGTATGACAACGGTGCCGCAGGGCAGAACTGTTTCTAGAGCGCTGCTTCCAAGGAATAGCGGAGAAAAACTACTGCAGGCTGGAAATCAGGGAAGGTTATCCATAGCCACAGCTAATTTTGACGTCGGTTATCACAACACGTACATCACGCTAAAAGTTAGAGGCTTTATTGGGATAGAAGTCCCATTTTTCAATACGGAAAACCTGCCTGATGGTTTAACCGCCGGGTTGATGTGCAAACCACACCTATGGTTAGGAGCAGTTTTTCAAAGTACCTTTTCTGTGGATTAGCTTGATTGGGATATCCTGGGCTTGACACATAACCCTAAACTGGTGGATTTTAACACAGCGAAACCACCAATGGTATAAATGGGCTGAGAGCTCCGTGCGGGATCTGGGATCAGCGATGGGCAAGCAAATATAAATCAGTGTTGCTGCACTAATTTCACAGAGGTGCCTACATTTGCGCTAGTTGGGAATAAACCCTATAATCTATGAGCATTTATGCTTAAAATGCATGGACCTCACTCCACAGGCAGTTACTGGATGATACATGGCAGCTGTTACTAATTTGTTGTGGGCTTGGCTTCTCCATATACATCCTCTGTTTACTGTCACTTTGCTTTTCCACTCAGCTTTACTTTAGTACTTATTACTCACAAAGCAACAGCTGCCTCCTGCTTCTTCCCTGCGACATTTGACTTCTCTTCTATTGACTTGTTTTTAACTGAGGCAAAGAAATGCACTTAAATATGGATGATTCGTATTTCTGAAATAAAAGGCCTGATACAAGGAAACATGTTCTCCCTGCTGGTCTAATTGGTATCTAGGTTAATTGCTCTCATGCTGGATGTTTAATTGATTTGTGTAGAGAAAGCCAGTGAAAGGCCGTAGCTCAGTGCAATGACTCCTTATTTTTCTCTTTGATTAGTGCCAAAGGGGGAGTCCACCTTGCAGAAGGCTCCTGAGATATCAGTTGCTATTTACATGCCGTGTGTAAAGACAGTTTATTATTCTGATGTAGACCTCTACAGTAAATGTTGAACAGAGATGACGAAGTTTTTCAGGTAAGGATGGGACTAGTGAAGTAGATCTGCTTGGAGGACTTACCTGATGCAAAGGCTTTATGTGTCAGAAATCTGATCATTTCATGATGTGAATTATCTTATTGGTTTGGCCAAGGAGCTCAAAGGAGCCTGGGCAGCCAAGTTATTCTGCTGTTCTATGAATTGTGATTGTCTGGTGGTATTTTGTCTCTTAGGACTCCTTGCCATGACCTGCTCCAGCGTTTTGGCCTAATCAAATATGAATTCAAGTGTTCCTCCAACAGCACATCAAATATTGCTGGATGGGAACCACACAATAAACTGCAAATGTAAAATCGTACGAGGACCTGAGTTAAATACAGATGGTTCTTGGTTGCAACAGGACCAACTTTCTTATTTGTGGCCACAAAATGCAACAGCAGAGTTTGTGTTTTACTGCAGCATCTCTTGAAGATGCCCATGGCGTGAAACCCTGTGGTTTTTGAGATAGAAACGTGACCTCTGCATATCAAGCTCATGATCTCTGCTTGAATTGGATAAGGAATTGTGCAGGTGGGCTTGCTTTGTAAGATATTCCTTACGTTTTTAAGCCTATAGACAGAAAAAGTGAGCTGCTTTTTGGCTGGAATGTCAGTTCAATTTCTCCAGTCTTACAACATCTAAAGAATATTCTTAGCAGAAATAACTATAAGCTGATTAGGAGGGAAGCAATAAATACAAATCAAATCGAATCATGCAGACACTCGCAGCAGGAAAATCAATAATTTTAGTAATACATTCTGCAAACTCATTTTATTGTAAAAAAATATATATATAAATAGCTCCTTTGAAGTCTTGATTAAACAGGACCCATAAGTCTTTCTTTTTGTCTCAAAGTCCTCAGCTGCACTAAAATTCAGGAGTTTTTAAACAAGTTTAAAAGCAATGGTGTCGGTTTCTGTTGAGTATAAGTAAAGACTCTTCTGGAGAGCTGTATGTTGGATTATATCAGTGACAGCAGCTCTTATTTCAGTAATAAAAGTCTTTAATCCAGTAATGAAGTGGCATGGTTTGTATGGTCTGTGTGCCCCTCTTCCCACCTCTGCCTCTTGTTCGCTGAGAACCACAGCGTTTCATCTCGCTGTGCTTCTCTTCCTGCCTAATGAATATGGAGATAACGAAACTAATGAAACCATCTTCACTGCAATGCATTTGAGATGCACTCATGAGGATTACCAGACAAAAGGGGGGTGTTTTTTATCATCTCTCAGTAATGAGAACAATTCATGTATGAAACTCTCTTCCTCTTGTATCTTGGTCTCATCTCAAACCACCGCAACAAAGTCCATTTTACTCTTGGAGTACAATTGCAGAACTGGTGGCCATCCTGGTGATTAAATCCCTTTCAATAAACCGAGGATAACTTAGCGTGGTGTTATTAAAGCAGAATTTTATGGGCCGTAACCTGCCACATTTTGTATGCAGAGCTCCTACTGAGTTCATCAGGACAGCACAAAGAGAATGGTTACCTGGTTCCCTGGAAGAACATATTCAAAATATCTGATTTATTAGGCAACCCCAGCAATTTTCCTTGGTGGCAAATGCAACTTCTCTATCATCCCTCCAATATCGCTCTCTTACGCTGCCCAGATTACACATCAGAGGTGCTGCCTTGTGCATAATTTGCTTTTAGAACCATGCGAATGTGGTTATGAACATAGACTGGTGTTCCCAGTGCTTCCCAGCTTAGGACAAAAACGATGGCTAAGGAGCCATTGGTTGTGTAAAATAAAGTCCGTATTAAAAATATATATATATTTCTCCTGAATATTTTGGTAACATTATTACATCATCCCCACCGCTTCCATCAGAAGTAATGATAGACATCTCAGTACTTTACACACAAAATATGGTGTAGAAAATCTATACGTGAAGCACAGGTTTGGCATAGCTTTGAGCTATTGCTGCTCTGGTGTTGTGCATTCCCAGCAGAGCATCACTGCCCCGCAGGCTGCCCGGTTAATAACTCCACCGCGCAGCATCCCACAAACTCATTTGTTGACTCTTGTGTGTTGCATTTATTAGCTCTTAATGTTCTCCACCTCTTCGCTGACCCTAATTATCCCAATATTAAAAGAAAGTTTTCACCATGAGTTTAGTGGATTGGGAACTTTTGTAAGAGGGAGATGAACCAATCTGTTGGGTTGGGTTTTTAGTGCGTTTCCATCAGAAGCCAAAACCACCCCTTCTAGTCGCTGATTTTAATCATTTCAGCTAATTGTTTGAGCAGGTCATTAAATCAAAAGACGCAGCGTGAAGTTTTCTGTCAGGATGAAAGGCTGTAATGAAAAGCTAATGATTCTGATCCGCCGTCTGGCTTCTCCGATGCCTTGTCCTGATACGGGCTGGTCACAAGGAGAAATGAATCCGGGATTAGCGCCAAAGCGTTTTGCCTTTTCCAAAAGCGACTTTATTAGCATTTTGCATTGGTCAGGTTGATTGGTTTGCTGCCCCCACTTCCCACTTTGTGACCAACATACCTGTACAACTTATATTTTTCTCACTGAATCCTGTTTAGAGAAATAAATTGATCATGTTTATTTATTGTCTGGAGAAATTCCACATTCTCTTTCCTGACACATCATGGTTCTTTCCTTAATCCCACACCTTTTTCCATTAATAAAAGACAAAAAGGTGCTGAAAATAGCCACTCTTCATGTTAAAATATGAACGCCAAGACCTCTCCCCCTATTTTTTCCCTTCTGCAGAAAGGGTTAGATTCTTCAAGCTCGTATTTTTCACCCACAGGATTGCGTTACCTCCTTTAAACACAGAAAGCAAACGTGCTACACGCCAGATCTTTTTTTGCAGTTTTTAACATCCTTGCGTGCTAATGAAAAATGTGTTTTAATTAGGATGGAGCTGTTGAGGAAGGGATGCAGGCAGGTTCGTATGGAGCAGCTCTGCGCAATAACTCCATGCAGGGGCTCAACGTAACCTTCAAACGCCGCTCTGCAGCAGCACGGGGATGTTGCCTAAGTATAAATGGAGCCTAATTCCTTTAACAGAGCAGCGGTCGATAGGTCCCAGAGGTCAAGGCAAAAAACGTATGTGCTTTTTACATTTTTCTTTCTAAATAAATAATGTGTGTGAGGTCAGCAGTGACAAATGGAACCGGGTGGGTATCGGCCCTGGTGCTGGGTGAGCCAGTCCCAGCTTTAGCATCGCGTTTCTTGTCTTAAACCTCTGTTTTACACAGCAAACCACTGCACTCCCGTGATGCAGGAGAGGCGGCCGGTCCCTTAAGCAAAACGCTGGTGACTCAATGGCAAACCACCATCCATGGAGGTTTTGCTTAAAGAATTGCTTTGCTTTCTCCTTTTTGCTATATAGCAGAGCAGCGCATTTCTCTCTCTGAATACTGTGCTAATTTTTCAATCTGTACTTTAGGGTATTTAAATGCACCGTTGCTATTAAAGCCCCCTCACAAGCCAGTGTGATTAGAGATGCATCTCACAGATGAGATGCTTCCCTTATCCGTACACCCAAAAACTTGTGCACTTAATGGGCATCTTGGAGGATAAGTGACATGACCAAGTCCAACCAATAAAGCCAGTATCCATGGCCTGAATGCTGTTGTTCACCTTGGTTGACCTCAAGCTTTGCTTGTTCCCTCCTGTTCTTCAGAAATTGGGGGCTTATTTCTATTTTTCCCCCCTTTATTAGACTCTCCCAACATAGTTCCCTTTTTTCAGAGCGATTTTCTCTCACAGCATCATTTCCATTTGCTACAGGTAATTGTGCTACCTCAACATAGCGGTCCGGAAAGGTTTATTGCCTTGTGTTCAGGCTGGGCAATTTTGGAGCAAATTGGGTGCTTAACACGGCTGGTTGAAAAACAGGATTAAAATGTGCTGGCAAAAGGCTTATTCTGCATAAAACCAAGAAGCAGAGAAGTTCATGAAGTAGAAATGCGTTCTGACTCGATTCCTTTCCGTCGCTTTGGTTGTTGCTGTCGCTATGGGTGGATATTCAGGTCACTCCTCTCCCGTTCCCATCTCTGCAGGATTAAGCCTGAGATGCTCTTAAGCCAGACTTGTGTGAGTCAGCAAGACAGACTGTGCTGGAGCTTCTCCTTCCAAAAACTTCAGCTGCTGCTTAATGAATTAAACATGTGCAAGCGTTCGGTTCGTCGGTGTGTTCTCCACTAGACGGCTTTCGAGGCTTTATTTTTGTGTTCCACCTTCAGAAAACCCGAGAGAAAGTGGGAAATCCTCCCTGTGCAGCTGCTGAACGTGGAAGTTATAGGGAAATGCTGATTGCAGAAAAGGCAGCTGCGTGCAGGGCTGTGCTTGGGGGGGCAGATTCTTAAATTCCTGGTTACAGGAGGGGGTTTTATACCTTTTTATCCTTAAGAAACTATTGAAAAGCTCCTGAACGGAGCAGAGAGTGGTGCTGCTGCACATGGGAAAGATATATGTGAATCAGGAGATGGTGAGACGTGTGGAGGATGTTCTGGGTGATAATGGATGTCGAAGTGATAATGGGCTTGAGGCATAATTAATGTTAATGGATAGCATTTATATGTGACACAAAGAACATGTTCTGAGAGATAGGTACAAAAATAGGATTTTTAAAAAAAAATCCATGAAGTTTTTAACTCTAGACATCAGAGCTACTACACAGTTATTTTATGCATTTTATTTAAGGAAAAACCTTGTTCTTTAGAAGCTTGTGAGGACTGGGAAATGGTTTTTAACATCCTGGCAAATGAGGGATGCTCCGCCCACCAGCACCATTGGGCTGGTATGGCTAAAATGTTTAGTCTTTTTTGTGCAAAGATGATCAGATCCAGAATAATAAAAACACAGAGTGTTCTGCACAGGGTACAGAATGACAAAGAGGAGCCAGAGCTGGTTGTGCCGCTTTTCTCCCTGAGGATTCAGTTGTGGAAGGACCAAGGGAGCAGAGCTGCCAGATGGGGATGCTCTGGGGGCTGGAAATCTCTGATGCCGCAATAGTTATCACAGAATCACCTGGGTTGGAAAAGACCTCAGAGATCATCAAGTCCAACCCTTGGTCCAACTCCAGTCCGTTGACCAGATCATGGCACTAAGTGCCATGTCCAATCTCAGCTTAAAAAACTTCAGGGCCAGTGAGTCCAGCACCTCCCTGGGCAGCCATTCCAATGCCTGACCACTCTCTCTGCAAAGAATTGCTTTCTAATCTCCAGCCTAAATTTCCCCTGGCAGAGTTAAAGCCCATGCCCCCTTGTCCTATTGCTGATGCCTGGGAGAAGAGCCCAATCCCCACCTGGCTAGAACTGCCCTTCAGGTAGTTCTAGAGAGTGCTGAGCTCACCTCTGAGCCTCCTCTTCTCCAGACTGAACAAGCCCAGCTCCCTCAGCCTCTCCCCATAGGGCTTGTGTTCCAGTCCCTTCCCCAGTCTCGTTGCTCTTCTCTGGACCCGCTCCAGCACTTCAATCTCTTTCCTGAGCTGAGGGGCCCAGAACTGAACACAACACTCCAGGTGTGGCCTCCCCAGTGCAGAGCACAGGGGAAAGATCACTGCCCTTGTCCTGCTGACCACGCTATTTTGGATACAGGACAACCAGTGATTCATTACAGCCGGTGTTGGACTGGAAACATCATTTTCCCGTGTGCAGGGATGCTGGATCTCTCCAGAGGGGTTTTCTTGTGGTACCTTTAGTGCTGCCCTTGCTGGCCGCCTATGGCCAGATATTTAGAGATACGGAATAATTCTTTGGTAACAAGACATGGAGAGATCTATGTATCTGTATCATTAAATACTTGCAGCCAGACTGCAAAACTACATATTGCTTCCCTTGATGTGTATTCCTTGGGTATAAATTTATTAATGCTCACTCTGTATTTTCCACCAAATATTTCATGGCTAGCGGCTTCCCGTGAATATTTACCATCTGTATTCCAGACTTCCCTTCTACAGCAAACAGTTCATTACATTAAATTTTGCTGCCTAATGTATAGGGCTGAAGATTTTTTTTCAAAAGAAAACTGGGGGCAGAGCTTTGTGAGAATATTATGAGGAATTTTTTGCGTGTGTATTGAATTCCTCAGAACTTTAATTTCATATCATTTTAGAACTAAACATACTCAGGTGCTAATCATTTGTGCCCTTGCTGTGTGCTGGCAAGCAAGGGTTCCTATTTATTTATAGAAAGAGTACACAAATAGGGCTAAAGTTTATTGTGTTTTATTTTTTAATGGGAAAACAGGTACTTGTGGTACTTAGCTCCTCCTATAGTGTTTTTTTATTACTCTGCCTCAAAAAGATTTGCAAAGGGGGGCACTACCTTTCAGCACATTCCACAGATGCAGAGATGGAGCTAAGAGGAGAAGGAGAATTAGGAGAGAAATGAGCTTCACAAGCCTCATGCCCATTCCCAAACGCTTCCATCTGCTTTACAGGGAATCAGGCACAGATATTCAACCAGATAAGCAGTTCTGATTTCTTTTGTCAGTGCTGGCACATTGACAGGATTTTGCTGGCATGTTGCTTGGGAATTACAGGCAGATCCTCCCCAGCATAGTGGGAACAGCAGAGCACATGCTGCAGCTCCTGTCTAGAGGCTGCTGGCAAACCACGGCTCGTAGTCAATCAAGGCAGGATTTTAAAAGCACTTCTACCCCCACCCCCTTCTCACATCCCTTATTTTCATCCCTGCTCTTCAAAGCAGGATGATTCACATGTTATAGTAACCTACATTTGGCTTGGCACCACTCGTGGGCTATATATAGATGACAGAGTCACCTTGTTCTTCCTCTTTCGTTCTTTCTTTCCCTTTTTTATGTTTCCTTCCGACACAAAGCGGTGCTGGGTGCCCATGGGACCAGCTGGGAGCTTCAAAGAGATGTTCAGTATCACGTTTTTATCTGGTTCAGGTCCAGGGCAAAGGTGGCCACTGAGATGCGGCGGCTGCCTCTGTGGCTATTAAAGAGATCTGCAGTTCAGAAAACCTCCGAGTTCTCTCCTTCCAGCACTCGTGTCTCTGGGTTGTTTCAAATTTAAGCCTAAAAATAAAGACAAATGAAATCCCAGTCATTCTGTAGTGGGCAGGCTGTTCCCATCGGTGGACGTTGGTGGCTTGTGCGCTTCTGTGTGGGCGTAATGGCTCTGCTGTTCTCTTTTGCATCCCTAGAACAGGACTATCCACACAAGTCTGGCTGCTGCTTCTTCTTCTTCTTCTTCTCCTTCTTCTTCTTCTTCTTCTTCTTCTTCTTATTATTATTATTATTATCTTTTAGAAGCACATTGGCTCAGTTCCTCCTTTCATCTGAAAGCGCAGGAGCCTCCTTTGTTTCAGCAAATGCCCCTTGGGAGATGCTGCCCTATGTACCCTGATCAAAAATGACCCACTGACAGCACTGCAGGAGAAAAGAGCCCAGCTGATCCCCCCCCAGCCACCCCAGCCTTGCTGCTCAGTGGTCACTGTCTGGGGACATGGCAGCTGTGCTGCTAAAACAGCTTTTATTGATGGCCGGTGCGCTACTGCCTGGCTCCCGGACACCCCTTGTCCACAGCATCTCCCGTCCATCCTCATAAAGCTCCGTGGCCGTGGGGACCGAGATGGGGAGCACAGGTGCTCCCTGGCCCCTCCGCCTCCTCAGTGATCGATACGGCAGCGCAGGGAGGGTCTTGATGAGAAATCTATCGGTAAAAGCGATGTTTCGCTAATGGCAAGCGCGGTACCTGCCAAGATCTTCAAGGGGAATTCAACCTCTGGCTTTCAGCTGGGTAATATTCATTTCAGACGTGGGGGAAAGACAGGATGAGATATGTGTGTACGAGCAATATCGATTGGATTTTTTCTTATTTCTGGCAAGATCTTTAAAGTAGGCAGACGCAGCGGCAGGTGTAAAATGACATTATTGTAGATGAGGATCAGCCCCAGTGGACTCCGAGCCGCTCAGTGCTGCTGTTTTGCCTGAAGGCAGCTCTGGTTTATCTCCGTTACACCCATCACAAAACAAGGAATGGGGAACATTGCACCCCGTCCTGCAGACCCTCAGTCATGGTGTCAGTCCCTGTCACCCCCTGGGTTTTGGTGGCCCTGCTCACCAGGGGATGCAGCTGATGTACCAAACCTCATGTCAGGCACCTTCCCACCAGCCCCATGATGTGCTGCTCGTGTTTCGGGTGATGTAAAGGGTCAAAGGAGATGCAGGAAAGGATGTAAAGTTTGCTCACAGCTTGCTCACCTTCTGCTTTCTCTGCAGGCACCTGTCAGAAGATGGATGGCTCGGTCTCTAGAACACCAAGCTCTAGTTAAGGTTTCATTCTTTGTTCTTTGGGATAAAGCTAAATTCTCTGCCTATAAAATGCAGGTAACTGTAATTCTCTCCGTTGAGAGTTACAAAGAGGAGAAACACATTAGAAAGTGTTGGACCGCAGATGCCCTGGAAGGGGCTGAATCCTCTTGCTGTTTAATGAGTTCCCCACACAGCCCATCACAGTTTCACAGTATATCTCATTCCGGTAGATTATCACCGCTTGAAATATTACAGCACGGGTCAGGCCAAAACTTGTTTTCCTGCCTCAAGTGTTTTATTGCTTTCCTGAGCAGACTCTACCCCCTCCCATTAATCAGAAATGTCTTAGTCATCCGCAGCGTGCTGACCACAACGAAAAACCCACCCGTGGGGAGGCTCCAGGGCTGGCACCGGCTCAGATAAACCTTGTCTGCCTCTAAGTGCACAAGGGCACAAATCAATGACCAGTAAGTTAAGGGAGAGAATGAAACAGGCTCAAGGTTGAGCTCAAGTCAACAGAGTGTTTGTCTCCCCTTTGCAACCCGGCTTGTGCTGGACCATCTGCATCCCCACCTGGAGTTTTCCTTTCTTCAAACTTTATGCCTTTTTTCATCAAAGATTTGCCCTGGCCGTGCTGGGGCCTCGGCTTTCACTAAATAATTGATAACCAGAGGGTCTGAGAAAGCCGTTCTTCCCACCTCTGCCTCCGGGGTCCCCTGCCCAGTGCTCCTTGATGCGATGCAGCTCCCTGGCCCTTTGGGAGGTGAATAAAACCACTCGCATTATAACAACAGCTGTGCAGAAGGGAGAGGTCAGTGCGTTTAACCATCGCTAACGCCCTCTGGGCACTGGAACGGCCAAGGGGTGGGGAAAAAACTATTCGACAAACTTTTTGATTGACTGCACTGTTTTGTGTGCAAATCGCAACGCTATTCACTGCCAATATTGGTCCTAATGCCTGGAGCAGATGGGCACAGCAGGTAAGGTTTTAAAATGAATGCAGGAGCCAGACCAGTGCCCTGATACAGGGGAACGACTGTCAGCTCAGTACCCCCCATGTTTTTAGGGTCAGATTCCCTGAAAGCGTAAATCTGTGCGGTTCCTCTGAAGGCAGATCTGCTGAGGGAGCAGATGCTTGGCTAGTGAAATCTGCTTCGGTTTGCAGTTCTGTTACAGTTCCAATGACTTCCCAAGCTTATATCGGGGGAAGATTGAGCCTACATGGGCCAATTTCTAGGAGCTGCCAGCCTCAGAGAGTCGGAACTTTTGGATCAGGCTCTGCACCCATAAACTCCTTAAGGAGCAGCAGCCAAAATGCCACTTTGGAGCTGCAGCTCAGACATCACTGCAGGTCCAGCATCATTCACCATCCATCAGACCTCACCCAGGACCAACCCTCAGCTCCCTCCCACCGTGGGCTGTCACAAAACAAAACCCTCCTGTGCAGGAAAACGTTTGTGTGGTGAAAGGTGCCTCCTGCTCTGGAGGTGTGCTGCCCTTTCCGATGGGTTGATGTATTATTCGCATTCCCCCTCCTGCCTCAACCTGTGGTTGGCAGGGAGTTTTCTTTAGTGTGCATCACTCGGTGGGGAAGCGGGGCTTGGATGTGCACCAGCTCTCATTAATCAAAATAGCTCAGTCTCTGTGCTGGAGCTGAGTGCCGTTTGCTTTTCTCTGTATGTCACCCAGAGACAGAGCCTGACGGGAGCTCCATGGGGACCCCCCGAGCTCGGGGCAGAGCCCGGTGAGGCAATGTCTGCTTGGGACGGTGTCACCGTGCCCAGCGAATGCCACCAAGGACACTGCAGAAAGAGCAGAAGCATCCGCCAGGGGACACAGGAGCTGGGGACAAAGGGATGGTTTCCTTTTGAATGTCCCGTTACTTGGCCGTGGAGCAGATTTGTTTCCTGTTTAAAGGGACAAACCCAAGCAAATAAAACAAACAAGTGCACCTTTCCTTTTCTGGAAGATTAAATGCTTTCGTGTAATTGTGCATTAACCTTTGGTCCTGCGTCAGGCTGACGGTGCTTTGCGCCCTCGATGGCTTTTAAGCTGGGATTGCAATTAGCCAAAGTGGCTCTTGACAGCAACCCCTGGAGCGGGGGGCATGTTCCCGGGGGAGATGGATCACAGCTGGAAATGGAGGCACCTTCTCTGCAAACTGGGGCTAAATGGAGGTGATTGAGCATACGGGGGGTTCGAGGCGGCTTTCGGGCTGAAAAGCTTCCTGCTCGGGTGCATTTCGAGCTCCCCTTCCCACAAATTAGATTACGCGAGCACGGGGACCCTCCCCTGGGTCTGGAGGATATTTATAGGAAAAGCTTTTTAATAGCTTGTGTTGAAAAATCTAGTTTAAAGCAAGCGCATCCCCAGCTAATTTAATAACCCAGCTATGGCTGAGAATATTGATCAGGCTCTCCAGCCTCCAGCGCACCCATGTTGGTAAGATTGGGGAATTTAAGGCAGGGAGTGGCAATGGGTCCCTCCTCTGCTGGGTCTAAGTGGTGGCTGCTTTCTTCTCAGACACCATCCCATATTCACCATTTATTCCAAAGAGCTGCTCGCTCCCAATAACTTCAGCTCCTCTGAAAGCCTATGGAGATAACTATAAGTGAATAAAACATTCAGGGTGAAACCTTCCAAATTTTCCATTTGAAACGTGGTTTTTATTATAAAACTTGTTTAAAATAAAGCACTGAAGTTGCTCATAAATGGCTTTTCTGTTCAAAAATTTTGCTTCACAGATCCATTCCAAGTAAGGACATAAAGAAAACCAAAGTCAAGGTAAAAGGTTGTTTGCAAATACCAGCTCCGGTTCTCATATAGCTATTTGACAACTTAAATTATCTGTCAGCTGTACTCATTAAACTCCACATGCTTTGGTTATCTAAGTTTTTATTTGGTGCTAAATGTTGATAATCAGAATTGATGTTCATATTTTAATATCCCGTTTATAGGCTCGTGTATGTGCAGTTGCACAGAGGAATGCTGTATTTCCATAGTTGTGTACTGTGTGCCAACACTATAATACAGTGTATATTATTTAGGTCACATACTCACAAAGGATCACTGAAAAACGCAAACCTCTTTTGTCAAGAAACCCCATGCTTGGTCCAGGTGCTTCTGAGATCAGGAAGAGATTCTTTCATAAATATTAATGCAAATTGGATTCAGTTGTCAGCATGGGGAGCATATAAAGCACGGAAAAGTAAATATGTTTGCAAAATATACAGCCTAATTTTGGCTGTTGTTGTCGAAAATACAGCGATTACTGTCAGGAACAGAAAGTGAATGCAAGTGCAGCGAGTTCATACCTATCATGAGAAAATGTGATCTGTACTTTGGAGCTTGCATCTATTTTTGCCTTATCACATATAAAATTAAAAAATAAAGAAAGGAAGAGAAAATGTATGAAAGCTGTTCAGCTTTGTGCTTTGGGCTCCCAACAGAAAGGAGCCTCTTACCAGTCTGTTTTCTCCAGGCAATGGATTCCAACTGGGATGGAAATAAAGAGATTAGAAAGTGTTTGTGTCAGGCTTTGTGCGCCTTGATTTTCTTTTGTGTGCAAAAATGCCTGTGTTTTTCTCAGCCAGAAGGCTGGGTCAGAGGCACCTTGAACTGCAGAGAGAAGAATCGCTTAGTCCATGGACGCCTCGCTCGGAAAATCTAATGGCAAAGAATGGCGTTCAATCAAAGTCACTGTTTACCTCTGTCCCAACCACAGGGAGGTCTTGAGGTCAAGCTGCAGCTTGCTATGCTGCTTTATGTATATATATACATATATATATATATATATATTTAAGCCACAAAACAAGCAGATTGCAGTGAAGCTGCTTCCCTGGAACTGGGGGAGCCAATGCAGGATGTCTGGGAAGGCAGCACAGGTTTCCCACCTGTCCCCTGCTGCTAAATCAGGGGGTTTTGCACTCTCCTGATCACAAAGCTTCACAAACCATCTGCATTTAACACCCCTGGGATATGGGCTCTTTTGAGGCAAAGTGACAAAAAAATGCTGTGCTGAAAATCTGGAGTGTAAGAAATGCCGGCGTGTGGCAAGACGGGGAAGTTCCTGCATGGAGTAAATGGCATCTTAGGGTTTGGGTTTTTTCCTCCAAATGTCTCTAATCCCAAACTGAGCAAATTTGGGGGCATCTGTGCGTTCCCCTCGTGGCCAATAGAGAACTGCTCAGTCACAAAATAACTAAAATGAGGGGCAAAGAGTAATTCAGCGCCTGCCCTGGGGTAATGAAAAGTCCCCATCGACCTCAGCACCTGCTGCTGGTGCTTGGACGTCGCCTGCTTATTATGTGACCTTGGGGAAGGCAGAGCCCCTTCTTGTGCATCAGCTGTTCTATTTGCAGGCGCTCCATGGTATCGGTAAAACATTTTGGGACCAGGAGCTGTGAAAGCTCCCATTAGCGGTGTGAAATTGCTGGAAGCCATGGCCAGGCTATGGGAGGCTGTGATTTCTCAACCAGGCTCCTACTGAATTTCTATATCTTCATTTGTTAGCTCCAGTTCTTTCCCATCCCAAATTAGCTTTGTTAGCAACGTGACTTTCAGATGGAATTAGAGTTTTAATTGACAGCCAGACACTTAGTGGCTTCCGCTATTTAGTAAAAAAACTCCCAATTAGCCATTTGTCCCCTGATGTTTCAGAGATTATAACAGGGAGAGAAATGTTAGCTTTCCCGATGACAAACCATCACGCTGGTAATTAATGGAGCATCAGCCTTGCTTTTCAACAGAGGCTTGATGGGAATAGGGAAGTATTTATTGTCTTCATGAAATGAAGTTGAAGGCAAAAGTGCTACAGTTTTCAAGCTGCAAGGATGTTTCAGCAATTTATTCCCCAGCTCTTGACTTGTCTGATGTGTCGAGTTCAGAAGACAAATAAAACGCAGTTGGAAGTGTTTTGGTGCACACAAGATGTCTTGAAAATTGAGTTGTAAGCGGAAGCACCAAAGGTTAGACACCAGTCTCACTGCTGTTCAGAAGACAGAGATTCAAGCTGTTATTAATCACTAAAGCAGCTGCAGAATAATCTCTGTGCTGGGCTACAGCGATGCCTATGCTGACCCCGCTGCCACCGTGTTTCCATGTGGCACTTTCCCTGAGCATGTTGACATCTCAGATCACATTGAGGGCCCTGTGGTGGCTCCTTTCCTGAAGATAATTTGGGGGATTATACCATAAAAAAAGATGTAAATTGCTTCTCCTTTAGCACAAGGCACCGAAGGGTATGAAAACCCCCATGGACCAGCAGTGGCACACAGTAAGATGCCACCACCAGGGTGACCATCGTGGGTCTGTGGTCACAGGTGACATTTGGCCACAGCCTGATCTGTGTTTGCAGAACATCAACCACAACGTGAGCCCAGTGACAACGGGGACACAGGGGGTGATTTAAGGACCACATATTACATGTTACTATTGAGAGATGCTGCTCCGGAGACATTAATTTCATCCTTCATGAGCAAACCTATTGAGGAAAAAGGGTTCATTTCTACAGTCGCTTTCCCAGCTGTAACCGCACTCTGAGCACTATGAAAATTTAGCTTTAAGGGTCAGATTTATGGCACTTTTTGAAGCTTGTAAAATCATTTGCTTCTATTAATACCATTCTTTGCCTCGCTGCCATCTTTATGACGGACAAATCTGCAAGTCACACATGGAGGAAGACTAGAAATTGGAATAATCTGAAGAACCTGATTTCAACCCACACAAATTCAACTGTAAAGCTGGAACAAGAGCCTGGGGACTGTCTAAGAAATGCATTTATCCCTGACAATCTGGGGCCATAGAAAAATCATCACCGACAAGGGGGATGATGCTTATAACCTTTTTCTGGAGGTGAAAAGGGGAAACAAATAGGACGTGAAAAGCAGAGACAAGAGTTATCTGCTCGAGACAAAAAGCCCAAATCTGGTCCTTGGTGGGATTTAATGTGCTATTGGGTCAGGATAAGGCCACATCCGTGAACAATAACG
The DNA here is from genome assembly GCF_963082525.1 of Nesoenas mayeri. NCBI lineage: Eukaryota > Metazoa > Chordata > Aves > Columbiformes > Columbidae > Nesoenas > Nesoenas mayeri. Next base: position 1,997,561 of record NC_137555.1, on the reverse strand, counting down.
TGAAGTTTGCCAGAAAGCCTCGAACGCTCCTTGCGCTTAATTTATTATTCCAGGTGACTTCCAGTTAAATTCCAGTGTCTTTAAAGACTCAGATTATTCCTAATTCAATGGAGAAGCCTTGGATACCTACCCCATGATGAATTAACTCTGTACAACTATATTCATCGTCTACAAAATGCCACTTTGAAATCATTTTGTTTCAGGACTGTGAAAATGCAAATGAGACTGAAGACACGTTTGACCTCCATTCTGTCCACGCTGCTCTTTATCCAGCAAGCCCAAATCCTTTACTTTAGCATTATTCTGTCTTTTCCTCTCTGCCAAGACTCAGCTTTCAGCTCCAAGTGGATTTGTTTGTTGTATCCAAGTTTTAAGTCCAGGAGGAAGCAGCATAATAAAGGAAAATGTACCACGCTTTACTATACCATTGGAATGAAAAGAGATTTACAAAGCCTGCATGGCTTGGTACATACTCCATTTATTTTGTTTTCTAAACTAATCAAAAAGAAATAAAACAGAAAGTCAGCTGCAGTCTCATCTGTTTATTTATTTGTGTGACTGCCTGAATGTGGCTGGTTTTATCCCCTGTCTTCTTTGGTCTGGCTTCAAATACAATGTGTTCTGACTGAGCCATGAGAGCTTAACACAAAGTGATTAGAGATGGAGAAGAGAACAAAGCTCAGTTCTGAGCAGGTTCAGATCACAAATGAACCTCCGACCTTGATAAGAAGCCTCCTCCAGGATTTAAATTTGTACCCTAAGTCATGCAAAGGACGTTTGTATTTTAAAGCAATTTATAAAGTGTTCGTATAAAGTGCTTGATGTTCTTTATGGCTCACTTGTCAGTGTAAAAACTGCAACGCCATATTCAACCAAACGATACCGATTTTTGGCATCTTGGGGCTGGACAGACACTTGTCACCCATCCTCTGTTACCCTCTGCATATATTCTTGCCCAGGTATTTAACCGCCTGCCTGGGAGCTTATTTGCTTCTGTGGCCTGGAGCTCTGGGTTATTTTGGTGATGCTGCACAAGTGCTAAGTGTGGTCCAGCTTTTCTAAGGTTCTTTTTGCCCGAGAGGAACTATAGTACCTGAAAGCAGCCTGGATTTTCAGGTAGTGCTGTGCAATTGAAGTGGAAGCTCATTGTGCAGCATCCCTGAGGATTTTCCTGGCAAGGAAGGAGCTGCCTTTGTGCCTTGGGGGTGTTTGAGTGATCTCATGTCTCTGGGTAATCTGTGGCTGGTTTTATAGTGGGAATTTTGGAGTTTTGAAATGTTTAGCTTGGTGGGATCCATAACATTGTGGGTTGTTATCGAGGGAAAGGCTTAGAAACATGCAATATCCATCACTTTAGCAGTGATGGATATGGTCACCTCTCTTTTTTGTAGATGGAGGAGAGGGGATAATGGAGCTATGGGCTTATGGTCTTGAGGAGTAACTCATCCCGCCAAATACTGGGAGTACGTGCTTCTTAAAGCTCCAAAAATTGATCCATACGGCTTCTGATTTCACAGCAAAAAAACCCCCCAGATACTTCAATCTTCATTTTGCTTTCCTGGCCCAGGAATTCCTCTGGTTCTCACTGTATTAGCCCTGGTAACTGCTGACAACGTGAGCTTGGCTGCAAAGGACAACGGGATGCTGATATTAACAGACTCATTAATACTAATTTGAGCTGTAACAATCAGCTCACAAGCCTGTGTTGGAGGCAGCTGTGAGCAGCAGCGTATCCACAGATTCTGGGCGATATTGAGATATGTGAGGGGTTTCCAAGTGCTAATTACTCTTCCTTTCACAGGTCACTGGGGAAGCACTTGCTGCCTGTTTTCACTTGGCTTTTCCTCTCTTTACCAAGACAGAAATCAAACATTAAGAAATTAAAAGATGGTGGAAGAAAGATACGATGATCAATCAAATATTTCCCAGCCAGGAGCGATGGACTCTAAGGGAAACTGAAAAAACAGAAGCAAATTCCATCCTAGATTAAAGGTGAAGTAAGAAGACCTTGTTAGCATATTTTAACGAGCTTCTGCCCTTTTGGCTGAGAGATGGTGACACCCATGTGTGCAGCTTGTTGAGACGGGGTTGGCTTTAATTCATTCGTGCTGCTGTGGGCTCTCAGATTGGAAATGGAGCTTGGCCGTGCCCCGCTGCTCGAGCTGTAAAACCTCTCAAAATGCACGAATGTCATTGCAGGGTGTCTGCTCAGGCGGCAGTAAATGAGGGGTGACAAAGCAAGATCTGAGCAAGCAGAAAGTCACTGTGTTTGAGGTCAAATCCAAATTTTCCAAGGGATTTTTCATGCTATTGCCCTGGCGGAGCAGCCGTGAAGTTCAAGACCGCTGGTGCCTTTGTGAAGATGTTGTTGGCCCCTCGTGCTCCCCTCGGGTGAGACATCCTGAAGGTTGAACAAAATTGCTTCCATTTACCTGATAACACTTTATTCTTACGTGCTCTGAGTCTCCTCACAGTAACTTATTGCAGAAGCTATTGGCATGGCTTCTCCCCAGTATCTTGGAGAGAGATTAAAACACAGCCATGGGAGATAAGGGGTGGTTATTCAGTGTGAACTAAAATGGGTCTTGCTTGAGACCAACAGTCATCTAAAAATATCATCCCTAAAAATAACGATCCCCAAGCAGATGTTTGACACATACAAGCAACCTGTCTATCCAGGGATGTATTCCGTTTCTTCAGATGGAGGTAATCTTCAGGAGTTTGTTTCATAAATCTGTTCTGAGTTCTTTTTAGTGGGGAAAAAGTGGGTTGTTCTTTTGGAAGGTGAGAGCTCAGGGGCTGCAATGACAATTCTCTTCTGCACTTCAGCTTGGCAGGGCGGCCTGAGATGCTATCATTGAGAATCTGGTGGTAAATCATATTATGGTTACAGATGCAAATTATTCCCCATCCTGCTCTGTCCACACACACTATTGTTCCAGGGGAGCTTCCTTAAGAGTTGCTTTATTTTGTGCTAGCAAGGTAACTTGCGTTGATTCCAGTCTTTAAACACATTTAACACTGTAGGAAAAGCCACAACGGGGATTTCACAAGCCAGCCCTTCCTGTATCCCCATCACATAGGAAAGTTTGGATGTGTGGACCCTCCAGAACAGGCAGCTTTGCTGCTGGCTCTGCAATGATGGCTTGCTGTTGTCCAAGCCGTTGATGAAAAGCTCCCTGTCAGCACGGATTAGTAGCTGTGGAAAAAGCTAAAAACCTCAGGCTCGAGGCAAGCTGATAAATGATGGGGTTTATTTCTGGCTCATCCATCAGTTTGTTTTCCTGATCACATTGACACGAAGGATGGATGAGGTGCTTCTCTCGCTTTGCCTGACTCACCATATGCATATGTGTAGATGCTGGTCTTGGCTCTTCAATGAAGCCCAAATCTAAGAAGACGTTAGTAAATTAACACTAGCGATCTATCCAAGTTTGGGTACCCACCTTCCTGAATCTTCAAAGAAACTTGGCTGAAGCCAGGTGTGGATATTTTGTAGGTTTGAATGCTGATCTGCGCTGGCTTGGGCATTGGTGGTAGAATTGGGCACCTGGCTTGAGGCACATACTGTTCCAAATGGAAGCGTCAACGGCATTTTCTCACTTGAGATTGAAGGAGCCTCATTAGCCAATAAAATATTTATTATACATAAAATAGGCTGCTGCGTTATTGCTCAAAACAGTGAATGGAACTGCAGCTTTGATTTACTATTTTCCCTCGTGCAAGTGTATGTCATATTTGGCACCTGCAGTAACAGTTGAACGCTCAGATAAATACACCAATTGGTAAAGCAGACTATTTTTAGTTCGTGGAGTGCTTCGGCTGACTTACAGTTGATGTCTTTATTTGACATGGCCTTCAGGAAGCATTTCTTTAATTCATTTATAAAACTTGAAGTGTAAAATTGATCTTTTCTGGCTGCTTCTGCCACTTCTCAGCAAACAAATGCTGCTTCCCCCAGGAAAGGGCTTTATATACTTAGGTTAATGATATGTGGAGTAACAGAAACTCTTCAGTCAGCAGTCTAAGGGATAAGTCTTGAGATAGGACTGTTTCTTAGCTTATTCGGTAAGGAATTAACTAATTTTATTGAGGCAAACAGGAAGCATTCTGTCGTGATGTTTATCTCGAGTAGTGCTGCGTATCTGGATGCTGTTAAGCGATTCAGTTATCTCCTCCTGTCCTCTGCCTACAAACTGAGGTCAAATGCAGTATATGGGAGTAAATCCAGGCTAATTCATTATTAGACTGTTTTTCAATGGTTATTTGCGCGACTGCAGCTTTTCTTCTTATCAAAAGTGGAAGCATTACACTGGTTTGAGCGTTTTGGAATCTGTGAGCAGGTAACTACAGGAGGTAGATAGTCCTTGTATTCTGCAAGAGACTCGGCAACATCTGCTCTTCTGGAAAAACATGTTAACACTGAACAGGTAACGTAATACAGTCCAATATAATAATTGCATTTGAGCTACGGTGTGTTTCTAATTACAAACTGCAGCTAAAACGTGTAGCTCTTAATTTAAGCTAAGGTAAAAATGAAGCTCTTCCAAATTGTGTAATCCAAGCAGTGACTGCTTCATGCTTCCCTACACATTATGGGCATTCAAATCTCTAGGGAGAAGTTTAATCTTATCCATTAGAAACTTCAAATACGGCCAAGATGCCTTGGACAACTCAGACTGAAGCACAGGGTCTCGTGTGGGTTTGGGTGTTGACATAGAAATCAGTATTTGATGGAATAAATCCGTACTGCCAGAATGCAATATGGATTTGTTTTGTTTCTACACAGATTTGATCTTCCCTTCTGCGAGAACTGCGAGTGACACGGAGAAGCAGCAGGAAAACACCAGACAGCGGGGTAATTCTTCTAGGAAAGGGAAAGAAGGGCAAGTCAACTCATGTATTTTAATTGCAGCTCTGAAAGATGCTTCACCGTGGCAAGCAGTTAACATGTCAATGGTGAAACAACAGAAATCAACCCTGCAAATAGCCTTGGCCCTTGCTAATTAGCAAATGTGCTGGAAAATGTCAGGCATGAGCCGCTGAAGGGATTTTGTGTTGATCTCATCCAGAGGTGCCAGCAAGAGAATGTAGAATATAACGTGTGCTGTGCAGATGAATTGAATTGAAACAGGTTGTTCATGTGGACGTTATTAAAGCTTCTGGAGACAGCAACAAGAACTAGAGGATTCTGAGCTGCAATATTTGGGTGGAGTTAGACCCTATTTTGATTTGGTCCTTTGCTTATAGCTCGTGTAAGCTGGAGATGTGCGAGAGGCCGAAGGGATGGGTGCAGCACAATCGCATTCCCTTGCAGCGAGGAAGGACAGAGGTTATTACAAATGGGTTTTCTTTGTCCCGCATAACTACAATAGAAATGTTCAAGCTGTAGAACCATACAAAGAAATTCATTTCATGGGCTATGCAAGGAATCATGATGAGATTTCCAGCTAATGGCCTTTGGGGTGATAGAAACGCAACTATTTTCAATCAAAGAAGCAATGAAATGAGGGGTTTTTTAGATGACAAACCCTGTCACACAAGCGATCTACTTGTTTTGCAAGGGAAGCGGTTTCTGACTGGGGAGGTCAGTGGAGCAAACTTCAGAGAGGAAAGCAATTAGGGTTAAACAACCTCAATTTATTGCAGTGAAATTATTGCTCTGCCCCCAAACTGATCGGTATCTATGTAAAGATGCAGAATAGTAGTATGTAGTGCTGTCCCAGCTTAATTAAACTTCTGGGTAGTGCTGAAAGCATAAAAATCAGATGTTCGATGGCTTTAGTTGTAGAGGGAGAAATGCACATGGCACCTTAGGGCTACTCAATGAGGAGGGTACCAACCAGAGCGGAGTTATTGTCTGGAGCAGGAGGTTCGGTGCTCGTGGGCAAGAAACAGAAGAGAAAGAACAGGGTGCTGCTTACAAATCACTTCAAGTTTTCACTAGTAGATTTTCCTATAAGCAGATATTAGCTGCCACTAGGTTGATCTGCGTCTGGTACAAGGGAAATGAGCCCTTGAAAGGAACAGCGAGAAGCAGAAAAACTATATATAGGGCTAGAGGCAAATGGTGCATCTGGGAGCTGCCTCTTAAAAGAAATGCTGAAAACAATAGTTCTAAATACGTGAGTTTTTCCTGCCTCAGCAACAAGAGATTAACACCAAATGCCATTAAATTAACAGGTGAAAACAAAAAAAAATGGTGCTTTGTATCCCTGTGAAGCCCAAAGTAATTTTGCGATTGTTTTGCAGTGGATGCCGATTGGGACGTTGATGTTCTGCTTCTTGGAGTGTTATCACCAAAGCTGCGCATGGGCTGGACCACGATGGCCCCAGCATCTCTGCAGAGACCCCAGCGATGTGATAAACGTCTTATGGGTGACTCAGGCCTGATAAATCTTCAGGCTCAGGACACAATTTACAGGAAGGAGAAATAAACCTTTTGAACCATGAGATGAAGAAAAAAAAAACCCCGAACCCTGCTAAAAATAGCTCTGGTTGTGAAAGGAAAATTTGATTTGTAGAAATATACTGGGGTAGGAAACTGCCAGACTGAAAACAGGGTAATAAAACAAGGTGGGAGTCGGCGGCGTGCAGACAGGGCGGCAGAAAAGGAGGATGGAGACAGAAACCAGACGGCAGATTTCAAACAAGCACAACTAGATGATGCTCCGAGCTGAAGCTTCGAGCCTGAGGTGGTTGTTTGCTCCAGCATTTGAATTGCACAGGTTTCCATCTGTACAAAACATCTATTGCTGCTTCCGTGCCCTGGGCTATAATGGCTTTTAGTGCCTGGGTTTCTGGAGGAATAGCTGTGTTCTGAACTGTGGGGTTTGTATAAGGCTGGACAAGCTTCATGCTTCCTTTGCATCCCTCTCTGCGAACTCACGGCAGCATTTGCCAATGCTCGACCTAAACACAGTCTTGACTATTAATACAAGTTTTGAGGTCATTACAGTATACTAATAATTACGAATATTTCTTACAGGGGCCATGGAGTGCTGTAGAGAAAATGGGTGGCACAGATAGGAATCAAACTTGCTTTTCCTCTATTTTTGGGGGGTTTGTTTTTGCCTGCAGCAAACTATGCAACATCTAAATGTACACGGAAGACCAAATATTTGTCAGAGAAAAACACAAGTTGAAAATAGCCATAACAAAGACAGTAGTTTAATGTTCACATGAGCCTGAAGTTTTTAAAGGGATAAACCTTGAAACTGTGTTGCTTTGTGGCAGAGCGATTATTATAGTGGAGTCCATCCTGAAGACTTTGAGTTCAGTGAATCTGGAAGGTTTAGTACTGGATTTACCACTAGAAGTTTTCAAAGTCCAGAAAGGTGTATTCTGGCCCTTTATTCTTCCCCACTGAAGTCGGATTGAAGCACCAGCGTTACTCAACACTCCAAAGACCGAGTGCAATTTGTGCTGCAGTCCAATTGTTCTTAAGAAACAACTAGAATTTCAAATCCTCGGCTGTTTTCCTGCAAACAGATGCTGTCTCAGCTTGTGCAGGTTTAATCAAAACTGGTGTCCTTGTAACCAGAAAAGAAAGGGAGAGGAATCAAGTGTCCTCATTTTGTAAAGAAGAAGTAAAGCTGATATTCCAGGGACTTTCCAAGGACCATATTACTCACAGGGATAGCTCCCCAGATAATGGAGCATCCCCGTATATCCCGTTCAAACACTCTTAAAGAAAAGCCTTAAGTAAAGGTTATTTGTGATGCAGATTTATCCCTGATAACTGGCGATTTCTACCAGTTCAGGATCTGCTAATTCCTTCCCCTTCTGCTCAGAACTGGGATTTCTGAGCTTGGTGTTTAGTTTAGTTTTAGGTGTTTTTAGAAGAACTAACCTGAAAGAATAACCAAAATGTAAACAAATTATACCAAAATCCCTCAAACAGCCCATTTTAAAGGGCACACATAGAATTTAGTGTAAAGATTTTCACAATTCTTATATTCTTTATAATAAGCGAACGTGCGTCTCCAGTGCCTCGCAGTGCCAGAAAACCAGCCGTTCTTATTAGAGCCATAAAACTTCGCCCACCTAAACTCGACTGCTTATGGAAGCAGTTGAAATACATCAACTTCAGGGCAAATTATTTCCCAATGTTATACTTTTATTGTAACAATTTTTCTATATAACTTTCTTCACTAGGAAGATTTTGGAAAGATTTGATGGGATCTGGAAAGGGGACGGGACTGTTGCTTGTCACATAGATCCCAAGCACGAGAATGAACCAAATGCAATGAATATCTTGCCTGTTCTAGTGAGGTTGATAAATGCTTTGGAATGAATAGTAAATCTCATATTTCAGGGTTTATTCCAATCTTTAATTGAAGCACCCAAGACCTAGGAGTAGGGGGTGAGATGGGATCAACCCAAAATCCAGTGCAGCTGGTGATGGAATTGCTTTTGTAATTGTTTTGAACACCATTAGATAAAACTGTTATTAGAAATAAGTATCTTAAAGTGTCCCTCATCTGTGTGTCCACTGTTGATCCTAAAAATATGGGGAAATAAAGAGATACATTCATTCAGTTCCTGTGATCCTAAGTTGGTTTGTTTCGGTTTTCTTAATAACAGAAGTAAAACAGATTGATGCGTATTCCACCACCTACTGAATTCGATGGGTTTGCTTCTGTCTGGGATAAATTAGCAACAGCTTCATATAAACAAGGTATTGGGACTGCCGTCTTGCAAAACAAATCCATGATACGAGAGGATTAACGCGCTTTTAAATTTGTGTTGAAAATGACAGGGACGTTAAACTGATCAGCACAGCTGCAACGTTCTGCCCAAAGGGGTTTGCAATCCAATAATGGCATGAGAGATCTTCCTGGAGATCTGAACTCACCCCGTTGCTCTCAGGGCTGCTTCTTGCGCTTTTCCAAATGTTCCAAGGTTTGCATTTAAGAGCCGTTTTGGTCATTTATTCAAAGACGGCTACAGCCAGATAAACAGCATGGGAAGGTGTTATTGGTTTGGCACCAATAACCAGGCTGATCACCCTGGTTCACCTGACTTCCCTTTGGTCACATCTTGGGTCAGCTTTGGAGAACCAACCTTTCTCCTCTTTGTGTGGATGGAAAAGGCTCGAAGATGGATAGCAGTGCCTATTCCTGCTGCTTCGATGTAATTACTTTGATTACATTACCGGTTGCCTAGAGGCAGAAAAATAAGCTATCATTTCTTCAGCGCCCCAGCATAAAGTCCAACCTCACTGGGTTTCCATTTGTTCCCCAGTATCTTCAGAGCTGCGGATGCTGCTGAAGAGTCTTGACTTGCGAGCAGATGGGAGAAAAACAAGTAAAATGGGGAAAACCCCACTTTTCCAGCCTTCCCACTGCTGGAATGTGTCTGCTCCTTCCCTGGCTGTTGTGAGCTCAGTGATGTTCTTGGGGACCCTGCAGTACAAAGTGTTATCTTTCTCTTGTCTATTGAGTTTATGTACTCACAGCTACAGCCAAACCCTAGAGGGTTTTTTTTTTGAGATATTCACTTGTTAGAAGTGTTCTGCTCCTGGAGGGATATGTACCAGTTGTCTAAAAAAGCTCTGAAATAATTCTGCGGGTGGAATGTTGCGCAGAACAGCGCCGAGCAGGTGTCTGGCCTGAGGGGCACCGGGAGCAGGGCAGGGATGCTGGGATGCAGGCGCAGCGGGTTCCGCAATTAGCTACAGGAGGGAAGACGGGCGAAACCCCTTTGTTATTCTCTTCAGAGCTCGGTTTTGCTAACACAGCTCAGCCTACGCTTCTGACTCACGGTCTCTGCTGAGCAGAGGAGCTTTTCCTCCTCCCGAACGGAGCCGCCCGGCTCCAGGTCTGAGCAGAGCGACCAGGAGCATCGCTGGGGCTGCTCAACAGGCACCCGCCTCCTCCTCTTCCTCGCTTTGCCTCTGCATGGCTTATCATTCAATGTTATGAAGCCGGCAGTGAAGGGAGGGAGGTCACCACCTACTTCTGGCTTGTCTTTGTTAATCTGTTGAGTTTTCAGATGCCCCTGGAGTAGGAACATCAAAATTAGAAGGTCCTAGATCATGAATAAGTCAGCTAAACTGATAATACTTTTGCACTGTGCCCCGTTTGGGTCAGCAGGAGGGTATTTTTGCAATATATCTGTAACATATAACTGCTCCCCTCAGTTGTATGTATGTCAGCAGAGCAAGAGCAGGTTAGTCCATGTAGAGGGTGAAGCCGCGAAAGGGAACAGCTGTGCCCCTGTAAGGTGCAATATCTGCCACTTGGATCCCATTTGTGCGGAGGACAATGTCAATGTGGGCATGTCTAGCAGGTTAGCACAGCGTCTGCTTTGGTAGAAACAAGATTTGTTTCCTGACACTTCTTAAAATGCCATTTGGGGGCCTCCTGTGCTTTGGAACTAGTTGTGTTGATGCCAGGAGGTAACTCACAACGGGTGTAATTGGTTCGCTGATGTACAGAACACTAATTTATATGAGCTGAATATCTATCCGATAGCTCCTACAGTTTTTCTGAAGTTACCTGAACTTCTCGTTAGCAAGAGGTGGAGATACCTCTAAGCTGCCACCACAGGCTTAAAGGCTGGAGATAATGGGATGGGGATGCTGTGATGTGTTTTTCCTCCTGGTTCCTGTGGCAGAAACTCTTATTCGTACATTGTGAGCAGCAAAACAGAGAGGCTTGCTCCCACTTTAATGTGAAATTCACTTATTTAGTCTTATAATTAGCTGTATCCGTGGGGTTGAATCTTCCAACACCTACTGCAGAAACTGGGAGTCATGCACTGAGCTGCACGATTTCAATGTGATCTGAATCCATCAAGTTTTGGTGGTTTGAGTGAGCTGAACTGAATGTCAAGTGTCTGATTTCAAGCTGTTAAAACAGAGAGGCCCTATGGAAGGAAACGTGCCGTTCCCTAATAAGGCCAGACAAGGCTTTATAAGGTTGGTTATTGGAATGATCTGAAATCCCATTTTTGCTCCAGGGAACTGCAGAACTGATTATGATACAGCAATAATATCTCTTCACCAGAGGGCTGAGTGTGCTATGAATATTCATTATGCCTCTGGTGCGATAGGTGAGAATAATTGTGTTTCGAAAAGGGAAAACCGGTGGACAGGGTGGGTTTCCCACTGTGAACCCCAATCCTTTGATGTGATCCTTTGTTCTGCAGGATTTCAGCTCAGCACAGCGCAGGGTAACAGTCGTTTTGTCTCCTTGGGGCACATTTTAGACCGCATGGATGGGTATTTTGCAGGCTGTGTTGGAGAACCATCTTCACTGCATTTACCACTGGTTTTACATGGGTGTACATTGTGAAAAGGGATCAGTCTAAACCAGAATTGTGTGGTTATATTTCTGGTGGTTGTTATCCTGAACGCAAAATTGAGTGCTATGTATTTTAAGTGGCGTAGTCATATTGCTATGCTGTAATTTGGTCTATGTGCAATATTGAACAGGGACATTGGGACTGGTCTGCCTGACCATGCAGGTGTTGGTATTGACGGGGCATATTTTAAATGTTAATAGGCACAGGTACCCACCAGCTGCTCCCAACTAACATGTCTCTTTGGGGAAATTCCTCAGCTGGTGCAAATTGAGAACCCATCTCCTCCAAGGAACTTTCGATAGCTTGTAGCCAATGAACCTGATCCTGGGCCATCCTTAAAAATGGGGTGATCCTGCCTACTTTAATCAATGTCCTTTCCTTGATCCTGCAGTGGATTAATACTGATTAATACAAGCAATAGACTGCAGTTGTCTTGTATATGCCGTGTTTCTACACTGGCCAGCAAACATTGGATGAAATATAAGGATGTCCACCCCTCATTCTTTTTCTGCCTGTTCATGTTACTGTTCCCCAGGGATAAATGCCCAATTTCCCTAAGGTGCCCTGTACATCGGGCGACTCGAGTGTAGTGATGAGGCTGGACTTTTAGTCCTTTTTTTCAGATATAGGCAACAAAAGCAAATGTTTGCTGCACATCAAATCCCGTCCCAGCGAGGTTTCTCTCTTCTGTGGCTTCTAGTGAGATCATAGTACCTATAGGGTTTTTTATATTGATTATCAAACTTGAGATCAGTGGAAGCTCAGAGCTAAACCAGTTTTATGGCTGTGGGCTTTAGTTTCTCTGCACTTTCTTTATCTGCAAAGTGGGCCTAGTAATGTTCCGCTCCTCCCACCCATCACACCTGTAGCTCTGATTTGGTTAGCCTGACCTTTCTTAAGGAGAGCAATGGGTTCTGGTGTTGGGGGTGGGGTGGGGGGGGGTGGGGTGGGGTGGGGTGGGGTGGGGTGGGGTGGGGTGGGGTGGGGTGGGGTGGGGTGGGGTGGGGTGGGGTGGGGTGGGGTGGGGTGTGGTGTTTGCTCGCTCGCTCGCTCAGTAGTTTAGCAGTGAAAAGGCCCTTTTTGTGATGGAAATGAAGTTTTTGGGGCTACACTCTGCGCAGTGCCATGCGGTGCAGGTACCAGCTGGTCCTATGGGGCAGGAGCATCTGAAGCTTGGCAACTCAAAAAGCAAAAGCTTGTCAGAGAGTGGAATTAGGAGGTAAGTTTTCCATGCTATGGATATAAACAATCGTTGGGTAAAAGGGAGTATTTGAAGAGGGTTGTGTGAGGCTGGGTTGTCGCTGTTGTGTAACTCAATGTTCTGCAGCAGCATGACTCCACAGTTCTGTTCCACAACATTTTATTACCCTGTGGATGCCAGGATTCGGAGATGGGGTTTTATCGATTGCTGTTACAACAAGCTGATGTTCAGCCAGTTGAAAGTGGCTTCAAAGAAAGCTCATTTTGCTGATGCATGGGGATTTTTTTAATTGTTGTTTTTCCTTAAATCTACTCTCAGTCTGGTGTGCTCATGCTAGGCAAGAAACCTTCCTATTATGTTGGCTGGTGTCAAGGAATTCACACAAATAATGCTTGAAGTTTTCTGTAAGATGGCAGCAAAAGGTATTGCCCACACTACTGGGAAAGGCAGGTGGAAAGGTTGACATTGTTTTCAATGTGAAGTTAAGTTAGAATGTCATGTAAATAGAATCAAATCCATGGAGCGGAGCGTTCACGGCAGCGTTGGGAGGAGCAGGAGCTGAATCCCGAAGCCTTTAATGAGTCAAGGGGTGTAAATCCTCTGCATGCAAAATAGCCTTTGAACAAATGGATAAAAAGTTAAATGCATGTGAACATTTCTTCTACTGTCATCGTTGACTTGTGCTGCACAATGGGAGAATTAAACTCTAGCCAAAAAACCCCTCCCGCCCATCACATGTGTCCAGATGTGGAGCTTGGCAGGTTTTCCAGTTGGTCACAGTGATCCTTGAAATCCGAGTGGGGAGTTTGCAGATCATATGAAACAAAAGCTCTGACAAGTGTCAGGAAATGGAAGAGGATTGATTTTCTAAATGGTCGTTAGTTTTGCTGCAGCACATTGTGGTGCTACATATGAAAGGCAGAGCTGACCTCTATATGTGGGTCTGGATTCAGGATTTTGCTGCATTCATTAGAGAACAGTAGAAAACATTGGCGTTTTCCAGGGAAAAAAATGAGTTTTGTATTTGCAAGACTACTGAGGTTTCATGTGCTTTTTCTGATCAGGAAAAGTAGTAAAAATCACAGAGGAAACAGCCCTGAAATCTCTCCGCTACACTCAGGTCTGATGGACATCACTCTCCTTGGAAAGTAACAGGATTCTGAATATTTGGATCCTTTGGGCTTTGCAAAATTGGGGTGGAAATGATGCAGAGAAGCCCTTGAAATTAAATTTTCAAGATCTACTCGCGATTGCATGTTAGGAAAGCAAAGTGCATTTGGAAAGAAATTACCCTGAGCCATAGAAGTGTGAATAAGCTTCAGCCTGGTTTATAAAAGACTAAGTGGGACCTGAGTTAAATCTCACTACAAAGCTGATGTCAGCCACGTTACCTGTTATTTTACCTGTTTTCTGTCACCCTTTTCCTGTTAATATCAGTATATTTTGCCTCTGAATTCAGTGGCAGCAGGTTCTGTTAGACCTGGGAGCCTGGTCTGTAATGACCCTTGTGTCTCTTTGTTTCCCCGTGGGTGCAATAGGGCTAAAGATATTTGATGCCTTCTGCTGAAATATACAATTAGCTGCTATATAAACGGTAAAATGGACAATTAATATAATTATATAGACGTGTTGCATAATTAAATGATTATATCTCTTCTAAAGATGGATTATTTACTTTAATATGAAAGGCAAGCTGGACTGAATACCCAAAAAGTCCGAGCTCTGTAAAACGGTTATAGGGCACTTGCACACATGTGGTTTCTAAAGCCGATTTTTGCTATTTAAAAAGGCGCTGGTGGGGTGGGACAAGGGAGGGAGGAGAAGCAGGAACATATGTGTTTCCACCCCAGAGACAGAACTCTGCGCTCCAACGGGCTCGCTGCCAAAGCCGATCTGCGCTCTATCTGCAATGCATCAATAGCTCGTGCAGCCCTCTTTTGGCACCGCTCTGATCGCCTATGCAGAGATGCATCCTCACCAGCCCCCCCAGCAAAATGCTGCATTCATCCGTAACTCATGGATTGCTGCTGTTGTCCTGCGCCGAGATCACTGTGTGCTGGAAAAACCAAAGGGCAAGCGCCTTGACTTGAAAGAAAACCTTTTGGGTTGAGGTTATCTGAAAATTAAAGTAGCTATGAGGAGACACGCTTCATCTCTAGAAGTCTTTTTAAGATAAAGCTACCCAATGCATTAAGTTCTTGAATTGCTCCGTTAGAACACCACGTTTCACGTGGTTTGTGGGGATAAATGTAAATCTTCGGTTGATGCTTCTGTGCACGTAAATATGCTGTGATTTGAATGCTTTGTTTGCACAAGGTGTGTTTGCATTGCTCTTGAGAGATGAGAAATCCTTTGCCTACACTAATATTTCAGGTTCATGGGCGTGATGGGTATTTTTCCTCATCTCCTAGGCAATATTTATTGTGATGGACTGACTGTGATAAGGTGTGTTGGTCAATCATGACACTGGTATTTCTACAATGCTCCTTTACAATGCATTCACTCACAACCTTCCCATGATAACATCCCATGGTTTTCTTACAGGGGCAGCTTCTTGATCTTCAGAACTCTTGAGCATCTCAAGCTGAAACTAATGCCAAGGGATGCTGAAGATCAAAAATGTTTAAGGCTATTAAAATTTATATCATTATCTTAGAAAAAAACCCAAAAATGTGCTTTTTTGCACAGTTAACATTTTTCCTGACTGGCAGACTTAATGACTGACTTGAAGGTTGTTCATTAGGTATCTCTGGAGATAGAAGAAACAATAAGAGTGATTTAACAAGATTAAAAAAAAAGGCAGCAGCAATAAATCTGACCATTGTCTAGATTTCAGCTATCATATATTGTGGAGATAATGGCATATTAATGCACAAATCAATATACAGAATTAAAGCCAAATTCCCAGTTAGACTTCTCAGAGCTCTGGGAAACTTAACCTTGGGTTTTACCTCTTTAAAAGAAAAAAGAAGAGTAAGGCCTAGTGGAAGGAGGATGCTGAATGTCCTGCTGCTATGGATTCTCTCCTACTTAGCAAATAATTCTGTTTTCCTCAGAATTATGTCAGGAAATAAGCAAGATAAGGCAATGAGAAGTGCGACCTCCCCCATTCAGAGCCTTAGCTGCGCATCTTGCCGTGCAAATCATTTTCAGATTGATGCTGGCAGCAGAATATCATTTAGCTCCCATCCGATTAAATGGAGCACATCTGAGCAGGACATGAAGCATCTTTAACAAGAATTGGTGGAGAACAGCGTCTTCACGCATGGCTTCTAATCCCCTCTTGTGCCGAACGCGGTTCACGTTGGGCCAAGATCTCCATTTTTGGAGAAACGGCTCATCATGGCTCTAAGTGCTTAACTGTTTATGACTACACCGCTCCTCTGTTTTGTCCCTAAGTGGGAGCAAAGGAGGTAAAGAGAGGGACCAGACAGAGCATGGAAATTATGCAAGATTAGTCTGGCCTCAGAGCACCGAAACGCCATCAGCAGCTGTTGTACAAGCGGTTTGTCTTGGGCTGTTTGTACAATATCTGGTTATGTGCTCAACACTTGTTTTCGATACCGTGCAGATCTAGAAACCAAGGGACAGTTTAAGCCATTGGGAAATTTGTCCCCATATGTATGAAAAACATATCGAACATCTGCATCACATGTTTAGGCTTTTGGAGATGCATCAGTGCCTTGATATATATCGGAGAAAGGGACATTCTAGTCTGAGCATGTCTCGTTCTTCTGCCTCTCCTTCCATCTCGGTGTGAGGTGCAATTAAGTGGTGGGCAGAGTGTTGTTAATGATGGTTTGGTGATTTGGGCAGCCCCAAGATCTGCTCTTAGTTTGGCTTCTGCTCTGTGGGTTTGAGAGGTGTCTTTGCCATTGAACCATCTGTACCGTCCCACCTGGTCCAAGCTTTTGCCCTTTACATCTACCAGACAGGATAACCTTGGTGATGGGGCCAAGGAAAGCCCAGGTTGAAAGAAAACCCTACATAGGCTGGGTTTGCAAACTGTATTTCTTGCTCAGAGCTCCCCTTCTTCTACCACAAACCAGCACCCCACTGACTCACTTCTATTTCTCAGTCCCTGCCACACAAAAACAATAGTCTTACTCCACTATTACCTCATTTGCATTGAAGTTAATTAGCGAATGCAGCTGCTGTGTGCGGGGCTGCCTGTTGCACGCATTTCTGGAGTTCCCCCAGCTTATTCTTGCTTTGGGGCTCTGTGATTTTTAGTCTTATTTCTTGGTTTCAGCCCTTTAACTGCAGGCGAAGTTAGAAATAGTGGCAGTAGATGGCACTCTATCAATCCTGCTCAGCACATCGCGCTGGGCGTGGAAGGAGCTGGAAGGAGAAAGGTGGTTTTTGGTGCTAGAAAAGGGGTGCGAGGAGGCTGTGAGGAGCCCCCCAGGGCTCTGCTGGCCTAATGCAGCATATTGTCCCCAAGGTTTATACTGTGCTACTCTTGTTCTGCCTCTTTGTGTGATTTTTTTTCAAGTTTATTTTTCTATTTCCCCCTTTCCTTTGAATAAATAAAGCCTTTCAGACTAACTCTACGTTTTTCTTCATGCCCATAAAATATAACCCATCTCCATCCTATGTGAAATAGATACTGCCCTTTCAGCCCATTATTAATGATTTCCTGTTTGATTTTTGTAGCAATACAAATAATGAACTTGTACTCCATTGTGCAAGCCCCTGTGCAACAGCCTCAGCAGCATTTTACACCCAAACCTCATCCTCTGCTGATTCTGCACCTGTTCTCAGGCACGTAGTGCAGGTACAGAGCTGGAAAACTCTACAGTGGGATTATGAATTGTGATGGATTAATCAGCCCTGTTGCTTCCTTCAAGTTAGCAGCACTATTGGCTGAAAAACTGCCAAGTCAGCATCGCTGCACTGGCCTTACCTATTGGTAAAAGAAAAAGAGTATAAATGGGATGGTTGGTTAAATTCCAACTCTTGTTTAGCACCTTTTAAAACTCTCTTGGAGATCTCCGGTTGTCTCTACACTGAGTTTTCATTTGCTGTATAGAAAAGGAGTTCTTCAGGGCATCTTTAAATAACTCTTTATGGCAACGTTTATCTGCCAGTTTGTCGCTGTTTTCCTTGAGAAAACCCTGCAAACGCGAGAAATCTCTTACCTGATTATCTGAAATTCAGCCAGGGTAAAATTGCAGATATGAATATTCTATTTTCTTGTCAAGAAGGTGCGTTTAATAAGTGATGTAGTGAAATACCCGGGATCGTGCATTTCCCGAGGGCTGCAATGGTAATTTTCAGAGGCTTCTCCACTGAGGCAAACGGGCACCAGTGAAATATTTCTTGTTGGAAGGTGAGAGAATATGATAGCGGTTTTGCCACATGTTTTGGAGCTTATTTGCACAATTGCAAGCGGTAGCCAGGGAAAAAGTCCTCTGGGAGGTGAAAAAGCTGAAAGATGTAGAAACCAAGCCAAAGTCTGCCCTGCAAGGTGATAATCTATAGTCATCTGGCTTGAGGAATAGAATTTAGTTAATGGGAACAAAGCTTTGCTTGTGGTGACAGTCAGTGACCTTCAAGGACGGAATCAAGGTAACGTTATGCCCAAAGCATTTATTAGCGCTGTTCAAAGCTGCCTTTCCCCTCATGGGACCCCCAGCAGGTCTGTATAAAACCCCGGGGGGGTTTTATGGTGAGTTTGATGGACTTCAATCACCAGCAAAAACGAAAAGGCTGTATTGATTCAGATTATAATTTGGAGGTGAATCCAAGGGCAATTGGAATGATACGGTGTGATCCATCTCAGATGCCAGAGGTGTATAATCCACTAAAATCTGTTCAGAATTAGCCCATAAAGGTCTCATACTATTATCTGCAGGTCGCTGTCTTTACCCACTGAAGAGATACTAGGCTTAAACCTATTTTTTTTTAATCTTTTCCTCCTTATGTGACTTATTTTCTCTGTTGCCATTTCTTCTGATGTGTCCAAGCATGATCCTAAACTCCTTTCCTTCCAGTTACCTTGGGCAGTTGGAATCTGAAGATGACGTGGAAAGGGTTGTAAAGTGAAACTGTGGAGCCTGAGGGAGAAGAGGAAAGGATGGGATGACTCAAAGGAGATATTGTCACTAATTCCCTTGTTAATGAGAATGAGTGGCTGTAGCTAATAGTCTTCTGGAGCATTAAGGCCTAAGTATATTATAATGGACCATAGACTTCCATAATGTGTGTAGACTTAATCCCAATGCAAAAAATAATGTAGCCCTTAATGCAGTAATAAGATTACATGGGTAGGTCCCAGAGATAAATCAATATAGGCTTCCCAAGTCCTTGCTCCCATATCGTGTCCCATTATCTCCCATCCCTTAAGAGATGTTTTCCAATAAGGTGTCCAAATATGCTTTTTATGTCGTATAGTATGTTGCTCTAGTGCTGCAGCTTCAGTATAGCATGTAAGTGTGCATACACATACATACATTTATGGATGAAAGATGATTATTCAGTGTTCCACTTCGATACTAATCATATATATACTTAACATACCATAAACATGGATGAACAGCTTGAGTACAAAATTGCTGAATTCAGTACCATTTCTAATAAGGATACATGTGCTATATTATTCTTCGTCCTGCTCTGCATCCATGTACAAACCTGGCAGAAACATGTTCATTTGACCCTCAATAAATGGGAGTCAAAGTAGCAAGAGAAATGAATTCCTTCTCAGCATCGTTCCTCGCTAGTCTAAAGAAACGGCAAAACTGTGGGGAGGTGCTGAGCTATTTCAGTAAAGGAGCTGCTTTGACAGTCCGTCTCAACTCCGCTGGAGCCATGTGAAATATTTCTATTGACTTTAATCAGCTGTAAATAGGTCCCTTGCAAGCTGAGCCAAATCCTGCAACTCCTTAGTTGTATGAGTATCCCTTAATAACTCTCTACTACCACTGCAATTCTGCGTCAATTATTCATCTTTGAGTTACTCAGGATCAAGCCCTGTGTTAGCTATGCAAAAATGTTGTATACTTGTTGCCCAACTATATATATAACATTTTCTATTGGTCGTATAAAAATCACTGGACAGACTAGGGCAATTGGTACTATGCTTTTGTACTTTATCTTTCTACTACATATTTAGGTCATGCAAAGAGGTATAAGAATTAATTTAAGGCAGATTTTTTTTTTTTAAGAAAATCCATTTCGTTTTATTCTTGCTTTACATTTAGATGGTTTTTCGACAGGCTGCAGATGACTGTTGATTCTTGAAAGGATTTGTTTCACTGGCACTGCTGGTACAATTACTGAATTGACGAACCGCGGTATCTGTCACTTCGCGATATCAAAAAATGCTGCGTGGACCCATTAACACTCACCTTGGGTAAAGTGAGTCGCCGGATCGGAATTACCGTATTGATCAAAGCCAGTTAGTCCGATACCCTTGCCCTGCCTGTTGTCGCTATCTGCTGCTTCAGCAAAAAGTGGAATAAATCCTTTGAGAAATATCTGTAGAGTGACTCGCTCTCAGGAAAAGCTGCTTCCTGACATGTATTTATTCTATTTCTAAGGCAGGGTTCTGTCCACTCTAAAACGTGTAACTGATATAAATCTGAATGGCTTTGCTACCTGTCTGTACAGCTACGTCGTCAGGATCCTGCTGAGTTATCATGGCTTTTCTTTCTATCAGCTTCACCTTTGCTATTGTCATGTTTTAGGATGGCTGTTGAAGCCTCCAGGGCAAATATCCTGGATGTGCAGTGACTGTATGTTGTGAAAATAATGATATGCACATAATTAACGTGGGGCTGCTTAGCACGGGGCTGAGGAGCTCGTTCCGTGTCCAACATCAAGCAGAGAAGAGATGGTCAAGCCAAGGGCAGCGCAATCAGATAATGGATTGGAAGGTGAAGAACACAGGAATCTGCTGCCCTGGCAGAATTGGCCCAGATTCCTTCATTCGCCCAAGAATTTGTTAAAGCAATACAGTTAATTGAAGTATTTTAACCTTCTTCGCGGACAAACGTGGTTGTTATTTGTTAGTTAAGCAGTGGCCTTAGAGGAAATGTGACTTTGCTGTAGAAAGTAAATAGCACGCCTGTTTCCTAAAGGTTGAACTGTTTTCTGATGAGAAATATGGAACTTCTGAAGCTTTATGGAAGCGTTATCAGGGAGAACTTGAGTTAAGAGAGGGCCGGGACCACCGCATATGCATAGATCGCATTGAAAACTGCTTTGTATACATCCAACAGTGCTGTCAGTCTTGTGCATCCCCACAGATCTTGAATCCTCTTCCTATGGTGGGAGAATTTTACTTGTGTTGTAGGAAAATAATGTAATTTACCATATTTGAATGCAAAGCGGTTGCTAAAGAAATGTTCCAAGAGCTTGTTATGAAGAAGTTATCCTGGAGCAAGATGGGATATGAATATTACAAAAATAGAGAAGTTATTTCAGAATGGATCTGAGCAAATAATCTCATTTGAACATTTAAAATCCAAAATGGACCTAATCTACAAGAGCTGATGGTCTCTGGTACTTTCCTTTTCCCTGCAAAGATCACCTGGGCAGTCCAAACCAAAATGTTTCTATTGCTACACAAGCTGAAAAGATGTTGTATTAGTAATTAGATGCTCATAATAATTGCTCTTAGTGGTGGTATTTATGACTGGAAGCTCTTGCTCTTCCAACATAGTTGAACAGTGATAAGGACATATGGGATATGATCTTTATTGCAAACTACTCCGAGTTGTTCCCACCATTTCAAGACATTGATTTGGAAATGATCTGAGTGAAACTCTAGTCCTTTTTCTTCTGTTTGTATTAATTACTCTCAATCTAGAGCTTTCTTTGCGCATATTCTCACTGAACTATAGTTGAGAACCATTTTTTTAGTACATTTTGGCCTGTGACCATGGAGTGGTTGGAAAAGGTGATGTGCAAGTGGCCGAGGTGCAGTAAATCTGCAGATTGACTTAATCAGCTTTTGGCCACTCTTGGGCAGCTTCTGCTTTACTCACACCTTTTGCATTATTGATAATAAAAGCTCAGCACTGCCTATTAAAACCAGGAGAAGGAAGGCTTAACTGCAGGAAGGTTGGAGTCAGCTGAAAATAAATGTGACTTTACAGCTCCAAATGGCAATTCCACCGTTCTGCTCCTCCAATCTGCCTCGCCAGTTGCATACAGGGGGAGCAGAGCTCAGCTTTCTATCATGAATCTGGAGGATGAACATTGAGAGATCAATTTTAAAAAGCAAATAATACAACGGTTAAAAAAAAGAGCAAAGTTCAGGAGCATCGGGAAGTTCTTCATCATTGTGCTAAATAGATTTGCCTGGAAACGTCAGTATTTGGCGTCTTGCCCAGCTAAATCTCGCACGCATTAGAGAGCTGACAAAACAATACCTGGTAACTCTCACAAATGGGCTTGTTTGCTGGAAAACAAGATGGGTTCTTTAAAAATCATGTAAGAAGTGTCATGTGTAGGCTGGGGGTTGATGGGTGTGGGAGAACTCCCACGTTCTTCCATGCACAGTAATAAAATAAAACCCTCTCCTTGCTGATTTAATACTGCGCTGCTGAACAAAACCTGATGCAACAAAATGCCTTAGAATGAGGGTAATATACAGGCTGCTTTGACTTGAGTGCTATCTCATGGGGCATTCCAGCATCTCTGGCTGCATATGGGCTCCATGCATTGAGATGGGGATTCCCATGGTCGAATTAAGTGTTCATACATGGAAAAACAGAGCTACATGTAGGGCTGCCTCTCGCTTCCCTTGTGGGTATCCTCTCCTCTTCACTAAGAACAGCCCTTTGCATCAGATGAGGGATAAAGTTTTCATGAGTTATTTTGCTTTGAAGTTCCCCCTGTCGTGTAGGTACAAAAGGGATTGTTCAAAGGCACATTTGCCTCAGGTAAAATGTTGGTGCTCTGTTCTCCCCTGGTATGTATTTGTACCTGCAACAATTCTTTCTCCCTGTCTCTCCCTGACTTCATTGGCTTCCAGTGGAAAATGTTCAGGCTCTCAGCATCTTTGAAAACCTGCTCTTAAAGTTTTGATGATACCCAGTGAGGCTTCAGCTTTCAAGTTCACTGCACGTTACACCAGGTTGTTTCACACAACTTTGCAGTAACACAAACCATAGTTCTAACTCAGTAACTACCCATATGCATGTTTTTATTTTAATAAATGCAAAATTACTTACCTGGACTTGATAAAGGACCAACCTACATTTTGTTCTAGATGGTGCGAGAGCATTAAAGTGTAGCTACAAAATAATTTCAAGAGTGTTTTTCTTGCAGTGCCAAGTGACTGAAAAGCTTTTAAAATGTTCATTCATTGATTCTTGGTGTTTACGTTGGTGTTGTGATTTCCATTTATTGTGTATGTGCATTGTTAGCAGCACAGACACAGAAATTCGTTACCTGTATTAAATCACTTTTGTCACTAGACAATTTCTGCTTCAAACCCAGCTATCAAAGCAGACAGTTCACTGATTGCAAATAGGATTTCACCCTAATACAAAGAATTGATTATATTCCAGGGAAGATGTTTTTCCTTACATGGTTTGTCACAGTGATTTCTCTGCTAGGTTTTTACAAAAGGTTTTTCCTGTCAAACAGCATCACATCTCCATGTGCTATTGAGTAAATTCTGAGGTACAATCCCATGCTGGACATACTGAGTGTGACGTTTCGCTTAAAGAATAAGCTCTGACCCAAGTAAGAGCTGCTCTTAGTGCCTGTACCTTCTTGAACAGAAATGCATTTATTTCCTGATAAGAGGGTTATGCCTTTTCACTTGACAAATATTGAACAAGGAGCAAAGCATCCATGAATGCTCAGCTGAAATAACAGTGCTTTGATAATGTGGAATGAGCTGGTTAATGGGGATGGATTTTTTACTACTAGCCTGAAGACACCTGTCGTAGAACCACTCTATATATTGAATCAGGCCGTGATCTAGGAACTGATATCTTTGCTGGAGACAAAAAAAGCTCATCTTTAAATGGCTACTTATCATCCATAAGTAGATGGAACCCCAGGTTCCAGTATAAGTTGGGGGATGACATATTAGAGAGCAGCGAAGGGGAAAGGGACCTGGGGGTCCTGGGGACAGCAGGGTGACCATGAGCGAGCACTGGGCCCTTGTGGCCAGGAAGCCAATGGGACCTGGGGTGGGTTAGAAGGGGGTGGTCAGTAGGTCAGAGAGGTTCTCCTGCCCCTCTGCTCTGCCCTGGGGAGACCACACCTGGAATCTTGTGTCCAGTTGTGGCCCCTCAGTTCCAGCAGGACAGGGAACTGCTGCAGAGAGTCCAGCGCAGGGCAACAAAGATGCTGCAGGGAGTGGAGCATCTCCCGGGTGAGGAAAGGCTGAGGGAGCTGGGGCTCTGGAGCTGGACAAGAGGACACTGAGGGGGGACTCATTCATGGTTACAGATACCTAAAGGGGGAGTGTCAGGAGGATGGAGCCAGGCTCTTCTCGGTGACAACCAGTGATAGGACAAGGGGTAATGGGTTCGAACTGGTACACAGGAGGTTCCACTTAAATTTGAGAAGAAACTTCTTCCTGGTGAGGGTGGCAGAGCCTGGCCCAGGCTGCCCAGGGGGTTGTGGAGTCTCCTTCTGTGCAGACATTCCAACCCGCCTGGACACCTTCCTGTGTAACCTCATCTGGGTGTTCCTGCTCCATGGGGGGATTGCACTGGATGAGCTTTCCAGGTCCCTTCCAACCCCTGACATTCTGGGACTCTGTGAATCATTCTTGTTTCACCAGAACTCTGCTGGGATCAATGCATCAACTTAAAAATCTAAATGTCAGGTCTTCTAGGCTCACAGGAGAGGCTGCTGCAGCTAATTGAGGGTAATGTCAGTGCAAAAACTCAGCCCAGCAGGGACTGTGTGTGTGCATGAGGTGGGGAGGGGTTGTGAGAAGGCTGGGGGAAATGTTGATAATTTCCTGCAGTATCTGTCTGCAGTGTCCTTGCACAGCTGCTATAAATACCAGCAACAAGAGATATTCCTACATGCAAATTGTATGGTAGCCTTGAGTAGCACGGACAACTCAATTTCTTCTGCGTGCTTGCGCTTCAGCGTTGTTTCGGTCTTAGCTTTAAACCAGCTGCATTGTGCAATTTAATATAGGGATAATGCCTGAGAGCTGCGTCTTCACCCTTGTTTGAGGTGTCTGAAGAGCAGAAGGAGGGAAAACTGGGCAAGGTGGATGAGATAAAGATGAGCGTGTGCTTAACGTCTTTATTTCAGGGCATACAGCTATTTCTTAGCTCTTTTCAGTGGTGATTTGTGAAGGGCAAGAGCCTGGCAAAGAGCAAATGTGTAACGTGCTGGTGCAGACGTATTTGAAGTCCCTTTCTCTTTCCAAACCGCAGAGGCTGGGACTTGTTCTTGCCCCCAGCTATAGAGCCCTGGCTGTTCAGCTGATGCCGTAGCAGATCTTGCCTTTATTTTTGCCAGGCCAAGCCATGGGTATCGGCCAAGAATCAAGGGCTGTGCAAGCACAGCAGCCCGTACAGTACAGCAGGGGTGGTGTTTAATTTGCTCCAATAACGGCTGGCACAGCTCAGAGGTGGAGGAGAACACAGCTGGCTCACAGCATCCTCGGAGCTGCCCCGCATCCCTGTAAACCAATAAACCAGCGACACGCTGCTGGCCCTCCCATGTGGTTAATAACCAAGGAAAAAGGCAAGGCTTTAATGGCTCTGGGTTTTCAGGAGGAGGCTTTTCCATCAATAGGGTTGGACAGCTGAAATCCGCATCTGCAGGGACAGCAGATCTGGCCCCGGTTATGGGTTTTGAGCACCGGTAACATCTGATGCATGAGAAGCAGGGAAGGGCAGTCTTGATACAGATCTTAGGGGTTGGGAGAACTCATTTTTACATGCACTGTGCTCTTCAATAAACTAACTCTCTTCTTTCTCTTTCCTGTGTAATCCAGACCTGCTGTAAAGCAAAATCCTTTCATGTTTGTCCAGTTCTTTGTAAAGCCTTCGGCAAAGGTTAAGCATGGCTGTAGATTGATTATGTGTAAGTAACAAGGGATGTAACTTAATCCTGAATATGCTCCTGTTTCTTCTGGCAAAGGAAAAGAAATCAAAGGTGAATACATAAGAGCTATGTGATCTTGCAAGACAGCTGTAAACTGCTCTTTTTTTCTTTAATTAAAAAGAAACACCTTTCATATCAAACTGGAAGAAGTGAAGACATGGGAAAATGAGTTGTCTTCTTGCATGACTCATTCTCCCAATAGTAGCTGCCCAGGGAAATGACACAGCTTTGAGAGCTGGCTCAATCAAACAAGCCCATGCTTAACTTCACATCTCACTGAAACCCAGAGAACTAAAGGATATGCCCAAGTTGAGCGGGCCAGATTTTCCTCTGCAATACATTAAACTGCTCAAACAGTGGAGAAGTATCTGAAATTAGGTGAGCAAACACGAGCTATTTCCAAGCAATTATATATTTTGAGTCTGCAGGTTGTAACTGATGCACTTCAGGACCTGGGTTGTCTTTAGTCTTCCCTTCCCTCTTTTACCCCAAGGGACCCTTCCCTCTTACCCCCAGGGAAGCTGCCATGGACATGGCAGGAAAGTTCACCCTGTTTAAAGCCAAAGTAGCAGCAGCTATTATAGTATTTTAACACCTTTCTTGCATATTTCTGCTTTAGCAGCCAGTACCGTAAATTAGGAGTAAAGATCCTTAGGACTGTGAATGATCTCACAGTAAGATATACCAGTTCTTAAGCATGGACTGATGTTGGCTTGGAATAAAGAGGCTGGAGTTCACTTCTTTACCATAGTCAGTGTAATGCAACTGTCTTGTGCCTTGAAGCAATATCTGTGATTTTTTCCATATTCAGCACTTTATATTTTCATTCTACAATGTGAAAGAAGAAGTTGTCTCTGTGTCCCTCCTCCTCGTTGCTTTTTTAAGAGCAGGATTCTGGCAAAGATGAGATTCTATCCTCGCTCATGTAAGGAGAGCAGAGGGGAGGATGCGCTTTTCTGGCCCCGGGTGAGAAGGGGAAATACTTAGTGAAATCCTGTTCTCGTGTGCTGAGCCGCAGAGACTTTCATCCTGCATCAAGTATTCAAGGGCAGGATAGATGCTGGGATGCAACAGATGAAGCTGGGACCTGATGCATGGGGAAATGTCCTGGTTTTCTTTAATATGCTATAAGGGTCAGACTTCAGCTGCATAAACAAAGCTCTGCTGCAGCACAGCACCACTTTACATCTGAAAATAATATTCTACGGCTCATATTTAATGAGATTTGGGGAAGTGAAAGCAATCCAGAGAGAGCAGAGATGGTTGTTTAGGGGTCACAAGCAACCTTCTGGTTTCGTATGTCTGAGCAAATACTCAAAAAAACCAAATATATATCTGAAGTCACAATAATGATTTAATTAATGCACTTGTTAATTGCATTTGGAACGTAATTTTGGAGACATGTGGAGCACAGAAGGAGAAAGACGGAGGCTTTTAAAAATGCATGAGGAGCCAAAGCTGCAGGAGCAGAATTGCAGATGAAGAAGAAAAGCAGAGTCACCCCATGGTATTTTGTGGATTAATGCGAGTTGCTGTGTCCTTAAGAGGTGATTGGTTATATGATACATAAACTGTTCTTCTAGCCCAGCACAGCTGAAAGGCAGGATATGTGCACTAGTCTTTGCTAGACTCCTTTAACTAAATACTGTTCTGGGATGCTAATGGGTACGTAGGGCATCCTGCAGTAAATCTGCTTTGCGTTTTATTTTAAGTTAATTGCATGACTTCTCCATTCATTATCATTAGAAGGTTAAAACACAACTTCCTTCTTCTGGACCTCATGGCTGCCCAGCTCTAGAACTGAGCTATAGTTAAATCCGAGCTGAATAAGCTTTGGAAAAGCTTGCTCTAAGTCTTGGTTTAAGGGCAGGGGAGGTCCTGTTGCCTCCCGTCCCTTGGTTTGGAAACCTGGGGTACCCAGCGTCTCAGCTGTAGCAGCATCCCATGGTGAAGATGCTTTTGTGGTCACAGCCTGCAGAAAATGAGGAGATGGATTTAGACAAGTGACTCATCCTTTTTGTTGGAGCGTTTCTGAAAACACCGGAGTGATTTAGAAAGACGAGATGCTCCCAGTTAGGTTGAGTCACTTAAAGGAATTGAAGTAGGGTTTGCAAAAGCAGCTAAATGATAGTATTTTTCACTGCGGAGACATGCTACACTGATTTATTGCATTGAATCATCTGAAAAATGCAAATATCACTCTCCTCAAATAATAATTAGAATCTACAATGTCTTAATGTGTGAGGAGGTATCAGCTGGATTTGCTGACCTTTGGAGAACAGAGCTCACAGAATTTAATGTCACAAGCAAGGCCTCTAGAGAGAGATTTGGTGACAAGGGTTGAGGGGGAATGGGGTCTTGAAGTTCAGAATATATGGGGTGGAACACAGTGGGTAAATCACCATCCAGTTTATGCTCCAATTTCACCTTTAGATGTGTTAAGCCATGACGAGGCATTTCGCTCTTCTCAGCGCCTTAATGTAGAGTTGGTGGAATAAAGTGTCTTTCCAGCAGAAATCCTGCCGTCATTAATAAATAAAGACGCATTCGTAATCACAAGGATTAATTTTACGCAGAGATGTTTCACCTAGTAT
The DNA here is from genome assembly GCF_963082525.1 of Nesoenas mayeri. Taxonomy (NCBI): domain Eukaryota; kingdom Metazoa; phylum Chordata; class Aves; order Columbiformes; family Columbidae; genus Nesoenas; species Nesoenas mayeri. The sequence goes on along the minus strand of NC_137555.1, from coordinate 1,969,415 downwards.
TTGCAGCTGCATGATATTGTGCTGAAATAGATGTAGAATAGCGACAAAACCTTCCTCACTCCCTTTTTCTTGGACTCTTTTGTCTTCATTTAAACTGATGTTATGATCAGGAGCTGTAATGAAAGAAAACGTTGTTTATAGAATGGTTGTTTGCAAAATTTATATAATTTCCCTGTGGGTACAAATGATGAGTCTTAAGAAATTCTATCTAATCTTTAAAAAAAACCCCAAACACCCCACAACACCTCATTGTGTTAAAATTTAGACAGATTAGCTTTATAGTCTGAGTCAGCCTGCTGCAAAAGATTAATGCCTTAAGAGATGGCTGTAGTTACTTTTCACGCTAAATAACATATCCCTTGGATTTGATTATCCATTGTATTTATAATGTGTTCATTCAAACAATTATTATTCTTGAACTACAGCCAATTACTTTCTAATCTAATTTCACTTTACATGCTTACAAAAAGGCTGCCATTGCTTGTTTCTGTGAATGCTTCAGATTACGTTTTCCTAGACAAAGACATGTCCATTAATCTTATCATTTAATCCTGTAAAATATGGGAATACTGAGTCCCAGCTCCTGAAGTCCTGGGGCAAGACCCATAATTGAGATCATGAAGCAAACAGTTTGGTTTTATTCCTCCTGTATCATTATTTTGGGGCTTGTTGCTTCGGTAACTTCAAACTATGAAATATTCAACTAGAGTTGAATAGAAATCTCATTACAAAAGTGTTTATTTTATCAAAAGTAGTTTCCATCACTTCTTCAAAATGTGCCATCTTAAGGTTTACTTTTAAAATACCAAAGAGTATTGCAGTGTGTAAGAAAGAGGATGTTTTAGAATAGGAATGTTATGAAGAAAATATCTTCTCTTTGTTATTTGAAATAAAAAGGCGACAAGAAAGCAGTTGTTGCTCCTACCTATGGGCACTTCTGCCTCGGCCAAGATGAGAAGGTCCCAAATTGCTTATCCAGGCAGGATTATTGTTTCCACTTTGCAGATCTAGTGCTTGTTTGGGATGCCAGAGCTGGCTCGGTGTCTTCTACATCTTGATATGACAACTCAATGTGAAGACATTAACAAAACAATCATAGTGCTTTGCAGGGACTTTGTCCATCTCTAAAGGACCCGGCTGCCCCTGTGAATAGAGATGAAGGATTAACACTGATTTCTAATTGAGAACCGTTCTGGTGGTTTAGTTTTGATGGAAATGTTGCCGTTAGTCTCAATATTTTGAGGAGGATCATCAGGGATACTCGTGTTATCTGAACTAACCCAGTCAATGAGGATTTGGGTGCATTAGCATCAGCCTGGCCTGGGGACAGTTGCTGCTGATCTTCACAAGGCTCACTTTGGTGTCTCTGCACATGCTCAAATTCTACCCTCATTAACTCTCCAGGGGATGTCTCATTTGGGTCAAGATGTCAGAGATGACGCATAGCTGAGTTAGCTCCCAGCTTTTCCTTAGGAGAAAGCATTATTGCTTTTTTTCCCTTTTTTTGATCAAAAGGTTTGCAGTTTTCCAATGGAAAAGCTGCCCTCTGGGAAGGGTGATTAAAGCAAATGACTTTCTACAGCTCACAATCCCTGGTGCCATGTTTGGCTGCCTTTGATTTTGTATCTTGAGGGATCAGATGACTCGTCCCACCAGGCAGACCTGAGCAAACCTTGTCCTAAAGCTGTTCTGAGCTGTTCCCCATCCTTCACTTTATCTGCTTCTCTGCCTCATTTTACACTGATAAGCCCCATGGGGTGGTGGCAAAGGGACCTGCTGAGCGCATGAGTGGGGGAAAATCCACCATCCTGGTGAGTTTATCATCCTCTCCTGCTCAGACAAGAGTGTAAAATAGCTGATTCTCCTCCTTCTGAGCTGGAAACACTAAGGTGTTTTGCCATAATTATTTAATATGTTATAAAACCATAGTGCTTTTTTGTTAGGAGTGTTGGATGCAGAAATAGCAGCATCATAAACATGTGGGGTTTTTTTCTAATGGCTTAATTGCTTTTTGGGTTAATATTCACCTCCTTCCATCATGTTACCCTCTGCGTATCACTGCACCATGACCCTGTAAAACTGGTCCCTTCGTGATGATCAGGACTGAAAGAAAAGTTACCGAATGTGAGAAGGGAATGGCAGGACCCACAGCCACTGAGGTTTGTAGTTTTTGGGCAACTTTTATTCAGTGCACGTGGATTGAATGAGCTTGGTTGAGCTTTCTACCACCTAATTCTGTCTGGGGAGGTCTAAGTGCAAGCAACTCAAGTATCACTGTGGAAACAAGGTCAAGAGATGACTACATGCACTGTTCTTTCCCAATATGGCCATGATGAACCCATTTCTCCTTGTCCTGGGAGAAAAGTCAGCAAAGGTGGTTCTGACCACAGGGATTTCATCAGGAGCTTCTTCCTCGAGCTGCAGCTTTACAGATGCAGCACACAACCCTTTTAATTAAACACCCATCCTCGTAATCAAATGCTTGGCTTTTAGAGATGTCACCTTGTGGAGCCTGATTAGATTTTACTCTGCTAGAGGATGGAATCAATTTTTCTTCTAGTTGTTTGCTAAGAGGTTTTTTATTAATAACACAAATGGAAATTCGACTTGGAAGGTCTATAGATCTGGTTCTTCTTGCCAAGTCTATGTTCTTGGCTCTGTAGCTGAATCAGTGATGACTTTGGCTTGTTCTGGGCCTTGGTTTTCCCTACATCATTATTTCTCGTGCCAGTTCCTCATCTGTAGAATGCAAGTAGCTCTTCCCTGGACTCATAATCTCTTTGCTATTGTCAGGTATAGAGCTCGCTGGCAATGATGTGTAGGCAGATCCATCCTGGTAGGATTTGTCCCTTAGGGTTTGCTTACCATAAGAGTACAGCTCGCAAGTCCAACTCGAGGAAAAATATGCAAATACATTGAAAACCCAAACTTTGACGGTTCAATAGCAAGCAGGGTTCCCAAGGGTGAAGCCAGGCCTGTCTGGATTAAGCAGCTCTGACATATTGCGTGACTGCCTCTTTCTAGAGCTCCGATTCATTTATGCAGTAAAACATTGATGTTTTGCAGCAGCAGGGCATGTTTGCAGAGATGAAGTTGCTCAGGTAGAAAATGCAGCTGTGGGCTTCCGTCCCCTATAGGCAGCAAATCTGCGTGAAGATGCTCAGCCCGGACACTCAAAACCTCTGCATGGGATGTATAATTGATAGGGGCTGGTGTCCCCGTGCAGGCTCCATACATTAATGCATGATCTTCTGGGGCCTCACGGGGTTTGGATTTATGTGCAGGTGATGTGGGGTAAATCTGTGGTGTCAGCTCTTCTGCGCACATGCTGATCCTGCAATAGATGTGAGGTGGTTGGTGTTCGCACACCAAGGAGGAAACTACTTTTTGCTTAGGGATAGGAGTGAGCATAGCGCGGTTGATGTCCTAAAGATTGACTTCCGATTTGCACCCACAAAATTGTGTCTGTGCCACCGTCTGTATTTATACTAGAAATGAAAAAATGGAGCAGAGTCGTGTGTCGTTTGGCTGTAACTTGGGGACAAAGCAGATGCAGCAACGCAAGGGTTGGTGAATTGGGGGATGATGCAGCAAAGCAGGTTGGCTGGTGCTCATCTGACTTCAACCCTGGAATATAACAGCAGTAGGAAATACTTAATAGAATTTACTAATTTGATCAGTCATGGAGACTGCTCCTCCGTGGAGAAAGAAAACCTGCTCCCCCCAGGTTAAACTGCAGCAATAACTAATTATCTCATTTTACCCATTGCTCTCTACGCCCATAAGTATTCAATCATTCTTGTTTAGTTCTGGCACCGTAAGGATCTGTCATGTAATAATTTGTTTTACCTGTAGCCACTTTGTTTGATAAAGTGAATGTCAGGTGGCTATTCCTGGGCATTTTGCTGATGATCCGATCACTGAAAAAAAGAGGTTCGAATGTTTCTGTATTGATTAAATTAGCATAAAGGAGTGGAAGTTGCATATGCTGCCATAAATTAATTGACTTGTGATTTATTATGTGTGTGTGTGTGCTTGTGACTGCTGTAGAGATCCATCCTAAAGCCCGTTGTTGAATCCTTTACCAATATTTTCATTTAGGAATAATACAAATATATCCATTTGCTCACTGCAGGTCTGTATTTGTTGATAAAAGCTCTATGGTCAAAGATGGGCATAGATTTAAAATTGGAGGATGCCACATGTGAAAACTATTTCACATTCTTAATATAGCAAGAAAGCCAGAAATCACCACATATTTAAGAAATAGCTCCTGATCCATCAGTCTCTTTGAAGACCAAGTAATTGTAGCTTTTCTTTCTTATTGTGATCAGATGTGGAGCTCTCTGCATATGTCGTGAATTCTAATTCTAGATGTTGATTTCTCGGTGTGTATTTGTAAAGCTGCACAGCTCTGTGGGCACCAGGTCTGTGTGGATGCTGTGGGTGAATGATAAATGGTTCGTCAGGCTTTTTAGATGTCTTTATCACATCTGAGAGCTCATTAAAACAAAGCAAATGCAATCAATCAAATTTCCTGGTAAAATGTGACAGGCAGTTCCATCAGGGGATTAAAATCATACATTCCTGGAGGTGCTGGGAAGCAGAACAAGCAAAGCTCGGCTTAAATTCCTTGTTCTAAGGGTTCTTACTGGGTATGTAGCTGCAAATTCTCACTAAACTGTTGGCCTTTAGGTCAAATCATATTTTAAAGGTAAAAAAATCAAGGTTTATTCTGGTTTTGGTTTTCATTTCAAGCACAATCTGTTTTCTTTAGGTTTTTTGAATAGCATGTGAGATAAACTCGGGTGTACGTGCCCCACAGAAGAGAGGTTAAATGCATGTGAAGCTGTTTGGCAAGGCCGTGTAACAAACAGCTCTATGTAAAAGCTAAATGGCTGAGAAAATACATTAACATTTGTCACCAGCCACTTTTCTTATTATTTACTTATTGTCCAGAATTATACTATGCAAGATCTCTAGTAAATACTGGATTTCGGTGCAATGTAAGTTTGTATTTTATTCAGCCTTGAGCTCGCCTGGGCTACAAATCATTACCCTAGAATTTGTCAAAATAATCTAAAGGAAATTCAATGAGATTTTAGTCTTCAAGTCCTTTTTTGTTCTTTGTCTCATGTTCTTGTTTCCCCCTTTGTACTTGGAGCACAATAATTCCTCCTTCATCTGGCTGGTTTTGAATACAATCGCTTGACCCCAGCACTTGTCCCTCTTAGTGGGAACATCCAACATTCTGCAAAATAGGATGTGACTCTATTTATGGCCGATGGTTTGGGGTGAGGTTCTATATGTCTATATGTTTTCTATATGTCCCCAACTCTCTGAGTAGCAGCTCTGAGATGATCTGAGGTTCACCTCTCAAAAACCATTAATCACTATCCCTGGGTGGGCAGACCAAGGATTGAATGGCCAAAGGTGCTTTCTCCCAGCTACCCAACCCTCCAAGTATATGTTTTTAGACAGATAAAAGCCAAAATAGCAGGCATTTGTTAATGGGAGCCTCAACATTGCATCTTACCCAGCTGGAGATGTCTCTTTTGTGTTCCGTTTTATGCACTTTCATCACCTTTTGCCAAAGTTGCCAATACATGGGGCTCTTTCGAGTCCCAAACTCTGGTGTCAACCCAAATGAATGTCTCTGCAGTATGTGTTGGTATGCTATTTATTTATGGAAATTGCAAACCTGCAGGCTTTAATAATGCAAGAGATTTGTTGCTCTATAAGCCCTGATGTAATTGTTATAATAAATACATACTGTAGGTAAGCATACGCTGTAAATAAATATGACTTCTAGGTTTAATTTCATTTGGCTGGGGAAAAGAAACACAACAAAATGCCATGCATGTCTTTACCCCTTGATTTACTTTGGCTCCAAATATAAACAAGGCCACTTTTCAGATGCATGAGTTGAAATTGGAGACACAAATCTTGCCTTTTAATGACTTCGACGTCACTTTGTCCCACGAACCTTCATTATTTTACACGTCCAGAGTCTTAATCCGGAAGGAGCATTTTCAAATGTGGATCAGACAACCCTGATTCTTATTTCTTTCATCTACTTGGATGCCAGAACATCAGCTAGAGTTAATTGGCTCTGCGTAATTAAAGTCAATGTAGCTACGCCAATTAACACCAACTTTGCATGTGGATAGAATAACGCAGGCGCTCTACATACCAACCATTAACTTCTGTCCAGTGCTTAATTCTTATTTAAACCAAGCATTGCGATGGGAACTCCACACCACCAGCAACGTGGTTTATTACCCATTAGCTTTTCCTAAAGCTGCTCCTAAAAAGTACCAAGTACCTTAGGATGCCTTTCAAGTTGGATTTGAAAGGCATCCCTAGATCTCAAGATTTGGCCCTATTATTCCTTTGATTTGGGAGGTACCTTTTCACAACCCCGTGTGTCTGCTCCACTTTTCAAGGGATCCATTCATCATTAGATCTCCGTCTCCCATGCACACAAAGGCGAACGCAGCCAGCGGAGCTTTCAGAGTTGCATAAGCTACAATGACATATTTATCCATAAGCGGGCTAACTCCTGCTATTTGTCAGGCTTGGGAGGAAGAAAAAGGCTCCAAGAAACTAATTGAAGCTTTGTACTGGGAATTTGAAATAAAGACCGGAGGTGGCCGTTCCCTTGAGTTTGGGGCTGCGCTTCGCTTCATCATTAGGAAGCGCTAACCCATGCGATGCAACTTTCATGGAAAGCATTTGTGCTTTTGCAGAGTACAAATTAAAACCATAAAGGCTGGAAGAATTTAGCGAGCTCAGGGGAAAGGATACTGAAGGAGACTCGGAGCCTTGGATCAATGCAATAACAATTGTATGATGCTTTGCAGATGGCTGGTCTAACTCTCCTCCTGCTTTTGCATCTCGTAGCAGCCAAATATAGACAAGTGGTTCTTGGAGCGGCGACAGTTGTATGGATCCACCAAATGAGGGGGAATTTCATCACTTTATACCAGCCGCGGAATATTTTGTGATGGAAAGGAATAAACTAGAAGTAACTCAGGTTGTTGAGCCTCTAAGCACCTTTATCCTCTGCTCCCCCCATCTTTATTGGCCTTAATTCCCACAATTCTGGGTACTCTGCTCAGCAGATTCTCAGTGTTTTCTGGGCTCTGCTGGTGATGGGGAAACCACCAGAGGCAACAGCTTTAGTGGTGAGAAAATGCTGTTTCCGAAAGCTGGCAAATCATCTGAGAGACATAAGGCAAATCAAACAGTTTTCTGAGCAACACGCTTCCTTGCATCATGATGATTCGGGGCTTTTTAATCTATAGATTAGCAAGCAAAGGTACCTGTAGAGCAAGAGAAAAGAGGGGGAGGAAAGGCAGGCACTTGTCTTCCACAGTTGTGATGCACGTGCACGTATTGAATTATTTTATGTATCAAGCTAATTACTGTAATGAAAGGATAACAACAATCCTCTAGCAGCCTGTGAGATCGCTTGATGACATACTGAGCATCTTTCAGTCTGCCACTCCTTTAATCCATATTTAGCTGATGACTAATGAAATACAACGCAGAGCTCTTTGTTATGAGCCCTTTTATTGCAATAATTTGACTCGGGTTGCTATTTATTATCCGGTTCCTATTTTAGTTCCCGATTGCTTTCTGCTGTACGGATGCAGTGAGTGTTTAGCATGCGTTTTGGCTTCTGGTCTGGCTCCATGCACAGATACAATAACCACAATGATCAGTCCAGGCTCAAACTCCACTTGTGCACCCGACTTGCCGTGTCTGTTTTGGAGACAAACGGACCTTCAGGCACTGAACATAATTTTGTGTGTAATTCTATTAGGGTGGGCATTTCCTTCCTGACAACTGTGCCTTGAAGCAAGAGAACTGATGGCCCATATAGCTAATAACGCTGCTTAGAACTGCGCTTCAGTGCTACACACAATAAATGGAGCAAAAAGCGCTTGGTGCTGACTCAGTACAAGCTGAGATGGTGTGAAGTTGTCTCTTTTCCTCTGACTTGCCGCATCCATCACATTAACAGGGTGTGTGTCTTCGAAGGGAATATGGTGAGTCAAAAGGTGGTTAAAGATCATGAACTGCTCAGGTGAAGCTGGTTGAGGTGCCACCAGCACCCTACTAAATGTTCAGTCTACATAGGGAGGGAGTAAATGGGAGCTGAATTAGTAGGGTGACACGTTGCTATGGTGTAAATGACAACACAAGCCGCAGAGCAGTGTGGAATCAGTCCCACAGAGTGCAGGAGCTTATAATGAACCACACAAATCATTTCCTTCCTGGAGGCACTTAGGATAGATCCCTGAAGTCAGTATGAACATCAAGGCAAAGCACTCTGAGTGCTGTTTTCCCTTGGAGAACTGGATGTGGTTTATTGTGGGATATGAAATACCAGTCAGAGCGGAGTGTAAGAGACAGCACGATTTGTGAGTCTACGATGCTCCATTTTGTACGTATTGTGATTATATTTTTATTGCAATCTGCCTGACCTTGACTAGCAGCATTTAGCAAGTGTGTGTTTCCGTCGGTACTTCTCCAGGAAGGTGGTTTTTTATACTAGACAGGGAGCGGATGCTGCAGAGTTCCAGAAAATGACAAAATCCTTCATTAACACAAGAGGCTGCGGTGTGGTTCATTCCCCATAATGAGCAGAGTTGTTAAGTGCCTGAAATAGTTTTGAGAGTGTAGAAAGTAGCAGAAAGCAGGAATTAATGGGGAAAAAGGCTATGAAAGAACATCTGTAATGTACGGCCCTGGGGCTCTGAGCCTATCACTGAATTACTTACGGCTCTGTGGCCCAGAAAGCATACGAGGGGTTAAAATTAATGCTGAGTGTAACATTTAGCACAACAGCAGCACTGTTTGCTTGGGGACCTTGCACTGATTTACTGGGCTGCAGCAGGTTCTTATTACCAGCGTCCCTGCCAGGTCCTGCGCATGGGGGCTGCACCCAAATGGCCTCATTCTGCAGGGGAGACGCACAGCTCGGTCCTGCTAGTGCTGTGTTTTATATTCCGAACAGGTCTGCAAGGATGAGAAAGGGATTTTCCCCAAAGCACAGAGCAAATCAGTTGCTGCTGCAGCAACTCGGCTTCCCCAGCATGAGCTGCCTCAGAGGGAGGGGACGACCTTTCCTCTGCAAGGACAAAACACTTACAGATCTGCAGAAATCACAACCTACGAGTAGCTCTTTGTAGAAGACACCTTGAAGTTTTCTTGTTGGTATTGTAATTGTTGCAGGAAGAGCCCAGGCTTTGGCATCACAGCGGGATGCTGAGGGTCGCTACCCCAAAAGAAAAGCGGTGCTGCTTGGGGCTGCTTCCACTTGTGTTAGTAACAGAACCAGTTTTACAAAATGTTCCTGAAAGGAGGAATCAGTTTTGTAAACTGTCCCTGAAAGGATGTTCAAGCATATCGTGTTCGAGTATACTCTTATCTTAACAACCTAACTTTATCTTAGCCCAAATACGCATAGAGTGAGGAGAAGTACATGCAGTATCTCCGGAGGTTGAGCAAGTCAGCAGTTATCTACCTATAGAAGTAGTACGCCTGTGCAGTAACCAGAGGTGAAAGGGACAGAAGTGATGAAGACTACTTACTTCATCCTGAAGACCCCCCAAAAGACCACCAGAGGACACTGCACATGATCAAAATAGTTCCAAGATGTTGCAATCAATGTTGAGTAACCATTACGTATCTTAACGAATATATGAATATGTATGTGAATGCACTGTATAAATACTGTGTAACTTAAACTGACCAGCGAAGCTTTGGGTGCGAACCCCTGGTTTCCCAGTGCTGAAATAAAGCACCGCGTATAACTACGCCCGTGGTTATGTGTCCTGATTGCTAACACTTGCAGGTTTGGGCTCCCTCCAGGCTCCGTGCCCGGCACACCCAGCTCTGCCGTGCTGCTTTGCAGGCTCTGAAGCAGTAGAAATTGCTCTATGTACATGAAGGTGAAATTTTAACCGCCCAGAGCAGTTTTCTTGCTGATGCATTCGTCTAGCCTGCTGCTTCTTGCGTTATTTTTAAACCTTCGCAGTGTAGTGGTAGTGAGGGAGAAGGCTGCCTTAATTACTGCAGATAAAATAAATCAGGGAAATCTCATTGCAAATGCAGGGAGACGAGACAAGCCGAACTACAGCTCCCTGAGTCATCCTGCCAATACGGCTATTCATTTCAGTCTGGGGGAGCAGAATGCATATTCAGAGATGCTGTTAAGAGGCATTGCAGGCTTCCAGGTCCATGGGATGTTTGCTCCCCTCCTGATGGCTCCGGGATGCAGCCAGATGAGGTGATGCTCTTCTGGATGAGAGCTGCCAAAATGAACAGGCTGTGCACCAAAAGTCTGCTGGGTACACAATCTTAAACTCAATTTTCCTTTGTGGGGAGATTGATGGAGAGACTCTGTCATATGCATATCTTCAGAATACCTGTTTATAAACTGCACTTATCATTAAGAAATCTGTCAGTCACTGGATTCAGTGGTGTTTTGCTAATTTGGGTGTACAAGTAAATGAATTGGAGGCGAGAAAACTCCATTAGAGCAGTGACTTCAGCTATAAGGGAATGTTGTGTTCATTCCCAGCTGTAGCACTTGGGTAAGTCACCTTCTTTCTCATTACATCAGTTTTTGTGCCTTTCCTCTCTCTGAGATCACTGTAGAACCTCCCGGAGAGTTGGCAGCACCCAAACCACATCCTTGGACACGGGTACTTGTCCTGCCCAGAGCCTGGAGGGACATCTAAGGTGGAAAAGACACAGACAAGAGGCAGCTGGTTGTGTTAGTGTAAGGATGGCATTGGTTGCTTAAGTAGAAGTTAATGCTGCAGGTATAGAGCGAAATCCAAAAGCCTTCTGCATTGTGCAAGATCATTTCCAGTCTGGAACTGGATTTCACCACTCTGGTCCACCCTCTCATGGTATATAAAGCTGTAACCTCTACTTGCACATCCGCTCCTTTTTTAGCTGGTTCGTAAGTGTAAATTGTCAATAAGTGTCTTTATTTTCTTGATGTTTAGTGGTTTTTCCCCCTCTCTTCTGTGCCTTACAGGAAGTTCCCTCCCATCTGTTCCCACCATATGTTTTTGATGGCAGTTTGCACACCGGGTTAGAACATGGGGATGGTTGGGACATTGCACTGCAGGTTTTAAAAATAACTTCTCTTGGCAAAGTGGGATTTAGCTGCACCTGGAGAAGAAAATCAAGCTGCTCCATGCATTCCCATCCCCAAGAGCACAGAAAGATTTTACGCCAATAACACACGAAAAATCGCAGGTTAATCATACTCATGCATTGCCAGTATCTGACGGGCTGGCCCACCAGCATTAGGGCTGCGCCCACACACTGCAAGGTCGCATAAGCCTTGTTTGTTTTAAACCAAACAAACCCACTTAAAACATTAATAATAACAAAATACTAATAATAATAAACCTGGAAGTACTGTAGTAAGGTTGGGGTCTGTTGCTTTTGCTTGCAGCAGAAGGTGAATGCATGGAGTTCCTCTACCCCATTGCAAGCTCTGTTGTATTTCTTGTCTGCTAAATGCTACCAATTTATTTTGAACCATGTAAAACAATTTAAAAAGCAGCCTCTAGAATGATTTTTCAGAATTAATCCGAATAATACAAGTCTGATATTAAAGTTTTCCAAAGGCACAGCAGCCCCACGAGCTCTCAGTGCTGTGGTTATATCTTTAAATCTCTTTATTCTACAGTAGATTTTTTTTTCCCATATAGAAAACCCCACCCATATCTCTGCAGTATCTGCAGCATGAATTAGAAAGTCCATTGGGACATCTAGGTCAGCATGAGCAGATCTGACATCAGCCTGCAGATTATGCCCACAATCAACAGTGCTGCAGTGATTTCTTTTCCCTCCCCCGCTTTGTACTGGGGAAAAATCACCCTCAAACGGCAATGCTAAGAAATGCTCAAGTGCCTCTACAGAGAGTCGTGTCAAAATGCCATTCTCTGCATCAGGAAAACCTCCCATGCCTTGCCTGTAGAGAATATATATAATGCAATAATGTACATTTGCTAATGGAACTCAGAAAGCCGGCAGAGGGATGGAAGGGGAAGGAAGCTGGAAGCTGATGATGATGATGCAGAGAGGCGGAAAATAATACTATGTTATCAGATAATAAGAGCATTCAGCAACAGAACCAGTGGCCAGATTCAGAGCTCAACTGTATAAGTGACTTTGTCCCGAATTGGTGAATCTATACCAAATTACCACTTCTTGCTCTGTCCCCTCTCCGCCAAGCGGGCCCTATCTACATTTTAAATTCTCCTCCCCTAGATCAGTATAGTAAGATATAGTTCTGAATTCTCTGATTTCCTGTGCTTTTCACAACCTCGGGGGTTGTCTCATCCATCCTTGTGCTATTTTTATGATACTCTAATTACTCCAGCCTCGGTGGAATTATGCCTGATGTATCCTAGGGTAAAACAAAACTCAAGCTCCCCAGTTCTAAACCCAATTATACACTGGTGTAATTCACTGGAATTAACCTTAATTTACCACATGGTACCCTGGGGCAAAATTGATCCCCCAGGATGTTGGTAAAGCAGCTGGGAAAAGTCACGTTCACTGGCAACTTGCTTTGAAGTGAGGTGGAAACCTTAAAGATGTCAATATTCCCTGTAGAAAAGGAACTTGTAGTTTATTCTTTCACTGTGGAGCATCTGAAAATGGACTAAACTAGAGACGTTTTGCCTGACTTGAGTAGAGCTGACAGGCGGAGATTGGGAAAGGACAGTGGCTGACGTAGAAACAAGTCACAGAATCCCAGAGTGTCAGGGGTTGAAGGGACCTGGAAAGCCCATCCAGTGCAATCCCCCCATGGAGCAGGAACACCCAGATGAGGTTACACAGGAAGGTGTCCAGGCGGGTTGGAATGTCTGCACAGAAGGAGACTCCACAACCCCCTGGGCAGCCTGGGCCAGGCTCTGACACCCTCACCAGGAAGAAGTTTCTTCTCAAATTTAAGTAGAACCTCCTGTGTTCCAGTTTGCACCCATTGCCCCTTGTCCTATCACTGGTTGTCACCGAGAAGAGCCTGGCTCCATCCTCCTGACACTCCCCCTTTAGATATCTGTAACCATGACTGAGTTCCCCCTCAGTGTCCTCTTGTCCAGCTCCAGAGCCCCAGCTCCCTCAGCCTTTCCTCACCCGGGAGATGCTCCACTCCCTTCAGCATCTTTGTTGCCCTGCGCTGGACTCTCTGCAGCAGTTCCCTGTCCTGCTGGAACTGAGGGGCCACAGCTGGACACAAGATTCCAGGTGTGGTCTCCCCAGGGCAGAGCAGAGGGGCAGGAGAACCTCTCTGACCTACTGACCACCCCCTTCTAACCCACCCCAGGTCCCATTGGCTTCCTGGCCACAAGGGCCCAGTGCTGGCTCATGGTCACCCTGCTGTCCCCAGGACCCCCAGGTCCCTTTCCCCTATGTTGCTCTCTCATAGGTCATTACTCAGGGTTGTTCTGCAGATCAGCGGCACTTCTGGAAATACAATTCACATCTCGTATCAGAGTCGCGCTCCCTATAACAAAAAAAATCCACTTTTTCCCCAGGGAGGTTTTGTACCATCTGGGTAGTATTCTCCTTCTATTATTCTATTATTTCTTCTATTATTTTCCAGTACAGAAAGTCTCGATAGTATCCCACCACCCATATATTTCACCTGCTGAATGTCCGTGTCTTTCACCAAGCTGCAAGAGGTGCTGCATTTCTACCGACCTTAAATCCTGGTCATGGGCCCATAAACCCACACCCGGCTGCCTGAATCTGGGCACAATAAACTTAAACGTGCTCACGCACCGACCATACACGAAAACCTGGGTGACTTCATGTCGCTCTGTGAAACAAGAACGGCTTAATCTGTTTTATTTCAGCATTACTGGTGATCCAGGGTGGTGTTCTGGTAGCTTTTCCCGCTGCTGGATGCAGAATAGCAGGGCTGAATTTAAACCGTGGAGACGCAGCGATGCTGACAGTGGGATAAATAATAAATCCGAGCCAGATGGGATGGCTGTTTCTTAATCAAAGGGCAGTAGCGGACGGTCCCTTTGTGTCACCTGAGCGGTGACACGCTTGGATTCCCGTCCTGAGGAGCTTTTGTTCCCTGCAGAGCCCCATTAGCTTCCCACGGGCGGGCTGCTTGCGGACTTTATCTTCTGTTAGAGACAACCATAAGTAGTTTCTTTTATCGTTTTCCTGACTTGAACACCTTCCAGTGCTTGGATGCAGTAAAAATGACATTTAGAGAGCAAATTGGGACATAATTCTCAGTTCTGATATATATTGGAATAGAAAGCTCTGCGGAAGAGCAAAGTAAAAAAATACCATTCTAAAACCTATAACCTTTCCGTCCTGTGAGAAGACAAATGTTTTTAAGTTTCTCTGCTTTTATAAATGCAATACTCTAACTTTGCCCTTGTTTTTTTGCTCTTATGGAAACTCCAGTATGACATGAAAAAGATGGTAGCTAAAGATCAGCTGGCAAATTAATAATACTTCTATTCTAACCTCCTTTTTCTTTCTTGATTATGGGTCCAAGATGGGGGGAATAAAAGCCTTGGATGAGATGGTCTGTAAAAGGCTTTCGTTAGCATATTTTTCTTGCCGTGCTTTGCACATTCCATGCGAGTAATGGAAACACAAGAGGGCCAAAGTTGGTACCTTGATGTAGCTTCTGGATGCGTTGATCCAACAGAAAAATCTGTCTTCAATGACTTTGAGTCCTTCAGCAGGAAATTTAGATTCCTACACCTAAATGTCAGGATTAACTCCATAATTTGATAGGGAAGCACAAGTCGTGCCAAGTGCACCAGGCTTGGAAATGAAGCCGCTAATTCTGCATAGGGGGGAATGAGCCTTTCTGCTGCGGAGCATTGAAACGGTGGTAAAACTGGCGATCCTTGCAACAATCCATGTCTTTAGTTTTCCCCTTTAAGGCTTCACACTGTGACTTAAATAAGTGTCACGGGGCTCCCAGGCTTGGGGTGAATTTGACCTACAACGAATACGGATCATGTAATTTTTGCAGCACCTGTTTAATAGCTGCAATTAGAACAAAGCGCCAGGACTCACCTGGAGCTTTGAGCCATGCTGGGAAGTGTTCGTGTTCGCTTTTATTGCTGTGTGACTGTTAATTCTTTTTCTATTTCATATTCGGGAACTCCATCAATTGAAGCACCTTTCTCTCGTGAATGCAAACTGTGCAACGTAGTTTGCGCTATTAAAGGCCATTGGGCTGAATATGCCCAAAGAAGATACCATATTGATAGATACAACTTTAAGGACCTGGTTAGATTATTAACTGGTAATGAGTAATTTCCTCCCAATTAGTGCGCTGGAGCTACAATTAAACCCTCCACCAAGGGGGCTTCTGTGTTCCAAGGCACAGGGTTGTTCTCTCAGCCCTTTCCAAGCCCTGACATGTCAGTCGATGCTTCCCTGACAATAATGGAACATTAATTTAGTCTCTTTTCCCCCTGTGAGCTGTATTTGGCAAAGCCAAGGTGCAGCAGGACCTGCAGATTGACATTTCAAAAGCATTTGAAAGCGGCGCTCTGAGTTTGCAGATGTGTTCTGAGCACACACGGGACGCAGTGGGGAATTGAGCAACCTTTGCATCCCGGGATCTGGAGGTTTCTTATGTACTCAGCCTCCCTTTTAAGTTCGTAGTTGGAATTATAACTAAATCTAGAGCTGAGCGAGTACCAGAGCTGCAGTGGGGCTGATTTCCAGCCCTGCAAATGAAGTGAAGACAACCACAGAGCCTAGAACTGGCAATAAATTATGTTAAATGAAGCCTAGATTCCATGCAAGCCTTTAGTGCTGTCTTTCACTGCTGCCCTCCAGCTCTGAAGTTTAAGCGTTTTGTTTCAAGAACTGTTGAACAGGAACAGTTTTACATTATAAAAAACCTGAAATCTGTAAGACTGTCCTTTCTTTGGCTCCCTGTGTATCCCCGACAGGTTGTGCTGATGCTCTGCAGTGGAAAGGGGGAGGATTTGCCAAACAGCAGCACCCAGCTGCGACCGCGGGTGCTTCAGCCGCTCAATAGCAGAAGTTGGGGTTTCTTAATTTCATATTGCAACCTTGAGCGTGTGATTTATTTGCATTTTTAGAGCTGAAAGTAATTCAATTTGAAATAATACTTTTGCAATTAGGGCAGAATAAATCCCAAGCAGCAAGACCCCAGCTACACCAATCGCTGTGCAAACCGTTGTCCCAGAGAGATGCTGGATGGAGTAGACGGGGTGTTGGATGGAGAGGGTTCAATTCCTGAGCCGTCCCAGCGAGCAGGGAAAGAGGCTGCCACTTGTTACTCCAATTCTACAATTTAGCCCCATGACATTTGGCTGGCGGGTTGTTTCGGGAGTGATGTTAATTCGTGGTTACGTGGCGCTCTGGTTCCATTGCGGGAAGTGCGTCCCGCTGGAATTGCCGATGTGGAGCTTGGCCCCCGCGCTGCGGGTTCAAGGGCAATATCACATCATCCTAAAACAGCACGGCCACTCAAATTGCTTTGGTTGTCATGTTGGAGGCAAACCGCCGGGAGCCTTATTCAACACTACGCTTAATATGTTATCTATTTAAAAGTCTGAGCTAAAGTCTGCTAAATGAATGGGGATGGATCTGGGGTTGTCTGGTCTTTTTGGTTTAATGGTTATCAGCCCTTAACATCATCAAGTGACGAGGTTACATGGCTCCTGATTCTTGAACTCTATCTGTGCACGCAATTATCTTTGTCTTAAGGGCGTCTTTTAGATTGCAGCCTAGTGCATTAACTCAAATTTAGTCAAAACTGAAGACCAAAAGAAATCCCAGTGCATCCAATAGTTCGGAGAAAGGGGACGTGAAGGGATACAGGTAGTTCACCAAGGTTAAATGCCTGCTGGAATCCATATGTTATATACATGTAATGTTATATACATGTAATGTATGATATAATGATATATATGCAATGAAGGGTTGGGAATTATCCCTCTTAAATATGGGTTGGCCCAACACATACGATGCCCGCAGTGCATATGCAGGGTCTATTCGGAGGGTTCGCTGAGCACCGACATCCAGCCTCTCGTTACAGCCACTTCATTTCAAAGCTGCTTGCAGAGAAATGCAGGCTGCCTGGAACACTGTGTTCTTTCCAGACAAATATTGTCTCATTAAGGAAGTAAATGATGATAACATCTCAAAACTTCGGCCGGGGTTTGTCTTTGAATGAGTCCTGATTTTTTATTTATTTATTTTCTTTTTTTATATAAGCTTGGAAAACATCCAGAAATGCTTAATTAATTGGCTTCCGTAGAATCTGTTGGATTCCTTTGTGTCCTGAGCAGGTTTATCTTGGGAGCACTGTACTAATGAACATTTTCTGTCTGCAGTGAGTGGACGTGTGTGACCTGCTGCTGTGTCCAGATAACTTTGCATTGGCAAATTGGATCTTCCATCAGGGCTTGTTTAGGGCACAAGGGGAGGGTGGGTAACCGGTGATGCAAACCAGGAGCAGATATTTGGTATTAAAAAACCCTCTTGAAATGGACTGGGGAACCGCAGATGAAAAACTGAGGCATAAGGGACCTGTACGCGTTGCACAAACCCTCTGCACAGGGAAGAATTTCCCCCTAAAGTGTTGAAGATAAAAGGAGTGAGCACAGGGGAGATGTGCGTTTAGTTTAGGGAGATATTATAAATGCTGTGCTATCTTATGATGTGCGTGGTGTAATTATTAATCGCATGATTAAGCGTTTGATGTTCTTCATAGCCAAGTTATCAACGTGTTCAACAGTAATTTTGCTTGTACTGCTTTATGCAACTTTCATGCCCCATAAAATGCATGTTAAGTACTTGGGATGTTTAATAATGATGTTTTCACTAGGGCATGATTGCGAAGCTCCCTTGGGTGAAAAAAAGATGAAAAATAGCAATGAATAAACTTTTTTTGATGGGATAGGTGAGGAAACAGAGCTGGTTGGTATTTAAGAAAGGATCTTGAAGCAATAAAGGTGTAATAAATGGTAAAGGAGCTTTTATTTAATTTGTCAATGGTGCAGATTTGAACCAGCAGTCAATGTAGTGATTTGGTTTCCATGTATTAATATTAGAAAGTGAAGAACTCTTTAGCAGTGAGTAATGAAAAACCTAATTCGGCAGGTCTTTTTAGTTCTCTTTCCAGTTACACCCTGCGTTGCCTTGATAAGAGTGATTTCTCTGGTCACTTCAGGTTATATATATTCATGTATATGCTTATTTGGCATTGGCAGATGTTAAGTGGATAACAAATGGATACAGGGTCTTTTAAACTGCTCATTGACAAAATGAGATGGGGAAGATTCGCTGCATCGGAATAGCTGAGGAACACATCAGAGCTTCAAGCAATGTTGTTTTAGATTATTACTGCAATTTTATGGGCCAGTGAAAAGCAAAAAGTCTATTTCTCATACCCTGCTGCTCTGTATAGCAAATCAATGAATAACTAATGGCAGTCACTTTAACTCCATCCCTAATGGATTGTTGCCCTCTTATTAAATGTGTGCAAATTGCAAATCCAACAAGAGCAGAAGAAAAACCCATCTGGTGTGAGTGGTGGTTGCCCCAGAACTTCTGGGAAGTATAAAATGCAACTTCAGATTATTGTTTGTTGTATATATTTGTAATGAAATCCAAGCACCAGTAAGAAGCATTGGAAAGAGGAGTTTGAACTGAAGACGGTGCTTTCTAAGAATGGAAAAATTAGAAGCTGTGGGCTGGTCTGTGTTGAAGTCATTAGAACAGCAGTTGCTGGTGTGGATCAGCTTGGGAAATGGTGGCCAAGGGGACACTAGAATAAAAAGGAAAGAGAATAAATGATAGATCTGAATGCTGAAGTACATTCACGCTGCAGTTTCAGCTGGGAATATAATTTGCCTCTTTTCAGTCTATAATTTGATTTTCAGCATTGCTATTGAACATCTTTGTTGCACCGTACCTGCCTCTTTCAGTGTTTGATGGATTGCTTTCCCCATGGCATGCACCGCTTACTCTGTAAATACACTCGGCCTTTGTTTGTAACATGTTGTTTTAGAAATATCCCTGATGTATTTACCATGTGCTAAAATTAGCCGCAGAAGCAGAGCATTAATCAATTGATATCTATACCTGATGTTTTACTGCACTATCTCCCAAAGAAGCAGAGCTGTGTGTAAAAATCACGAGCCGTAGCCCTGAATTAAACTGTTTTAGCTGAGTAACCTTCCAGCATAGACGAGTCCAGTTGTAGCAGAGAGCGAGCTCATAACCCACTCGCTTTAAATGTTAAAGTTGTTCTCTTCTTCAAACTCTTTTGTAACGAAAAATGCCACGGAAAGTTGTCTAATTCATCCACGTCTTCAAAATGTGCTACTTATTTCTGCAGAGAAAGCGTGTCTGTGATGGACTTTCGCCCTTACTGGGGAAACTGCTCAATTTCTAAGTTAAAAAAAAAGGCAACGTAGCGACAAAATTCAAATTGATATTTGTGGGCTCGCTGCCATTATCTTCAGCAGAATTGCATCTATTTGTCCCAAAGGCTCAATCTGTCTCTGAGGCTCCTTCTCCATCTCCCTTCCCAGCAGGGGGGATTGTTTTTTCTGCATCTCCGCAGACAAAGGGACTATTGTCTACGCAGCACGATCCGGTGCCAAGAAGGATAGCTGAGCTAGCTTCGAAAAAACCCATTTATTAGATGTATGTAGCTTCTCTGGAGTATAATGATTTCTGATACACACAATAACTTAGTTAGAAGTTATTGTTTCTGCTTAGTACTGTAATGAAGATGCTCTCAGAGCCAATACAGAATCCCAGAATCTCAGGGGTTGGACCTGGAAAGCTCATCCAGTGCAATCCCCCCATGGAGCAGGAACACCCAGATGAGGTTACACAGGAAGGTGTCCAGGCGGGTTGGAATGTCTGCACAGAAGGAGACTCCACAACCCCCCTGGGCAGCCTGGGCCAGGCTCTGCCACCCTCACCAGGAACAAGTTTCTTCTCAAATTCAAGCGGAACCTTTTGTGTTCCAGTTTGAACCCATTACCCCTTGTCCTATCACTGGTTGTAACCGAGAAGAGCCTGGCTCCATCCTCCTGACACTGCCCCTTTAGATATCTGGAAACATGAATGAGTCCCCCCTCAGTGTCCTCTTGTCCAGCTCCAGAGCCCCAGCTCCCTCAGCCTTTCCTCACCCGGGAGATGCTCCACTCCCTTCAGCATCTTTGTTGCCCTGCGCTGGACTCTCTGCAGCAGTTCCCTGTCCTGCTGGAACTGAGGGGCCACAGCTGGACACAAGATTCCAGGTGTGGTCTCCCCAGGGCAGAGCAGAGGGGCAGGAGAACCTCTCTGACCTACTGACCACCCCCTTCTAACCCACCCCAGGTCCCATTGGCTTCCTGGCCACAAGGGCCCAGTGCTGGCTCATGGTCACCCTGCTGTCCCCAGGACCCCCAGGTCCCTTTCCCCTACGCTGCTCTCTAATAGGTCATTCCCCAACTTACACTGGAACCTGGGGTTGTTCCTGCCCAGATTCAAGACTCTACACTTGCCCTTGTTCTATTTCATTAAATGTTTCCCTGCCCAGCTCTCCAGCCTGTCCAGGTCTCTGATGGCAGCACAGCCTCTGGCGTGTCAGCCACTCCTCCCAGCTTGGTGTCATCAGCAAACTTGCTGACAGTCACTCTATTCCCTCATCCAAATCATTGATGAATATATTGAATAATATACAACCCGAACCCTCCTTGTCTGGTGAAACACTCCTGCGTACACCTGATGGGGACGTGCAGGTTGATATTTAGTCAATAATTTTAATTGAATTTATAGTGAAACCGCTTTATAAGAATTAAATGTAAAGAGGGGAGGTGTATGTGATTTCGCAGTCTGAACGTGGGTTAGGTCAGCTTCGCATGGCAACTTTAACAAATTGCCAGATTGCTCACAAGCGAGAGGACTCGCACAGAATAACTTAATGTATTTGACAACATTGCGACACGCTACTGTTGTGTTCCCAGAACTGAGACTTTCTCTTGCCACAGTGCCAATACTTATTATTCATCCCTTCTTGTACATACGGCCGGACCTTCTGTCTAGCACAGATCTCTTCAACCTTCAAGAGCTTGTCAAGAGTAGCCAAAAGTAGGACAAAGCCACGTGCTGTCCCACTCGTGTGTCACCACGTTGGGTTTCTGTTTCCTGCCAGTGTAAATTGCAGTTCAACGCATAGACGTCTCTGCAGCCATAGTAGCAAACCCTCAGCATTTAACTCCATGCAAAGAGAGTGCGAAGCTGCAAGAAGTGTTGGAGTAAGACTCATTGCTGTGTTGTTTCTCAGATTATTTTGGTTTAAACACTAGAAGTTCCTGCGTCCCAGAGAGAAAACGGCTGCAAGTAGGATTGTGTGTGGCTTTGACCTTGCTGGGTTTATGGATTGAGATGTCTAATGATTTCAGCTAGTTCTAGCTCTATGAATGAAGTTTATTACTCTTGACTCCTGCTGATTTGGAGACACTTGAGAAACAGGAAAGCTTTTCTGAGTTTCTTGATTTACTGCAGTTGCCCTTCAGGTGACATTCCCTTGCTTTACAAATGCATCTAGTAGAACACAGTTTTACGGCATTAATATATTTTAAACATCTTAATGAAATAAACAGATAAGTAAATCGCATTTTATCGTTAATACAGTATAATCTAAGATCGCCTCGTCTTTCTGAAGAGCTCAGTTAGAGGCGCTTTGCCAGCGTCACTAGTGAAGAAGACAGAAGACAGAGGCTTTTCTGGCTGGTTTGCTTGAAAGTGCCCAGAGAGACAGAAACTTGGCACGTCCAGGGCTCCGCGGCTCCTGTGCGCGCAGGGAAGAGGTGACCGTGTCCAACGCTGGGGCCGGACCCCCTTGGATTGCTCTTACTTTGTTAACTGGCTGGAAATAACCAAGGAGGTTCTGTTAATAACATAGAATATTCTCCTATTTAAGGTGCGTGCGGTAAATAACTTTGCACTGAAACTACGTTGTTTCTAAATTCCGTGAAGAATGCTGATCCATGATTCATGACACACTATTCAGAATTAATTTCCATCTGTATCTTCCTCTGTCTATAAACCAGAATATTTTATATTAGTGTGTGGTTTGGCAGCAGCAAGTTTCTTTATTCTCTCCCCGTCTGGGAGAGGAAAATGCTGTTCTGTGTATCTGAGAATAGCAAGTAGCTTAGGAAGGGCAGACTGTGAAAACGTGACGTTATTTGTCCTGTTGGTGTGAGGGACAAACGCTGATGCCACCGTCGAGTTCCAGTCTCTCTGCCTTGCTGAGATGCGCTGGGAGGAACGCAATGAGATGAAAAGCATCTGAGGGTGGGTGAGATAAGACACCCGTTAATTAAAAGCTGAATCCATGCGAAGATACTGCACTGACTTTAGAAGTTTCAATTTAAAACTAAACTGACCCTAGTCGGATTTCAAGGTTGCGATGCGGTTGCAAGGAGAGAACCAGTGAGCCCAAGGACAAGGGGGATTCATGGAAAAGGCAGATGGGATTAAAAATTGATTGTATTGTCAAGCCATTTCGGGGAACGTGGGGCAATACTTGCAACCTCAACATCAGCAAAGCCCTTATCACCTCTGGCAGAGGGACAGAATCATTGAATCATAGGATGTCCTGAGCTGGAAGGGACGTTGTGCCCATTTCAGGGGGGAAATGGGACACATTGTGCCCATTTGGGGGAAATGGGACCCCACTATTGAATAAGAAGCCAGAAAACATTTACAGGGCAGAGAGAATTAATTCCAGACTATTCCTATACTACAGGTTGCCTCTGTGTTGTAAACAAAGAAGCAAGTGGCTTTTTTAAATGGTGGCTGAGTTGAAAGAGGTTTGCACTAAAATTGCTGCCAGTTAAGTGGGTCTTTTAAACAGAAATGTTGGGAAACATTGTCAGCTGTGTCCACATGCTTTTGATTAATGCATAAACCAAAACAAATCTTATGGGAAAATAAGCCTGCTGTGTTTATCTGGGTAATTCTTCATCTATCACTGTACGCTGTGAAAGCAAGGACCATAAATTCTCCAAATGAAGTAATTGGAGTGTGGTTGCATTTAATCCACCCGTTATTTTTAACCTTGACGCAAAGTTTCTTGATGCTGCTTTTCCTCCTTTTTCTGTTGGTTTTTCTTAATTGCTTGTCTTGGCAGCGGGAGCTTCAGCTGTCCCAGTGTAATGTGCAATACCCTCTGGGAACGTCGACAAAGGGTTCTGCAGACTCAGCCTTTCTGAAAATAAAGCAGAGGCTGAGCTTAACATAAGAGGTGCATGCCTTGAGGTCACTTTGTCATCCTTGCCTTTTCTTAACTGCATATAGGAGGGAAAAAATTGCCTTGATATCGTGTACCTTGAATAGAAAATTATCTTAGGTGGCGTTAAAGCATTACTTTGGTTATTTGGAGGCTACTTTTTGTTTCTTAAGTTATAATATTTGTGTAGTGTTGCGAAATAATCCAAGATTGCGCCCTGAGTCCTGAATTATACAAGAAGAAATGCTTCTGTTCTGTTGTATATCACTCTTGTAAAAAAATCCCATTTAAGAGGTGAAACTGTGTTTTTAAAGGAGAACCACGTAACCTTTGGGCAGCACAAACACCTTCAGCTCTGACATGTAAAGTGATAAATTCCAGGACGATTAATTATTTGAAATGAAGCAGCTGCTGTTCCCAATGGTTTCCAATACCTGCCCTGGAAGGACTCTCATCAATCACGCTTTTTTGAGACATTAATAAAGAGGCTTAAGGTGTTGGATTTAAGCTGGGGATGCTTAATCTCGGACCTGGAGCAGCCTGAGGTGTGTGCGTGTCCCTTCTGCAACAGGCAAGTCGCTAAGACAAACCTCCTTATTAAGATTTATAGCCCATACACTCAGGCGATTTGTTGCAGATGTACCTGTAAGATAATAGCAATTATTCTAGGTCCCCATTTCACTGAAGTACTGAGAATTAGCTCCAGTATATCTCCACTTTAACATCTCTGGCTTTGCCAAAGCTAAACTTCTTAACGTGTAGGATTTATTAGGCATCAATTTTCTTTCTGTTGAGATTTGCCACAAGATACTGCAGAGATCAAGTGCTGCTTGTAGAAGGGACATTTATTCTAAATAATGATCATACCTGGAATTAAAATAAAATGAAGTTTTAAAGTGCTGCTTGGAATGTGTCAGCTGCAAAATGACCCTTGTCAGCCTTACCCCTGCCTGGGGACCCTGCGCTTTGGCCATCGCATGTGGTGACATCCCAGGCTGGATAAACTGATGGAGGTGACGGTGACACTGAACGTGTCACTGGGATGGGTGGGTGGAACACGGTGTCAGCCAGAGCGCTGCCTGCTAAACGCTGTGTAGTGAGGCTGGGGGGTTCACTGCTGTGTGAAATTAAATGTACTTGCTTTCTCGAGCATGATCAATCATGCTATATATAATCGAGTGCTTCAGGAAGTCAAGTAATTCTTTGCGGATAAATGATCCCTCATTATCCCTACGCACAGGTTTCTAACTTACCGGATTTATTATTTCTCTCTGAATGACCCGACCTCTATAGTATTTTTGGCTACAACCTCCTTCGAGGATTGCGACTCCATCTACACTGACAAACCTTATATTTCTAAACCATCTGTTTGGAGCCCTTTCCTTCCTGCTGTGACTGACGTGTTATTTCTCTAGCAGCAGAAACATCTGCCAAGAGAGAGGTGTAAGGCTGCCTGCAAAACCTCTATTTTCAGGTGTCCCTGGTGTAAATGCCTTTTGCCAGAGCAACCCCTTAACCCAGGATTGTTCAGCTCCTCGTACTCTTCCTCCTGACAATGCAATCAGTGAAAAAGTGGAAGGAAATGACAGCAAATAGTGCAGTTATGTAGTAAGGTTATGCACGCTTGGAAATAGATTCTGTAATCGAGTGAGTCCTATTATGCAAAATAAAGTTGGCGTACGCAGTCCTGGGTTTGAATAACAGCAGTTTTGTTTGGTTGGGGACATTGAGCAGCGATGCAGGTGGCATCGGCATGACCTGCAAATGTCTTTGAGGGGATCCGGTGCTATGAAGGCTGCAAGGCTGCTCCTGGGGGTGGTTTTGGGGCTGAATAAAAGCTGCAATAAACGGGGATTTGCTGATAAACCTGGTCTCATGCTTGGACATCTCTCAGATGCACTTCAGCTTTGTGCATTGAGCCCGACGGCAGCTGATGCATCGGGATCAGCACAAAGGAACAGTAACTCCTCATGCACTGCAGAACACTTGTCCTTTTGTCCATACATTGACATTTACAGCTTGAGTTTTATGTGGTTTCACCCTTTCTTACAAGGCTTCCATTGCAGGAACGTGCTGCAGAACAAAAGGACAGCACATTGTGTATTTTAATTTAAATACATCAGTACTTATAATATTTGCTAAAGCCTGCAATTACGATCTGTTGCTATTCTCTCACTAATATCCTACAAAATAAATACTAGCAGCTCCCATGGGCAACTGATTAGAAAACAACCCTCGTTCTGTTGCTCAGGTCCTTGTCTGTCAGGCTCCAATCAAAAATTCACCGCAGCCTTTTCTACTCATTCAAGGCACTTTTAGATCAATCAAAGTGAGATGTAAATTCTTTATTTATTGTTTTTTTTTCTCCAGACAAGGAAATGCCGCTGACATCTTGTTTGAAAGCTGATGTCACGGAAAACTACCCCCTCAATTGACAGGACAGGCGGCTTGTTGGTTGTTTAATGGCTGGAAAGGTCAGGCTGATGCGACTGTGCGGTTCAGCATTTCCCAAAGAGCTGACCTTACCGAAAACACCCCTCGTCCTGTGCTTGCAGGTGAACACACCACCACACAAACACCCAAATTGGCATTTCTTTCTTGCAAAGCGTTTTTCTTAGAGGCTAATAACTCTAAATCAAATTCAGCAAGCAAGCAGCAGCCACCAGCTCCCTTCCTGCTCTTACCAGATGTGTGGATTTGGGATTAGTCTCTTATTTCCCACGAGCCAAAGGACCAAGGATTGGGGATTGTGTACGAAACAGGAGAGGAGATGGTTTTGTGAGCGCAGATTTAATTGGCATTGAAAGGTTTCCTCCTCAGGGCACAGTTACATAAACCTGGATGTTAACGAGTTCCCACTTTGCCTTTGACAGCTTCTTCCCTTGTGATTTTGGAAATATTGTGTAAAGTCGCTGCCTTGCTTTCCCCATCTGGAAGTCTAAACTCCAGCTGTTGGAGGGATTGGTTAATGTTTTAGACCTGATTTGTAAATCCCGTGCGCCCGTCGGATGATGCAAAATTGAGGGTTAATCCTTGCGCCTGGAGGGGTGTCTCCCCTTGGCTCAGTGACACAGATTATCCTTATTCACTTATAAAACTCAATATTCAGAGATACTAAACCTGTGTAACATGGGTGTGAAGTGCTTTGAATGTTCAACTTACTGGCTTTGGGTTTGTTTGTATAGTTTTGGCAAACAGGAAAAGATGTTGCTCTTTAAAGAAGGAAATACCGTGTAATCTTGCAGAAGTATCTGTCTTTTTCAATTAATACTCTTCAAAAAATATGAAGTAAAGCGTCTATATAAAGAGATTTCATTGCATTTTTCAAAAAGTGCTATTTTCTTAAAGGTCGGTTTGTAATCACCAGCACAATTAATGCAATTAATGCCTCACGCAGCCAAGCTGCACCTCAGAGCTGAGGCTCATGCACAGGAGACCCTTTGCACTGCCAGGGTGGACAAGATGCCCCCAGGTGAGATCCGGAGCTTTACTTAGCGCCGCTAAGGGCTCTTCAGCACCTTTTGTGTCCCCTTGCACCCAGCCCCGTGACCCCTCATGGGGGGCGGGACCTCTCGGTGACAGACAGGCTCCTCAGCCAATCAGGTGCCAGGCCCTGAGGTACTGGCCTCCCTCATAATGGCGGCAGCGAGGCCCCCGCAGGCCTTAGAACCCTCCAGGTCACAGAAGCTTTGGGGTTTTGGGGACAACAGAGACCCCCCTGAGCTCAAGGATCGCCTGATGAGACTCCCCGGGACTGAGAGCCCTCAGCTGCTCCTCGGTGAGTGATTTTTTGGATGTACCCCAGTTATACAGGTGGTTATTCCTGCTGGGAACCCTGGAGCGAAAGAGGCTTCTTGTTTACATTTGTAGGTCCTACTTATTCTTATGTGGTCCATAGTAATAATATCCTCAACTGGCATCCATACCTGTGTTTTATAATATTGTGGGCGTGCTGAGTAATTTTGGATAAATCCTGGTTTTAGTTGGTTTCTTTGCTAAACAGTTCAGGGTAAAGTCTGTTCGGAGCTCATTTCCTGCATACATTGATTTTTTTGGGTGCATCTGACAAAATTATTCTGCCCAGGCCTCGAGTTGTCCTAAGTTCACACCAACTCTCTTCTAGAAGTTGTATCTCTGGGTTAAAATGACAGCAAAGACGTTTTGTGTTGCAGGCTTGTGTTGTATTGGTGTGTCTGTGATTCTTCAGGTTTAATCCAATCCAGGTTTAATCCCCCTGCACCTCATGGAGAAACCATCAGCCAAGGATGTTCTTGAGGTTGCTCCAAGGCAAAAACACTGAAAATTTGGAGTGGTGGCATGTGCAGCTTGGCTGAAATCAGTCCTGAGAACATTAAGGTGACATCCCCATGCAGAGTCCTGCTAAAGCCTGGCTTTCCTGGCTCTGGGAACGATGTGCTCCGCTGGTTTGTGACACCAGAGTGATGGACCGAGGTCTCACAGGGATTATCCATGAGGCAGCGCTGCCTGCTGACAAATTACACCGTCACGAGTGGAAGGCGACAGGCTGGTTTGTGCAGAGAAAGAAACTGTCTCTGGGATGTTGCAGCTCGTGTTCGCTTCCACACAGGGGTTAGATCAGGTGCTTGCAAAGAGATGTTATCTTACCTCCATCTAGAGCTTTTAAATTGAACATAAAGGTGCAGAATTTGAAGTTGCGCAGGAAAAATAAAGTAAAGCTTTGGTCTAGTCTTAACATCTTAGAGCCAAGAGTCTGCATATGGGAGCTGGAGAGTGGGAGGGCCAAATATTACCACGCTTTTCTGGTCTGAATAACGCTTATTAACAGATTGCCGCTCTTGACCTCTCTCCTGTCTTTCCCTCTCTATGCAGACAGACTAACAGTCATGCAGACCTAGGAGGTTTGAAGCTGCAAGTCAGGTTTTAGCTTTTGGAGTCACCAAAGCCTGTGGAAAATGAGCTGCAGTGATTCAGGAGGAGTTTCTATTGCCTGATTAACCTCAGCCCAGCCAGAGGGGTGCAGATCAGCAGCATCACTGCAGCCCTGCAAAGTGTGTCTTTGTATGTCTTGAAATTACAGGTTGAAAACATGAGGTTTTATTTTCTGTTTACCCCAGCCAAGGCTCTCAAAGCTGCCACGGCATGATGAGAATAAGTGAATTTTCAGTGTTTTGCATAATTTGTGTGAGAAATCGTGGGGTCCTTGCGTTGTGCCCGTTGGCGTGTGGTAGTTTGCAGAATTGGAAGCTGCTTATAACCTGTGCACTGTGGTCAGATATTCAGAGGCATCTAAATGTTTAACTACCATGTTCATATAAATACCTTTGGTTTTTTTTTAGCTAAAATAGGTCATTTCTTTTTACTATTTGCAAAATAATCCCTGCGCACACTTTGAATTATTAATTCCTCTTCATTCTGCATGTCCTTTTAAGATCCTTTCTAAAGAGGGCTTTGGAATATATCTATTGTTTTCAGGAGTCTGTGTCTCCACCTGCTAATGTTTTTAATATAAATTCTGTCTGTCCTTGCAGATCACATTATGCAGTCTGGGGTTGATGGGCTTTTTAATAAAGTGAATATTGGGGACAGATTTGATAAAAGACATGCCACATCTAATGATGTTTAATGAAAATAAAAGCTTTGGGGTTTGGTGTCCTGCCCATTAACTTAAGTGTGATTATATTTATTGTCCGTCAGGCAGCTCAACACAAACCCAGTCAGAACATGAAATTTTAGTCTTACAGTAAAAATACGAAGCTGGATAAATGTTTTGGTTGGGGGACAAATGTGGTTTTTGGAGGTCATGTTAAGTCTGGAAATGTTGCTGCTGACTTCACAAAGGATGGAACTGGGATGCAAATATTGCAGCCCAGGGTACCCCAAGATTGCCAGAGAAGAAACGTGAATGACACTGCAAGTATTTCTGATTGTGGTTGGAGTCGGATGTTTGTGTAACAAGATCCTGTTGTTTTCCCTGATGTTCTTTGCTTGTTTCTGGTGGCTCTTCCTGGAGATACTGGAGTGTCTGGACGTGGCTTGTTCTGCTTCTCGTGTAGCTTCCCCGGCTGTGCCAAAAACCTTGGCAGGACAGAGTCAAGACAAGTGAAAGCCATGATGCTTTAGAGAATGAGTTGATTGTCTTATAAGATCCAAGTATGTTCTTAAAACTAAACGTATATTAAGATCTAAGGGCATTGGCTTCATTGTCCCCGTGACGCCGGGCAGAGGTGACACCCAGTGTGGGTTTTCTGCTGGTGCATTTGTGGTTTAACGCCAGGTTAAACCACAGCGGACGGGATCTGCCCTTAGCAACAGCCACAGCTCACTGGAAAATGAGCAATTTTAGCATCGCCAGCCGGGGTTTTCTATCTCCCGAGCTTCCCGGTGACAGGACCCGCTGCACCACCCACGCTTGGCAGCAGGGTTGAGCACCAGCAGCTCGCACTTTCCCGAGCAAGGGTGGTCCAGATCCCCAGCTTTCGCAAAACCTCCCACTATCTGCCGTCTACAGCAGCTCCTGAGATCTGGTTTGCATAAATACAGTTTGCTAAACATGTCAAAATCAATCTGAGAGATGCTATGCAACTTTGAGGTGGCTTCCTCTACCCATGACTTTCCTACCAAGACATGATACATAAGCTCAGCAGGCCAAATATTACCACCTTTTTTTTATTCTGAGTAACACTTACTAACAGATTTATTCCTGGTGTAGGGAGGCAACTGCTGGCCCATGAATTTTTTAAACTAATTGGAGCTTCTCTGCTACTCCTGCATGTCATGTTGTACTCTGCGGATGTTCGGAAGATGCGTATATGTAACTGCTTTTTTTTCCCCTTTCCATTGGGTATAATTTGGCATATATTTCACAAATGTCTATGCTGCTTGGCACATTTTAAATAAGTAATGAGAAGGCACTATTGTGATTGCAGCATTCCTAGTGATGAAGCAAATGACTGTAACCCCACGTCAAGATGGTTTTTAAGACAAGGAAACGGTGACATGAATATGGAAGAGGTGTGGAATTAGTAACGCGATCATTCAAGGGATACAGAAACCGTGATGTTGGTATGAATTTGAGCCCTTGTTACTTTTTGACCGAGGTCTTGTATTTCCATTCTGGTTAAATTTAAAGAGTTTTGGGTCAGGTTTTATCAGTGAGAGGGGGAAGTCTGTCTGCTGGTTTATAATGTCTAGACAGCTGCTGAGATGTATTGATAAGGGCACAATTAGATCCCCGTCCGCCTTGTGATTTGTGCTGCTCAGACCTGTGGTTAGGGCAGAGACCACTTTAGCCTGGACTATTTTAGTTCTTGACTAAGTCCTTAAACTAAGCCTTGGCTGAGGAGGTCTGGTGACAACCTGGAGAGCTCAGCTAAGCGGGGCTCCCAGCTTGGCACAAAGTCCAGCTGCTGAACACCCTAAAACCCCAACTCTGGCGCTTTCCCTCCCCTCTGGGACAGCGTGTGTGCATTTTAACTCACCCATCTTTTGGACAAAAGTGGAGCAATTCTGTTAGGCCATCTGAGGTTCCCTGTCCTCATTTGGAGATCTTTTCCTGCCTGCACTCTGCAGTGGATCATTAATATTTCAGGTTTATTTTCCATTCGGCTGCGTGCCTGCAGCACACAGCAGATTCTAGCATGTAAAATTCACAGTAAATTACAGCTATCTGGGGGTGGTGATTGCCAGATGAGTCTGGCCCAGGGTCCCACTGCAGTTTCTTTCTCCCTCTCCTCTTTCTTTGGGTGCTGGGCTGCTGCAGTGTACACAGACCTGTGCAGCCTCATTTATTTTCCTTTGCAGGGCTTTGGCATAGGGATTGTCAAACAAAAATCAGTCCCAGCAGAGCGGTGCTTCAGGGAATCACATCTTAAGAGGGGTGGTGGCATCAGAGGTTTTAAATATGTGCTTTAGTGTTGTTCCTGCAAGTCATTCTTGCTTTTAGAGCCTCAAAAGACCAACGCAGGCCCCTAAGTGCACAAAAAAGAGAGTGGAGATGCAGAAAGGGGCTGGTAACTGGTCCTAGGGGCTCAGCCTGAAAATGGGGTCGGGCATCCCCTCTGCAGCCAGCGGAGATGGAGTTTTGAGAGATGAGGAGAGAGGAGTCAGTGTCCTCATTTTGAACATGCAAAGCTGAAGCACAAGGAATTTAAGGCTGGAACTGAGTTTCCAGGTGAGCGAGGTTAATGTGCCGGGCGTGTGGAAGATGCCAAACTCTTCCAAAAAGCAAAGTGCCAAGAAATCCAACCGCTGGTGTGAGAGTCGGTCCTGTAGCACCATTTGGGAATGGAAGAGGGGCTGTTGCCTTGACATCTGGCTGGAAGCTGCATGAGCCATGTCACCCAGGCAGTGGGTGTTTTTATTTGCTGTTCTAAGGTGTGTGTGTCAGGAATAAAGGTGTCAAAAGCACAGAATGGAGAAGGGTGCACTCAAAAATGAGTTGGGTGCTGCAGCAGAGCTTGTAGATACTCAGTTGGCATCTCTAAGGGTATGAATCACATTCCTCTGTTTCAATACCTTGACTGGGAGACAGTGCAATTTTTTTTTTGTTTGTTTTCTCCTCTGTTCAAGTCATTTCGTGGGTTTTCTACCATTACAAAGCCTCCTCACAGAATGAGGATGAGTAGCAGGGATTTTTGGCTGAGCTCATTTAAAAAACATGTTTAGCAATTCACTGCAGCACTCTGACGGGACGTGCCCACTGATGGGATTCAGGGACACGTCTCTCAGTGATAACTGCAAGAAGTAACATGGAAAATACATTACTCCAGTGCACTTAAGGACAGGAAAGAATAGATTCAGTGCATGGCAGAGAGCAGCTCATTCCTCTGTGCATGACTAGATGTCAGAGACCTTTTCTGTATCTGCAGCACAGCAGGAACGCACCTGAGCTCTGTCCCCACCTGTACTGAGGTTTGCTAGAAAAGTTCTCCTTTCCCAACAGTTTTTTGCCCTCTGAAGGGGGATATTTCCATTTCTGAAGTCCTGCTGAAGTTGTGTTATTCTTTTCATTTAGCCTTTTCCTTGGTGCTATGCACTCAGGACTATTTGTGACCAAGTTTTCCCTCTTGCCCTGGGTACAGCGGCTTAGACCAATCCCATGGAAACTCCTTTCCCTTTTTTAATAGCTCTCACAGACACATTTATCAATATTTCAGCTTATCTTTTTTTTTCCCCTAGACCTCCTAAAGGCCGGGGCCATGCATTATGTGGAATTATTTATGGATCTGCTGTCACTAACAGCCTGTTAATATCGGTGCCACTTTTCTGAAGATGGCTTTAGAGTGATCCGGGGGCCGGGGCAATTACTGCCCCCCAGCCACCCCAGCGTCTCCCGTATCCTCAGCACCAGAGGAAGATTAGAAGCATCCAGCAATACCGTACTCGGGAAGTTATCAATAAATGGGTGATTTAAGACTGGCACTTTTTAGCCACCGGTAAATGATGCTACGGAGCTGATGGCTGAGGTTCACATTTACTAATTTTATCAGCCAGTGGCAAAGTCCATCGTAGCAAGAGCCATTAGACAGTAGGGTCTGAGTTCTTAGGGTCTGTCAGCTGGGAAATCTTAATATTTCTGTGAATTTTCACTGGCTTGCACATCAGTGGATTCAACCTGCAGCCCTTTATTCACTTATTTATTAAGACTATAATAATTTATACAGTGCTATGAAGATAGGAAAGATCTACTGGTATAAGGAAGTAAAAAGGGATGAAAATTCTGAATTTCAAGTCGCAACTGACATGTATTATTAATTTTGAATAGGGCTGGTAGAACAACACTTTGTTTTCTGGTCAGTAAAACCTGAATCAATTAGCATGTTCCGTCTACGGTGTCACGTTTGAAGGGTCGGGTTTAGCCTATTTATTAGTTGTCTGGTGCCTCTGTGTCTGAAGAGCTGGATGTGCTCCAGTCTCCCACTCTTCCTGGCTGATGTGTCCTTGCTAATGTCTTCTGAATCTATAGCCCAAGGTCAGAGGATGCAGTAAATTCAGAATTGATTCCTCTGAGGTGATAGCAGGCATCCCATAGCAAGAGAAGCTTCTTCTCCATGCCCCATTGCCCTCTAATGGCCAGTGTTGAATTTGCACAGCGAAGTGGACCGTCCAGAGGGCCAAATATTGTTGTGATGGTTCAGTGTGGGCCGTGTTTTCAAGTACACCCCAAAAATATTCAGAGCAAAGATTGGTTTTGGGGTGCAAAGTGCAAAAGGTTTGCTCTCTTTTGGTAGGACCGTCCCTCAGAGGGAAAAGAGGGGTGGAAGAGGGTGGTAAATGCAGAGGTTGAAAAGAAACAGAAAGATGTTTCTGTAAGGGGAGATGGGGGAGTGGAGAGCTTACTCGTACTAGAAAAACCACAGAAACAAATGAACAAACAAAACCACAATCCCCAAAGCAGAGGCAAACTGCTGTACCAAAGCCCGTCTGTATCTCAGGTGTACGATGCCAGCGGCTGGACCCGGATCAGGCTATTGCAGTTTAGTAAAAAGGGTGAGAACGCAGAGTACAGCTGATATTTAGTCCTCTGGGGTTACGTATTGCAGGCTCCTGCCAAGCAGAGTGCTGAAGATGTCTTTAGTTTGCCTGTATTTGTTCCTCTTGCAGTGAAGGCTTTTTGACAGTAGGTGTCACGTTTGCATAACAGAACAGTAGATTGGACCTGCAGAGGAGCCCTTTGGTATCCCTGGAAATTCATGAGTACTCACAAGGTGGAAAGCATGAAGAAACAAATTGTAAGGTGGTAGGAAAACTATGATGTAGTATCTTGTCAACCCTTATTATAAGTTCAGTTCAGCTTTATTGACTAACATGGCTGTGTTTGGCAATGCCTGTGAATGATCTTTTTGGCCTAAACTGAGAGTTTTAGGGGTTTGGCAATGTTAGAAATGGTCCCACTTTACACTCTTGCCGTATGTTTCATGTGCAAGTGATCATATTTGAAAAGTTTAGATAGAACACTTTTAATACAGAAATCTTTGTAAATACATTAATTACATAGATACATTAATTAAATTCGTAAAAAATACCATCATCGATTTGGATCTGTGCTCTTGTTTTGATCCTGATCCAAACGCAAATCCAGTTCAAACCGGAACCTCCATAAAATCTGAAGTACTTTGTGTCCAGGGCAATTTTGTTTCTTTTTTTCTTCCTTGAAAAACACTTCTGTGCACTTTAACTTAAAACTATTGATGCCAACCACATGAATAACTCCAGTGCCAATGGTCACAATGGTGCGAGTGCCAGCACCCTCACAGTGTTATTAACACCAACGCCAACAGCATCATGCGGATCGTGCCAAGTGTCAACAAGGCTGATGCCAAAAGGAGTGAAGAACCCTCAGTACTAACCCGGTGTGCGAACCTCGCGCTGCAACATCGTCCCACAAAAACAACCCCCGTGCCCGGCCCGGTTCTCATTAGCAACTTTACAATAACACCCTGCTGCAAGATTAATTAAATGAAAGCACCAAGGTGTGTATATCCTGGAAGGGAGAAACGCTTGAGTATTCCTGCAGTTGAGGGGCAAATGAAATAAATGATTAAGGATTTTGTTGACTGTGCTTTTCTGAATTTTGCTGCCCAAGTGTTTTAAACTGGTACAGCCTGAGCTCTGAGCACTTGATTTGACTCCTGCGTGCTTTGCTTCGGAGTGTCTCCAGTTCTACCTCAACATAGGGATCTTATTTAACAGGTGATCTGCGGATTAACGAGAGAATCTGATCCGAAAGGATCTCTCCAGAATCAGAGCGTTTCCAGTGTGTAATCTTATTATTCCAAGGCTAGTTGGACACAAAGGGCAGGAAGGGGTTTTCTTTTCCCAGAATTTGTGACTTGCGGGTGAAGGAGGAGGTCTGGCTTGCTGAAGAGAGGGTCCAGAAATGGAGCCAAAAGTTCCCAATTTACAAACATACAGTAGCCATACTTTCCCCGATCTTCTCAGGTCTGTACCCAGAAAAGCAGAGGAGCCCCCGGGTGTCCCCGAGCAGCCACATCTACCAGTGGTAGCTCAGGAGTTCGGACACGTTCAGCAGCTTTCCCACCTTACTCCCAGTCTACACCTCAGTGCAAGGAGTGATTCTGCTTCGTTTCCTTTCGGACGGTAGCTTGATGGCATCACCAAAGAGTTCCTCGCTGTTGGAAAACCAAGCTTTTCCTTACAAAGCAGCTGTCAGTTGGTTGTTCTGTTTTTAAAGAGAACAGGAAGACTATCTCGGTTGACTTTGCCAGAAGTGGAGGAATCAAGGGACAAATAAATTGTCCCTTAAAATGTCATGTGTCTCCACCAGCCCTGCTTTGGAAGCTTCATACTCTGGGGTTCATTGGAGGTTTTAAAGCCTACATGAAAAAGAAGGAGTTAAACCACACAGTGCCTCGTGCAGTTTCAAGGAATTACATCCTGAAAGAATCGCCTTTCACATTTAAACTCAGGTTACCTTTGGTGGAGGTGGAGGTTTGCCTTTGGGAGCTGGAAGATGAGCAGGTTTTCTCTCTGGTGCCTATAACAAATGTATTTTAAATATCATTAGGCAGCTGCAGATCTTCCACAGACCTCAGCTGCTGCTCCTGTTATCTCATGTATTTACTCCAGCACTTTCCTAGTGGAAAAGCCAGGGGCGAATTAGATTAAGCTGTCCACATACAAGAAGACACAATAATACGAATACAAAGGGATATACATCCTCTGTTTCAGAAGACCACTGAGGTATTCTCAGTGTTTAAATTAGTCCATATTGAGTATCCATGCTCAAATAGACTGCTTAGGAAACTAAAGCTGATCGTATACTCGAGGTGCGTATTGAGGAAAACGTCTCTAAAGACAGTGGGATTTCAATGTGGTTTTATAATCAAGCTGATATGTGGAATTATTTTTTTTAATCATAGAAACTGAAAATACTAATTGGTATCTGATAGTCATTTGCAACTCAGATGTGAAAAGTTGCAGGGTTGTACTTACAAAAATCTCTTCTCTGTGAGAAGAGGCTGGTTTGGTAGAAGGGACAGGAGGTGGGGGACCTTTTGGCCTTACAACAGGCTGTAAAAAACAGAATAGGAAACATATTGAACATATATACATATTGCATGTGTATCCACATGTTCCCATGGGAACGTGCAGGCTTGTGTTCTATATAAAAAGTGCATTAAGAGGGGTAAAAGGATTAATACATTTCAGAAGCAGGTCTGGGATGTTTTACGCTCTCCGTCCATGAGGGAACATCCAGGGTTCCATCTGGAGTGCAGCCATTTCCCCAGTTTTGGGTTCAGATTGTTGTTGCAGGTCTCTACTGTAGGGTGAACTGGTACGCGCTGCCTTCCCCAAAGCCAACAGGAAAGCAAAGAAGTACTCTAGAAGTACTTACACTCCGGAGCTGTGGTTTGTTCTCCTGCGGTGGAGGTACGGGCAGGAGGAGTTTCTTATCGTTCATCTGAAATAGGGAACAATTAAATGGGATGGAGCCCTCGTGCGTTGTAGACAGATGACTCTGGGATGCAGTGCCACCTGCTTTCCCCTCCCTCCTCATGCTGGGATTCACAGCACTGTCCCCACAGCCCTAGACAAGCATTTTGAAGCCCTCCTGGAAATGCAGAGCACTTTGGCTGGTGAGTTTGGAGGTTTCGACCCCTCGGTTACAGCCCCAGGGAGACCAGAGATGTCCCAGCGCCTCCCTCTCTCACCTTCTGGGCAGGTGCGGCCAGCACAGGGTGTTCTCTGCATCTTTGTTCTTGATCCACAAAGACTTGATTTGTGGCTCCAGGTCCCCTTCTGGTGTGGCAGCTGTGTGAATATTACATACAACTGTAAATCTTACTGAAGTATGAAACAAAGATCATAGACCGACTTCCTTGGCTTTCCAGTGTCTAACTACATCCCCTTTCAAAATCCAAGCTTAAAACTTATCCAGAAGTTGCTTGGCTTTAGGTTTTTTTCCCCTGAATGGGGGATAAGCGTTTTACCTCTTCTTGAAGACTCGGAAGCGGATCAGTAACACTGCAGTAGTTGTTGTGACGGCGAGGACAACCAGCACACCGGCAACAATAGCGAAGCCTGTGAGGGAGAGAACACAAATTTGTATTTCCTGAAAGATCCACTATTACTGAGCAGTTTCCCATCGTGACCATTGGCAAACTGTTCTTTTTCACAAGTTCCAGACCATGTTTGTACTCGCTATTGCTTAAGCTTATGGCTTCTTCTCCTGCCACAGATGGGGATGGGAAGGAAAGTATTCCTGCCTTTTTGGCCATATTTGAAGACTGGTTATTTCTGGAGCCATCTAAACAAACCCATCCCTTTCTATCCATCCTCAGAGATAATTTTGTTGTCATTCCTCTCTCTCAAAGGATGTCACACAAAACTAAGTGTAGGTCTTTAGCTTTGTATACAAGTAAGACTTGACAAATTTCCTTTGATGAAGCCTCAACCAAGCCCCAATGTGAAGAGCTGATGGTGCTCTAGTGAGTGTGGAGAGAGGACAAAGTATTTAATAACAAGGGCTGAATTATTTTCCCAAACACATGGAAACCAGTACAGAAAGCATTTTCCCTCCGAGGCAGATCAGTTAAAGGTCGGCTCCAGGCAGATGATAAAGAAATGAACTCGTCTGCATCCCTTGCAGCAAAACCTCTGGGAATTTGCTTCCACTCAAATTTGACAGTGAGCTGATGTGATGTCCTTGTTATCTCAGGATGGAGAAAGGGAAAACCTGTTGCTCTAAATAATCTCTGGGGTGTATCGCTTCGGTCAGGTTAGAAAAATAGCTTTCTCTGGTCGTTTATCCGAGCTGCAGCGACTTAAAGGTGAGCAGAAACTAGAGACTAGACATGCAATAGAGGTGTTTTGCTGGAGTTGAGCAGCTCGTGGCACTTACTGGTGAGCGCAGAGGAGCGGTCGCAGGTCGGGGGTGCCCAGCCCTCCTCACACTGGCACTGCAGCTCGTGGTCACACACCTGGGGAGCACAAAGCCACAACATCTTCAGGGTGCGAATAGGACCGAAGCTGACAGCGTAAAATTTGAGTGGGTCACAGTCCTGAGAAGCTCATTGAAACCTTTTATTATGGGCTAAAATTCAGCTTCAGACTCCACAGCTTTTGCAAGTACCTCTCCTGACCTACTGACCACCCCCTTCTAACCCACCCCAGGTACCATTGGCTTCCTGGCCACAAGGGCCCAGTGCTGGCTCATGGTCACCCTGCTGTCCCCAGGACCCCCAGGTCCCTTTCCCCTACGCTACTCTCTAATAGGTCATTCCCCAACTTATACTGGAACCTGGGGTTGTTCCTGCCCAGATTCAAGACTCTACACTTGCTCTTGTTATATTTAATTACATTTTTCCCTGCCCAGCTCTCCATCCTGTCCAGGTCTCTGATGGCAGCACAGCTTCCAGTGTCACCACTGCTCCCAGCTTGGTGTCATCAGCAAATTTGCTGGAATTAAGACCATAAAACCTGCTTTCCATGCAAAGCCTGGACAGAATCGTGAGACAAGTCTTCAGAACCTATTTCTCAGAGGTGCGAAGAAGATCACCCTGGTTTGCTTAAGAAAATAAGATTATTACAAGCTTTCTTAAAAAAGTCCATCCTCAAAACTGACCACTTCTCCATCACTTTGGTTTATATTAGGGGGAGAGAACAAGACCAGAAATCTGAATCAGGGAGGAAAACATTCTTTAGCACAGTGCAATTAGAGTATTTTTTACATAAAGTTTCAATAAAGATAATAGAAGGAAAAGCAAACATTTTTCCATCAAACTCTGTCAAGCCAACACAGCTAATACACATTTTTGGCCTAGTAAAAAGCCCAGTGGCTTAAATACTGACATCAATAAGGTCTGTAGCTGATATGCATAATGATCAGCGGCTCCTCTGCTTTTCTGGGTACAGACCTGAGAAGATCGGGGCAAGTACAGCTACTGTGTGTTTCTAAATTGGGAACTTTTGGTTGCATTTCTGGACCTTTGCATAATTTTCTTGTGTGTTTTGTTTTAAAGTTACTAGTAGGAAATGCTCATGTCTTACAGCATGCCCAGGACACTTGGCGGAGCAGTTGGTTGATCTAAAGACATCTTCAGCATAGACACATTCTCCATTGCTGCACACCTGGAACAGAAATGGCAAACTTTACTGAAGTGATTTATAGCTGTCAAAACATGCAGAGCTTGTACATTATTATGTAAAGCGATGTCGAGGGAAAGGAGGCATAGAAACAGCTTTGCAAATTGCTTAAACCTGTATTAGGAGTTTGATATGTGTATATATTTTTTCATTTGACCTTTGGGTATTTTGTAGCAAAGGGAAGAGACAGAGATGGACAGACATTGCGGCTTTCCAGGATTCTTCATCCTTACCCCCGAGTAGAAATATATAGCAAAGAAATAGCGCTCAGCACTCAGTGATGCCTAACATATCTAATATAGAAATGATTAAAAATAGTAATATGTGCATGATCTTTTAACCCTTCCTATAGAGTTATGTTTCTGCTGCCACATACTTTTGTGTTAGTGAAAAAATAATCAAACAGCAGTCAAACATAAGGAAGTTGGAATGATAGCAGTTCCTGTTTGCTTTCCAGTGACTTGTGGTAGGTGTAAGGCAGAAGATACGGCAGATTAGATGAGCAGTAGTTTAGTGTCCACTTCAATCTGCCTTGTTTAAAATGTTGTGTCGTAGAAGAGCTAATAATACTAGACAGACCGAAAAAGGAGCATACTAGAGAGAAAAGCTTTGCTCTACTAACCATCCCGGGCCCACACTTGGTTCCCTCAAGAATCATCCCTGGGTCTATTGGTTCATTTCTAGGAAAACTGGCTTTGCAGGACCCGAAAGTCACGAGGCTCCCGTCCCGAGGCATCTCCATCCCCCCGGTACAGAACAGCTTCCCACACATTATATCTCTGGAAGGAGAACGAGAGAACAACACGTGGCACAGCAGAACTCCCCGAGCTGATCTTTCCTTTGGCTTCAATATGTTGTATCCGTAGAGGAACACACATAGCTGCAGGAAGGAGTTTTGGTCTGTGGTGTTTTCAGTGAGTAGAAGGTGGCAGGTTCTTAATTCCTCTTCAGCTTATTAGGGAGCCCACAGTAATTTGCAGAAATGAGTGTTTAACTGACCTGTCCTCAGCTTCTGAGGTTCACCTGAAGTTCAAGTTCCCTATCCAAAAATCCCTTCCCTTGCACGCACACACATGCAGTCGCCCTTGCAATCAGGCTTGAGTATATATATAAATATATATATATAGTTTTAGGACAGTATTAAAACTGAACAAGAAGGGTTAAATGGACATATGTGCATCTAAAATAGTGCACTCATTGCTTCTGTCCCTTGGTTTGCATAGCAATGGGCTCTCTTCCCAAATCCCAGCAAATTCTGTAACACGGCGCTTACTTCTTTTTGCAGGGGACGTGACTGCCTTCTTCTTTTCTGCAGTATCCGTAATATACCCCTTTCTCGTTCATCCGGTAACAGGAGGCAGCGCCTTCAGTAGCCTCTGAAAGAGGAGAATGTGATGGGATTAGTTCGGGTTCTCTGCCTGGCAGAACTCATAATACTGAATTTTCTTTATCTGCTTAGGAAATGGCCTTTCTCATGTGCCTAAACGACTCTTCCTGGCACCCCACGCATTAATTCTGCACTATTATTGTGTACCCGCACCAGAACCCATCCTGTGTGTTCGCTCTCTATCCAGTATGACCCAATAGACCTTGCTGAAGAGAAGGGATGTAGGACTGGAGATGGTTTAGGACTGGGAAGAAGCTGAGCCACCGCACAGCCTCAAATGTAAAGGCATGCTAAATTTGGACGTTGTTTTGAAACGCAGACATTTCCTCTTCCTATCAAGCAAGGAATACTCTTTAAACCATCGTGTGAAAGAGGAAGACGCTTACCACTTCCCATTTCTCTGGAAATACATTGCATTTTATGCTCTGAGCTTCAGCTCACATGATTATAAATATAAAAATAATGATAAAGCGTACGCTACAAATGAGAACTCATTTATGTAGCTATTCCATTCCTGATTTACTAAAGGTCTTTGCTTTGTTAGCAGGCAAAACCTCCCTCTGTCTCTCTCCTTTGACTCAGAGAGCCCTATTTTCTGATGCCGAGTTGTGCTCACCGGGTCCGAAAGCAGCTTTGCACTGGTTTGCTCGCGTCGGGCAGGTTCCCATATAGCAGTAGCCTTGGCCGTAGTCGCAGGGGTGTCCATTGACGCGGAATCGATCGGCGGGGCAGTTTGCAGAAGAGCCGGTGCACATCTCGGCCAGGTCGCAGTCGTGCTTAACTGCCCGGCAAATAGCTCCTGACTTTTTATACTGAATGGGGGGGAAAAGCAACACCACACTTAACACACCACTGCCATGCCGTTCAAAGATCACGCTGAAGCAGAGGGTGGAATTAAGGGAGACAAATCTCATCCTCACTGCACATGTTGCGCGAGGGGCCAGATCTGTATCTCATTGAAAGTTATGTCAGTTGACAAGATTTTTGCCTGGTTGTTCCTCGGCTTTTCATTCCAGGAGAAAATGGATAATCAAATTCTCATTTCTCCAGCATGTTGGAAGATTTGAGTGAATCGGTGTGCTTGTCATTAGTGTCGGTAATTAGAAGGAAGGAGGACTGGAAGTTTTGAAAGGTGTGTTACTGCTTTCTCATGATAAAAATAAATGTACTCTGGACAACAGGAGAAGCTGGAGATGAAAAGGCTCTTACCTGGCAGTTTTCGCAGCACTCCCCGTGCGCACACGTGGAACCCTCGGTCAGTTTGCAGGTCTCAGGGTCGCAGCAGTCGTTCGCACACTCCTGGGACAGAATCTGCTCTCAGACCCGGGACGCCGCTCTGGTTTGCTCCCCCCTGTACTGAATTCTCAGCCCTCTGCCCATACTTCTCTGAATTTCACTACAGCCATGCCATTACAGTATCACAGTATGTTTGGGATTGGAAGGGACCTCAAAAGATCATCTAGTCCAATCCCCCTGCTGGAGCAGGAACGCCTGGGTGACGTCGCACAGGAAGGTGTCCAGGCGGCTTGGAATGTCTGCAGAGAAGGAGACTCCACAACCCCCCTGGGCAGCCTGGGCCAGGCTCTGCCACCCTCACTGAGAAGAAGTTTCTTCTCAAATTTAAGTGGAACCTCTTGTGTTCCAGCTTGATCCCATTACCCCTTGTCCTATCATTGTTTGCCACTGAGAAGAGCCTGGCTCCATCCTCGTGGCACTCACTCTTTATATATTTATAAACATTAATAAGGTCACCCCTCAGTCTCCTCTTCTCCAAACTGAAGAGCCCCAGCTCTCTCAGCCTTTCCTCACCCAGGAGATGCTCCACTCCCTTCAGCATCTTTGTTGCCCTGCGCTGGACTCTCTGCAGCAGTTCCCTGTCCTGCTGGAACTGAGGGGCTACAACTGGACACAAGATTCCAGGTGTGGTCTCACCAGGGCAGAGTGGAGGGAAAGGAGAACTTCTCTTGATCTACCAACCACCCCCCTTCTAATCCACCCCAGGTACCATTGGCTTCCTGGCCACAAGGGCCCAGTGCTGGCTCACGGTCATCCTGTTGTCCACCAGGACCCCCCAGGTCCCTTTCCCCTACACTGCTCTCTAATAAGAGCACAAAGCGTGTTTGATGGTGCAAGTGCTGGTAGAAGTTGTGCGAGGAACTTGTTTCTGCTGAGGTGATTTGTGCATGTGGCTTTTCCCTGACAAACCACACAGTTGGCTTTTCACCCTTTGGAATGCACTTTTTAGGGGTGATCAGCAGTTTGACCACAGCATCTACGGAAGTATTTCAGCCAGCTTTGAACCGGCTACCTTATAAACTAAAAAAACTAAACCCGGATGTTCTACAGCCTGAATAAAACTCCGTCTGATCTGATTCCCGGCCCGCGTTACCTCAGGAGTGCCGCAGTCGCATTCCTCCCCCTTTTCCACGAAGCCATTCCCGCAGTTTGGAGGTGCTATGATGCTGTTCACATCTGGGACGTTCATTAAACATTTGGGCATTTCGCTCAGCATGTATTTCTCAAAGCTTTGGAGGCTGCAAGAGCTGAATTTCTTGGGGACAATAGAACTGTGTTGAGGAAGCAGGAGGGTTTATGTTAGGATGGGCATAGCAAGAAGTAACGCCCTTTACAAGAGAAATCAAACAAATGACCATCCCCAAACTGCCAGGCGCAACCATTTCTCCAAATATATACAAAAATAATTACTACTCCATTTTGGGAACTTGGCAGCTTATCCAAAGCCCGTCCTGAATGGACATCCTTGGGTTTCCCCATCCAAGCTCGTACCTGACGGTGTCTGTCATGATACAGACTCTGTCGCTGCAGGCGCAGCTCTCGGTG
This sequence comes from Nesoenas mayeri, assembly GCF_963082525.1. NCBI lineage: Eukaryota > Metazoa > Chordata > Aves > Columbiformes > Columbidae > Nesoenas > Nesoenas mayeri. The sequence continues at coordinate 1,925,790 of NC_137555.1, read as the reverse complement.
TCGTGGCTCATGCCCAGGTTGTGGCCCATCTCGTGGGCCATGGTGGCCGCAACAGCCATTTCATTCCTGTTATGGTCCTGTGGAAAAAAGAACAGGCTCTTATTTATATTCTAGAAGCAGTAGGAACACCCTGGAGCTAATAGGACAATTTGTCGTCAAATGAAATGATCCTCAGTGCTGCGTAAGGACTGAGATGTTGTTCAATCCATGCATCTGTTCCACACTTTATGGTGCTTTATATAATAATAAGACACCACTAACGGACATGAATAAATTGGTAAAATAAACACGAGGAAGATAGGCTGCCAAATACTAAACATGTCGCACAACCAATAGTTTTCGTGAATGTTCTTTGCTGGTTGAATAAAAAGAAACCATAGCAAAACCTTTAAAAAAAATAAAATAAAAATAAATCAGACCTGAATAATACCTGCAGAATATATATCACTACAGATGGATTTGAGAAAGGCCAATCCAATTGTTGTCCCCTCCAGGTCGTAGCCCCTGTAAGGGAGAAGAAAAGCAAAGTGAAATGTGATGATGTGACCGGGAAGCGAATCCGAAGTCAAGTCTGTTTTATTAAGCAGCCTGGTACTGGAAAGCATGCAAACCATGCGTCTCTGCCTGGTTGGGGACTGTGTTTTAAAGAGCTCATTCCTTGGAAGTATTTGGGAACGCAGATAGGAAAGAGAAGGACGCGCACGTGATGAGCTGAGCGTTGTCGTTCCTTTTTCTCTTCAGTAAATCCGAGAGACGCCACTTGGAGAAACTGTCCAGCGTGAATCCCGCAGAGCGACTCAGGAGACATTTGTCACCGTCCGTCCAGATTTCCAGGCCGATTAAAGCCACGTAGATATTTATGGCCTTGTAAACCTGCAGCAGAAAACCAGTGTTTTCATTTTACAACGAAGCAAACGCTTATCCTGGTAATGGCTTCATTTTTGTCACTTGTAACATAGTCCCCTCCAGACCTGATTTAAGTTTTCCCGCACTCCAAAGTTGCAACAAAAACCCAGCAAACAAAACATGAAATCTTGTTTTTTGCCCACACTTAACTGTAAAAAATGGCTTTAAAATACTTGAAAATTCCAGCAATGTATTTGAAGGAGTTAGATTGGCAAAAGTAATCAAGAATTGAGAACTGCTTCATTCTTTCAAAGGATTTCAATAATTCACTTTAACAAGTGATAAGAAAATACAGTATAAATACTGTATTATACTGTAAGAAAGTACAGTATAAATCTTCCTTTCTAGGAATGTCATATCTCAAGGCAAAGAACAGGATAATATGGATGGATCTGTGAAATTCGCTTCATAAATTGCAATGAAGTTCAGTTTTCATTCTTTCCTACATGTAATAATGAAAATTCATGATGTTTGCAAAAGAAAAAAGCTCATAAATCGCTTCTATTTCAATTTCCCTTGGCTGTGTTTGCTCTTACCGTGTTGACGTAATTGACTATTCCAAATATCCTTTCTCTTACAGTTTTCACATCTTCCTCATACTTCTTATACTAAAAAAGGGAATATTGTTGGTTAGGAAAAGGAGAGGGAGATTTCCACCATCAATCCACATGAGAAATCCTATTCCTGGCCCAAGTCGGAGGTAAAACACAGTGCAGGGCTGTGATTGTGGTACGAGCCCAAGGGTTTGGGTTGGAACTTGGAAATCTCATATCTGGTGAAATGAGAAAATAGTCCTTTCTATACTCACCAAAGTGTTGTCGGCAACTACGTAAACTTCCAGGTATTTTTTGGCTTTCAGGTATTCTTTGATCTGAAGAAGAGAGACATTTAAATGACTTCTAAGGCCTGTTTGAATCTCAGCCGTCACAATTTCAGGCCCCTGAAATTGTGTTAGTTATGAGGGTTATTTCTTTAGCCAAGTCATTTAGAATGGGCCTGCCTTGTTTGCAAATGGGGAAAAGCAGGAGAGATGTTATCATTATTATTAAGATTATGAACCTTAGGCTAGATGTTAAGAAGTATTTAAATTAAGATATAGATATATATCTATATAAGATATATATGTATCTATATAAGATATATATAGATATTTATATTAAGATATATATGGGCATCTGTTAGTACAGGTATGTGGCTTAACTCAGGTGGTGACACTGAAATCTCAGCCGGGTGAGATTTATAGGGGTTCTTTCCCATCTGATGATGCTTTGCTGTTTGCAATCACATCTTTTCTGGAGGCGACACCGAAGTGGGACTTGTGCTCCTCACAGGGTTCTCAGTTGTGCAGTTCCCTTCCTGACACGAGCTCATGGGGTGGTGGGTTAACCGTGAACTTACCTCTGGGCTGTTGCTGGATTTGAAGATGTCGTTGATGGGGTCACCGGAATCCGCTTCCCAGGTATTATTGATCAGCCCACAGGTTTTTATGGACTCTTGTTCGAGTTCCTCGTACTTATAGACGGCGTGTTCGTCTCTGTCTGAGGTTCCCAAGGGCTCAATGAGGTACTTCTGACCACGGGTCTCAAAATATCCCCTAAGGAAACGAGTTAGACTGGCATCTTTTCAATCCGCAGGACTCAGTCAAGATAGCAACGTTATTTCTAACAGCGTTTAGCCCAAGTGGACCATTGCATTCCCTCATAAGCATGAATAAAAGATAACACCACTTATTTACATCCTGATACTACTTAAATTGGAAGAGGTATTCTCCTAGGGTTCTGGTATTTGGACGCTTTGGGATCCAAACTCCCACCTTACCTTAGACCTCCGCAAGCACTGATGCTCGCTAAGGAATCAGCATCGTTCTGGATGTAACCTTCATAATAACAGTGATCCTGGTTAGAAAGAAAAAACACGGTGTCAGATTGGCCTGGATCCGGTGATTTCAGGAGCAAAACTCCACCAGCTACAACAAACCACAGTGTCCAAGGAAATCTCCTCTTCAAATGAAATAGTAACCTGTTTGCTGTGGAATATTCTAGTTATCCTTCAACACAGTGAGCCAGGTCGTGACAAATCCAATCCTGCTGGTTTTATTGTGGCCAGATTTCAAGGAAGCAACCTGGAGTATTAACCCGGTGCTCAGATGCAGTAACTTCAATGAGATTAACATTAAAACATATGATTAGGGGAAATCTTTACGCGGCTTAATTGACTTAAGGCTCTAAGGTCTAATGAATGTTTCTTTGTTCTAATAGCCTTCAAACCAACCAAACCAAACCCCACCCAACCCAAATAAACCAGGATTCTTTATGCACATTATTTCACTCAAATCCTCCCCATTGCTGCTAATCGCTTCCTTACTAATCTTGATTTAAATGATTTCCTTTCTGTCCAATATGCGCTATTATTTCACAGCCCCATGAATCTCATACAGACCCCAAGGCTGCAAGTGTGAGGGAATGAACTATTTTCCTATTACCTTGATCTGAGGACTTGTTGTTATTTGTCGACCGTCATCAGAATAAACCGTTTCAGTGTAGTCTCTGGCTAAGAGACGCCTGCAAAGAGTCAAAATAAGTTGAAATAAGTATTTACCAAAATCCCTGTTTTACAGGAGTCCAAGTCCCGTTTCTTTGTATCCTGAATACCCTCCAGAACCACTTAGAGCGAGGAAAAAGGAAAACATGAAGCAAACCTACTTATTTTTCTGCAGGTGCAGTATGACGTTCTCCCCACTGGCTCTGATTCCGTACTCCACTGTGTCAGCGTATTTTGTCTGCAAACAGATTGAAGTGTTAGAATATGGACTGTTAGAATTCCTGCTGTGGAGTCGCCAACCGCATCCTTTGCCTCCTCTTCCCACCAAAAATAAGTGTTCTTGGCGGTTATAGAATAAGCAGGAGGTCGCTCGGTTTCATGTCTTTTAATTAGAGGTAGAAATGTAACTTTGCAAATGTGTTTCTGCAATCATATCCTGCACATTCAGCAAAGTGCTGAAGCGGACGCTTAAATTCAAACACTTTCATAACTCTCTTGAAGTATGTAAGGCCATGCTTAGTTTCCAGCATTTAATTTAATTTACTTCAAATTAAATTATCTATGGGTTTTACAAAATCTGACTAATATGAAACCCCACGTCTTTGCAGAAATACAAGTACAGGGTCACTCTTCTATGTTTTGTCTTTCATTTCATTTTGCAAGATCGGTGTCTGGCTCCAAATTCTCTCGCCCTTGAAAATTAAGGCTTCACTTCAGAAAACCTTCCCCATCTCTTTTCATACCTCTTTGCTTCTTTCTGCATCTCTTTTATGTACTGTGCGCAATTTCCGTGGATAAACCGTTTCATATCGCTCCACTCCAGGTAATTTCTTGCTGGTGCTCCCTAGGGAGAAGCAGACGTATATTTATTAAAACACAATATTAGCTTATTAAACACTGTATTTCACATTTGTCGAGGCTGATTCTTTTGGGCTGTAGAGTCGTTTGGCTGTCGCACCACTGGTTTCTCATGTGTTCTCTACTCTGGCCATTGTGAGACCCGATGGGAGGTTGTTATGCCCTGGATTTGGGATGAGTTGCCAGACGTTGGCTGTTTCAGGTGTCAACATATTTGATGCAATTCAGTCTGGATTTCTTTCCCGGTTTCGAGTATCAACACGCTTGACCATTGATGCATTTTGCATGAATGAAGCCCTGTGGTTTTGGGAAATCAGTGACCTTATCGCCTGATGACATACAAACCAAGACTGGCTCTAGATCAGCAAATAAACTCCAACAGCTCACAAGTCTCAACCAAGCCGAGATTTTTCCTTTAGAAAGCTTTTTAGCTGCTCTTCTCACGTAAATAGTTTAATAGGTGCGCTCTTACCTATTGAGTCGGATTGAAGGTGGTTGCTTGTGATAGCATTTGAACAAAATAATAGGATATGGGCAATAAAGGAAGGCAATCTTGAAGAAATCCAGATGATTCCTGACCATCTTACTGGTCTTAATTGCAAGATGTGTTGTATGTCCACAGGGGCTGGAAAGAACTTATTGAGGAAATACAGTGCTGATGAAAAGGGTTTATTTCTATTTTTTGAGTGAATCTTGATAAAAGTTAATTTGCGGCATGACTTGCAGGATGCTGCATCATTTGAGGTTAAGAACAGCAGCTAGTGGACAACACTGGAGAAAAGAGGGTTGTCCGAGGGATGGATGAGCATCCACCAAGGCAGCAGCAGGTTTAAATGCCTCCCGAACTCTTTAATCTCCTACAAAAGGTCATTTCACCTATTTGGGCAAATTCTTGAGGGCTCAGAGTACGTTTTAATGTAATGATCACAGGGATGGTTTAGGTCTCTGGGAACAGTTCTGTGCTCGGTTTGATCTCCCCACTCCCTGTTGCTGAGTCTTTACAAGGCCAAGTGCAGCCCAGACGGCTCAAGTTTAGGCCAGATTTGAATGGAGACTCAGAACTAAGCTTGTCCTTTTCCTGCAGTTTCATACAAACAATGTTTAGAGGAAAAGGGGTTAGTTTTGTTCTGGAACAAAATATCTTAGATTTAGGTTTTTTTAATCAACTCAGTATATTGTTTTTGTCTCGTTTCAGACATTGTCTTGAGCCTGTAGCTTTAAGGAGGAAAGAAATTCCTTGAGTCTCATACAACAACTACAAAAAGTGCCGGTAAGGAACAAATGATTCTGTACTTTTCCAAGAGCCTAAACCAGGAAGAGAAACAATTAGCGAGGATTTCACTGACAGCGGTTTGTTTTTCGTCAAGGAACAAAATCTATAACACCTTAAGCATTAGTACTGTACACATGTTCAGGTATTCTATGCAACTAATGGAATCATAAAGATCTGGGCATGAATACAAATTGCGTGTCAAATCGTATCTATAAAACCTGTGCATGCTTGTGCACGCCAAGCTCTGAGAAATCTGTTCCCTGTTGACATAGATGGAGAGAAACAATGCACGTGGAGGGACAAAAGGGTGCTGTGGGAAGGTAAAGCCATATGAAAACAGTATCACACACATAATAAGGGCGATAACTACTTTAATTCAGGTAATGTCATTAAATGAATTCAAGTAAAAGGCTTTTATGGGCAGAATGCTGTTAGTTGTCCCAATTGGATAAATTGTCTGCTGGCTTGCAGGAGAAATACATTAATTGGCTCACAAAACTAAGCGGTTCTGGGTCATTAGGTGCTCTATAGTTTTCCCACAAGTAAAGAATTCTCTAACTAGAGAATTTTAGGTAATCACTTTGTATAGAAAAGGCAAACACCCCCAACTTCAGCAATATTCTTTTTGTTTTGTTCGGTGCCTTTAAACCACTGTCCTTCGATATTACCTACATGTTAATAATTAAAAAATTCATAAAGGCTTTACAAAGTGATCCGTAGAAAGCACCGCTAAAGGGTTTAAAAAAGAAAAGGTGTACCTTGTTGGAGAAAATGCAGCAAAACGACAGCAAGGAGGATTCTGGTGGTCATGGCGGTGGCGTTTGCCCGGCCCTGGGCTCGCCGGGTGTCTCGTTTGGAGCCGTTCGCTGTGTGCGGTGAATGGGGAGGGAGGGAGTCGTGCGGCTTTATTCTGGTTCCCATACGAGGAAGTGTTTGCTGAAGGTGTTGCACAATTTTCAAGTCACGGAGCGTTACGGAAGTTCCTGTCAGTTCGCTAACGTCCCACGAATCGTGGGGTATCGGTTGCTGCTTTGAAATGAGCTTCCCAAACTGTTCATCGGGGAAAATATAAATACATAAATAAAGAGAGAGATTAAGGTGATTCTAATGTCTTCTTATAGACTGGCTGGCAAAAAGCTGCAGTAGAAGCAGTGGGTAGTGCTGCTGGCTCACAGAATGGGGAGGGTTTTTGGAGTTTTAGGGTAAAACGGGTGTAAAGATGGATTTCAGTTCGTGGTGGTTGCCATTTAATCCATACGGAAGGGAAGGGCTCAGAGCAGCAGTAAAGGTGCATGTAATTCTCTATCTGTGAATCATATCTGCAGTGCAAACACCGAACGGGGCTTTTGCTGCCCCTTCCACCTCTCTTAGTAATGTTTGCTTGAGGTTCGTGGGATAACAGCTGAATAAAAGGCGATCGAGACAAGTGAGCAATGAGAGGGAGATGTGTCTCATAATATTCTAAAAATCTCTGCTAAAGTAGTCACATACCACAGCAAACCGTGTCGCCATCCCAGGTTATGAAATAGCACTTCGGGCAAGGAATTCATTGGAAAAGGTTTGGCCATACCCCTGCCAGGTGCTCATCGGACACCAGCTATGGGATTTCGGTTATCTTGGGGTCTTTTTGTGCCTGTGAAGATGAAGCTTACTCTTTAAATGTTATATGAATAGAAAGAAGCCGTCCCTGGAGGTTTTTAAAGTGAGGTTGGACATGGCACTTAGTGCCATGATCTAGTAAACAGACTAGAGTGGGACCAAGGGTTGGACTCGATGATCTCTGAGGTCTTTTCCAACCCAGTCGATTCTGTGATTCTTGGCCTGCATCTTTGCCTTTCAAAAATAGTTAAGAAAAATAACCGAACAACTGCTTTTAAAGATGAGTGGCTGCTATCCAGGCATTTATCTCCACTCATTCTCTCTTGAAAACCATGTCCTGACCCCACCAACCTCCTAAGGTAATGTTCTTAATAACCCGTGCTTTCAAAACTTGATGACTAGACACGACATCCCAGCAAAATCTGGCATGAAGAGGGAAATATGATGTGCTGAAGGTCTTGGGTGGACTTGAAAGGGAATTGGATGTAATTTCCTTTTGTGAGTTGAGAAGCATCTGATGTTTCTGCCCTTGCTGCAGCGATTCCGTCATGGTCTGATACAAACTGATGGAAAAGCCGCTTTGAAACCCTCGAACGGTTGTGCAACAGCTACGTGAGTGGTTTTATTAGTCATAGGGGGGTAAAACGGGATAACAAGTTGATCTCAACGTTTAATAACTAGAATATTGGTATTTCTAACTCAAGTGCTATTTGCTTAATTAAAGGAACACAGAAAAAGGTGAAAATCACTCCAGCACTGAGAATCTGAACAAATCCTGCCTGTGTGAGGTTAAACTGAGTATTAAAAGTGAAACGATAGTTGTGCACGGGGGCACTAGACTGAGCTCAGGGAAAATCAGGGTTCAGATCACTTTTTTGCTTTTGCCTTGTCCTGAAGTTCACTTTGAACCAGGTTTGCACTGCTGCTGGTGCACCTAACAGGGATTTTCGGGAGCGTGTAAATGACGTAGGGACCTGTTTCCCCTGCACTGCAATGGGTGTATCACCCATGTAACTGCTACAGACAGAGGTGGTGTAACCGATGCGGTTGAGCGATACAGTTTTGTTCTTCCATGTATCTCCATTCATCCCTTTCTGCTTCCCCCATCTGACCGGGACAGGTTCAGCAAACAGCAGCTCTGCCCGTGGCGAATCCTCCACGTCCTGCGACCCCCGGGGCCTCGATGGGGAAGGAACGTGCCATTTCACCCCAGCCCTGGATCTGTGTGTTCAGCTCAAACCTCAGCCTGCCTTCCATCCCCATTTTCTGCTCCCCAAGCCTCAGCCCGGCCCAGCCTGCAGGTTATTTTTCTCGGACGTGCAAACACAACCATGTGGCTCCTGCATCTGCGTTCCAGCCCCGCGCTCCTGTTTGCTCCCTCCGGCTGTTCGCAGTTACATTCCAGCCTCCCCACAACCCGCCTGGCCCTTCCCCTCCATTTCCAGAGCTCATCCAAACCCATCGAACTCAACAGAAGAGCTTCTATTGCCTTCCAGAGCCCCTGGATCAGCTCTGCAGTTCCTCTTTAAAACCTGCTCCTTACGTAAGGCTTTTTCTTCTGCTTGCCTCTGTTGTCTCGCACATTCCCAAAGTGAATTATCCTTCTTTTCCTCGGTTTTATCCTTCTTATTTTCTGGGTTTCTGTTGAAGGATATAATAATCCGCTGCTTTAGACCTATTCAGAGTGTTTAGAAAAGTCACCCCCCTTTTAGCCATGAGTTGTTGCTCCTCAGCTTATGTGCAGCGCTCAGCTACATTTGTACTGCCAAGGTTTAATATAAAGGAAAACGCATTCACCTGAGTGTGATTGAAACTAACTTAGCGAGCACCAGATGAGTTATTTTTAGTGTGGCTCTAATCACATCACTGACTGTCATCCGATTCTGACTAATGAAACCTCATCACGGACTTCTTTACATCTCTGTTGCCCTTTTTGCCTTGGAGAAGATTGTGGACATATATGGTATGTTACAAGTATGTTCCTTCCTTCCCTTTTCTTGAATTGCAGGACAAATAATGGTTACTTCATCTTCCTGCTGTATCCCTCTTCGTTAGCTGCATTTTGCTTAATTCTCCTGCACCAATGTAATGTATGTACATAGCAATCTGATGCAGACTGTAGGTAGTTAATTGAAGGCGCAGGCCCTTCTGATATATTTCTCAAGAACTACTAACTTCTCGTAACTTCTCAACACAATTAAGGTGATTTTTTTGAAGGTTAATCCTTCTCAGAAAACACATGCAACCCCATTTCTGCCTGTGCCGCGTGTTATGCAATTGTGTGCACAGGTACAAGCTGTTTAATGTTCTCCATCTGCGCGGCAGCAGTGACAATGCAGATCATTGTGAATTAAACACTGTGGGCTTAGTTGCTTTTTTTTTAAGGTATTGCTATTTGTATTGTTCGATACAATACAGGTGAGGTCTGGCTTAGCTTTGCCAAGGGATGGGGGAATCGTGCGGGTTACGACGTGGTGTCCAGCACAAGTCTCTGCTGGCTGGAGAGCATCCGGGCTCTGCTTGCTCTGCACAAAGGCAAAGAGCGACTCAATTCTTAAACCTGGGGTTTAGGAGGGAGGAGGAACCACTCAAAGCTGTGGCGGAGCTGTGCAAGGCAATGTGTGTGCACGGCAAAGGACGGATCCGCAGCACGGACCTCCGCAAACTGAGCCTCATCCCTGCCCATCCTCTGCCTCCTTCATCCCCGCATGCTCCATAGAGTTTGCACCTGCTGGCTCTGCCACAATCAGGCCTTTCAGCTCCATTTCTTTCCTTCACGGGGAATTTGGAGAGAGCTGGCAGGATACACAGCTTTTTATTTTCTTTGTGGCAAACAAGAAAGGGGAAGCAGAACTATTTGACCTGGATGACGGCGGCTGCAGTCCCATAGACTCCAATTGCTTCCCACACACATTGAAAACATTCCATTGAGTCACCTTACTCCTGCGCTTGAGGCAAGAGCACGAACAAAGCAGCAACTGTCCGACCCGAGCAACCTCTGCAAAAGGAGAATTTTCCTGGCATTGATATAGTTATAACTACTTATAACTACAGTTATAACTACTTGATGTTGTTATGGACAAAGAGCTCGCAGTGTGGACCAGTCTGCCCACCGGCCAGGCCGTGCTTTGGCCAGTAAAGGTGCTTCAGCTTGAGGAAAACAACCCTACGGGTACCGTTGTGTCTATATCAGGATGCTGTGGTACCTTCTGCACCCCAATTAACATCCTTGTGTGATACAGGCTGTAAAGATCCTGGGTTTTTACAGCAGCTGCTCTGGCTGGAGCCTGAGAGTTGTTTTTGGCCCAATTTGCTGCCCCAGAGACGTGTAGGGTTTGCTGTTCAGTAGCTTTCGACTATTCTCCAACACGCAGGTTTTGTTTGTTGCTTTCCTTATGTGAACAGTTCAGTCTCAGCTTTTGCTTAGTTTTATTATTATTTTAATTAAAAAGAAAGGAGTTTTCTAGGTCTGGAGGATGTAGAGAAATGCTTGGAAACACAAACCCGAGCAATGTAAATCTGAGAAAGCAAATAAAAAGAAGTCTAATGGGTTTTTTTTTTTCCTTAATCTCCTGGTCTCTTCATTATTTTTTTAGGCCTTACTGATGGTTCTGAATGCTCGGAGTTGACGGTCCTGAGTCCTGATCTGAGCCATTCCCTTTTCCAAAGAGGCTGCAAGCTGGCAAGAGGCAAAAGGTGAGTTAAAACATGGTTTTAATCCCGCTTTACAGATGCGGTGCTTTAGAGAGCTTGGGACTAAGGACTCGAGGTCTCGCAGGGACTCTGTGGTGGCATAAAGAACCAGTTTCTCATCTTCTAAGTCTCAGTTTTGTCTCCGGTGAAGCCTCAGCTAATGGTGCTGTGTTGCTTCTGAGCAGCTCGGAACAAGCTATTTCTAAAGTAAAAAAAGAAATAATAAATAGAATAAAAATTGAGAGTAGTCTTCGACTGGGTATAACTGAGCAGAGCCTCAGTGATTTGATCACGGAGGGTTCCCAAGCCCCAAATCCAATTCTATACAAAGCGATTGATGCATGTGTTCCAGCTCCCCATCAGGGACTCATTTGTGTGGGTTTTCTCCTGTAAGGACGAGCAGGGAGCGAAGCCCCGAGGAAACAAAGGCCAGGGCCAGCAGCTGTTTGCTCGCTCCACGCACTATTGTCCTCCATCAGATAAGCCGTGGCCCTGCGGTGGAACAATTCCAGATCCAGATCGGCCAGAAAACAAAACAAAAAGCAGCTATGAGACTATGAGACAAACCCCAGAACTTCTCGAGTTTCGTCTGTCCCAGGTATGTACCTGCCCCATCAAGTCAGATGATGGGGAACTGGTTGCGATTCCCATGCGGAGGTGACTTCTGGTTTCATCCTGCTCCAGGGGCTGTGGTTACTGCACATTTATTGTTCTGCAGAAGGATTTTACCCACTAAATAGGGTAAAATGGTGAGGAGGATGAAGGAATTTGGTGTCTGGAATTAAAACTGTATCTGCAATATGGTATAATAGGTTGTTGCTCTAAAGCTGCCAAGCCATGAGATACTGGAGGGCTCCAAGAGACGGGAGCCAACTCTGGGAATGGCAATTTTGGTGGCTAGTTGCAAAACCTTGTGTTTTCTCTCCACAACCACATCTCCAAACAGAGGCAACAGGTTCCTCCATGTCCCAGCCCATCCATGGGTAAACGTTGGTGAATCCAAAATGTCCTGCCTCGCTTTTATTTGGCGTTCTAAGCTGGAACACAGCCAGGCTTTAATTGGTGTCATTCAGCTCAAACTTATTTACCACCTTCTCCTGGTTTCCGTGTGACTTTTGGCCTGTTTGGGTATTTTAGTTGGAAACAAAGTAAAGGCTGCTTTAAAACAGCATTTGTCCGGGAGAAGTTTTTAGCCATCCTGTTTGAAGGGTCCGTTCGCTGAGCGCCAACCCAAACGTACACAGGTACATTAAATAGAAAAGATTTGTTCAAATTATTACCTGCAAAAGGTAAAATTCCAAAAATTAAGTAAAATAAACTTCCAAATGCATTTAATTGAAAGCTAGGCAGCTTTACAGAATACATTTATGAGCTGGCTATTTTTGAGCTGCCAATCCAGACCTTCATGTGTTTTAATCCTCAGAAGACAATGAAAAATACTGTAAAAAACAAGACTTAATAAGCTATTTCAGAGTGAAGGCAGCAAACAGCAGCAACATCCACGCCAGGTTGGCACATCTCACCAGCACTATATGAAATATTATATATATATGAAATATTTCGTGTTCCAAGGTTGCAGACAGTGCCCAGAGAGTGGCTCTTGGTGTGATCTTTCCTTGTATTATCACAGCTCTTGGCTTTGCTTGACTTTATATAAGCTACTGCTCTTCCTCACCTCGTTTAATCGAGGCTCTGATACCACTGATAATATCAGTAAAGATTCCCCAGATCCCTGCACTATATTAATTGCTGTTAGCAATTACTTAGGTGAGCAAATAGTGGCAGAGATACCTGGCTATTTGCTAATCCCGTTCAAATGCAGGTGTTAAAGCATTAATATAAATGAGAGATAAGACCTCAGCAATTCCCTTTCCACTGCCCCAACTCCATTCGAAGGGGGTGATGGCTTTAAATGTATATCATTTTAAAGAAGTAATGGGAGGATGACTCCTGCGTTTTCCACAAGAGTTATACCCGTTCCCTATGTGTCACCAGCTGTCCCTAATTTGATGAATTTAATGGTTTTTGTGCTGCCAAAGGTGAATATTCAGCACTTACAGCCCATTTATAATTCACGTTGCTATCGCAGCCTTCAGGTGTAGAACTATGGGCTCTGACTCGTGCACAAATGCAAGAAGAAATATTAAAACAAACCCCTTAAATTCGGTGTATTTGAACATGTGGCCCCTCACCTGAGTCTTCATTGTGTTATAATAGATGTAGAGTCTTGATTTGTAGATAAGAGCAGAGGAGAACATGCACAGGCCCAGAGATTACAAAATCTTGGAGTAAATACCCCGTGTAATCGCTGGTTGTGTGTGTGTGGCAATTTCTCTAGTGCCTTTAGTTAAACATTTCCAAGTTCTTTTCTTAAAATAAGCCTGGTAGGTATTTTTGACCTCTGATCCGATGCCGGGACAATTAATGTCGGGGGGTTCTTGTTCTCTTTTTGTTTTCAATTGTAAAAATTGGGGAAGGGCGTTGTAGCCTTGGAAGCTTCCTAAGATACCAATCTGGAGCCAGGCTTTTGTTTGAAAGTTTCATAGAACTTTAGGGAAACTTCTTTATCCCTTCTGAGCATCCTGACCATAATAATTTCTGTGCAAAAAGTGCCAGGATGCCCCAAGAAAGGCTGATTTTGCAGCATTTTCAGGCTCAGTAGGGCCATGATGTAGTATAACAGAATTCATGAGAAACAAACACTGCAGGGCTTCAGGAACAAAGTGTTTGGGGTACAAATCCCAGGTATTCTGCTAAATGAACACTGTAACTTTTAAGGACTTTTGTCAGCTTAGAACAGAGTAAAGAATGGAATTTAAAAACTCTATAATGTTTATTCATGTTAAAGGCACACAGTTTTATGAAAGAACCGGTAATTTTTATCCGTATTTTGAAAAGATGCTAGGATTTACATAGCAAACACTGCATTTCTTCCTGCGGAAGCCAACTAGCGAGCTCACGTATGACTCTAAACATCTCTGTTTTCTGTTTTTGGAGGATTCTAATGACTGCCAAGAGAAGGGGGTTGGTGTGAAGCATCTGGTTCAAACAGAGCTCCCATGACATCGCTGCTTCAAGGCACCAGGTCTAAGTTGAATTACGAGTTGAATTTCTGCGCTGTTATTCTTTGACTGTGTGAGAATAGGGCTGTGCAGTGGGGAGAGCCCAGGGCCATAGTCGTCTGCTTTTAATCCCACCAAATCTGCTTTTTGTCGGTGTCACCGGCTAATTCTATATAATCCTGTACTCTGGCAATGCACCTTTGTCCTGAGGAAAGGATAACCCTCTTCTTAGAACGGGTGCTCTAATGCACCATGCAAAATGCTCTTGGTGTCCGATACCTCCATCAATACCCGCGGGATTTAAACAACAGCTTTTCTGTGCGCTGTGTGAGAAAACCGTGCGCTCGCGGTGGCATTTGGGTGGTAAATAATGGCAGCGAACCCCACAAACACAGCAGGAACAGCCCTGGGGTGGGATGCTCTGCTCATTATCCTTTTTAGGGTGCTTAAGGCAGAAATATCACCTGGAGATCCTGGAGCTCAGCAGGTTTGTAGCTGTTCCAGAGGCCTCTTTGATTACAACAGGCTTCAATGAATTCTGATGGATAAGAACTCCTCATCCTGGCAGGCGGCGTTTGATGGGAGGAAGAATTGGAGAGCCAGGTCACCGAGACAACTGCCAAGATAACAGCTTATCCAAACAGCTCTGTTTATTCTGCAATTTACTCAGTAAATTGCCCTGTCCGAATGAAATTTGATGGGAAATTATTCCGGGCGTGGAATGTAGCGTACATTATAAATATCCGCAGCTCCCGATTTGAATTATACCAAATCTAATCCTTAGATGTTATTGTAGAAAGCTGAAATCTATTCAGCACGTTTCAGAAAGTCTGGCCTGTTGGTGAATGCCGTGAAAGCAGATTTCTGCACTAGCAGCGCTTGCCAAAAACTCAGACTATGAGATCTCTGCCACGTCATTGTTATTTGCACTAATTAGAGTCTCATTAGATGCATATTTCCTTCAAAAGGTTCTGGCAGGGAGTTGAAATCTTGCCATAAAGAAACTGTTGTCATTTGGGAATCTTGATGATATTCAAGCACTTCAGAGACAAGGAGTTTTGCAAAACTGAAATTTACCCTCTAAATTATTGAGAGTCTTTTGAAAGGTGCTCCCGACTGCAGCTTTCTGCTCATATATGATTTTGTTCAATGTGTGCCATGGCAAAGAAAACCAGAAGAAAAGTGGATAGTATGATGCAGAAGTTATTAAAGAGCGTGAATAAAGTCAGTTCCCTGTTCTCTATAGCTCTAAACATTTTTAAAGGTACTTAAGATAAGGATTTATTGCTGAACAGTCGGTCAGGCCGTCCTTTGCCGGGTTTCACATTGCTGATTAACGCCGTTCAGTTGTTATAAGCAAATGACTCTATATTTGCGTCATCAAAGCACTCAGGCCAAATAATGTGTAGGAATTCGTGTCTGAAAAATTCAATGGAAGACCTTATGGAGGGGAAAGGAGGTTTTAATTGTACTTAACCTTTCTAAGTTGTGTCTGTCTATTTGCATTCTCATACCTGCAAAGTCAAACCCACCGATCCGTCCGTGTCCCAGTGGCCTGGGCAGCACGACCCGCGGTGACACGGAGAACAAGGGACGCCAGCTGCCGCGTCCCCATTACACCTGCTACGTTCCCCTTGAATGGTGACAAGGAATTGCGTTTTGAATAAGTCTTTTAGGCCCCTTTTGAAGCCGTCGGTTATTATAGCATGAAGAATCTTGTTTACTTTCCCCTCCCCACTTCTTAGGCAACTATCTCCTGTTGCCTCATTTGGGGTATCTTACAGCTGCCCTCGCTTTTCCTGTCGCGGTAGCAGGAAAGACGTTCAGTACATGTAATTCTCTTATTTATCATCCCTCTGTACTTCAATGAGAAACTCCTGACGCTAAAGCCTGCAGGTGTTACCTCTTGAAATAAAGAATAGAAAGGAAGCACCAGGAAATGCTCTGTGACTACTGAACGGAGTCAGGAGAGATGGGGGATGTGGGGGGAGAAGATGCAAAAGGGACTCTCAACTTGAACTAAGACTTTTGAGAACGATCTGCAGAAATGCTGCCAACCAGAAGGTGGTAGCACCTACTCGAGTCTGTGGTCACATTTCCGTTGACTCGGAGATGAGTCAACACCGAAAGTGAGATTTGTGCCCTCGGGTTTAGAGACAAGTAAATCAGGTCTGTTCAAAAAGTCCCACTTGTTGTGACAACTTGGAACCTGCTGCCTTTTGAGAACTCAGCAGGTACAGCTGATGTTGGGTAAGTTTTCCTCTCGTGTGCTCCTGGGTTTCACGTTACCGAGGAAGATTTAAAGCACGTTAAAAGGTCACTTCTCACTGAGATATTTCAAGCAGGGATTGATGGATTCATTTGCTAAGGTCAAAATTTTGACCATTACATAAGAGCGGAGCTTAACTAGTTTTGTGGAGAGTGAGTTTTACCTTGAAGCGTATGAGAGAGCTTTGATTTGACCTTTGTCACAGTATAACAGGAGTGTATCCTCGTTGGAGACGTTACTTTTATTTCATTTCCTGCTCAGTTTTTATTACCTGGTGTTTGTGATGTGAGCTAAATAGAAACCTACTGATTTCTCATTATCCCAGCAGCAGCTGAACTATGTTTGAACAAAAAGCACATCTAAAATCAAATTCTGTATTTGCTTTGACTGCCTTGAGGAATGAAGGCTGTTCAGGCAGAGAATATTCCATTTGAGCAGTTACCTGTGTCATGATAGAACAAGACCCCTGCGTGTTACTGTTCTGATTTATTTGGTGGCTTGGGGACAGGTGATGTGGTGGGAAGGTGGCACTTGGAGCTTAGACTGTCACAGGTGGCTTGAGAATCTCTTTATCACTGTAGGATCGTGCCTGTGCGATGCGGGTATGGGGGCTGGCACATACTGCCTTGCATTGGAACTCCTATGAGTAGTGTATGTGTAAAGCTGGTGAGTTGTGGCCCTGTCCCAGTACTGGGGATGTGATTTACACCTGCGGCCCTGGGGCCGATGCCGCTGCATTGTGTGTTGCTGCCATCCAGAGCTCACTGGAGCGAGCTGCATCTGAAGGAGATTTTCTGCTTGTTCTACACGTGCCAGATAAAGGCGATAAATAATAAATGCCATAAATAAAGGATGGTGTTCCAAAATAGCTTCAGTTTCCAGCGAGAACTGGAAGCCGCATCTGCTACATCTGGGGAAAGTCTGTTTTCATTTCGTATTCAGTCTGTTCTCTCTTCCCCCAGATACTGGCTTCAATGAGAACATGATCTCTTTACAAGAGCCTTGAGGAGATTGATGTTCATAGATAAGCATTCCTATAACCTTATTCAGTTACTCTTCAGTGACTCTTGATAGTTCTGTGTTAAAAAAATAATGTAACTTTGGCTGCTCATTATTATAGTGATAGAGCTCGAAAGTGAAGGGTACAGAGCCACCATCTGCATCACTGCGTGAGTCCTTCTGGCTTCTCGTTTCAAAGAGAAGAGACACTTGAGAGCTGAATTCTTGCGAAAACGGCTGTGGAGTCAGACACAGATACTAGAAACTAAGGATGAGGTGCTGTGACCCTCATTTTGGACACCAACAACTCTCTGAAATGTGGTGGTGTTGTCGAGATAACTCTTCTGCCATGGAGAGAGGCTGAGGAAACCACCCCAGGGAAACCGCTTGTGCTTCAAGGCATCTTTGCGAGGAAGGAACCAGCTCTGTGTTTCAGGCAGAGTATTCATGTGGCTTCTTTCTTGCTTGTTTTCCAAGTGTTGCTTTTAAATCAAGGGAGTGGATATCATACTCTTACCAGTCCCTATACACCCAGAATGCTTAAACTGATGTTCTGTTCTTGTGCTTGTCCCCACCCATAGGAAAGAACAGACTGTTGTGTAGGGACAGATCCTTGGCTGGCATCAGGCAGCACAACTCTTGAAATCAGTGCAAGTGACCCGAGGATATTGCCCGGAGTGTTTGCTGCAGCGCTACCTGACTCCACCTGCACAGAGAGGCACTTGTGACCCACACGGTGACTGAGGCTCGCTGGTTAATTTTAAAACTACTGATGTGCTGTAAAGAGAAAGTTCAGCCGTCTCACTGGCGATGGTGCGTGGGGAACGGGGAGCAGAGGCAGCGCAAGAAAACAAATACCGAGAACGTGAGTCACCCGGCTCTTTACTTGAAAGCTCCACGCTCCCCCTCCAGCCATATTCCAGACGGTAAATCACTACCTGTGCATACTCGTGAGTTACTCATTCGTCATGTGTCCGGCCGAGCCGCGCCAGGTTGGTGGAGGTGGTTGAAGCCCTGGCCCGGCGAAGCTGCCGTGGTTCTCTGCCTGGACACGAGGGATCTGCACAAACTTGGCCTTGGGAGGTGAAGGTCTCGAGAGGTCCGGCTGGGTTGTAGCTGTACAGGAGTCCTTAGAGTCAATAATTCACAACCTGAGTGACTGGTGACCCGGCAGAGCATTAACTTGGTTGTTTTTTTGCTATCCAAGATGTCACATAAAACCTCCATGAAATGCTGTTGCATTTCATGTTCTGGAAGGTTGTGGCGCTCTGAAGGGAGCTGGGGCTCTTGAGCTTGGAGTAGACTGAGGGGTGACCTCATTCATGTTTACAGATATCTAAAGGGTGAGTGTCAGGAGGATGGAGCCAGGCTCTTCTGGGTGACAACCAGTGATAGGACAAGGGGTAATGGGTTCAAACTGGAACACAGGAGGTTCCACTTAAATTTGAGAAGAAACTTGTTCCTGGTGAGGGTGGCAGAGCCTGGCCCAGGCTACCCAGGGGGGTTGTGGAGTCTCCTTCTGTGCAGACATTCCAACCCGCCTGGACACCTTCCTGTGTAACCTCATTTGGGTGTTCCTGCTCCATGGGGGGATTGCACTGGATGAGCTTTCCAGGGCCCTTCCAACCCCTGACATTCTGGGATTCTGTGATTCCCAGCCTCATTCAGATACCCTAGAACCTCAAATGGCGTAAGCTAAGTCTAGGCAACTGTTCTTCTAAGCAAAATCTTCCAAAACCCAGTACTGATTATATCTCATATACAGCCCAAATTCCCTTTGTGGCTACAGAAAGCACGACTCTGGGACCGGGCACACTTAGTCTCCTGTAACAAATTACTGACATAGCAGCAGAGGGACGCGGTTTGGAGATGACTCCAGAGAAGCCTGAAGCTGGATAAATCACACAGCAAACGTTACCTGCACACTCATTGTTTCTGTGCTTGCCAAGCAACTAGCTGGCTACTAAAACAGCTCCAGCAACGCATCCTGGAAAAAATGAACATTTTTAAGGATTAAGCAGTACAGAGGCAGTATTAAGTTGTTGTTTTCTTATGGTTTGCATAATACATTAGCCTTGTAGTGGCCTAGAATTTTTGGTCTGTGGCATGTTTTCGTAGAAAGAACAGGACAGAGATGTTGATTTCTGGTTCTGGGGAGAGGAGCTGCCTTTCCCAGAAGAGCTGGTGGTGTTGGCCCAGACCCACATCAACAATATCCAGCCTGGGTTCTGAAAAACTTGCACATATTCCTGGTTTTTTTTTTTGCTTAAGGACAGCTAACAAACAAAGATTTAAGACTTCTTGAGTTTATTTATTAGTAGTTGGGTCCTGAATGGGAAATAATCCTGGAAAGTATCGTCAAACTCGCACTGAGAATAGAAATGGTAATAGAAAACGACACAGTAAAACGTGAAGCCGGTGAACTGTTTCCCTGTGTTCACCGGGTAATAGAGCATTGACCCACCTCTCAGCTTTTAAACACAAGTTTTTACACCCTTTGGTCCGTTCCTGCACAGTTCTCTTGTTTTAGAACTGCTGTTTGCACGTTTCTATGGCATTGCTGGTAAGAATTAAGCTTAGGAAAATGTGTGCTGGCCGAGCGAGTGCAGGGCTCTGCCAGGGGAAGGGTGGATTCGGCTGCTGCGTTAACCGGTATTATTGTCTTGTTTCAATCAGATGTTTAGGGAGATGAGCAACGCCGGTGCCCACAGGAGGGAGCCAAATACATTGCTCTCAAGAAAAGCAGAAAACACCTTTGTCTTCAGTGTCTTCATCAGATGTTCCTGTGTGAAAAGGAGGAAGAGCCAATGGCAAGCTCTGAGCAAAGTGATGGAGCCTCTTGCACCGACTCAAAGAGAACCCAAACTTATCCGGGAGCGTTCAAGGGAAAAAGCATCATGTTCAGGTATATCTCAAAGCCATGATACCCACTTTTAATGCTGGGGGTCTCAAAAGGAGACGAGTCTTTTCTCTGACCTGAGTAGCAGTAGATCTACGAATTCACAGAATCACACAGAATCCCAGAATGTCAGGGGTTGAAGTGACCTGGAAAGCTCATCCAGTGCAATCCCCCCATGGAGCAGGAACACCCAGATGAGGTTACACAGGAAGGTGTCCAGGCGGGTTGGAATGTCTGCAGAGAAGGAGACTCCACAACCCCCCTGGGCAGCCTGGGCAAGGCTCTGTTACCCTTTTGAACCCATTTGAACCCATTACCCGATGAACCCATTTGCTGTGTTCTCACACTGAGGTGGCTGAGGCTTTGTCTTGTCTCCCTCTTACTCCAGCACCAGGTGCATCTGGATAAAAAGCCCCATGAATGTGTCTTGCAACCCTTATCCCAGACCCATCCAGCACTGCAGAGCCTGGGGAGGCAACCGGGATCTTTAGGAGCAAAGTAATCTGCTTTTTGAGGACTCGGAGCCCTCCATATAAAGTTGCAGGAGGGCCCTTGCTCTCCCTTCTCTGACATCGGGGAACCTCTTTCCCTTGTCTTGTTTTCTGTTTTCCCTCTAACCAAAACTCCAGCTTGGGTACGTGCCCTGTTGCTGAATGAGGAAAATCTAAAGAAAAGAAAGCTGTCAACTGACTAAAAATAAACAGTGTTTTATGAATATGCTGGCAAATTTCACAGACAGATGGGATTTTTTCATTAGAGACGCTGGGGGTAACTTTTCCATAGTGAAAGGAATTTGTTATTATTGTTGTTTTTTCGGTATTTGCTGGATTCCGTGAGTTTTTGAGCTGTTTGCTGACATCTGCCATTGTTTTTGCGATTGCACTTGGAGATGAGGTAGCGCGCACATTTGCTTTTGCTTGGAGGATGGAGTGACCTTTCTCAGCCCGGTCCCTTTCATCTGCATCCCGAAATGATAATACTGAGAGACAACACACCCTGCCCATCCCCAGCCGTGCTAAACTGTGCCGTGCGAGCCGTGACCTCTTGTTTTTATTGTCACCATAACAGAGATGGTTGGAGTTGGGGACTGGAAGTTGGCAAACCCGATTGTTTCCTTCCTAAGTCATCCGGAGGGCTACGGGGAATATTTATAACATCTCATCTCCCTGGGAGTTTTGTGTGATAATGCCATTTTTCTTTAAGCCGCGTGATAAATGGGTTTGTGGCTCTTATCTCCGTGCTCTCGCTGGATCAGTAGTAGAGGAACAGTGGGATTCTGGAGGGACAAAGCAAATGGTATTTCCTACAATTCCTTGACCAATGATAAAGCAAAAATATAGAATGGCCCAAGTGCCCCCGCACACAAAACGGCACAAGAACAAACGCCGGCTAAATATGCTGTATATAATTCATAACAGCTACGGGACTGAAAAGAAAATAGACGTGTCACGCGCAATGTTTTTTCATATGTTAAAAGAATACATTCCTTTCCCCTGCGCTGTAGTTATGAATTTGTCAGGGTTCACGTTTTTTCCTCTTATTATTTCTCGTTGTTAAAGGTCGTTTGGCTTTAAAAATACGGATAGCCTGCGTCTTTGCTCTAATCCATCTAATGCACTGTATCCAAAGATTAAATCCCTGACAGGATAGTGCCAGATGAAGCCTCCTCCTCTACCCCCAAGCTCTTTGCGTGAGTGGATTCTGGTAACAACAGGGCCGAGATTTCACGAAATACACATTATCATTGGCAATAATTGATGGTGAGACATGTACGGCACAGGAGCGTTTGCTGTGACAGTGGCCAAAACCAAAATAGCAACCCAGATATCAAGGCAGAGCTTCCACACAGGACCCTGTAGTCACAGGTTTAAAGGTCAGTAGGTGATTTTGTGGAAAATACCAAGGACTAACGTGGTGGAACCAGCTCAGCAGTGGCCACTGTAGGATCTTATTCCACCAAGCTGACTTCTGTAGATGTTTTCAGTCTGCAAAGCCCCATCCTTTCCCCAAATCTCATAATCCTACAAGCCATCATAACCCAGGCTTGCTTCTCAGGGTCGCGGCAGTGCTGGCTTTGCCCTGGAGCTGTTTAGATGCCAGTCTGACACCAGCACTGTTCCGTTCATTACTTAACAGTCCCAGTGGGGGTTAAGACAATGATTTTTAGGAAGATGTAGGTCCTTCGGGGCATCTCAGTGGAGGTCAGGCTTTCCAACGTGCTCAGATCCCACCATGTACACATTATTCTGTTTGTAGCCCTAGCCTGGAGTAAACTCTGCTTAGTAAATCCCTTGTGCCTTGGGTCCCAGGAGTTCTCTCCTCTGACTGTGAGAAAGAAAAAGGTGTATTTAGACTTCTGTGTCGTTTGGTTGGCCTTTTTTTCCCTAAGTTAGTGTAAGCAGTTTGTTCCACTTTCAGGTAGCATCTCACTATTCACGCCACAACAACACAGGTTAAGGTTGATCTGCAGATGGTTTCCAGCCTCATAATCAGGACACCTACGCCAAGGGAATGTCCGTTCCTGTGCCCACTGGAGTCAGACGTTGCTTGGGTATGATCTGAGGTTCTCCAGCATGGTCTGGATATGCCCTCTGGGACTCTGTCATCTTATTTTGTTTGCTAAACAGAGTCTGCCTAATGAAATCTGTGTCGTACTGTCCTTCACTTGTTATTAATAAGCTGTCTGACTCAGAGCTTGTAGCTTTGAGTTCTTACTATGACAATAAATAAAGTGACAAGCTTGACAAGAAAGAGCTTGTGTAAGAGGAGGAGGGATCTGCGAACCTTTTGGCCAGGCTGTTCCATGGTTCATCCAAACAACTGTTTTGTACCAGAAAGTTTCGGGGAAATGGTACCTTCTGGCCCATGGCTCTTCAAAGGCTGGTTGTGCATCGATAGCTCAGCTGGGAGCTCAAATTTCAGTGCTGAAATCACATCTTAAAATGCGGAGTAGCCAAATGCAGGTCTGAGCGTAAATCTACAGGTCCAGGAGTCTCTATCTTGTGATTTCCATACCAGGGAAATACTTAACTTGAAGAGGGAATCGTATTTGTACGAATGAGGTCATGTTTGTTATTTGAAGCCAGCTAAAGTATGCCGTAATTCATGTGCTTTATTGTTCTGGGGTTTGTTTGCCCTTTTTTATTTCTCTCCCTGAAGAAAAAGCAAATACTTGCACTGCTGCGGATGGAAACCTGTGCCCTGAAGGCACAAATATGGCCAATATTCATCTTGTACTAGGTCTTTAGAGTCCTGGTTCCACAAGATGTGTTTGGCTGGGGAGCTGTGACGTCTCCGCACAGGCTTTTTTACCAGCTTAAGGATTAGCAAGGTGTGTCCAAGCCTAAAATAGCTGGTTTAGTGCAGGCTTTGCTGGGCCATCTTCCTTGTGCTAGAGCAAGAAAAGCCCCTCTTTGCTTTGGGATTGACGGGACACACTAAGTGTAGGACTGGCCTAGGCCTGAATATCAGACAGCGCAGTAAACCAAACGTTTTGGGGTATCTTACACTCTTGTGTAGTTATTTAGTGCCTCCTGGGCACTACAGAGTCTCCAACCAGAGCTGCTTTGTCCTTAATCATAAACCCTTGTGTGAAGGGGGTAGAAATTGCTCCATGATTTAGTACAGGTGGAAATTGATCCATAATTGAGGAATTGCTTTGGGACAGCTGGAGTAAAACGCTGTGCTTGCTGCTCCTCCACTGTCCCATCCCCTGGAAGCAGATGCTTTCAAATAAATGACTAATTTTTCACTTCACATCCCCCATGTGAGCAGTACGGATGGTAGAGGATATCAAACCCAACTTCTGGTTGGTGGCAAAGTGTCTGTAGCCTCTAATAGCTCAGATGCCGGTTGAAAATTGGTCGAATTCTACAGAAGTTTCTCTTCTACTTGAAAATTTGGGGGTGAAAATTGGGAAGTCAATGAGGAGAGGAAAGGGTAGTTCTGTCTAAATCCCCCAGTATAATTTTTATACTTCTCTGTGGGTTTTAAGTACTTAGTTAAAACAAAAAGCTTTTCTACTAGAGGCCAAAATGTAGGATATAAAGATGTTCCAAAGCATAAAATAAGAGGATGGATTAAACGCAGAATAAAAAGGAAAAGAAATGAAGAACTTTTGTGGTTAAGTGCTAGGAGCTTTGGAAAATAATGCTCAAATTAGAAGCATGTGCTCTAGAAAGTTACAACATAGGTATTGCAAAAAATGCATTCTTCCCAGAGGATGGGGATGAATTAGGATTCAGAATTATGAAATGAGCTGGGGAAGAGATGGAGCGTTCTGCATAGGAAAACAAAATGTAGATCAAAAGTAGCTTACGTAGGTCATTGTCAAGCACAATGTGTGGAAGGAGAGCACGTGTGGAACGCCGGGGAGAAGTGGTGTCCACTTACATGGGAGAGCTGGAGTAGAGAAGGTCTTGAGTTTAAGACTTGAGGGGACAACTCTTCAGTTGACTAAACTTGCCCAGTTTAGAGAGATCCTGATTTCTGATGGCTGAGAAGGTAAAGGTTGGACTGGGCACTTATAAGCTCCTGACACATGTGGAGTTCAGAGGATGAAATTACTCTCATCTGCTGTTTTCAGTGGACTTTCCTGCCTGTGTGTTGAGGAGCCGCATTAATAGACAGTAGAGTTTACGGCTGATGGATGCA
The DNA here is from genome assembly GCF_963082525.1 of Nesoenas mayeri. NCBI lineage: Eukaryota > Metazoa > Chordata > Aves > Columbiformes > Columbidae > Nesoenas > Nesoenas mayeri. Next base: position 1,901,038 of record NC_137555.1, on the reverse strand, counting down.
GAGGGAAAGGACCCCTCTTCTCGTCAAAGAAATGGCCAAAATCATTCAATCCAGATCCGAGACAAACCCTTTGCTACATTTGCAGTAAGCGGCGCTGATTTCCCAGTTGGAGAATTAAGTAAGTAAAAGATTATTGAGAGCTGGAGACTGAAAGCACAAATTAGAAACGTCACCCCTGTCTATATGTAGAGCTCAGGTGGATGCAAAAGCTGATTTCTGTGTCTCTGTCCAGCACTTTTCTTGCAGCACAGATATTGGTGCTGTGCTTTACCAACCAGAACCAGAGGGGTTTTCTGTCCCTGATACCCTTTGTGATGCTCTTATGACTTCAGGATCCATCCCACCCCCTACAAGCCTGAGGTCACCTATAGTTCCTTGTATTTTTATCCCCGTGGAATTCCTAGAAGCCAGACAGAAGTGACTTTCACACAAGAATCTCCATTGTGTACACACCGGAGCATCTCTTCACTCAACAAAACACGGGTTTTATTACATTTCCATTGGGAAAAAAGGCAACATTCCCAATTAAGGGGGAAAAAAATACAATACAATGGTAATCAAGTGTAATCAGAATTACGAATATAATACGTATATCCTGGCCTGATACCTGAATCGGCGTTGATGTTCATAACCATCCAGGGTAATGGATTTGCTGTTGCAAAATGAACTTGGTCGCTTCTGTGTTGGAACTGGAAGCAAATACTTATTGTGTAGCGAGTAAAGGGGAAGGGAGGAAGGAAATAAATGAAATAATAGTATTCTAGTAGTAGATTTAACATCTAGATAAGGAAAATGCAGTTTGCTTTCAATGTCTACCTTGCTGGAACATTAAGGCTTCATTATGGGAGAGTCAAAACCATCACTTTTGTGACATTAGAACCCAGGCACCTAAAGATCAACTACCTGTGTGTGTGTCTAATTGCTGGGGTCATAATCAACTCCGTGCTTTAATTTTCCGCCAAGTTGTTATTTCTGTCTCGCTCTTTATTTTTTGCCTTTCTCCTTTAGCAATGACATTTGCATTCCTTTGAGCAAAATACCAAGGTTAAACTAAAAATAATGCTGCCCATCAGTTTTAGATTAGGACGAGAGCGGGCCCAGATTTACTGTAAACGCGTACGTCATGATTGCTGCGGGCGCTGCCAGGAAACTGCTGCACTCCAACGTTTGAAGAAGCACATTAATGCTTTTTAACATAATCTGAAGTTAGTTTTGATCACAAAGTGGTAACCACTATTATCTGCGTGAATCCACCTACTCTCCTGAGAAATGAAGATATGTAGAAATGGTTTCCCTTCCTGAAACGGAGGAGGTTTGAAACTTGGGCCATTCTCACTGGAAATATTGTGGAAAAAGCAGCAGCACCCCCCAAATCCCAGTATCCTTGAAATCGATGAGCGAATGCTTGTGTTGTGTTGGCGAGGTTTTTATCTCTGGTTCTGAATGGGAGTTAATACAGTTTTGTAAACATGCCCTTGTATTTTTCTTGTGAAAGCACAAATTTGGGGTTTGGGAAGTTCCGTTTGTGTCCAGGGAGACAATGAAAGATGTAAAGGAGGGTGATACAATATATAGTCCCACATTGTTATTAGAACCGGCTCTGATTACGAAATCAGATTCTCCTTCAAAGGCCCATTACCCCGGAAGGCCAAAGTCTATGGAAAGTCATCACGTTCTCTGTTACCCTTTCAAAAGGTCTCACCATCCAAAGTATGAGATTATTTTTGATCCCTGCGGCTGAGACAAAATCCGTATCTTCCTTTTGCTGTCGTTTGAAAGGGCTGACATAGCCGTGAAGTCACAGCATTGTCTTTCCCCCCCCAGTTTATCCAGTGACTTCTTGACAGCCATAACTTGCACATGTACCAGATGTACTGGAATCTATGGGGAATCTCCATACTCTACTGAGATGGATTTTAGGCAGCCAGTCTGTGTAACCCAACCGTTTAACACCATCTTAACAAAAAAAACAACCCAATGCATTAGCTGGGATGAAACAACATTCCCTTGACACACCGTATGTGTTCTGCTCTCCAGAAAATGACAGTATTAATGTCCCTAAAACTAGTGGCATAGCCAGGGGACAAAACCAGATCTGGACAGATGTTAGACTGGAATATGATAAAGAATCATTGATGCTCAAAGTGTTCTTGACTTAATATGTTTAAATTAAAAGAGCTTCGCACGGCCCAAGGTCCTGAAGTCCCGGTTGCTCCAAGCGGTGGCTGGAGGGTTTAGTTTATGAGCAGCACCCGCTTCTCTTGGGGCAGGGCTGTGGGTCCTTCCTTCCGTCCGTCTGTCCATCGCGTTCCCACTTCACTGCATGGATGCCCGGGAGTGCAAATGTTGCTGCAGATTTCATACAGATGGATAAATTAGCACAAAGCTGAGACAAATCGCTGTTCTCATTCCCAGCCGTGGGCTCTGCTCGCTGTAATTAATCACAAACCTTGAAGAGAGACGGTAAAATTTGTTCAACATTTATTAGTGTGGCTATAAAGCTTCTATCTTACTAGCAATGGCTTTGGCTGGTAACAGTGGGTATTTCAGATAGACGCATGTAGCTGGAACAAAGACAATCTGGGAGATGTTCTCTCGCTGCCTTGTTTCTTTTAAATCACATAGAATCACAGTGATTTACGGTTTATGATCACAGTGAGACCTAAACCACATACTTCAGCGTTCAGTGTACTTCTTAAATGTACATTTCTTATGAAGACACCCACTCTGAGGACTCTCCTGTGCAGTTAATGTTGCTATCACAGCAATTTTGAGTCACAAAAATGCAACAATTCATGTTGTGCCTTTGTGAGCCTCTGCAGAATCGATGCTTACAGCGGATATTTGTCATCTAGAGCTTGGTAACATTGAATATTGAGGTTCTACTTGCACAGGGCTTATAAAGGAACGCTAACAATTGATCAACTGCTTTAAAATTGAAAGACTTAGTCCTGTAAGGCAATTAGTTACCTACACCTACTGGCAATACCTCCAGCAATGTGTTTGTGATCATTAATAACATCTTGGAGGGATGTGTTCTTAATATGCGATGCGTGTTTCTATCTTTAATGGGCTCATCTTCAATTATTAACCTTTTGCAAGCCACTTACGCACACGACTTTGATATTATATATTATAACAAATAGTATGGCTGAAATAACTTGCAGTCAAAATTACCTCCTGTCATACGTCCTAAGACGAGCTGAAATATTTCATGCTGTCAAACAGCTTTGAAAGGCTTCTCCGCTTCCTTTGGCTTTGAGGAAGGGAAGTTGTAAATTTGATTTTGGAGTCATTCAGCTCTGGAACTTCTGAAATATTTACCTAAGGTTAAAAACAGTGGTGGTATAGAGCGATTGTGATTGCTTTTACATACGCTTGCACATGTGCTTTTCTCCCTTATGAGGATGGAATGATGAGGAGCAGAGAAGATGCATCATAACATTAATTCATGTTTTCAAAGCTCTTCTATAATAGGAGCACAAAAAAATTGACATTAAAAAGAATAAGAAGTCCCCAAAAAGTATCTGTGAAGGAAAGAGCTTTGCGTTCATTCAGGATTCAACATATGGGTTTTTTAATTTACTGGCTGTAACAGCTGACTTTCTCTGTTAGCTAATTACCCGGTGGCATTTAATTGAAACCTAAAAAGAGCACAAGGGGCTAAAAATAATCAGAAACCTGAAGCGAACACACCACTTGTTTGACATTAACACGGAGCAGCAGAGTGAGTCCTCACACAGTGTTGGTGACAACAGGGTAGGGCCTTTGTTTTAACTGAGTTCCGTGTATGGAATTTACCCTGTTCTGCTGGTTTTAAGGGCTTTAGAGCCTTTCCTAGCGCTCGAGAAATACTGGGGCTGTGCCTAAACAGGTCTGAAAAATGAGTCAGACCATTTCTTCCTTCTGGTAAAGCTTTCCGAGAAATCTGGGGTTTGGTTTGTCCTTTATCTTGCTTAACCGTTACGTCTTTTTGACTATGCATAGACATGTAGTATATTTACCTCCCATTAGAACTCTAAAAGGACACAAAACGAGCGACCGTCAACTTGGAAAGTCTGTGTACAGCAGGCAGGAGCTGAACAGAAACCAATGCCACCAAATTAGCATCTTCTCAAGAGGCACCACCTGCTCTGTTCCACCTTTACGGCTCAGTCCCCACTCCCAGACCCTCAGGAATTTTAATCCCGTGAGTAGCACTGTGAGTTTCTATAGGATGTCCACTATTTATGTTTTACAGCGGCTGCAATGTGTGTCTTATGGGCGCAAATCAAGGCCGTGCCGGGGAGCTGAGCTACGACAATGGATGGCAGATGGATCCAAGCAGGCAGAAAAACACAAGGGAACAATTGTGCGCCGGTGCTGGGTCTGACGGACGGTGGGCTGGGAGAAGAGCCACTCGCTTCTGTATTTGGAAGGTCAAAGCTTGCTTTCTCAAAAGAAGCTTTCACTCCCGCCCGGCCTCCAAAGCCAAGTTCACTTGAGAGAGAACCCCCAAGGCTGTTCTGGTTCATGCCTCTCCGGCAAACAGCGTCAGCGGAGTTTTGATCATCAAGCACTCTCGTTTAGTAACAATAGAGATGGGAAGACGGCTGTTCTGCTTGGGCAATGCTCGCTCTGACGGGGAGGATGTGATGAAACTGCCGTCTGATTTGTAAACTAAACCGGGGACATGTGGAATTACTGGAAAAGAATGAATAGGAATGGCCCTGAACGGTGGCACGTCTGTGAATATAGCCAGACCTGGAGCTGCTGTGCTCAGATCCCCTTCCACACTTATATCTGGATACACAGGACACAGCTACAAATAGAGCTGGGGAGGAAATGGCTTTCCCGTTTTGTGAATTTGTTCAAGTTTTCAAACTTGTTTCACAGCAGGATGAAACAGAGATATTTTGAAGTATTTCACGGAAGAAACTGAGATTCCAAAATAGAAACTAGCTCGGGGATGAGATCACCTGGGGTATAGAAAACCCACATCCCTCTTCTGCTTCTGTATCCATGAGGAACGTTTGCATCTGAGATGAATATTCAAACCGCTAACGTGGACAATCCATCAATCACCTTGTGTGTTGAGTCTTCTTAGTCTGTAACAGCAAAGGTGTGTCCTTAATGTGGTGTTTGCGGCTGATGATCTTCACAGTCACGGATTCACTGCAACTGAAACATTCTGCTAAAAGGTGTTTTATCTAAAGGAACAAAATGTAAATTATTTAATCCTATAGAATTCATGTCGTTGACTAAAGGACCGCGCAGTGACTGGAGATTAAGCTCCTTAAAGCTATGAGATGATTTGCCATTTGTAATTTGTTGCCTGGACTGAGGATTAAAGGCACTTCCCTCCCTTCTCAGTACTTGCTGTGGGTTTACAGATAGGATGTCAGGACAGAGGTCCAATTGGACTCATTTCCTTTTATACAACATCACTAATTTTGCAGTTTGCTCTGAAAACAATATGCTTTTCAACTTGATCCGCGAGGCAGCTAATGAGCTACGGGCCCGTGATCCCAGCAGGCCTGAATGTGAAAAGCAGACACCCCGTGGAAAACTCGCAGGGTTTCAATCCTGCAGAACCTATTTATTCCTCTGCAATGTAGATTTACACTTCTTCTGCCCTTCATCTCTCCCATCTGCAAATGAAGGGCATATCGGGGCTGGGGCTGGTCCTGGATGTCAGGAGTCAGATGTGGTTTCAGTTGTTTGATTCCTCTGTTTGGCCCTCTGCAAAAATCACACTTGCACCCATTAAGCATAGTCCAATCTAGTGGTAGTTAATGAATGAGTCCTGGAAATTGCCTTAACTGGCTTTGGTTTTAATCCTTGTTCAATTTCTGAGTCTGAAACCTCAAGGTCTCTCTGACTTTTCCCATTGCCCAGTAATTAGGGAGCAGTATTAGCCAGGATGGCTGGAGGGCACTGGTTACATTCCTCAGTCCTTGATGCAGAATCTGTCATTATCAGGAGGAGAAGGGCAAAGAAAACACCGCATTGTCTGGGCTGGACATCTCAGCCTGTCGGCTGCTTAAACGTGGAGCTTGGAAAAGCTCCATTTTGAACCAGAACCTGTCACGCAGATAAATGACAGATTATTTCTGGCCGGCTTGGAGTCCCTGCGTTCCCAAGCAGAACATCCTCTTCCGCGGCCCGAAACACCTCATTGCAGGTTTGAATTCAATACGCAGAGAATTTCAGCATTAAAACAGCTGCTTTTATGTTGCAGACCCAGGTTCAAGTGTCGGAGATACAAGGAGCTATCGGAATTCTGCCAAGCCTCTTTTAAATTCTGTCTCTGCATACAGGGTAAGAAAATTGGGGTCCGTTTTAGAGACTTAACAAGCCCCAGCTTATTAAAAAGTGTAGTTAGTGTAATGGAGCACGAGGCATGTGTCTGCCAAAGCAGATCAGCCAGTTCTAGGTCATTTTAACCCGTGTCCTTTGTTAATTGTTGTTTCTGGATCACATTTTCCTGTGCCCGTTTCTCTGCGGGTTATGAGAATGGCTGGTATCTCAAGCCCATTTCAGTGTCTGGCTCTCTCTATTCAACAATCCAGATGGTTTTTACCATAGGCATTTTAGAAAAGCCTAAAACAAATAAATACACGGTCCTATCCCTTCACCTCTCTTGGGATTAAATATTCCCAGAGTGTTACTAAGGCTGATGTGTGTTTTCTTCTCTTAAACAGCAAATTCACACAGATAGCATTGCAGGTTTGTGCATCCCAGTGCTTGAGAATTGGAGTCGTAACAGCCTGGCGACTTCGTGCTCTCTCCCCATGGGACCCTGCCCCAGTTTCGTCTCACAGCTGATGTTAAAGGCCAGTATGTCAGCAAAATAACCCAAAAAACCCATGGAGCTCCAGCCTGGATGTGCAGGACAAAGTAAACAAGATCTCTCCCTCCTCTGCGTCCCCTTCCCACCACCAATAACCAGCACTCACAAATGAGATGATTTGTAGCTACATCAGTGGAACTTTAAAACAAGCGTTTCCCATTTGAAATACCAAGTGGTTTTATAATGGGAAAAACTAACCAAGAGGTCTTACATGTCTTTGCTGTTGTTGTTTATAATCACGGTCGACAGGAACGTCATCTTGTAATACTTCGCCCACTTATCTTGCCACACGCTTATTCATACCAGAAGTGGGGATGGGATTAAAAGAGGCTTATGCGATTGTTATGTTTTGTAACCTCTTCCTATTTTTAAAAGCCATGCAGTCTAGAGCCAAACTGTATGAGTTTAACTCAGCCCAACGTCACCTCGTTGCCATCTGAACCTTTGTTAGCGCTCACAGGTTCTGGGGGTGGAATTAAAACAGGCTGGGAGCTGCTCTAAATGATGCTCTGGGGTAATTAAGGGCGCAGAGCTCTGCCAGGCTGGCAGCGTTGCCATCCTCACCATCCCTGCTGGGAAGGGACCGGCTGCTCTCCATCCTTTTCCCAATTCTGAATTGTTTTGCGCCAGGTTGGGCTGGAGATACAAGTCTAGTCCAAGATTATCCTGTGCCTGGTTGATTTAGCTATAGGGACAAGGCCAGGAAATGTGAGGAGTCTGTTTAAGTGGTGGGTTGGAGCGTTGCAGAAATGAAGAAGGAGATGAAGGCAGATCTGGTGGTTGACCATTAGACTTGAAAATACAGAGTGTGATTCATCCATAGGTTGCTCAGCCTGAATTCTGGGTCTAGTTTTACAAGGATTCCCTGCACCAGCCGTTCACCGAGGACATCAGGCCTAGTTTACCCGTTTCCAAGCTGCACCATACGGTAGGAAGCCAAAGGGAGGTGAGACGCCTCACACCACAAACTTGGAACATTGAATCCTCAGCCATCATCTTTTTTTGTTCTGTCTCTCATCTAGGACTAATGACCAGGGTACTAATTAGTGCCAGTGGAAGAAAAGAGCTTAAATGCACACTTAACCACAAAAAATAGATTGAGATTTCCCAAACAAATTTAAGAAAAGCCAGCGAGTATAAATCAGTTGCTGGAAAGTTTAACTAAGTTAATTGTGAATTGCTTTGAAGTCGCTGTGTGTAAACAAACATATATGCAGAATTATTTACCACCACAGTATTTAGGAATTTGCATGTGACAAGACACCAAGCTATTCAAAACACATTTCTTCCACTTTATTATTGTTTCTAAATATCTCCTAGAGATCCCAGGACAAATAAACGCCCAGTCCCAGAGGCATCATGTAAGTAGATAAAAGAGGGAGCACTGGGTAGCAAGACAGGTAGAACACGGGCGGGGGGCAAGTGCGCTGAGATGAAGTCATGCAATTAATCCGCTGCAGACTCGTTAATACAGCTCATTCTCTGAACGTCTTTCCATTGAGAAGTTCTGCATTTACAGAGTCACATTTACAGGTTGGAGCTTTGGCCCGTTGGCCACCATCACCTTGCAAAGTCTTCTCATTCTGCTGAGCCAGCTCAAGGAGAATCAGTCCATGTGTTTTGATATCTCGACAGTGCTGGGACCGTTCCCAGAATTGAAGGGGTTTGTGTTGCCTCTGAAAATGGAATCATCTCTATTTTACCATGCTCCGAGGGTCATTTCTATGGGATTTGTTGCTTTATGCATGCCAGCTTACATCTCTGCAGCTCTTGGGAGCGTGCAGCACGACTAACTCATTAGTGTTTCTTGCTCCAGGCAACTCTGTGATTCTGCAGTTCTTATACACCTGGCAATTAGCAGCAGCATCTGGCTCTCTGGAGCAGGTTTTCATGTCTTGTGTATGAATCCATTCTTAAATTAGCCCAACCATCCACCCTAGAAGAAGAGCTGAGAGCAGTGCGTTATCTATTTGTGCAGAGGATGAGGTGTAATGTCTTGGGTGACACAGAACAGCCGCGGGTCTGTCGTGCTCCTGCACACACAGACGTGACTGCAGCAGCGTTACTGGACAAGCAGGAAGGCAGGAGAACGTCATTAAAGGGAATCTGGAACTAATTCTCCCCATAGGAGCCAATGATGTGGTGGTGACTTATGCCAACAGAAAAGCTGGTCCACTGAAGCTCATCTAAGAATTTGGGGTTATTGAGTTAACAACTGCTAAGGGCGTATTTTCACCTGCAGCTGATAAGGAGTTGGATGCTCTGATTAATTATTCTTGTTTGGAATAAATAGATGAGCTTTTGTAAATCTGGAGCTACGTGTGATATGGCTGACATCTTGCTCTGTAATTGGGTTGTGTTGGGGTACAAAACACCCAGAACCACGGAGACCAAGGGAAAAACGAGGGCTCCCTCCTTTCTACCTTATAGTTCAGCTTTAAATATGTTGGGATAAAGATGCTCAGTTCTGATTCCACCTGGATCCATGGTAGTGATCCTGGTTAAATCGGTCCTGTTTCTGATTAGGATAAATAATTCCCAGCAGAGGAATCCAGAAACAGCTTTAGACCTGAAATTCCTCCGCCACCCAAGTTTCAGCTGTGTGCGTCAACTAATAGACTGGGCTCAGGTCTGTCTTCATTTCTCATCAATCCTTTCCGTCCCCAAGCAGTTCCAACTTAGAGAAGGCTCAGCTTGCATGCACAGGGCTGCAAGCAGCTGTCAGGACCGGCCTTCAGCTCTAAAAGGACATGTTGCCAGAGTCTTTTCTTCCACCCAGTGCCACCCAGAATGGGTTGGTCATTTTGGTTTTGCTCGTGTCATTTCAAAGACTTTGTCTTAGAAAACCGTTCCCACCCATTGGAATCTCCAACTGTGAAGATGGGCAGATGGGCCCCTGCTTGGTGCTTCCAGGGAGCCTGCGTCTGCACCGGAGTTTAAGCTTTAAAATAAGCTTAATCTGATCTCCAGGGAGCAGGTTTAGAGCTGCACCTCACACACTTTGCTGGATTATCGCAGGTTTTGAAGGATCAGCTTTTACTCTGCTGTGTGAGAGACAAATATTGGGGTGTAGGAAAAAAGGGCTGCCCTGAATAAGTGACGGCAGCTGGTAGGTCCAGCTTTCCCATTCCTTCCTCCTTTCAACACTTACTTTCTTCTCTGGGACAAAGGAGCAGCAGCCTATAAATTGATCATTTGAAAGGGAGAAATAAAAAAGGCAAAACAGTGAGATCAAAAAATGTGGATCGGGGCACTTCGAGCATGTTTCTAGCGTTTTGAAATAGCTCACTTTGATTTAATAATAAAAGATTGACAGATTTGTTATAGCAGAGATTACATTTCCCCAGTAAATTGCTCAAGTTCCAGGAAAAAAAAAACAAACTGAAAAGAGAAAATTCAAAAATTGGGTTTCTCAGACAAGGAGGTTAAATTAAGAAAAGATTTGAAACCCGAGCAGAAATGGAATAAAAATGTTTTCCATTATGTTCCTGTATGTGCAGAAAGCCAAATTTCCGAAGTTTTGAACCTGCAGGAGCCACGGTAAATGCTGCGTGAATCGGTGCTTTTTAAATGGAAATGCATTAGAGGCTGAATTCTGAGAAAGGAGAGGATGCTGCTGAGCAAGCAGGACATTCACGTTTCAACAGGGAGAAGAAAACAACCCAAAATCCTCCAGTAAAAGACATTTGTTAAGGTTTTACATGTAATAAGAAACATTGCAGCAGGATGCACTCGTAGTGGTTAAATTACAAAGACCATTGAGTTACCCAACTCCTGTTGTAAGGTGTGGTGCTCCCTTCATTGGTTTTGCTCTCTAGTTAAATTGGATGTGAAATATTGGTTGGTCCTGCAAGGTTTCTTCGTCTTGCAATGAAAAGCACTCGCTGGGTGACTCAGGGCTGGATCTGAGCCCCAGCTCGAAATGCACAGTAAGTTGCCACGTGTGCTTATTGCTGCTCTCCAGCACAGGGCACTCCTGTATTTTTATGTATCAAATAAAACTACAGTTCCCACCAATGGTCTCGATGCTGGTAGCAAAACCAGCGCTTTGTAAACTTGTTTAGAACGTGTTTTTCCATCAGTGGTGACGGAATTATCGTTTCAACTTTTCTGCTTTTAATAGTAGCACCGACACTTGTCTTCCATCAGGGAAATACTCCACTGTTCCCATTCAACAGCATTGTTTGCGAATCAAGTCTTTGTCTGGCTTTGCATTATGGAGTTGAGAACTTCACGAGGAACTGTTTCTCATTTTCGGTTGTGCCAGGAATCACAACCATCCATGTGAACATTCAGCTTGGAGATGGTTCGAGGGACCATCCTGCATGAACGAGATCATGAACCAGTGTCACCAGGGTGATGCACGTCATGCACGGACTGAAAGGTGACGTTGAATCAGCATCAATAGCTGTCAACAGGTGGCTTTTGCAATGTACAAGTTCCACCAGTTCTACAAAATACAGGGGTTCGATTTATCGCTCCTACTGAACTCAATGAGAGCAGGTTAAGTGCTGCAAAACTTCCACCTCTTTTATAACTTTAGCGGGAAAGAAACACCTGAATTTAACTTGTCGCCTCCTGACATCATTTCCAAGGCTCTTCCAACAACTACCATCACAAGGACTTAAAAATAAACACTTTAGCCTTGTTTCCGAAGATTTCCAAATGATAGCCAACTGATGTCCTGCCCGGAAGGGACAAGTACATTTTAATAAGTTCACTGGTTCTTTGTTTTCTATCTTTGTGTTTTTCATGATAAATAGGTGGGTCCGGTGCCTGGGTGAGCAAATTCTCACGGAACTTCTCCAATTCAGAGGGATGAGTTAGTTCTTTTTTTCCAATGCTACTTCATACATCATATGACAAGACACATCTGCTCAGTGACTAATATAAAGGGAATATCCCATGCGTGTAAGAGGCACAAGCCTGCCTCACACTCAACCTTTCTGAATTCTTTTCGAGGGCTGGTTATGCAATAAATAAATGGGGACAAATTCATCCCAGGGAAGAACTTTTAGTCAGCCTTGAAAGCAGCAATTTGGCTTGGAAAAAAATATCCAACATCAAAATAATAATGAGCGCATGTTACTGCTGACAGTCCTGGAGACAAGAATTCTCCGTGCAGCCAGAGCCAACGTCTCAAGTGCTCGCTCCTTCATATCTTAGCTCTTACATATGGAAAACCCTCAGCAGAGGGAGGGAGCGGGAAGGGTTTGGAAGGCTAAATGCCTTGAGATTGGGCTTTTGGGTGCGCCAAGCCTCGAATAGCAGCGGTAAGGACACCAGTGGCACCTCGGTGAGGACACCAATGGCACCGTGGTGAGGACACCGGTGGCACCTCAGTGAGGACACTGGTGGCACCTTGGTAATGACACCGGTGGCACCTCGGTGAGGACACCGGTGGCACCTCAGTAAGGACACTGGTGGCACCGTGGTGAGGACACCGGTGGCACCTCAGTGAGGACACCGGTGGCACCACGGTGAGGACACCAATGGCACCTCGGTAAGGACACTGGTGGCACCACGGTGAGGACACCGGTGGAACCTCGGTAAGGACACTGGTGGCACCTTGGTGAGGACACCAGTGGCACCTCGGTGAGGACACCGGTTGCACCTCGGTAAGGACACCGATGGCACCTCGGTAAGGACACCGATGGCACCTTGGTGAGGACACCGATGGCACTGCGGTGAGGACACCAATGGCACGTCCCGCTGTTTGCTCTGCTGCTGTGCCCAAGGGATCCCCCAGGGAAACTGGAGGGTGAAGAAGAGGAGCCATCGCTGTCTTCTTGCCGGCCAAGGTGCCAATAAACCAGCGGATATTTGCTTTTTGCAACCCATAGGCTGGTTCTGTGGGACCTCCCTGTAGGAGCTCCCGGGAGGGCACTGAAGCGAAGGGCGTTTGGTCGGTGCCATCTGGAGTTGTCAGCTGAATGATGTAGGACTCGGGGAACAGTGTAATAAAGAAATGCAGCCGGTAGCCCCGGCGGTCCTTGGAGCTTTGCAATACTCCGAAACGGTTGTGCAATAAAGAGGAAAATAAGAACGTATTGAAAAGGAGTATTTCATCAACTGGAGGCTGGGGAATAAATCAGAGAAAACCATGTTCTGAAAGTGATGTATCTGCTAGGTTTGGCCTGTCTTGGGGATTTGTTTGCCTTCTTTTTTTCTATTCACAGATTGTTCATCTGCAAATTGTGGTCCGCAGCTTCAAATGGTGGGTAACTGCATCATGCTGTTGAAGTTTATGAACCAGTGTCACCAGTGGAGCTCTGTTACTTCCACTCGCTGAAATATTGGCCTTATGTATGTTTTTATGACCTTTTTCATTATTCTTGATTGTTTGATGATGACAATATATTCCTTCCTCTGTGTAAGTGACCCGCTGCATCTTTTGTTCTCCTTTTTGACAAATTAAAATTCAGAACAAAAGTAATTGCTGGCATAGCAGGTCTCTTGGGATAAGGGAGGGGAGCACTCTAGGGAGGGAGAACAGGATTAGCTCACGGCTGGGTAATCTGCACATGAATCACCATGAGGAGCTGGATCTTTGGGGTCCATCTCCAGCACGTCACCCTCGGTTTTGGGAACCCCCTGGGCACTCGGGCGGGATTGCTGGTGGTCGTGGCAATAGCAGAAGACAGTTTTTTGGTCCTCGGAGAGTTTTAGAGCTGTAGACGTTCCTCTCTCTCCCAAAGGCAAGACAAAAAGTTGAGCGCTGAATAATTTGCTGGTTGTTCTGCTCAAGTAATTTTGGAAGGTCTCTGTCTTTCGGTGTTCTAAGCTGGGGGTTATTTTAACACCCAGCCCACCCCTCGCAGTGAAGCCCTTGCATATGATGCCATTTAAACACACTTTGCTATAAATACTGCCCTGTCTTTCTGGAATTGTTCAAAAAGGGGATATTGTCCCTAGCTGACCGTTTCCCATTAAGAGTTTTGATTTTACGCTATTTCTAACAGCCCGCAATCAGCTCTTAACGATGATCAGCCATAAGCTGTAGATTAAGCAGCTATGCCGCTCCTGTGCCAGCCTTTGACTGAAGCTATAGCTCCGTTTTACGGATCAGCACTATGGATTTATGCTGCTTAGACGCTCCTTTGAAGCAGGCAGGCAGTCGTTACCGCGTCAGTGGAAAGACGAGGGTAATATTGTGAATGGCAGGGTTCCAGTTCTTCCGAAGCGAAGCCGTGGGATGATTGCCTTTTGTTTAAATGTCAGAGGATCAGAGATGTCAGGGGCGAGAAACGGCCTTTTAGATCATCAAATCTGCATCACAGCCTAGAAAAGAGCAAAGCGGTGTGAGCGTCAGCGTTATCCCGTTGGAGTTGCTGTGAATTACCCGTCCGACTGACACCCCGACCAAACCCGAGCGATGGAGCCGCACACAGTCACCGAAGAATTTTCCTGAACACCACATATGGCCATATTTTATATTTCACGGTTAAAGTAATATGAACTATGTCAGGAATTAACATGAAGGAACTTTGGAGGCCAAGCTAATCAAAATTCTTTAAAGTATAGGCAATGAACCATAACCTGGATGTAAAATATTTCCCAATAGATTTTATAATACAACCAGCTGTACTTTGATTCCCTCGCACTCGTACACTGAAAATAGCTTTAAGATGCTACTGCTTACGAAGAAAAGGACTATTTGGGGTACAAACCAGCACAACACAGCAACATCCACCTTCTACCAGCTGAGAATCCAACCACTATTTCTTTAATCCTATTATGTAGCCAGGAGTAACTGTTACCCCTTTTTCCTTAGTCTTGCTAATCACAAACCAAGAGAAGGTCCATCCCTTACCTTCCTTGCTCAAGCACGGTGTGGTCCAAGAGTTTACCCTCTAGATTTTCAGGCTCAAGGTACTTTGAGCAAACCAAGAGCTAAAGCAGCACTTTGGGGGTGCAAAGTTCACCTGGCCCTGTTTCAGGGCTGGTTAAAGTGGGGAGTTGAGTTAACGTGGCTGCTCAGTTCTCCGGCAGAGCAGGAAAGAGAAGTTATTCTCCTTGACACCTTAGTTTACCTATCAGATTAACCTCTCTCTCTTTTGCTCTACATTTAGTATATTATTGGTTTTTCCCCCCCTATTGGTTAAATCTATTTGATTTTTATTTTTTCATTTAGTAGTCGTTGTTTTTTTAATGTGCTTTGGCAGGAGTTGTGATTTTTTGGTTAGTAATCCACTTATTTTGTGGTTTAGAAAATATCTCAAATAACAACTTGGCCGCATTGTTGACTGTCATTGTTGGCCGCTCATGTGGCATGAGGAACATGCAAGAAAACACGTCCTTTCGTGTTTAACCCCCAAACAAAACCCCAATCCACTTCCTACCATGGGGGCTGGAGAGTGGTATCGCTCAGATATTGGATAGATAAAAGCTCACTGTTTCTTTCTATTCTTTATGCTTAGGAACTGCTGGGAGCCCATTTTTAGAACCTGGAGATGAAGTCAATGTGCCTTTTTCTGGAGGAAGGGGAAAAGAAGCTGAGCAAATAGCAGCTGCCTTTCAATAAAACACGTAGAATGGCCATAGGATGCTTGAGGATGTCGAATTTCGTTGTAAGTAACAAGTTTATTTGCGTATGTTTGTTCATGCTTGTGGTTACGGCAAGAAGACTAAGACTGACCCCTCAGAGAGCAGATGTACTGTGTATTTGGAGTAAGCTTGTTGTATATATTTATGGTACATTCTATAGGTTCCAGGCAAGATCTTGGCTCCCGTGCACTAGGGAGCTGCATAAACAATTTGCAAGAGCCTGACTCTTCTCCAAGGAGCCTGAATGGGCTCAACAGAGGAAGAATTATTAGTTCCTCTCCACAAATAGAAAACCAGGCAGAGGATGAGGAGTTGTCTTGCCAAAAATCATGTATGGCCGGGGTGACAACCCAGATCCCTCAGTCTCAGCCCAGTGTTTTAAAACAGGAGATCAGAGGAAATGGGTGAGTTTACCTGTATAAAGCAGGAGTTTGAAGTCTCAAATGGGCTTTTGGTCAACTCAGGTTATGGGCTCGGAGACCAACAGAATGTGAGTGGGGCCAGAATGTGAGGGACGCAGGAGCAGTCAGGTTTTATTGGCCTGTTGGAAAAAAAAGAAGCCCAAATATTATTAATGGCAGTGTCATTGTTGAGTGTTGCCTGAGTAAAGACCGCAGGACTCTAACCACACTTTGGAACCCCTGTTGCACAGGCCACAGCAAACTGTGGCCCATTGCTACCGGGCATGAGACCTGCTGCACACAGAATCATGGAATGGTTTGTGTTAGAGGGACATTTTAGGTCATTTAGTGCCACCCCTGCCATGAGCAGGGACATCTTCACCAGCTCAGGTTGCTCAGAGCCCCGTCCAACCTGTCCTGGCATATAATGGGGCATCCACCACCTCTCTGGGCAACCTGGGCCAGGCTCTCACCACCCTCATGAGGAAGAATTTCCTCCTTATGTCTTATCTAGATCTTCCCACTTTCAGCTTAAAACCATCACCCCTTGTCATGTCACAACAGGCCCTGCTCAAGTCTGTCCCCATCTTTCTTACCGTCCCCTCTTAAGTCCGCAAAGTCCGTACCGAAGTCTCCCAGAGCTTCTCTTCTCCAGGCTGAACACCCCAACTCTCTCAGCCCATCCTCATAGAAGTTTTCCAGCCCTCTGATAATTTTTGTGGCTCTTCTGGCCCCTCTCCAACAGGTCCATGTCTGTCCTGTGCTGAGGGCTCCAGGGCTTTATTGGGAACCAGTATGGACTTCCTTCAAATGATTCATGTGTCATCTTCCCCAGGCTGCGGTGGTTATCGCAATCATTTCTTGCTTTTAACCACATTCACTTAAGGACTCATTTGAAGAGTAATAAATCTGGCTCCAGGCAGCAGACTGTGGTATATATTAGACGACTGGAGAGTCTAAACTGTTCAACCACTGTCTTGTTTAGAGGCTGTTTTGAATGTTGCTTTTCCCTTATTGCAGGCTTTACTAATTATTTAGTTTTATTGCAGCGATGCTAACGAGGCCCGGTGCTGCGGCAGGACGGCATTAGGCAAACACACAGTAAAACGTCTGAGCCCGGATCCTGAATAAATACACAGTTAATTAACTCTCAGAGGTTAATAGAGGGCTGGAACACTTATAGGACATTTTAGGTTGGGTTGGACCTCATGGTGGGTCCTCTTGCCGATCAGCAGAGGCGGCAAACTCCCCTTTAGCAGAGTAAATCTCTTAAAATTCAGAAAGAAAACTTTAATATGGCCTTGAAGAAAATCCTTACATGAGCTGAACGTGGTTGAATGTGCTTCTTTCAAGTCTTCTCCATGTGGAAACTGGTTTTAATACCACCTTCCTGTAGATACACTACAGGACACATTCAGGCTGTGTTAAGTTGTTAAATATTGGAAGTTCTCGGTATCGGTCCTTCTACCTGTTGCTGTCATCTTCAAAAAGATGATGGGAAGGTGTTAAATGATGCTTTTGCTTGAAAGCCCCCCTCTCGTTTCTCAATGGAAAGCTGTTCAGAAGGTCAGAAAAGCGACAGGGAAGAAAGAAGTGCCTGTGATGTAAAACTTCCTCTGATTCCCAGAAATTAATAGCTCACAAACGGTGTAATTTATTGTAGGAGGATGTTGGGGAACAGAGGGGAGAAGTGACTGGAAGTGACTAAAGAGCCAGAGCCTAGAACGTCTGACACGGAGCTGGCCGACCAAACCACCATCATATCCTTTGATTTCCATGTAAATAACGTTGGATGATGAAGACAGTGGAATTTTACAGTGGTTCGTGAGCAAACTCGATTTTCAGGTTCAGTAACATTGCAGATCAGTAGTTGCTGTTTTCAGTTCCCAGGTTAATTTTATGGAATATTTTGCGTTGTGCCAGACTCTAATTAATTCCAAATGATTTCTGCTTTCCCTTATTTCTTTCCTCTTTTGCACGTTACTGTCTTACAAAGGAACTAACCTCTCAGTTCTCTCTGAGACCGGTAATTACATACATAAGTGATGAGAAATCTCCAGCATTTTTCTGCAAACCAATTACAGACATTTAGGATGAGGATAATACACTTCCTTAAAAATACGTTAAAAACTCATTTAAACAAAAGTAAATGAAATAACATTGCTGAGCCACTGAAGAGAAATTTCAACGTATGGTTTTAAAGGACACAAAAACCGTGGGGTTTTACATGATATTTTCAGATTTCTGATGTATCTCAGGGAATTGTGACTTTTTTTGAAACAAACTGTTCCCAGGACATCAGCTTGTTGAGCTGTTACCCTGCTTGCCAACTGCATTGGGTGAAGCCCTTGGTAGTTTTAGGGTACGCTCTTCGCTTTCACCTTTTAGAACAATAAAAATCAACCTGATAAGAGACACTTTCTACAATGCAATGTTGAGTTTTCAGCAGCTTTAGGTAGCTCTTAGTACCATATATTATATTTAACCTGGTGTATACAGTGCCTAAAACCCCTGAGCAGATGAACCTGTTCCCTTTTGCACCAGACAGGTGGAACTAAAGTGGAGATTAACCCGTTTAGATAGAAGGATTTGCACAGAATCTTTCTTTGACACGGCGCTGCCGATGGATCTTTCACCGTTGTTGAGTTCTGAAGAGTTTGTACAATTTCCACTTGTTGCGACTTGGCCCATGCCTGAAAGAGTTGTCATCCATCTCCCCACTTCATCACAGCATTAATCAACCGGCGCATTGTTCGGATCTCCCCGTTTGCTGCCGCTCCAGCCTTGCAGATTGTTTTAATCACATGTTAACGTGCTCAGATTTATTAAGCTTCCCGAAGGTCCCTAAGCAGAGGGGTGAAGACGTTGCTGGCGCATTTATTAGTGGTAAAACACTCACCCTGCCCTTGTGGCGGGTCAGCAAACGTTCCAGATATGGAGTGAAGTGTTGGGGTGGATGTGCACAAGGAGCCAAGGGTTGGGAAAACGTCCTGCATGACAGGGATGGTTCATATTCTGAATTTATGGGAGCACAGAGCAACAAAGAAAGGGGTCAAGGACTTTTGGTAGAGATAACGGAGCGAGGTTTCTCTGCTGCCCGTGTTCTCCTGTGTGTTTGCATTCCCGTCTTTATCGCTACAGAGATTTCCTCCGTTTGTGATAGTGCTAACATTGTAAAAGCTTGTCCTTTCAGAGAGCAGCAGCTTAGAGTCACAGACCCGCTCTGCTGAATCAGAGCCCTTTTTCTGCCTTTCCAGCCTTGTCTTCATCCCATCCTGCTGCCCTCTTGCCAAGTCCCACATGACAGCGTGAAGCCTTTCTCTAAAACAAGGCTTTAAAGGGACAAAAAAAAAAAGATAATCGGAGAGCAAAGGCTAGAAAAGCAAAGCATTGCTGCCTTTTTTTGTGTGTGTGCATCCTCCCCTTTCCCCATGGGAGCCGAGTAACCGAAGTCAGTGCATGAGAGTTTAATTTGGACAAGTTGCTGGTGTGGCCTTGGACCTACATCCCCCTCCCTGGGCTTGTGTTCCCCCTGGGCCAATGTCTCCCCCTGGCCAGTGTCCCCGTGGTCCAATATGTCTCCAATATGTCCAGTGTGTCCCCCTAGACCACTGTGTCCCTCCAGACCAGTGTGTCCCCCCAAACCGGTGTCCCCCCCATCCCGGCTCCCAGGCCGGGCCCGGCAGGGGTGAGGGCTGAGTCAACAGCCCGGACGCACTTTCTCAGCGGTCGAGTCCGCTCGGGTTCGTCTGTCGGAGCGGGATTTCTGTCTCTTATCGATGTGTTGTGGATACCGGGCGGTTTTGTGTTCTCGTATCCAGCCGTGGAACGGGAGGCAGAGGGGTGAAAGGGCTGAGGGGAAGGAGAGTGCAGATGCGGGAACAGGCAGGGGCTGCAGCAACTAATCTGCAAATTAATAGGAGGGTGGAAACCGGGAGAGGGTAGAAAACAGTGGGGGAGGTGGAGAGAGATCAAAGATGAGCACAGTATAGAATAGAAGAGTGAAAAAAGGAAGAGGCGAAGAGAGATCGGGGGAAGGTCTGAATGTCACAGGGCGGCAGTGCTTGGTTTAGCAGTGCCAAAAAATAGCCGTGGAGTTGGGGACCATGTGTGTGTGTGCACCGAGAAAGCAGCTGGGTTTTGCGTAGAGACTAATTAAGAAAAGGAGGAAAAAGAATAAGGGGATGACGCAGCAAGCGAGCGGGAGGGTGACGCAGCGGTGGTGACAGAACCCAGAGCAGCGATGCGGACAGACAGAGGGACGGACGGCGGACACAACCGTCAAGCCTGGGGTTGTTATAAACATCCTGCCTAGGAAGAGTCTCGCTTTTCAGCTATTTCAGTCTGAAAGGGTTCCAGCTAACGTCTCTCCAAATAACAAATACTGTAATGGATGTTTACCCCTATTTCCCCCCCATGCATACACACATAGTCATTATTTTGGCTAAACATTTTTATGACTACTCCCCCTTTCCTAAAGTCATGTTTGTTATTACAACTAAACAGTGAATTTTCTAATAGCCTTTTAATACATCCTTTGAAACATCTTCTCTAATAACCTAAAGAAAATTCCCATAAACTCCCCTGTAGCGAGACAGGGCTAAGATTGCTTGGGCAGATTAGCCAGGCTCATTTTCACTGCTGCATATAGAGTGTATGGTCACTAGTACTATAGAGCGTATGGTCACTAATACTATAGAGCGTATGGTCACTAATAATGCAGGACTAGAAAGCCGTAAGCAGGATTTGCCTGAGATACTCGGCTGCTAAGCTTGGTTACTATCAACTTTATGTGCTTATTTATGTATTTGGAGTGAAATAGCACCCTGTTTTTATTTCCTTATAACTTCTAGACAATGAAAAGTGTTTGCTTTTAAATCCATGGATGAGAGATCGGAACATCTTGGGATTTAGAGCACGGCCACGTCGTCTTCTTCCATCTCATGTTCAGCAGTAACTCACACAAGTTTTACCAGCAAATTGTCTCCAAAAGAACCTGTTTCTCCACTGCCTCACACTGTACAGAGTCATTAGTACTCATGAAACGTGCTGCCTTCTAATTAGAGTAGAAGTTGCCCATACTTAATGTCCATAAGCTGTACGGCGTATTTCCTGCCAGAGGTGAACGACAAGGCACGAACCTGCCTGCTCCAAAATTCATCGTCATGGGCAGCTTTGCTCCACGGTGAGAACTAAAGGTTCAGTAATGAAGTTTGTGGTCATAGAGATGCCATCGGTCTCTAATCACATCCTGCTTTGACATTAAAAGGGGTTTGTTTTGCAGTTCTGGGAGCTGTGCGCTCCAGTCCCTTAGATTGGGCACGTTGGTGGGTTGTGTATGCTTTGAATGTTGGAATAGAAAGCTGCCTTTTGATGAAGAAATAGTAATAGTAATGATAATACCTGGCTCTTAGATACTGCTTCCTACAGGTGCTTTTCGAAGTGTTCGATATATGCATTTAAAGTCCTTAAATAAACGGGTGTTGTTCTTCAGGGCCGCAGTGCACCAAGTGACAAGGGCCAGGCTTATGTTGCAGCAAATTCACTCAGGTTAAATACTAGAAAAAAACATCCTAGCATTAAAGAAACTAAGTTTTCCAAAGAGCTTAAACTTCACATAAGTTTACACATAATTTATTGCTTTTCAAGAGCCGTTTCCAGCCCAAGCAGTCCTTATGAGCAGGCCTAACAAAGCTGCTTTTGGCAATGACATGGACTAAACTGCTCCCGTCTTGGAAGAGGGTCCTGCCTGTTGACCTGGAGCTCCCTTCTGACTCTGCTTCTATGAATATCCCCACTTTGTACATGGGAAACGAAGGCAGGGAGCAGTGAAAGGCCATATCCAACGTCATGAGGCACAACTGCAAGTAGAACTTAGGTCTCTTCTCTGTGGGGGCAAGAGAAAATGAAAGAAAAGAACAACAACAAGAAAGAAAAGTAAATAATGGATTCATGAGAGGCTCATTCTGCCTCTCAGTTCCAGGCTTTCCTGCATTTCATCAGATTTATTTGCAAGGAATCTTCACCTGGGTAGACCAGCTTATCCAAACCAACTTATATTCTATCCTCGCCCCTCAAAATCTCCTGGTATGGATCAGAATACCCATGGAATGAAATAACTGAAAATACAAAACCTATGCATGCAGCAGTAAAGAATTACAAG
The DNA here is from genome assembly GCF_963082525.1 of Nesoenas mayeri. Lineage (NCBI taxonomy): Eukaryota > Metazoa > Chordata > Aves > Columbiformes > Columbidae > Nesoenas > Nesoenas mayeri. The sequence continues at coordinate 1,879,095 of NC_137555.1, read as the reverse complement.
GGAATATTGGTCCTTGCAGTATTAGTGGCTTCCACTCATTTGAAAATAATTGCAGGCCATGAGAAAAACCGATTGCAATAGCAGATTTTGTTGAAGAACGCTGTTCTCATTTTGAGGTTACTGTCCAGTTTTAGCATCGTTTGGTATTTAGGAACTTAATTTTAAGACAAACGCTACTGGTTTTGAACTGGGTTTCAGTCATTAAGCACCAGGGATGCTGATGAGAGTCTCAGATAAGTTAGACTGACTCTCCATTACCTTCCTTATATATCTAAGCCTGGTGTTAGTGTGCAGCTTATTGAGAATTTATTGAGATAACAACTAAAACTTCCTTCCCACTGAATGCAAAATGTTGGGGATGTACAGGATACAGATGGGAAATTGAAAAGAGAGGCCCAGATGGGTCTCCTAACCTGGACCTGGTTTTAAGTCAAGCCATACCCGCCCCATGTCATGTGCTAAACCAGAGAGGTTTAGGCTTTGGGACTGCTAGAAAATGCTTTTGAAACTTTCTTCTCTCATTTTCTTGTATAAACTTGAGTTTTCAAACTAAATTGAAAACATCCACGGAAAGCATGTTTGCCTCAATTTTTTTTTTTGCATATTTTCAGCAGAAAACAGCAAATCCAGTTTTATCTGCAAACAGACAGCGTCAACTTTTTGGTCAAAAAATAATAATCACAAACTGGAAAATAATCAGGTTTGGATGCAAAGTCATAATTTCCCATGGGAAAACCTCCAAATTCCATTTGAGGGCATGTCAGCATTCTAGATGAACAACAGAGATACAGGCAGGGTTCAAACCAGCTCGCTCCGGTACCACTAAGAGCTTAGTACTGGCAGTAGGAGCTCAATGTGGATTCTCTATCCACCCCTCCAACAGAGATCAGCTACATGCACAAACTCCTATTAATACCATGTTGGACAATGGCTCTGAGCCATCGTTGCCTTTGGCCAACATCTTCAGAAGAATATTAATGAAATCAGTAATAAAATTAGTTAATCGTGTCCCATTCTGTCTTCAGTCCCAGATGTGCTGTGGAGTCAGTGAAGGAAACTTGTGGTTTTCACCCCATTGGGGACCTTTATTCTGCACCTGATCTCTTCTTCAGCGCAAAGAATATGCAGAAGAGATGACCCAGCAGGTTTTGCTCGCTTTGTAAAAAGAAGCAGCCAGTGTCCCCATTTTGGGGAATAATCTGAGCCTGGATTTGCAGACCCTTGGGCTGCAAGTGGGTGAGCAAAGCTGAGACTATCACAACGTGCAGGAAATTAAGTCTTGGTCTTTAGGAGCACGACAGTCTGGAGGGGCCAGCGTGTGCCGGTAAGTGTTGGCATTAGGCACAAAGAGAAAAGGAGAAGAGATTTTCCTATTGCCCTTTGCAGGCTTTCAAAAGGTTCCCATTGGTAATGCTAAAGGTGACATACATTATTGTTCAAAAGAGAAGTCCCCCTAAGCGAGTTCCTGATGGATAATCGTGGTGTTTACTTAAGGAAACCGGGTAATCACGAAGGTTATTTTTTATTGGGTGCCATCCTTTTTAGCATCCTCGCACACAGCCGACGTCAATGTGTGTCATTAACAATGACTTGTAAAAGGATACAGCGGTTGCTAAGGAAACCTCTGTTGCACAGGAGCTAAACAAATAACAGCAAATTAAGCAGGGAGCAGAGGCCACGCAGGGCCTGATTCTGCAAAGCTTTACCCACGCAGGCTGCAAAACTCATCCCTGGACTTTACCAGGAGCTGCTCCATATGAAAACGGTTTGTAGGCGCAGGTCACTTGTCAGAAACTCCTCAAACTTTTATGAATTCTCTAGAGCAGGTCAAAGGCAGCCTATGGTAGGAATAGCGCGTCGCTATTTCTGGCCTCTGAATGGAATTAATTGTCATTTGAAAGCACCCATGTAATCTTTGTTGTGATATTAATTTCATCGATGTACATGGCCTTCAATCCTCCGTTAATCTCCAGGGAGTTTATAGCAGCATCTTTAGGCATTGATGAGCCGTGTCCTTAGGACAGACCCGGGTATCCCTCTGTGCTTCCAAGAGGTTTCCAGGGCAGGTTGTTCTGATGGAGAAGCCTCTGCTGCACCTCCAGGTTGTTGTCACACAACACAAAACAGCCCCGGCGCAACTTGAACGTCGTGGAAATGAGCAGGACAGACAGGATGGTGCATTCCCAGGACCTGCATCCAGGGCAAAAGAACAGGGGCTGCTGGAATTTAACACCCAAAGAGGCATTTCAATGCAAAACCCACCGTTTCTGACAGCGAGGAATAGCCTCGCTCCACTCCAATGAGTTAAAGCGCTTTATTGAAGCTGTGATTTTAAACTAGTTTGGTTAAAAGGTTGCAAATTGCTGAGTAAACGTTGGTTCTTCGGCTTCAATCGGATTTATTTCAGTTCAGGTCAGGAAGGTATTTCGCCTATGCTGGAATAAGCCAAACTAACAGTGCCCATTGTGAATTTGTAGCAGTTTAAGTTAATCTGTGTCAAAGTCTGTAAGCAGCCAGCAAGATCTTTAGAGAAAAAGATTCCCTTTCATACACATTTCCACTGAACCCAGGACAATGGGCCCAGGATTACAGGGTGTTACCATGATACAAATGAGACACAGTATTAAGAAAAACAAGTGTTACCATAGAAACAGTTGATAAATGGGCGCATTCAAAAAAAAATTGCCCTTAATTTGCTTGTTTAAATGGGAGGGGAGCTATTTTGATCCTGCTTAATTGCAGCTGATCCTCTTTAATTGCATTTTCTTTTACCAAGTCTGATAAAGTGTCACAGTTAGAGCAACAGGATGAGACGCCAATCTTAGGTCTTGCCACAGGGAAACTGAGGCAAGGACAGATGACTGTGTTCCCACTGGCTCATAGATTTGTGCTTGCCTCAGTTTCCCCCATCCAAAAGAGCAACTGAATAGCAGGTAAGTGAAAATTAAACAAGGCCTGAGGGAAAAATCATTTGCTCACTTGTTTTGCATGAGTGAGAATAAGATCAGGCCCTATGGTTGCAAAGAAGGGGGGGGTTCGTCTTTTCCCGTTTGTCCTCTGCAAGGTGCTAATGCTGATTTTAAGGTCGCAGGAAAAAAAGAGCTCCGCATTTAGCAAAGCGGAAAAATGGCAGCTAAGTGTGGAGAATCGGAAACCTGATTTGAATAAGAGTAACCAGATTGTAGGAACTTTAAATAGAATGGCAACTAATGCAATTAAAACGAAAAGGTTCAAAGCGCATTAAAGGGCATTAATATGCAATAAGGAAATTCTTAACTTGCTATATCTCCAAATACACAGACCTGAAGGTGAAAGGAGCAAAAGCCGTTATTCTGGGGAGGGCATTGGGTTCAGTTCAGCCTTTAATGGAAAGTTTGGTTGTTGCAGGACGCTGAGCACCATGGAGGGTTGATCAGCAGCACCGGGCACGTTCAGTGACGGAGCAGATTCACGTGTGGGCTCAACAACCCTTGGTCTGACAGCGGGATGCACACGAGCAGAGTCCTTGGGTCTCTCAAGGTCTGCCAAGGCACAGAAAGGTATAAATAGAGCGGAGAATGGGCCATGCGGGTTCACCAGCCCAATTGCTCTCCTGAGCTCCCTCCTGGAATGGCTGATACCGGCTGCTTTGATATAAAGTGCAGCGAACAGCTCTGAAATTACCCACCTGCAGGGAATTTCCTTCCCGAGTGCCTCGTTAGATGTTAGCTTAACTCCTTAGAACAGCTTATGCCCCTAAATATAGCTTCATTTCAGCAGCGCATTGTTTTATTTTAGCAGTAGGAATGGAGATGACAGTTTTTTGGACTGTGAAACGGCATTAATAGCATCCCTATTCGAACGTTTTTCAAAGCCTTAAAAAACTAAATGAAAAATTCCCGTTACGTATCACCCTTCCTGCATTGGAAGGATTAAAACCAGCTAGTCAACACAAGCCCTGTATGTCCTAATTAACTCCTTCTCTTGTAGCTTTAAACGATTCATTTAGGCTCCCTGCAGAAATATATATTTCGCCTAATGGAACTGGAGTTTTGCCATGGATCCCACTCAAAGCAGGATTACACCTCTGGGTGTAGCTGGGTGAAATGTAAACTTTGTGATTTAAACTCCATAAAGATAGCAACCAATACTTGGAAAAGGAACAGAAAACAGGAGCCGGTAGGTGGCAAATTCTCCTTGTTGGGACAGGAATATTTCTACTTGGAGGTGTCACAGTCACCCGGGGATGGGGGGACGAAGGCCGGTCTCGCTGGAAGCTGTTTCCTACTAAAATAGATAAATAGATGTGAGAATAGAAAATATATACCCATGCTAGCTACATCCTGGGGATTAATTTTGTTGCAGCATAAACAAACTCCAGTTTTAATGCTGCATAATGGAAGATGATCCTCCTAGGGATAAGGTTTAGGTAGGAACCACAAGAGTCCATCCACAGTTTTAAGAAGAATAGTCTCACGTGATTGAATTCTCTGCTCTGGGCTTTGCAGTCTCTATTGGACAACAGTTTCTCCAGCAAGGACAGTGGTTCCCAAACAATAAAATACGTTCTTGCAACAGCAGGGGAATTTCTCCCTGCTCTTCCCCTTGGTTTTGGTGCCTTTACCGGGGCTCTCACCAAATCCAAACGGGACAGGAAAGACCCAGAGAGGCTGTTTTTGGTCATGGTGGATGTTGCGAGTAGGAAGTATGAGAGATGCTTTAATTAATACCAACGAATCAGGACCGAGGGGTGAAATCTTTGGCTGGTGTCCACCCATGGAACCAAGTCAGCAAGCGGACCTGCAGACACCACACCACACCACATACGCTGCTGGTTTTGTTGGACCTGCCTCTGGCCCTCTGCATAGTTTTTAGCAGTAAAAACGATTCTCTGATCCTCTTGTCTGCTAAATCACACGGGTTTCTCCTCTCTTGTTATGTAACTTCATTGTCTTGAAGCAGGAGGTGGGTCCCAATGATGTTCGTTCTCCTCCCAGCCGCTGTTCGCTATTCTGGTAAGGAAAGCCAAAACCCAAACGCAACCCAGATGCTCATGTGAATTCTGGTAGGATTCAGTATTATAGGTTTTAGCTGAGAAACCAGAATATTCTGAATCCAGCGATGGAAATGTAACTGAAACCATTTCCAAAGGGAGGCATAGTAACGCTAAAAGAGTGGATAACTAGGAAGTTTTTATGATTGCATCAATTACAGATATGACCACAGTCCATTTTGCATTTGAAAGGAAGTGAAATAGATGCTCTGGGTTCAAATATCGTCACATACTGGTGTTATTACTTGATATGGAAGAAATCTTTGGCCCTGGAGGCTTTACTAAAGCCTCTTCTGGTTTTGTTGGGGCATGGAACGAAGTTTCTGGTGATTCTGAGCGTATCTTTCATAGGCCAAGGTGTAAGGGTGTAACGTTGGCTGGTCTCAAGACAAAGCTGACACCAGATTTCTCAGTGGCATATAAAGGAATGACCTTCTGGATTTCACAGAAACAAGTGAGGTTTCTAAGGGCATGTTTTTACTGAATCCTCGGCGGGGCTGGAATACTTGCACAAGCCCGTCAGGTGGAAAATAGGTTCATCAGTGTGATACAATTGTGCCTTGAATTAGCCCACTCCCTTCGAATGACCTTTCTCGCAGCGTACTTTGGATATTCAGAAGAGCTGGATCTGGGGCAGCGCAGTTCATCCCTCAAGCCAGGAAGTTGAGATGGAGCCAACTCAGAGGAGCTTTTTTGTTGTTTTTAATTTGGTTTTTTTGGACCGCGCGTGTGTTGCCAAAAGATTAGAAATGACAATCAGCAACAAGAACGAGAGCCAGGGGAGGACGGGGCTGCCTGCAATAACACAGGGAGCCCCTCGGACAGCGCTGGAAAACACTGGCACAGGGTTCACGGAGGCCAAGGGGTTCTCAACCCTTGTCGTAGGGTGGATGATGTTTTAATGCTGAGATTCTCTGCTGAGAACACGATCCCACGGACCCCACCTCTGCCTTCGCTGGAAAGAGAGAGAGCATCAGCGCTCGCTTACGTGGGAAGTGACGGTAATGGGAGAGAACTGAATGTGGCTTCAGCTGCCTTTAAATGATTTAACAGCTGGGTCTATGGAGTTGTGGCTCCCGCTGAAGTTGTTCCATTGGTTTTTAGAGCCTCCGAGCAATCGAGCCAATTTCAGAGATTATATACATTGTCTGTGGGAATGCCAGATGCCAGCAGTGATTTGGGGCAGGTATCTTCTCCAGGTCCTTTGGGTGTCCAGCCAGCCCCACCGGCCAAGCCAGGGGGTGATTTCCAGATGCCTTCGGTGCCATTGACTTTGTCACAGTCACACTTGCCTTTCGTTTGAGCCACTGGGAAGATGCTCGGGGAAAAGGTCCCATTTTAAACCTTCCGAAGCACCACGATGAAACAGCGTGGTGGTCCAGGACCTGCGGCCTCTTTTGTATAACCCACTAAATCCCAAACTGCGTGAAACCCTCCTTGCCCAAAATAAATCTGAGTGTTCCTTGGGGCAAGAAGTTTTGGATGAACTAGGAGTTAATGAGTTCGGTAGAAACGCTTCTGGAATAAGTGTAACCAAAAACTGCACTTTCATAGAAGTCTGGCTTCTTCCTTCAGCAAAATATCTTTGCATTTCTTGCATTTCTCTGTTATAGATGCCGGCTCTGTCCATTCCTCCTGGTGTGGGTGATCGCAGAGCTTTGTGTTGTGTTCCAGAGTTCAGAAGTCTTTGTCCTTCTCTAAACTTTGCACTTCAGACCTTGTTTATGAGCTGTCTGGAGAGGATCTGGGAATCAGCGGAGCATTGTTCAATAAATAATAAAAGCCAGACACAACTAGGTTGCTTTTTATATGAGGCTTTTCCCATAGGAGATAGTATATAAAAAATCTGAGGTTCTTACGTGGTTCCTTCCTCTGTAGAATATAACTTAAACTCATCAAATTAATTAGCACTTTGACATGCTGTCACTTGAAGTCATTTGTAACATCACACGTGAAACCCAAAGGCGCTTTGTAAGACGGGACCTTGTTGTGATTTAGATTCCTTGATGCTGGAGAGAGCTGTGATTAATGGCTGTTGGTGTGATATATGTGGCACTTTGCTTCATGTTTAATACAAAATAATTAAACCGGCCTTTCTGGCCCATTTCACTTGTGTTGAAGAGTCAGGTTTGTCTTAGGAAAACGTAGCTGTAGAACCCAGAGATATGTGGAAGGTGTTTCATGATGATCAAGGCTCTTGTCTTTCCAAAATCCAGTTACTGAGCAGTGCAAATAGTGACAAACCCACTTGTTCTTCTTCTTCCAGGGAATTCCTGATGTATTTTTTAATAAAACATGTCTGCTTTTGAATCCAAGTCCAAAATGCAGCCTGTTTTTTCTGTACTTCCCTGAGTCAGCTGGAACCCACCGCACAAATCCAGCAGCCTCAGCCTCTGCATTAGCCCATCTGTTTCAATGATATAGCCATCAGCTACGAGAAAAGGCTTAAGATAACTCGGTATCATCCCTTGGAATATAAGATAAGTGATATTAGTAATGAAATGTTTCACAAATCATCTTTATCTGCGCAGCTGGATGAGACTTAAAAGAACAGGGTCAGAAAGACGAGTTCTTCACCTTTGCAGTAATCACAATGCACCAAGGCCAGACCGGAGCTTCACCTGACCCGGCTTTTGTCATGTTGCCTCACAGAGCTGGTCATGTTAGAAATGCTCTTATAGTTCTCAGTATTACTACTCCTCGTTGCACACAGTGATATGTCATTTGAATCCTACTTTATTTGCCAGGACTCTCTGGTTATATCTAAATTTTGGTGTCAATAGAAAGCTCGGGAATGAGTTTAGCACACCCAGTGCCTCACATGCTCTCTGTCTTTGCTGGCAGTTTGTCTTGCCATGATTCTGACTCTCTATGCCCTTTCTTATCTTTAGGAGGAGCTGACCTGAGAATATCTGCAGGAGGGCATGATGTGACAACGCTCACATAACCACAAGTGGAATTTGGGGACCTATACGGAGGTGTTGCTGAGGCTTTTCCACCAGCTGGGACTCCCCTGAAGCAGCTGGGAAGGTCAACAGCAGGTAAGCTGAGTTTTGGGAGCAGGTTTAACCCCAGGCCTGTTTTGGAGGCAGTTCCAGGCATCAGGACACTCAGAGCCTTAGTCTGGGTGATGTGAGGATAGATTCAGCTGAGCCTGGCATTGCTGTAAATCCATGTGACAGATCGGTCCCACCTGGAGCTTTGGGTTGTTATTTGCGTTAAAATAACCTATTTTAAGCTTGTGCTTGATCCCTAAGGTTGAGGTGGGAAACAGAATAAAATAGCTGGTTAAAAACCCACTGCGTCCTAACCCAAAGGCCAGCGAAATCAGGGAAAGATTCCTCTTCATCTCAGTGAGGGTTGGATCTGGCCATCACCTGCCCGATGGCTGGGAGAGGAAACACAACTGAAAAGTGGGCAAACAAGTATGTAAGTTGTGTTTGGGACTGACCGGTGAATAAATCCTCTGTTTGTTGGGGGCGTTCAGTGGCCGGATCCACACATCCAGTCTTGTTTAGATCGTTCTCACAGGAAGGCAACTGCATATTTGTGGTAGGATTTAGTTGGGAAAACTTCAGTCAAGCCTGTAAGTATCTGTTCTGCTCTGCCACCGTCACCGCCAAAAACCATCTGGTGTTTTAACAAGCTCGCGCTGCGGATTTCCGTATCTCCCGAACAAAATCGCATCGATGGGGAAAGAGGAAAAGGACTCTTAAACCGAAGCAGTCGGGAAACCACAAAAAGGGGGTTCTGTGGCTAATGTCTGTCTTCTCAACCCAAGCGGGATATACCGGAGTAGAAAGTTGTGCTCCAAGTGCAGACATTGGAACCAGGCTGGAGTGGCAGCTTCTCCACCAGAGCTGCTGAGGTGCTGAGACCCAGGGTGAATCAAGGACGGGAAACAAGTTGCAAATGGGGCATCAAAGTCCTTTAAGGCAAAGATTCTCATCGCCCCTCTGCTCTAATGCAGAAGTCGGTGGGCTTCAGTGGCTGAGGCTCGACCACAACGAGCTCTGAATTGCATTTCCAGAAGGAATTGCAGAAGTGTCGCTCTGGCGATTTCAGCATTGTGTCCTCCGAAATGAGCAGAAAATCAGGCCTAATGATGGAAATTTTTCTAAGCAACCTGATACTCCGGAGCCTCCTGAACACGGAAGTAGAGGGATAATAATGGTAATAAAATAAGAGCCATCTTAAAGGCATGATTCAAACTGTTACCAGTTTCATCCAGTCCCTTCTGCCTGCTGTTGACCCTGGATGACTCTAATTCCTTTTAAAAAGGGGATGTATCTATTAAGTACCCTTTTTTTTGCTAGATAAATAATAAAGGGAGACTTAGGAGAGGAGGGCACTAAGGTACCGCTGAGATGAGCCACGTTCAAAGTCTCTCCATAACCCACAGAATGCCCACAGCACTTGAGAAATGTCTCTGTTTCGGAGCAATAGAGACGGCTCCAGGTAGCACTTCCATGCTTTTCTGTCTCATCCAGGGTTGTATGTTTAATTGATCCATCTTCATGAAGTATCTCGAGATCCTCAGAGTTACCCAGCAGTACCTTATTTACATTCTCATTAGGGAAAGCAGATGAAGCGAAGGAAGGAAAGAGTGTGAAAGACAGCATCAAAGCGAAAGGCAAGGAAGTTCTTTGCAGAATGTTTTCTCAGGTGTAAGAACGGGTAAGGCTGTTCCTAGCCAAGGACATCAAAGGCAGGGAGCCCCCTCCCCAGGCTGTGGGGCTGGTTGGGTTTGGTTAAGCTTGGCTCAGCGGCTCAGGAGTGACTCAGAGTGACGGGGAGCGATGTTTTTCATGTGCAATCCGGAATGGGTAGGAGCCTTTGTTTGGGAACCTTTGCAACTCCCTAAGTGAGTTCATCCCAGTGAGCTCAGCGCATAAAACATGAGAGGCAGGTGAAGAAATCACCCTGACTTTTTAACACTTTGTGGTTTTAAATGCCACTGTGTCTGTGCTCAGCTCGGTTCTCATTCCAGCAAGAGGATGCTGAACGCGATCAAACGCTCTTATGGTTACAACGCTGGCTGATCCAGCACCCTCTCCTTCCACAGATGTCCTCCTTGACTTCAATCCTTGCATCTTAGACCCTCACTTGCAAACTGGTGTGTCCCTGGAGAAGTGGCTTCCCTGGGGTGTCTGTTGTGCCCATTGCACTGAGCCTTCCGAAGAATAAAGAATAAATAACAGCGCGTTGCTCAGCAGTTACACCCCACAAATGTATGTGGTTAGGAAGAGAGGTTCTCTTCCACATACAAGAGAAGAAAATCATCTGGTTTGTGCAGGACATCGCATGACAAAGCTTCACCACGAGCAGGGAAAAGAAATACAGTGCCACAGGAGACCTCCCTCCTTATCCCTATGTCCCTTTGACTAAGGGACAGGGACCGAAGGCACTTGGAGTGAGATAAAGAATTTTTAAGCATGGGGCTGAGGTTTGGAGCACTTTGAAGTCGCATGGGCTAATGAAGAGAACAGTTTGTCCTGGAAAATGGGAAGTCGGGGTGGGACCGCTGGCTCTCGGTGACCTGTTGTGTAGCACTGGCTGATTTGCCCATTGTCTCTCCCGTCTATTTAAATCCGAAGCTCTTGGGGGCACCATATGTATTTACACAATGGGGCCATGATTTCCATAGCGCTTGTGCTAATTATCCAACACAAATAATTAATGGATGGAACAAGTTCTGGCTCCAGGGTTGAGCTTCTAACCACCTGCCCTGCTTATGACTTTAGGCCAACTTGATTGCAGCAGAATGAACACAAAGCCATGAACAAAACCCAGCAAATGCTCCAACTTCTTCTAAATATAAAGGCTAAATATCCAATAATCTTAAGCCAGATCAGCCCTTTTCTTCACCTGGGCTGGCTGCATCTTCCCATAATTGCTGGATGCAAATAGTTGAATTAAACACCAAAATGCCATTAACCACCGCTGGATATTACTGTGCTGCAAGAAGAGCAGCAGCAGCAAGCTCTTGGATCGCTGCCATCGCTTTATTACTTATTACTTATTTTTATATAGCCTTTGGCATGGCAAGAAGTCCTTCTTTAATTATAAACAGGAATGAAGAAGCCACAAGAGGAAATCGTAGCGTATTGTAGCCGGATAACTGGTACTGCACTGATTACACAGGGGCTCTTATCAAAGCTGACACAGAGCTGCGGCCGGGCAGATATTGTGCTGGAAGCCCCGGGCTGTGCGTGGGAGAGACTCGGAGCGGACGTAAGAGCCGTGTCATTCTGCTCACTTGAATTCTCCATGGAGTACTTTTTTTCGCTTCCTTTTTCTCTCTCCCTCTCTCTCTCCCTCCCCCTGCATGAAGGAAATAGGAGAAAAGTAAAGACAAGTCCTGGGAGAGGAAGAAATAAGATAAATGCGTAACCTTTTCACTCCTTTCAACATGTTGCAGGGGGAAGAGGAGAAACCTGAGTTTGACACAGAGATGAGCTGTGGATAACGACAGTTGCTTCTGGAACCATGAGAAAACTCCTGAATCCTGTGTAAGTCTCTCCCGAGAAGCGAATGGCTACTGTTTGTTTATCTTACTAAAGCCTTTCCAGTTTTCTGGAAGGACCATCAGCCCCATCTTCTCCGCAGGATCCTGGCCAGTATCTCCAGCCTTGGTCCATGGTGTCCTCTGTGCTTGGCCTTGCTGATATATGAGGCTGCTCCGAACGCTCCTGCTCCATCTCAAAACAGGTTCGTCTGGGACTCAACAAGAAGCTGCTGGAGCAGAGGCCATAAATCTAATATTTATATCGTTCCTCCACCACCAACTTGCTGTGCCAAACCTCTGACTGCACCAAAACAGGGGTAATACAGATCAGGCTTCTCCCCGCTGTTCCCTCGCAGAGCAGAAAGCAGCTCTAGAGGTGTCAGGTTTAGTTCTGTAGCTGATAAACCCCTTATTTCAGGCTATAAAGTGTCTAAATGGCAAGTCAAGGGAGGTTTGTACACACACACACACGCTCGGGGCTTTAAGCCAAACTGCCTCAAGTTACTGCTCTCCAAATGTGACCAACATTTGTGGGTTTTGTTTCCTGATATTGGCCTCGTCTGTCTTTGCAGGTTAAACTCTCGCAATGATCTCACAGCAAATCCTACAGCTTTGCAGAAGCCCTTTTATTTTGAGGGGGTTCTATATTAGCAAAAAAGAAGCCTATTGAGCCTCATTATCTTGTTTTTCCCCGCTCTTGATGATTTTTCCAGCCAACACTCACTGAAGGCCCATAAATAATCATGTCAGAGCTGCAGACATCTTCCAACCCTTTAAAATTTTTCCAAAAGCCCCAGATACCATCTCCGCCGACTGAAGCCAAGCACTGGGAGGGCTTGCTGAGCTTGAAGCTTTCATTGCCTACAATCTATAAAGGAATAGAAAGCCAGAACGTATTTTTATTGTGCCCAAAGGGGATTCAGATCAAGGGGTTTGGATGAACTTCCTTGTCTTTCCTTGCTCCAAGTGCTCCTTTCTTAAAACAAAGTAGATAATTTACTAGTGATTTGGGTGATAATGTGGAGCCAAATTCTTGGTGGTTTTCTTCAGTGAGTTCTCTCCGCAAAGAACGACGTTCCGGTGGCGTTTCGGCACGATGAAATAGAGTCCCGGACAGGTCCTGCTGGGAGCAGCCGCCCAGGAGAACCCTCATGGCATCGGATAAACCATAAACGCCAGGTAGGAGAAGATCCTCCTAGAATTTAATGTGATGGCAGACAAGGGATAAATCACCTGATTAACAACGGGAGGATTTCAACAGCTTAGCTCTTTCTCCAGATCATTAAAAAGCCATTAGTTGTATTATTTTTTCCCTTTCATTCCTGCATCCCCTTGTGTTTAGCACGGGGATGAGGCAAGGACAGGCAGAGCTTCTGTGCTGAGCAGGGTCAAAACCAACGAGCTGGGCACAGAACAAGGGTGAATTTCCATCACGCATCCCAACGCGTTGAGATCTGGTGTCACACCGCGATGGGGGAAATCTGTTTCACATCTAAAAATCTTCAGAAGGATTTTGTCCAGAGGTTGAGCTCCAACTCCAGGATCAATGTAACGTCTCAACAGACCGTGTCTATGTGCATTTACCTAAATATTAAACCAAGCGTCATATGGGAAAATTATCTCCAGGGTCTCCTTTACCAACATACCCTGTTATTATAAACCTTTCTGCCTTCACTTACATTGCTCAGATTTGTCAATCATCTCTATCATACTTCAAGTTGCTTTGTATTCATTTCTAGTCTCACAAGCTGTATTGAAAGATCCACCAGGTTCCAAATCCTGCATTTTCTTGTTTTTCTTTATATTACAGAGATAAGAATTGAGCCCGAGTTGCAGTTCCCACTTTACCTGCCCTCTGGCCCTTTAAATTGGGGTGGGAAAGGAAGAAAATGCGTTTCTGCTGGGGTAGCTGTTTTCCACCTGGTTCCTATAGCCTCATGGCCCTTCTAACTGGTAAGTTTGAGGGGTTTCTGGTATTTATTATTGTTTCTCTTCTCAAAAGTGACTGTTTGGAGTGGGTTTGAGTGATATGCAAAGCTCTGTTTGAGGTTTTCAGATTTGCTCTGTGTTTGTGACACTGAGTGGTTGGATTCACATAAGGAAAAGATTGTTTTCCAAAACAACTTGTTTTTCGGCCGTCTTGTAGTTGTGAAGGTCCCTCGGTTCCCAGAGTAGCTGGTAAGTGCTTCTGTTGGTTGGGATCTCGTATAATTTAACCCTGAGCTCAGGTGTTTTAATACATTATAACACATTTTTCTCCTGAACAAATTAAACCGTGAATACAGAAAACAAAGGAAGGCAAAACGGGCACAAAAATGATATAGCTGGCCCAAGGTTGTGAGTGCAATTAGAAACAGGCCATGTAACTCTAATTCTCGGCTGAATTCCTTCCCTGTTTACCTGCTCTTGTTCCATCCTCATCCGTGGGCTCCATCTATGCCCAGCACAGAAATATCCAGCTGATGGGGGGAAAAATGTGCTGCTCACCTCTGAGCTCCCTGGGCATTGAATAAGAATATATTTAGTTAACTTTCTGCATTTTCAGTTTATTTTTTGCTCCTTCAGGAGATTTCTGATAACAGACTAAGCATGTTACTTATATAAAAGGAACATCTCGAGGCCCCAGGTGCAGCCCAGATACCACAGTGTGTAGCTGAAACTGGGCAAAACTGGGAGAAATGGCAATGTGAAAAGAGACCCCCCAACAGGTGGAAACTGAGGCAAGTGATCTGCCAGGCCTGACCCTGCAAACATCCACATATGGGCTTTGTTTTAAGCATGAGTGGTTCCTTAGAGCCCTGTGATTTAAAGGATTACTCGTGCTTAAAATGAAACACACATGTATGGGTATGGGGAACTGGATCTTCAGTCCTTCTGTGTGTGAACTGGCCACTTCTCACTCGTGTCACTTTATCATGTAATAAATACCAAAATAATCTTATCAGCAGTGTCTAGGGAATGTGTAAAACCCAGCACAACAGATCCCTGCAGTTTTCTGGGGTCTCCGCTATACCAGGAGAATTAAAACCCAGTGTTTGAGCTGTGCTGTTTCCTTGTCATCTACCTCTGGGCTCTCCGAAGCTGCAGTTTTTAGAACTTGCTTCAGCCAAGGGGCAGGAACTAAATCTCACCGCATGTTATTCACCTACCCTGAAAGGGCTTTATTTTAAAACCCTCCCATTCTGTCCCTTCTGTTGTTTTTGTGTCATGGAAGTAGTTGGGTTGGGTTGAGTTGAGTATCCCCGGTTGAGACTGGGGATAATGATCCCATGCAAGATTGAGAACAACTTTCTTCTTCCAGTTAAGATGTTGTAGCAAGGAGGAGGACATTGGCACTTGGCAGGAAATAATACTCCTCTCAACCCCCAATTATTAAAAATGGGTCTTAAATTGCAGCACGAGGGTTTTATGTTCTCTTTTAAACCCTTGCCTGGCTTAAAACTGCTTATTCTTTTTTATTCATGTCTAAGCTCCTTTCAAAAACCCGCCTACGTGTCTTCAACAATATATTGGAATAATGAGTCCCACTGTCTAATGATGAAATATTTGATTCTCTCAAAGCTTTTATTAAATGGTGAAAAAGTTGCATTCCAGCCCCTCAGTATCTCTGCAGCAAGAAATCCAGACTCTGCTCGGTGATCAGCATCGTCCCCATCATCACAGTGTCCCCTCTTGTCACCAACCAGAAACCAGAGGGAGCAACGCTGCAGTGGGCACTTGAATAGAATCAGAGGGTCGCATCACCTGCCCTGAATATTCGCTTGGAGCGCAAAGCGGTGCGGTTTAACTGTTTCTGGGGAGCGGAGCTGCCGTTCCCGCGTCTCGTGTGCCGCCTGCGTGATGGAGCAAATCAGCATCCTGGAGTTTCCTAGTTTGTCGAGTCAGGCACTGGCGTGCGGTTGATCAGCAGGAGCCGCATGGCCAGCATGTCTTCCCAATTAAAGAGAAGATGTTCCATCCTGCCTCATTTCAGGCAGGAAAAGGGGAGCCTGTTTTCCTTACATCTTTCTCCATCAGCAGCTGCTGTGTCGCTGAACAAATTTACCTCCCTCTGCATCTGTCTTGCCCAACTTAATTGTAGACATTAACCTATTGTCGCAGTTGAGCTGGACAAACGACATGGACCAAATTCTTTCAAGATGAAAGTAATAGGTGCCATTTATTGCTACAAGTGCATTTTTATACAATTCTACCAGTTCATGTGTCTTTTCACTATCGGTTACAAGTTACAGCACTAACATCTCATTGGTTAATTTTGCTATCATCCATGTTATTCTTCTATCCCCTTCTCTCTCACGGGTACAACTCCATATCTCCGGATACTCCTTTACTCCCATCCTTCCCAAGGGTAAATCTTAATATCTTCAAGGCTGATCTCTACCCCCGTATTTTCTGACAAGGATTCCACAGACCCGCTGCAGTTTCCCACAACCTTTCAGAGAGAGGAGAGACATGGTTTCCATGATGCCGTTGGAGGTTTTTTCCCCATTTTGGCTCCTCTTGGACCCCGGCGTCCCCTCCCCAAGCATGGGGAGATGTTGCAATGGTCCAGGGTGCACAGGAGGGAATGGGAGAGGTAAGCTGGGCTTTTTTCTTTATCAACGGAGCTGCTGAGCCCATCACCTTGGCCCAGAGGTTGGGATTTGCACCCTGAGGACAGCAAATACTCTCTCTGCCTTTCTTTGTTTGAGCAATGCGGAACAAGGCAGCAGCAGCTCAGTCTTGCTATCAGCTCTTTCCACCTGACACTCCGTTAGGGGTTACTTCTAATCCCTTTCTTTCCCCCCAGTAGTCTCGGTTTCTTTCCAGTCTCCCAGCACTAGTACAAAAGTAGCGATGGGATTGCATCCCAAAATTCATGTTCCTCTCAATCTTATTTTCCATGGAGGGGAGGGGGGTTGAAAAAGATGGGATGCTTGTGGCTGAGGAGCAGGAATCAGCTGTGCTGCAGGAGGGGCTGATGGAACGTGGGAGAACAGGGGAACCCACTGTCTGAGGAGGGAAAATTGCTCGTTCCGTAATGACTGTTCCGCTGCCTGGTACAGAGTGGAATAATTAGGGTTTCTTTTCTCTTTAAT
This sequence comes from Nesoenas mayeri, assembly GCF_963082525.1. Lineage (NCBI taxonomy): Eukaryota > Metazoa > Chordata > Aves > Columbiformes > Columbidae > Nesoenas > Nesoenas mayeri. Next base: position 1,862,477 of record NC_137555.1, on the reverse strand, counting down.
TAGAAAATGGCAAACATAGATTAATCAATTACAAATGCCTCTTTATACTGCAGCGCACTGCAATTAACATTACTTAAATGTGTTAACGAAGTAGGAGGCCTGTATTTGTAAAGCAACTTCGTGCTGCTTTTTCTTCCCCTGGTTTCCCAGCTCCCAACATGTCTGAATTCTTTCCATGTTCCCTTTCTGCAGAGATTTAACAACGCTCGATGAGACTTTTCAAACCATTATATACCGCGTGGCGTTAGCAAAACTGCTTTTTTCCAAAAAAAAAAAAGCCCTTTTGACCAGGCTTGGAGGAATTAACTCACGGGAAGAAGTGGCATCAGAATATTCACTGGGGTCGCGCACTACAATAGCAGAGTAAAATCCAGGAAATACAATAACTTGATTCATTACTTGTTTCTTACGCTGCTGCCAAAAGCGTGATTAAGTGACAAAGAGTTCGATTAGGGACACAGGGTAACAAAACCCCGGCTCCACGGACACGGGCTGTTTTCAGGGTACATCTAGTGCTGGTGCTGCCGGCCTCTTCCTCGCTCGGCATTTAAAAGCCTCCGCCAAACAAAAGTAGCGGAGAATTGAATAGGAGAGGGCGAGGGGAAGGTGGTGGGGAGGGAACTGCCGGAGTTCAAGCGCTCAATAGCGGAGCGGTGGCAAAGGAGGGATGCGGGGTGGTCCAGCTGTTGGACCGGGGCAGGGATGCTCACCTGTCCCCGGGCCGGGAGCATCGCCCGTGTCCCCAGTCATTGCTGCCATCTATTGGGAAGAACCCGCTCGTTCTCACCCCGATTCCTCCGCTCAGATGCGTTTATGGAACTCCGTGGGGACTCCACGTGGGAGGTGTCGGTGTCACTGTGGGGTCCATGATCCGTGGGGGGGTGGAACAGACCCTTTCCACACAACCTCGTGGGTTGTGGGGCTGCCCCAAATCGCCCTCCTGGCCTCCCAAATGTTGGCAGCACTGTTCAGACTCTGCACTAGCATCGCTTGATAATCCTCATGTTTTGTGGCAGTGGTTTTATGCTGAAATGAACAGCCCCGTGATGGCAACAAGTACGGGATGCACAGAAAGTATTTGGAAGGAAGGAATATTAAATGTTGATGCTCAAAAAAAAAAAGAATCTGATTGCTTGCGCTGGTTCTGCATTGCTGTTTTGAATGGTTAAAAATGCGGTGAGTGGAAAGAAACTGGTGTGCGGTGCTGCCGCGAGGTTTATGGCTGCAGCGAGCGGCTCTCGGGTTTCTGTGGGTGGTTTTGTGCTCCTTTCTTCTCTGCTGTAATTCAAAGACACTCGGCACCTTGGCTCTGCCCCAAGATGAAATTGGTAGAGCGGGGAATGATACCGCTCACGCGTTCATCGCAGCATGGAGCTAATGGAAAAACAGGTTTTGCTGTCAGGTCACGGCTGCGTCCAGGTGAGGACTAAGGCACAGTTCAGCGTTTTCCGTCCCGTTGCTTTGTCTTGCAACGATCCTGCGGCTCGAGTAGGTGGAAAAGGGGTTTTTGGTGACACAAACCTCCCCATCCTGCCAAGAGCATCCCTGTTCTCCAAGAGATGGTCCTTAGGTTGGCAACAGGTTGTCCCCTCTCGTACCACCCTTGGTGATAGCTGGTCACAAGATGCTCGTCTTTTAGGGGGTGATGGGCACCGCATCAAATGAAACAGATGCTCCTTCACAGCGAAATCTCTCGGGGACCAGTCAAATATAGCAGCAGCGTTCTGCTCTCTTGCAAAGCGGCTCCATTCGGATTCACAGCTGGTGTGGTGGTACCTCCCGGATCACCGAGCGGCTCCTCGAGCCCGTCTCACCTCTGCCCCATGGACGTGTGTGTACTGGGGTTGCTGCTCTGCCAGCATCCAAGGAATGGGGCGTTCAGCTTCAACCGCGCTTTGTTTGAAGGGGACCGTGTGTCGCACCACGTAACCCCATTGCTTGGCCCCCTTAAGAAATATCTCCTAAACCAGAAGACAGTTCTCAGGGGGTTTGTTGTGTGCCACCTGTGTTTTGTCCTCTGTTGGCACGTTTCCCTAAGATTTTAGATAAAAGCAAGGAGGGCTTTTATGTTTTATTTCAGAAATAGAACAGAGGAGGTGACAAAGACTCCATCTTCAATGCGCAACACGTCCCCTGCTTCGTGCCCTGACTGCCAAAATCTGCCCTACTCAAGAGATCTTTCCTACTGGGAGTGTTACCTGGTGAGGGACGTGGACTCTCAAGACCCCAAATGTTGGTAGAAAGCAGGAGCCTCTATGCTATCGTGCAAACTGGCCCTTGAGAACAGGTTGGTTTCCACCTGATAGTAAAGCTAAGGATGCACCGAATTACCTGCTGAACGGAGCCCCTGAGGAAAGAGCCCCACTTGCTTTCTTATAATGTTATTTTTTTAACAAGCCAATATGTGCTGAGCTTGAGATGTTGCTGGTTAGGGTACTAGATATCAAATACATGCTTTAATTTGGGATATCACTGGCCACCCTCCAGTGAAAGATGCTTTGAACCGCAGCAGCGGGACGTGGGACCAGAGCTGCATCCCTGCTCCTGTCGTGCCCTGACGCTGGGAGGATGCAGGGACCACAGAAACATCCCAGGTTTGACTCTAAAGAGCTGCTTTTCCTCCCAAATATTGCCTGGCTTGGAACACAAATGCGTGTAGGAAGGGTTGTGCGTTACACACTGGAGGATGCAAAGGCAAAGAGCTTTGTTGTAATGTCTCTGACGATGATTTTGGGATCGATAAGGCTGAGGCAGCTGGTGCTTCGGAGGGCAGAAGTTGGGATGCCAAAGGGCTGTTCCTGCTTTGGGAGAAGATGGGATGCGGTGGTTAAACAGGAGGAATGGAGCTACGGGGTTCTGCTCGTGCCTGTAAGATGTGAATTATCAGGGCCAGGTCCCCATCTCGTCCCATTTACATCTGAGCATCAGTTTGCTGCTCTGCAGGACGAGGACGGGAGGATTCCCCTTGAAACCAAGTTGGTGGGATGTCATTGATGAAGCAACTGTGAGTGTTGGAGGGAGAAAAAGTGCTGTCTTTTCTATTTCTTGCACTCACGTAGGTTTTTCACTGTGTGGTTAAGATTAACTTGCCAGCTGGGTTTGTATTTTTCCCTCTTAGAAATAAGAAGAGCAAACTGAATCAACACATGAATGTAAATAGAGTCAAATCAAATTTTATTGCCTGTTCAGCAGTAACATGTGCTCACCATATCGTATAGCTTATGTATGTTTAAGTAGCTGCTGCCCGTCATAGCGCGCAATTATATAATAACTTAATTGGCAATGGGTTGTGCTCGGGGAGGTTTACTTTGCGGTGTTGAATGCTTTCAATTTCCTGGAAACATGTTCAATGCGGTAACTCCTGCTTAGGCCTTTTATTTATTAAAAAAAGCAGTTGAAGATAAAATCTCTTGCAAATACATTTTAAACCCCTTGCAAATGAGAAGGGACGGACCCGACCAGCGTAACCTGGCAAGTGACAATTGCTCTTTCCGAGTAGGAGTGTGTGGACGTTTCTGGTGTGGGTGCATTGAACTAAAAATCTGTATGTTTCTTAAACAGGAAACATTTACCAAAGGAATAATGTGCAACTAACAAACATAAATAGACTTGCACATAGCTTGAGTTCCAGCTTTGTCTCCTTTGTTTACCAGGAATTTGTCAGACAACTGTCTAAAGCTCTAATATAACCCATAGAGACCTTCAGGCAGCTACATAATATATTGCAAGAAAAACTTCTTGCGAGGCCCAGAAATTCACAGCCCGTTCTAGTGCTTCTTGCTTCTAACTAACTGAGCTGAGAATAAACCCTCATGTTATTTAATAAGTTGTAAAAACTGGTATTTTAGCTGCGTTTTGATGCTCAATAGGTGGCTCAGAGTGAGTATAAATCTGTCCATTTTTACATCATTTATTTCTGGTGAGGACACCTGTGCCCATGCTCAGAGGTATCCATAGGTGTTGGGATGTGATTTACAGCCATCCACCCGAAAACAAGCGATGGCTTTTGCTACCATGAGAAGCCTTTTGCAATGGTAAAGACCCCAGGGATAAATTTGGGAGCGGAGTTGCATGGATGCTGAGTCTGGTGTGGCCTTTGCAGGCAGAACTGTGTGACAAGCACAGCTCTATTCATCCTTCGAATAAAGCCGAGTCTAAAATGTTGCCGGGGGGAATGGGACGGCAGGGACCACTCTGGCAAATCCTTTGAACAGTTCAGGCCAGCGACTGAAATGTATTTAAGCGTTAGATATGAAACTCCAGCCTTTCTTCCCCCATCCATTTTCAATTAGCGGTTGGTCCCCAGGCTGCTGATTCACTCCCAGCGGCCGTACAGCTGATGCTTCAGAAAGTCGCGGCGTTAATCTAATCCCTAAATAGCTCTGGTCTCCGTCACAGCCGCGATTTCGCTTCCAAATTGTGATTTTATTCTTGTAGCCTCAGAAAAGTCAATAGGTTCCACTTGCCCGGTGGGTGTTTCGGGTGCAAAAAGGGCTATTGTCACCCCGATTTAACATGGTTTGGGTATGGACGGGGCATGACCCACAGCCTGCTGAAGTCGGGGCGAGCTCGGAGCGGGGCTGTCGCGGGCTATTCTCAGTGTCTGTCTATATATTTAGATGGGATTCTGTGCCTCTATTAGGGCCTTTCGCTGCTCCTCGTAGCCGGAGGAGCCGAGCGACTCGGCATTCTTTGCATCCTTGCCCAAATTTGCACTCTTATTCGCGGAAGCGGCGCTGAAGCGCAGAGCTGGCGTGCAGGGGATGAGTTTGCAGATTTGCTGCGCGAGCTGCCTGCCGGGTGGCATTGTACACGAAAATAACCAAAACTCCCCGCTATTTTTAGAAGCCGAGCATTCTCAACAGCTTCCTGCCTTGATTTCCCCACCTCCCTCCCCCCCGCTATTGTCATTATGCTGCTGCTCCAGGAGTCACCCCACAAGCATCCCTGCCCCAGGGGGACAGATCATTCCAGTTCTATGCCATGGGCTCTTGTATTACACCGTTGCACCCATACCTGTTTTAGCCAGCTATTAAGTGCTGTTAATTATTAGTCTTCCCCTTACAGCTTTAGATCTTCGCTCCTCTGAATCCAGGCCATGGTGAGCATTTCCAAGTGAGATTTTGGGATAAGATCTAAGCAATTTTCTCTTATTATTCCAGGTCCCTTTCTCTCTGGTAGCTCTGAAATCCCTGGAAATAATACCTGCGAATACCTATCATACACCATAAGACGTTCTCCGTAAGAAGATATAATCTCCGCTATCATTTTGGAGCTAAAAGCTTTGCAAAGCTTGAGTAAACTCTTTGGTTTAGCTATTAATATTTGGTAGCTATTATGGTGTTCACCAGGGAGTGATTGTCTTGATCTGGGGTGGACTAAAGACCAGCCTGATTGTCCAACAAATTGCCCAAACGGTAGAATAAAACCAGTCAAATCCATCCCATCCTTCAGCTCATCTTTCCGAATAGCACAGGTTGGTTTCTCGGTTTCTCAGCCTTTGTCCAGCCGCGTCTTAAATATCACGAGAGATTAAGCTTTGAATTACACACATAGCTTGTATGCAGCCAGGTTTTAAATATTTCAGGTCCAAACGGAGCGGGTAGGTGGATGCTGTCGGGGGGTCCCGGCGATGGGAAGGCAGCTGGCAGGAAACCAGCCCCTTCCTCAGGGTACGAGTAACTATTTCCTTGAGCGCAGGGATTAACAAAGCCTGGTTTCCCACAGATTTGTGTCTTGTGGGCAATTGTTACTCGCGATTGAAGCTTTTCCCACAACGGGGGTATCTTGACGTCTCCCGTCCCCCGTGGAGTCGCTGGGATCCAGGGATGGGTGATCGGATGCTGGAGGTTTTGAGTGGTTTGGGGGGTTTTCTTTTAACAACCGTCCTTTCTAACAACTTGCTTATCACAAAGCCAAGGGAATGGGGGACCCTGAGGTATTTATGTCCCCACCAGATGCAGGTGAAGGTGCTCAGAGAATTAAAACGGTCAGAAATTTGCACACAGTGATACGTACACATTGTGTTTATACATATGCCACCTTGTTAAATCAGCCTAAAATCACTAAGGATGGATTTAAAAACGCTTTATAAACTTCATTGGGTTTTAGTGAACTTAGTGGTTTGGAGGGTTTCTTATGTTTTCCATTCATGGGTTGGGGTTTTTTTCACTTTGTGGTGTTTTATGTAGAGCCCAGTCTTGAATTTTGGATGCATAGCAGAATTTAATCTTGCATGCTTATCTTGAAATGAGGATTGTGGGCATTATCCTGGCTTGCTTAGTACAGGCAGAGCAGGACCCAAGTCCTGATTCTTGCTTTATCTTGATTATTTGCCATCCACTTGTGGATCAGGCCTTAAAATTCCTGTATCACTTTATGTGTTTGCAACGGATGAAGCTGCTGGTTTGGGAGATGTGAACCAGAAACCTTCAGCTTAGCATACTGGTTTGAACTGGGACGAATTCCCAGTTCACATAAGGCCTTTAAGATGCTTATTCATATGGCTGCACAGCAGATAAGTGACAATTAGGAGAGACAATCAATTTGTGGCTGCTCTGGTTTTAGTTTCCATCTGATGCAGCTGCAATCTGGCAGACAAATCTTAATTTAGGACTACAAAGGGATTGTTCTCTCAGAAGATAACACGCTGCTGGCCGGGCTGTTATCTCGCGTGAAAATTGATTGTCCCGTTTAGCGATGTCTCTATTTTCCCATTGCTGGTTCAGAAGGAGCTGCTGAAAAGCGGATTCAATGGAGGTTGTGGATGCTGTGATTGCTGCTGGGAGAGGGGCTGTTAATTATCCCTCCTCTTCACCTTTGCAGGCTCCCTAAAACCCACCTCTTTGCCCTGATGTGATGTGGGTGTTTGAAACTGTGTTCTGTAAAACCTGCTTTCCTCTCGCTTTTAGTGAGTGCTCTGAAAAAGGCAAAAGGCTGGGTGGAAAACATAGACTGTGATCCCTTCTGCATCACCGCCATCCCTTCTGCATCACCGCCATCCCTTCTGCATCACCGCCATCCCTTCTGCATCACCGCCATCCCTTCTGCATCACCGTGCCCCCAGTTATAGGTTGTGGCTGGAGGTGACATTTCCCATGGCCAATACATAAAGCCCCAGATCACCTTCCTTAAGTGTCTTTGGTGACACTTTCTCCCATCTCTTTTCCTAATAAATGGGCCAAAACAGGTCTTCTGCCTTAAAAACCCCATGTTCTTTGCCGTTCTGCTGGTTGCGGGAAAGCTTGGAGCAGCTCTCAGATATCCATGCAAGCCCTTTTCTTCTATTTTAAGTTTGGTTTTGAACGAAAAAGAGGGTGAAGGGACAGAAAGGTAGGAAGAAAATAACAAGAAATCAGCTTGGAAACTGCAATACTTTATTCAGAGCTCCCCGCTTCTTTTACCCGCTTGTTTGGTGTGAGGTGTAGCGATGAAATGGACTGTTAGACAGGAGATGGGTCTATCTCTGCACACCCCCAGCCTTCCTCATGCTGAAGCTGCCGCGTTAATCATCATCTCCCTCGGAGGCCAACCCGCCGTGAACCTGAGCCAGACAATGCGCGCGGCTCTTCGCAGCCCGACTTATTTAGCAATGTTGAGGGTTTTGTGGCAGCAGACGAGTGGGGAGGGCAGGAATGAGCCCTTCCAGACCCATTTCCACTTGGGTTTAAGCTCCTGTCTGAACTGGGGCTGAGCTCAGGCCTAACTCTGGTGTTGCATCGCGCCTGGGAAGCAAAGCTTTACCCCGTTCAGGCCCTGAAAGGTGTGCGGTGCTGCCTTTCCATCGCGTTTATGTAATAAATATAAAATCATAAAGTTCCCAAGGGCAATGAAGCACAATCCCCAGGTTGAATTCAGTGCAAGGGAGGATATGGGGGATTTTTCTTCTGAGACCATCACTGAGCCAGTGGTTTTCACCAGGAGCCCTAAAGGAGGAGAATGGGGGTATTACTGGTGCAGAACGTCAGAGAAAATACAATTTCCCTGCTTTTCTTCTTCTAAAAGTGCTTTTGCAATGTTTATGCTGTGACAAACAGGTCTTGCCTATGGAGCGTTTCACTGCAGAGACTGGGATGAGAAGCATCCAGAGGCCTGTGCTTCAAGTAGCCCAAAATCCAGTGGGGACAAGGATTTCAAGGGACTTTAGCAAGTCTGGGGTTGCATCAGCCACCAGTCGCCCTCTGGCAGGGACACCAGGGGCCACGGTCCCCAGGGCAGCTCTCCCATTCGCTTCTATGTATTTTGAATTATGCACTGAGCTCCCCTTATCTAATGAGGCGCTGTGTTATTTAGACCTTGGCAATTAGCGCTTTTTTCCATGAAAATAACCTGTCTAAGCTGAAAAAAAATCACGGGGAAAGAATGATTCTCACAGTTGTCAGTATGGTAACCAGAATGTTTAATATACCAACTTTAGGATCTGCGACTTGTTACGGTAATAAAAAGAAAAAAAAAATACAAAATGACACTCTTGCAAAACAAATTCCAGTAACTATTGGCTAGGAAAGTTTCGAGAGGCTTTCTCAAGAGCGGAGTGAGTAGGCTGCCATGTAATCCCTTTCTTTATTTGTTGGTATTTTTGTTAAAGAGCTGTTGTGCAAATTGAAATGTATATTGCTGGCTGATTCCTGCCTGCCTTATTTCACACCTAGTGCTGAGCTCACCCTGCAAGAGGCTCAACGGGGAGTGACGACAGGGGAAGATCTTCCCAAGGATCCTTCCACAGCACATGCAAGAAAAGCAGATTCACGATTCGCGAAGGCTCTGGCCGTAGATCTTGCAAAGAAATGCTTGGCAGCTTTAGAGAATAGCTGGGTTTATTTTAACCTTTAAGAATGACACCAATTTCACAGCTGTTAATGCTATGTGGCTCCTACGCTTTCCAATGCAAATTGCACATGAAGGGCTAATGCATTTTGATGAAGTGGGGGGGTGAGGCAGAATCTCCATATTAATGTGCCAATAGCTTTGTTCTGAAGTGTTTAATTTTATGCTTTAATGAGAGATCCTCTTTCTGGTTAAGGCAAGCCTTTGCAAGAAACTATTTAGTTATTTGCTGGTGTCATCAGGCTCTGGAGCAGAGGGAGGGAAGGAATTATTGCAAGGGGGGGAAAAGGCTGTTGGGGTGGGAGTCCTTGAGTAAAGATCTTACACAGAGCCCCTCCAAATTGGGTTTGGGATCAGTCAAAAAGAATTGGGGATTTAGGGTCACCCGCCTGCTTGCAGGGTGGAAAACAGATGGGGTGGGTGTCCGACTACCCTCAAATCTTGGGGGGCTTCCTCCCTCTCCTCATTTGTGGCAGCGTGTCTAAGCTCCGGTTGCTTTTACTCCAGCTCTGTCGCTGCGTGCAGAACCTGGTGCTCTGTCTCCATGTGCATCCTCCAAAATACATTTCCCCGTCGGCACGATAACCTGCCAAAGCCCATTGCTGGGTGTAACGCAGCTTCTTCACCTCCGTGGGTCACATCCTGCTCCGGTAATTCCCCTTGGCCTCATGCTTTAAGGCTGGGACAGACGCTGGCACATCCACCCGCTGAAAGGAAGGATTAAAAGCCTCTGACTTTGCTTTTTCAGGTAGAAATCCAGTCCAAGCCAGCGATACCCGTGTGCGGTGAGAGCGGAGTAAAGCTGTGGTTGTGCCTCTAAAGGAGAGTTTCACCTTCCACGGAGGAGTATTTTCCCTGTCTGGATCAGGCCAAGGTACCAGGAATTGAGTGCTCAAAGTTCCTTATGTATCTCATACATGATGCACATTTGGTTTTAATCAAAATCCCACTGAAACAGGCAGTCAGGATTTAGAGCGTAGGATTACAAGTAATGCCGAGTTATTATTAGTAATCGCTTTTCATCATGCATTGCATTTACAAGATACAAACCAATCCCAGCAGAAATACACTAAAATACATAATTCCTTTTATTAAAAAATCAGATTGTGCAAAGTGAATAAATCATGTAGTACAGTAACATGAGGAGATCTTTAACTTGCCTTCATTTATGTTTCTAATTAACTCCAACACAGCACAAGACAATAGTTGCAACCTTATGTTGGGCATTAAACAATTGTACCTTAAACACACAGTGGTGGCAGCAGAATTAAACCTATTCTGACTTTTTGCATGTAAACCAGAGTTATTAAATCCCTCGGTTTAATAAGATTTTGGGTGAGTTTTTGGTTGCTGTTGTTGCCAGGTTTATGGAGCGAAGGCCAAAGCCTGTAGACGGATCCAAGCGCCTTTGTTGGGGCGAACACCCAGGTAACTCCTAAATCGTCTCCTGCCTTTTGGAACGAGTTCTGACATCCCTTGCGCCGGTGCAACCAGGGTTATTCATTTGGGCTAAGCAAATTAAAACGCTCTGCTTAGCCTCTCCCTTACTTTGCTTTTCTACTGTCAGGGTAATTGAAGCTACTCCTGGTTTCTAACTTGGCGATGGGGAATTGCATCCAGACAGCGTGCGGTGACGCATCAGAATAATGACGCAGATGAAGGGCGAATATTGAATTCGGCGGTTATACTAATGCGCACCTGTTGAGGATCTGGTCCGGCGAGATGTGCGCAGGCGGCTGGCAAGCTCTCAAGTCCTCGGGACGGTGAGTTTGGATCCTTTGTAACACACGGAGCGTTTCCCGGGAGGTCCCACACGTGTTAAGAGCTGCGGGGAGGAGGGAGGATGCTCTACCCCGCGCAAACCTACCCCGGCCACGCGATGCTGCACGCTAGCAGCTCTTTGCAGCCATCCCCCTTTTATTTTTACATATTAATAGAGCTAACCGCGGCGTGTCGACCGTCCGAGCCGCGAGGAAAGGGTGGGGTGGCTGCGTACGTGTGTGCCAAAGTGTCGCCTAAGAGGAGGGTGGTTTGCTGGGAAGGAGCAGACGTGCGGGGCCGGAGCAGCGGAGCGTTGCTAACTCCCGACGTGATGCAGTTGCTCACGTCCCTCCGGAGCCCAGCGAATGGTGGAGGGTCCAGGGCCGGGGAAGGGGGGGCTGCAAGGTGGGCAGGGATTGAGTTACACAAGGGCAAGGGGGGGACGCTGCCCTCGCAGCAGCTGAGCACAAAGCAGGGAGGTTATTGACTTTGGCTTCTCCTCTTCCTTTATTTTCCCCCGCTACGCATCTTCTTGAGGTTGCACAAAAAGCTTAACACCTTTGGGACAGGCAGATGGGTAAAATGGTGTGTGCTGTTGAATTGGATGGCATCTCTTGAATGGAAATGGAAAGAAAGGGACGGTTCACTCTGGGCTACCAGCGTCTTTCTTGTTCTTCTCTGCATGTATCAGCAAGGAAACGAACCTTTCTGCTTCAGGGCAGTGTTTAACCTGGAAGGGAAGCTTCGGAGAAAATTCTTCCAGCGGGTTATGCTGAGCCTTTAGGAACAAATAGTAGAACTTCTTTTGGGTTTTTATATATATATATTTTTTTTAATTATTATTATTATTATTCTTTCCCCGCAACAACCCTTTTGGTGCGATCTCCAGGGTCTAGGCCAGCTATTAACTGAGAACAGTAGGAAGGAAGATTTTCAGAGAAAATCATATCCCATAATGAGAATCATTCTTGTGTCCTTCCACCTTCCAGCAGCAGAATTAAAGGCACGACCCCAGCGTGGGCAAAGCACCGCTCTTGGAGCACTGTAATAATTCCTCCGTTGGTTGTTTCTCTTTGCCCTTTAAAAGCTTGAGTACAAGAGAGAAGCCAGACTCCTCTGTTGTCACATGGGGAGTGGGGAATGGCAGTTTCAGGAGGACTTTGCCACTCTTTTTGCCTTCAGTGTGCAAAAGGAGTAATGCAAATATGCTCTGGTACCAAAGGACTCGAATGGCTCAGGCAGAAATTTGCTCGTACAAATCTCCTGCCAAATCTGACAGCAGCTCCGTGCGGGTCCTTCCCTCCTGAATTCATTTTCCCAGGTTTTTAAAGCAAAAATAAAGGGGTCTTTTTGGACACTCGATAAGGTGTTTTCTGGTATTACAACATTTGCATGTGTCCTGGTCCAATGTATCGCATTGTATTCTTGTGCCTGTTCCTGTCGCCAAACTGAACCTCATCTTACAGTTCATCTCGTTATTGCTCTCCACAATTAAAACCGGTCGCTTTAAAAATACGCAGCGGGTACAAATACTAAATATGTCCCTAGAGGAGTAAATCAGCCCTGGAATTAATGATATGAGAAGGAATAGAAACTATTCTGTATCTATAGGAACTACTTGGTACCAAAGTTTCCTGCCACTTGGACTCCCATCAGGATGTATACGTGCTCGGAGGGCCAGGACAACCTGTTTTGTTTTGCAAACTGGTTCAGTTCAGATGGAAACATTACAAAAGACAAGTAGGAATGTTCACCTTGGGGGTGAAGGGGTGGAGAAATGGGGCTTGGAGTTTGAAATTCAATTTTGTGGCAAATGCAATGCTTCCACTCCAAACGGGACCGAGATAGAACGGTGATTCATGCCCCATTGAAGTGAATGCCAGAGTTGCTTTTGATTTAATCAGAATCAAACCCCGTGGGATTATTCTCACTTGCAAACTGGACTGGTCCTATTAAGGAGAGAAACCGCGATGCTTTTGCTTCTTTTCTTGTAATTTTTTTCTTTATTTAATGAAATTGGCTCGGTGTCACAAAACTTGAGAGGAAACCCGAAACCCTTCTGTTGCAGTTCTTGGAACATCTGGCACAGCTGTTCTTTTGACCCCAAGGCAGGAGCGCAACCTCACTCCTGTTCCCGTTCCAATTGAAAACGACACCAAAGATGCCAACGCCAACGGGGCCGAGCAACCCAAACCGGGAGGAAAATGGGAGCGAGGAACCCACATGGTCCCGGTGGTCAGAGCTGAAAAACCGACACAAAAAAGGGCAGGAATAAGGTAAAGCAACGGGTCTGGACTCCACTGAGGAAGAGGCTACTTCTGTTTGTCTTCAAATTGCTTCCTTATTGACTTTTACATTTAGTCACCCATCAACCTGCATAAATGCCCACAGGACCAGAGCTTTGGGTTTTCATTCTTCCCCTCCACTTCAATGAGTTTTGTAGGTTTGGTTCATCCAAATGTAACGTGTGTACAATCCATTTGAGCTGCATTTCCATGCCTGGCACCACAGAGGCGATTTTTCCTTCGTGGGGGTAACTGAATGAGAATCACACTCGAGATCCAAACTATCTCGTCTCTGATCAGTAATATCCGATGTGTAAACCTCTCGACTTATTCTAAGCTGCAGGAGCTTGTAACTTTTTATCTAGAAATCTTCTTTTTCCCGATTCCCTTTCAGCTCTGCTGCTTAGACTTTCATCCCTTAAATACTCAGCGCCTTAGATTGTCTCTGGTATACAGGATAATCAGTTCTCTAGTGTGTTAATCCTCATTATGTGCTTATTAAAATGAAGATTAAATCAAGCATTAGGGTGCCTCCTCCCGTTATGAAATCTGAAAAACAGGATTGAACTGTTGCGGGGGGGAGAGGGGGCGGGGAGGGAAAACCACCAAACACCTCAAAAATTGTTTCTTGGGCTTCGCTGGCAAAGCAGCAAAAGCGAGAAGGCGCTGGGATCAGGTCCGAGTGACTTGATTTGATTTGATTTGATGAAGGTAATCGTGCGAGCGAGGGGAAGGTGAGGAAGGCGGCTCGGGGAGCGGGGTTTTAGGGGATTTGCATGTGCCTACGTGAGGTGCGGGGTGTTTGTCGGCGGGTTCGGTGTCGGCACACGTGCTTTGGCACGGAGGAGGCGATGCCTCCATCCGCACGCAGGTACCTCTTTATTGTTTCGGGGGGTTGCGGCGGGGGGGGGGGGGGGTCGGTGCCACCCGCCTTCTACATGCTGGACAAAAACACCCCTTATTTGGTGTAACCCTGGGATAACTGCTGAACGGGTGAGAAAAACCATCTATTTTCTTAAAGGGCAGGTGATTTTTTTTTGGGGGGGGTGGGGGAAGGTTGAGGGCTGCGCTGTCATTTCCTCGAGCTCGATTATCCATAGGAAGTCGTTCCCCCCTCCTCCCTTTCCCACCGCCTCGCCGAAGATTAACTTCTTCTCTTTTCTTTTTTTTGCTTATTGTTGTTTGGCAGGTACTTTTAATTGGCTGGAAAATATTCTTCCTGTGAAGTTGCAGGGGTTTTTTTTTTTCTGGAGGCTTGAATGAGTCCGGTCTGCCTTTGGCTCTGCCCAGCGCCTCCGGATTGGCTCGGCAGCCGGCGGGGGGACCGATAAGGGTGGCTATAAAAGCCCCGTGAGCGGCTCTTGGTCCCCCAGCGAGCAGGAGCCAGAGGGACCAGGGCTGCGGCACGTCCCCGAGCATCGCCAGCCTCCTTTCTCCCTCCCCGGCATATCCAGATCCACATCTTTGCTCAAGCCGGAGTGGAAGAGGAAAGAGAGAGAGAGAGAGAGAGACACACATACATACACCAAAAAAAAAAAAAAGCCACCCAAAAAAACCCACACTTAGCGGAAACTTGTCAGAGAATGCTCCTAAAGTCTGGTTTTCTCCTGCTGCTGGTGATCAGTGCGTCTGCATCCTATGAAGCTGAACAGAATGACTCTGTGAGCCCCAGGAAACCCAGGGTCGCAGCCCAGAACTCAGGTAACAGCCAGCGCAGGGGGCTTGAGCCTGAGCCCTGATGCCTTTAAACTGTGTCACATCTCTCTGCTGCTGGTTTGTCCTTTTGTTCCTTTTTTATTTTGTTCTTATAAACTTAACGCCTGGTAGGAGCAAACGGTAACGTGAGGGTCTGATTCAGGAGGATGGTGGTGCATGGCTGGAGAAGAAATGGTCTCTGAGGAGCTGGGTCAGGGAACCGGTGTGTGATCTGCTTGCAGGATGCGATCCATTCTCTCTCCTCCTCCCCCAGCTACTAAATGAGTTACATGTACTTCTTTTTTCCCTTTCCCTGCTTGCATGTATCTTTCTTTCTCTCTCCTCCAATTGCAATCATACTTCGGTGTTAAATTCCTTGCTTTTTAGGAAGTTGATAAAATCAGTGGAAATTGGACTGAACCATTGTTCTGCCAAACATCTGTCTATTCAAAGAGGGGGAGAGAGATATGCGACTTTGAAGAATGCAGTAACCTAGAAACTGTCCGCTGCTAGCATTTATTTTCAAAAACTGATTGCTATCAGTGAGATGGTACCATAAAAATCCGATTGTGACATTTAGCAAACTTGCTTTTACAATGGATAAGAAAAAATTGCTGGCAAGTGAGCTCTGGCTGTCCCCACTTTGTGCACTATAGATGCTTGGATAAGTTGGACACATTGTCTTGAACAATGGAAATTAAAAAATCTGTCTTCTAGTATACAAAGATATTAGGTCTCTAATTTGGAGCTCATTAACAGATGTCTTATTTTAGATCTGCAAGGCTCTGCAGCATTATACGAGGGTGTTTGCTCAATTTCCTTTTGTATTTGGTTGCTATAGAAACATAGGGGCTCACTATTGCACCGTGCCTAAAACAATAAAAGCTTAATGCATACTAAGTCTGCTGAAAGCAAAGTTATAATTTGAACCTGTGGAAACATAATTATGGGGATGACTTGTGCCATGGGGAGGTTATGAACTGAGGAGAGGAGGATCTTACCAAATATTTCTCCCTTCAGGCACGTAAGCGAGAGCGGAGAACGAGGAGGGGTTAATTGGGTGATTCTTGTACATTTTTCTCCTCTTATTTTCTGCAAAGATCCTCATTATGTAGATAAATCTTGAGGTTCCAACTTAGCTCTTAATAAGGCACGTTCGCTCCCAGCAAATGCAAACCCTCACTTTTCCCACACCTCGGATCGTGATGGGAGACACCGGGTTTACATTTCTTCCTAAAGAATGTCTTGTAACATGAGCTGCAAAAGAAATGAATATGCCTTGCACAGACACATAAGGGGACAGATGTTCAGCTTACCAAAAAAGGTTAATCCCTCCTAATTTCAGGGCAATCATGTGGCAATACTGCTGATTCATTGTTAAAATGCAGAGTATCTGCACTCAGAACGATGGGATGACATGGATACCCTCCTGTTCAGACTAACTACTGCCTCGAGGATTTTAATTATACATGGTCAGCTCCATTACCTTAACTTTTTCTGCCCAAATGCCCCTTCTCTTTGCGAATCTCCGGCAATATGACCTTTCTTGGCTACGCTCGCATGCTCCTGGGTACCAGATTAGTTTAGCACCAAGTCCTTTGCAGTTCCCATAATTGACGCACAAACTAAAACCTTATTTCTAGATACTTTTTTGCAAAGCCGGCGCACTAAGCGCAAATTTCATGCCGGTTTATTGGCAATCGCCGATTTTCGGATGAGGTTTGTGAGCCGAGCGCTGCCGAGCTGCTCCGACCTCCCTCCGGCCTGAGAGCACGAGGAGACCCCGATGTTCTTCGTGGACCCATCCCCATGGCGTCTGGGCTCTTTGGAGGAGCTCCTAGTAAAGCTGTAAACCAGGATTAAGTTGGGCTGGGACCTGTAAGTCTCCATCTAGCCAAAGACTAGCAGATGTTGCCCATCTTTTAATCCATATGCAACCGATCAAAGGTTTCGGTAGTTGCGGTTTCTGTTGCTTGATTTGTTGATGATCTGTTGCATGACTTCAGCTAGACGTAGAATAAGAGAATAGTTTGGGTTGGAATGGAGCTTTTTAGATCGTTTAGTGCCACCCCTGCCATGAGCAGGGACATTTTGACCCAGCTCAGGTCACTCAGAGCCCAGTCCAGCCTGGCCTGGGGTATGATGGGGCATCTCTCTGGGCAAACCCAAACTCCCTTTGGCTCCTCTCCGTTATCTCTCCCTCCAGTCCCAAAAAGCAATGATGCCGCTTGACCGCGGTTGAGCGTGACGCGACGCCACGCCGGCGAAGGGCTTTGAGATGCGGGGCATTGGGGCGCAATGGTCCATAACGCTGTGCCTGTGTTTGCAGCCGAGGTGGTTCGCTGCCTGAACAGTGCCCTCCAGGTGGGCTGCGGGGCCTTCGCCTGCCTGGAGAACTCCACGTGCGACACGGACGGCATGTACGACATCTGCAAGTCCTTCCTCTACAGTGCTGCTAAATTCGACACTCAGGTACGAGCGCGAGAAGAAAGGGGACGAGGATAATAGCTCACTGCTAGAGCTCCCTTTTCATGCCCCCATTCAGCAAAGTGTTTTTACAAGCCCTGCGACACTAAAGCACGTGCTTAAATGCTTTGCTGAGTGGATGCCTTAATTTCTCTGTCCTCATAGAGATACGGGGTCTGTGCAGGTTTAACCCTTCCCGTCTCGCAGCCCTTCCTGCTCCTCTGACCCGTTATTTCGGGTTTTGGCCACAAATGCATCCTCCAGGGCTATTTTCTACCGTACATTTTCCACATAGTGTACGCTGTGTGTGAGGACTTGGCAAGGAGCGTTTTGTGGGGCGGAGAGCGAAGTTTCCTCTTCAGGAGGAAATATAAACGTTCTTCTAACAAAGTCGGTGCTCTGACTGTGTGACCTGGCACGGGGCTGGGGTTTCAATTGGGAGCCTTTGGCCCTGGGAATCCGTGGCCAGATCAGCCGCTCCGGACCCGCAGCCAAATAAATAGGATAATATCAGAGGGCTGTGGCTCTGCCAAGGGCGCTTTTCCTTCATTCTTTCTTCCCCAAACGTGCACACCCCCTCATTCCCTGCGCGCTCTGGCTCCCAAGGACAGACTTAAAAGCTCTTCAAGCATCTCGAGGTCTGGTGAAGCAGATGTGTTGAGTCGCTGGTGTGTGGGGAGCGATCCAGCCCCCTCCCGCAGGGCAGAATTGGCCCAGCGCTGGTGCTGGCTCTTCTAAATCTGTTCATGCAAAGAATTCTATATCCTGAATCTTTCGGGGACAGGAGTTCCCTGTTTGCTGCGGACTGTGTGCATCCCAGCTCAAATTTAAGCTGCAGTTCCCAGCTGTGCTTGGTAAGGAACCTCCAGCAGGTCAGTAATTGCAGCAAGGGTAATTAATAGCAGCCAGCCACAGCAGAGTGTCTGTTAGCACATCCCTTCCAATGAAATCTCTTGCAGTTTAAGGTTTTTCTTCTCTTTCCAGGGAAAAGCTTTTGTGAAAGAAAGCTTGAAATGCATAGCAAACGGGGTCACGTCCAAGGTGTTCCTGGCCATCCGGAGGTGCTCCACGTTCCAAAGGATGATCTCCGAGGTGCAGGAAGAGTGCTACAGCAAGCTGGACATGTGCGGCATCGCGAAGCGGAACCCTGAGGCCATCACCGAGGTCGTCCAGCTTCCCAATCAGTTCTCCAACCGGTACGTGGGGCTTTCCTCAGCTGAAACGCTTCAAATGCAAAACCGTGAAGCACAGAGAAAGAAATGAGGGGAACCCAGTTGACCAACATCTTACGAGTCCCAGGGTAACTTGGCCTAAGAAACCTTCTCTGCCTGTTTGAATCCTTGTTAAGTTTTACCAGCATTCTTCTGATTCTCTTTTTGGTAAATACACTTATAAACATCTCCAGGGGAGAATCGTAAAATTAAGTAGACATACATTACTTCAAAGCCTGGAGTTTGTTTCGGTGTTAGTTCTTTTAGTTTGAATGCAGCCTGATGATAAACAGAGCTTTTAAATACCAAACCAGCTTGATTAATACAGCATCTCTAGGAGCTTCTCAACCTATTTTCGCTTCATTCTTCAGAGGGTTGCCATCCCCTTTTTTGGGTTTATATGGCAGTTTGCAAATGAGGACGTATCATGGCAATGTGAAGAACTAGGAAAGCTTAAAGGGAACCAGCAAACAGGCTCGTCCGTAACCTAATTTTGCCATGATCCAGTGGTTGGTATTTCTAGACAGTCTGATGTTTTTAGTGCTCTCTCTTCACCCCTGTTCCTTCCTGATAGCAAAGGCTGCCTGCAGAAACGGGCACCTCCAGGGCTCTGAGCCTTGGGCTGAGCACAGAGCTGCCCTGTCCCCATCCTCCAAGGACAAGGGACACAGGGAGCCCTCAGGGAAATGCTGCAGTCTGCGCAGTCATGCCGCAAGGACAGGGATTTCTTCTTCTAAACCCTGGAACAATCAGTGCTGAGTCTTGTGATTGGGATAAAAGGGATCTTTTTGAACAGTTTGAGTAAATACGCTCTGGGATTCGAGTGCAAACAGACCGAGCTGCAGTTTAACACGTTGGCCGGCTGCGGCGAGCGCTACGGCTCCGCTGGGGCGGCTGTTGGGCTTGGTCTAGAACCATCTTAAACCTCCAGACCTATCCTAGGGCAGCTATGCAATCGATATATAGGTGTTGCACCTCCGACCAGCCTCAATATAGTATAGAAAACTCTATTGTAGATATTATATCTAGAAAATTATACTCGTGGGAAGATAAGAATTAGACTTGCATGTCTTTCCGTGCTTCCCCAAAGGCAGTTTGGGAGATGTTTGCTTGAGTGATCCCCCGAGGGCTGGGACGAGGAGCGGGCAGCACCGCGGCACCTGTGTCTTACAGGCTGGGAGAGCAGTTGGGGTGCATACGATGGGTTGTGGGGTTCAGCAGCCCTTGGGGGAGCTGTGGGGATGTTGGGGTGAAGGGAGGACGTGGGGACGGAGGCAGCAATAGCAGCAGCGATGTCCTACGTGTTGGGGATGTTCCTCTCCGCAGGACTGAGCCTGAACCGGAGCCGCTGTCTCCGGCAGCGGAGGGAACTCCTCCCCCCCAGCCGCCAACCCTTGTCCAAGCCAAAGGATATTATGACATGTTGAGTAACAAAAGCAGCAGGATTTCCCAGCTAATAGTTTACATTGAGGTCTCCTAAAGCATCCTGCTTTCCCAGCCCCTGTCCCAACATAGCCACAGAATAAGAATGTGCCACTTGGCCTGGGACACTGAGGGGAAGTAGTTAAAGGTCATAGCATCTTCCTGCGATTTAATCTGGTGGCAGGAGCAGGAGGAGAGGAAAGCCTTGTTGCTTTTGCTCGCAGCCAAGCTACCGAAAAGCGCCAGCGAGCGGTTTGATTGCAGCTCCGGTGTGGAAAGCACCGGGCTGTATTTGTGTCAGAGAGGTGTGGGAGCCCAGCCGAGGGAGGGAGGTGGGATCTGTTCCTGTTCTCCTCTTAGACCGGTGGGATCTGTTCCTCTTGTCCTTTTAGGCCAGTGGGATCTGTTCCTCTTGTCCTTTTAGGCCAGTGGGATCTGTTCCTGCTCTCCTTTTAGGCCAGTGGGATCTACTCCTCTTGTCCTCTTAGGCTGGCAGGATCTGTTCCTGCTCTCCTCTTAGGCCAGTGGGATCTACTCCTCTTGTCCTCTTAGACTGGCAGGATCTGTTCCTGCTCTCCTCTTAGGCTGGTGGGATCTGTTCCTGCTCTCCTCTTAGGCTGGCGCTGATTTGAGCTGGACGCGCAGCTCGCACAGATGTATTATTCATCCTCAACCCCTGGGCATGCTTCACACCTTAATATTAGCGGTGTGCTGCAGCGTGCCAAACCTGCTCCCTTTGTACGTGAAGCGCAGCAGAAGCGTTAACCTCACCTGACCTCCCTGGCTGCTCTAAAGGCCAGAGCTGGGAGCGAGGAAAGGAGCTTGAATGCGAATTCCCATTTCCCTCTTCCTTCCCCTCCTCCACCTGCAGGTTATTCTCTTCTCTGCTCCCGTGGAAAAATGTCACGGTGACCTTAAAGGCTTAAAATAAGTTCCCCGACGCCCTTTCAGGCAGAAGTAGCCCAGCAAATAAGGGGCTGCTCCTCTTTTCCAATGTTCTCTCCTTAGGAAGACGTTCTCTTGCGCAGCGCGGTCCCCCTTGCCAGCTTTGCACCGATTCTGCTCAGGGTCGTTCCTCTGAGCTCTATTCTGTGCGCGGCTCAAGCAGCGCTGGGGAAACACATCAGCACCATTTCCTGGAGCGAGGAACGTGTGCTCGAGGTGAAAATGCACCACCCTGCACACCAAGCTCACTGCTCACAACCTTCTCGTTCAGAACTCGAGCAGTTGGGACAGCTGAATTATGATGATATAAGTTTGACACGTTGTGTTCCTCCCGTCCGTCACGGGCACGGATTTGTTAGATGAACTGAGAATTGTGCACCGTCAAAAAATTTCATACACGCCCTGAATGACTTAAAACAATGAGAATCAGATGTTTTATCGCTTAGGCTGGTCTCCTGACTTGAGATCAGCTCTCACCTTGTTTTATTTAGGGGGGACGCCTGGGAATAACGGCTTGCAACTCTCGCGCAGGTATTACAACAAGCTGGTGAGGAGCTTATTGGAGTGCGACGAAGAGACGGTGAGCGCCATCAAGGACAGCTTGATGGAGAAGATCGGGCCCAACATGGCCAGCCTGTTCCACCTGCTGCAGACGGACCACTGCGCCCAGGGCCACCCGCGCGCCGACTTCGCCCGCAGGCGCCTCAGCGAGCCGCAGAAGCTAAAACTCTACTTCAGGAACCTGCGAGGTGAGGGCTCCGTGCCGGCCCATGCCAAGCGCAGCTCGGCCGAGAGCGCTTGACTTCACCCCAGAGCATCACTGGGTGTTGAGAGGGATGCTGAGCGCTACCAAAGCTGAAAACAAAATCTCTCTTCTAGAAGAGTAATGCACCCAACCCCAAGTTGTACTGTAGCTAGTTTTAATAACAACCAGGAACTGGTTTTAGGTTTAGTCATTAATATTTTCTATTCCTCGCGAACAAAACTTTTTGCATGGGTCTGTGTTCAGTGTCTCAGCTTTCCCGCCGTCAAAATGTCTCCGTATCTCTTTTCTTTCCCCACAAAAAGATACCCCGAGCGATCGCAGTCTTAACTAGAACCGTACAGTAGTCAGGCCTTGAGCCGCCAAACCCAAAACGTACTGTAGCGCTAACGCAAGAGATTTAGCGCCGAGGAGAACGGCGGATTCTCTCCCGTAGTTGAGCTGGTGGGCGGCGATAGATGCACTAATGACTATTGCACATCCCAGAGGTGGCAATGGAATTCGTGTTATGAATCTGTGCTGGCCATGGACAAATATGAATGTCATATTCCTGGTCTCTTAGTGTCCTGCAGTCCTAATCCTTCCAACGCAGCTCCGCTGACCCCTGGACTTACCCAACTCGCGTGCTGTGGAATGGTCTGGTTACCGTGACCTGGCACCGCGGTGCAAAGGGAGTTAAATTCACCCCCCCGACACACACCAAATCAGGAAAGGAACATCTTGTGCTGCAGAAATGGTTAAAAGAGGTGCCAGTCTGTGGTTAAAGTGAGTCAGAAGGTTACATCACCCTGCATTGTATTTAAAAGCTAACATCTATGTACTGTATTTAACTGTCTAAAGCTTTAAAAGAAATCTAACAAAAAAAAACCCTGTCTTAAGACTAGAGTATTAAAGGTCTTGCTCTAACTGTGGTATAAATAGTTTTAAAATCTGTCATGTACTGTACATAAATTCCACGAGAGTCTGCTTAAAAGGAGCAGAATATAATAACTATTGCATAAACTTAGTTTTGTAAGTTAGCTATTTCTTTTTATTTTTATTTCTTTCTTTTTCCTGGAAACACTATCTCTGTCATACTCAATAGTTCACATTCTACTCTGTGGCCTTTTTATAGTGGAAGAGAGAAAATGTTGAAGGCAGAAAGGCCGGGCCCGGGAGCAAGCTTAAAATGGATGGAAAGTAATGCAAATAGAGCTGAGCCTGGCCAGTCCTATCTCCATGAGCCGTGCTTAGTTAGACCCAGCCTTGAGTGCTGCTGGAGAGCTAATAAAGGAGGGATCTATTTTTTCTTTTCAAAACCTAAAGCAATATAACTTCTTTTCTTTCCTTTTTTTTTTTTTTAAACCACAAAGCCTTTAAACAATAACTTGCTGCTAATATATTGAAACCAGATGCAGTGGCAGCGTTTCTAATATTGCTGTCTTCATTAAATGTAGCCCAAAAGTGCTGTCAGAAAATGGTAAGCGGCAACAAAAAAAACACGTCGCTGACGGTAGAGGGTTATTTTAGTTTGGTTTTCTTTTGTAATACTCTGCATCGCGCCGTCCGGGCCAAGCGAGATGCACTATTATTGCTCGTGCTTCGATCGGTCGGGTAGATAGCGTTGTGCAAGGGGAAAACCAAATAGCATCACCCTGGCAGTTGGGTTTGTGCTCCGGAACCCCCGGGGTGGTTAAACAGGGAAAGCTTTGGGCTTCGTTGCTATTATACAAGGTCTTTACCTGGCTAGGGTGCTGCTGGGGAAGAGGGTTACACCAAACCTTTGGGTTGGCGGAATGAAGTTGAGTTTTGCAGCTTAACGCGGGCCGGAGGGTGACTGGGGAAATAGAACCATTCCCCATTGGGTTTTCGGTTCGCTCCGATGTCGCGAGCGAGCGGCCCCCGTGCAAACCAAAGCTCTGCCCCACATTCCCAGCTGCTTCCAGCTGCCTTTTCCCCCTATGCCGAAGCCACAAGCGCAAATCCATGGGGCCGAACAGCCCGGGGTTCACCTTGCCCGACTTTGGCCATTCAAGCTGGTCGCTTAAAACTCCTCACCGGGGACTGGGAAAACGCTTCCCGTCCACTGGGAAAATCCTAATGATAGGTGAGAAACATCCCCCTGGGACGGGGGAAGCTTCTCAATACCAAGTCCAGCTATTTCACCATTTATTTAACCTCTTAAGGCTTTATTTTTTTAATCTCGCGTTCATTGCAAAAACGATTCTTGTCTTGGGGGCGGGGAGGGGCTTCTCTAGAACCGGTTGCATGATTCTCCTTGTGATTTGTTTGCACTTTAGATGTTTTGTGCCATTATAAATTTGCATTATGTATTTATAATTTAAAGATACTTAGAAGGGGGAGAGAGTTTGGGGTTGTTTGTTTTGATTTTTTTTTTGCTGAGTACTGGAATAAACAGTGAGCATATCTGGTATATGTCATTATTTATTGTTTAAATTACATTTTTAAAGCTCAGTGTGTTCATATAAAGGTTATTTGAAACATATCATAGTAATGAGAAAGATGCAAGTTATTTTCTTTGCTTATTTTTATAATTAAAGATGCATAACGTAACGAGGCCTATGTTGGATTTTCTTCCGCAATGAAATAAAATGTCAAATTTAAGGGGTTTTAGTGTCTGGCTCTTCATTTTCAATGAATACATCCATAACAGCATTGCAGGGAAGAGAATATACCTTGATTTTGGCTTTGGTGCACACGGAAATGTGCATTTACACTTTGTTCAGGAAATCTCTGCTTTCCAGTGGAAGTTTAATGCTCATCAGAGGAAGACGGGCCGGTTCATTCAGAGTTAAAGACCATTTCCCCTTGGAAACGGTGCAAAAGTTGCTTTTCACAGCTGGTTTGGAATGAATAACCCCTATAAAATAATTACTGTTGATACGACGTACTATTCGTAGGTAACTTGGATAAATCACAGCAATTCTCTTCCACCTATTCCAGTGTACTGATGGATTTTGCGGGCGCAAGGGTGCTCGAAGTCGCGCTTTCCGAGGCTCAATGGGTGCGCGGGGCGCACAGAACGTATGGGAACCTACAGACAATATTGTCCAACGGCAAAAAACACTCACAAAAATTCTTGTTGTTCAATAAATGAGCATTTTTCCAAGGAGCCGACTCCCCCCAACCTGCGTCAGGACACAAACCTCTATTGGCCAAGTTAATATCAGTGGTAACATCAGATCATTCTAGCTGTAAATCCCCTTATCTGGGCGATGGAGACGGAGCCACATTAGACACCCGTAGGCACAAAACACCCTGAGAAACAGGAATTCTATCCCAGCCAACAGCTGGAAAAACCAGTAAAACCTGTATGAGCTTATGGGGGGGGAGATGGCGTTATTTCGGGTTTTATTTTTAAGCAGACAAACACCAGGATAACCCACAAGGTGGATTTATCCCCGTTACCTGCATCCTGGGACGGATGCTGCGGGTTCGGGCGCACAAATCCCAGCCGCTCGTAATGGTTATTTAAAGAGAAAAATAACTCGATGGAAACTGCGTTCTCTGTATTCACAAGAAAAAATCCCAGTTGGTTCTTCTGGATTTCCTTCGGGGTTATTTTTCATCTGCAGGCTCGGAGCGTTTTGTGCTGCGAAAACAAATCCCTGCTCGCCACTCCAAGTGCTGTTTGATTTGGAGTAACCAACCGGGCTCCATAAAATCATCAGCAGTCGGACCCAAACCTCAGCACCGTTTGAGAATTCAAACAGTCCGAACCGGCTCTTTTATTACTGTGCTGATAATTAATCCTCAAAGTTTTTTCAGGACTTAACTCCTTTTTTTCCGAGCCTGAACCGTTTCACACGTGTTGCTTAGAATCGCTTTTATTCGCTGGCCGTGGTTTTCATGGGAATGAGGTGTCCGCCTGTGGGATTCCAGTCCACATTCGTGGCTAATTATCTGAAATAAAGGTCCCTTTGATCTTTTCCTAAATATGCTTTTATTCCTCCAGCCCCGCTGAGGAGCGCAGGGTTGACTCTAGAGAAGCCGCGAGCAATAAGAATATGGTTGGTTTTGGGGTTCATCACTCCCCCATCACATCTATGTGGTCCCGTGCGCAAGTTAACAGGAGCATCCAATTCCCTGCCAGAAACCACCGTGAATCTTTCCTGCCCATGGAAATCTTTCCTGCCTATGGAAATCTTTCCTGCCCATGGAAATCTTTCCTTCCTTTGGGCCGGGACTTTGTCCTCAGGAAGGAGGCGGCTGGTGGAGCTGCCGCGGGCGAGCCCGGAGCATCCCAACCACGCACGAGCGTTTTGTCCCTCGTCACTCGCACCAACACTGCGGTGACACAATTAACGCTCTGATTGACGGCGCCGCGACGGGGCAGATGTTTTATCAGAGGAAAAGAGCTCCGGGCAGATCCACCCACGGAGCCCCAGGGAGACGCAGCAGCCCCAGGTCAGGGAGCAAACTTCCCTTAAGGATGGGGAGTGGTAGGTTCTGGCCGAAAAACGAGATTACCAGAAGGCCAGTGTTGGTTTTCCTGGGGTGTGGGAAGCCGTTCTGCTCGGCTCCCACCATTGTGCGGCTTTATTCTGCCAAGGGGTGGGTTTGGAGTTCACCGAGCCCCATCGTTACTCACTAATCACAGCAAGTCCAAGGGACCTTTTTGGAAGCCTCGGGGTGGGGGATTCTGAGGAAGATCAGCATCCAGAGGAATTTTACGCAAATCCCCGCTATTTTCCCCATATTCCATTTTGGGGCTGTTCAGCCCACTTGAACAAAGCAACTGGAACAACCCCAACCCCGAATACCAGCACATCCACATCCCCTTCACGTGCATCCGCGTTCCCGGGAGCATCTGGCTGCGACATCTCCCAAATTTCACATCCGAGCTCCAAAAGCCACGTTATTGCCATAGAAATCCCGCACGCATCGGTACCCAGCTCAGCTTTACCATCTCCTGCTCCATTTTGCAGCAGCTGGGGGTTCCCTCTGCCATCACAACAGCAAATAACCCTCTGCTCTCCTATTCAAACTGCCAGAAAAGCTCATCATTCGCCACACAGAGAGGAAAATCTTCCCTATAACCTGAATTTGCAGCAATTTGCTAAGAACACACTGACCAAAGGCCAGCGGGAGCAGCACAGATCCCGCTGTGTGGTCGGGCTCTGGCAAGACGTGTGTTGGTTTCTTCAGCATCCCCTGATACGCAGCTGATGGGCACGATATGACCGAATGAATAATACAGTGTTTTGGGTTTTAAATTACATTTATGGGTTTTTTAATTACATGCGTGCTCAGAAAGACCTGATGTGCTCTGGCTGCTTGTCACGCAGGCAGCACTTTCTTACCGAGGTTGTAAATGTTGTTTTAACGTATTAATAAGCTTCTCACACAATTAGCCACGTTCATTACCCCCTACTGCCTTAAAAGAAATGAGTAGAGCCTCCCATCTTACTGCCACCCTCGCCTGCCTGGCTGAGATTTGAGCTCCCAACTAGTCCTGTTTGCCCTGGGATGAGTCTAACTAAGCCAAACTGAGGATGGATTTGGTTTAAGCACTGACAGGGAAGAAAACACGGGGATGCTCTCCCGCGTTTCAGGCTCCCAGAGCTCAGCTGCAGTTTAATTTTAAGACAATTATAGGCGAAATCCCGACAAGTTTGGGATTTGGTCGCCATGGCAAAGGGCAGAGCTGAAGCTCAGCGTTGATCCCAAGCAAAGCCCGTCCTGCTGGGAACGGGGCGAGAGCTGCGTCAGGCACCGCTCCGCGGGATTTCTCATGGAGCTCCGGGGCTGCCAGGAAACCATTAAGAAAGCAAAGGAAATAAAAGCAAGTCCAAGAGTTTTGATCCCGCTCACCCTCTTCCCCCCACGGCGCTGACGCCGCGGAGCAGGATTAGTCAGGGTCCCCTTTGAAGCCACGTTTGCGTCAAAGGATGACACCTGAAAACGGGGAATCGTCTCCATTCCAGCCCGGATTTGAGACAGAGAAGCGCGGGGGCTGATTTGGGGAACAACCTCATCTCCGCAAACCCCGGTGGGGTTTGTTCGGTCGCTGGCACCCAGCACATTGCCCAGCACCCTACGGGGATTGCACCGGGCAGCAAGAAAACCAAAGCCTATTTGTGCCCTTCTCCCCAAGCTGGGCTTAAAGCACTTCACAGCTGAGCCGGCAAAGCGCAAAACTCCTCCCAAGTGACACAAAAAGACGCGTTTCGGAGCAAACAGGCAACCCAAAGTTTGTTTTCTCCAAACCCACCCAAAAATCCGGGGGGATTATTTGCTTTCCTCCCCTCGGGAGGCTCCGATGTGTTTTCAGCTGGTCCCCAGCCTGACGTCACCCCCCGCTGCACCTCCAGCTCCCATTTTTGCTGGCAACGCTCTAAAGATAGATCCCGGCAGAGATTATCGGCCCGAGCGGTATTAATAGAAGGCAGCTGCTCTTTAAAGAGGCTTTTAAATAATGTAAAGAAACTTCGGCGGATTTTTGAAAGCCTTTTAAGTGAACCGAGCCGCCCCTCTGCTCCTCTCGCCTTGGGACGGGCTCCTGAGACGGGACGATGTCCCAACGCCCTGTTTGCCGGTGATTTTAATGGCACGAGGGGAAATAATACAAGATCTGGGTCTTTCCTCCAAAATATCACAAGACTGGGGTCTTTCCTTCAAAATATCACAAGATTTGGCTCTTTCCTCCAAAACAACAGAAGATCTGGGTCTTTCCTCCAAAATATCACAAGATCCGGGTCTTTCCTCCAAAACTATCCAAGATCTGGGTCTTTCCTCCAAAACAACGCAAGAACCGGGTCTTTCCTCCAAAAGGACACAAGATCTGGGTCTTTCCTCCAAAACGACGCAAGATTTGGGTCTTTTCTCCAAAAGGACACAAGATCTGGGTCTTTCCTCCAAAACGACGCAAGAACTGGGTCTTTGGGTCTTTCCTCCAAAATATCACAAGACTGGGGTCTTTCCTCCAAAATATCACAAGACTGGGGTCTTTCCTCCAAAATATCACAAGATCTGGGTCTTTCCTCCAAAATATCACAAGACTGGGGTCTTTCCTCCAAAATATCACAAGACTGGGGTCTTTCCTCCAAAATATCACAAGATCTGGGTCTTTCCTCCAAAATATCACGAGATCTGGGTCTTTCCTCCAAAACAACAGAAGATCTGGGTCTTTCCTCCAAAAGGACGCAAGATCTGGGCCCTTCCTCCAAAACTATCCAAGATTTGGGTCTTTCCTTTAAAACAACAGAAGATCTGGGTCTTTCCTCCAAAACAAGGCAAGATCTCGGCCTTTTCTCCAAAATATCACAAGATCCGGGTCTTTTCTCCAAAACTATCCAAGATCTGGGTCTTTCCTCCAAAACGACGCAAGATCTGGGCCTTTCCTCCAAAATATCTCAAGATCTGGGCCTTTCCTCCAAAATATCACAAGACCTGCGTCTTCCCTCCAAAATATCACAAGACCTGGGTCTTCCCTCCCTCCAGCGCCGGTTCCCAGGCCGCGGTTAAGCCAAACTCTGTGGCTCCCGAGTGCAACGACAACCCGTGAAAACCGCGAAAGGCAAACCTAAATATTGCGAGAACGTCTAAAGTAGACGGTGAAAATGTTAGAAAGCAGCTGCAGCTGCCGATCGGCACATCTGGGCGCCCCGTTTGCAGGGGCAGGATGCAGGATCCGCATGGTCCCGCAGCATCGCTGCCTGTCCCTCTGCTCCGCAACCCAATGACTGAATGAAGGAGAGAAAACTGCGCTGTGGCTTGAAAATAAACCTCTCCAACACAGGGCAGGCTCCTCCAAAACACATCTGGACCCAAAGGGGAGTGAGTACCGTGTAAATCTGGGTTTGGGGTGAAGCGAAGCAGCGACACCGCTCGCCTCTCCCCGCCGTACCAGCTGCCCGTGTGTGCCGCTACTTTTAAGGCCAAATCGGGGCAAAATTTAATGCCGTGATGCGAAAAAGAGATGAGAGCAAATCCCTTTGGAGTGGAATAAACGCTGCTGCATGTGTGAGCAAAGGCAGCGAGGCTGGATGGGGGCAAATAGCAGGTTTTTGGGCGCGGGGATGGCCATGAGCATCCCTGCATCCATCCGCAACGGGGACATGGTCCATTTGGGATGGGGCTCTTGGGAGGCTCCAAGCCGGAGCTTCTAACCCTTGACACACACAATTCACACACTTGTGTTTTGAAGGAGGCTCTTCCTTTTGGCAGCCTTGGAGTTGGAAGCGGGAAATTACAGAGCTCGCCCTCGGATCTGATGGCCCTGTCATTAATCTTTGTGGTTTTTTATTATTATTATTTAATTTAAAAAAGAAAGATATTCCAAAGAGGACACCGCAAACGCTGAATGGGCTGCTCGGCTTGACCTCCCGTTGCTTCAGCACGTATTTCACCGAGGCTCAGGAAGTTGCTCACAGCCAGTTTATATATTTTAAGGGTGGGTAGATTGACAAATAGGAAATCTATGACATGTAATAGCTGATAACACATGATGCATTTCCCCCTGCCCTGTGAATTATGTGAGGCTGTGCTTTATTTAAATACTATCACGCCTGGGATTTCAGCCTGTGGCATCCACAGATGACATCAGAGAGAAAAAGAATTGAGCAATTCTCCTTATTTTAAGAGCTTATTTACTCCAGATATTTAAAGTTACGTTTTTGGCTCAGTATCCAAGGGATCTTTCTTCAATCTAAATAAACGCCTCCCGTTTAAAAAGGAAGAAAGAAGGAAGCAAAACAAAACAACCCCCAAAGCCAACAGATGTGACGAGCCCGGCGGTTGTTCCAAAGCAGAAAGCAAACCCCGGCACGTTTGCCAGACCCGTCCGCCCACTTAACCCAGCCCGTCAAAGCCAATAATGAAGAACATTTGTGCAGAGTTTGATCTCTGCAAACCGCGGGGCTGATGCGATGGGGACGGATGGAGAACACGGGGCGAAGGAGGAACCCCCCTTTTTAAGTGAGGATGTTGAGGTTTGGGGAGGTGGAACTAGGAGGTTGGGGGAGAGCTGAGCTCCGTTTTTCCTGTTGGAAACGTGTGTCCCGTGCAGCTCCAAGGGGGATGGAGGGTTTTACAGAGGATGCATCCGGGATGCCACTTTGCACCATGAGCATCCAAGAACCACAGACCAAATTCCCCCTTCCCAAGGAGCATTTGCATCCCAAACACCCCACACATTTCCCACCACGTCTCACCCCTATTTTTTTGGCTTTCCACCGTGCTCACAAGCCCCCTCAGCTCCTGGGGGGGTTAAATAAACCCTCATGTCCCCCCCTAACCATCCAGTTCTAACAGCCTCAGGATGCAGCTGCAGGAACCCGAGGATGAGTTTGGGATGCTCCAACTCTAACAAAGCATTGGTGGGGAAGATGTTAGACTGGGTTCCTACTGGGACTAACTGGGAGCTGTGGAGGAAGGGACCAGTTTGGTGGGCTGCGGTGCCTCCTGCTCTGCCCTGCAAGCTGTGTTATATTCTTCTCCCAATTCTATTTCCCCAGCAGCTCTGCCCAAGGCGCTCAGACACGGCTCTTGTGCCACCTGCTGACCGAAGGCCACCGTATCCAGCATCCACGCAGCACCCACTCAGCCTGTCCGCACCCATCCTCTCCCCCTCAGCACCCATGGGTGCCTCCTGCTGCCTCCTTGCTCCCAACATCACCTCCTGCCCAGTCTTGACTTGAAAACATCCCTAAGAATTCCGCTAAATCCCAGAAAACCCAAAGATGAGACAATTCTGCCGCTGATCATCCACTCCACAGCCACCCAGGTGGCACCAGCAGCAGAGGAGGATGGAGAAATCTGCACCCCAGCTGCATTAAAACCTGGGTTTGCAGAAAAACGGGGTAGAAAGCAGGAAACTAGAGGGTTGCATGATCTATCATGGGAACGCAGGGGGAAGGAACAAGCAGGATGGATGAAGGATGCTCCTCGTTAGAAAAAGCGACAGACAAGTACTCCAAGCGTAATTTTGTGACTTCAAATTTCCTCCATCTGCCAGCACTGGGGGACACTGAATTATTCATTACACCTCACCAGAATAACCCCACTTTAAAATAACTCCCCTATTTAAAAGATGGCGAGAGCACTTTTAACACCGACCAGTATTTTTATCTCCCGAGCGTGACACAGCAAAGCCCAAATCTCAGCAATTCCTGCCCCGTACCCACCACTGACCCAATTCTCTTTAACAGAGGAGCATGGGGGGGATTTCTGTCCTTTTTCCCCCCTTTCCAGTGCTCGGTTTTGGAGCTGAGAGGAGCAAAGCTGCACATCTCCGGGGTCCAAGCAGAGGGCGCTGCTGTCTCATGATTTGAGCCAGGGCTCTGCTACAGAGCTCGGCTTTAAGTCAATCCTAAAGTCTTTCTGGCATAGAAAACCTCTCCTGCTGGCAGGTATTGCTGTGGCAACCCTCTCTCCACTTAAATCCCTTGATGTCAACAGGTCCCCCCCAAAATCCAGAAATAATAGATTTTAAAAATGGTGATAAACCCCAGCCCAACAGAGCAACCTGGAGCAGAGCACCGGGGAAGTGCTGGAGTGTCTCAAAAGCACAAGAGCTGGCTAAAATAGGGGGAAAATGAGATAAATGGAGGGCAGGAGGTGATAGCCTGTCCCAATTTTGGCATTTGAGCACATTTTCCTGCTTTTTATTGTCTTGATGCTTATTAGAGAGCTTTGGGGAGGGAATCTGCTTTCCCTCACCCGCCTGCAGTTCAATCTCTGCCATCGTTCCCACCTTCCTGCGTTTTGTTTGATTTCACCGATGAAAAAGGGACAGAAAGTAGCTGATAGAAACAAAAACGGAAGAAGATGCAGAACACCCTCCTAAGTTCAGTTTCAGCTGCGTCAAAGCATTCGCAAACTCCTTAGAGATGTCTATAACTGTGCTCTGTTCTTGCATCCCTCCCATGCACCCCCTTCACTCATTATTCCTATTATACTCCCTTTATTCCCATTATATTTCCCTTATTCCCACTATATTCCCAACAGAAAGAGTCGGGTTTCCAGGGCCTCGGATGCTGCCGAGACATCGCATCGGGATCCTGATGCATCCCTCCCGGAAATCAGATCCTTCGGGAGCCGCGATTGTGCCGCTGCCATAGAAATCCTCCTATTTCACCTAACCTAGTTAAATGAGGAGTAATGTCCCTGGGGAGTTACAACGAAATTACCTCCCCGTTCAAAAAGAAGCTGATGATTTGTGATACTTTTGATAGACCCTTCTAGTCTTCTTCCCATAAATCCCCCAGTGGCTTCTCACTGCCAAAAAGTGGTGGACGAGCATCGCGGTCCATCCAATTCCATTTTCCTTCCCTCTCCCCCAAATCAACCCACTCGCTGCCTCATCCCTCCGCAGGTCCTGAGCACCAAACTCCAGCCTCTCCATCAATCTCAGCGCATCGAGTCATTAGAGACGGACAAAGCTACTTTACCCCAATTCCTCCCTGCTCGTCTCAATCCCAGCCAAGCATTTTCCCCCGGCGCCGGCGCCTCCCGCCATCAACAGCCCGAGGTGTAATGTTACTGCCTGTTTGCTCTGCCTTTTGGTGTTTTGAGTCCCAAACAAGCCACTTAGACGTGGCAATGAATCCAGCTGGGGACTGGGAAAGGGCTTTGGGAATGGGGCACAGCACTGGCTTCCAAGGATGGGTTTGGAGGAGCAAACCTTGTCCATAGGGACCATGGCAAAGGGTCCAGCCTGAGGAGCTTGGGCTGGTTTAAACGAGCTGCAGTGTCATTCCTGCACAGGACTGGAAATTTTGGGGTCTGGGAAGCAAGTGCAATAGCAAAAAATAGCGTGCAAAAGCCATGCTAAAGAACTCACACTCCTACCAAGAGTAAAGAGAGCGGGATAAGGCACAGCAAGGGAAGGCATGGCTAGAAATCATCTCGGAGGAGAACAAGTGCTCCCTAGGAGGGCAGCCCAAAGGAAACTGCTTTAGCAGAGCCTGAGATTCCTCCTTGCACCAAAGGGATTTAGCAGATGCTGTTTGGGGCTCCACCATGGGGCTGGAAAACCCTCCTGGGGAACACGAGCTCAGTGTTTCTCGCCATGTGTTCGGTCACAATTCCCACTTTACAGCGGAAAATAAAGCGCTGCGTGCAGGATGTGCCACGGACATGAACGCACACAGAGCTAAAAACACGGACGGGCAGGGCCAGGAATAAACCCGTGCATGATGCAGAAATTAGGACTGACCTGTGGAGCTGTGAGCACTTTTCTCCCCAAGCCACTGTATTTATTTTCCCTCCTGTTCCAGCCCCTCACTTCCTTGCCTGCGTTTGGGTAGTTTATTTATTCAGCCTCCCCTAGCAGTCCGGTTTGGCTATTTCGGTGGCGCGAGAGATACCGACCCAACCCAGACAAAAACTCCCTCTGCTCTGTCAGGGCTATCAGCAAACACCAGCCCCTGAGCCCGGCCAGGAATTTTAATTGAAATAGCCGGTCACTGAGCTCAGATAAGGCCCAGCATCACCCCATGGCCGGTGGGGCTCCCCTCTGCCCCATGGGGCTACCAGGCTCCCCAAATTAACGTGGGGGACCCTGGTCTTACTCTGTGCTGCCAGCTCAGTGCCCACCCACCAAGGTGGCACTGGGACAAACTGGGAGGGAACTGGGGCCCAGAGGTGCTGGCAATGGGCAGTGCACAATGGCGGGGGTTTTGGAACATCCCTCCCACCCCAGCCCAAAGGAGCTTGGTGGTCTGCGCCCCTTATCAGCTCTTATCTCCCAAAGCCGCTCGCTAATGTGACCTTAATGGAGCTAAAATCGACTCGATTTGTTTTATTGCTGCTTAGCCCAAATCTCCCCCCGCCCCGCTTTTCACTTCCCCTTGTTTTGGAAATACAGAAGGGAATGGATCTGGCTCCTTCCTCGGGATCTGAAGAGGGGGGGGCAGCACATGGGGAACCGTGTCCGGGCTCCAGAGCATCCCTGGCGACAAGAAGAGCCCCTCTGGGGACCGACCCGCCTTCCCCTGCTCCCCCCAACCCTCGGGGGCCGGGGGTGGCGCCTGGGCCGGCGGCAGCAGGAGGGTCAGAGCCGGGGAGCGGGTCCCGGAGCGCACACACCCCCCCCGGCCCTGGAAGATGCTGCCCACCCCCTTCTCGGTGAAGGACATCCTCAACCTGGGACCCCCCGCCGCCTCCGGCCCCCGCAGCCCCGCCGGGGAGGACGAGCCGCCGCCACCGCGTAAGTGACCCGCGGAACCGGGGGGCCAACGGAACCCCCCCGCGGAGCCGCTTTCGTTCCCCCGGGCTGGAAAAGCCAGGGGAGCAGAGCCGCCCGTTGCATCCCCGCACCCTCCAGCATCCCCGCGCCCTCCAGCATCCCCGCGCCCTCCATCCCGCCGGAGCCGACGGTCCCCGCTGCGGGACATGGCAAATTCCCTCCTTTCCCCCCCATTTTTGCCCAGGGTTTGTTTTTTGGGGGTTGTTTGGGTCATTTTCCGGGCAGCCGCGCACTCCGCCCCGTGTGCCCTCGGGGAAACCAAACGACCCCGGGGTTGGGGAAGAGAATGGTTATAAATGGGTTTTTTCTCCCGAAAGGCACAAATCGCCACCGTTTTCGGTGGCACAACCCCCCGTTTCGATGCTCCGTAAATTGTCCCCGTTGGGGACAGGGACCAACGCGCCAACACACGATGCGGAGCCGGCGGCGGGGATGCGGCTCCGGAGCGGCCGCCGCGGGGGGACCCGACGGGTTCACTGTTCCCCGCGGTTTAAATCCCGCAAAAAAGCTTCTTTTGCTCGTTTTTCCCTATTGCCCGGCGGCTGCAGGGTGGGGAAACCAGTAGGACCAGAGCCTGAGCACTGGGCGGCACTGGGATAAGGAGCCGAAAGAAGCCCGAGAAGGGTGAGAGGAGCCCGGGGGGATCTCCCTGCCCGCTTCACACCCCAAATAGACCCCCCAGCACCCCGTTTCCATACAGCCCCCCCTTGAAATTCCCTGCTCCCTTGCTGTGGCTGCCAGGTACCTGAGTACACCCCGCTTGCAGCACAAAACCCCAGCAAATTAAAAAAACAACCCAACAAAGCTACTTCCCATCTTCTCGCAGATCTAAATATATTTCCTGAATTCTCATTTAACATCACAGCAAAGTTAATATTAAATTTATCAACTATCAACACTCTTTCTCCCAAAGGGCCGCATTCCCAACTCAATCCCTCCTTCCAAAAAGCATCTTCACTGGGGATAGCACTGGGCTCGGCTCTCACTTTGCTTTGGGTTTTTCTTGCTGCAGGAAAACGTTTGCTCGCCCATCCTTTTGAGGGGGATGAGAGGAAAGCCGACCCCTGCCACCATCCCAAGCAGCGACAGCAGAGGAAACCCCGCGTTTTGTTCTCCCAAGCTCAGGTGTTCGAACTGGAGCGGCGATTTAAGCAGCAGAAATACCTCTCCGCTCCGGAACGGGAGCACCTCGCCAATGCGCTCAAGCTCACCTCCACACAGGTGAAAATCTGGTTCCAAAACAGGAGGTACAAGTGCAAGAGGCAGAGGCAGGATAAATCCCTGGAGCTGGCTGCACACCCGCTGCCCCCGCGGAGGGTGGCGGTGCCGGTGCTGGTCCGGGACGGCAAACCCTGTCTTGGGGGCTCGCAGCCCTATCCAGCCTTGTACAGCATCACCAACAGCCCTTACTCCTATAGCTCCTACTACAGCGCCTATAGCAGCCCGTATGGTGCTGGCTATGGGGGGGGCTATGCCAGGATGCCCCCCAGTGCCGCCATGGGCAGCCCCACCATGCACGGGAGTTTGAGCATGGCCAGCGCTGCTCAGCACCAGCCCGCGTGTCTGCAAACCGCCGTGCAAATGGGGATCAGGGCTTGGTAGGTGGAGGTGAGGACCGAGGAAAACACCGAGGAAAAGTCCCCCCTCCATTCCAGAGCTTCATGGGTACACGAGCCAAATCCAGAGGGTTCCTGCCACCCTGGGCAGTGGGACAACTCCAGCACGGCTGTCCCCTCCGCCTGCGCGGTCACATCTCCGCAAAGGCAGGTCAGGAGAGAGGGGGACACTGCGCTGTAGTGCTGTGACTTTGGGGACACAGTGACCAAGGGTATTTATTTATTTCAACCCAAATATTTTGGAGCCTGGCCCTTCCCGCTCCCGCAGAGGATTTGCTGGTGTGTGGCCATCAGTAGGGTATGAACACTGGTTTTCTTCCTAAGGAAAACAGGGTCTGTGCACATCACCGTGCATTCACTTTTTTATGAACAGTATTTAATGCTTTGAGTTCCTCTAATCTTTTTGAGATACATTTCTGGTTTATATTTCTTAATCTCCCAGCATAGGTGTTCATTTCTTTATTAATTATTAATATTATTTGCAAATAAAACCCAAATTGGTGAAATGGTGTGCTTTCACTCTCTCACCATCCCTTAGCAACCACGGGGCCGCCCATGGCCCCCAGTGCAGACTTTACTTGGACAGGAGAGGGGGAAAAACACACAAAGATCATTATTTGCTGCAAAATGTTGGTTTAACAGAGATCTTTCCACTATGATGCCAAGATATCCCGGTGATGCAGCCGGACAGCATCCTGCACACCCCTCCCACCGCACAGGACAGGGAAAACGCCCCCTCACAACCCCCAGGATGCTGCCCCTTCCTTTCCTCCTTTCCCGACAGCTTCTTATCCTCACGGTCTTTGGTGAAAAGAGACTTGCAGGCGGCAATTAAGCTTTTATCTCTAATCGCACTCAGCCCCATCACTCCGGTACTCGCTGGCTTCCCAAATGGGACATCCCTGACACTCAAAGCAGAAAAACTCTCGGTGAGATAGTGCTGGTCACCATCCCACTGCTCCAGGGCTTTGCAGCCCCACCAAGACCCTGGAAAGCTCTGGGTAAGGTGATAGATGCGCTGGGTGCTGCCCCGTCTCCTTCCCTTGATCCATCCACACTCACCTGGGGATTTCTCCCCAAATTAGCTTTGGAGCAGCAACCTTGCATTGGGAAATGCTGCAAACAGCAGCACCCCCAACACCTGGGCTCACCTGCAAGTCCTAACAACGCTGAGAGCTTTGCTTTTAGAGTTTCAGCAATAAAACGAGGCGAATCACGCTGAACACTCCCCTTTGGGCATCCATAAAAAGCTCAGGGGGTGATTGACCAGCAAAGGAGCAACAGGGGGGCAAAGGAGGATGCTGAGGTTTGGCTGGGATGCCACGGACCCGTGGGGAAGGGCTTGTCTTGAGCAAGAGGGAGAAGCAAACAGCCAGAAAAACCCGCAGGAGCCAAGACACAACCGAAGGGCGTAAACTCCTGCCAGGGATCTCCAATCAGGCCCGGGAGGCTTGGCTGCTTGCCGGATAAATGCCGAGCCGGGAGGCTGGGGAGCCAGTGAGCCACTGGGCAGGGAGAGGAAGAGGAGGATGAGTGCGGGGGTGCTGGGGGCCGGGGGGCAGAGAGCACCCAGCAGCACCCCGGACAGGATGAACTGGACCCCCACGGCAGCCCGGCAGCCCCGTCCCGTCTCCTCCAGGCCCCGGACATCCTTCCTCATCCAAGACATCCTCTGGGATGGGGCAGAGAGGGGCGAGAGCGGAGGGTTCGGCAGCTCAGAGGACGGTGGGGCGGCCGCCATGGGGGGCGGCGAGGGCAGCTCGGCCCTGGGGAACCCCCCCGGGAGCCCTCATCCCCCAGGAGCATCCCAAGATCAAGGGACACCCCAGGAGGCAGATGCAGGTAAGGGGGTGGGCAATCCTGATTGATCCTGGGCGATGGATCAGTAACATCTAAGCTTAGCTAAACCAAGGGGCAGGATCTAGATCTTGGGCAGCGCAGAGCCCGCTAAGCCGCGCTTTAAATACCAGGGAGTATCTGTGCTCCAGCACTGCGAAAGTAAGACAAATCGGAACCTCATGCAAACCGGGCGCTTCAAATAACTCAAGGGACTGAATCTGCCTAAAACTCTGCCTAAATAAAGCCTAGACAATGTATTTCTGTGATATCATGGGAAATAAAGTTCTATTTTAATGCAGAAGGTGCCCAGCAAGGTCACTGGGGGCTGCTGGATCGGAGCAGCAGTTTGCGCCCCCGGTTTGGGGGTATTTAGAAAGCCCCCCGTGCTGAATTAGTGCTATTTGCAGCAAGGCTCAGCTTTCCCGCATGCTCAGCCCTGATTTCGCGCTGTGATTTATTAATGATCACCCTGGTTTTCCCAATACAACACCACCAGCATCCCTTCCTAGCATGCAACTGCTAAATTCACTGCAGGGAGTAATGTTTCAGTGCAGAAGCAAATCACACTCA
The DNA here is from genome assembly GCF_963082525.1 of Nesoenas mayeri. NCBI lineage: Eukaryota > Metazoa > Chordata > Aves > Columbiformes > Columbidae > Nesoenas > Nesoenas mayeri. The sequence goes on along the minus strand of NC_137555.1, from coordinate 1,823,886 downwards.
GCAGCATAGTTTTGTGACCGATGCCCCTCGTGTTGCAGCAACTGGGGATACGGGACAGGACTCAGCCTTTTTTTTGCCCAAATAGTCCCGAATTGAGCTGCAACAGCCATAAAAATCCATTTTAAGCTCTCCAGGGACCAGCTCTTGCTTGCTAAAAGAGCCCTTGCAGGGTGAATTTTGCCTTTACATTTCAATTCTACTAAAATAAGTCCCGACCTAAAAGCAAATTAGGAAACAGCCACCAGGCTGATTATTACAAGAATCATTAAAAGCTGGACCGAGCATCTCACAAAGCAGCTTGTGTAAATCAGGGCATTTCAGTGAGACAACTGTGATTTACACAGGCTGGGAATTAAGCCCTTTGTTTCTATCTTGAGTGCTACGTTCACATCTTAAGAAAATATAATAAGAAATGACTAAATGGAAAAAAAAAAAGGCCTATTCCCAAACTGGGTAATACACAAAAAGGAATGAACTGTATAAATGAATTTACTTTTAAAAAGTTATAGGTGACACTTTGCAGGGAGCTCAGCACGAGAAATAAGTCGAACACTAAAAGCTGTGGAGCTGTGATCCGAGTTGGGGTCTGCAGTTCTATCTGTAAAACCAGGTCTTGAGGTTGAAAAATCTGCCCCAAAATGTCTCGGCATTGCCTTGGAGTCATGAAAGAGAAAAGAGAATAAGCTATTTTCAATGCTTTCTAACTGCAGTCTGCTCTAAGCTGCACTGATTTCCCATTTCTGAGCTATTCTCTGTAGCTCGAGGACACAAACTTGTTTTCTTTGGGGATCAGGGTTTTCCCCACAGGAACAGGAAGATATTTCAAAGAAGTGCCTAAATAGTATGAATTCTGCCATAAAAACCCCAAGAGCTGTTGCTACATAACAGCAGTACCTTGGGGTTTTAAGCACAGCGGCATCACGAAATATCCCTTTCTGCATTATTTAAGTCCTTTGAATGTATGTTAATATTGAACGCGTGCTTAGATGAATTAAGAAAGTGGGATTAAGGAAGACTTTGAGATGGTGTTTACTCCACTAAATGAAAATATTGCCATGGTAATATGAATATTTCGCTCTCCGGAAGGGAAAAAAGCGAGTGATTCGGGTGATTTTTCAAGCGGGTAATTCTCATTTTGTTCCTCTTGCAGATGAGAATGAAACGTCAGAGTGTGACCCCCCAAGGGCAGCCCAGTGTCCCCCCAAAGCGGCCAAGCGCTCGCGGGCGGCGTTTTCCCACACCCAGGTCCTGGAACTGGAGCGCAAGTTCAGCCGCCAAAAATACCTGTCGGCCCCCGAGCGAGCCCGTCTGGCCAAACACCTGCAGCTCACCGAGACCCAGGTGAAGATCTGGTTCCAGAATAGGAGGTACAAGACTAAAAGGAAACAAATCGCCTCCGAAAGCGGCGCAACGGACACGGACGCGGCCGGGCACAAAGCGGCCGAGCTGCCCCGAGCATCCCTGATCACGCTGCGGGGCGGCTGGCAATACCTGCCCTGCCTTTACTACCTGAGCGACTGGAGCCCCTCCTGGTGGTAACCGAGTGGTTTTAAGCAGAAATCAGCTTTTTCTCTTCGTTTTTTATCATGTATTTTTAATACCGCATCGCTCTGCGTAGTGCTAATCAGGAGAAGGGGGTCCCACTTGTAACCATCAGCATCTTCTGGTTGTTGCACAAATTGCCACTAACAGCCAAAAACACCCAAAAAAAGATATTAAAAGTGCGTAATTCAGCATGCTCGATACTGACGCTTTGGGGTTGTAAAATAGCGCAGGTTCTTTTGGGGGCAGAAAGGGAGAATCCAGCCCCAGAGATGGTGATGGCCCCTTTCAAACTGCCTATACCCCCCCGAGGCCATTGCAAGAAGCAAAGGGGTGATGCTGGGCTGGGACTGGTTTGGCCGCTTGGGCCACAAGCTGCTGTACAATCTGAAAAATGGGTTTAAATTTAAGAATAAAAGCAAAAAATATGAGCGTTTCTGCCGTTGGCACCATAATTGCAAACGGTCTCAGGGGGGACTTGGAGCCCCCCGTGAGTTCTGCAGCCTCCACCTGCAGCGACGCATTTTTGGGGGGAATTAAACCCCTTTTTTGCCCATGAGTAGCAACAAATTGAAGTGCTCGATGGCCCCGGTTTGCTGGGGTGGAGTGGTGCCAGTTCACCCCCCCCGAACCACAAAACCTGGGGAACACGGACAATAGCGCAATGACAGACGGGTTTTGCATATCCGGGTGGCGACGCTGTTGGGACGTTTCCCATCTAAGCTGTTTGAAATAAAAGCTCCAAGAGTTCAACGCTCTCTCAAAGCAGCAAAGTTTGCAAGTGAAATCAGTCCCATTCCCATCAGGGCAGCAAGAGGGTGACATCTTTACAAGTTGTTTTTTAATGAGATGATAACTATTTGCACTAACAGAGTAGCAAAGTGTTTTAACTAATCATACTTAAAACTTTAGGTGCCGCTAAATCCATGGGAGAAAGCATAGAAATAAATGGGATTTCCAAGAGAGGAAACACCTCAACTGCTGTTTTTCAGTGTAAATCAGTGCAGCTCTACTGGAACAAATATAATCAAGTAAATTGAGGGGTTTTTTTCCCTGTGAACCTCCAGAAATGTTTCTGTGGCGCCTGTTCTTTCTGCAAGAGAATTAAAAATCACAGCAATCCCATTCCTGCAGGAGGGAAATACAGACTATTAGGAATATTGAGGAATTGCTTAGATCCGACCTTTTTAACCAGATTATTTAGGAAGCGATCTTGATCTTTAGCCTCACCCATCAACCTTGAAACCCACGGACTCTGCAAAGACAAAGCTGCTCGGTATGAAGATGAGGAAAATCTCATGGGAAGGGAGAGGAGAACATGCAAACTCAACCCCTATTTAGTTTCTCTTGCTATCGGAGCTGTTTGCCTGATTTGGAGGACAAGTGGTTGCTTTTTAATGGTCTGAAAGTATCCGCTAATATCTCAGACAACATTTTCCTCCCATCTCCCGCTCGCAGCGGCCGTGGATCCCCCAGCCCATTCTCTGGGCCAGAAGGACATCTCCTCTCTGCTGTTTCAATATGTTTCAAACCCAGCCCAGCTGCTTATCCACTCTGAATTTTGCTTATCCACTGCTTGAAACAAATAACATAATAATAATAATCATAAAAATGGATATAAAAAGCCTGTATGGCCTCGAATCCAAGCAAGCCCCCGCATCCCTCCCAATGGCATCTCCACGGGGAGGATGTTCTGCCAAAATCCCACAGCCAGACCCTCGGGATGCCGCTTAAATCAAAGCGGAGACGCTCTATTTGCACTAAATACACTGGATTTGCAGCTCTGACCATCCCGGAGCGGCCCCTCCATGGAAATCGTGGTGTGTCCTTTGCATAGACAGCAGAAAAGCAACAGGGACGGGCACGTTATGCTGGGAAGGACTGAATTGGGCTGGGAAAATTAGATATAAACCAAAAATTAGATATAAACCGAATGTCTTTAATGCTTCTTCGGGAAAATGTTTGTGTTGTAGCTATTTTCTTTTTCCTGCTGATGGTTTATTAACCAGTAAAACATCCTCTTGTTGCTCCAACAGCCAGCTGCTCATACTTCACTTTGCTGGTAGAGAGCAGGTCCAGCGCAAATAGTTGCTATTTTTGTACATATTTTTTGATACTATTTTGTCTGATGTGCATTGTCCTTTGGAATAAAGAGTGCAGAGTCTTTACTAAAAACAAGCTGCCTCTCTAAGGTTTTTTTGCCCTGGGTTTGGATTTTCTTTTCATCCCTGTTTCTGCCATGAAATGACCGCGGGTGTCCAACCAGCACGAGAAACTGTTGCAGATGCAGCACTTGGATGAGTTTTGTGCAGTGAACTGTCACAAACATGGGCTCACAAGGTGGTAAAATCATCATTCATCACTATTTCTAGGTGCTCAACACCAAACACCGTTCCGTCACCCATCCGGCCAGGTCCAGGGTACCCCTGAGCATCCTCCGATCCCATTTAGTGTTCCATGAGCATCAAACAGGTGACTATTTCCCAAAAGTAAGAGCTTATATACTGAAGTGTTTTCTTTATCACAGCCAAATTACTCATAAATCCCACAATTTAAGCATGATCAAATTAAGCCAAAGCAGGTTCTGAGCCCAGCCTGGGTGCCAGTGGGATGCAGGGATGCAGAGGATGCAGGGATGCGGGGATGCAGACAGGGATGCAGGGATGCAGATGATGCAGGGATGCAGCTCTGCCCTCCATCCTCTCCTTCCCACCCTTTTCCTCTCCAACCCCCAAGTGGTTTCTTTACTTCCACTTGTTTTTCTCTCTCTTTTTCAAGCCCAAATCACAAGGACAATAAAAAGGGCTGTGCCATTTGGATAACCAAACCATCCCAGAGTGTTAAAGCATTAATCACAACAAGGGGAACGACACAGCAGGCTTTCCTGGTGATAAATATCTCCTTAATTAATACAGAAAAGGAAATCCCACCCTAACTATGGAGATGTGGAGTTTTAATCAGCCTTAACGAAGCAGAACTGCTGTTTGTACACAACCAGAACCAGAAAGCATCATTTAATGTCTGTCAATTAGTGTCACGCTCCGCCACTAATGTATTCATCAAGATTAAATGGTGTCTAATGCTGACATAACATTTACACTTGCTTGTGCCAAATAATTTATTTAAAGCAAAAAAAGAAGAAAGTCTGCCTTTGGATAATGTAGCTGTTGACTAACATTTGCATGCAATAAACCACATACTTGGCAAGGACTTGCGGGACCAGAGCCAAGAAAAATCAGCTTGACCTACACAACATTTGCAAACCAGAGGAGTGGGAACAAGTTCGCTACATAGAGCTAAACAGGGGATAGAAAATGCAAGGACACCCAAAGCACCAGGCTGTACTAGACCAGGGTTTCCTCCCCGTTTTGGTACCCAGTTATTAGGAAGATGCTTTGGAGAGAAGTACATAAAACCTTTCAGCAACGAGCACCAGGATGTGGCTCTTAGGGTGTGCGGATGCTTCCTAAGGAGGGAGGCGAACTAAGTCACAAAGCACCAGGACTTAGAGCTCTTAAAAACCCCGGAGGATTTTCAATATTTACTTTTTTACTTCCATATTTAGGTTTTTTGGATATTACTTTCAATATTTTTTCTTGTTGTGGATACTCTTGTCATCCACAGCAACACCCCATCTCTTCCTAACCCAGAGTCCCCCAGCCCATTGCAGGGGGCTGGACCAGCTTCCTCCATCCTTGAGCCATCAGGGATGCCAAAGGGGGGTCAAGGAAGCACAGGGACACAGTAATCAATGCAGATTTGCACCACAGCGAATGGAGAAAGAAAAAGGAAAGGGAAAATTGTGGCAAAACGCAGCTCTGCAGATTGGTGTTCCCATGGGAAACTCCCTTGCTGCCTCTCACAAAAATCCAAGGCACATTCCTCTTTCTTCTAGTATGGTCTGGGCAGCGTTTGTTAAGAAAAGCCAAAGGCGGAGAGAAACCCACAGCAAATAACCCTGGACGTGTTTCCAAAGCTGCCTGCCCGTGGTAATTTATGGCAGCCCACTCGCAGAAGGGAAAGTCAAGTGATAAGACAAGTATTTTTACGGGAAAAGAAGTTTGGAGCGAAGCGTTTTGTGTCGAAACGCTCTGGTTTTGAAAGAAAAAGGCAAGGGAGCTTTTGGTGTCTGAGCAGATGGGCTCATCGCTTTATCCCCCAGCCCAAAATAGGAAAGCGATGGGGGAAAAGGGGCACTAAGTGTCACCCATCGTCACCTCGCCGTGGAGCCTCCTGGGGACAAAGGGGGACGAGGGGTATGGGAGGAGCTGCAGCATCTTGGGCTGTGCACCGGGAAGCGGGACCTTCCTGTGCTCGGAGAACAAGGACACAGGGGACACAGGGGACGTTCCCACCGGGACCAGAGCTGGGAGAGGAATCTCCGCACAGTCAGCGAGGGAGGATGCTCAGGGCGCTGTAGCTGTTGGTTTTGCCCAATTCTATTCCTATCCAGGCTTTTTCCAGCACTAGGGTTTGGGTTTTTTAAGAGATATCAACCGTGCGCGGTCACCCCAGCTCTTCTTTGCATCCGGAGCCTTTAAGGGCAACCAGATCTGCAGAAAAGCACTTTTGTGCCCCCTGCCCACGCACAGCCCCACAGAGCCCCAGCTGCCCACCCTGAGCCTCCCAGGGTTGTATTCCCAACCTTTAAGATTGATTTTCCCATGCAATATGATTTTACATTACCTAACCCCGGCCAGGCTGGGCCAGGGCTCTCAGCAGTGACAGTGCAAAGAAAAAGAGAGAAACCCCCTTCCTGAAGAGCCCGTGCTATTGAAATGAGGTAAAAGCTGGGATATCGGTGATTTGGCAATGCCACCCGCTGTATTTTTCCACCGGCCTGCACAACGGGGTCCTGCTCGCGCCGGGAAGCCAAGGGATTACCACAAGTCTCTTTGCAAACAGAGCTTGGGTGGGGGCACCCAGGGCTCCTCGGCACTCCCCTGAGGATAAATGGCCGAGTTAAACCAGGAAAACACTCTAGCAAAGCAATTATTCACTTGCAGCCACTTTCTCAGCGTCCGGGCTGCCAGGTTGGAGATTTGCAGGGTTTACGCAGGATGGAGTAAGCCTGGAGTACACCCAGGAGAACTCGCTCTGCAGAAGGATGTCCCAACGCTTTACAAACACCATCCCAACGGCCACGCCGCTCACTCGGGGCCAGGGCAAAGCGCTGGGGCTGGCGGAGGAGAACGCAGCCCAAAGGCTGCAACGAACGCCAGATGTTCCCCTCGAAATCATGCAGATGTTTGCCCCCCCACACACCGGGTCTGGAGCAATCAGAACCTGAGCTGCCTTTGCACCAGCGAGATAATATTAATCCTTTTTCTAGCCTCTGAGCTCTGCCAGCGCCCATTGGGTTTGTTTGCCGCTGGGTATCATCACATATGAGGTGGGGATGCAGGTTGTGATGATCCCAGGCAAGTTTCCATGATGAAATGGAGTTTTTTCCCCAAATCCCAGTGTTTCAGCCTGGAAATCCATGCTGTTCCCCAGTGAGCAGATGCCTGCACCAACCGTGCCCCACAAAATGGTATTTCCATGTTACAAGCTTTATCATTTTGCTCCTTAAAAAGGGGGGAATGGAAACAAAGCTACAAGTCAGCACCAGCCCTGCACTGCACCTCCTCCCCAGAAACACAATGTGTTTGATGGGATGAGCATGAAGAGGTACCGAATCCAGAATGATTCAGGTCGTTTCCCATCTCAATTCAAGATCTCAGCTTCATTAAACAAGGGGATGGTGATGATCACCAATAAAACCAGCAGAACTTCCCCATTTTTGGAGGGAATTATTTAACAAATTGACCAACATTTCACCCCTCCCTGCCCAGCGGCTTTTCACAGGGTGTCGATGGCACATCAACCCTCCTCATCCTCTATTTGCGCTGCCGCAAGGAGGAATTACAGCAATATTTATCTACCACATGCTCTTTCTGCTCATCTGCTTTGCAAAGCAGCCCCGGGGGCACCGATCACCACACGCTCCCTGTGCCACCCGCTGAAAACATCCCAGGGGACAAAGCTTTAAAGCAAATAAATGAATAGAAAAGTTTAGATGGAGGCGATTAACGTGCTTGGAGGGTTCAGCCGGTCAGCGGTTGCGTCTGGGTTGTTGCAAACCTGCAGCTCCGAGCAGTTTTTGGAGGGTGATGAATAAACACTTTTTGCTGCGCAAATCACAGCAGGTGAAAAAGAAAACACCAAATTGATGAATAGTGGGGTCTCTGCTGGCAGTAAAATAGGAAATAAGTGAAGCAAAGGTGAAGATGCTGCACTGGGGATAGATGTTGTATATGGGGGTAGGGGACCTGTTTCATTCCAGGACCAAAAAGCTTATTGCCTAAAACTGGCAATATTTGGGCTGGAATTACATTGCCTGTCTCCATAGCCAGGGCTTGGCCACGCTGCAATGCTCCGGGACAGATTTACACCCGCAGAGCCCAGCGGAAAACACTTACCTGTTCTACAAACCCAGCCCTTGTCTGTTAAAAGGAATTAAATCTTGTGGATAAATAAATAACAAGTGTTTTTATTCCCTTTGTGGACAATTGCGGCAGAGTAAGATAGCAGGTTAAGGTGTGGCCGGAAAACCTTTCACTCCCTGATCTGCATCTTGTCATCCAAGGCAAACACGCAGCTTAATGAAATCTCAAGAGGGAAAAGGTGAGATGTTTGCCTTTATGTTCATTACCTTTAAAGCACAAACAATATTTGAAGAGAAACAAAGAATCGGGCAAACTAGATAATAATCATATGCGGTGAACAAACACCCAGATCCCGGATTCATCAAACGACTTAAATAAAAAACCCAAATGCCGGGGGTTTGGTAGCGCAGGGGGAGCATCCATGTTCTGTGGGGCACGTAGCACTGTCCCCAATGTCTCTACCAGGTCCCAGGGATGTGCCCATCACTGTCACCACCATCCACGTGTCCCAAGGACCATTTGTCCCCCGACATCCCGCTGTACTCACAACTGATGCTCAGGATGCACCTCCCAACCCTGGCAAAGCCTCGGTTGCTATTCCTCCTCCCACCCACACAAGCTTCGAGTAATTACAGTTATTTCTTTTTGTTCGTCTTGTATAATTATAGATCCTTAGGAAAAGTATCCCTTGGGAAGTTTACACGCAGTAGAAGGGAATTTATTTCTCGGTACCAACCCAAGACATCAATATACAACCAAGTCCTGAACACGGCAACACGAACACCCACTGCCCTATAGATCCTTGCTGCAGGAAATCCTGCAGGTTTAAGGAGCTGCTGTGTTCTGCCAGATAAATAAGACGCAGTAAAAAAAAATACCCTCAAAAGGTATTTACACAATCATCTGTACCGGGTCCAAAGAAACCATTAGCGTCAATTAGAAAATCGGATGCGTTCCCAGGGCAAGATGCCACCCAGCCCGGAGCGGGACGAGGATGTTGGTGTGTCGTGGATCCCAGCAAGTGCCACATACCCGCGGGTGGCACTTCCAGCAGCTCATTCCTCCCCCCACATAGACATCCCCAAAGTCTGGAGGTGATGGGGAAGCTGGGGTGATGCCCTTGGGATGTGTCCCATCCTGCTCCATTGCAGGAATTCCCCATTTCAAGCCAGAGGTTTAAAGCAGTTTAAAGAAGAGAGAACCATCGATGTGATATTTTGCAGAGGTCCATCAGCCTTTCCAGCAATCTCTCCATCCAGGGAAAACCATCCCCTGCTCCAGACCTTTTTCTACTGAGAAAACAGGCTCAGCCCACACACCCCCAGCTCTGCAGCCACTCCACACCTTCCTAACCAACAATATCGCTTTATCTCCCTCAATAACCAGCCACATTTTCCATTATTACTTGCAGCAACGGTAGGACGCAACATAAATTAAGCTTTTAATGCATTCAGGCAACTGTTTGGCAAACCAAAAGCCGAGAAAACATAAGAAAAGCTTAAATTACTCACCAGGTAGATGGAGGGAGAGCAGCCTGAAGCCCTTGGGGATGCTGGGGTTGAAGGGCCACAGCCACATCTCTGCTCAGGTGAGGAAATGTTCTCCCAGGGCACCTTGCAAAGGGCACAGAGGCTTTTTCTGTGTGTTTTTCCTTTTCCTAGGTGGTTTTCCTTTATTTCAGTAGTTAACTCAGAGCTTGAGTGGGTTTAATGGGATAACTCACAGCACCTGGGAGCACACAGCAGCTGGGCACAATAATTCCCTCCTGTGCGGATGCATATTAGGGGCATTTCTCACTTGTTGTGAGAATACTGAGAATAAGATGGAGCTGAACGGTGACTGTGATTAAGAGAAATGTAGGGATGCTCAATAGCCTTCATATAAACCAGTATTTAGTGTTTAAGAGGTGCGCGTGAAGCATGTGACACACCTCACCTTTCAGGACACATTTACTAAACAGGGGAAGGGGGTTAAATATTTACTCCGCAATGAAAGCAAATATAAACCTGTCACAAACATTTTGCTGAGTGTAAATAGGGCTTTATCTTCTGATCTTGTCTCCTCAGCTCATCCACTGGGTGAGATCCCTGCACATTGACGGTCCATTGCACCTTCTGCATTTTTCACTGCCAGTAAAAAAATTACAAAATAATGTAAGGAAAAATGCAGAATAGGTGAGAAAAGGAAAGTCCTTTTTGCTTTGAATCTGCTAGTTTGCCTCCCCATGTTGGTGTTTGCTAATAATTATCATTATTATTCCAGCTGAGGGGCTGCATCCCAACACAAGTTCATCTGTAGGATTTTAGGTGCATCTGCACTGAGAACACACCAAAATCAACCCCTCCAATACCCCCAGATCAGCATCTCTTCCAAACCTGCCATTTCCTCAACAAAACCCATCCTGCTCCATCCACTTGCGGCAATTACACGAGGATGCTCCCCAAATAATCCTTGAGATCCAGCTCTGGCTCTTTAAGGCTGGGGATTTACACCAAGGAGGTTTGGACTCTTTAAATGAGAGACATGGTAAGCTGAGATGTGATCTTAGACCAGCCTGGTTGTCAGGCTAGATTTGGCACAGACTGTGGTTCTGCCAGGTTTTTAGAGGTGAAAAGGAGGAAAAGATGCAAGAACCACATTTCCTAGTGGAAACATTCCAGGGTATTTTTTTTATTGAAGGGAAAGGTAATATCTACAGCAGCTTCATATCTTCTGGTGTCTCCCCCTTCCAATTCTGCAGGAAATATTAGCACAACCTCAAAGGTCTCCCCAGAGCCTTCACTTTCCTTACAGGTGGGAATGGGCTGAACAAGCCCTGCTCCATGGGTTCGCTTTGCAAATCTCAAGTGCGTTGGCAAGCCGAGCACGTTCCAAAACTCTCCAGCGGCTCCTAGAGGAATGCAAACCCGGTATAAAGACATCAACGCCTGCCAGGCTGCAAAACCCCTCCCAGAAGGGTTGTTCTATCTCTAGTGTGATGACGAAGGGATTTTTTCTGCCCACTGAGCCTGCCAAGTGTTGAGGCAGCACTAGAAGGCACCATCCCACCATGTATTGCTGCAGAAAGCCAAACACGAGCCTAAACCAACAACCAACACAAAACCAAATCAGAACACTTTATTTCCTTGAGCTCCAGTGATACAACTGTAGCAGCATTTCACAAACGAACTCCTGCACTGTTAAATACACGTTTAAGGAAACACATTAAATTCCAAGGCAGGCCAAAAAAATAGAATAAAAACTAAGAACTGCGGACAAAATGACTCATCCTCCCCCTTAAATAATATGTGCGTTTGTTGCAGACGAAGCAGCAGTACATGTTTCACATACCAGGTTAAAATACAACTTCAGACCCGCAGCAGAACTTTCAAATGCAAACGTAGAAGAGACCAGGAGCAATAGCTTTGGTGACGGGGCTTTCGCCTGAGGAATCCAGCATTACGTACAGCACGGAACATTTTAAACACATGAGACTTCTGCAGTTATTAGACCAGCTGGGCACGTTCCAGCTGCAGAATGGGAAGGCTGGTTTGGTCAGAGGAACCTGCAAAGAGCTCTGTGAACATCCAAGGGCTCCTCAGCCACCCTCAGCTTGAGGAAGAACAAGTTCCCAAGAAAATTTGGTTGATAATTATGTGCTCAAAACTCAGGACATTTTTCTGGCTAGGGACCAAAAGGGGATGCTGCATCCCCATCCCAGTATGATGCTCAGATGGCCAAACCCATGATCACCAGCTCCGTCCCCTTGGCAAGTCCATCCTTCACATCCCAGCTACTCACAGGTTACTCCAATTAGGAGATTAATTTCTCCCAGAAGTCAGAAATATTAAAGCTAAGCGACCGGAGGAAGAGGATGATGCACTAGGGACCATTTGCCAAGTGCGGCTCCAACCTACCGAAGCCACACTGAAAAGCTGTCGCCTTCCACCTTATGCTACAATTTGCCTCTTTAACATTAAAGTGACCCAAAATTCTCACCTAAGTGTTTATGCCCATCCCTGACGGAAATATTTTGTGCAGTTCTGGTTCCTGTTAGTGATTCTCCAGTTTCTAAAGTCAATAGAAAAAGACATTCAGACAGCTTGAAGCCCAATGGCCAGGGCTCTCTCTAGCCGCACCAACACCAGCGGCCTCAAGCTTACAATTTTCGTACACTTTTAAGACACAGGGTGCATTTGACACAGTGATTAATTCCATTTAAGTGACAAAAAGGCATCGAGAAGCTCCTTTCACCACTCTCAGCGGTACAAGGTTAATTTACACAAGGCACACGCAACACCACCCGGAGAGGTGCTCTTTGATTTATCTTCTCCAAATAACGGAGCAAAAGGATTAGCTCTGCTTAGTGTCATCCTACACAACATGCCTGGCTGAGGGGACACCTCCAGGGACATGTGCCAGCCCAAAAAGCTGCCGGACCCCCCCCCAGACCCCGAGCTGCATCTCCACAAGCTGCTGGCAAGTCTCAGGGATGATGGAGATTGGCCAAGTGGTGTCCTGGAACTTATACTTAGATGTCCAGGTCCCTAAAATCCCCTTGTTGGCTACTGCTCACCCAAGTCACTGGCTAAGGGATGAACCGGGGGGGATGCTAAGGGATGAACCGGGGGGGACGCTAAGGGATGAACTGGGGGGGGATGCTAAGGGATGGTCAGAAGGAGCAGGGCACGCAGCAAAGCTGCAGCCCATCCCAAGCAGGCACAAAGCTCAGCATCCCGCAGCTAAAACCAAACCCACAGCACTAGGAACCTCTCTAGGCTGTTTGTTTCTCCCCCTCCCATAGACGAGCAGCAGCTTATTAGCAAACAAGGGCTGGGAGGTGGCTTTGGTTCTGCAGGTGGGACTTGCCCACGGCCGGTTTGGTGCTGCCAGGACATGACCCAGGGGCCCAATTGTGAACAGAAGCTCTGGTGCACCCCAGGCTTCAACCCCACCAGCCAGCGAGATGCGCATGGTTGCTCCCATAAGCAGGATCAGGGCCTTAGTGAAAAAGAAGTACAAATAAATTAAGGGAGGATGAAGGCTGTTCAGCTATCACACGCCATTAAAAGTGTACCTTTAAAACAAAAAAGTTTGCAAAAAAATATTCTTCTTTAAAATCTATATTTTTTTTTTTTAAGAGTCTCCTTGTAAAAAATAAAATGGAGTTGATAGTTTCCTCCTCTCCCCCACAGAGCGACCGGGTATTTTGGGGTGTCCCCATTCCTTCCCCCATCCCAGCAAGTCTCAAGGGGCTACCAAGAACATTGACACCCACAAGAGGATCCAGGCCACTGTCTGGGGGCTATATGCTGTATAATTAAAGCCAATCTGGCTATAAAAATAAATGCTTTTCTGTCTTCCTTACACAGGATGGAAGAATTAAGCCCTTTTTAAACAGCTTAGCATTTAGCTGTTATAGTATTTAAAAAACAACCCAAACGCCTACATAGAAAAATAAAGGATAAACATTATCCATCTGTTTTATATTTATATAAAAAGTAAGTTCTGTGACAAGATATTTTGCATCTTTGCTGTAAAAAAAACCAAAATCCCAGCCTAGGCTGTATAACCTAAGCCTTCTGTTGAGGAGTAAGCTACATCTTCAAACTTCGAGAAAAATATCAGTTAGCAATTTCACTTCTCCAAAATAAAGTTATTAAATAGATATATTATTATAAGTCTTTATAAACTATGTCATTGTTTAAGCGAGGAGGGGGAAGGGGTGACTGAGGACCACTTTAATCTTCCCTGGGGAGGGAAAAGTGGCTGTCAGCTGTGAAACCCCAGCAAGCTGGTGTGTCCCTTGGCAGAGCCCCAGAGGGGACACAGGGGCTCCAAGCCACCCTCACCAAGTCCCTTCACAAGGATGTTCTTTTCTCCAGCTTGTGCTTTGTGAGAAAGTACTTGAAGAACTCATACACGGACCAGGCGATGGCTGTTGAAGGCATCTGGTAGATGACACGTGCCTGGACCCCCCTGAAATACCCCGAGATGCCCCCCAGCTGATAGACAGTCTTGAAGGCGTTGACCATGCCCGAGAGGTGCCCGCTGATGTTCACCGAGCTCAGCGCCGTGTTCTCCTGGGTGTTGAGCAGGGTCTTGCAGACGTCCAAGGGGGTGGTGGCGGCGGCGGCCACGGCCCCCGCGATGGCACCGGAGACGATGTGGGACCGAGGGTTGTAGTCCCGGTGGGGGTTGATCTGCTCCTGCATGAACTCGTAGGTGATGAAGTGAATGGCCTGGAAGGGGACGTTCATGGTGAGCTGGGTGGTGTAGCTGCGGTAGAAGGCACCGAATCCCTCCGTCCTCTGCACTGTCCTGATGCAGGACAGGACGGACTTGTAGGGCGAGTTGAACATCTGCATCCGCTGCTTCACCACTGGCCGCGGGACAGACGGCACCGGGCAGGACAGACACGGGGACATAACGACTCATGAGCCACGGCACAACTTCCCTGGTCATTGCAACACCCAGCGCGCCAAGTTCCAACCATCCAAAGCCAACCTCCCCTTCCAACCCTAATCTGAATGAGGCAGCCATGAGCTTCCTATCGACAGGATTTCACCATTTTACACCCTCAGCCTGCCCATTGCCCCCAAAAACCTCAATGCAACAAGTAAGAGAAGCAGGTGAGAGCTGGTCCAACCACACTCTGCTTCCACAGACTAATGCACTCCTCTCCTCAAGCCTAATTAGGCACCTTTAATTCCAGAAAGGCATTAAGACAGCCTGATAAGGACTTTTGGATGCATCTGTAAGGATGCAGAGCTTGTGTGGAAAAATTGGTATACCAAGAAGACAAGGGCAGAAATGCGATTAAATAACTGTATGGGAAGTGTGACAGACCCCAATGACATGGAACAACTCCCACTGACTTACGCAAAACGTCAATTAATTTATTTAGTCATTACCTTCAGCAGGATTCATCACCGCGTCGTGGAGCAGCGTGGCCACGCTCCCAGCTATACCTGCAAGAAACAAAAGCATCCTTCAAAAAAATAACATGCAGAAGCCATAGTCTTGCGTGGGCATCAATATCTACGGAGGCAGCAGCCGATGGCACCGGACCCAATGTACCCCCAGCATCCCGGTACTGCCAGCTCCACAACAAACCCACGGGAGCATCCAGCAACAACAGGAGACATAAAACCACCCAGAGCAGCTCAACAGAAACCAGGATCCACTCCACAGGATCCCACCTTTGCTACTCCCTATAGCGACTCACAAGGCTTTGCCTACACAAGACATCACTGGCTTCGCTCAACCTGCGCCGGACTGAGAGGTGAGCAATGTTTAGAACCGGCTCAGCGCATCCGTAATTAGGCATTTTCATCCATTTGAACGCTAATTGCGTGGACTCTGCAAGCATCCAGCCAGCCGTTAATGATTCTGCAGTTGGCTCTAGGATGGGCCCCTCCAGCCACACCTTGTCCTTTGATGTAGGTTTCCATGTCAAATTTTCTCTTGCCCAAATGACTTTCGGTCATTTCTCATTAACACAGCGCTCCGGTTTTCCTGCTGGGACTGAAAGCCTGTAGCTACTTGAAAGGCAAACACACCTTACTAGCAAAAAGCAGCAAGTCAAAAGGATATTATATACCCTCAAATGAGTTGGTGGAGCTAAACCAAGTGACTGCCACGGCAGATTCCATCGCGTCAAACACCAGGCAGAAGCGTCTTCTGCACAAACCCTTTTGTAACACCCCGGCTCAGTTTGAGGGTTTCTGCTGTTACAGCAGAATTGCTGGATCTAAAAGCAAAAGCCTTCCTGCTGGAAGCAAAATCTTTCCAAAAACATGCGAGGACATAAGGATGCAACGCACTTCACCATGCTGGAGATGCATGGAACAACCTGCCCTGCAAACCTCAAGGGGTTTAGATGATGCCTTCAACCTAACACCAGAAGCTGCGACTGCATCTGAACACCTCTTTACATCGCACTGATCTTGTGTTAGATTCATTTGATATTATAGTGCAGAAGTAAAGGTTAGACTTTGCTTTGGAGGGCGCACAAAGCGGGTGCTGAGACCTGCAAAACCCTGGGGCTACGTTTGCATCTTGCATCCCTCCCATACAGGTATTTACAGGCTGAGCACAGCAAAAGATGCCAGGCTAAGGGTGTGAAGCAAGCAAGGGACAGGCTGTTAATTGCAAGCTATTTTTGTCAATAAAACCCCAAAAAATACCATTGGCCAAGTGGCTGTTTCCTCCATGCTGGATAGAATCGCTTAGAGACTTTTTCATTTTTTCATAGCAGGCAAAGTACATTGCGTGGGCAGGGCCAGCCCCCAGCATGGTGACATTAATCCCACGTAAAGGCCTCCAGAAACCCTCTGTAAGGACAATCTTCTTCAGAGCTTCGTACACGCTCCTGTACTGGGCTTTGGGGTCCGGCTGCAAGCTCTGCATCCGTGTCTGCAACAAAGCACACGAAGGGAGAAGCCTCAGTTACCCGTCTTTAATGCAACAAGCACAAGCCACAGAGAGTTAAAGAGACTTCCAAGATCATTAGAGGGGTCAATAATTTGCTCCCATGCCGGGGCCACGGCACTATTTATCCACGCTTTGCCTGCCAGACCAGCTAAATTAACTCTACGCTCCCATTGCGACACCAAAATGTTATGAGGCTGCTCAGACAAGCGCTCAGGGGGAAGTGTAACCTCTGCTCTTGTTTGTGCAGGGAAAGTACAAGGAATTAAGGTAACGCCGTTGTTCAAAAGACTCCGGTGAAGAAATACAGTTAGGTCTGTAATTGCCTCTTGCTTACAACACTGTGTCTGCCCCGGCTTGTTTCTATTGCAGTTGCTCAGCTGCTTTTGACACTTGGTGCTCAGAGTCAGGCTGCTCGGTTGGGAAACAAGTTTCCTAGAAGGGCAAGGTAGGAAAAACAGGGTACCAGTAACCCCCCTGTAAAAGGTGAGACAGGTAAAGGCCACCCCGTTCTGCACAGTGACCCAAAGAACTGTAGAATCACAGAATGGGTTGGGCTGCCCTTCACCCCCATCCTTCTTCACCCCATCTTCCCTTCCACCAGGTTCCTGAGCTATAATAAGTGGTTTCATCCACAGCTTCGTTCAATAGTCCTCAACGGGCTTCCCTTCCACGGATTTTTGAAGGTTGCGAAGCTTCTGGCATCCAAAGCGTCCTATTTATTAAACTCATTGTCATCCCTTAATTATGCACCGTGGGAAAAGTTACTTCTTTTAGCCTGTTTCAGGCTCAAAGCCCTTGCAATGATGACGCCACCTTTACAACCATCCCAGCGAGTAAACCTGGAGCATCGAGATGCTCCTGCTGAGCAGCCCCCAAGTCTGGTACAGCCCATCACAACAAAAATGGCCTGAAGAGATACAGCCTTTGGAGGTGGTTTCACACCTCGAAACACGAACACACAAAGCTCCTGGCAAAGGGCATAACCACAGGAGACGAGCGCTAAGCGACATGTAACAGGCTCCATCAAATTAATGCTCTTTTATTGAGAACTGCAATGAAGAGGTTTTGACCCCATGAGCTGGGACACCCTATGTGCAGAATAAGTCTCCCCCAAACATTTGGCAAAGCAACACGAGCAGCTCCATCCTCAGCAGAGATTCAACAGCCAGGACTGTCCGTGTCACCTCCGTGCTCCCTCATGGGGACACATCCCTTCAAGCTTATTAATTCACTTCAGTAATTAACCAGAAGGCAATACTACAGATAAGCTTTCAGGCATGATTAAGTCAATAAAAGTGCTGCAGGTTTGGACCTTTTGTTTCCCCAGATCACTCTAGTTAGTGGAAACCGAATGGCACTTTCACATGCACTTTCTGAGACCAAGGAAGAGATTAGAGCTGAATTCAGGACTTTAACCCAGTATAATAAAACCGAGCTACAAAAGCAGTAATGCAATATGCGTGGCTAAGCCAAACAAATCATTGCATTTGTAGTAAATATTCTAGAAAAGTCGCATAGGAATTCCATGTGCCAAGTGGCTTAGTTCAGCAGCTTGCTAAATTTCAGACTTGAGCATCAGGTGGTGATCATGACAAGCCATCACCTACAACAAGGAATTTGGCAGCCTCAAGCAAAGCTTCCCATTTCAGAGCACTAAATGCTTGGTAACCTACAGACAGCGCTGGAAATAAACCCAAAGGCTCAGAAAAATCCTCCCGTAAAGGCAGCAACACCCCTGAATTATCTTGCTGTTTTAAACCGGGTTTTAAGCCCAGCTTGCAGCCTCGCTGGGCAGGTTTAAGGGTCTTGCAGCCTTCCCGTGCCGCGGATGCTCATGCAGAGGGGCTGGATTTCCCGATGCCCCCGAGAATCTCCCGGCAGCCGTTTCGCCGCCAGCGTGACTCAGCATAGCCCCGCACCGGCCGGGCTTTGTGTGCCATAGGGTTTTGTTGGTTGTGTTTTGCTCTGCTAGTTTTAACTTGACGGCAGCCTCCAGGAGATCTCCATCTGGCCCCGGTCTATTGCTGGGATGCCTTCGAAGCCGGTATAATTTTAAGCACACAGCAGCATCACTTCGTCAGGAAGGTAATGAGGGGGTAAGTGCTCCTGCGGAGCAATAAATTACCAGCTTGGCATGTGCGGAAACAAAGCACATGGTGCTGTGTTGTCAGGAGCTGACCCTGAGTATCTCCACCCTTACTGTGAATCAGCGGCTTTCACATGAGTGGATGAATAACAAAAATACAGCATTTTTATTTTTCTGTTGGTCATCCAAGCCATTCTAAAGCTCTCACCGTGCCCCAAAATGGGTAGTAAGCATCTGTTGTACCCACCCCTCCCAATGAACATCCACAGTACGGGAAGGTGCAGAGACCTGGGGAGGTGTTTAAACTCTTAAACCTGCTCAGCGAGGCTGCAGGCTGGACTTAAAACCCGTTTTAAAACTGCAAGATAATTCAGGGACGTTGCTGCCTTTACAGGAGGGTTTTTCTGAGCCCTTGGGTTTATTCCCAGCGCCGTTCATAGGTTACCACCATGCAGTTTGCATCACCACCACCGCAGCCTGGCCCACAGGCTTCCCCCTCTTATTAAAGTTGTGGACACAAACAGCCCAAGGAGTGAGCAAAACCGGGATCTCCTGCAATGCAAGGGATTCAGCAAACAGGTTCAGCTCTGGGTTTTGTCCAGGATGGGTTTATCATGGTGTGAACAGGGCTGGTCTGTGAGCTCTGCAGCCCGCTCACCTATCTGGAGTGTGCAGCTCCCCCACCTCTTGTTAATCAGCCAAAAAATACCTCTCCACCTACTTAGATTAATCCTCATTGCATAAGGCAGCGACAACCACAAGCATCCCGGTAGTCCTGGTTTCAACTTGGGCATAACAGGCACCACCAAAAGCCTCAAGTTCAAGTTCCTCGGGTTACCTGCTGTTTGTGGACCAGCACCGTCTTCATGGCTGTTGTTTGGGGGAGAACACCCAGCTTTCCAGCTGCCAGAGCAGCTTTCTATCCAGAAAGGCTCTCCTAACAACGGTCAGGTCTCTAATTCTGCATATTCTCGCCAAGGGTCACCGATTTGACATGCCGCTGTACAAACAAGCTCGGATATAATTTGCCTTTGTGTTTTGTTGGTATTTTTCCCCCTCTGAACACTGCATGCGTTCCCAAAGTTCAGCCTGCACGTTCATGTGACAGACAACCAGCCCGGTCTCCCCGCAGCTGACAAAAGGCAGGGAGAACACAATATGCTTTTGCCAGGAAATAAGCAGCATTTCTACAGTGAATGGGGCAGATCTGGAGAAGGCTTCGCTATTGCATTTTTCTTTTGCCAGGCTGTTTTGCAGCTCCCCAGCCAAGCAATGCACTTGGTGTGGCACCCACTTGTGTGTGCAGAAGCCCATGGGAGGGGATTGTGGGGCCAGATGGGTTGACCGTGACCTTCCAGCACCCCGACACTATCAGCTGGAACAGGAGCAGCTGCTCCCCTGGACATGCATCAAGATGGGTGGATGCAGAACCTCCCACCACCAAACCCGAGCCAAGGCGAGCGGCCCTAACCCCAAAGTCTAAATAAACCGAAGCTGGAGCCACCAAAACACCCGCTCCATCCCACCCAACAAGCCCCATCGGTCTTCTCCTTTCTTTTCCGCTTCCCTCTCTGGCATCACAAATGTAGGCAAGATGTTCCTCCTGCCCTTCGCCCCATCCCAGCACAGGACCTCTCACACCAGTTAGGAATGATGCATGGTGTCCACAAAGTCGACTTGAGCCAGCTTAGTTAGGAGCAGCTCAGGTTTTATGAAGAAGTGCTGGAGGAACAAGGACTTTCGGTCATTTATGCAACCGCCATCCTCTGTAAAGAAAGGAAGTCCAAGCCCAGCACATCTCCAGTCTCCAGATGAGGACAAGAGCCTTTTTTCACATCCTCAAGGCAGCTACTTCACCTGCTTCGGGAAAACAGCTCCAATAGCCTTGCAGAAAAGCCACCAAATGGCTCAAACAAGAGGAGGCTCCAGGGGAGTCCTCCAGAAACTCCCCAACAAGTCCTTGAGATGCTGATCTCTCCGGTTAATGTGGAGACTGACCAGGCTTGCCAGGACAGCTGTGTTTGCAGCAGCTACAGAACAAAACAAGCCTCAGCGCATGAGAAACACCTCGGTTAAAAACATCTACACTTCAAAACAGTGTTTTCTGACAAGCACAGCGCTAAGTGGGAAAGAAAGAAGCCAAGGCGTAGCTAAGGGTGAAGCTGCAAGGGGGTCTCCAGCTTTACAAGGAAAATGATGGGAAGGAAAAGGCACCAAGCAAACCTGAAATAATCGCAAGCCTCCAGATGCAGCTCTAGCTGGTAAAACACAGCCTGTTATGCGTTTCCCTTCTAAAAAAATAGCAATACTGCTGCAGAATACACATACAACCAGCAACGCTTTGTTACAGCAGAACCATAGCGTGCGTGGGCACAGACATCATGGATTTACATCCTCTCTCATCACACCCCAGCACGTGTTGCCCAACAAACACCAAAGGCATCTCTGTGCACTTTCTACGCTGTGTCACGGGTGTATCTATGAACTCCACGGAGGTCCATAGGGCTCAATCTTCAGCGCTTGCCCCGACTCGGTGCAGGACACCAGCATCACAGCCTGCCCTACCCTGACCCCGGCCAGCTCAGCAATTGTGCAAGTGTCTGGAGCAAACAATCCCCCAAATTCGCGTATTTTCGGTTTCTCTTTGAGAGGAAATGACTTGCTGGAACCAAAACATTTCCTCTACGGCACGATGTAGCCAGGTGCCCAAAATGCCTCTTTCTGCAGCATCCACAACCCCATAAACCTCCTCCATGAGCTCTGCACGGCCATGACCAATCCCAGGAATTATTACCCAAAAAGTCAGGCTAAGGAAGGAGTTTTGCTGTTTTTCTGTGAGAGGAGAGCAGCACATTTCCTATTGAAGCTCAAGCAGTGTTTAGTTACTCCCATTACCAAAAAAAAGCGCCTTTTTGGGGTCAGTTCTCACCTTTTGCTGCAGCAGACAGAGCAGCAGCAGCACCCAAAACCTGCAACTTTCAATGTTCCCCCTCCTCTTGACACATGAGGTGACTTTGGCTATTGCTCCGCAGGAGCTTTTGCACAGCCTGAGTGTTTTAGGTGCTTCCCAGCACTTCTAGGCAGTTTGCTGAGCAGGATTATTCCCAGCATAAGGTATTGTCCTGCTGGCCCTGAAGCAACCACAGAACTCACTGCCCAGTGCAATGAGCACTTTTACCTTCCCAAAAAGCACCTCCCACTACGGGAAACCAGGCACAACTTTCATTTTCTCCCTCTCTCCCTTTTCCCCTCAGAGGAAATGCCCTCTTAAACAAAACCAACACAACACGCCATAAAGTCCGGAGTGATGACACACTGCTCCGACCGTGACTTGGCAGAAAACACTGTGCTTGGTTGCGAAAGGAGCCGGTGCGGAGACACTCGGGGTGGGCACGGACCCTGCTATGTGGTCCAGCAGGCATAGACCCAGAGGGAAAACACAGGAATAAAGCAGCGAGTATTTCCCTTGAGCGCTTATCGCAGCAAACTGGCAAGACCTGCAGTGCCTCAAAGCGAAGGCATTTCCTCTCCTCTCCTCCTCCCCTTTCAGGGCACCCTGCATTGAAAAGAGGAGAAATTAGAGCATCTGCCTGCAGCTTTTCCTGAGCTGAGCGTGGAGGATCTGTCAGGGCCACTAATACAATATTGAGAGCGTTTGGCTTCTCCCAACCTTATTTTCAATTTTTTAAGCCCCCAGAGCAGCACACTGGTAGGACAGAGGGAGGAAATACCCTTTGCGATGCTTCCTACCGCATCGGCAACACCATGAAGTCTTCCCTCGTGTGCACTCGACAGCACCAAGGCAAAACTCATTAGTCCCGGCATCAAAACCCACCAACCCCTCCATGTATCTGCAGCCACGCGATCCCCTTTATAACCCTGGTAAAGTCACCTTCCCATGTGGCTGGGGTGACACGTGAGGTTGGGTTCACACTACTCGCAGCCATCCTGGTGTGCGGACAGACAGAACGACCGCTCTGTCCCACCGGCCTTCCCCTCCCGGGCTGGGATTCCAACTCTACAGAAGGGAAGAGCTGCCTGGGGGGCTCCAGCCCCACGCTGGAGGACACTGGTGGCATCATGGGGAGCAGGGTGAGGACTTTGCTTGCTGCAGGGCCCAGCGCACACCTTTGCACCGCGGGTTGCGCAAAGCTCGCCGGGGACGAGGACACCGGGACGGCACCCGAGGGGCTGCAGGGACGGGTCCAGGGTGGGCGCACAGCTCCAGCATCTTGGGGTGACACCTCAGGCACCCTGCACACCCCCAGCACCTCTCGCACACTCCTGGCACAACTCTGCTCCCCCCAAGCAACATACAACCCCCCCGGAGCCCCGGGTAACACTTACACACTTTCCCACTGCGCACCCCCAGCACCCGCAAGGGCTCTCCCGCTTGTGCAGGCACGAACCCCGCTACCCCGGGCATGCACCCCCGGTACTACCGTACACACACCCCCGTGCGCCCCCGGTACTACCGTGCATGCACCCCCACAGACGCCCGGTACCCCGTTGCACGCCCTCCGTGCACACACCCCCGGTACGCTGTTGCACGCCCCCCGCTCACGCCTCCCCCGAGCCCGGCAGCCGGCGGAGCAGATCCCGGAGATCCCACCTCCCCATCCACGCACCTTGACCGAATCCACCGGGTACATGACCGTGTGCTCCATGATACCCGCCACCGCCCCGGCCATCATGTGGGTGCCCAGCGAGGCGCCACTGGGCAGGCTCTCGTACTCCTCCGTACCCTCCATAGGCGGCGCGGGGGCGGCGGCAGCGGAGTGTGGGGGGCCGGGCCCCGGGGGCGCCGCCGCGCTGCCCCCCACTCCGCAGCTCAGCTCCATCCGCCCGGTACCGGTGTCGGGGGGTCCCGGGGTGGGTACCGGGGGGGTCCTGCACGGGGCTCCCGCGCCGCCCCGGCCCCGCTTTAAAGCCGCGCCCGCGCCCTGCCCCGCCCCGCTGGGCGCCAGCCAATCGCGACGCGCCGCCCCTACGGCCCGCCTCCCGGGAGGGAGATTGGCGGAGACGTCGGCGAATGGCAGCGTGGAGGCGGCGGGGTGGAGGAGTATGATTGGCTCTGGCGGCGGGGGGCGGGGCCGCGTGGCTCGTCCCGCCGCCGTACGAGCGCGCCCTTTACACAAGCGCGGTGCCCCTTGCACAAGCGCTGTATCCTTTGCACAAGCGCTGTACCCTTTGCATAAGCGCTGTGCCCCTCCCACAAGCACTGCGCCGCTTTGCACAAGCGCTGTGCCCCTTGCACAAACACTGCGCCGCTTTGCACAAGCGCTGCGCACCTTGCACAAGCACTGTACCCTTTGCACAAGCGCTGTGCCCCTTGCACAAACACTGCGCCGCTCTGCATAGGCGCTGTGCCCCTTGCACAAGTGGATACCCCCAGGCACGCACTTGTGTGTGTGTGTCCGGGCAAGCACAAGCGTGGGTGGGAGGGGGCTCAAGGTTCCCCCCCCGGGGCACCGTGCAGCAGCCGGGCTGGCCCCCGCAGTGTGTCGGGGTGCAAAGCTGCTGCCACTTTCTCCCCGAGGCGTTTTGCCTCCAATAGGATTTAATTTTGGTTGTGCTTTTTGGGGTTTTCTGGCTCACACTGAGCCCAGTGCCCTCTCCCATCTCCCTGTCCTGCATGGCCAGGGCAGGGGGATGAGACACCACATCATCCCCCCCTGCGTGGGCTTGAGCCTTGGCCTGGGCAAGAAAAGCCCATGGAAGGGCGCAGGAGAGTTTGCTGCCCCTGCCTGCAAAGCCTTTTTGGGATGATGGGATCCGCAGGGACCACCATCCCTCGCCACATCTCCTGTCTGCAGGAGAAATAAGCTCAGCCCGTAGCCCTGCACCCCCAAAAACCTCCGCTATCCCCTGTATTTTGGACGATCTCTTTGTTCCGCCACAAAATCGGCCCAAACTAATTACATCTGACCAGACTCAAAGAGATGGAGGCAGAGCCTTCATGGGCCAGGGTTCCAGGAACAGCCCCGACTTTCCATTTCATTTCATTCCTCCTTGAAGGATGATTTGGAATTTGACCTTGCTGGGAAGGTGGCATTGCGTAGCGTGTCCAGGAATCAAGGTTAACCATTTGCATGAAGCGCTGAGATAATGCAAAAGCAAGAATGTGGAACTGAACACAGTGATCGCTACATCTCTCCTTCCTTTCCCCCTCATCTTGCCCCCCTAGCAGGACCCCCTGGATTATCACAGCTTTGTTACCTCCCAAAGACACTAAACAAAATACATGTTGCTGACAGATGGTCTGACACCGTGTTCTCCAGCTGAAATGACATTTTGGAGCTGGAGAGCCACATGCACCCACGTAATTCCAGCAGAGCCCTCCCCGCTGGTCACCCGTGTCCGCAAGGCGTTAATCAAACCCGGGCACAAGAGCTTCCTTTTTGTCAGGCAGCCTTATTCAAGGAAACAGATGCTTTAAAACCCGGAGAGGAACACTTTCCAGTATTGCCCCACGCAGTTTATCTGGGTTTTCTACTCCACAAACAACAGTCAACAGCAGCTGATCTTCCCTTGGCAGCACTGAGGAGGGTGGGGAAATTGCAGTGTCACTTACCTTGATGAGCCCTTTCCCCTACAGTCTTGCTCCCTGGTATGAATCAGTCTGAAACACAGCGCTGTTTCCAGGTAGGAACGGGTTATATTTTAATCTGAATAAAGGGCTCCTTTCTGCCCCTGCTTGGAGACACCCTGGGGCATTGGGAGCCAGAGGTGCCCAAGAGATGCACAAACTGAGCATTTTCCCTGTGTTTGTGAAGAAGGGGCAAAAATATTCATCATTTGTGGAGGGAAAACAGGACAGGGAGTCTGGTGTGGCTTGTGGCTTTGTCACATCACACGTCCCGCCGGCGGGAAAAGGAACAGCCTGTGTCTCTTGGGTGGTTTCCTGCCATCCCTGCCTGGCGTGGTAAATAAGAGTCATCACCAGAGCGAACTCGATTCCATTTACAAAACCAGTCGGTGTTGTGCAACGATTCCCTCGCTGCCTCCCAGGGCACAACCACTGCTCGGTGCATCCCATCCCAGAGCTCCCCTGGGGTTTGTGGGACCCTCGGGTGCTCCCTGAGCCCCAAACCCCATCACAGCAGAGGAGCAATGCAGGGCAAAGCCATTCGCACCGCTAAGAGCACAGTTTGGCTGCAGGCTGCACGGAGCACACTCATTTATATTAACACGCCGACAAGTCGATGCGAAATGCGCCGCCGCAATCTGCACGTGCGTTGCATCACTGCGAGCAGCTAAATGATGAATCAGCCCCACGGGTCTGGTGTATAACCCTCTTCATTGGGCTTCTGCACAGCAGAAATGCCACGGAAATGTAACGAGAAATGAGAAACAACCTGCAAAACGAAGCGAAATGCTCCATAAGCCACCCAAATAAGGTGGCTGCAGCCCCCAGAGCATCTGCCGGGCGCTCCCCAGCTGATCAGGAGGATCCAGTTGTGCTTATCATGGTTCTTGGCCAGGCAGGAGCTGCAGGACACGGCGGCTGCACCCGTGTTGATAACACAGGAGTGTTCACCTTCCAGGAACCACAGAAATTGTGGCTTATCTGCAAGATCCAGCGAGATACGTCTTGCCAAATCTACAACTTCTCAAGCACCTTGTGTTTTGGGGGGGTTTATCCTGTTCACAAGCTGCCAGCTTGGGGGAGGAGACAGAACGCAACTTCACCCCCAGCAGCACAATGCCACATAGCAGCAAATTACAAGTAGTTGTATATACTATCGTGGAAAGGAAAAGGCACCTGTTTATGGCACGGTGTAAAGTGTTCACTTTAGAAGAGGGACCACAGCACACCAGCCCTTGGCCACCACCAGCCTCATCCCTCCTTAGAAATGCTCAAAACAATTTCAAATAGTGAATCTGGACCTCATTCCCCCAAACCATCCTTAGGTCAAAGGCTCAGAAGACACCCTGGAAAAGGGATTTTCTGACACCAACCTGGGTTTTCCTGCCCTCCCGGGTGCATTTTATGGTAGAAGCAGCTGCAGGGGAATATCAAGCTCTATGAAACACAATGCGTTCCAGTTGTTTTTTCACCTCTATATTATCAAACGCCATAAAAATAAGCAAAGGGTATTGTTTTGTCTTCGGGGTAGACTGACCCACTTATTAGAGCATCCATGGAAAGCATCCCCTGGCTTTAAGCCCTTGCTCAGCACAGCGAGGTGCCGGTAGGTGGATTAATATCAGAACATCAGGCACCCAGAACATTAATCCTGCTCCGGTACAAACTCAGAGCATCTTTTCTTTGCTTCAATTCACCAAAGCACCACTCCAGATTATCAAGTGATTTGTTTCATAGCCAGCGTTTATATGTAACACATCAACCACAGCGTATTAGGTTGATGCCATTGAGAGCCATGAACACGAATGCAAATTGAATTAGAGAGAATTGAGCCCTAGTGATGCTGCGGGGTTATTCCTACACCAAAACAGCCGAAATCTGAAAACTCAGCAATGCAGACAGATCCAGCGTATGTCAACATTTATGCAACCTCGGAGGTAAAGGAGGTGTGGACACCAGGAATTTGGCCTGTGGGTTTTATTTCAGTGCTCACATAACCTGACCTAATTTACCATTGCCTCGCTCCGTGGATGAATGGCACAGGGAGAGGCAATACCCAATGTGTATAATTAAGCTTGGCTTTTGTATTACTTCCTGGACCCAAGTTTTTTCTCATCGACTTGCCTTTCTAGTTTGAAGCCCTGGGGAAACAATGGGGAAGGCGCAGCACATGCTGGTGGTGCTGCCGGGAGTGACTGGTGGCACTGGGCAGAAGCGGCTGGAAGGATCCCATGGGGTTTGTTTGCTGGGGCTGGCTACAGCCCTTCTGGTTTATTTTTGCCTTGTTTCTAGCACTTAGCAAAATTAGAACCAGAAAGAAAGGAGAAAATCCTGGCTTGTTGTTTAGAGCTGGCGATGATCCTCCTCTGCCACTGACTCCTCGCATGGCCTTGGTCATGTTCTTTAACCTGCCTCTTCTGGGCAGGGTTTTGTGTGATGAAAAGAGCAGAAAAGGAGGAGATGAAGGCTCTGCAAATGGGGCTGTGGCTGGCGGGCAGTCCTAACCTGCTGCTGCAGTGCAAGCGAAGAAGAAATGGGCTTTAATCGCCGCGGAGTGAGTGCGGCCAGCAGCAGGGATGCCCTTGGAAATGGGCAGAGGGATGTTTTAACAAATACACACAAAAATGCAAGGGGAAAAGTCCAGCTGGGAGACACGGCTCAGCGCTGGGTGATATCTGCTGGTCCCGGTGCTCGGTAGGGCTGATATTGGGGAGGGTGCGGTGGGATGGGCGACGTGCTGCCCTGAGATAGCGACCGGGCACCCCGCACACACCTCAACGGGGGCTCAGGGGGGGACCTGTGCGTGTCCTACACGTGGGTTTTCCTTTGGAAATGGTTGATGCCCCAGCGCTTTGGTTCTGCATCAAGCTGCTCACTCCAGGCGCCAATTCAGAGCGAACCAAAGGATTTTAGCAGCTTTATCCCAAATTTCTTCCGCATTCACAGGGTGAGCAAAGCAGGATTAGGGGAAAACTTCCCTGCAGAATGCTGGGAGCCCAGAGGCAGAGCCCAGGTCTGTGTCACCGGCAGGAAAGGTTTTACTCCCGCTTGGCGGTGCTGTTAACGGTGGAATGAAATACATTCGCAAACAACCAGTGTTTTCACCACGAGGAGCACGCATCTGGAAACAATTAGCACGCTCAAAAACAACCGGCATGCATTCCTCCATTTTGTGCCGCCCACGGACTCTGGCAATGAGGGTTTTATGGGCAGCTCTTCAATTCCCGCACGTTTTTCAGCATCTCGAACACCCGTTTCGGCCCAGGGCGACCCCTGGAGATGCAGAATCCACCCCGAGCTCCCAGCAAACCACCCCCCAGCGCTGTGGTTTTGTTTGCGTGGTTTGATGGGTGTTTCTTTCAGCCCACAAAGCCTTTGCCGCCGCCAACATGCTCCTGCTTGTGCCTTCGTCTCCATGCATCACAGCAGCATCCCGCAGCCATTTCCCCCAAGTCGCAACCTGCAGCAGCTGCTTTTGGGTGAAATTCAGCTCGGAAAGGGCTGCGACAGCTGCTGTGTGGCCGGTGGGAGCCTGCGCAATGCCAAGACGGTCCTAAAGCTCCTTCTCCTTGCAGGTCCTCTCATTAATTAGGCATAATTTGCCGTCCCAAAGCATTTTCTTTCTTGCCGGCGCACACCCAGCACAGCTTTCCTTGCAAGTTCAAGGCTGTCCGCTCCGTTTGGGCCCAATGTAACAAGGGATATACACCCATGGACAAGAGTTAAAACGCAAAAATCCTAAAGACACCAAATGTCTTGCCCATTTTGGAGCTGCAGACCTGGGGTCCTCCCTCCAGCCCCAGCAAATCGCTCTCCCCTGCCCTCAGTCCATGGCACCCCACGCATGGTGTGGCTTCGTATATTTCTGCTTTGCTTCTATGAGGAGTTAATTGAAACACTTTAACTATTGTGCGAAAACGTGTTAGAGACAAGTGACTTCGTTCTCAGCGCATGGCAAAGTAGCTGCAGTGAGATACGGTGGGAAGCGGAGCTGCGGTCCCAGCCTGGTTATGCGGCAGAACTCAGTGTGCAAAATCCAGCGTGCAAAATCCAGCGTGAAAAACTCAGTGTGGAGAACTCAGTGTGCAAAATCCAGTGTGCAAAATCCAGCGTGCAAAATCCGGCGTGCAAAATCCAGTGTGCAAAACTCAGTGTGCAGAACTCAGCATGCAAAACTCAGTGTGCAGAACTCAGTATGCAGAACTTAGTGTGCAAAACTCAGCGTGCAAAACTGAGTGTGCAAAATCCAGCATGCAAAACTCAGTGTACAGAACTCGGCATGCAAAACTCAGTGTGCAAAATCCAGCGTGCAGAACTCAGTCTGCAGAACTCAGCGTGCAAAACTCAGTGTGCAAAATCCAGCATGCAAAATCCAGTGTGAAAATCTCAGTGTGCAAAACTCAGCGTGCAAAATCCAGCGTGCAAAACTCAGTGTGCAGAACTCAGCGTGCAAAACTCAGTGTGAAAAAGCCAGTGTGCAAAATCCAGCGTGCAAAACTCAGTGTGCAGAACTCAGTGTGCAAAATCCAGTGTGCAAAATCCAGCATGCAAAACTCAGCGTGCAAAACTCAATGTGCAAAATCCAGTGTGAAAAACTCAGTGTGCAGAACTCAGCGTGCCAAAGTCAGTGTGCAAAACCCAGCAGGGAAAACTCAGTGTGCAAAACTCAGTGTGCAAAATCCAGTGTGAAAATCTCAGTGTGCAGAACTCAATGTGCAGAACTCAGCGTGCCAAACTCAGTGTGCAAAACCCAGCAGGGAAAACCCAGTGTGCAAAACGTGGTGTGCAAGATCCGGTGTGCAAACCCCGACCAGCAAAACCCGGCGTGCAAAACGCAGCACGCAAAATCCAGTGTGAAAAACCCGTCATCCCGGGAACCGCTCCAGCGAGGCTCCCCGGCCTCTCCACGAGGTTATTCCTGTTATTAACACATTATCGTTGCCTGGATAAACGTTTTCTTTGCAGCTCCCAGCGCTGCGTGGGCACATTGGTGCTGCCGCTCAGTGGCAACGCGCAGGAGGTTCCTCCTGCGAGGCACCGAGCGGCTTTTAACTCATTTTATTTAACCAGATTCATGTATTTATTACTTAAATCATAAACATTTAGATGCTTATTATGGCTGCTACCATCCCACTGCATGCATTTAATGTA
Source organism: Nesoenas mayeri (assembly GCF_963082525.1). NCBI lineage: Eukaryota > Metazoa > Chordata > Aves > Columbiformes > Columbidae > Nesoenas > Nesoenas mayeri. The sequence continues at coordinate 1,793,675 of NC_137555.1, read as the reverse complement.
CAAACGAATGTTTCTGTGTGTATATTTGTATTTAGAAGTGTCTGCTTGTATGTTTATTTACTGTATTTATGGTTATGCCGGCAATGCCATCTACAGCTTGCAGAACCCCGCAGCATTTGCCCCCAGGCTATATATTAATTTATTAGTTATTTTTAAGTAATATATTAATTAAATCAATAATTAAACAAGCATGAATTCAACGCCTGCGCCTTGGCCACGCCCCCGCGCCTTGGCCACGCCCCCCACGCCAACCACGCCCCCACGCACCAACCACGCCCCCCTCGCACCAGTGGCCACGCCCCCCCCGGGGAATCCCTTTGCCAGCCCAGCATCGCGAACGTCCGCGCCACGTATATGTGTGCGTGCGTGCGTGCGTCACGTCCGGCGGCGGGCCCCGGAAGTGGCGCGGTGTCCCGTTGCTATGCGGCGGGGCGGGAGGTGAGCGCAGTGTCCGCTGCCCGGGGCCCGGCCGAGGGAACGGGGGAGCGGAGAGCGGAGAGCGGAGCTGCGGCGCACGGGGGGTTACACGGGGCCGGGCCGTGCGGCCTGCCCGCCGCTGGGGTCCGGAGGAAGGGCCGAGGGTCCTCCGGGGGCTGCTGGGGCCTGTTCGCTCGGAGCGGGGCCTTGGTGGCACCTCGGGCGGGTGGTTTGTTAAGCGGAGTGTGTGAGGACGGGCTGTGAGAGCGGCGGGGGCGGTGGGGAAGGACGGGCAGCCCTGGCCTGTGTTGAGCTGTCAGCATTCGTGGGGTTTTTAAAATATTGCTTCTGTTATGTTATGTCTGGTGCCCTTACAAAGATGAGGGAGTGGAGCATCTCCTGTGTGAGGAAAGGCTGAGGGAGCTGGGGCTCTGGAGCTTGGAGAAGAGGAGACTGAGGGGTGACCTTATTGTTTATAAAGGGTGAGTGTCAGGAGGATGGAGCCAGACTCTTCTCGGTGACAACCAGTGATAGGACAAGGGGTAATGGGTTCAAACTGGAACACAGGAGGTTCCGCTTAAATATGAGAAGAAACTTGTTCCCGGTGAGGGTGGCAGAGCCTGGCCCAGGCTGCCCAGGGGGGTTGTGGAGTCTCCTTCTGTGCAGACATTCCAACCCGCCTGGACACCTTCCTGTGTAACCTCATCTGGGTGTTCCTGCTCCATGGGGGGATTGCACTGGATGAGCTTTCCAGGTCCCTTCCAACCCCTGACATTCTGGCATTCTGTGGTTTACATCTTGGGGACTGGCTTTGCAGGTGGTAGCGAGGCTGAATATCCATCTGTGTTTTCTTTCTAGCTCAGGAACAGAAGAGCGATGGCTTTGGGAATGGGGGGCACGCCTGCTCAGTCTGAGGTGACCAGCTGATGTCGGAGCACCAGCTGGTCTTTCTGCTTCTCGCATCCCAAAATGGGGAGGTAAGAATCCCAAAGGAACTGTCAGATCAAGCTGTGATGTCTGTTGAGTGAAGGACAGGGAACTTAATCATTAATTCGTGGCTAATGGTGAATTCAAAGGTGGGAATAGTGTCTTGGTTACACTCAAGCCAGAGCATGAGCAAAGCTAGAGCAGAGTAAAAAGTTTTATAAAGAATCTGTTTGTCCTTAGCCTGTTTTAAAATGCATTGTGCTTCTTTTTGGTAGTAAAGTCCATTTTTTAAGCAGATTATCCCCTTTGAATTTTAGGATCAGCATCTCGTGTTTGCTTCCTGCTTCTTGGCACTTCAGCATCTCCCCGGTGGGGTGTCCCCGGATTCTCAACACCACCCTGCGGCAGATCCTCGTGATAGGAATTCTTGCTGCTGCCGTCTCTTTGCTTTACTACTCGCTGGTTGTTATCCGCAATAAATATGGGCGTGCGTACAGGGACAAAAGGTTCCACAGGTGAGAGCGGGAGAGGCTTTTTGAGAAGGAACAAAATGTAGTTTTGGTGCGAAAGAGAAAACACTGGCAGGTTGTGTCTGTAAAATATGTGAAGGGATGGGAAATGGATGAGTAAAACTTCCTGCTTTTTATGAAGCATTCCTTGTCTAAGTTGATTATCACTTATCAATAATTCAGCTTTCTAATATTTTATCTGTCTGTAGCAGCTCAGTAAAACTATTGGTGCCAGAATGTTGCGTGGTAAATTATTTTGAAAATTACTTTCAGATTTATTGTGGGAATTTGATTCTTATTGGTGGCACTTCACTTCCTTCAGCAATAGTGAAAACTGAGTGATTCCTATCGGGAAACTGTTGTCTGATGTTGAGAAAAACTTCTATATTCAACCCAACATCTGGTTTTCTTCCAGATATCTTGCCCGAGTAACTGACACTGAAGCCACAGATACAAACAACCCCAATCTGAACTATGGGATCGTCGTGGACTGTGGCAGCAGCGGCTCGAGGATTTTTGTGTATTGTTGGCCACGGCACAACGGGAATCCACACGATCTCTTGGACATCAAGCAGATGAGGGACAAGACCAGAAAACCAGTCGTTATGAAAATTAAACCAGGTACTGAAAAGAAATTAATACTAGATGCAATTTTCTAAATAGTTGCCTGTCCCAACTTTGCTTTTTCGAATCCCATATTTAAAATCTCTGGGTAAAGGAGACTTGTGAGTTGTCAGCGTGGCACTCCCCCCAAGCAATTATATAAATAGGTAATAAACCTAATGCAGGTTTTTGTTTCATATTTAGAGGATGATTAACTGTTAACTTGGTTTGTATTCCTGTAGTCGATTTCCTGAGTTTGGCTTTGGGTTGCTCATTTCTCTGCTGTGTTGGTCGTTGAGATTTACCAGGAAATACCTGGTGCTTGAGTTGTTTCACGCTCGTATTTATCTGTTTCACCAGGCATTTCGGAGTTTGCCAGCTCTCCTGAAAAGGTCAGCGATTATATTTCTCCACTTCTGAGCTTTGCTGCCGAACACGTGCCACGCGCAAAACACAAAGAGACGCCTCTTTACATTCTGTGTACTGCAGGAATGAGGATTCTGCCAGAAAGGTTATTGCACATCTTATTTTTAGCCTTTAGAATAGTGACCTTGGTGTGTCTGACTCTTTTTAACTGCCCCAAATGTCATTTTGCAGCCAGCAGAAGGCGATACTTGAAGATCTGCTCACGGATATTCCCGTGCATTTTGATTTTCTGTTTTCGGACTCACATGCAGAGGTTATTTCGGGAAAGCAGGAAGGTAGGTTAACGTTGGAAAAGCGACCTTTGAAATGTTTATTATTTTCACGGTACAACTTGGATAATTTTGTTGTTACTGTTGCTTTTTAAAATTGTAGTTTGGTTGGGAGACCTTATTCCTCAGTAGCACCATGTGGAGTGTGGAGATGATCATCTGCTGTGATCCTCTAACTTGTCTAAATGTTTTCTAATTATCCGTGAAAACAACTTCTCTGTGTTTAGCAGGAATTTCAATCTATTTTCTCCAGCTTTGGGGAGGAGGGGGTGAGGATAAGGCACAATGTTCTTGATGGAAGAAACTTTGCAGGGAAAAACAGTTTCTAAAGGAGCGATGTTCTGGTGTGATCAGCTTAAAATCACTTTAAAATATAAAGTGCTTATTTTTGGTGAAATTTACACATCAGACTGTCTTTAATACATAGAATTAGGACTTTATTATAGCCTTGACTTGGGAGAGATGGAATAGACTAACTTGTCAGGAATGTTTAACTTGTAAATATTCTATGTAATAAACTATGAGCAGTGATATATCATAATAACTCACATGGAAAAAGATCCCTCTCTGTTTTTAAGATGATACGTACCAGATACTCCTGAAATCTGTTTTCTTATGCACATAGGAGTGTACGCGTGGATCGGCATCAACTTTGTTCTTGGGAGATTTGAACACACAGATGATGGTAAGTATCTTAATTGTGAACTGGATTTTAGGGAGGACTTCAAGTACCTTCCTGTGCTTTCCCTGTTGATTTTAGATATGAGTGAACAGTGCATGTGCTGATGTTGGCTTCATTTCTTTGTGAAACTTCAATCTGCATTGCCAAAAACCGAAAGTTAACTTTAGGCCCAGCTCAGCTGTATTTCTCATTGGTCTTTTATGGTTTTGTGCAGAGGATGAGGCGATTGTGGAGGTGCACGTCCCAGGCAGCGAGAACAAAGAGGCCATTTTCCGTAAGAGGACAGTGGGTATTCTCGACATGGGCGGCGTGTCGACTCAGATAGCGTATGAAGTCCCTAAAACTGTAAGCTTTGCCTCTTCGCAGCAGGTTATTATCTGTGCAACTTCCTTCTTTTCCTTTTGGTTTATTTTCACGTGTATTCGTTGGTTTGGTTTTCTTTGTTGCGAGTCCTGTTCTTCATTACGTCACGTTCCAAAACCAAGGCAAGAGAAGAAGGGAAATACAAATCCTTCATCAGCTAAGCACTTCATTTGTATTTTGTTCATTTGAACACCCATTTCACTTTCATTATTATAATTTGCCACTAATTTTTTCATTTAAGTGGGCGTGCATTCTCTCTGTGTGTGTGCATATATGTGCCATTTTTGAATTTCTTATGAGACTGTAGGAGTTTAGAAACAAAACATTGTGTGGTTCCTATACGAGAAGTTGTATAAAATATGACTTTTTCCTTCAAGTTGGGTTCGAAGAAATGGAATTAACAGGACACGGGGCGTAACAGTACAGTTTATTTAAATATCATCTACATCCTCAGCACAATTCATCTATTGTAGGAAGCAAATATCTCTGTTACAAGTCTTAAATGGAGCATAAATTGCTCTAACCTCAGTTCACTGAGTTCCAGAGGAATTCCTGACTTCTTGAAGCTGAATAACCTCCTATTAGCTTTATTGAGAAATTATCTAAAGAACAGCATAAAAGCCCTATGTTTTGCCTCTCAATGCATCGTTATAATGATATATATCTTCGCATGAAATGATGGGTTTTTATTATCACAGGTTGTATAAATTATAGATACAGATAAGTAAGGAGTGAAGTTTAAAGATGTCGAGGGCATGCAGTTGTCCAAAACCCTAATTTTTTAGATTCTGGTTCATATTGTTTATAGCTAATCTTGGGTGTTTGTTCATACAGGAGGAAGTAGCCAAAAACTTACTTGCAGAATTCAACCTGGGCTGTGATGCTCATCAAACTGAGCACGTGTACAGAGTCTACGTAGCCACGTTCCTTGGCTTTGGAGGAAATGCAGCGCGCCAGAGATACGAAGACAGTGTGTTCACCAGCACAGTGCTTAAAAACAAGTAAGGGTCTGCTTGGGAATATGGTTCTGTGCATCACTGGGCTCAGGAAGCCCCTAACCTGGATATATTTAGCAAAAAGTCCTGATATAAAACTTAATTTCTCTGTGTGCAATGCTGAAGTTTCTTTAAATTTGATGCTGTTTTATCTCAGAGCTCGATGTTTCTGATTTTGAGTTGTTACTGTGCTTATTCTTTTCTTTTATACAGACTGCTGGGCAAACAGACTGGCATGAGTTCTGATTTACCCTACCTAGATCCTTGCCTGCCCCTGGATGCTCAGGACGAGATCCAGCAGAACGGACAGATCATGTATCTGCGAGGAACGGGAGACTTCAATCTGTGTCGTGAGATCATTCAGCCCTTCATGAATAAGACCAATGAAACGCAGACGTCCCTGAACGGTGTCTACCAGCCTGCTGTGCACTTCCAGAACAGCGAATTCTATGGCTTCTCAGAGTTCTACTACTGCACCGAGGATGTGTTACGCATGGGAGGAGATTACAATGCTGCCAAGTTTATGAAAGCTGCAAAGGTAAAGTGTTCTGGAGAGAAAGCTTTTTCTAAATCAAAACAACTCTCCAGAAGCGTTTTGTTCCAAAAGTCCTGCAACAAAACTGTCCTTCTGAAGATCCAAAATGCTTTTATCCTGCAGTGAACTATCACAGAACATCATTCTTCCTCACTGGGTTTTCTTTCTTGTTTTAAGGCACGATAGTAAAATAGGCCATAGAGAGAATGGGGCTCATGGTACTCAAGTACCAGCAGAACTATTGATAATGAGGAAATCTGTGCTGATTCCATCCCTTGCTTCTTTTTAAGAATGAATTAGTTGTTAGAAAAATCAATTCCTCTTGCTTCATGCATTTTTGTAGCAGTTTCTCAGCTGTTACTCCTGACAGGGCTCAATCTGTTGGGGACAGTTTCAAGTAAGGCTACAACATAAAATAAATGAATATGAGCTGCTTTAATGCCCTAAAAACATCTCCAGGTACCTGACCAAAGACTTTAAGTGCTACTGATATTAATTTAACTGCATGTGCCAAATATGGATCAAAATGTTACAGAAAATACCATGAAATTTGTGATCTGGATTATAAGCAGCGCGAGGCGAGCTGGTTTTTGGAGTTTTCCAGCTTTTTTTCTGCTCGAGGCAGAAGCAATGTTGAAGTCTTTCTTTTTTTTTCCTTGAAGGATTATTGTGCCACTAAGTGGTCCGTCCTCCGGGAGCGTTTTGACCGTGGTCTTTATGCATCACATGCTGATCTCCACAGATTGAAGTGAGTATTTGTGTTTGTACAGCAAATTCATTTGCGCGAAGTCACCAGGGAGAGGTCGAGGTCATGTCCCAATGATCCATTTAATGAAATCATTGAAAGTGTGAATATAACCTTAAATATTGCATCAGCCGTTAAAAAGTACTGGTAATTATGTGTCTAATTGTGCTCCCCGGTCCTCTGGGACTCTCTGACTGCCGGTCTGACCTTGTGCTGCTCTTTCTATAGGTACCAGTGTTTTAAGTCCGCCTGGATGTATGAAGTATTTCACAGCGGCTTCTCTTTTCCTGTGAGTTACAACAATTTGAAAACAGCTCTGCAGGTTTATGATAAAGAGGTGCAGTGGACCTTGGGAGCCATTCTTTACCGAACGCGGTTTTTACCTTTAAGGTACCAGCTGTTTTCTCAAATATCTGGAAATACCGTTTGGGTGGAAGGTGTGGGAGTTCTGTGAAGGGAAGAAACGTGAGGAGAGTGAAGCAGGTGATGTTGCCAGTGCCTTGTATATGTCCTCAGTATGTATTTCAGGCAGCTCAATTAATGCTTTATAAAGATGATTCTACTCAAACGGGCTCTGTATCGTTTGGTAGGATAATTCAGAGGCAAAGTTTGACTTGCAACTTAGGTCTGTTATCCCTTTGATTCTTTTCAGAGACATCCAACAAGAAAACTTCCGTGGCAGTCACTCTCACTGGAGGAGCTTCTCCTTCGTTTACAATCACTACTTGTTTTTTGTGTGTTTTCTGATCGTGCTGCTCTCCATCCTGCTTTACCTGCTGAGGCTGCGGCGCATCCACAGGCGAATGCTGCGCAACGGCTCGTCCTCTTCCCTCTGGATCGAGGAAGGTCTCCCAGCACAGAAGATCGCAGGACCCTTATGAGATGCTGCGGCGGAGACTTTTTATTGGACTTGCTACACAAAAAGCCATTTTTGCCTCAGGGTTCCTCCTTTTTGTCCCTTTAAACCATTGAAGAAGCAGATTGCCTAGAGCGTGGGATACAGCTGGGCTTTGGAAACGTGGGAAAACGGGGTCAACTTGGCTTAGTCTCGTTAGACAATATCTGCCAAAAATTATGTGTTTTATTTTCAATATTGCACTTTTGTGTGTAATGGGACAAGCAAAGACTTGTCAGTAAATGAGTAGTAGCAGCTTAAGCTATGTATGGTAAGAGAATGAGTGTGAATTCTCATCCTTTGGGTGAGGTTGTGAAATACTGTTAGCTGGGGTGAATGAGGACTGCTTTTCTCTTCTTTTCCAGATTCCAGGATTGATATCACTTGACTCCTTGATTCTGAGCCTGCTCAGTCAAAGAAAAGGAAGTGCAGGGTTTTCAAAAGCAGTAAGAGAACCTTTTAGGACAGCTTATCTGATTTTTTATATTCTGGAATAAGTACTGTGATGGAGAAGAAAAATCTATTGCACCCAATGCTGTGCTTCCACAAAACTGCTTAAATCAGTTTTGGTTATGTGACACTTGCCCCATTTGTCTCGGAAGTGATATCCTCATAGTGGCAAAAGTCACTGGTTTTTAATCCTTTATTTCTGTTTCATAATCATTCAGAGATCTCCCTGAAACTCCAGTAAGGTGAAGAGAACTGGAATACGCCCAGACTTCTGTTTCTGCTAGAGTAGACATGCACAGTGTCTCTTGTTGTTGGTTTTGGGTACTCTGATTTGTTAATTTATATTTTATTTAAAACTGTTGATTTTACTTGAAAGCAGATTTGTCCATGATTAAAAGTGGGATTTTTATGAACTTCTGGTGTATGGGTATTTTATTGCACAATATCCCTTTTGTTCTCGCTGCTTGTATCCAACTGGCCAAACTTTCTTCTCTTCTAGTAGGTGTGAATGTGCTGGAAAACTGGATGCTGTTTGCAGTGCTGGAAACGAGACACGTTCATACCATTTTTGTCATATTTAAGGTGCAGTTTATTCATCTAAAAATCTAGATACTTTGAACTGGTTTGTCTCCTTTCCATATGCTTGGTTTTGCCTTTGTGTAGGGGAATTTAGGCCTGATCTGCTGAACTGCAGCTAAATTTAGGTGCTAAACCTCCCATCCCTTCCACCCCACGTCTGGAGACGGCTGCTGCAGTCATAAGAATTACCTGGATACGTGATGGAATTTTGAAATGGCAACAGAATCTTGAACTGAATGTTCAGAAATAACAATGACTCCTTTTTATAAAGGATCCTTTGTGCCTTTCAAATCCAAGCGCTGGTTTGCGATTTGCTACTTTTCGAGCACTTAGATAATACACAGTCAGGAGCTGTGGTACAAACTTGTTGCAGTCCTGGGCCGATAAGAATTATCAGGAAGCTGACGGTGCCCATTGTTACAGAGCTTGTACTTCCCGATTCTGAGATGCCCAAAATGAAAGGCCGGAGCTTTTAATTGCGCCCTTAGATAAAGCAGCTCCTTCCACGATAGTGGAAGTATCAGTGTGAGACTTGGCAAAATCCAGGCAGACGCTGAGCATCTCTTACCAAAAGAGAGAGTGTCTTGAGTGCAGCAAGCAGAAAACAGTCCAACCCAAAAGAGACCAATAAAGAAACTTAGGAAAATCATAAAAATATGAAAAAAAGAAGGAAAGTTTCAGACCTAAAGCAGAAATTCCTTTTAGATGCGGCAGCGTTTTCTTCTTAGTGGCATCCTTAACACTTAACGCCAAAAAGAGAGAAATCGTTGTAATATATAACTTTAATATTTATTCTTTAATAAAGCCAGCAAATTGTTATTAACTAATGGACAGTCATGAAGAAAAATAAAATGAAACAACTCTTCCGGCCTTAACCAATGTGCTATAAGGAAAAACAGTTGTCTGAAGTTATGTAGGATGTCACGGTTGAACCAAGCGCAGGATTTCGATGCTGCTTTTTTATCTTGTAGGATGGACCAGCCCTGGCTGTGCAGGATGGAGCGTGTGTTTTATGGCCCCCAGAGCTGGAAGGTTTTGGTAGAACGAGACGCAGGTGAATGCGATAGGAACAGGTACAGCACTGGGAGAACGGACACAGATGGGGCTTGTGCTCACATGGAGCTTCAGGGTTTCCACACTCAGGTTTTTTTTGAAAGCACCACGCTGGGGAATGAAGATATGAAGCAGGAGTGTTTGGAATGGGAAGGGAGATAAGGTGATGGATGGTGGTGAGAAAGTGTTCGGGGAAAATGGGGCAGGAAGCTTTTTTCCCATTGACTTTGTTCTCCTTCTGGGTCATGGTGGTATTGTCCCGCTTTTTCTAGTGAGTTGGTTCAGAATAAAGAGTGACACCCCTTGATCTCACTCAGGTGTAGGAGGCACAGTGAGAGGCAGCTGAGTTAATTAAGGTGCACAGGAGAAAGTGATTATACTCATTAGAAGCAAGAGCATATCAGGGCAGGGAGAACAGGAGGCTGAGGAAGAGCAGATGGTGCTGTGCTCTGGTGCTCTTTGGGTATGTTACTGCTCATCTGAGCTAATCCAGCTCTAACATGAAGGTTTTGAGCTCTGGAGAAAGGGTGGGATGGTGGCTTTTGTTGCTGCTGTGGAGAAGGTGCAGTAGAAGTGGGGTGGGATGCTGTGACAAGCAGTGAAATGTGCAGAGGGCTTTACAGCCAAGAACTGAAGTGGAAAAACAAGCCAAAAAGAGACTGGTTGCCTTGGATTGATTTAACAACGCTCCTGGGGCATGGAGACCACTCCATAGAGTCCATAGGGGTGTAGAATCCATTCCTGCTGTTGCTTGGAGAGGACTGAGTGTCTTGAGGGGAATTTCAGCAGGTTCTTAGGCTGTGGATCTAAAAAGGTCAGTTGTCCTTGCTTTATACCCTTAGGAAGAGTAGAACACAAATGACTTGGAACTTGATGCTTTCAGGAGGTGGTTTTAATGCTGTATCTGGGATGGGTTTGAGTTTAGGGTATGAGAGTAGGGGTTTTGTCCTGGGAAAACGTGTTTTAGGAGAAAGGGCATCAAAAACTGGGTTTGAATAAGATCTTGACCATCAGGGCAGCAAACTGGCACCAGGCAACGCAAGATTTCAGCACACGGGCTGCGTGAGGCCTTTGTGCGAGTTCACTTTATTGAGGCTGACAGATGTGCGAGTGCCTTTAATTGCTTTAAGAGCTTAAAGCCCACGAGGCAAGGGGAGGAGGTGCAGATTTCAAAAGGGATCAGTGAATACTAAACCTAAACGCCTGCATTGACAAGACCGCTGTGCTTTTTGGTGTTGGAACCGTCCTGTGGCAAGTGTTTGCAAATTCAGCTCTTAGCTCCTTTGAAAATCTGACTGTAGTGTCTTAACCATTAGAATTAGAGTGTGTGTGGTGGTTTTTTGTCATGTTTCTTTGGTTTTTTTTCCCTTCCTTAGGGTTTTGCAGGATGAGGAATAAGTTTGTGACATGTTCATATTATTCTTACAGCTCTTTTTTCCCCTCGCCTTTATCTGGAGCTGCAAAAAGAAAGAAAAGGAAGCCTTTCAAACCCACCCTTGGACAAGCCTGCTCTGAAGAGACTGCATTAAACAACAGCACCAGAGGAAACATGATTCCTTTAAGAGACTTAGCAATACCTGTTTTCACTCAGCGCCTATTCCTGGGCTCGGATTCCCAAGTCGCAATGGTAATGTTTATCTGTTTGTGTCTGTTTCTGCGTTAGCATGCTTTATTTCCTTTCTTCTGCGTCTCCTATTCACCTCGTCCTTTCTCCAGGTCCATTAGGGGCAGGTAAAGCCCGTGGAAAAGCGCAGAGGGGAGGCGAGGGCCCTGCTCTTTGACCTGTCCCAGTGACCTGGAACGGACAGGCCAGTGATACCAAAGCTTTTGGCTTCATGGCCTCTTAAACATATCGCTCTTCTTTGTGTTGTTGTGCTTTTGTGTGGGGAAAAATGGCCAAGTAAGGCCAAATGTGGCCCCTAATGGAAGAAGAAGTGATTGGGAGACACAAGTTACACCCATGAGAAAGGCAGAGTGTGATGGAGAGGGTGGGAAGGGATGAAGCACAGGGCTCCTCCGGGAACACCAGCCCTACGGAGCCTGTGGAAACAAAAGGGTTTTCGGTCTCTGCAGCACTTAGGGGACAATCAATAGCGATTCGATGGCCTGCTCGATCCGGGGCACCGTGTTCTTTCTTGTCCCATTGTTTCTGCCATTGTTGCTACTAAATAACGCATGAAGCTCATTGAGAGCCCAAACGAGCCTTATGAGGACTTGCTGTGTCCCTGTCCCTGGCCACCAGCCTCTGTGTGTTGTGTTCAGGGAACCTGGTCCCCATAGTTGTTATTTTCAGGTCACCCTCCCTTTGTTTAAAGAATGGGAGGATGACAATGACTTTCTCGCCTGCTTGTGCTTGAAGGTCTTTGGACAGGTAGGAGGTGGTGCTGGGAAATGGCTTGGGACTGGTTTAACGGTGGCTGATGAGTGGTTTGTGTTGCTGGAGATACTTTTTAGAGCCTTGGTCTTCAAAAGGGAGTGCTCAGCGCCATAGAAATGCACCGAAAACACTAACATGACACCCAGGTTTTCCTGAAATCCAAATGCTTTCCAGGGTCCTGGAAGGACCTACAGCTCTACGTTCCCTGCCACAAATAATGTGCAGGATTTGAACCTCCAGGCTGCAGGTGTTTTCTGTTCCTGGGTCTCATGTGTATGGTTCTTTGCCAGCATTTCTCTTCTGATAACTCCAGTGGTGAGTTGCAAACGAGATTCCAACAGTGCCATGTTTTCTAGCCATTCTCTGGCCTCTCCAGCTTGATGTGGCCCAATTTTGGAGGGTGGTAATCTTGAGTAACTCTTGGGGCTTCACCTGCTGTGAAAACTGAGGCTCCTCAGCTCCTTCCTGATCGCACAGGAACAAAGGGCGTTAATAAAACGGTGGGATCAGACGCAAGGGTGTGTAATGCATCCACCACATTCCCTTCTGCATCCCATCTCCTGCCCTCTCTGTGAGCAAATTCAGCAAGTGGAGTCTCTGTCCTTGAACTCATTGTTCAAGTTTCTGCGTAAGAGCAGAACCACCAGCGGAGATTGTCCTTGTTAGGACATGTTCTGTGGCCTGTCACGGTGAATCAGCCCAGAAGACATTAAACCAGATGTTTCCATAATGCCTTTTAAGGCTGAGGAGGGATTTGCTGCGTTTGCCTGGGAGTAATGGAGACCAGTACCTTGCGTTTTTGAGCTTCCTTCCCCTTTTTACAACCAAATGCCTTATTCTGCTCATTTCCTCCCTTCTTCTGCCTTTCTCCTGCATGCAGCTTCCTCAGTCATAGCAAAATAAATCCTGACAGACTGGAGGAGAGCCCAGTTCTATCTGCTCACTGCTCGTCAGGGCTACAAGTCCCTTTTTGGGCTCCTCATCCCCGGCCGCAGTGTCTGTGCTGTTAGGAGGGGGACTCTTGCCATCTAGTGGGAAGGGATGGGAAACCTCAGCACCTCTGCCATCCCTTCGGGGTAAGAAGACAAAAATACAGCTCTCCTTCCTGAACTTCTAGTGTGTGTCATCCATGAGGTCCCACAGTGTCGCCACCGTCTTGAATTGCTGAAGCTGGATTTCTCAAACACTTTTTCTAGACATCTCTTTTTGTGTTTTCTAGGGGTAAAGCTCTTTACACCCCTCTGTGCTCATCTTGTGGATGGCTGAGCTGCAAGAGGGAATCTGTCAGGAAGCTGTAGGTATGGGGAAGGATGCTGGTGTGTCCTGCTCAGATATTGCAGCCGCCTGCGTTTTGTCAGGAGGTTGCTTGGGGGAAGTTGCCTTTCAACAGCTGAATCAGTGCTCAGAGACAGCTCAGATCTCTGAGTAATTGCTCTTAGAGATAGCGAATGAAAAGTATTTGCCAAGTGCTTTGTGCTCAAGTCTTCCTTGGCCTAGGAAAACCAGCAGCTCACATTCCTGTTGGGAGATTGCAGTACTAACTTTCTTGAAAGGTGAGGGAAAGAAATATAAGAACGTGCTTTATCTGGGTATGTGCTGCTCCACTGTTCAGGGGCTGAGAAGGAACTGCTGCTGTCGTGCGCAAGAACAGACATCACCTCTGAGCCCCTGAGTCCTCTACAGCAACGTACCTGCTGTGAATATTCACAGGGCTTCAGGCTTTCACCCACCTTGGTGTATGAGCCTTTTGTTTGCTCAGAGATGGGTGTAGTTAATGGATGCTGAAGGTACATTAATCTCTAAATGATGCGTCAAACTGAGAGCTGGAAGACACGTCTCTGTTGCAGGTCTGGTGAAGCTGATTTGTGCTCCTGTTGAGATGGGTCGTTTGCTGATGGCGGGGATCTCGTTTCCAAATGTTTTTGTGGAGCATGGAGGTCAGCTGTGCCTTTAGCCACCTGATGTGAAAATCAAGTGGGTGATACAGAAAGTGATCGTGATGTGGTCATCATCTGCACTGCATTGACCATTGCACTGGAGCACATGCACAGATTGATCTCAAAGGACTGAAGTTACTTCTTATAGAAAATGAATCTCATTTTCCTGGTTTTATAGGCTGTAAAAGCTTTACGATGCAAGGGTCCCTCCCTCAACAGGAGCAATGCAAGCTGACAGTCCCCTTGGCAGCACATTGGCAGTAAGAACCAAATAGCAGGGGCTGGGACTCTGGACGGTCAGTTCAGTCACTACCAAGCTCCTGATGTAGAAATTTCAGTGGGGATTAAACCCGTCATAAAATTGGGGGATGCCTGGACATACTTCTCTGTAATTGGTGTTTTTCACCGGCCTGCAAACTGAAAAGCAGGGATTGAGCTCTGTAATTACACATTGTGGGAACTTTCCACCAGGGCCAATTGGTGTGAAAATTGCCACGTGTCATTAACGCTCTTACAGGGCAGGCAGGTCCTGCAGTTCTTCAGGTATCGCCTCGATCATCTGTGTGCGGAGCAACCTTCACGGAGCTGAGCGTATCTGCTGCATGAATTGGAAAGGGCAAGTCGACCTGCGGCTCCAGCGAGTCTACAGAGTGAAAACACGAGGTTTGGGGAGGCAATGAGCCTTTCCTTTTCAGAAGAACTGAAAATTGGAGACGAGAGATTATAGAACCTAATAGCGCGTACCTAATTTTTGGGAGCGTAGACCGTGACTGTGACTGCTTGTCTGTGTGGCAAGGTGTGTCCTTCAGGCAGATGCAGAAGAAAAGATGCAGGTAAAGCATGTGGACGTGGAATAGCCGCTGCATTTGTAGCCAAGAGACCAATTCAGCCAAGCTGGTACTTGTACAAGTGTTTTGCATTAAAATATCCAATATTTGCGGAGCTGCTGAATGCAGCAAAGCAGTGCTATCGTTAGCGATGGTGCTGCTGCCACAAGGGTGCATCTTTGGCCCTTTGTAGGGAGAGGATGGGATATGGGGTGGCAGATCTGTGCGTCCATTCTGGAGAACAGCAGTGAACTCCACAGAGCCCAAAGAGCAATGAGGTCGCAATTAAACAGGTTGAGAGGTGACAGGAGTGGCTGGCGGGCTTGGCAAGTGGTTTCCCTCATTGCCTGTTTGCATGACCAAATGATGCAAATCCAGTTCAAGCAGCGTTTTTTTTCTGTATGACATGATTTTGAGCAGTTTCCTAATTTTTCCTCTTTTGGTCTTAACCAGCTGCAATATGAAGGGGGCAGCAAACTCCCTGAATCCAGCGTGTTACCTCGAAGAGCTTTGCTGAATTCCTGCTGAATGCTTCGCTTTATGCAACCGGCAAACCCTTCCATCAGCTGGAAGCCTGCATGGCATTTGCTGCTCGTATCCTTACCCGACCCGGGCATTCGGCAAACATTCCTTCGGCAGGCTGTCATGTTTCTCCATGCCCCGATCAGCAGACGCTCACACATTCCTCCTGGCCAAACTGCCTTCGCGTTCCTGCCAGTCCCAAATAACTCTGCGGAGCTTCTGCTGCGACACGTTTTCCCAACGATGTTCCTGAGACTGAAGGAGGCGAGTCCAGCCGGGGTGGTGTGCTGCTGATTGCCATGGTGCTAATTGCAATCTTCAGCCTTTCGCTGCTTTTGTGAGTGGGGGACAGGAGAATTAGGGTGCTGTGGTGGGCAACACCCGGTGATGCTGGCTTCTCTGGGGAGAAAAGCCAAGCTTTGATGCTGTGGCATCCTGGGTTTAAGACCTGACATCTTGATGTGCTGTGTGTCACACCAAGAAACAACTGGCCTCTTTCTAATGTTTCTTTTTCCTGTTTTTTAAGAACACAATTGACCCTGCAGGAGGCTTTTCCAACTCATGGCAATGTGGCTGTCATGTCCATGACAGTATTATCAGATGGTGTAGTCTCCTCTGGGTAGATATCACCTCCAAAACCAGTAAGTACTGGGCCCATTGTGTTGAGCTGAACCCTCCGTTCTTGACCAGACCACTTTGTGTAGAGTCTGTTAAACGAAAAGCAAGAGAGACTTTGTGCTGAACACCTTATGGTCTCTTGCAAGGCTGAGCTGCTCTGGTATTGTCAGTTCATTCAGTGAAGAGTTATGACATTCCTTAAATTATTCAGGGCCGCATTACACTTCCAAACGAGCTTCCTGGCTGTTGCCAGCATGTTGCGGATTCCTTTTCTATTGGCGCCCAGTTCAGTGCAATGTCCTGTTCCAATAATAGGAACTAACCTAGAAGAGGATGCAGTGGTCCTGTGCTATGAAAGAGCTTGCTAGAGAGTCATTTACAAATATGAATATACTGAAATAAATGGGGATATTCCTTCCAAAATCAGCTTTTGGGAATATCCCCTGTTCTTTCTCCAGGCTTGTTTGAAAACCCGTTGAACATAGATTTGAAAACCCAAGGTCAGAGGTGATAAGAAAATACATTTCTATTCTGCAGTGTAAGCATTTTCCAAAGAATATGTTGCTGTCCCAAACTGGGTCAGAAGACAAAGTTTCAAGGTCTTTTCTGTAACAGAGATTTGAAAGCCACCGTTTTCTTGGTATTTTCACAGTAACAGATAAATGGGAGTGTATAGAATAGTTATGGTGCATTAAAAGCCTAAATGGCAAGAAAAAAAGGATAGTTTTAAGATACAACCACCCCCAATTGAAACAACAGCAGAAGTTTAAAGTTGCCTCAGAATAACGTCTAATTGATTTGGCAACTTCTTGTTGATAGAAGAACCGTTTCAACCAGCTCAGACCAGTGTTCCTATTTCACTGGTTCTGTTCACACCACAGAATCCTCTGACACAGCAGAGATTGGGATTTTTCATTGGTCTTTTCATTTTTTAATGAAGATTTTTAGCATCCGGTTAGTCTTTAGGACATCAAGGAGTAACTTGCTGCAGATCTAGATGGTTTTGATGTGTGTGCCTTGCTTTGAGCTGCTGTTGGTATGAGCTTTAAGAACATCGAGCGGCTGGAAAAGCAGTTGCTGGATGGCGAAGGGTTAAGCTGGGTGATTCCTGAATAGCGGGGAGAGCTGCAGACTCCCCAAAGGGGTGCGGGTTTGACGATGGGGACTCCCCAAAGCGCGGGCAGGGGTGCGGGTTTGACGATGGGGACTCCCCAAACCACAGGTAGGGGTGTGGGTTTGAAGATGCTGCGCTGTACGATCCTGTGCTCCTCTGTATTTGTGGGGTGCTTGGCACTGTGATGCTCTGCATCAAATTGGGGTGCTTAAAACCCCCTGTGATCACACTGTATGATTGATTTAACCCTGGTATTGGTGTGATTCGCAATATTTGTTCTCTAGGAATGTCCCGAGAAATCATTCGTGTACCTAATGCGCCTCCTTCCTTGTAGCTCTGGCTACGTTTCCCCCCGCATTTCTCTTCTTTTTTTGCGGTCCTTCTACTCGGATTACAAGACAAGCCCATGATATCACCGCTATGAGCTGAGGCTGAAGGGGCCGGGTCTTGGGAGGGGTTTGCTTGGCGAATTCTAGTGAAATTTGCCAGGAAGCAGCAGCTTCTCGCAGCGTATTTCTCAGCCTGCAGGATATTTTCCAGCGCAGAGGGGACCACTCGGCCGGCAAAGAAAGAACTTCGCCAAGCGGGACAAGAGCGAGGTCACCCCCAGCACAACCCACCGCTGGCTCCGAGGTAAACGCCATCCTGCCCAGAGCAGCACAATTATTGCTAGAGTTGAAGGAACTCATTAATTAGTTTAAACATTTCTAACCCTCTTTTGCTTCGGGGCTGAAAGTTTGATTCCCCTCCTTCTCTTTTCTCTTTGAATGTCTTTTCTTTCTCCCCATTAGTTTGTTAGAAAGTATGAAGTTTAGATGTAAAGGGATGGGAAGAAGGGAGATATTTTTTCCTAATTCCTGCCCCCTGAGACTTGATTTGTTGGGGTGGGATGACACAGATAACCAGTGTCACTTTGCCACATGTTGTGACCAAGTTACAGCTTTTCTCCCCTTGTTGCTCACAGGCATGCACAGATGAAATAAAAAAGACGTGTTGCAAACTGTCTACAAGTTCAGGCAATGCATATTCCGTAATATTATTAAAATATGCTTGATTTAGAGCAGAAAGCTAGAGCACATGCCATCAGCATTGTGTAAATGTTACCAGCTAAACTTCAGGAGCAGTTTAAATCCTCCTCTCTGAATAACTCTGCTCTTTCAGGGGAAAAGGCTCCAGTGCAGATGTTTCCCATTGGCAGAAAGTGCAAAACAATTATATCTCTACTTAAGAAACTGTTCTGCTGTCATTGCTTGGGCTTCGCAGCCCCTTGCAAAGGAGCCCTGAGCCTCCCAGCAGCTTTCTTGAGGCTGTTTTATTGTGCAGCAGTCTCTATTTTTGGAGATGACTCCAGGTTATGCAGCAATATCCACCTGAAAAGTTGCAGCATAGAAATGTGGGGTGTTTGTCTCTGCAACAAACCTAATCCAGGTGGAGTTGTGGTTCTTCAGCATGCACACAGATAGCTTTGCCTTCTTTTACTTTCATTTTTGTTGTTTATTCAACCAGATGTTACTGTGTGGGTAAAAAAAGGTATAAACACCAAGGTGTTTATACACCAAGGTAGTTGAGAAGACTATAAAGATGCTGGTTTAGCTGTCTGAAGGCATAGTATGAAAACTATTTAGCATCTCTATCATCAACTCATGAAGATGACATTGCAGTGCTTTCAAATTTGTACTGAATAGGTGCTGAAAATAATTGCTTCAGGGTTCCTACTTGCCAGGTCCATTCTGTCTGTATTGAACTACCCAGAGTGGTGGAATTTCCTTGGTTGGAAGCTAGAGAGCAGTTAGGAAACATAAAACATTACCATGAACTACTGTAACAGCAGAACACAGAGGGAGAAACCAGAATGGGTCACTAATATGAAGCTGGATACTTCACTTGGGGTGATGAGGCTCAAGATGACTCTTTGCTCTCCAGTCAAGGCCAGTGTGGTGCTGGGGCACAAGTGCAGGGATGAGGCCTTTACATACATGTTTAAGAAAGCTTTAGCAGCTTAGAAAAGCCACCAAGGTTGGAGAGAGTCTTGATGATGCAGTAGAGGACAAAGCCTTGGTCTTCAGCAGAGTGATTTGATAGAGAAACTGTGCATTTTGCTGAACATACCATCCTTTTGCAAGGTAAGCAAGGAGACCCAAAATGCATGCCTAGTAATTCTCTGGATTTATTTTCAATATCTTGACTCATTATCTTTACTGTACCACTAACTTCCTGTCTGTGTTTTTTTCTGTTTCTTCCTTATTTATTGTAACCTTTTATTCTCTCTCCTCCTGAACTGTTCCATGACATCCTTGGTGCTGTTTAAAAACCCAGCGATGTCCTGTCTTGGGACAACGCCAGGGGATGGAATGATGCAGCAGATCAAGCCGTTGGTTTGTAAAGCACTTTCTGTGCAATCCTCTGGGAGCACGTGTGTCCAGATACGTGTTTACTATGAAGAATATTTGGGAATAAGTTCTGCTTCCTATTAAGAGTACGGCCCAAGGTCTGTGGAGCAGCCAGCTGGTGCTGGCCAGGAGCCTGAGAGATGTCACAGTTCACATCTCTATTCGTCTTCGTTCTCTGACACCAGGCAAGGGGAAAGACAAGGAAAATAAAGAGCTTCCCAAAATGAAGCGTGTTTGAATTGCAGCTGTGACTTGGAGGGAAGATGCTGAGTGTGTCCATCTGATCCCCAGGCAAGTTATTTTTGCCTTCTGAGATAAATGAATGCATCAGGGAGCTAAAACTGGAAGCAAATGTGAATTGCTTCAGTTAAAGAAATAGACCTAAAGAACTCTGGTTAGGCAACTCCCACAAACACTGATTTTTCTGTTGGTAGACTTGCAGTGCCTTTTCTTTCCTCCTCTCCTAACTTGTGTGTGTCTGTCAGAGCTTCTCCTCTTGTGTTTAGTTTCAACAGCAACGACTTCAACATACATTCCTGAGCCATATACATCTTTTTTTGCTGTCTATTCTAAGTGCTGTCTGCTGTAGTTTATCCCCATCAGCTGGCAAACACTCCAAACCGTTTTCTGTTCCGGGTAGGACATACTTCAGTAAGATTTTGGGGGGAAGTAAAGGGGGTGCATATGTAGGTTCCTTTGAATGGGAAGCAGAGGCCGGAAGGTTCTTTAGTAGTCATTAACTCATGTTATTTCTGTCTTGAGTGAGCTGGTGTTCCTGCTTTGGTCTGAGGTGACGTGGTGACATTCAGGAGGGGGTCCTTGCTGGGAGGAGCATGCTGTTGATTTGGGAAGGTGAACAGCCTGTTAACTTTACCTGGTGAAGGCTCCAAAGAAGTAAAAGCTCAGGATAATTCTGAAATGGAACTGGTGCACATTTCCCCATAAACCTGTGTCCATCTGCCCCCTTCAAGACTTTAGACCAGAGCCCTGGAAAGGGCTGAGTCAGCAGCCAGCAGGAGCAAGTGTTCATCTTTCAATTACATGTTAATGTGGCGATGGAGAATCATCTTACAGCCTGAAGTGCAGGATGGAGAGCCAGGAGATCTGGAGTGTTTTCCTGGCTTCTCCGCTGACTTTATTCAATAGGTTTTTAATGTTCTGTCTTGGATGCTTTTGAATGGGAAGACTAAAATATATACTTTTAGCATTACGTCATTAATAAATCTGGAGGCTATAAAGGAGAGGGTGTGAGGGGAGGAATGAGCCCCACAATAAAGGGAATAGCCAGCCCAAACCAAACGTCCTGCAGATCTAAGCCTAGATTTGTTCCTTGGGAGTTCATGTGCAGCTTTATTTAAGGGGAAAAAGTGTGTCCAACTCTTGCTCACAGGAGCAGAGGTTTACTGAAACATTTTCCTTATTAAATTTTGTTATTGTGGCTTATAATGATGCTGCCACAGATGTGTGTGTGTAGTTGGCTGCTGTCGGATACTGTCCGTGTTTAAATGCTCTTAATGAGTCTGTTGTTGGGCTCCTGAAGTTTCCCCGCTGAACCTGGGTTGTAGAAACACTAAAACCTGCCCGTGTCCAAATTCCACTGGCTTCTACTTTTCCTGCCATCGTGACTTAGTCTGAATAGTTTCTCTTTAGCGCCTCAACAAACAAGACCTGCGGGTAGGGGGGTGGTATTTCTGGGGTGATGCAAACACTGTGCAAGCTTTGTCTCCTCTCGGTGTTTGAATGTGGGGCTATTTTGAAGCAGCCGGTAACACGACCTGGGGGAAGAGGGAGCTGTGGTTGCTGGTACACACTGCGGTGGTGTCTCCCGAAGCGTGGAGGATTGTGGCCGCTCTGATCTCATGGAGAATTCCTCTGGGATTTGCTTTCACAGGTGGAACTGGACTAGGAGGGAGATTTCTGGATGGTTTTTTGGACCAGCCCAACCTGGTCCTCGCAGGATCCTGACAAAGGTGACGCACGTGTGGCCTGAGCACAAAATGTGTGTCCTGATTGATTTGCCTTAGCGAAGGTTTGGGATGGGGTTCCTACGGGCTTGCTAAAGTTCCTTTTTGCTGGGCAAACTTGCCTCTGTGGAACAGGGAGCTCTGGGGCAACCTTGTCCTCCCTCACCCCGCTTCTATTGTTAAACAGGGAACAAAACCCCACTTGCAGTCGTCTTTTGGAGTTTTGAGGTTCTTGGGGTGTCTGACTTCACGAGGCTTTGCCAGGAGTGACAATTACACCTCCTACATTTACTATAATCTTAAATTAGCGTCTCCCTGGCTAATGTTGGTATCAATTAAAGTGACCTGAAGTGTGTTGCCACCCTCCAGCTGCTCGTGGACCACAGGATCTCCCAGTGCTGTGACTTCTTTAAAAGGCTCTGACATGGTGCGGTGCTCTGTCTGCTTTGTTAATTAACACTGAAGGGAGCACCGCTCTCAGCTGGGAACTATTACATCCTGCCTCTGAATGGTTTCCCCACATCATTGTGTCTTTTGGCTGAAATCCTTCAGCAAAATGACTCGAGAGCTTTGGTTTGAATAGCAAGCGGTCCTGGAATTTGGATTTGTGCAGTTTTTAGCTGTTCCTTGGCCTCCGATCATGACACCCCCTATTAACCTGGTCGCTGTTTGCCTTGGAACCAGGGAACACGTGCTGACCTGCTGGTTACACGCTGTTTGTCCAGCCTTTTCTCCACTAAAATATTCTTATTTAGTTTACTGTTGGGCTCTCTGGAGTATGATAAAACTGTAATTTAGAGGGGAATTTGGTGTATTCTGTTAATTAAACCGATGTGCCTTCTGATGTCTTTAGAGCTAAAGATCCTTCAGGACTTGACCATAGGGCCACTCACCACACGTTATCTGCCTTTGCCTTCTCGAATATCCTGATACACAGCAAGAACATCCAGATGTTTCAGAATCCAGCAATATAGAACCAGCACAACATTCTAGTGTATGTGGGACAGCCATGGGAAAGCTATAATGACTTATTTAGGAAGAACTTGCAGCTAAGCCAGGGCCCTGCTACCCCTCATCTTAATTTTTGGAGAGAGATTGTTTCAGTTCCCCTTAAGTTTGAGCATTTGCTGAGGCTTTTAAAATCCAATGTATGCAGTAGCAAGAAACAACAGCTGTGTGAAATGAAGTAGGTCAAAACAGATGTTTAAAGCAGATTAAAACTCAAACAGATTTTTCCAAAGAGCACGAGGCTTGAGGTTAGACATCCCCGCTTTGGTATCCTTGCTTATAACTAGCATATGTTCTTCTTCTCTGTCATGATCTAAGGGGGTCACTTGCATGTTTGTATGCTGTTCATGGCAATTGCTCTGCCCATGTGTTTATCCTCTGGGCTAAAAAAGCATCTTGTATCCATGAGAAAACATTGTAAGAGGTTTCTTTTGAAATCCGTGCTGGTAGGTACTGAAGTCGGGTATGTCTGACTAGTACTAACGTGCCTTGACCAGAGAGCCTTTTATTTGTACAGAACATGTGTATCCTGTGCTGTCGGCCGCATTTTCTTTGGGAAACCCTCTCTCTGGCATGGGGCAGATCTTGATTTTATTCCTTTCTTTCTCAGCCTTACCTCCTGACCTGCAAAAAAGTGAAAAATCCCTTATTTCCATAGCAGTATTTCCCTGGATGCGTGATACAAATATATAAATCTCAACCTCGTGAAACCAAGGTGAAAGTACCTGGCTCCTTGAAACCAAATGTTCGCTTTCCAATAACTTTTTGCTGCATATTCCTCCTTTCACCCCTGAGATTTAGTTCGACTTGTTGTAAAGTCTCCACTTGCTTTTCTTGTTCCCTCCCCTGATGTCCAGTGCTTGACTTGTAACCCACATGTTTTCTATATCATTTGTCTGTTCCTTAGGCAAATGCCTTTCGTCCCCAGGTCTCAAAGCACCTCAGTAGGAAGCGCAGGATCACCAGCCCTGTTTAACACAAGGGGAAACTGAGGCACGGCCCTGGACGTGACCTGCCCGAGGTCCCGCAGCAGGTCAGTGTCAAATGAGCTTTAAACTGACATCTCTGGAACTTCAGGCTGGTTGCCTGGGGTTTCTGTGGCATCTCGGAAGGCTGGTTAATGTGTTTTGCTGTGTCTCCGTATGTATATCTGATTTTCTGATCGTTTTTTTTAGGGATAGCTAAGACCTAGTGAAAATACAGGAGGATTTTAGCTTCTAGACATCCATTTTTGGAGCCAAGTCTTTCCCCTTCTCCCTCCCCTTTGGTGGCTGCCAGGAAATAACGGAGCTTTAAAGAGCTGGGGAGTTTTTTCCCACTATACTCTGGCATTGCTTCATTTGGAAACTATTCAATCATCAACCCCCACGTGTGCTGCTTGACCGCTCCATGTGCTGGGGACTGCGAGAAGCGGGGCAGAAAAGGGCCAGAATTCAAACTCCGCACAGCATCCGGGTGAAATTCCTTTAACGAGTCAAAAAGCTGCTGGTTCGTGGCTTAAATGATGAGCTTATTTAAGGATGGAGCACTTAGATGACAAGTCAATCGCTATCCAGACTTAGCAACCCTAAACTGGAGACCATTAACTCCTGCATCGGACAAACTTGGCCAAGATTTCTGCCAAGTGTTTGTACAGTAACATATGTTGATTCTCTACAGATGAAACCGGACATGCAGTGATAGAAATAATTCTTCTATGGTCGTATTGGGAAAACAAGCTTCAATATAAACACCGTATTGTAATACGTTTCATTACCCTTCTGGTTTGCCACTGTTTAAGTGATCATTTTAGTTTCTTTATTTAAGGAGACATGGGGAAAAAGGGGTTTAGTTCTGACCTGGGTTTAAACCAGGGTTTGCCGTAGCTTGCTGGATCTGCTGAACTATTGGATTTACAGAGAAACAGGAAAATCAATGGCTCGCACTTGCGACCTGTAGAATTTTACCCTGGAAAAAATGTTTTCCAGCTAAAACTATTTAGCAAGGTGGTATAAAGTTTGAAATGCTTACAATGGGATTGAGGGGGTGTTTTTTGTTCTTTTACCCCACAAGAAATAATGTATTGGTCTTTGTTTTTTACAGGGGGCATTGTACATAGTCTCCTCCATAACTGCTGAAAGAAGAAACAGAAAGTCTGTGTCATTACCAAGCTTTACCGAAATTTCCTCTTATTTCAGGACAGCCACGAGATCGGCCGCTGGTAGCAAAGGACTTGGCTCGGAGAGCTGTGAGCGCTGAAAATGGCGAGATTCCTGCGTTTTCCCCATAACCACTGTCTCATTGCGCTGTTCTTCGCCTCCCTGAGCCCGCTGGGCTTTGCCCAGTACGAACACTGGCCCTACCTCCCCGGTTACCCCGAGCCACCCCCGCAGGTGTACCAGCCCCCCCAGAGGCCAGCCAACGTCCCCAAGATCCAGCTGCGGCTCGCGGGGCAGAAGAGGAAGCACAACGAAGGAAGGGTGGAGGTGTTTTACAGCGGAGAGTGGGGCACGGTGTGCGACGACGACTTCTCCATCCACGCCGCGCACGTGGTCTGCAGGGAGCTGGGCTACGTGGAGGCCGTGTCCTGGCTGCCCAGCTCCAAGTATGGAAAGGGGGAAGGTAAGGAAAAGGAGCAGCCGGGTTGTACTAATCATTCTTAACCAGACAATCAACCTGAAGGGAGAATGAGATTTCCTACAAATGTAACAGAAATAGCTTCTCGGTGGAGCGGTGTCTCTTTAAATCAGGTTCCCATTAGATTAAAGAGTTTAAATAAGAAGCGTTGGCTTGTTTGGACTGAAATAAGTTGAGGAATGAAGAGCTGAAGGAGCAGATCATAGCGTTTGAGCTCTGGCAGCGCTGGGTAAGGGTAGGACCAGTATAGCTTATCAAAAGGGAAATCACACCAAGTGTAACTTATTCCCTATTCACGCTTCCATGGCCTTGCAGTGAGTCAAACAGAACATCCAAACGCTCCTTCCTCCTATTTGATTTTTCCTCTGAACTCTTTAGGCTCTAAACAGACCTACGTGATGCTATACAAATCATTCTTTTCCCTTGTTAGCCTCTTTAGAAACACATGCATCACATTGTGCACTGCAGACTAGCTATAAAACCCCAAAGGAGTGTGCGCGCTTCATCTCCTATATAAAACTATATTTATAATAATTCTCTTGGGCTGTTCCTTGTGGGAAAAGCTATTCACCCCCACCCCAAATTGTACAGCCCCAAATTGTACGTCCTTTCTTGCTCTTTGAAATTGTACACGATAGACTTGTGAGTAATTGCGGTTTGCACCTTGTTGCACCCCATTCCCAAATAAGTGCTGAACAAAGACTTTGAAAGGTGAATGTTTGTTTGCTGTAGCAATGAGCTCTTAAAATAACAATGCTTGAGGGAGACTAGCTCTGTCATAGCATGGAACTCGATGGGTTTAATTGTCGTCTTTTCATATGCTCTTAGTTAAATGTTGACTTATGGAGAGTTTTTCCTGCAAACACAGAAGGAACCCACAGATTATTTCCCCTGCAGCAGCAGGGATAAATGTGTCTGTTCCTTAGCACCACTTGTTAGTGCTCACACCTATAAAATTGCCCATAAAAGAGCAAACGGACCCAAACAGTGACTTGACCGAGACGCGAAACCTTCAATGTTGTCCCAAGCTGTGGATTTTGGCTCTTGGGGTAGAGTAGGAGATTTCCAAGCAAGAAAGAGGCCGTGACATTTAAAAACAACCCAGAAACTGATTGCCAGGTGATTTTAATGGGAGCGAGTGTTCTCTGCATGCCAGAATAGCTGGGGAAATCTCAGTGTAGGGGGAGTTATGCCTTCCTCAAACTGTAGGGCCAGGCTTTGCTGGAGCTCTTGGCTCCTGTTTGGGGGAGCACAGCAAGGGCTGGGGATTAACCAACTGAACCTAAGAAACCTGGGACAGCCAAGGGAATTGGCTACAGAACCTCCTGGAGGTTCTGAAGATCATCCAAAGGATGTTACTCTTCAGATAAGTGAAGTATTTGGTACCCTAAAATATGGGGATTGCTTGTTTAGGGGGCAAATTGTAGGGGAGCAGCAGGTGCCCAGCGCATTTCCAAAGGGAAAAGCAGCGCCTTGAAAACATGAATCTGAGATGCCGTTGGGTCTTTTCCTCTCAGCTGCTTTGGGAAAACATGACCTGAAGTTTGCAGGTGACACCTATTGATTTGTCTGCTCATCTCAGAAATGACTTCTGAGGAACCTGGTTTTTGTTAAATATATACGCATGTACATGCGTATGTTCGTGTGCACACTTTTTGCTGGAGGGAAAACGGTAATTACAGTGTGGAAATTGGATCTGGCAATTTGTTTTCAAAGAGCACCCAAATCACAGGGGGTTCTAATCAGCAGCGGTTTGGTAAAGCTTTTGCAAAAATCTGCTTTTAAAAAGCTGGGGCATTTAATCAAAACTTGGAGCTGTCTCCAAGAAGACATTTAATGAGGATTTGATAAACGAGGAGTGATGTGAAGAGAAGCCTTGAAGAGAGGAGGATGATTTGGTGAGTATGATTAGAGGGCAGGGTCTAATCAGGCAAATCGAGGGGACCTGGTGACACTGCATGCTGTGAAGTGGCCGTCATCAGTGGAGGTCAGTGTTCAGATCCACTTCAGGCTGCTGGTATGTTTTATTTCCATGCAAATAAGGAAAATCTGTGGGGCAAAGCTGTTTGCAGTTACTAAGTACCTGAGGTGTATCCTTGATGTTCCTCAGCTGTTTTATTCAAGTTTATTTTAGCAATAATCTCTTCCCTTAACACAACAGCCTTACTTGCTTTTAGTACACTCCCGATTTACCCTCTTTGCGAGTCTCAGGTCCATTTTCTTTCCCCTTTAGGGAAAATTTGGCTGGACAACGTGCACTGCACGGGCAAGGAGAGCACCCTGGCGGCGTGCACGTCCAACGGCTGGGGGGTGACGGACTGCAAGCACACTGAGGACGTGGGGGTGGTCTGCAGCGAGAAGAGGATCCCCGGCTTCAAGTTTGACAACTCCTTGCTTAACCAAATAGAGGTAAACTCACTCAAAACGCCAAGCTGCCCATCAAGGACTGGCTGCTGCTGCACCTTATAGATTATCCCAGCTGCACCCTAACACTTGATGGTGCTTCTAGACACAACTTTCAGATTTGAATTTCAGCCGTTCGGAGCATTTTGTGTGTAATAAGAATCTGAAAGGGTTTCTTAATAGGATAAATAAGGAGAAAATGTATTACACCTGTTCTGCAGTTTTTGGAATTGAAGATGGGTTTATGGTGTTTTTAGAAATGTATTTGAAGAGATCAGGATATGTGCTGTACTTGTAGACCTTAAACCTACATGACTTTGTTTGTAGTAGTAAATTACTGAGTTTCCTTTCCCCCGATACCTCCTTTTTGGTCCTGGGGTCGGTTTGGAGTGCGGGTCAGCAGGTAGGCTGGGATATGGAGGTGAATAGGGCTAACAACCATGGCTTGAAAATGGGTGGATTTATAAGGAAAGATATACAAAGATTTTTGCACAGTTTGGTAGAGCAATGACCAAGTAACCATGATAACTGTATGGAAATATTTGCGGGAATGGAGGATTAGTACTGGAAGTGATGAAAGGAGTTGAAGAGAGGAAAACGTGGGCTGGTCGTTGGGGGGACGGTTCTGGTTCTTGAGGCTCTTGGGAAATGACAGAAGTGAGATGCTTGAGTCACCTTCCATTGGACTCGTCAGATCCTTGCAGAATGAAGAGCTGGGGGAATGCTGGGCTGGAAAGAAGCCGAGCTTTCAAAATATAAGAAAAAATGTGGTGGCTTTCCTTCAGCTTTTCAGATTGGAAAGTATTTGTGGTGACTTGAACATATCCCTCGTTTCAGATGCTCTGGTGTTTCAGTATGTGAATTTAGTGGTTGCCCCTGGTCAAAATTGATCGACAGAGCCTATCCAGTAGCCAGAGCCAAATCTTATTTTAAGCAGAGAATCCAGAATGTATCACATACCACAATGTGGTTTCCATGGCTCAATCTTGGCTTTGTGCGTGATCTGAAACAGTGGATACAGCCTCCTTTACCACTCTAAAACCAAATTATTCCAGCAGTTGATTGATGTAGAAAAATTCTCCCAGCGTTTTCTTCTACCAGATTTTTGCATTGGAGGTTAACGCTGTGCAGGATATTTGACAAGGGAAGATAATACGCTCAGTCAAACCTTTTATTGCCCTGCTGAGGCTTTAGGAAAAACACTGTATGGGTGAGCGGGCAGCATTCAGCATCTTCTGCAAGCGTGCAGATATAGGATCCGAGAGCCCAAATTCTCGCCTTGGCCTTGCTAAGGAGGGGGAAGAAAGAGACTTTTCCGGAGGGATCCCAGGCTGTACCCGTCAACGTCCCTGTTGTTGCTCAGGGAATGAGGCGAGATCATGGAACATCCCTGATGGCTTTGGCAGATGCCTGTTCCCCAAAGCCACAGTGAGTCCTCCAAACAGAAGCCTGGAATAAAAGATGCTTTAGTCTAGACGGAGGTCACTTCACTCTGGGATGCTTCAGATATTAATCATAAAAGCTTTGGAGGGCTCTGCTTTTCCATTAGCTAAGCACTGGAGTTTGACTAATGAGTTGAACACACTGGGTAATTGAGGGCTGGCTTGTGCCGATGCTGTGGGGGTGCTTAAGCTTTGCATAAGTAAAATGAATCATGAGATTGAAGCAGTTCATGTAGCAGGAGCCTGACTCATCAACAGGATCCCCCAGGAGACATCGGTGTGAGACAAGTCATGTCCTGGCAGCTCTTGGGAGCCCTGGTTGGATCAAAGTGTCCACGGATGCGACATGTAACGGCACCCACAGCAATCACTGAGGAGCACTGGTGGGGGGACAAAGTGAAGAGAAGAATAGCTTTATTTTTAAGTCCCTGCACTAAGTTGAGAGCTGTCAGACTGGGACTTTGTCTTGGTGGTAGAACATAGCGTTGCATTTTCTGGACGGCATGCTCTATGTGTCCATATGCTTCTCCCCTCCCTATCACTGCCTGGATTTTATGAACAACTGTTGCTTTCTGCAAAACCAAGCTGATTCTTCTTATATCCCTATAAGATCACTGGCAACCAAAGGGATCTTTTTCTGCTGGTTTCATTGCAGCAGAATTAAGGCTGAAGGTGATGTGCTATGCATTTTTAAGATGCCATTGTGGAAGAGGTTTTCAGTCACAGCTAGCTGTCAAATGTTTAAACTCTCTCCCCCTCTCTCAACTTTCCTCCTCTTCTTAATCTTTGCTTTATCTCGTTAGCAGCTGGCGTGACATAGTTTGAGTCAAAGACGATGAGCAGGGTTACTCATAGGGTCATAAACTCCAAAACAGGGAGGTCAAAAGGCTTGTGTGAACGCGAGCTGAAAATCTTTGCCCTCTCTAACACGCCTGGGAATTCTGCACATCATACCTCGCATTCACCAGAGGAAACATCATCGTTTTGTGAGCTGCTGGGTCCTTTAGACTGTAGCACAAAGCTTGTCCTAGTGATATTTTTCTCTTTGGAATGAGATCGGGGGTTGGAATCTTCTACTGAGCAGTGATGCTGTGGTCGGGTCGCTTCACCAGTCCCACTGGCTTCAGCTATTGCACGGACCTCAACCAGTACAAAATCCCCACTGAGTGAGCTTTCCAGTGGAAGAGACTTCAGTTTGCCCTAAAGCTGCTTTTACAGCCAGGCTTTACTCCAGATAGGCCTGGTTTAAGATAACGCACAGAGCTTATGTATTCAATTGCGCCTTCCAGCGTTGCGTTCCCACACTAATTAGTAATAACTGCAACGCTTCCCAAATGCATCTGACTGTTTGCAAACCGATGTTTTTACGACCAGGAGATTCGCAGGAGCGAGCGCTGACCTCAGTGCATGTTCATGTGTTGGGGTAGGAGCAGCGATTTTGTTCCACTTTCCTGTTGCAAACGTTCCAGGTAAATACATACCTTGTGCATCCTGGTTACCCCATCACCCTTGGGCTTCCCTTGCCTGTGACAGGGAGCTCTGTGTGTCCCCACTGCCAGGGACAGCTACATCATCATAAATTCATCATTTAAAAGCATCTTAAAGACCCTTTAGTGCTGAGTTCTCTGGGGCTGCCAAGATTTACCATGGAAAGCCAAGAGGGAAAAGATAATATCTGACTTCATTTTGACGGGGCTCCAGCTCGGAGGGGCTGTTGCGAGTTGCCGTTTGCTCCAATCTGGCCTCGCTTCCTAAAATCTGACAGGCAGAGAGTTCACACTCTCTTTAAAGCAACAGGATAACCCTCAAGCAGAGTTTATTTTTATTGGACAACCTACATACCTCCATTTCCCAGTTTGGAAGTGCTGCAGATAAGTAGTATAGAATGAGATTTTCCATCGCTATAAACCGCTTGGCTGATGTAGATGTGGTGAGGCCGATCTTTTCCCGTCACAGCTCGTATTTTGAGAGTCACGTCACATCTCTTCCTGGCCCTGAGCTGTTCCTTACCCTGCTGGGAAGGCACCCTTGCTTCTGTAAGACAAGTTACCATAGCAAAACGTTTTGGTCCAGCGTGAGTGATGGAAGATCTGTGATAAGAAGACGGGAGAGAGAAAGGAGGAGGGTTAATTCTTCTACCAGGACCGAGGTTGGGCAGGTCTGAAATCCATCAAAGAAACTCCCATCATTTCTGGCTTGCTATTTTCCACAGCCGCTGCGGCTTTTTTAGCCTCAGGACTTGTTCAAAGGGTTGTTTCTCGGAGGGTGATGAATGTGCGCAGCAGGGCAGCCCTTTCACGGGCTGCTGGCCGCTCGGAATTAGCCTGATCCCCATTCACCTCTGTGGCCGCGTCACCACGGAAGGTTGCTCACCTTTTCAAAGCTCAGAGAGTGTTTGTTCGGCGCTGATGTGAGCGTAATTACATCGACTGCATTTTACAGAGAGGCTTTTCCCCCTTTTTAAAGCATGTAGACTGAATACTTAGTCTTATGAATGGAGAGAGTGAGGGCTTGTGGTTTGATTGTTGCGTGTTATTACCTGTTTGCCTCTGGGAGCATTAGGAGGGAAAAAGCAGGTATGTATATTGTGGTATCACATCCTCTCTCATCCCACAGACGTGTGAGAGTAAGCTGAATGCTGAAAGGGTTAAAATAAAAGCAGTAGCTGTGCTTGGCAGTGCTGCAAGTGTGTGGCTGAGCCGGGCTTAACCCAGCAATTGTAGTTGAGTGTAAATGCTGCCCACAGGACTCCAGTTGGTGCTGAGCCTGCTCGTTGGGATCCTCCACACAACATCTGCTCATCCTGCCCGATGAGGCCAAAGCTGCTGTTAAAACACCACCATTGTTTAACTCGGAGTTTGATTTTTGCTTGCATTCCTCCTTTTTTAGCCACAGCCTGGGCTAAACTTTCTGTTTTCCTTACTTTAACTCACATTAGTGGCTTGATGGACAAGTCGGGTCTAACCATGGTGGCACAGCACAATACCCATCTTATTCGTGCTGGTCGCTCTTATAGGAATTAGTGTGGCAGGAACATTGTCAGTGGTGTCATGGGAGCTCAAAGGAAAAGTTTAATCATGTTGGTTTCAAGCGCTCAAAGCACAGAAACTGATGGAGTTTGGGAGAAATAAGTGCTATAAGTATATACATAGAATAGTTTGAGCTTTGTAAAATATAACAAGTGGAATGTGCTCCTTTAGATGAACATCTGTGAGCACATGGGACCTTGTGCTGTCTGGTGGGGCAGGGGCAGCGAGCTGAGGACTCACCTGGAAACACAGTGAAGCGGAGGAAAAAGGCTGGAAGCACAATCTGTGCGTCCCTCTGTTGCCACGCTGGGGCAAAATGTACAAAGAACGGGATAAAATCAATGCAGAAGGTGCGGAGCGATGCCTCTTTCTTGTTGTGTGGCTCACAAGTGTGCGGAAGCCGTGGGGTGGGCAGCACGGGGACCCCCTTTAATGTCCCTTTCCAGGGTGCCAGCGCCTGCTGTTTGAATGCTGCACAGTCTGCAGTGTTTTCCTGAGTCTTTGCGGGATGCCAGAAGCTCTGAAATGAAAATGATTCAATGTGTGTTCACAAAACCACGAGCAGCAAACGCCATCCCTGCTTTTTCACTTTGTACCGTCCAAATGCAGCACAGACCCACCTGCGACTGCCTTACCAGGCTGACCAGCAATTTTAAGACCACAGTAACTAACTCCAACACTTAATATATTTCTTAAATAAATGCACGATAGGTGTTTGGTTTTTTTAACCCATCCCCCCAAAACATCCTTAACAAAATATTTGTTGTCCACCCTCTTCCTCTGTGTGCACACACGGAGGCTTCAAATAGGAGATACTCTAAATATATCAAATTCCTGCAGTCGTTACAAGTTCACAAATAGATCTGGTACCTGAGACTAAAGCACAGCTTTGGCCAGACGGTGGGCAGACGAGGTCTGGCTAAACACACCAGGCTGTGCTGCTATTTCTGGCTTCCTTTTTGCTCTTGGGTGGATGTGAAGCATTAAAAGTCTCACTTCAAAGCCCAGTAGCTTAAAGGCTGCGGTTATGCCAGGTTAAAAGTGGATTGAACTGTATTGTCTGAGTTTCTTAATCGGTGGGTAAGTCTTGCTTCCAATTAAACTGTGCTCAATGCATGAGACCATATAAAATGCTGCTGTACGCTGAGCTGCTTCTGAGTGGAAGGAGGAGAGGGGGACAAGGACATTTTTTGTGCCTTGGCACATGGGGAAATCTTCCTCTTATCCAGCTGTTTGCCACACAAATCAGTGGGGGCTCTATTGTGGGGAGTTTCAGATGCTGGTGACCTAAATTGCGACGTGAGCTCCGTGTCTTGACTGTCTGGTTCTCAGTGTTTGGCAATAAATGGTTTATTTGCCTGTTTGTTATGACAACAGTGAATCTCCTTCCCCTTGGTGTAAATGCTTACTTCTCCAAGCATAAGCCCCAAAGCTGATGCTTTCTGTGTCTAGAAGAGATCTCGGCATCTCTTCTGGTGCTAACTTCAGACAAATATTAATTAATCTGTTTTGGGGTGAGCCATTGTGTTTCTTTAGTGCTGTGATTTCGGAGTGTGTGATGGTTTCTAACTGCCTGCCTTGGTGTTTCTTTGTGGTGGCTCCTGACACATGGGGTGTTGGGTTCAATGGGCAGAGAGCTGGTGCTTGTCATCTCGGGGGACAAATTAACCCATTTGTCCCCAGCACCGATCGTATCCAGGGCCTGAGTAGCTGATGCTGTGGTGCTGGATGCGAGACCGTTTCCGTGTTGCACGCATCAAGAAACCATTTAGCTAAACCTTAGAACAGACTATGATCTTGTGCGGGTAATAAACTTGGCCAGCTTGCAGCGTCTGCTCTAGATTGCCTTTAAAATAGAAGGAAATGGAGAATGTAAAAGCTTTTGCTCATTGTGAAACTCTCGGACCACGACGTGCAGCATCTTCTCCAAGGCTGATAACTCCAGGGTTCAGTGCTCCTGCCTTCTCACCCTCCATTCCATCACCAGCCTTTCTTTTCTCTGGTGCTTTTCATTGCCCTGCTTTGCATTGGCAATCGCGAGGCTGCCGCTGAAGCATTTCACGGCTTAGCAAAGGCCTCGGCTTTTGTCGTTTATAATCCGCGCTGTATTTGCTCCTGGACCCTCACCCTGAATTGCACTCTCATCCCTTTACACTTTTGTCCTGCACAAACGAGAACAAAAAGTGCTTGCGGTCCAACGCAGCGTGATGTTCCCAAGGGATTCCCGTCCCCCGTCGCTGACCCGTCTTTGTCCTGCAGCATCTATTTCAGCCTGTTTATTTAACAGCTGGGACCTTGTTAGTGACTCAGAGGCGCAGCTCCAGATGTTTAAATGGAAACAGATTCCACCCATTCCTGTGTATGTGGAGAGAGAGCTTTCTACAAAGTCATCTTCAGGGGAAGGGACTTAAGGGTTTCAATAGAGAAGATGCCTTTGGGATGAGCAAAGTCTTTGTGGAAAGATTTTGTGTTATGTTCTTAAATGGGGGAAAAAAAGACAAAACATCAAATAATTTCTTGTCCAGGTTGCAGCCTTAATGTCTTGGTGTTTGGGAAGCCAAGAAATTCTGGAGCTCTCTTGTAAATGAAAAATGATGGGAATAGGTGCATCCAAGGGGTGGTGGGATAGGTCAGGTCTAGGGAAGGAAGGAGCAGTTTGAGTGGATTATAGGCAATCTTAAAGCAGGAAAGAAACAAACACGGACAATCTGGAGACAGCACATGGGCTCCTTGTGTTTGTTAAATCAAGGATTTGTGGTAAGAAACGCACCTTTGCCAAAGCTGCGTGTTTGTACCATCACCTGGCGACCAGGCAGCTGCAGGAGCCAGCACCGAACGCTTCTGCTCCCGCTCTGCCGGCCTCAGCATCACTCATGGGGATGGGTTTTGTAAATAAAATGATAAAGTAAAATACACAGAAGCAAAATTTCATTGCGGTTACTTTCCTGCCTGCATTTGAGTCGTTTCTCTGACTGCAAGGGAGCCACCCGCAACCATAGCAGAGCAGCCCTGCCTGCCCCGTGCAGCTCTCAGGTTCCTTAATCTCATCGCTGAGAGCGTGGCCGTGTGTTTAATGTGAATATTGAGATGCTTTTGCAAAGAGCCCCTCTGCAATCCCAGCTGCTGTGGCTTAAGTTCAGCCGGGGATTCAGGACCAGCGGCTGCACCCTGCGAAGTCACAGTTGTGTTTCTAGGAATGGAATCTGCTCTTGGTATTAATTACTGGGCATCCTCAGGGCTGCTGCAAGAAGAAAAGGGCATTGCTGAGAAAAGGGTATTGAAACAGCAAAAGGTGAAAGAAACCGTTATACAAGTTATGTTGGTTTTTGCAATCAGATCTGAAGCTGTGGGGAAGCGTTTGGTTCAGAGAGTGGAAACAAAAGCAGCTGAGGCTCATGTGAAAACGTTCCGAGCCAGGAATCCTTTTGTGCAAGCTCAAAAACAAGCCCCTTTCTCTTCGCTGTCCCCAGGCCGGCCCCGGCTCTCCAAAGCCGAGATTCGTTGGGTTTGTGACTGAGAGCCTTGGCTTGCGGTGGGCGCTTGTGTCCGAGGTTGAAGAGGAGCAGCCATGCAGGTCTTGGATGTGGCTCTTGGCCAAGAAAGGAGCGTGGTGGAGGGGAATGTGGCCCAACCCAGAATAGTTGGACGCTTTAATTTTTTTCACTTATTTTCACACTGATTTGCCTTGTAGAAATGTTGGAAGTCCCAGCCAAAATCGCATCTTTGCCTTGAGCAAATACAGATGTGATGCCGTTGCCACAAAGGTTTTGTGATTCGGAGCGGGTGAGACGGGCAGAGCGTTGTCATCACGTTTCGGAAGAGGTGAAGATGCACAGGCAAGAGGTGCCAGCGAGGAGGTGGCTGCAATGACACAGACCTGCGGCAGAACTGAGCATCATCTCTTCAGCCTCAGACCACAGAGTTATTTTAGCTACGGTCTGATTTTTATACCATTAAATGCAATCAAGCGACTCCAGTGAAAAGCTGGTTGATGCGGAAGCCAGGGTTGAATCTAGGAATAGACGTATTACACTTCCCCCTCCTGCCCTCCAGATTTATTTTGCTTACTGTTTCTTCACACCTTTCAAGGCTGAGGAGGCTTAACTCAAGCAGGAGAAAAACGCCTTAGGATTTCTTGTTGCTTGTGCCAGAATGGGTGAGTTTGGTGAAAATAAGGCTGTGGTTTGAGGGGTGAGGCCGGTAGCGATGGAGCAGACCCGCAGACTCCATGCCCGGGGTCAGCAATGCGAGCCACGCAATGCATCCTCAGAACGTTCCTCCAGCATTCTAGAGAGCAGAAAGCAACGGCGAGAGCTGATTCAGCCTCGAGTGCGTGGGTGGGATCATTTCATAAGTGAAGGAGAGGTTGGAGATCCAGGTCTTGATTATGCTGGTAGCTGGATTCTAAGATTTAGAGTTTAGGGGGAGGAAAGGCAAGAGGAAAAGGGGCTGGCGCGCACATCTGCACAGCTGTTGGCCTGGATAGCGGGAGTTGCGCAAGGCTGGCAGGGAAGGGCTGTGGTGTGCGAGCCAGGACGGTTGACTTTCTCTGGGTTCGCTCCCTCTTCTTGCTTTATGGGTAGAAAAACCCTCAGCAGCGTTTTCCCCTTGTGCTGGGAAGCTGCGTGTGGTTTTCTCTCTCCCTGCTTTGTGTTGCTCATCCTTAGACTGAGCAAACTGTGTCCCTTTGGCTTTGGGGCTTGGGCTTCTATTTGCCTTCCCGTAATGTGGGGTGCAGCCAACCCAGTGTTATTTCCTAGAGGCAGCATCGCTCTTTGAAGGCTTGACTTCACGGCTGATACCTGCTTTGCGATCCTCAGGTCTCCTTTAAAGGATTGATTTACCAGGTCCGCCTTGGAGCTTCTGTGTATGGCTACGATGTGAAAATAAGTCATACTTTCGGAGATGAGGTTTCCTCGCTGATACGACAGCTTCTTGTAGGCATTTGTCTCCACGTGTACATAAAGCAGGGATGGAGTGATTTAAAGAGGTCTGCTCTAGCCATTAAGTATTGTTTGCTTCTGATTTTTATGCGGAGCCTGTTTTTACCATTAGCCCAGCCGCTCTACACATTGGTGTTGGAGGATAAAGTATAAATCTGCCTGTATTTGCATTATTGAATACTCCCGGTGTAACAAAAACTCCGTAATGAAAGGAAAACATTCAAATCTGCAACGAGTTATCAAGAGAAAGCTCTTAGCAGCCCTTTCTCCTTGAGAAACCTACAGTATACATATTTCTATCCTTTGTTCTTTAGTCTTTCTACATAAAGCTGGTATCTACAGCACTTGGGATTCTTCTCAGCCGTTTGCTCAGACTCACGGCAAACCCTTGAGTTGCTGTATCAATAATTCTTTGCCCTAAACCTACTCTCTGTGAGCCAAAAGGGGAATGGATGTGGACTGATTTTGCTTTCAGACAGATCATGAAAATGTCATTGCGTGCCGGTCTGCTATAGCTATCAGGAGATAAAAACACCCTAGGGGGTATGAAATGATGGCTTATTTCATTCTAGGTTGCTCACTTTATTTTCCCTTGGCAAAAAAAAAACATGACAAAGGGGTTGGATTCGCTAGAACAGAGTCCCAGGTCTTTTAGTGTGTGTGTCAGCATCTCTGGGGGAAGAGGGACGTGTGATGGGACCTTTGATGGGAGCCAGTGGTACCCGAGGCCTCGCGCTGGCTCCGACGGGCTCTTTGCAAGCCCAAGATCCAGCCGTTCAAGTTTGCACCTTATTTTTCACGTCTGTAAAATGACCATCCAGGACAACCCTGTCCAACCAGTTAGTGGGAAAGAGCTGCCCAAACACACAGCCTGGCAGTAGGAAACGCAGGGATCTCAAAACCCGGCCGGGGTCACGGCTCCCCGTTTTTCCCCAAGAGCTTTTATATTCTTGCAACTTTGTGACTTCTCTCTCTTTCCTTTTCTGACTCGGTTTCTGGTTTCTTGTTGCTCTGATATCATAAATCCCAGCAAGGGATTCTCAAATGTTTTTGAACATTAAAATATACCCCCTGGCTTGGAAAATCTATGGGGTACGGATGCTTGGAAGCTGCAGGGATGAATTGCTGTGGGTTTCTTCAGCATTCTCATTGGCAGCTATTGGAGGTGGGCTGGTTGTCTTCATTTCTCTCTGCACCTTATTTCTCAATCTGCAAAAGGCAGCTGAGAATCCTCATTTTCTCCCACCCTTTGAGTGCCCTGTTTATCCTGGAGGCTTTGCAGATTTCTCATCCCTGTCCATCGCTGAGACCTCTAATGATGCAGGAGTGAGGATAGTGATGGATTAACGATGACTAATAGGTGCAACGTGAGAATAACGACTGTGCTGCTCAGCGGTGGAAGCATCAGGCAGATGTTTAACATCTGGAACGGCACTTGGTGTGATTTGAACGGGGCTTAGCACAAAACACGGGGGTTCAACGCGGTTTCTCAGTGTGAAATCACAGTTTATTCCTGCTGAGGACCGGCTGTAGCCTTGGATTTTTCTAAATTCAAGGAAAACAGAAGCGTCTGTCCAGCAAAAGACACGTGTGGGTTTTAGCACGTTGCTCATGTCAGGTATAGTCAGGGAAAATGTTCCGTTTCAGCTACTTAAATAGGTAGTAGAGCCGATACTGACGTAACTACGTGTTGCAGACACACTTGGTGCTTTATGTAGGGTGGAAATATCCTGCCGTCGCAGATGGAGAAACTCACTTTGGCTGTCTCGCCCCCTTTCTCAGCTCTCAATGCAGATTTCCTCCTTGGTTACTATCTTTTCATGTGCTTTTCCAGTGCGATTTTAAGCTTTGGCTCTGTGTCCTTTGGGTTAATCCTTTTATTACAAACGCTTTTAGACTTTGAGCAGTCAAAACTATTTCCGAATGGATTTAAGGCTTTGATTACCTCTTGTTTCCTGGTGAAGAAACTAAGGCAAGATAGAGCAGAGAAACAAGGTGCCCTCTCAGGCAGCACTGTGGCTCCAGGTAGACACATTTTCTTCATCAAGGGAAGAGCTGGAAACGTTTCCTAAACTACACCAGGGGAAAAGGGAGTTGGAAGTGTTGGAAACCAGCCTGGGGACACCTTTGATGCACAGAGGCTCTGCTGCTCTTCTGACAGCACGTAGTCATACACCATGCAATATTTCAAGAGAATCTGCCACATTTCTTTTGCAGATGGACCTCCCAGGCTGCAAAAGGGTGCACAAGTTTGCTCTTGCAATCAGACCCTTTGAGCACCTTAAGATGCGTCAGATGTAACAAATTTGGATATCATTGTATTTTTCTTTTTGAGGGCTACAGGAGCTTTCAAAAGCAAAGCCCAGACTAAGAACTATGTGTGGGTGGCACTGTCCTTACTGGGTACATCACAGGGTCCTGTTTGCCAGGGTTACTGGGGGCATCTCATGGATGCTCCAGCATCCACGGTGGAAGGAGGAATCAGTGATCTGTAAAACTGGGTGGAAAATGCAGACGGTAAAAAAGGGGTTGAGGGGAAGAAAAGGGGGAAGAAAATGCCTTAAGTGCCTTGCTACACAGAGGCTCGTGTCTCTTTAAAGCTCTGGGCATTTTTCTTTTCCGAGCGATTGAATTTGAGCGAGAGGAGGGGAGGATTCCTCAGTCCTGATGTAACTGTGAGCAGAACCACGTGGTTTTATACTCTATTTTTTTTTTTGACAAGAAAAGCTCTCTTGGAAGCAAGTTATAACAATTTTCAGTAGCTCTTTTGTAATTGCCTGCCGCGGCGGATATTTTCCAGTCAGCCTTTTTGCTCTGGGCTTGGGTCTTTGCGAAGGGTTTGTTTGTGCAGCGTCCTCACGTAGGCTCCAAATGTGAAATCCATTCCATTCCACCTTCCTGACTCATCTGCCATCCCAGTAATGCTGCAGCGGAGGAGGAACCTGGCTTGGGGTGAAACACCAGTGTCAGCACATTGGGATCCCAGTTTACACAGTGGGGAAAGGCTTGATGAGAGCCCCAAAGTCCTCCTCTGCCGGCTAGCAGCGTTAAGCTGGCCCTAGCAAAGCTTGGTTCACTTCTATAGTAGCTAAGACTAAGGTCACTGCGCTTCAGGAACAAGCACTTCAGTGAATTAAATGTAACAGAGATTTGTTCTGTAGCAATTTGTAAAATAATGCTTGTTTTTAACGAGGAAAAGCATCCTCTT
Organism: Nesoenas mayeri; assembly: GCF_963082525.1. Classification (NCBI taxonomy): domain Eukaryota; kingdom Metazoa; phylum Chordata; class Aves; order Columbiformes; family Columbidae; genus Nesoenas; species Nesoenas mayeri. The sequence continues at coordinate 1,753,829 of NC_137555.1, read as the reverse complement.
TCGCAAGATGGGTTTGCACAAGGTGGAAAGGGCTTTTCCTTTCCCGTTGTGTCTTTTCCTAAGCAGCTCATCCTTTCTGCCTCCACTAACCCTGAACAGAACTGGAATTAGCTCCCCGTTTCGAAGCTACACGACCAGTTTCCTTGCAAACCGCTATAATCCGTGTTTCTTTGTGCTTGCAGAACATGAACATCCAGGTGGAGGACATAAGGATCCGGCCCATCCTCGCCACCTACCGCAAGCGGGTGCCCGTCACCGAGGGATACGTGGAGGTGAAGGACGAGGGGACCTGGAAGCAAATCTGTGACAAGCACTGGACCATGAAAAACTCCCGCGTCGTCTGTGGCATGTTTGGGTTTCCGAGCGAGAGGAAATACAACACCAATGTCTACAAGTAAGAGCAGAGCTTTGCGTGAGATGCAAGTTTCTTTGAACACTCGGAGCCTTGTTCGAAAATGTAAATTGTCAAATGACACTGGAGACCTTGAGGTGGAAAAACCTCCAAGTGCTTCATTCCTTCAGATCAGGTTTTCCTTCTGTGTAAATATTTGAAATGTCAAGCATTTCCCTGAGCAGACAGGAGTCGTTTGATCCTCACCATTCGGGCCGAAGACCTGGTGTGGTATCAATTGTGTTTGATGGGTCCTATGGTAGGAGATGTAGACAGATGTGGGTAAATCTTTTGTTGTTTCCAGCTATAGCGCAGTCATTTCCTTCACCAGTGGGAACTTTGGGTTCTGTGTTGTGTGCAGAGGATGGAACTGAGCAAATTAATTGTACTCTGTCAGTAAACCGAGCTGCTGCTTCTGCCTGTACATCTGAGATGCTGCTTTTGTGGGATGATTTCAGTGCTGCTTTTCCTTCCTATAACTGTAGATTGCTTTAACATGAGGGAAGAAAATAGCAATCCGTAGGGAGAGTGTTGTGTGTTTCGGAGCTGAAAGCTGATCAGTTCGGGCTGTGATTCTTGTTCGTTGAAAGCCAGGAGCTCTGGTCTTCTGTTGCTTCAGCTTGTGTTTTGTCACCAGCCTCCATCACAGACTCGCTTCTTCCTACACCGTTCCCTAGAAACAACACCCTAAGGCAGATGCAATATAGCTTAAGTGAAATTGTCTCGTTGCTTTCCTACGCTGTGACCTATAGAGCGGGAAAGCATCGAGTGGTTAAGGGGAGAACCGAATTCTCCGTGCAGGAGTTGTGGTTTTCCTGCCTGCTCCCTTTGGCCTCTGCCATCGCTATTTCTGAAAGCTCCTCTGGAACCGTCTGGCCACGTTTCATTTCTTTCATTAGCCAGATCATGATCGACTGAAGAGGTCCTTGGGTTGGAATAGCACAAAGCCCACATAGCAGCACAAAGAATACACAATAACCTGAGTGGAATCCTGTTTTCGAGCTTCCCAGGAAGACGAGCAGTGAATTACTAATTGCTACCAGGTGGTCTCATGTTTTGCCCTGGACATCAATTCGAGGAGTGTTTGTGCAGAACATCTCCCTCAATCTCAGCTCTGAGATTCCCATCCCCTGTGTCAGAGCAGGAGGGCACAATAAATTACCTCGAGGAAGACCAAGTCGTTTTTTCCTGCTTCTCAGTTGTGGTGTTTCCAAGAAAAGCATTAACTTGAGCAGCTGGAGCCATCTGCCTTAAATCAAAGGGTGCTTGGTAATCGCCCTGTCTCTTGCGATGGTGCGTGTAGGGATGGAAAAGCTGAGGCACGGTTGTTCAGCATAATATTCAGCAATGCTGAAAATCCCATTCACTGGAGCTATGAAAATACAAATACCAGGCCGGACAGATGGTGTCCTAAAACCTCCCTCACCTTTACTTGTTTTCATCAAGCAGCGACATCTCACCGGGCTCCTGCGCCCACAAAAAGGCATGTTGGAAAATACACTGATTTTCCCAGGTTGGAAGAAGATGGGATGGCACTTTATTGGAGGGAAAAGCCTTGTAAAACTTTGTCAGCTAGATGGTTTTGCTTGGCTAGTGTAGTTTAAAAGGCTGCGGTCGTTCTTGGGGCATTCACCTTTGTGCTGGCAGAACTCGGGTCTTGCCCTCCCTAATTTGTCAATGCATTTTCTCCCAAGAGCGGATCCTCTCCTGCAGCTGGAGACGGGTTGGAATTGGGTGGGGGGGTCCCCGTCCCACAGCCCCCCATCCTGCTCCCCACACACCACAGCTTTGCGAGCTGATCCCCAGCTCCTGCACAATGGTGGGAGGTGAAATGATTTGCAGATGGATCTCGCTTTTGAAAGAAAACAACTTAGTTCATTGCTGTCCCGGTGCCAGGGTTTGAGTCCTGAATGTAACCGAGACTCTGCAGTTGACAGCGCGATTTATGTTCGGAAACAAAACAAATCTCAATGTTGTTTCCATGTTCTTGTTAATTCTTCAAAGTGATTTTTATATAAGCACCGTTTGTTAACTCCTCCTCTTGATTCCTGCTCTGATTGAGAAAGCAGAGTAGAATTAAATGCATTTTGTGGATGGGGAGAGTAGAAGTTTGTGACCGGAGATGCCTAAGGCAGAGAGATTGACCCGATGCCTTAATGGTTTGGGCTCCAATTTGACCTGGAATTGGCTAAACTTTCTGCATTAAAATGTAAATGAGAATGCCCTGAGTTTCTATCCATAGAGATCATCTGTATTCCCTTCTTTTTTTCTTTCATATATTTGGTCTGGGGAAATGAGGTGGGGCTTTCTCTGGCTGTTTCTCCCCAGCCTACTAAGGGCTGTTAATACCAACCAGATGTTGATGCCTCCTGAAATTTCCAGGCTGAGGTCATTGTTTGCTATTCTAAGGCATCCCCGCAATTACTTCTCTAAGCTGGGCTGTGTTTCTTGTCTGCTTTGAGTCCGTGGAGCATTCTGCACATTCTGCCTGCATCCTCCCTGGCTTTACTTTTCTATTTTTTCAAATTTTTATCCCCACTTTGTATTTCTCATTAATTTTCTGTTGATTCAGGGTCCCTGACACCTGGTTTGGCAGATTTGGAGTTTGACAGCCGGTGTTTTACCCCCAAGACAGGCAGGTTTTTGGTCGCTGCTCTATGGAGTGGATCTCAGCCCTGCTCCATCCTCCATCCTTCAGCTCAGCTTTGCTCCCAGCACACGATGCAGTTGCATCTCTATCTCCACACCAGCTGTATTTGGCCATAACCCCAACCCGGAGAAATTTGGTTCCAGAAAGGATAAATCAGTGGCCATATGAGCTTGTCAGCAAAGCTTAGCAAGCAGAGGGGAGAAGATGGTCCCATTGAGCAGCTGAGACTGTCCAAATTAGCCCACACAGGACCCCCAAATAGCATCAGTGGGAAAAACTTGCCCTGTCCACTTTATTTCCAAACCTTTGGAAAGCTCTTTGTCCCTTCCCCAGATGCTGCCCAGGCTCCCTGTCCTGCGGGGCCGTGCTTCAGTTAATCACTATTTGGTGCTCCTTTTTTTCCAGGCAAGTTCCACGCACCTCGCTGTGCCATTTATCGCGGCTAATCCTTGGATCAGCCGGGCTGCGTGGCAGCTGCTCCTGGAACAGAGCAGGGATCTCGCAAAGCCACGTCAAAGATCACGCAGGGCGTTGCCTCCTCTGCGCCGCCTTTTTAACTTCTAGCATTTCCCTTTTGGTAATGATATGACCCATATTTCATTGACTATTTTAGGTCCGATAGACTCATCCGACAACGCAGTTAGGATGAAGCTGGATTGCTTTATTTTCTGGTTTATCACACATGCCCTTTCCCCCTCAGGAGTCCCTGGAGCGACTCCAGGCAAGTGCTACGTTTTGGGAAGCAGAAGCAGCAATTGCTGCCAATCTCCTCTGCTGTGAACTTGTCATCAAGGGAATTGCTCTGGCTCTCGGAAATTGCTTTCAGGCTCACGGTTGTTAACACCGCAGCTTTGAGAGATGCCGAAGAGCCGTGGGTTTTCTTCCCAATCTGCCATCGTCTTCTCCCAGCTGATCGGTGATGGCCGGCAAAGAGCAGAGCTCGAGTACAGGACAGAGCTTTTGGGGGGCTCTGCAGTCCAAACTCACCCACCTTTATTTGCACAGGCCCTGTTTGTACACTGCGATTTTAATTAACTCACCTCTGACCCCTACATAACGTAGATCTCTATTATGTGCATATTTGTTGCTCTAGCTGCACTGTTGATCCACGCTCTGATTTTTAGCTTAAGGAGATGACTTATTAACTCCCAAGTGTGACACCGTAACAGAGACTCATTGTGTGTATGAGCAAATAACGTCATTCAACCCTCATTTCATTTCAAGGCATTTTTTTCCCAAACGGAGCCACATCAGTGCAGCTTTTATGGATTCCTAACTTTCCCTGTTCTCTCTTATTCCTTCAAGGATGTTTGCCAGCAGAAGGAAGCAGCATTACTGGCCGTACTCAATGGACTGCAGTGGGAACGAAGCTCACATCTCCAGCTGCAAACTGGGCAACCACCTCAACGTGGACACGGGGAAGAACGTGACATGCGAGGACGGGATGCCCGCTGTCGTCAGCTGCGTCCCCGGACGCGCCTTCGCCCCCAGCAGCCACAGCGGCTTCCGAAAAGCCTTCAGGCAAGAGGTGAGCAGCGATTAAACACAACCTCTCGAGCAGGAAAAGCCAAGGAGTGTAACTATTCACCACGAGTTATCAGATCTAAACATATGTCCGCATGTAGCCGCAAACCAGACAGTTGTGCCAATGTCCCCTTGTCTTTCTTGCTGAGTTTCTATCCCCACAAATTCACGGTGCCGTGTTTGTCTATAGGCCCATAATGGTCGAGACCGGCTCGCCGCTGCAGCTGGCGAAGCTGTGAGCGAGTAGTAAGAAAATACGTTTGTCACGTTTCTCTTCGAGCTGTTCCGTTCAAGCCAGTTGAATTTGTGCCCAGTTGCTGCCGGGCTTTGCTGTTTCACAGTCGCTTAAATGCTGCTGGGTCATTTCTCCTGTTGAGGTACGAGGGAAATAAGCTGGTGTTTCTGCTACCCCTGCGTTTCCTGCAAAGAAATGCCCTGAGAAAACAGGAAAACACGGCCTAGAGAAAAGGCTGAATAAGCTCTATTTGTTTAGTCTAGTGAGGAGAGGGCTGAGTGTAGCGTAAAAACTCTTAAGATATGCAAAAAGCTGTTATAAAACAACCCTGGAGTCAAGTTGTTCTCAGTGTCAATGGGGCTACTGAATGCGACAGAACAGCTGAACTTGCAGCAAACATGTTTTAGGGTGATGCTAGAAGTTTTCCAGCTGTAACTATGTACAGCCTTAGAATGCAGGGGTGAATTTGGAACCCGGAGGCTCTTAATGCTGGGTCAGATGGGTTTTTTGGTGGGTGCGTTTAGGTGCTGTGGATCTTGGGCTGTAGCTCTGTGACTTTAGGAGGAATGGGCTGTTGCCCTGGTTTGCTTGCCTGGAATCCAGGCTCTTCTCTGCACGAGAGCTTGCAGGATCTAGGCCTCGAAGGTGAAAGATCTTGTAAATCATGACTAATCTTCTGAGCCACACACGCTGCCAAGTAATTCCTTAAGCCTTTGTGTAGGCTTTGGATGTCCTTTTTGTGACCCCAGCCTGGAAAACTGGATATGCTTCCAGTTTTAAAAGCAAAGGGGTTGTTTTTTTGGGTCTCTGCACAAATCACATGGGTTTTAGGTGACTTGAATTCCACATTGGTCTCCTCGGTTAACTCAGGACCCTGATCTGGAGATCTGCAAATGAATCCATCTGGCAACAAGTAGATGGTCTTTTCCAACCAAAATGATTCTGTGCTAGCTGGCTCAGTGTGGCTCCCAAACCCCCTGCGATATCCCAAGAGATATGGGATGGGAGCTGGGTTGGTGAATATCCAGCAGGGTTCTTATGCTTGTGTGAAGAAAAGCTACTAAATCCAAGCACTAAAACTGCAGAGAACAAAGACGACTCTTTTTCTGCCCGTGAGAAACATCTTTCTACACATCCCATAAGCCTTAGCAGATAAAGATCTCCCGTTAGCATTTTGCGTTACATGGTGGTTAAGATGCCTCGGGGTAATATTACTTTTTGCTCCACAACTTCCCTGTAATACGCTGTAAATAAGACCTGTAAGATGAGGGTGGCGGTGGTAACACCCTTTCTGTGTCTTCCAGCAACCCCTGGTGAGGCTGAAAGGAGGAGCCAACACGGGCGAAGGACGAGTGGAAGTGCTGAAAAACGGGGAGTGGGGGACGGTTTGCGACGACAACTGGAACCTGGTGTCGGCCAGCGTGGTGTGCCGGGAGCTGGGCTTTGGCAGCGCCAAGGAGGCGATAACGGGCGCCAGGCTCGGCCAAGGTAAGACCTCCAGGGACCGGTTGTGCCTCGTCCACCTCTAAGAAAAACCCTTTCACATTGCAGGACAGAGCGTATTTTCACTGGGGTGTTCGTTTTGGGGACCAGGAATAGTTTTCTCTACCCTTAATAAGTCTCTTGAGTCCAGGAGCTTGAGGCCGGACTGGAATATGTAACTTAGAACAATCTTGAGATTCATTGAGAGAAGTCTAGTGATGATGAGTTGAACCTTTCCCTCAGACATCTGTTTCAGTAATTACCTCTTTATTATCACATCCGTTCCTCTCAAATTCCCTTTAGAAGTTCTCTAGGTCCACATCACGGTGTAAACACATTACTAGAAGGTTCATGGCAAAAATGGGTCCTGGATCTGGACTTCAAACACTCTCCAATTTAAGACCAGAACACAAATTTAGCCCATTATAAATAGAAGGGCATTTGAATGGTTCAGAGCCAGGTTTGGGTTTGGATTTCCTGTGTTTGGGAGTTGGTTTCAATCCCAAACTGTGGCGAGTGGCAACTCAAAGCCTAATGCGCGCCCTCGCAAACCACCTTCTGATTCACATGCCTTGCTCCCAAAAACCCTAAAGAAAATAACACCAACCAGACTTTCTAGTGCGAGACCAATATCTTCAGCCCATCATGACTTGGAGCAGGGGAGGGAAAGTACCAACACGTGTAAAGCACAGTGGTGCTGACTGCAATCTGGAAAGCTTCAAAATGTGACCTATCCATTGGATTTGCCAAGAAAATTCTTGCGGTGGGATGCGAGGAGCTGCTGATGTATTCAGCTGCCTCTAGGAAACAGCAAAATCATCGTGGCGGGGGAAGCAGCTGCCACGTGAGGGGGGAGAACGTGCCGTTCCTGCCGAATCCGCAGCCTGGAAAGTCTGAGCAGCCGCTGCCCATTCCCACACGCTTGCTTTTCCTTTCTTTTAATGATGAACACCGGCAAAGAGTCGGTGCACGCTGTCAAAAGCTGTCCTATGGGATGCTGAGCACTTGCTAACTCCCTTCAGCAGCCGCATCACCGCGCTCGGGTAGGAAAAGCTTCTCTTTTGGCCCAAATTCACCTCCGCGCTCCCGTTGCACAGAGGAGTCTCCCAGCTGCTAAACTCCGCGTCCATATTTACACTTCGCTTTGTTACGGCTGCACCTCGGTGCATTTGTGTGTTCAAAGGCGGATTTGCAGGACCAGCCTCATCATTGGGGGTTTAATTACGCCCTCTTGTTGCCGTCGGGGTTGTTGGAGTCACGGCTGCCCCGGAGCTCACTGACTTCTCACACATCCCCGTGCTGTTATGGTTTATTGTCCAAGCAAACGTGTGAATGTCCCCTCTAAATATCAGGGCTCGATGGGGAGCAGATTCCAGCAAACAGACCCAGCCAAAAGGTCATAATTTGTGAATTCCTCCAGCTGAAGTTTGTAAATTATGTAACAAGGAAACTTGGCTTTTTCTCTGTTCCTTGCACGCTGGAGTGCCAGAGACTACTGGAAAGAATGTAACGGTAAAATTATTAATAATAACCTTGCAGCTTTTTATTTTTACAAGAAATCACTGGAGTTTTTTCAGGATCACAGTGTTTTGAATGCTAGAGGCCCGCGTGATGTCTGCGATGTATTAATAAGCTGTCACTGGATATTTCTTCACCACACAGCAGCACGGGCAGAAGGTAAGGACCCTTTCCTTCTTTTCCTCCCCCAGGCATGGGTCCGATTCATCTCAACGAAATCGACTGCACGGGCTTTGAAAAATCCCTCACGGACTGCAAATTCAACACGGAGTCGCAGGGTTGTAACCACGAGGAAGACGCTGCCGTGAGATGCAACGTCCCAGCCATGGGTTTCCAGAATCAGGTGAGAACCCAAATTAAACCTGTGAGTAGGAATTGCTTCACCTTCCATTTAGGTTTTAACATCTGTATTATATTAGGAGGGCAAATACGGATGATGCTGCCTTTTTGTACTGAGCTTTGAGCTCTTTCACCCATTTATAAGCCCCGAAACGTGTCTGTGAGCGCTGAACTGGGCTTTTGGGCTCAATGACTTCAACCACAAGCCTTGAGAAGACCCCGAGCGCCGCTTGGCCAACTGTTGCCCCTTCCCTATGAAGTTTGTGGTGATGTTTATTGACATTTTATGCCCTGCAGCTGCGTCTGAGCGGCGGCCGCAACCCGTACGAGGGCCGGGTGGAGGTTTTGGCGGAACGCAACGGCACGTTGAGGTGGGGGACGGTCTGCAGCGAGAACTGGAGCACGGTGGAGGCCATGGTGGTGTGTCGGCAGCTGGGCCTGGGCTTCGCCAGCCATGCCTTCCAGGTGCGTCCCATGCCTGTGTTGCAGATATTTGGTCGGACAGGGGCTGCTGCAGGAGGGGGAAAGCTTTTTTATCCAAAATACAAACCACAAACCACAGTGTTCAGCTTCAAGGCGATAGCTGGAGGGACCCTGAGGGTTAAAAACTCATTGCACAACAGCAGCTGGGGGGAACCCAGAGCAGAAGGAGCCTGTTTTCAGGCTCAGCTTTCCTGGGAAGTCCGACTCCCTTAGTCCCGGTCGGGCTGGTGGTTTCGTGCACTTTATTGTTCCTCCCCGAGCCGGTGAAGAGTTGAAGCCAAGTTTAACCCAGTGTCAAATCACTCGAAAACAATTTGATTTTGCTCCTGCAGTTACTTCTTGGTACACTGGTGTGGGGTGCAGACGTATGCATTTCTTGCTCCTCTAACAACCGATGTCCTAAACCCTCCTTGCTTGCACACAACTAAGAATGGCCCTTAATAAAGGCATAAAAGCTTCCAACTAACGAGCCTGCAATAACCACAAAGGAATAAAGTGTTCTTTCCCAGCTTTGCCTGGTGTGCAGAATGGAGTAAAGCAAGAGGCAACGGGGAGAGCTAGAAGAGGGAAGGCAACAGCTTCCCACCCAGTTCCCAGCTGGATAAATGGCTGGATAAGCAGCTGGTGTAGGCAAATAATCGTGGTGTAAGATACTCTTCTGTACTGACACATCCCTCAAGGGTCACAAAGTGAAAGAGGGGCAGGCAGAGCTAGGTGAGATGGTGGATTTTTTGAAAGGAAATGTATAACCTCTGGGTCTTTATTGTGGTTCGCAGATGCTGGGAAAATGAAGGTTTTGGCTCCTAAAATAAACTGGTTTCTCCCTAGGACAAAGTAATCCCCTGCCAGAGCTTGCTGTGGAAATGCAGCCCCTTGATGAGGCATTTCAACTGAAAATCAGCCATTGCCAGCAGCTTTGGGGAAACAGCCACTGACCAAATAAACTTCATGTGTGTTTATGTAGATGGAAACCCACACACAGAAAACAGCCTTAGATCAGTTCTGGAAGGAAAACTATTTTCCCCAAACAATTTCCGGAAACCGAAAACTTGGGCAAACGAGCACAATGTGGTCACGGAGAGCAGAGCCTGTCCCTGTTCCCCCAGCTCTACTGTATTTTCCTGCCTGCTCGGTGCTCGGATGCAGCCGGTTCTGCTGATAAACCCAGTGAGGATTCTCCTCTCTGCCCAGTGCCTGCTGGTTTTGTGCTGGGATGAACAATAAGGCCCCAAAATGCCTCACAACCTCAGCATCCCCGGGGCTGGTGGGTGCGTGTTGAGCAAGCACGAGAGACCGTAGGCAGAAGGGGATGGTTATGACTCCGCCTGGAGATGAGTTTGTCTTTAAGCAATGACCAAGCCAAGATCCAGGAAGGACACACTGGGCTTGTGGGCAGGCAGATTCCAAGCGTTTTAGCTGTTTTCCATGGATCTGCAGGTCCCCAAGGGACACAGCGAGGTCGGGGAGGTGGGAGGTAGGATGCTGGAGCTGCCCAAGCCACTATCGAGGCGATTCTCCTATTCAAGCTGATTCCTCCAGCTGATTTACTCATATAAGGGCTGAGGATAGCCAAATCTGCTCAACACTCGCCTTTCCAGCTGCCTGGCTCTGTTGACATAGCCCTGAGAGCCCAGCAAGAAACAAGACATTTTTTCCTTTAGCCGAGACTGCTGGTATTTAGAACAGAAAAGGCCCTTATGCATATCCCGGCTGCACCAGCTACACGAGCATAAAGCTACACTGTGTAGAACAGGGCGGCCCTGTGTGTGTGTGTGCAAAGAGTGTTGCTAATGGGGCTCACAAACAGCCTGTAGCGATGGTACAGATGGGGTTTCTTTTCCTGGAAACGTGCTCCAAGTTTTGACACTAAAAGATCATATGATTCTTCTTCTTCTCTTCTTTTCTTCTTCTTCTTCTTTTCTTCTTCTTCTTTTCTTCTTCTTCTTTTCTTCTTCTTCTTTCTTCTTCTTCTATTTCTTCTTCTATTTCTTCTATTTCTTTTTCTTCTTCTATTTCTTCTTCTATTTCTTCTTCTTCTATTTCTTCTTCTTCTATTTCTTCTTCTTCTATTTCTTCTTCTATTTCTTCTTCTATTTCTTCTTCTATTTCTTCTTCTTCTTTCTTCTTCTTTCTTCTTCTTTCTTCTTCTTTCTTCTTCTTTCTTCTTCTTTCTTTTCTTCTTCTTCTTCTATTTCTTCTATTTCTTCTTCTTCTTCTATTTCTTCTATTTCTATTTCTTCTTCTTCTTCTATTTCTTCTATTTCTTCTTTCTTCCTTTCTCCCAAGCTTTGCAGTTGCAGCTTCATCAGGGTTTAGCACACTTAATTTTGGGGGTGGTGTTATGCTGTGAGTTAATTTTCTGACATTCCCACAGGTTTTGCAGAAGCGGGTGATGAAGATGAGTAGCTAGCAGGGTTTGAACATCTGTGAATCCCCGCTCAGAACCAAGAGATGCAGACCCTGTTAGTCCTGGTGCTCCTCAAATGCCTCGTTTCCACCGGCATTTCCAGCACAGCTGTTAATTCTGCCTCCCCTCCCTGTGCAAGCAGCCATTCTGGCATTACTTGTGGCCCTCCCAAGTGCACAGATGTCACAAGACAAATGTGATTTAATTGCCGGGCATCTCTCCCAAAGGCATAGCCTAAGTGACTTAAAACAGCCCAAGGATGGACAGAGCAGGGTGGAAAAGTGACTTCACAGCTGGATTAAAAATAAGCAGAGATTTAAACCAGCTCAGGAACAAGGAGAGAGATTTGCTTAACACTAGTAAGATGGTCAGGGCAGGCAACATGGTTTTAATCCCAGTCTTAGCTTTTTGCTTAAACAGGCTTGGGCTCATTCCGTGAATTTCCAGCAACATCCATCTCCTTGATAGTGTTGGCTCTTGCGTTGATCTTTGCTGGGGGAGCAAAGCAAGTTACGGGGGGGTGAATATTCCCCCTGCAGTCCTCTAAACACTAACAAGTGTGTGAAATGCCCTTTTTTATGCCCAGGAAACCTGGTACTGGCACGGAGACATCAGCGCTGACAACGTGGTCATGAGCGGCGTCAAGTGTTCGGGGACGGAGATGTCCCTGGCCCACTGTCGTCACGATGGAGCCCACGTCTCCTGTCCCAGAGGAGGCGGTCGCTTCGGTGCTGGTGTGTCCTGCTCGGAGAGTGAGTAACGTGGGTTTTATTTGATTTTTGCATAAGTGTTTGTCCTGAGATAGGAGAAAGGGGGGTGGCCTTGGATATAGAATCATAGCATCATTTTGGTTGGAAGAGACTCTCGAGATTATCAAGTCCACCCATTCCCAAACCCCTGGCACTCACCCATGTCCCTGACAACCTCATCTCCGTGTCTGTCCAACCCTGCAGGGATGGTGACTCCACCACTGCCCTGGGCAGCCTGTTCCAATGCCCCACAGCCCTTTGGGGAAGAAATTGTTCCCCAGATCCAACCTCAACCTCCCCTGGTGCAACTTGAGGCCGTTTCCTCTCATCCTGTTGCTTGTTCGAGGTCAAAACAGCAGCAAATTCCTGCTGATGGGGCTGAGAAATGACGCAAGGAATGGGCTGCATCTCCGGCAGACGCTTGTGGGGTATTTTTAGCAGCTTATCAATTAATTTCAAACCTTCTTTCCCCCAAACCAGCTGCCCCGGACCTGGTGCTCAATGCGGAGCTGGTGGAGCAGACGGCGTACCTGGAGGACCGGCCGATGTTCATGCTGCAGTGCGCGCTGGAGGAGAACTGCCTGGCCAGCTCCGCCGCCAACACCTCGGTCACCTCGGGGTACCGGCGCCTGCTGCGCTTCTCCTCCCAGATCCACAACAACGGCCAGTCCGACTTCCGCCCCAAAAACGGCCGCCACGCCTGGGTCTGGCACGACTGTCACCGGTGAGCGCCGTGAAAATCGGGTCGGTGCGGTCGGCGTCTCTTCCGTCCCTCTCTGCTGACCACCGGGATGTTTTGCTGCGTTAGGGCGGCTGGGATCCTCTGACAGCAGAAAACCAGCTTATTACTGTAGGAATTATAATATAGAATGGTATGTGATGTGCAGCTCTCATTGGGAGAGATGTATGCACATGGGGATATGCATAGATGTGTATGGACCTGCTGTGTGCGGGAAGGTGCGGCCATCTGAGCGAATTCCCTCACCTGGGAAAGGACCCAAGAACACGCTGTAATTCGGCTTTTTTTACAAAAATGCATCTCGACCCCACTTAAACTGTGTTCAGCTGGGAGACTGTGCTGTGCTTATTTCTGACAAACAGTAAATTCACCCCCAGAAATGCATCATTTTTCAGGGGGAAGCCGGCAGTTTCTGCCAAAGTAAATCAGAAAGAGGAGAGGGAGCTGGAACCAAGCCGTCCAGATGCTTTCCTTCTGAAATGATAGCTTGTTATATGGTTGATTTTCTCTAATTTGGGGAGCTAAGTGACTCACAGCGCAAAGCTCGTCCTGCTGCTACGACTTACGCTTTGTGAAAACATTAGAGCAGTAAATACTCAAATGTAGGAGTCCTTTCTAATCTCGAGGAGGTGCAGATATCGCCACATCGCTCTTAAGCTTCAGATTGTGGCGTGGGGCAAATTCTGGCCACTCTTCCTGCAGACGGGTTGGTTTGTAATATTTGCAGAACTAAAACCTGAGCGGCGCGGAACTGAAGGTAAATAGAAAATAGTGTGTTTAGGGGAGGACGCTTGGACACGTTGCTGCCTTTCTGACCCTGCTGGGAGGGCGCTGGGGGAAGATTTGGGTACCACGAGGCTTTGAGCACATCGCAGGGTGGTTAAAAAGGCTCGGAGTGATTTGAGGAGAGACTGAGAAAGCATCAGGGAGATGCCGAGAGCCATCTGGGGGCTTTAAACTGGATTCTATTTACACAGAGGAGGATGAACTCAGCTCCTCTTCAGTCTTTCCAGTCTGTAAACACCAGGATGCAAACACCGCTTTGAATGATTCAGACATAGTTCAGAAACTGAGTCAGACTTGAGAAACTCCAGTTTTTCTCAGAGACGGCCAAACTAAGCAGCCTCAGAGTCAACAGCTCAGATGCTGCTGCTTTCCTCCCACCATCACTGGGAGCTTCTGTTTGGATGGCTTTTGATGTGGAAGTAGAGCAACAAATGGGAAAGACCTGCAGCAGGGAGTGGAAAGGGATGAACTTCGGGCAGGTGGCGTTTTATTTAGTGTTGTGTTTGCAGGATTTTTCGGTAAGGTGAGAAGAATCTCAGTCTCTAAAGGAAAAATCTCCTCTTCCCTCCTTGCTCCTCCTTTACCTTCTAATTATGTGCATAGGGCGATGCTGCAATGATGGTTGGAAGCTTTTAAGCCATGAGTATTTTTAGAGCTGGAAAGGAGGATTTTTGCACCGTTTTCTCCCTTTTTGGTTTTTTAAACTCCTAAGCAACGCCTTTTGAATTAAGCTCTGTCTGTGCAGTTGCATCACTCAGAGCTGCAGTCTCTACTTTGCTAGTCTGGGGTTTACAGCCCAAATTATGCGCTCTGGCCTAACTTGCCATGCCCAGGAGTGCCGGAGCGCTCCTGCTCGCAGCCCAAGCCGAGTTGACACTAACACGTCCCCATTTAAAATGATGAGACGTCTCATGTGTGAACGCAGCTGTCAGATTGTTTAGATCTGAGCGGGGCGAGTGCCGAGAGAAGCTGGTTCCATCTGTTGTTAGTTTGCTGCCAATAAATTTACATTCCGCTGCTTCAAAAGCAATAAATAAATACAAATAGCCAGGTTGCTGGTCTGGGTACGTCCAGCTCTGTTTGCAAGGAGAAATACTTCTCGTTTTGGTAAATGATGGGGCTGCTAGAAATGATGACCTGGCTGATGATGGCTTTGATTTTATTACTTCTCTTCCTTCCATTATCCTGGGACAACTGGGGCTCTTCATGAAACAGCTTTAGCACTTCATATAGAAACAAATAGCCAGGCCAGGAGCCAGCACGGGTGATGATGCCCAGGGGAATATTTCCTGGCTGTGATTTCTCTCTCGGTATTTACCCCCGTGGCGATGGGGCCGGGAGGTGAAATTCCTGGCCCGAGGGATGAAACAGCACAAAGAGTCAACTCCGGGCTGTACAAATCCAAATCTCTGCTGGGACAGCCTGTTAGACCTGGTAATGGTGATAAAGAGGTGTGTGTTTTCCCTAAAGCTCCTTCTCTCTGTGCCTCGCAGGCATTACCACAGCATGGAGGTTTTTACCCACTACGACCTGCTGAACCTCAACGGAACCAAGGTGGCCGAGGGACACAAAGCCAGTTTCTGCCTGGAGGATACCGAGTGCGAAGCAGGTTGGCCAGAGCCCTTTGTGCTGGGAATTTATGGCTGATTTTGGGTGGGGAATAACCTGATGAAATTTAACAAGGGCAAGTGTAGAGTCCTGCATCTGGGCAGGAACAGCCCCAGGTTCCAGTATAAATTGGGGAATGACCTATTAGAGAGCAGCGTAGGGGAAAGGGACCTGGAGGTCCTGGGGACAGCAGGGTGACCATGAGCCAGCACTGGGCCCTTGTGGCCAGGAAGCCAATGGTACCTGGGGTGGGTTAGAAGGGGGTGGTCAGTAGGTCAGAGAGGTTCTCCTGCCCCTTTGCTCTGCCCTGGGGAGACCACACCTGGAATCTTGTGTCCAGTTGTGGCCCCTCAGTTCCAGCAGGACAGGGAACTGCTGCAGAGAGTCCAGCGCAGGGCAACAAAGATGCTGAAGGGAATGGAGCATCTCCCGGGTGAGGAAAGGCTGAGGGAGCTGGGGCTCTTTAGTTTGGAGAAAAGGAGACTGAGGGGTGACCTTATTAATGTTTATAAATATATAAAGGGTGAGTGCCATGAGGATGGAGCCAGGCTCTTCTCGGTGGCAAACAATGATAGGACAAGGGGTAATGGGATCAAGCTGGAACTCAAGAGGTTCCACTTAAATTTGAGAAGAAACTTCTTCATGGTGAGGGTGTCAGAGCCTGGCCCAGGCTGCCCAGGGGGGTTGTGGAGTCTCCTTCTGTGCAGACATTCCAACCCGCCTGGACATGTTCCTGTGTGACCTCACCTGGGCGTTCCTGCTCCAGCAGAGGGGATTGGACTAGATGATCTTTTGAGGTCCCTTCCAATCCCAAACATACTGTGATTTTAGGTTTTCAGACCTCAGCTCTTACACTGAACTACGCTGAAAACCTAAATGTGCTTTTGCTGATTCCTGTTAAGTGAGAAATTCCAAGATGTGCCTCTGGGTGATGAGGTACAGAAGGTGGCAGCTCCCCCCGTGCAGTTAAGCAGTACATATATTTCCATACCAGACATTAAGCAAAAACACTGTTGTACTAAATCTCATCCAAAATCCCGTACCCTGGAGCTTCTCGCTGTCTACAGGAGATGGAGAACAACATGCCCAAGGGTTGGAAATGTCACTGTGGATCCAACACTTTTTGCCATTAACTCTTCCCATTTAGATGTGCAAAAACAGTACGAATGCGCCAATTTTGGTGAACAAGGCATCACGGTGGGGTGCTGGGACGTGTACCGGCACGACATTGACTGCCAGTGGATCGATATCACCGACGTCCCCCCGGGCGATTACCTCTTCCAGGTAGGGCAGTAAAGGCACATTTGTGATGCTGCCATTGCTTTTCTCTTATCCATTAGGGACAGGTAACCAGTGGGTTTATTTGTACACCTACAGTAATATAAAGTTATGATTGCAAAGGGATTCTATTCCCCAGATACCTAAAAGCTAAAGAATTACCTAAGACAACAAAGTCTTAACCAGATCACGTACTTTCCCAAGTGAAAATCTTTGGAAATCTGCATCTAGCTAATATTTAATGGTTTTATACACTCCATGTGCAGCTAATGTGAATACGCTGTGTTACATCTCATATTATATATATATTTTTTATATATATATATATGCACAGCATCCCACTGTCATCTTGTACGAAGTTTTTGAGCTGTTTGTAAACAACTCACTGCATTTGTGTATAAATAGGGCTATTTTCATGGTGTTTGCATGAGGAGTTAAGACTGTGCCTCCAGTTTGTTTGGTGCCAGTGTGTGGAGAGGGGAGAATTATTTAGCTCTAAAACCAGCCAATTAATAGGAATTATTGTTGTCTGTGCTGCACGCAAAAGCTGATTCTGACTAAAGTGTCATATCTAGTCCACCTTTACATAACTTGATGCTGCGTTTCTCCATCACTCCCTAGGTTGTCATCAACCCCAACTACGAAGTTGCTGAATCCGATTACTCGAACAACGTGATGAAGTGTAGGAGCCGGTACGACGGGCAGCGCATCTGGATGTACAACTGCCACATAGGTGAGAGCCTATACAAATACTTGCGTGTCGCGCTTCAGATTGCGACCTAGCTCAGAAAAGCCAAACCCGCTTAATCTGGATGAACAGGCACTTAAGTGTTGGATGGGTTCTCCAGCTGAGCTTGAAAATATTTCCATTTAAAAATCAGTGTATTTAGCTTTCATTGTCTCACCTGAGATTTTTAAGCAACCAAAATTAGCAGTGAAATTGAGGGTGGTTTGTAGTTTGGTCCTCCAAATATGTAAGACTAGAAGCAGTAGCCCTGGGACTCACAGCTGTTCTGGAAGATTTAATTAATGCATAAATTAATTAGGAAAATCGTTGCCTTTCTAAGGGCTCAAAGTGAGGACGTGTTGTCACAGCTGACGCACAACTGGGTGCGTTCTCTGCCTTGTATCGCCAACTCTTTGGCTCCCCCTGCTCATCCTCTCTCTGTCCCATCCCGTCCCCTCCCCAGGCGGCTCCTTCAGCGACCAGACGGAGCAGAAGTTCGATCACTTCAGCGGACTCACAAATAACAAGGTGTCCACGCGATAGAACGGCGGCGCCTCCCACCCCACTATTTAAAGAAGCGAGGTCTCCTGCTTCGGTCATTTCCCTAACCACTGCACACAAAGGAAAGAAAATCAAGCCAACAATCAAACTCTACGTTAGCAAGGTAAATTATTTCCTGAAGGCGCCTTCCTTCCCAGTTTAGGTGCTCGGACCACCGTGTGTCTCTAATTCCAGTCCTAAATACCGCGGTCCTTAGGAGCGGGATTTTAAACTCAGCTCCGTATCTTCGCCGTTCCAACCTTCTCCCTCCACTCGGCAGCACCAGCTTTATTCCCAGACACGGCAAACACAATTTGCCTTTGTTTGGGTCCCACCAACCTGAAGGTGTCTTGACTGTTCATTTTCTCCAAGGCATTAATCTCGGTATCTTTAAGCTCTTTTGACTCAAGCTTGAACGCACCATTGATGCAAACGCCTCCATTTGTGACGCTGCTTCTCGAACACAGCTAATCCTCCGTTACCGCCACTGATTACTCCGTTTTAGCAAAGAAATAAAGGGAAAAACCAAGAAAAAAGGAGCAGCTTTTTCTCAGCAGAACAGCATAAAGCATAATTTAATACTCTTGAAACTCTTGTATCCAACAACCAACCCCCAGCACAACTGTTTTCTGCTCCAACCTCCACCGTCGCATCCTGAAGACTTTGCGCATCTCCTGATGATGACTCCACTGGGAAATCCCATTCCACAGTAAGCTATTCACCCAAAACATCCTACGTGTCTAAATATGACCCTCTAAGCTGGATATTCCCTCCACCTTTCCCTTAAAGGATTTAGTTTAAGGCATCGTATCCTCACTGTACCTTAGAGGTCGCTTCATGGGATCATCATCAGGGTTTGGACCTCCGTAAGTTGCCTTGGAAAGGATTCTTACAGTTGGGAAATTCATGGTGCTAAGCGTGCTCCTCTGTTTGTTTGAGGACACGCGTCGCTACGCATTTTCAGACACTTGAATAAAAACGTTTTACCCAGAGAAAATGTTTTACATGCCATTTGTGTATTTCTACTCCACGACAGGTTAGGGCCACATTCGCAATTCCTGGTTCTGAAGGCTTTGCGCTCCCTTTGTGTTTATACAGAAGACTTCTACAAGCAGCTCATTAAATGAATCATTGTACCTGCCCATGACTGAAACGGGCTGGATAACCCACCTCACAGGGGTGTTGTGAGGCTTCTAGAACGCAGAAGTCTTCTGCTATTCCTGTCATTGATCCAGTGGCATCAAGCAAAGGTTTTGAGCCTGTTTTTCAGCTGGAAAACTCCATTTTGTTCTCCAGATGCAGCAAAAGCAGAGCCTGAGACACACTGGAAGCTCAACTGCTGCTGCCACAATGTGTCTTGATAACTTCCCTTGCTAAACAAAGCAAGTCAGGCTCTTTAAACACTATGGAAATAAGGGAAAAAAAACCCCTGAAAGTCACTTGTGTTGTCAGTTTTGGGGGATATTTTAACAGTAACATTACAACAAAGTAAACACTAAACAGCTTTTTTGACTCCTGCAGATGCTCTGTTCTTGCTTACAGCTCCATTTTGGCCAAGGAGATGGAATTCCCTTCATCTAATGCATCTTGTTTTAAATTTATAAAGCAGCCTGACTTTATAAATTGCCCAAGTGAGTAACAAGAGCAGGGCGAGACGCTCCCTAATCAAATATCTCATCAATAATCAACTTCAATGAACTCCCCAAGAGAAACATCCCCCGTGGCAACTCACTGTTCTGCATGCCGTTTAATATCTAGAATATCTTTTGTTTGTTTTTAAAGCCGAGATGATGGTTTATTCCTCTTGGTCCGGGTTTTCGGGCAGGAGCGTTTCGGCGTCCAGCTGCTTGTGCTTCAGCCCCAGCGCCCGCGTCACCAGCCGTTTGGCCACCGCCGTGTCTGTCTGGGGCCGCTCCTTGGCCAGCTGCAGGAGTTCTGGGCGAAAACAGGTGACAAACATCAGTTTAGAGCCTGTTCTGCAACAGGCTTGCGCCTAAACCTTAAGCCCGAGACACAGAAGGGGCCATTACTATTTGCTTAGTTCCTTCCCAGAATTATAGCACATATATATATATATTTATATATATAAACCAGCATATTTATATATATAAAATAGCCTATTTATATATATAAAATAGCATATTTATATGTGTGTGTGTACCTATATATATATATATATATATATATATATGTAGTGTCCCTTGCAAAGCCGCATCTCCGAGAACAAATGAGAAGCCGCAGGCCAACCAATTCACCCGCGCACGGGCAAGTCTGAGCTCAATTTAAACCAATCAACCCCAGCTCAATCCTTAGTAAGCAGCAAGGAAAAAAGAACCTGAATTGTTAAAAACTAATAGCTAAATCTATCAGGTGCTTTGGGAAAGCCCTTTGGCCAGTAATCTCTATTTTCTGGCTTGCTACGGTTTTATCTTACATGAAATAAATACGCCAAAACTTTACCAAGTCTGCAGTAGTCTGGGTTTGGCAATTATCTAATCATTTATCTGCAAAGTTATTATCCAGTTAGCGATGGGGGCTTTGCTTGCTTTTTGTGAATAAAGGGAGCTTGAAGAAAAAGGGGCAGACTCAAAGCTTGGGCAATTAAACTGCTGCTCTTTCTTAACAAAGCTCAAAACAAATTAAGGAAGAGGCAGCTAATTAAGAGCCAAATTTGTATTTGGAAAAAGAATTTGCTACTTAAAGTAAATACAGAGTTTGACATAACGTTCCCCAGGAGTTTATCATTCCGAATTGTGCCGCTCGCACCAGCAACGAGAATCAGGAGCGGGAATGAAACCAGATGGAGAATCCAAAGCTAAATCCAATTCTTTGACCTTCTGCTGCAATTCGGCAACTCAGCAACTTCTCACTGTGACAGTGTCCAATTAAAGTATCAATAGCAAAACCTGGTTCCACCGCAATGTACCGTAGAAATAACAGCGTAGTCGTGTGTTCAAAGCCTCTGCTGCTCCGAGATTCACGGCATTTCTTTACTGTGGCAAGTGTAACTGATTACAGTATGATTTTAAAAGGCAATAAAATAAATCAAACAACGTCAGTGGCTGAGCTTCACCGTTTCTTCCTTCACCTTGGTACCGAATAGAATGGAATTGCTGTTGGGTTTGTCTCATCTATGATCC